>NC_136071.1:282302475-283552475 GCF_964261635.1 Lissotriton helveticus
TCCTAGGGTATCAGCTAGCCCTGCAGATGTAGTTTATGGCCCCAGCTGTAAAGAATCACCCCTCTTCAAAGGAGTTATAGTAGATCAAGGCCCACACTCGATGAGATCCGTCACAGCAGACGCGTTCCTATTATCTGAAAACCATCCTGTATTGTGATTGGGGAGGGGACCGAGCCTGAAGCGGAAGATTCCAGGGATGACTCTTTGTACATCAAAGTTTTTACAATTATGTGTCACATTAAAAATATATAGCACTCCGACAAAGTAGTAAGATTATAAAACTTTAATAACTTATAAATATATACAAGAAAACAAAAACAGTAATAACATATAAACATTTTTAGGGAAAAACAACGAAGTAGCGGTCGGCTGTGCGAATAGTCCCAACGCAGCACAACGTCCAGATTTCTGGCGTGGGGCGTCGCGGGGGTGGGTCATCAGTAGCAAACTGTTGTGCGAATAGTCCCAAGGCAGCAGAACGCGCTGAGATGTGGATGGCACCCAGGTGATGTCCAGTAAGTTGCCGCACTGGTTTTGGTATCCTACAATGCTGCTCCGAATAACGGCGTGGGGCGCCCCGGGGGAGGCGGCGTGAACGGGCCTCTCCAGGTGGAGTCTCATCTGTTGTAGTGGGGCGCCCCTTTACCGTTTCAGTTGCCATTCCGTCCGTTTTTGGTCCACTGTGTCAAAAGCCGCAATTCAGCTGAGTTGCGCCCACTCTTGCGGTGCAGCGATAGGCGGCTGTCACAGGACTCTCAAAATGGCGGCAGGCTGTTTCCTTTTTGGGCCTGGTCCACTGAAATGGCCCTGGGACACCTTGGAAATCGGACGCTTGTCTGCTAGGTCTTGGACCCCATTCTCGAAAGCGTCCCCTCCGCCTTGAGGATTCATCAAAAGTTTTGGGGGCCCCCGACTCCTGTAGGCTTCTGGTGGGGAGCGGCTGCCATGATTGCTCGTGGAATGACCACGACGGAGCTACGAGATGGTGGTGCTCTCATGCTGACGCCAGCTTCAGTCTGAAACATCCAGAAACAAGGTGGGGCTTTCATCGTTTGGGGAAAAAAAAAAGTTTTCATCCAATGAAAAGTGTTGTTTTTAGGTCATATGATCAAGCCTTCCTTCATTAGGAAACCAAAAGTAAAATGAACCAATGAAAAGTTTTATAAACAAGTCACATGACCTGTTATGCGGCATAGGGTATAAAATGCGGAGAAAATACGTTGGCACGTGAGGCGGCGTCAGTAGCGGACCGATGTGCGAATAGGCCGAAGGCAACACAACGCGCCAAGATCCGGATGGCACCGAGCTGGTGTCCAGCAAGTTGCAGCACTGGTGTGGCCATCCTACAATGCTGAAAGTCGGCGTGGGGCGCCCCGTTGGCCTGTGAGTTTGCGTCAGTAGCGGACCGATGTGCGAATAGGCCGAAGGCAGCACAACGCGCCAAGATCCGGATGGCACCGAGGTGGTGTCTAGTAAGTTGCCGCACTGGTGTGGCCATCCTACAATGTTGAAAGTCGGCGTGGGGCGCCCCGTTGGCCTGTGAGATGGCGTCAGTAGCGGACCGATGTGCGAATGGGGCCAAAGGCAGCGCAACAATATTTTCGGAATAGAAGACACCACAAGGCGCTGAGATGCCAAGATCCGGATGGCACCGAGGTGGTGTCTAGCAAGTTGTGGCACTGGTGTGGCCATCCTACAATGGTAAAAGTCGGCGTGGGGCGCCCTGTTGGCCTGTGAGATTGTGTCAGTAGCGGACTGATGTGCGAATGGGGCCAAAGGCAGCGCAACAATATTTTCTGACTGACACCACAAGGCGCTGAGATGCCAAGATCCGGATGGCACCGAGGTGATGTCTAGGAAGTTGCTGTACTGGTGTGGCCATCCTACAATGGTAAAAGTCGGCGTGGGGCGCCCTGTTGGCCTGTGAGATGGTGTCAGTTGCGGACCGATGTGCGAATGGGGCCAAAGGCAGCGCAACAATATTTTCTGTATGGAAGATACCACTAGGCGTTGAGATGCCAAGATCCGGATGGCACCGAGGTGATGTCTAGCAAGTTGCTGTACTGGTGTGGTCATCCTACAATGCTGAAACTCGGCGTGGGGCGCCCCATTAGCCTGTGAGATGGCGTCAGTAGCGGACCGATGTGTGAATAGGCCGGAACCAGCACAAGGTGCCAAGATCCGGATGTCACCGTGGTGGTTTCATAGTTGAGAGGCACTTCATCTGCAGTGGGGCGCCGAGATCCGGATGGCACCGAGGTGATGTCTAGCAAGTTGCTGTACTGGTGTGGTCATCCTACAATGCTGAAACTCGGCGTGGGGGCGCCCCATTAGTCTGTGAGATGGCGTCAGTAGCGGACCGATGTGCGAATAGGCCGAAGGCAGCACAACGCGCCAAGATCCGGATGTCACCGTGGTGGTTTCATAGTTGAGAGGCACTTCATCTGCAGTGGGGCGCCGAGATCCGGATGGCACCGAGGTGATGTCTAGCAAGTTGCTGTACTGGTGTGGTCATCCTACAATGCTGAAACTCGGCGTGGGGCGCCCCATTAGCCTGTGAGATGGCGTCAGTAGCGGACCGATGTGCGAATAGGCCGAAGGCAGCACAACGCGCCAAGATCCGGATGTCACCGTGGTGGTTTCATAGTTGAGAGGCACTTCATCTGCAGTGGGGCGCCGAGATCCGGATGGCACCGAGGTGATGTCTAGCAAGTTGCTGTACTGGTGTGGTCATCCTACAATGCTGAAACTCGGCGTGGGGGCGCCCCATTAGTCTGTGAGATGGCGTCAGTAGCGGACCGATGTGCGAATAGGCCGAAGGCAGCACAACGCGCCAAGATCCGGATGTCACCGTGGTGGTTTCATAGTTGAGAGGCACTTCATCTGCAGTGGGGCGCCGAGATCCGGATGGCACCGAAGTGATGTCTAGCAAGTTGCTGTACTGGTGTGGTCATCCTACAATGCTGAAACTCGGCGTGGGGTGCCCCATTAGCCTGTGAGATGGCGTCAGTAGCGGACCGATGTGCGAATAGGCCGAAGGCAGCACAATGCGCCAAGATCCGGATGTCACCGTGGTGGTTTCATAGTTGAGAGGCACTTCATCTGCAGTGGGGCGCCGAGATCCGGATGGCACCGAGGTGATGTCTAGCAAGTTGCTGTACTGGTGTGGTCATCCTACAATGCTGAAACTCGGCGTGGGGCGCCCCATTAGCCTGTGAGATGGCGTCAGTAGCGGACCGATGTGCGAATGGGGCCAAAGGCAGCGCAACAATTTTTTTGGAATAGAAGAGACCACAAGGCGCTGAGATTCGGTTAGCACCGAGGTGGTGTCTAGCAAGCTATGCAGCTGAGTTGCGTGCGCACTTGCGGCGAATAGGTCGAAGGCAGCATAACAATGTTTTCTGAATAGAAGACACCACAAGGCGTTGAGATTCGGTTACCACCGAGGTGATGTCTAGCAAGTTGCCGCACTGGTGTGGCCATCCTACAATACTGCTCCGAATAACGGCGTGGGGTGCCCGAAGGGGGGGGGGGGGGAGGCGGCGTGAACGGGCCTTCCTAGGTGGAGGCTCGTCTGCTGTAGTGGGGCGCCCCTTTACCGTTTCAGTTGCCATTCAGCTGAGTTTCGGCTGCTCTTGATGCTACAGCGACAGGCGGCTGCAACAGGACTCTCAAAATGGCGGCCTGTTCTTTGGATTTGGGCCTGGTCCACTAAAATGGCCCTGGGACACCTTAGAACTCGGACGCTCGATTTTTTTTCCTTTCCTGTACATGCAAAAAAAGGTAAATGCCCGGTACGTTACACGCTTCATCTGCCACGATGAACTCTCCAGAGGAACCGAAAAAAAATATAGTTATGGTAACTATACCATGCATCGTGATATGGAGAGGTGGCACCAATTAATTATAGTGCTGCATAAAAGAGAGATTTGGAGGAGAACCCCTGACCTGCTAGTACATTCATCAAAGAAGTGGCACTGACAGCATCAGAGGCAAGGGAAACGGTCCCAAATATTTAGAAGAACTTTGGAAAGATTAAAATGACATGTTTAGATTGTGGCAAATTAATTTCATGTGGACAGATGAGTGTTACTCTAATAAATACAGCATATGAACATCATCATAGTCGATGGTTGGTAGAGACATTTTGACTATATCCTGGACCTGCCCGTCCTCGCCCAAAATGGCGCCGGAATAAATGGGACTCGTAACTCCTTGTTGTGTACTGGTTGCAGAACCTTGAAATCACGAGATACGTATGCAGTTTTGAAGCACATGGCGGGCGGGGACGAGAATTGATTGAATATTTCGACATCCCTATTGATATTAAGTTCTGATGTGTTATTGATTACTGTACTATTGAAAGTTCGAATTAACGTCACCCATGGTACTTGCCCGCAAATGTATATCTAGATAATTTTATTGTAACTGGCCCTGTCGTATTTTAATTATAAAATGTACGTCCACCGATTCCGTAACTGTTAGACACCTTAGTTCTTGCAACCTAATGGCCCGCCCGTTACGTTCCTCTACAGTGTAAATGTCTACTCATCATATACGATTACAGTTTGCTCCGTGGCCGGCCCACGTGGTTATAGGCTCGTATTTGTATAATGAAATTTTCACAATAAAGGTTTTTAAAAGAAAACATGGTAGTAGTATATACATTGGTAAAGTTTTTAATAATAGTCACTGTTTTAGAATCATTAAAAGGCAAGTGAAATAAAGCAGACCAATTACATGAAGGGTAAAAGGTATAATACGAAGGAACGCAGTAAAGATAAATGGTCAAGGGCTGTTGTGTTTTCTATTCCTGCAACATAAAGTGATCGATAAGAATCTCATATTCAGGCGTATCGGCGACTAAGACAGCAGGTCGACCCTCTTTTGCTCAACGGCTCCGTCATGGGACGAAGAAACGCTCTTTTTCTCGAAAAAAGAATATATTTTACTTGCAGGACAGTTGTAAATTTTCCGGGAAAGTACATTAGCCTGGAACATTATAACATATATTTAAGAAAAAATAATGTTCGGAAGTAATAAAAAGCGTAATTTTTAGGTCATATGACCAGGCCTTTCATCATTAGAATAAGAAAAGTAAAATGAACCAATGAAAAGTTTTATTAACAAGTCACATGACTTGTTATGCTTACGTTACGCGCTGCGCGCCCCGGATGACTTCCGGATGCGCTAACGCGGCGCGTCATATGACGCATTACGCGACAACGCAGGTCCAGAATATAGTCAAAATGTCTCCACCAACCAGCGGTCGGAACACAACCCCTTTCAGCAGGCTAAATAGTTCTGTTAAATGACAACAGAAGGGACAGGCAACAAGAACCATTAGTCAAAGAGGGGAGGGCTAGTTCTTCTCTACCGGGTTACATTGGGGCGCTACCGGAACTGATCGAATTGGTAGTCTACAGTGTTTCTGGATGTTTCAGACTGAAGCTGGGGTTAGCATGAGAGCAGCACCATTTCGTAGCTCCGTCGTGGCCATTCCGCAACCAATCATGGCAGCCGCTCTTTATCGTTATTTTGGGCGGGGTGGGTGGCGGAGCCGAGCTGTTTTGCAGCCATCATTGTGTGGAGTTCAGTTAATTTCACTAGTTTTGTATTTGTCATGAGGGGTTGTTCCTAATGTTTCTATTTTAGCGAGGTCAAAAAGAGATCCCATTAGTGGCCTACTGATTTTGCTCGATTCCTTTTCTTTTTTTTTTACACGATTTTTCGTTATCTGCCAAGACTAAACAGAGTATTGCGACTCTGTGTTTGTTTGTAAATAGAGAATGAACCAAAGAGAACCAATTCTAAAACAGTAAATACTTGGATAACAATCAATCAAATGGAGAGAGAAGCAGGCACGACGTATTACAACGGGGGCAAAGGCCTGCGTTAACTACCCTTCACTATGTGCAAAGAGAGAGTACTCCTAATAGAAATGAGGGGGGGGCACCATTCAAAGCAGATCAGTGTGCATAAACACGAAAATGTTTTCACTTACCACGTACTTGACATTCGACAGCTTATGATATTTGCTATTAAAAAACCATTGAAATTCACTGAAAAAACCATAGGTTATAGACCATATATAGTTAGGAATTAGCATTTACAAAACCTTGAAAATTCACTGAAAAAACCATAGGTTATAGACCATATATAGTTAGGAATTAGCATTTAAAAAACCTTATTTTACTCACACAAAACCATTGAAATTCCATATATAGTTAGTTGCACTAACTATATATCGCGCACCCGCAATCCACTGCTGATGATGTCACATATTACATCATTCATGACATGGTCAGTGACATCACTGATGACATCACTGATGACATCTCAAATGACATCACTGATGACATCACTGATGACATCTCATTTGACATCAATGACCACATCACTGATGATATCATTCATGTGACAATACAATGCATCTCCTCACATTTTAATATAACCTCTGTTTCACCCAGTGTTAAATACAGAGTATAATTTTTGAAACCATTGACACACCAATACTAGTTACTACATATGTACTCACTGATTCCTACGTCTACACACACATTCACTCATTCACCCATACAATCATTCATACATACAATCACTCATCTTTACAACACTATCATATGCACTCATACACCTATACAGACACTCACACTCTGCCACTCATCCATGGAGTTACTCACACACCTAGTCAGTCCTGTAAAGAATCAATCACACTTCCATTTTCTTGTCTATACAGTTAAACATAGAGCACCTTACATTTTCAAACATATACTAACACATACTTACCTTGTTATACAATCATTGATATAAGTACACATTGATCTGCACAGAGTCACACACCTCCCAGCCAGCCACACACACACTCAGTCTCCCATACAAATACTTGGACAATCAATCAGTAACCCATATAGTTAATCATATAGCTACTGATCAACACATGCAGCAGTTTACAGAACAACAGACATAATGATGCACAAATTAAGACACTTTAGTCACTAACCCATGCACTCAGTGAGACACATTTAATCACTCACTCATACATTCAGTCATGCACCTACTAAATCCTTTGTCCAGACACTTTTACTTCCACTCATTCTTCAATATGTAAGACACATTTTAACTTTACAGAAACATACAGTCACTGGATGTTGTCATCAGTGATGTCATCAGTGATGTCATTTGAGATGTCATCAGTGATGTCAACAGTGATGTCACTGACCATGTCATGAATGATGTAATATGTGACATCATCAGCAGTGGATTGCGGGTGCGCGATATATAGTTAGTGCAACTAACTATATATGGAATTTCAATGGTTTTGTGTGAGTAAAATAAGGTTTTTTAAATGCTAATTCCTAACTATATATGGTCTATAACCTATGGTTTTTTTCAGTGAATATATATATATATATAACATTTCTATGGCAAAATGAAACCCCTCATTTTGTTCCTTTTCAAATTAAATGTATTAACCGCTTCAGCGCGGCGCGAACTTTCGCGCTGTGCTGAGCGTTCCATTGAGCCTATGGGCTCATGACGGAACGGTTCTGTCATGAGCACAGCTCAACCGACGCTCATGACGGAACCGTTCCGTCATGAGCATCGAAGAGGTTAAGTGTTACCGCTTTATTCCAATCAAGATGACTTCAGGTGTGCCATACTTTTGTCATAAGTAAGACTGTTAGCGTTCTAGTTGTTCTTTAGAACACTCTGGGACATTCTGTCATTGGGCTATAGTTGGGCTACATCTGGCTGATATTTGGGCTACATTTGGGCTCTTTTGTCTCTGGTGGCCATCTTGGAAGACTGCATATCAGAATTTTTTTAATGGAATATAAGAGGATTTGAGAAGTCACTCAAAATGTGCCCTAATTTTTCTTTCTTCAGCACTAATCATAATTTCTATGGCAAAATGAACCCCCTCATTTTGTTCCTTTGCAAATTAAATGTTTTAAGTGTTAACACTTTATTCCAATCAAGATGACTTCAGGTGTGCCATACTTTTGTCATAAGTAAGACTGTTAGCGCTCTAGTTGTTCTTTAGGACACTCTGGGACATTCTGTCACTGGGATATAGTTGGGCTACATCTGGCTGATATTTGGGCTACATTTGTTTTTTTTTGTCTCTGGTGGCCATCTTTGGGCTACATTGGGCTACATTTGGGCTCTAACATATATATAGCCCAATGTAGCCCAATATGTATTTTTCAAAGTTAATTTTCGTAAAAACCACTGGAGCATATATCTTGAGACATAGCAAAGGCACATCGGGCTACCAGTCCCTACAATTTTGCCAAGTTTTGTGGAAATCCATTCAGCCGTTCGAGCTAAAAGTGAGTCCAACCGCCCTATGGAAAACTCAATGTTAAAAACACGTTTTGGGACCCCCCTTTTTTCTCGTCCCCCGCTTGACGAAACGCCCCCAAACTTTCAGGGGACGCTCAGAAAGAAAATGTGCCATTTTCCTGAAAATTTCAGCCAATTCCGTCCATCAACGCCAAAGTTATTCAACATAGAATTTTCAGAAATCCCTATTCAAAAAAATCCTAACTATATATACCTACTGGCGACTGCCAGTAGGTAATATGTAAAATAGGGGTTTCACTTACCTTATATACACTTATCATATCGTTATAAGGGATGTGTGGCAAAGCATACCTGGTAAAGGCATTCGTTGTAATGTTACATAACCGGTTTCAGACTGCTATTGAACATATGACTTGATGTTTCTGTATAAATTAAATCCACAAAAATACAGAATGTAGCAGCACGGAGGATGCATTATTAAAACGACTTCTTGCCCAACCCTGACAGGGCCACACAAATCAAGTGCAAATTGGGCACACACTCGTTTGTGTTGTACTGCTGTTGCACATTAGCAAATACACAATTTGTAACCGATTAAGAGTTTGGCAGTTTGACACGGGAAGTAATGTGCTAATTGCATGTTATTCACGATTCCCAAGCAAACTAATAGTGCGTGTGCGCTATTTGGAATCAGAATTTGCTCAAGGTTTTCACTTCCTGCGGCTGAGGAGAAAACACCTGTGATTTGAACAGATTCCTGTCCTATTGAGGTGCAACCTGAAATCTGTGCTGGCAGGATTACCGGAATTATTGTGATCGGAGCCACAATGTTTACAGTGTAAAATTTAGAACATCTCTTTTTCTCAGCAAAATTAATTCAAAGCAGATTAATTCCAATGATTTCAAACTCTTGTCAGAGATGATTTGGAATCACACTAGGCAACTGTATTTGGATTTGCAGATCGCACTTGTAAAACTCTCATGAACCCGGTACTTTAATACAGCTAGCAACTCCATATGCTGTTTAACCATAACGCGTCAATAAACACAAATAAATTAAAACATTATATTGAAAAATATATATTTTACCCACCTTGTCTTAGAAAGTGTGCTTTTGAACACTTCTTGCTAAAAGTGATGAGGGCTCATTCTGTAACATTTGGTGATTATTTCAGCACACTATTGTTAACGTCTGTCAGCTTCTTAGCTGCCCACTTACAATAGGATGGAGCTAAAGTAACCACTGATTCTACATACTAGTTGCACTGCTATGTGTGCAAAATAAAAAAACATTATTTGAGAACATTCTTTTTTTTTTTTTTGAAAACCTTTATTGGTACTGAAAGCAGTTACAGTCGTGGGCCTACAACCCTGACGGCCGGCCATTACTTAAGAAACGTATAAAGCAATCAATCATGCCATAGGAACGCAACAATACGCACCCAAAACGCCCCAATGCAACCCAGGACAGTGCTTATAACAGGATAATACCAGGATTAGAGAGGTTTCTTTTATAATTATAAAAAGAAGGATCTGGTGTCACACAATCGAGCAGTAGTAGAGCAGATGGTTAACAGAAACAGGATATTTACAAGTAGGATAGGCGTAGGCAGGACGTTGGCGCTGACGCGCAGTAATCAGGATAAACAATAAGCAAACAATTCGCCCACCAGTACAGTATGAGCCCTCTATAACGTAAAGCTTCAGAAAGACATCCACCCTCGTAAGTCGAGCCTATAAAACATACATCGAACAACCCATTACTCGATTCCCAGAAAAAGAAGAAGAAAGTAAAGGACAGCCGAGAGAGACAAAGAGAAAAAAGAGGCCCTAGAAACAGAAAAAGGGGAAAAACAAGAATACCCTTCCCCTATCCCCCCACCCCACACCCCTGCCTACGGCTACGGCCTCCCCCTTAGCAGTGTGCCTGTCGCCCCGTGAAGAACCCGAAATATAGAAGAGAGAGAAGGTGGAAAGGAAAAGAATATAATGGGGGGTCTCCAGTCTAGGTCCCCCCCCCCAGTGCTCAGCTTGCAATTATAGCGGCGCTAATGCAAAATTTCCAGGATACCGACCAAGATAGGACAGCGATTGCCACATCAATCCACCCAGTCACCCACCCTCTTCGAAGGCCCCCCCCCGTCAAAAGCAAAGAGAACGACCACCATCTTGGGATCCAGACCCACCCAGCCATAATCTAAGGCGCGGCACAGTCAATACGGATGTAAAGGCAATCAATCAGAGTGGCAACAATACAAAAGACAATTTGTCCAGGGGAAAGCAATAAACAGTGTACCACACGAGGACTCAACACACTCCAAGGCTATTCACAACCCACAACCAGTCCCCGAGCAGCAAAATTAAGTCCGGTTCAGAAAATGTCAGCAGGTCACTTGGCTACGTTACATGACGACATCAGCCATCGGAAAAAGGGGGGGTGCAACAGTTGGGACTCCACAACATCACTTCCGATGGAATTTCCGACCTCCCTTTGAATCCATGGGCCAGGCACCATTGCGACGAGTCACTTCGAAACGACCAAAGAATCCCACGCACATATTCCCACTTGTCCAAAACAGGTAGGGTCGTGTAGAGACATCCATTCGGGCCTTACCAGAAATGCACAGAGAGAGTCACCAAACCAAAGTCACATGAAAAAGCGCCGGGATCAGGCTCTCTCATACTTCCACGCGTGCCAGGGTCTGATCACCATATAAACCCAATCCATACTGTACGTTACCAATACACAGGGGGGGGGGCATCCGATCCGCGCGCTCTGGTTGAGGTGTGCGTCGGAACCCCTAGGGATGGGTGCTGCTCCCCGGGATGATGATTCCTAGCGGGGTCCATTTCAGAAGTGCCGCCGGGGCTCACCTCAAGCCGCCATCTTAGGTGTCGTCCGAGGGTCTCCCCGGTCGCACACGATGTGGCAGCCACCTCCACTCCCCCACCGCTGATCTCATCCATGTCCCCCAATGCCCACAGGCAATGCCAAAGCAGCGCATATCAACTTGCTCCGATCCCCAGGAGTGTAAGGGACAGAGAGCTCCAATCGAGTCACTCGAGCAACATCAGGGGGACAAAGAACGGCTTCGCATGTTCTTATTCCGCAGGGCAGCAATCAAAAAGGGGGGGTGGAGGGGGGCCCTCCATTCAGCTTTGGGAAACAACTCGCAGCAGCGAAAGTCGGGGTGCATCCAGAGCGGGTTAGGACGCCTCGGCGAGTGACCGGCATACTCTGGGTCCCTCCGGCCGCTGCAATTACACTCGTTCCAGCAACAACAGCACGCGAGGACCAGGCTACGGGACTCGCGCAGGCCACCCCGGCCGGGGGGGCATATCTCCGTCGTCGGAGCTCGGAGAGCCTCCGAAGTCACTCTCAGCGGGTCGGGTCCCCTTCCGTCATCCAAGAAAGTGTCGGTAGCGCCGCCTCGACGACCGGAACCCACAGTAGGGGGAGAAGGTCGACGGAGCCGGGAGCCAGGTCGACCATCTTGGTCGCCGACCTGGCTCCGCCGAGAACATTCTTTTACTGTAGTTCTGTAATTGCATTCCTTCTGTTGTAAACAGCGTGTGCGCCAGCTGGCTGCTGTAATGAGCCAGTTATGTTCACTGAGGAGCAAAGGCAGTGTCTTCAAAAGTCACTTCAGCCGCCTGCCCTCCTCCTCATGACAATTCTGGGGCTCACAAAGCTGTAAACAAAATGGCGCAGCATATTGCGCAGGTCGAATGGTAAAACCACGAGCAGCATCTGTAAAGAAACAAACAACTCGCCATCACCATTCCCAATAAGCATTCAGGTAGCTAATAAAAATGTTAATTAGTAGCTGCAGGGCAGCGCAATAACGTAAACGCGCATACACGCTGCAGGATGCTCAATAAAATGCCTGGGGCCTCATTTACAAACTTTTGACGCATGGCAGGCTACCATGCGTAAAACGAAAAGGACAGGAATGCGCCCTGTGTACAAGATACAGCGGGCCTCATTTATGAGCCCTTGCGTCACTTTTACACCGCCGGTGCGTCACTTTTTGTGACGCACCAGTGGCGTAAACAATGCGCCTTGTTGCGCCATATTTACCAAGTGACGCATCTAGGTCTTTGTAAACCCCTGCGCCACATTGTACCTGCGCCAGGTATAATGTATGCAGAGGGGGCGTTCCCCCGCAAAAAGCCTCGTAATAGTGACACAGTTAAATCTATGAGATTTCACTGCGTCACTTTTAGGACGCTGTTGCGTCAAAATCTTGCGCCTGCCTCACAGCAGGCGTAACACTGACGCAAGCCCTTTCACATGGGGCTTTCCCCATGTGAAAGGACACATTGCTGGAGTTGCGTCACTTTTGTGACACACTCCAGCAATGCATCACTTTTGCGCTTACAGATACGTCAGAAATACTGACGTATCTGTAACTCCTTGCGCAATGATGCGTCATATTGTAAATATGACGCATCATTGGGGTCGCAAGGAGGGCGCAATGAAAAGTGACGCATCGCTGTTTTCTCGCAGCGATGCGTCACTTTTCATAAATGAGGCCCAGCACATTCCTGTCCTTCTCCCCTGCGCTGGCGCACAAACAGCAGCCGTGCGCCAGCACAAGCACCCTTGCATAGGGTGCTGGCATTACAGGAATTATTACTTTTGTGCAGGAAGGAACACCTTCCTGCACAAAAACAATAATTGATGGCATTTTTCTCTTTGAATGTGTACAGCAGAATGCAGCACCCATAGAAAGAGGAAAAAATTAGGAGTATTTCTCCTTCACGCGCCACTCATACGCCTACCCTGGGGAGTTAGAGGAATCTGATGTATTCCCAGGTTTAGGGTTCCCGGTAAATCTGGGAATGCTTCGCATTCCATTGGTGTTGCGTGGGAACAGAAATACCCATGGAACACCCCTTTCATGCAGTGTTCTGCGTGAAAGGAGCACATATTTACAAGGCCATGCAAAGTCACGGCTTCTGAGTACGACCGTGTTGCTTATCCCGGCCCTTTCCAGTGAGATTGTCTTCATTTCCATGATAAAAAAAATGCTTCTCAAAGCCAAACGTTTGATGAACCAAGGATCCCTTAATAGTTGCCTACGAGCCCCATTTGCCATTGATTCCATGGGAATTGTATTATGGTCTCTGTAGCAAATAGAGGCAGAGCTGCTTGCAGCTGGGTGGTGTCTCTATGGAATGGGTACTCACAAACATTGGCCAGGGGCCACAAAATACGCTCTGTAGTGTGACAGAGGGCCACACTGATGCCAGCCAGCAGGGAGGTGGTAGGGTGTATGGGTGGGTCAGGGATTGTGTAAGGGGGTCTAAGAACATGTTAAATAATGGGGCAAGCATTTATTTGCAGGTTAATAACTGTATTCCTGTTTATTTAACACAGCTTTATAAATATTAGTGCTTTGCAACTAAACAGAAGCTAGTGCTGCTGATCACGGTGGGGAGGGTAAGGAGGGCACATGTAAAGGTCACTCCCAGGCTGTACTTTGAGTATCACTGCTCTATGGTCTTCCATTGCAGCATGGCTTGGAAAACTTTGTTTCAGTAGTAGTCACCAATGTTTCCAAGCACCTGTCTTTTCAGGTAAAGCACTAGCTCCTGGAATTACTGTGCACTAGCTCCTGGAATTACTGTGCACTAGCTCCTGGAATTACCGAGATGGTGCATCCACATGGTGTGCTGGAGACAAGTCAGTTTTGTTCAAAACAGAGCTAAAGCTCCATACTGCGCCTGTAGGTAATGTTCATGACATGGAGTTGGTGGGCCAAGCCATTGCACAAGCCCCATGAGGCTTCGAGGATTAGCAGCATGTGCCATGCAGTATGTATAGGATTCGACCTTATGGGATCCATCATGCTAAGGTTCTCATTATAGGCCACACATGAGTCCCTATTTGGGCACAAACAGGAGTTTAGCACCAAAATTGAGATGTTAAGATTGCAGTGATTACTTGACCAGAGAGTTTTCTCCAATACAATTTTCCCAAGTTTAAATCTGCAGAACTCCGATATGGTAATACCAAAAATAGGGAACCCTGAACCCTGCTTCATCAATATTTCTGGGTACGGTATTACCACATCACTTTACTGCAGGATTCATAATGAGCACATAAAGGGAGGCACCGACCTTGTTACTTCGTGTTTGAACATACATCCACTTCTTGCAAAAAAGGATGGAAGGAGAGACATAGGAAGTGAAGGAGAAACCCTTCATCTTTGTTGTGATATCCACTACATTGAAGAGAACAGGTCCCACAAGTTTCACAGGAAGACAATATCAGAAATAAATATGCTCGTGAGTGGAGATATAGGAATGCTTAACAATGGCAATTTTTTTTACCCATCAAGCTTAACAGGGTTAACTAAATTCTGGTTAGGCAAGTGACCATGAAACAACTTGTTGGGTAGGAAAGTTGTTCAAGAGAATTGGTACGAAAATACAAAAGCAACTTTTATTTGAAGGCTGAACACTACGCCGTAACTTTGTTAGTTTTTGATGCTGGGTTTTTCTCTGGGGAGTTTTAAAATTGTCACCAAAAACGTCCTGATATCCATTGTATTGAAAAGGTCCAGAAGCAGGTTCATGTAAGAATAGGTTTATCGAATTCAGCTCCTCAGTGCTTCCATCCAACAGCAGTGTCCCATCCAGAGAAACCTTCACAAGCTTCGCAACATAAGATTCTTAACTCCACATTCTATTATTGACTTACACACCATTTCCAACGAGATGCCACAGCATAGAACATGAAAACCTTCTATGTAATAGAAAATGGTACCTGCTATTTTTCAGGTATTGAAGGAGAAATTCAAGCGTTGTAAAAATATTCTGCTTTGCCTTATCT
Source organism: Lissotriton helveticus (assembly GCF_964261635.1). Lineage (NCBI taxonomy): Eukaryota > Metazoa > Chordata > Amphibia > Caudata > Salamandridae > Lissotriton > Lissotriton helveticus. The sequence goes on from NC_136071.1 coordinate 282,317,627, forward strand.
CTCTATATTCTCAAAAGGATTGCCATCATTTCACAAAGTGGAAAGGACGTTCCTCTTGGTGAGCATAAAGGTAAATTTGTTCTCATGGACTGCAGTGCACTTAAAATGGATTTTGTGGTTGGGAAGAGGAGCCAGTCCATATATATATATATATATATATATATACATCACACGAAGATGCCTGCTTTGGAAGATAACTGCACCACACGATATATTTCTGCCAACAATAGGTTTATTCAAAAACAGCAGCGTTGGAACAGCACTCCAGTCCGCAAAAATTGTTTCTCAGAACCTTTCCCAACGCGTTTCGTGGATCACTTCCTCAGGGGAATCGGGCTGAAGAAAGAACAGCTGTGCAAGATTTCGGCAGTTCTTATTTCATTTCCAAGGACCTGCCTCAGTGGGCGTGGCCAACACCGTGGCCTTGTGGTTCTCGTAGTTCTGCCTATTGTATTCAAGTGATTTGTCCACTGTTCCAACCAAATAATCATAATAACGCTGTCATGGCGTTCCAGTGAGTCCGTCAAACGGCGGAGTTACTAATGGCACAGGAGCCGGTTGTTCAATTTATCACACAGCGGCGTCTGTTTGCAGCATGTCAAGCCCCGACCCACATGGGTAATACCTATTATGATTATTTGGTTGGAACAGTGGACAAATCACTTGAATACAATAGGCAGAACTACGAGAACCACAAGGCCACGGTGTTGGCCACGCCCACTGAGGCAGGTCCTTGGAAATGAAATAAGAACTGCCGAAATCTTGCACAGCTGTTCTTTCTTCAGCCCGATTCCCCTGAGGAAGTGATCCACGAAACGCGTTGGGAAAGGTTCTGAGAAACAATTTTTGCGGACTGGAGTGCTGTTCCAACGCTGCTGTTTTTGAATAAACCTATTGTTGGCAGAAATATATCGTGTGGTGCAGTTATCTTCCAAAGCAGGCATCTTCGTGTGATGTATATATATATATATATATATATATATATATATATATATATATATTACCTACTGGCGGTCGCCAGTAGGTATATATAGTTAGGATTTTTTCTCTATGGGATTTTTGAAAATTCTATGTCTAATAACTTTGGCGTTTGTGGACGGAATTGGCTGAAATTTTCAGGAAAATGGCACATTTTGTTTCTGAGCAGCCCCTGAAAATTGGGGGGGGTTTCGTCCAGGGGGGGTCGAGAAAAAAGGGGGGTCCCAAAACGTGTTTTTAACATTGAGTTTTCCATAGGGCGGTTGGCCTCACTTTTAGCCCGAACGGCTGAATGGATTTGCACGAAACTTGGCAAAATTGTAGGGACTGGTAGCCCGATGTGCCTTTTGTAGGTCTCAATATATGTGCTCCAGTGGATTTTGAGAAATTAACGTTTAAAAAAAGATATATATCTGTAACAGCGGACCGGGCAGCGTCCCAGGACGCGTACTTTTCGCGCAACGGAGCTTTGTGAAGCGAAGCTGATTGGTTCTCCGGCGTCTGTCAACATTCCAAACAGTCCGTAGCGGCCGCCATCTTGTCTCTCGGTAGGATCGAGAGACAAGAGGAGGCGAAAGCGAAGGGGCAAATGACCATAAGGGGGAATAGTAGATCCTCGCTGACCCCCTAGGTTTGATGTGGAGGTTTTAAAAGGGCCCCGCGGGGCAAAAAAAAATAATAATAATAATAATCGAACGGCTGAATGGATTTGCACGAAACTTGGTAAAATATTAGGGACTGGTAGCCCGATGTGCCTTTGCTAGGTCTCAATATATGTGCTCCAGTGGATTTTGAGAAATTAACGTTCAAAAAAAGATATATATCTGTAACAGCGCTCCGCTTCGCGTACTTTTCGCGTTACGGAGCTTTGCGAAGCTGATTGGTTCTCCGGCGTCTGTCAACATTCCAAACAGTCCGTAGCGGCCGCCATCTTGTCTCTCGGTAGGATTGAGAGACAAGAGGAGGCCAAAGCGAAGGGGGAAATGACCATAAGGGGGCATAGTAGATCCTTCCTGACCTCTTAGGTTTGATGTACCATTTTGCCAAGTTTGGTGTAATTCCGTTCAGCCATTCAGGCTGTAGACGTATGTAAATGTCCTATGGAAAATTGCATGGGGAAAACACATTTGAAAGTGTTGAAATTTAGAACCAATTAAAATGTTACTTTGGTTTTGTATTTGTGTGTGATGAAAGTTAATTGGTTATGTATATATGTCAAATGAGAGGAAACCACAGCCATTTTGTGATACTACTGTCTGAGGTACATTTGTGAGGAATTTTTGGTGGTGAATTTCTGGTGTTTGATTTACACAGTACTAACACTTCTGCTACTTTTAAAAAGGTGAGTTGTTAATTTGTAAGGGGAACTATGTTGTACACTTGAAGATAATTTGAAAAATGTTTTCTGTTATTTATTTGCAGTCCTTCTGTTATACTAAATACTTGATGAAGTTAGTTTTATATTATGTATTACTAAAAACGATAAATGAAAGTGATTATTTTTTTCTGCAATTTACAGCAAGCAATTTCAAAATAAAATGGCTCACAATGAAGAGACCGTGGCAATTTCTTTTGAATTGTCCACTACATTGATTGAAATTGAGAGCACCAATAATGAAATATTGTCACAAGGAGGACATGACTTGTATGATTCCATTAGATTGATTGAAACGGACAGCACCAAGAATGAAATATTGTCACAAGGAGATGACTTGAATGATTCCACTACATTGATTGAAATTGAGAGCACCAATAATGAAATATTGTCACAAGGAGGAGATGGCTTGTATGATTCCATTAGATTGATTGAAATGGACAGCACCAATAATGAAATATTGTCACAAGGAGGAGATGACTTGAATGATTCCACTACATTGATTGAAATTGAGAGCACCAATAATGAAATATTGTCACGAGGAGATGACTTGAATGATTCCACTACATTGATTGAAATGGACAGCACCAATAATGAAATATTGTCAGAAGGAGGAGATGACTTGAATGATTTTTTTGATCAATCTCTTGATGGCGAATTTATCGAGTGTTTGGAGACCATAGAGTTACAAGAATCATCATTGCAGACTTTTAATGAGGAGATTCCAGATGAGATGATTGAAGAGGAAATTACTGATGAGGACATGTTACTAGTTGTTTCAAATTTAGAAAATTCTGAAGAATAAATTTATATTTAGAAATCAAAAATTGTTTGAGACATTATTTATTTTTATTTTTAATTTATGAGGTTGTAGCGAAGTGATTGTAGTATAAAATGAGACTTATAGTATAGAGTGCAACATTTTTATGTTACATGGTAAGTTTACTCATATTTACTTCCCTTCTGCCACTATATTATCTCCAATGTGTATTTGACATGTCTTCTTCATCTCCGGCCTCCTTTCTCTCACTGTGTGTCTCCGATGCATCTTATCGCTGGTATTTTGTGTAATTACAGAAGAGAGTAAAATAAAATAGTTCGGAACGTTAAAAGGGGGCAAAGTAGAGTACTCCTCACCCCCTAGGCCTTTTTAGGCGGTCCCAAAAGGATCAGTTTCTGCTTTCCTGAGAGATTATGGTATGAGTTCCATATACCATAATAACTTGCATTACAACATGCAAGATATCTATCTCCTATTACCAACTTTTGGAGATATTCGCGCTAAGCGCGAATATCTCCAAAAAGTAACACCTGCCCTGAGCAGTTCTTAGCCATGTTATCCAATGGGAGGTGGATAACATGGCTAAGAGTATTAGCTCGGTAATGCATGAATATCGCTGAGTTTTTAGCGATATTCATGCATTGCGGCCGTTTATTATCGCATTTGCGATAAACCTTGATAATAGTAAGGTTTATCTTCGATAATTTCTGACGATGCTTAGTGGTAAAAAATTGGTTGGTAAGCATCGTTAGCGATAAATATCGCTTAACTTTGGTAATATGCCCCAACGTCTGTTAACGTTCGATTCGAAGGAAATGAGGAAGTGTTGAAAAACATTGTCTGCGCCATCTTGCCTTTTTTGAAATGCCACACTTTTGTCGTGCACGGCAGCCATTTTAGATGCCTTGACCAGACCCACTCTGTGCACGCTGTCGATCCTTAGCATGGCTCCCCACCCTCGCAAGCATCTCCCCCAGGCAGTGGTCACCCCCGCTCTCTGTCTTATGCATGGGTAATAAACCTCCCCCCGCTGCTGTTCCCTGAGAATCACACCCTGTGCCCGCCCGACACCTCCCTTTCGCCCTATTCACTACCGCACCCTCTGACACTCCTTTTCCTCTGTGTCCGATTGTCCAGGCTGGTCCTAGGGTATCAGCTAGCCCTGCAGATGTAGTTTATGGCCCCAGCTGTAAAGAATCACCCCTCTTCAAAGGAGTTATAGTAGATCAAGGCCCACACCCGATGAGATCCGTCACACCACACGTGTTCCTACTATCTGAAAACTATCCTGTATTGTGATTGGGGAGGGGACCGAGCCTGAAGCGGAAGATTCCAGGAATGACTCTTTGTACATCAAAGTTTTTACAATTATGTGTCACATAAAAAATATATAGCACTCCAACAAAGTAGTAGGAATATAAAACTTTAATAACATATAAATATATACAACAAAACAAAAACAGTAAAAACATTTAAACAACGAAGAGACCGTGGCAATTTCTTTTGAATTATCCAATAGATTTATTGAAATTGACAGCACCAATAATGAAATATTCTTGTCAGTAGCGGTCTGTTGTGCGAATAGTTCCAAGGCAGCAGAACGCGCTGAAATCTAGATGGCACGAAAGTGATGTCTAGCAAGTTGCCGCCCAGCAAATAACGGCGTGGGGCGCCGCGGGGGTGAGTGAGTCCAGTAGGCACCACAGCTATTCTTACCGGCATTGCAGAATTACTGCTGGGGACAATGCCTGTGCTGGAGCAGGGTCACAGCAGAAACAAAAAGGATTCTGTTGAAGATGTTGTTGGTTTTCAATTTGAAAACAGTTCTGGTGTCAACTGCTATGCTAATGTAGTGGTTAATGTTTTGTTTTCTCTAGAAAATGTAAAAGAGGGGGAGGCAGTCCAAAGTTCCGTTAAAAGGGCAAAGGAAAGGATCGGTGGTTTGAACTATCAGTCAAAAAGGGGAGGGGGTGCAACAATTTTTCCTACCGGGTCACACTGTGCTTTCACCGGAAGTGAGGTCTGCAGGATTCTAGTAATTCAAAGTGAGGCTGGCGCCGACGTCCCGCGGATACAGTTTCGTCACTCCACGGGTGATCATGGCAGTCATTCCCCATCGGGGGTCGGAGACTCCCGCGGCTCCTCTAGAATCTTCAAGGTCGTGGAGGACTACGGTGGTGGAGTCAACCAGTGACCGGGCCATTTCTTTATGCTGGGCCCGCTCTTGCCAGGTCGACCGCCATTTTGAGAGTTCGGTAGCTACTGGCGATCGCGGGGTCAAATGAGCGGACGGGCTCCACCCTGCCGGGCGAGACGTTGCAGCATGGCCACAGTGGAAGAACTCTTTTCCGGGCGCCTGGAGCGCTGAGGGTGCAGCTGGGAAGCCTCCACTGGGGAGGCGGGAGAGGCCTGTTCGCACCGTCTCTCCCTCCCAGTGCACCCCACGGCGTCTCGCTTGAGATTTGTTATGGCCGGACCAGGCGATGAGGACGAGGGGGGGGGGTCGGAGGCATGTGCAAGACATCCCCCCCCAGGGTTGTTGCAGCAATTATACAAGAAAGAAGAAGTGTCCCGTCCGTCTTCGGGCCGGGCTTCCGGTAGATGTCGGCCGGACGCCCCTGGCTCTGGCCCCATGAACGGGTTTCTTGGTTTATCGGCTGCAGCCGGATTCCGTCGGCCTCGGCCCCCCGACCGTTGGTGGCCGGACCGGAAGAGCATGTGGCGGGACTACCTGCAACTCTCAAGGGCCACCGCGGCCGGACTGGGAGAGAGAGGGGAGGGTCGAGGAGACATTCCCCCCCCCTGCAACTGTTCAGCGTTGTAAAGGCAATCCCCTGGCCGGGTCCCGTTGGTCTCGGCCTCTCCTCCGGCTACACCCTACGTTAGGATCTCCTGGCCGAGGCGTGGCAGCAGGACCTGCCTTATATGGGCTGCTCCCGGCTGGGCGTAGCCGGAACCCTGCCCCACCTTGGAAGTTTCCAGAGTGGGGGCGGATGTTCTACTGACTTGCATTTTCCCTAGTCTATCGATTTTTTTGGCGTGGCAGGCGGTGGGACAGCGAGGGGTGATTTGGTTTCTCTTACTGTTTTTCTGGTCTCTCACCACTGGCATATTTTAACGTTTTCTTGTTTCTAGGACATTAATAGGTTTTATCATTACGTTATGTTATCGTTTCTTTGTTCGTTGTTTAATAAAAGTTCATGTTCATCAGTGGCCTACTGATTTTCGTTTTCCTATTCTTTTCTTTCCAGGTTGTTTCATGCTAAAGTTTCTGTTAACAGGATACAGTGATCACTTCGTTATTATTGCATATGTCCTTTTCACTAGGGGTGCTCTCTGGTCGGGCCAGATGACGTATGTCTAGTAAATGGTCCGGGTGAAACAGGTGCATCAATCAGTGGGGAGTAGATAGGCATGACAGATTACAACGGGGGAGAAAGGTCCGCATTACGTACCCTTTCACTACTTGCAAAGATTTTCCTACGTTTATTTGCAAACAGGGAATACCTCCAAAAAGAACTAATTCCCAAACAGTCAATGTTCGGACAATCAATCAATCAATGAGGAATGAAATAGGTACGACGTGTTAAAGGCTTGCGTTACCTACCCTTCACTATCTGCAAAGGGAGATAGAATATTCCTATTCTTCCTCGTTTGCAGGTAGAGAAGATCGTTAAGAGAATTAACTTCGAACAATTCAATGCTCGATTGAAACAATCAACAAGGGGTACTGTGAACACAAATGAACGCCGCTTATATACATACGCATTGCTATTTTCAACAGGTTGTTCCTAATGTTTCTATTTTAGCGAGGTCAAAAGAGATCCCATTAGTGGCCTACTGATTTTGCTCGATTCCTTTTGTTTTTTTACACGATTTTTCGCTATCTGCAAAGACTAAACAGAGTATTGCGACTCTGTGCTTGTTTGTAAATAGAGAATGAACCAAAGAGAACAATCAATCAAATGGAGAGAGAAGCAGGCACGACGGATTACAAAGGGGGAAAGGGCTGCGTTAACTACCCTTCACTATCTGCAAAGAGAGAGTACTCCTAATAGAAATGAGGGGTGGGGGGCAGCAATCAAAGCAGATCAGTGTGCATAAACACGAAAAAAAAAATTCTTACCACGTACTTGACATTCGACAGCTTATGATATTTGCTATTAAAAAACCATTGAAATTCACTGAAAAAACCATAGGTTATAGACCATATATAGTTAGGAATTAGCATTTACAAAACCTTGAAAATTCACTGAAAAAACCATAGGTTATAGACCATATATAGTTAGGAATTAGCATTTAAAAAACCTTATTTTACTCACACAAAACCATTGAAATTCCATATATAGTTAGTTGCACTAACTATATATTGCGCACCCGCAATCCACTGCTGATGATGTCACATATTACATCATTCATGACATGGTCAGTGACATCACTGATGACATCACTGATGACATCTCAAATGACATCACTGATGACATCTCACTTGACATCAATGATCACATCACTGATGATATCATTCATGTGACAATACAATGCATCTCCTCACATTTTAATATAACCTCTGTTTCACCCAGTGTTAAAAACAGAGTATAATTTTGGAAACCATTGACACACCAATACTAGTTACTACATACGTACTCACTGATTCCTACGTCTACACACACATTCACTCATTCACCCATACAATCATTCATACATACAATCACTCATGTTTACAACACAATCATATGCACTCATACACCTATACAGACACTCACACTCTGCCACTCATCCATGGAGTTACTCACACACCTAGTCAGTCCTGTAAAGAATCAATCACACTTCCATTTTCTACTCTATACAGTTAAACATAGAGCACCTTACGTTTTCAACCATATACTAACACATACTTACTCTCTTATACAATCATTGATACAAGTACACATTGATCTGTACAGAGTCACACACCTCCCATCCAGCCACACACACACTCAGTCTCCCATGCAAATACTTGGGCAATCAATCAATAACCCATATAGTTACTCATATAGCTACTGATCAACACATGCAGCAGTTTACAGAACAACAGACATAATGATGCACAAATTAAGACAGTTTAGTCACTAACCCATGCACTCAGTGAGACACATTTAATCACTCACTCATACATTCAGTCATGCACCTACTAAATCCTTCGTCCAGACACTTATACATCCACTCATTCTTCAATATGTAAGACATATTTTAACTTTACAGAAACATAGTCACTGGATGTTGTCATCAGTGATGTCATCAGTGATGTCATTTGAGATGTCATCAGTGATGTCATCAGTGATGTCACTGACCATGTCATGAATGATGTAATATGTGACATCATCAGCAGTGGATTGCGGGTGCGCAATATATAGTTAGTGCAACTAACTATATATGGAATTTCAATGGTTTTGTGTGAGTAAAATAAGGTTTTTTAAATGCTAATTCCTAACTATATATGGTCTATAACCTATGGTTTTTTCAGTGAATATATATATATATATATATATATATATATATTCCATTTCAATTATCTTTATTGTTCGTTTTCCACAACATAGAACATAAGACATATAATCATCAGCGCATAACCGTACAGGATGCGCCCACAATGGCTGTGTTGTCGTTGAAACAGTTAAACAGTATATGTCTAGGTCTATGCAAGGCAGATAGTGAAGGCACTGAGTGCTCCGCTGTACTGGAAATAATAGACTAACAGGTGAAACTATTGTCAGACATTGCATTTGATTGCTTTGGCTTCAAGAGCATGTATCACAGCCAGGAGGTAGGTGTGTATTCGAAAGAGAAAGACTAACATTGGCCAGACAACAATAAAGGTACTTCTCAGAGGGTATGTAGGTATGGAGAACAGACAGAGGACAAGACTCATAATGTCAATAAAGAGATCGCCATGTATTAAAAGTCAACAATGTCTATTTCTCTTTTGATCCAGGTTAGTCTCCTTCGATCAGCTGTAATGTAGTAGAGTGTTCCTTGGCAGGAATGCGGGTGCTCACAACTGAGCTCCTAAAATTGTCACGTGGAATAAGAATCTCTCGGTTGATGGGCACTAAGGGGCATATTACCAAGCAATAGCGATAATTATCACTATGCATAGTTAGCGTCTAAAATTATATCACCGCGCTCCGACGATTTTTACCGCTGAGATACCTTGATATTATCAAGGTTTATCTCAAAAGCGGTAAAAATCGGCCGAAATGCATGAATATTGCTGAAAAATCAGCGATATTCATGCATTATAAAGCTAATGCTCTTAGCCATGTTATCCACCTACCATTGGATAACATGGCTAAGAACTGCTCTGGGCAGGCGTTAGCTTTTGGAGATAATCGCGCTTAGCGCGATTATTTACAAAAGTAGGTAATAGGAGATAGCGATGTTAGCGACTGTTTCCAGTCGCTAACATCTTGGCACGCCCACTTTGCATGTCATTAGCGATAAATATCGCGGACATGCAAAGTGGGCCCCAAAATGATCGCTATCTCCTACTAGCTGTCGCTAACTGGTGTTAGCGACAGCTAGGTAATAGGGCGATAAAATTATCGCCGCTTTAGCGGGAAAAATTCCCGCTAAAGCGGCGATAAGGCCCTTGGTAATATGCCCCTAAATCTTTTTAGCAAGGTTTGTGAGTCACTGACATTTTATCAATGAACTCTGAGTGCCATCAAGTATGGCTACAAGAAAGAGGTGGACTCACTCCCATCATACTGAACTACTATATGGAACCTTGGCCATAACAACCTGAGAAGTCTTTTCTTTGGCAGGAAAACATCATGTTGCTACAAAAGCAAACAAAAATGCCTGGTAAGGAACTGGCCTGTAGGGCTATGTCCCACAGGTGAGTCCATTGGTGTAATTAGGTTAACCTGAGGATTTATTGTAGCACATTAGGTAGCCAGGACAGAGCAGCAATCCAACCCCCTGAGAAAACACATAAGGTGTTATGTGCAGCATCACAACCCATCAAAAGAACAGCTAAGACATAAAAAAACTTAAATGCATGGAGGAGAAATCAACTTGTTGAAGGAACGTTAGTGAGGTAGCAGCTTGATGTATGCTCCACCGTAGGCATTTCAAATTGGCTTGAAGGGAGAGCTGTTCTTTTTAAAAGCTCAAAATGATAAAGGCAGTTTTGAAAAAACACACTGTTGAAGAAAGCCTACTCTCATACCCAATGGAAGTCTGACCTAGTTTATTAAAAAGAAAATGAATGGTGGGTAACCAGAGTCCCCCAAAACCCTCCTCAGTGCTGAGCATAAATGTTGATGCACATAGGTTCATAAAACAGATTTATAGTTTTGTACACACAAGAGCCCCCAAGAGATCACATGGCTGAACCCAAAAAAAGAGGTTATTGTAGGTGTGGAAGACACCAAGGAGACAGCCCATTCAATCATCAAAAACAATACAAAAATGTAAACCTTTCAGCGCTGAGGTAAGCAATTTGAGAATTCTTGCTTATTACTGTCAAGCATGAAAAGGCATATTTAGAAATCAGATGCAACATAGCTTGGTTCTTGGGTTAACATTAGCAAGTAAGGTGGCAGCCGGGTCCTAAAGGAAATCAGGAAAAGTCTAAAACAGTGGCAGGCCTGAGACAGGTTTGAAAGGCAAATTCAGTGAGTGGCACAATCAGTGCTGCTGCCCACTAGCAGCATTTACCTTACAGGCCCTGGGTATATGATATGTCATTTTTTATGGGACGTATAATTAAGTTAAATATGTCTTTCATGTATTCACCCATTCCCACATGTTTAGGGCAGAAGCACATGCACTTTAATGCAGATTAGCAGTCCTAAGGCCAACAAAAAAAAGGCCAGACAACAAAAAGAGGAGTAAAGCAAAACATTTGGGGTAACCCTGCAAAAATGGCCATTTCAAACAAACATAATATCCCAGTTCTCAAAAGTCACAAAACGAAAATAAGTAGCTCAGGTTAAAGTGTTTCGGGTCAATTTATATTTAGGACAGAATGTTGATTGCATTTATGAAACCTGAGATTTAATATTAATCCAGATCTTTACAAAGTCTGGGGAGGTATTCAGTTGTATGATATGTGTTAAGAGGATATAAGCATAGCACTTTTAAATACCACGTTGTCCAGGGTCTCCCCACATCCGATTTAAAATGAAAATCAAGGGTACTAAATCCAAATTGAAAATAGATGAAACACACCAAATAGGTAACTTTTCTCAAAGTCCCTTTACCAGAGACCCAAAGGGTCACGGAGTTTATTCTCACAGTGATAACAGGGTGGTTCTGGCTGTCCCTGGGCTTCATACGCCTGGCTAAATGTGTTCATATATTGTGATTAAAGATGGAGAATCTGTAAATAATAATTCCAATAAGAGTCTTCCCTAGGTTATCAGACCATATGTGTACACTCTTACATATGCCAATTAATCCGCACCACTTGCAGTTCATTCACAGTGGAGGACATTTTTATTCACACTCCTCCACAAGTCATGCTTATGACAGATCAAAGCCATTAGAGTAGACAGGTATATTTTAAGGAGACACAGCGCCAGTGCGCTATGATCGGGAGGAGGTAGTCAACCAATTTGATCAAACTGAAGGCAGTGTGCCATGCTTGCTGGCATCTGGAGGCAATAGGTGAAGATGTGTCTGTTACTCGCAAGAGCAGACAGCGAGGTAATACGTGCTTATCTGATTAGGCTGAGGGAACAAGGTTACAATGCCTGTCATTGCTGACGGACACTCTTGGACTATGGACCAATGAATATGTTCTCTCCTTTACAGTGAATCAAATGAGTGAATTGAACAAAGCCTGAAGGAACAAGTGCAGTACACCATTGGCTCATCCAGAAACCTGCCTCTGAGACCTGTGGTATTCCAGATGGTCTGTAGCAAATTCACAACACAGATGAACTACCAGTCTACCTCTCAAAATCTGGCCATCTTTGGAAGCTTGGCAAATGTTTATCAGAGGAATGGGTATGGAGTGTGGACGCTCTGTCGTAGTTAATAGGGCTGTTGTATGATTTGCTCTGATCTCCCGCATTAGTTGTGTTATAGTCAAGATCAACAGGAAGTAATGGAGGAAGGGTTAGAGATCCCAAACTGTACAAGAAGCCATGGTTTCCCACATACAGCCAAATGGTAGTGACACTGATGTGAAAGTTTCCACCTTTCCACCTGAGCTAGTCTCTTGAAAACTATGAGGTGCATTGTCCATCCGGAATTTGAGGTTGTAATTTAGCGGTTGAACATAAGGGTTTGCAGAGGACGGGCATATCCTAAGAGATAGCAAGTGTTATACAGCTATTCTGAAGGCTTTCTGCTAAAAATGCCTACAGTTAGTATCGAAAAGTGTGCTCAGGAAGAAATTTAGACCATGGTGGGTCATGACAGGTAGAGAAGGGTGTGCGATTCTTACATGACAAACTTACCTTGTGCATGCTTTAGCCTCTGTCCATCCGCAGTATCAAGCTCTACATGCAGTTAGAGAGTAGTCATGCTGTCGGCCAGAGGTTGAAGGGCTGTCTTCCCAATTGTTGTGTAAGTTTTCCCTTGCTCTTCCTACACAAAGTTATTTGGTTGCATCTTGGGGCCTTCTTTTGGTCATTAAAGTGACAAGTTTAAAACCTCCAGATGTACTTGATCTCATGCTTGCGTTAGGAAAATATTTTTTGGTTGTGGTTTTAACTGGGGCTTGTCTAATGGGAGAACTAGGGATGTAGCATCACCATTGGCCAGAGGGCAGGTTATGCAAATGGGATTTATCTGCACTTTCCTTAATATTCTCAGAACAAACAGTAGATTCTGTTCTCAATGGCTGAAATTTTACACATCACGCCACATTATGAATGGGCCACGGCGGCCTTGTGTGACCTACACTGGCTTCAAATTCAGGACAGATTCCAGATTAAAGTTCTTTATATGAACATTCACACATCAATATAGAGGGTCATCATTTCTCAGAATCAAACTCACAAAATATTTTCCTGCTCGTTCTCTGCACTCTTTGGATCAATATTTTCTTAGAGTTACGGGGATTAGAACAGTTTGAAAAGGAAAACACTCACTGTTACATTTGAGACTAATCTAGTGGAATGCAAAACCTTCTGTGCTCAAATCTCACTCATGGTGTTGCTTTCTGTAGGGCTATGAAATTATTTTCTTCTCGATGATCTTCAAACATCAGATGAGCTTCACTGGGTGAGTGTCTCCAGGGTACTTTTAATCAGGGGGCGGCTCTTCCGCTATGGCAGAGGAGCGTCGCACCACTAGTGAAATGCAAGCACAAAGAAGAAAAAGAAAGTGACAATAAAACTATTTTATTGTCATTTTATTTTTCACTTCGAGTCCATCAACACGAGTCTAATGCATGGCGGGGACATGTCTCTGCATCAGCTGTGGGAGGAGTGATAGTAGGCACTGAAAGTGAGCATGCAGGTTTGGCCGGCGGTGGACAGCCGACCAAACCAACATGCGCATTTTGATAGATTTAGGCTGTTCGTGGGGGATATAATCATTGCTCAGGGCACAGGCTCCCAGTCCCCACAGAGTGTTAAACTGGCCAGCTCCGCACAATCCAATCGCTTCTCTAATGCTGGGAGCAGCGCTGGGATTGGGTGAGGTCTGGAAACCTGGGCTCCTGGGGATTTGAGTAGAGCATGGGCCGGCGAGAGAGCAGAAGAACATGGGCCAGCAACAAAAGGTAAGTGTTTAAACTTTTTTTTCCAGCGCTGCCCCATCTGTCCACTCAAGTTGGATTGGAAGCAGCCGCTGCTGCAAAAGGTACTCCAACCTCTATGGTATAGGTCAGTTTCTTAACCTCCCCTACATATACTGTGTGGCATGACTCTAGGGGCCAGATATACAACAGTTTTTAGTAGTCGCAAATCGAAAATCAGCCCATTTGCGATCGCTAATAAGGGTTGAGCATGTACCATACCTATTTTGCCAGTTGGTAACCTGTTACCAACTCGCAAAATAGGCTTTACGAGTTGATATTAGGAAGGGACATGGCAAGGGTGGCCCTTCCTAATAGCAAGTCGCAGGGGAAGATAAGATTGTTTTTTGACCACAAATGCAATCGCGAAATAATCTCATTTATCACCAATTTGAAATTGGTGGTAAGCCAGTCGCAAATGGGAAGGGGTCCTCACAGACCACTGTCTGCTCAAAAAAAGAAACTGAAGAGTTTAATTTTTTTACATTCATCCCAATTTCCTTTTTTTTAAAAACGGGCAGCATTTAAAAAAAAAAAAAAATTTATTGAGAAAACAGTCACAGACATGGTGCTCTGCTGACCCTAGCAGGCCACCAGCCCTGTGAGTGCTGACCATTCCCAATGGGTCGCAAAATGCAATCTACCTCATGAATATTAATGAGGCAGGTACTTTGTGACCTGATTGGGAATTGCAAACAGTGTCTTAGACTCTGTTGTACTTCAGTGTTTGCAATTGCAGTTTCCAAGTCACTAAAAAAATGCAAATTGCGAGTCGCAAACATTGAGGGCTGTACATCTGGTCCTAGAAGTGTGAATTCATTGTACTTTGGAAGGACTTCTTGCCTTCACCCACCAGCACATGCAATGCTTCATCATAAGCTCTGCTCCTGAGTGATAATCTACTTCTACTTGAAATCATGGAGTGTTGTCAGTGTAATAAACAACAGAGGGTCCCTGAAATCTCAATGGGGAGGAAGAGAGCAGGGGTGAAGCACAAGCTAAACAACAAAATCTTCCTCCTGTGACAATGATATTATGGTGATTAATCCACATAATGTGTATAGTTGTCCTGCAGATTATTAGAACATTACAACAATGTATTTATTCATATTTTTTTAATATCAAAAAGGTAATGAAATCACAATTATATACATTTAAAAATTATTTGATATCTCTAATCAGTGCTGTCAATAGATAGGCAGAGGCCTAAGTTAAAAAAAACAGGATACAGTAAGGAACACTACATATACAAAAACAATTTATAAGCTGCCCGGCGAGGGAGCCACGCTGCCCGAGGACACCTTAGAGCGCTACCTTTATCTGAGCCAGAAATACACTGCCAGGAGTGCTCCATTAATACAACACTGCCCATCTGTTTATTTCGCCCGGCGGGCGTTGTATGCTGTACTGTTTGGCTGGGAATGAGAGTCTTCTATCCCCTTTAAACACGCCGTGAAGAGACCGCCTCACCCCACCCTTTGTGAACCCACTATATGTACCCTGCGGGTGTCTCATGTTGTATTGTCCGGCCATGATTGTTCTTATTTAATAACCTTCATTCCCCTGCTTCGTGTGGACCTGGACAGGTACCTCATAACATTTGTTCCTAAGTGGACCATCCGGATCTTCTTCTTAGCCCGGGGACCGCTGCAAATTTTGACATTTGTAGGAGCCTTTATTGGTGCCTTACTGCCATCTTTAAGAACAGGAAGACTTGTATTTTTAGATTTACTTTTGGTGAGCTGTTATACCACATACCAGGTGGTTGCTCCACAGCTTACAGATAGCCCTTCAAATATCTACAAATATGTTTTCGCCCTGAAGAAGGAACGTTTCATGTGTTTTTGTGTTCAGAAACGCGCGTAGGCGTTTTTATGTTTAGTCCTATGTGTATCAACTTATTGTATTATTGTATTTTTGCATTTTGTGTTGTTTTTGCGTTTTGAATTATTGTTACTTATACATTGTTTTTGTATATGTAGTGTTCCTTACTGAATCCTGTCTTTTTAACATCTGCCTATCTATTGACAGCACTGATTAAAGATATCAAATAATTTTTAAATGTATATAATTGTTATTTCATTACCTTTTTGATACTGATAAAATATGAATAAATAAATTGTTGTAATGTTCTAATAATCTGCGGGACAACTATACACATTATGTGGATGAATCACCCATAATATTATTGTCACAGGAGGAAGATTTTGTTGTTTAGCTTGTGGTGTCAGTGTAGCCATTATTCCTTAGTCATGAGAGTTGGTATGTCTAATAGTTCCATTCTTCTTATGTTATTGTTTTAATGCTCACAGACTATTTCTCTATTTCCTGTAGATATATTACTATGTTTACTAACCTCAATTTCTTTCATTACACCTACTCTAAAATGGTGAGAGGGTAGTTGAATAAAACTGTATTAAGAGCCCCCCTTCCACAAGATTAAACACAGGGCACTTATTCTAAGTCCTCAATGTGAATGAGTGTCAACATGTTTCAGCATTCAAGTTTGCTTTGCATCACAATATTCGTCAGGCATATAGTGTGGGTCAGTGTTATTCTCATTTGTACAAACATACACTTATACTATATAAAGGCTATCACACGATTTCTGTTCCTATATTGGCAAACTGAGAGCTTCTTGGTACCTGACGTTATTTATATTTGCACCTCCTGGTCACAAATGTCTGCATATGCAGAGACACACGGATATGTGTCAGGATGAAAACTTGTAAATGCATGCGTACACGTAACACACATTTTCTCTCCATGCGGACAATCCTGCAAACTATTGTGCCATTTCCTTGCTTCCTTATTTTGCAAAATTACTGGGAAATGTAGCTTTTCGTCATCCTCAAACATTTATAGAAGCCAATAAATTCTTTACCCTTTTTCAAGTCAGTTTTAGACCTAACAGAAGCACAGAGGTGAGGTGTCAATGGTATTGACTTTCAGTGGGCAGCCAATGATGGTGAAACTTATGTCCTTTGCCCATGTTCTATTAATCCTATCTTCAGTGTTTGACACCATTAACCACTCTATCGTATCGCTATTTCATTTTTACATGTCCTATCTTGCAAGGATTCTACAAAATATGAGAGTTACCTTTCCTTTCATGGAACATCGCCGGTATAACAAAGCTAAAGCATGGTCAGGTCCTCTCAACCGAAATTCACAAGTTTAATAAAGGGATCTGGAGGAACTTAACATGTTGAACTACATTTCCTGGACTAATCAAGCTGTGAGACTCTCAGAAAAGGATAGACCATAAGGGGTTCTGGCAACCTTAAGTAATACTCGCTTGGAACATACTACAGCAAGTCTGGCATTAGAGTCTTACTATATATTAGTTACTGAATTCAAATTCCAGGGACACACAATTTGTAAATGACCTCTGGTCTACAACATCTACATCCCACCAAATACTCTAAGGAATAGTTTTGTGAAAAATGCTCTATTAAAGCATCTGGATTCTCAATTACCACTTGCTATAGATGTAGAATTATTACTAACAGGTGATGTAAATAGTATATTGGATTATGATTTATTGCTTCCCGACCCATTGAAGAATCTGACAAACCTATGGGGCATACTTCCTATGGAATCCGACTTTCAGTCTGAAGATCAGTTCAATCACAATTTGTGGCATAAGCTGTTCTGTGTTCCAGGAGTGAACTTGAATAGTCGTATCCTTGCTTACATTCCTGCAAAGCCATCAAAGGGCAAGCTACACCTTGTTATCCCCTACCTTATTTCAACAAATCTGCTCCTATAGAACAGAAAATGACCATCTTCTTGAGGAAAATAAAGTAAACTGGAGATTTAGGCATAACGTCAACTATGAAACAATTTTTGAGAAGGAGGAGGCATCTAGGCTGAATAAAATAAAATGGAACCCGTCTTCGTTTGGGATTTATGAAAGTTGGATTATTACCTTTGTAACCATTGTACTAACAATTGTGTTGGCCGCCCGCTGGCCCGTGAGAACTCAGTGACATGGCCCAAGATCCTCCTTAGGGTAATGGATCATTTTGCGCCTTTACACAGCGCCAGGCATGGGTTTCCTCTGGCCGGTCAAGCAATTGTTACACAGACAGCGGGGCTGCGGAGCATGAAAAGGAAATTAGCACACCAATGGGGGGGAGATGCTGTACTAGGCAACCCTGCCCAAACGCAAGAATTGAAAGCACTAACCTTTGAAAACATGCAGAAATGGTGGAATGAAAAGAATACCTTTATATTGAAAAGTTGTTACAACATCAATATGGACGGCAGAGCACGGCTCGAAAAAATTCGGGGGGTTTATTCGAACAATAGAATCTTCTAGCAATTAAATCAATTACATCGGTGCATCCTTGGTCTCAAAGTTGTACTGCGAATATCGACTGGCAGAGCCCGAAACCCCAGACTTAAATCTTGATCAAGGTGTTAACATCATACTACCGGAAAATAATTATTGAAGCCTTGGAGGTGAGCAGAGGAGATACTGCCCTGGGCCCAAATGAGATACTAAGGGGCATATTTACCAGAAAGTGGCAGACCATGTCATTAAGCAAAGAAGGCTAAGGACACGCTTGTCACTTTGGAAATGCAGAGCTGCACCATATTTACTGGAATATGGTGCAACCCTGTGTTTCCCCTGCGCTGGCGCTAAATTAAGCTGCCTAGCACCAATGCAGGCACCCTTGCACCATAGTACAGGGTGCCTGTGTTGAGGGGAAGATTGTGTATGTGCAGGATGGTTCCCCTTCCTGCACATAAACAATCTTTAAATGCCATTTTGTAACTTCTTTGTGTGCTGCATCAAAGTTGCAAAACAGCATTTTTTTTAAAACGATTGTTCATGTGCAGGAAGGGGGAGCTTCCCACACATAAACAATCATTGACGTTTTGCTGTTTCTATGTGTGCTGCCAAAGCAGCACACATGGAAACAGCAAAAAAGAGGAGAAATAAAACATTTCTCCTCATTTTGATTGTTTAAAACCAGTTTTTCCCTGATCTTAATTTTGGCGCTCCCTTCTATTAACGCTGCTCTTGTAAATAGAGGTCAGCGTCAAAATCAATGGGTGTTGCAGTGGAACGCCCACCACAACACCCATTGCCCGCTCCTTTCAAGCTAAGTGTAGCGTGAAAGGGGGCCTTATTTACAAGGCAGCGTTAAACCATGTTAAGTGGCTTAACGTTGCCTCGTAAATAAGGCAAAGCTCCAATCGCCATTACAACATAACTAAAAGTGATGTTGTGGTGGCGATAGGGGCTTGCAAATATGCCCCTCAGTTACATATTTAAATCAAACAAGGAGAGTTAGGTGCTCCCACTCTGTCACTTATATAACTCTCTTTTGGAATCTCAGACAATACCTGACTCTTGGAGGGGTTCTATTCTACATCCTCTGCACAAGAAAGGAAGTCTGTCTGACTTGAAAAAGGATTGAACTATTGCGCTCCTTGACACTGAGGCAAAGATCTTCTACTCTCTCAGTTAGAGTTGCCAATTCATCAGATGGCATTCAGAAAGGGGTGCAAAACACATGGAAATGTACTGGCAATTAATTTGAACGCTCAAAAGACAATATATTGCGACACTAGACTATACACATGTTACTTGGACATCAGTGCAACTTTTGACAAAGTGAATTGGGCTGATTTGTGTAGTAAAAATAGACATTCCTGAACCTCTTTGGAAGGCCATCTATCTGTTACACACAGACACAGGGGTGATGGACTAGAGTGCCCAGGAAGATTTTTTCAAATCAATGGTTAAAACAGTGTTTCATTTTTTGCACTGCTTCTTTTTAACCCCTATACTGCAGATCTAATCTCAGAACTGAAGAAAACACTAGCTTTTTTTTCTAAATTGGATTCGGTGGAAGTTCCCATTCTGCATTATGCAAACGATACGGTTCTCCTGGACCATATACCTAATGTTCTTTCACGCTCCGTAGACATCCATCATAGATATATAACAGCTAATGATTTAAAACTTAACGCATCAAAATCTAAAATAATTTCTTTCGGGGCCTATAAAAACCGGCATAAATGGTCAATTAGAGGAGAATCATTGACAAAGTATTTGGGTGTTTGGCAAGAGATACCAACTATGTCAAAGGTATCTCAAACTTTGTAATCCATCTGGAGATTCGATAATGGATCTATTTTAAACAAAGTTTTTGCCGACAATTCTGTTTGGAACTTTTACCCACAGCAAAACATTTCACTGGGAGTTAGAGCTCACCATGTCTCCTGCAATCAGGACCATTTTGTCTTCCTAAATGTGCTTGGTTCTGTCAGTTAACATTGGTATGTGGGCTCGTTAACTGTACTAATCTGGCGGATTTACTCTTCATAATTTACTGCTACAGGCTGAAAAATGCATTACCAGCTTGCGCGCCGAAGTAAGATGGCGGCGGACTGTTAAACTCTGGTGGGACTACGGACCTTTGTCGTATTAATAGCCTTTCCTCACCATACTTCGCATTTCCAAAAGAGGTCCTCGACTCCTTGACCTCACTGCAACCTCAGACGGCAGGAAGAATCGCTGGAGGTGCGCTCTCAGGTTCCCAGTGCCTCTGTGGCAATTTTCCTTACCTACATGACCGGCCATTTTCTGTCATGTCGGTCAACCTGATCTTCTTGATCTACAATCTGCATCATCTCTTAATATTAAACGAGGACATCGTTTGGGCCATCTTCACCCTCACACCACTAAGCCACAGGTATCATAATGCTTTTTTTGGAGTTAACTGACTTGATGCATGTTCTAAAGAGCGCTAAGGAAAAATGTCGTCTGGTATGGTCTGGCCATAACATATTCATCTCTCAAGATATTTCTAACTCAACCAATGCTCGTCAGAAAGAATTCCTTGCACTTCGACCCCGGATGAGACAACTGAATATATGTTATGGCATTCTACACCCTTGCCTTAAGACTTTTTTGCTAAATATTACAAGTCAGAATATGTAGGCTGATGCTTGATGTTGCTAAGTATTCTTAACTTTATGTATGGTCTTTCTTCTCTTACTCTTCGAGTCTATATTTCAATAAGGCCATGGCTATTACCCTTTTTTTTATAAATTCTCCCGTCTCCTTCTCTATTGTCATTTTTGCTCCTGGCGCTAGCATGCCCTTTACTTATCTTTCATTTTCCTCACTTGGATTTTTATCCTTGATCTGCCTTGTATTTCTTTTTTTTTTATTCTCTCTCTTTCACTTCTCTCTCCCTCTTATTTGATCTTTTCTCCCTTTTTCCTTATTTTGTCCTCCTATTTCTCTTGTATTGGTATGAGTTATTATTATATCTTTCTTTTTATGTCCATAATGATTGTTTCTTTATGTTCCTTCATTATTGATAAATAGTGTCTTTCTGTTTTTCTTATTGGTTCTGCAGCCCATTGTAAATGTTCCCATATACCTACCCTCATCCCTCAACTTGTCTAATATTGTCTCGTGGAAGGTTTGTGATTTGGGTCATCCTGTCAAATGTTAAAAGGTACTTTCTCACCTATCAAAGTCTAATGCATATGTTGCTTTTTTTCAGGAAACGCATTGTAATGATATTGAATCACTTAAATATCAGTGGGTTGGTCAGGTTATTTTTTTCTCCAGCTCTTAATCATAAACGTGGCATAGTTATTCTATATCACAAGTCATTAAATATTCAGATTGTATCTACTGAATGTGACACAAATGGGCAATGGGTTTTGGTTGCTGTTATTATATTTCAAAAGCAAATTACTTTTTTTAATGTATGCCCTATTAAATCTGGCCCTGAAGTTTGGCAAAGTGTTAATTTAAAGTTATCCTCTATTTCTAATCCTAATATTATTGTTGCAGCCAATTTTAATGAATGGCTAGGTCCATTTACAGATAGGAAATCTAAGCATAAATTGAAACCCGATAAGTCTCACAAAGCATTTCAAACTGCCATTGCCTCTCGTCCGTTCTTTGATACATGGAAGACCTGTAACCCAGATATATAGGAATTTACAGTTTTGTCTAGTGTGCATCATACTATGTCTCGCATTGATTATATTTTAGTTTCTAAATCTTTACTCCCCTCTATTCAATCATCAGAAATTGGTTCTATTTTTATTTCTGATCATGCCCCCATCTAACCAAACCTTTATTTTGAAGGCGTCTTCCTTTATTAACAAGTTCTTTAAATGTAATCAATCTGGGGATACGTCTGTTCACAATAATTGGGACGCTTTGAAGGCTTCCTTCCGGACCTTGCACATTCCGCTAAAAAGAAAAAGATGTTAATGTCTAAATATCTTTCAGCTCTCCAACACATTAAAGCTCATGAACATCCTTATTTTACCTCTAAATCTTCTGTAGTGTAGTTCCTATTTTCCCAATAGGCTCTGCGCATTGGAATAGTACCTACAGCAGTAAAGGCCTAGGCCAGACGTTAACTAGGTCTACTACTGTCGATACTAGACTTAAGTTTTGGGTTTGCCAGCGTAGCTCAGTTCGCTAGAAACTTTCTCGAATGTTCAGGAAAGAATTAACTCCCCTGATTAGACAAGAAGGGATTTAGTTTCTGACAACCATAGAACATGACAACTTTGCTCTCCCCTAATCAAGAGTCAATCTCAAGAGTCGTGTGAGCACAAGGCAATTATTTTACTCAGTCAGTACGTGCATTCTTAGTCTCATCAGATTGTAGAGAAAAGGAAGAGACGGGCGTGTTCAATAAAAAGGTGTTATTTATTGATCAGTCTCTTTTCTCGTACAAGAGAAATGGATCGATATTATTGCAATACTTATAGTTAAGTAAAGTGCATACATTAAAAGCAATAGTATAAAATAATACTGTAAAAACATTGATATGGTTTCTGAGCCATATGATGTTTAAAATGATTAAAATATATTTACATACACATATACATTTGACTAAACGTACTCAACTGGTGTTTCTAAATACGCCTACCCCGTGTACCTGACCTAAGTCTAATGCGTGGGCGGGAATAGAAAGTTACAGTTTAAGTTAAGTTTGTTTTTGCCAAGTGAATAACTAAAGAATTCTCTGTGAGGGGTTATTCAGTTCTGTACCTGGAATTTAGGATGAATGAGGAATGGTATCTCTTTCTCTGCTCTCGATATTCCAGGCTGCCTGCGAGGGCTGCCCGAAAGCGCCGGTGCTGGGTCCCTCGGCTTGAGATAGCAGCGCGTCTCTCAGCGCGTCAGGAAGGCGGGGCTGCTGCCAGCGGGGTCTGCTTCTGCTCTCGGCTTCGGCAAGTATGGCTGCTCCGTCTCGTCACCACGCGTGTGTTTGCATAGGGCAAGATCGGCAATATTTATACCTTAAAGGTGCCGAGATTGACGTAAGGATGGACATAGATACGTCAATAAAGATGTCATACGACTTGCTCGTTAGCACATTCTTTACTAAAGTTCTCTGTGAAATCAAAACAATGGCCGCACGGATTTTCCAGGTTGTCATAGGTTTGATTTGTTATGAGAACGTCGTATGCCTTATCAGGGGCTGGAGGAATGTCGCTTGTCTAATTAGATCTCAAGCGTTATGACCTAATCAGATAACACGTTCCTGTGCCGTAGTGTGACTGCGTCAGATAACGGTATCTGCATCATGGGGGCTGTTCTTGCCTCATGGGCTGACTGTTAGTTAACTTGATAGTTAGTTTAACCAGAATAGGGTCAGGAATAGGGGGATCGATTCAGAACCTATAGGAATACATGACACTTCCTTGAATTTGCAAGAATTGATTAAAGCCAAATCTGCCCTGAATAATATTGCTACGGTTGACGCTTGCAACATCCTCCTTAAAATTAAACCTAAATACCATGGAGGCCAAAATAAAGCTGGTAAGATGTTGGCTAATTATCTAAAAATCAAATCTGAAAGGATGAATATTGGTCCTATTCGCAATGAACATAACAACACTTTAATGTCCTCTGACATTGATATTATTAATGCTTTTCAATCCTATTATGAATTATTATACACAAAGCTTACACCCCCTTCTGAATGTAATAGCAAGACTTTTTTTCAAGTCCTTCCTAGCCTTCCCTCCATTCCTGATACTTTCTTAACTCTTGAAATAGACATTACTTTTCAGGAAGTTATTGATGCTATTAAAGTTCTGAAAAAAAGCCAAAGCTCTGGGTCCAAATGGGTTTTCCATTGAGCCTATTTCTTCCTTTTCATCCATTTTTGCTCCCAAATTATTAACACGTTTAAATTCTTTTTTGCATAGTTCTGAAGCCATATTGTTAATCAACTATGACTGTAAAATTGTTGCTAAAATCCTGGCATCTCACTTAGAGGATGTTGTCCCCTTCTTGTTAAACCCGATCAGGCTGGCTTTATCAAGGGCAGACTTGCATCTGATCATGCTAGAATGTTCTCCAATGTCCTTGCCTTTTGATTGTCCTTGCCTTTGAAAAAACATCCAACTCCTCTTGCTGCCCTTTTACTTGATTCTGAAAAAAACATTTGATTGTATGAATTGGCAGTTTATGTTTTCCAATCTCCACTAGTTTTGTTTTGGCCCAATTTGATATCTCTTAATAAATTACTATATGCTGATCCACGTGCTTGAGTTTTTGTTAATGGCCATATCTCCACTTATTTTAATTTGCATAACGGCACTAGACAGGATTGTCTTCTTTCACCTTTGCTTTTTCTCCTTTGTTTGGTACCTTTCCTTGATTATATTCAATGTAATCCTCTTATAGCTGACATTAAACATAACTCCCAAGAAATCAAACGTTCTGCTTATGCAGATGGTATTATGATTTATATGTCTAATCCTCTTACTTACCTGTGACCCTTTGTGCATGAGATAGATGTATAGTGTTTCCTGGTTATAAATTACATTTTCCTAAAACTGAGATTTTACCATTAAATACTTCCTGCTATCGTTATATGTTTGACAACACAAATTTTGTATGGTGTTCTTCTAAAACTAAGGGGCTTATTACGATGGTGGGCGAATCGCCATAGCCAGGCGGGCGGTGGCCTCCGCACTGCGATCGTAACCTTGAAAAACGCCGGGCAGATTATGATGGCGGCGGTGACAGTGGCGGTGTGAAAATCTGTCTGTTGCTTTTCTGCCGGTAGCAATCCGCCTGCTGGCCTGGCGGGTGGAGCTGGACTGATAAAATGGTGCCGGTGCCGAGCTTTTCCGCCATCCGGATTAGAATGAATGCGGAAGTCAGCTTTTCTGCGGCGGTCTCTTTGCTATGGAAAGGCTGACGGGCATTGTGTTTGGGGGCCCTTTGCAGGCACCCCACATGTTGGGGAGTAGGTGCGTACCCCCCTACATTTCACCGCACCAAGTGGCAGGAACAGTGCAGTGCCTGCCACGTAGTGCAGTGAAATGCACAACATGCTTGATTTCACGACGCAGCGGTGCTGCTGCCAGTACCGCCCGCCACAATGTTAAAGCTGCGGAATCCGACTGCTGCAGTGGTGGGCCCATGATGATACAACGGGCGGGACCGCTGGAAGCATGGCGGACAGACCCAATCACCGCCATGCATGCAACGGTCACATCATAATACCATGGGTGTTACCGCCACACGCATGGCGGTCGGACCCAATCTCGCCTATGGTGGCAGAAAAAATCAGACCGCCATCATAATGAGCCCCTAAGTATTTAGGTGTATGGCTTTCCTCCACTATTTGAAATACACTCGCTCATAATTTTAGTGCCCTAAAACTCCAACTTTAAAATGTATTCTCTACCTGGTCCCCTCTTTATTTATCTTGGTGGGGTAGATTAGATACCATGAAAATGATGATCGTCCCTCATGTTCTTTTTATGCTTTCTAGGTAACCCTTCAAAATTTATAACTATTATTTTCCCAAATTAAATCTATTTGCACTAAATTCCTTTGGAATAACAAACACGCCCGTATTGCCTTATCCAAATTAATTTGACCTAAGACTGAAGGTTGTGGACGTTTTCCTAACTTGAAGTTATACCATACTGCCTTTTTAATTTGACAATTTTATGCTTTGACCAAGGATTATTGTGATTCCCCTATACCACAATGGATTCATTTTGAATGCTCTTTATTGATTCTTTAAGGGATTTTTCAACAAAATAAGCTTGTTAACTCTGTATTTTTCTCTAATCGTTCGATTTTGTTTGACAATTGTATTGCTTATTACCTTTCTTCATAATAAAAATCCTTTAACAAAAAAAAAGTCTGTGCCATGGAATGAACTGTACATTACCCAGAAAAATCATCGATCCAATGGTATCAATAATCTCATGAGAATAGTAGATAAATAAACCTCAAAGATCAATGGGCCAACATACTCCTTTAAGAAAGTTGGAAAGGAATCCTCACTAATTGAATCATTTATGGAGAATGTCAAGGAGCCATTCAAACAAAAAAGGGGGGAGTTTCTTTCTCCCTCCTATAACGCTTAGGGCCTGTTAGACGTGGCCATTTTGCAGGGTTATCCCTAATTTTTTTGCCTTCCTCCACCTATTTTTCTGACCTTCTTTGTGCTAGCTTTAGGACTCTGGGCACTTTACCACTTCTAAACAGAGCTAAAGTGCATGTACTCTTTCCTCTAAAGCATGGTAAGATTGGTTTCTCCATGATTGCTATGTTTGATTTACTGATAAGTCCCTAGTACAGTGCACTTCATGTGCCCCGGGCCTGTAAATCAAATGTTACTCGTGGGCCTGCAGCACTGATTGTGCCACCCACATGAGTAGCCCTTTTTACCTATCTCACGCTTGCCACTGCAGAGCTTGTGTGTTCATTTTTAAACTGCTATCTCGAACGAGCAAGTTCACCTACTTTCCAGGCCCAAATCTTTTATTTTATTAGATGTACGTCACGCCTAAGGTAGGCCCTAGGTATCCCAATGGGCAGAGCGCAGTGTAGTTGAAAGGTAGGACACGTGTTTTTTGAGTTATACATGTCCTGGTAGTGAAAAACTGAAAATTTTGTTTTCCACTACAGCAAGGCCTATCTCTCCCATACTTTAGCATTAGAGCTGCCTTGTACCACTTTACAAGTGTAAAGTCCAATTCGGAGCGGATAGAAAATTGGAGTTTGATATCTCTGGACTCAAGATTTAAAAACACACCTTTTAGTAACAGTGTTTTTGGAATTGCAGGTCTGAAATGCCACTTTTAGAAAGTTGGCATTTTCTCACTTTAACCATTGTGTGTCTCTGCCTGTCCCCAGAATACCCGTCTCTGTTGTATGACAGTTGGGCTTTGTGAATTCACTCTAGACAGTCACACACAAAGGGAGCTATAGTGTGCCCTGCATATCCGGATGGCCCATCACCAGGGTGTGGTGGTGGTAGGAGTTGACAATTACACCTGAATAGAGCTGTGCCTGTCCCCACACAAATAGCTGTCTACCTCTCTGTAGCCTGTCTGTCTGGAGCCAGAGCCAGTAAGGGCAGTGTCCTGTGCACTAAAAAGACCTTTATTTGAAGTCTCCCTACTTCAAAGGCCAATGTGGGCATAGGTTCTGGACCTCTGACACCATATATTCAGAACACTTCTGCCATGAAGAAGAGCTGTTGTGCTCCCAGGGGAGCTTACCACTTTGCTGCTTGCTTTGCCGTGTTGGCCTGCTGCCTGCTGCATTCTTGCCTGGGAATGAGAGGACTGTACTTTACTCTCTGCAGCCTGCTTTCTAAGGTTCTCCAAGGGCTCGACCGAGCTTGCCTCCTGTTGCTGAAGTCTCAGGAAGTCTTCACCTGCATCTTGCTACCAGCACCTGGGCTTCTCTGCTGTGATCCCTGCCAAGTGGTGCCAAATCCAGTCTTGAGCCCTTGGAAGTGAAGTTGGTGCTGTAACCAAGAAACTGACACATCAACTCCAAAGCATCATTTCCGAACCTGCACATCCCTGCGAAATTGATGCATCAGCACTGTCTGCAAAGAGGCCGCAGACACTGCTCGCCGAGTGCGCGATGGAGCAACCTTGACTTTCAATGCATCCCTGACTTTGCCACAGCGCCTCGGAAGAACCGCCGCTGTGTGAGTCTCGAGTGCCGCTTCACTGAAGTCTGAGAAGCTCGCTCCAACTCCACTGCAGCCCCGGCCCTGCATGGCTTTCGACTGACAGATTGCTTTCAGCCCAGCGGTTCAGCTTCAACACTGTAGAATCTACGCATCTTACTGTTGACAACGATGCATCCTCGATGCTGTGTCGCCTTTAGGAATCAAGGCCTCACACCAGCAACCAAGGCATCACCTCCTCACAACTTCTCCGGGCATTAAAGCTTCAACTACCTTGCACCGCTTTAATGAGCCAACGCATCATCTGCATCCCTGAAGCCTCACCTCCTCTACGCCGTGCATCGTCTTCGATTTCCAATGCATCCAAGGTAGTGTAGGGGGTCTGCATGATTCCTGTGTCCTGCCTGTGCTCCATCGTGGTTGGACTGAACATTTGGATTTGTCCAGGTCTAGAGCGCCCAGATAGCCCCAGTTGGATCTATTGACTTCTAAGCACTGCATTTTGATTTAATCTTTAACAGTTCATCTTGTTGTGCTTAGATAAATATAGGCTATTTTGCTGAATTGGTGTGGAGAACGTTTGTGGTGTTTGCACTGTGCTACTGTTTGTGTGTACACAAATACTTTACACATTGCCTCTTTAGATTAGCCTGACTGCTCTGTGTCAAGCTACCAGACGGAGAGCACAGGTACACTTTTAGTGTGTGCTACGCTTACCCTGACTAGAGTGTGTGTTCGCTTGGCCGCTGAGCGAGGAGGCTGGATTGGTTGAGTGCACCGTGGAGGCAGCCCCTGTCAGGCGCGTGTGCAGATCAGCTCTTGGAGCCTCAGACAAAAAGCTGCTTGCCTACCTCGCCGAGTTTGACGGGAGACCAAGCGGAGAAAGATTCTATACATTGATCAAGACTGTGAAAGTGTACGTGAGTAAAGGCACAGGAAGATTTAGTGATTTGCCTGGAATCACCGGGTGTTGAACCGACGCTGGTACTCGAACCTGGTACCCCAGTTCTAAAGTTAGCAGCTCTGTTTGGACATTTTTGCCGAGCGTATTTCGGTGTTCATTGGGTGATAATTGAAGGAAGTACAGCTCCTCCCAGGACAAAAAAGGAAAACCCCCGAGTTCAAGACACCCTGCACTCACATGAGGATGAAAGGATAAAGCCATTTCTAAGCTGGTCCTGAGGAAGGTGGTTTCAACCCACCGAAACGCGCGTAGACCTGGCGTTAGGAAACATATAAGATCTGTGTCATCCCAAACTTAGAGATTGTTTTTGGATTTGCAAGAGTGTGAAACGGTATGAATGATATGTATGTAAGTTAGTCAGTGTGTGTAACAGGGTTATTGTTGTTTTTCTTACTTATTTTTTAGAATAAACAATATATTTTGGATTATATAAACTATGATATTCATTTCTGCACTGTCTAAACTGTCTTGGATTGATACAAATGTTAATGAACTGATTATCAGTATGAAAAAAGATTCAAAATGAGAAAAAAAATGTTTTAAATAATTTTGATAGAATTCACATTAAAAAAAAGAAATAAAAGATATTTAAATGAAAGATAAAATGTTGTCGTTCCTGTACTAAATGAAATGTTAATTGTTGAATTTTGAGAGCTAAGCCAGAAAATGAATTATGTATTGACCATGGGGGAACATTGTTAATTTTTGATTTATAGTGTAATCCTCTCTTTTCCCCGGTCATAAAAGCATCCATAGAGGGGGTCCCATATTCTATATAACTAGAGTGTGTGTTCCTACTTGGGACAGGGTGTATACCTCTACCAATTAGAGACCCAATTTCTAAAAGGGCCTAGAGTTATGTGTTAGTGAATCTGAAATATGAAATAAGAAGGAAAATCATGAGACTGAGATTTCAACTTTTACCACTGGAAGTTACAAGAGTGTATTAGATCACTCAACAAGGAAAACTCTGCAAATGTTGTAGAGACTGCGGTTAGAAAAGAAAATCACGTTCTCATATTCTATGTGTTTGTCCCTATTGTTTGGACTTAAGGATATTTTAATGCCACGTTACTAAGACTAGGTTTTGGAAGATTTAGGAGGTGACTTTTGTCTGCGTGTAGGGACTTTATGCACAGTTGATTTGCAAAGCTGATACATTTATAGACATCGCTGTGGTTGAATTAGAAAAGCAAACAGCTTCATTACATGAAAGTGAGTGTTCAGGGTGTAATTGAGTTCATAAGTCAATCTTGCATCTAGGAATTTATCAGCTCACTTTTGTACATATATATGAAATTTTTGTAGTCAGCCTTTCTCCTTGGTTTGCCCTCTCTTTGCCAGTGTCCATGATGAACCCTCCCTCGCCCCCCAACACTGTTTTTAGGTTTTTTGTTTTTTTTGCACCAGCGCACTTTATGGATCTTGAACATATTTTGTGGTTTTTGCTGTCGCTCTTTTTATGATGAGTTTTTTCCATTTATAGCTTTTTGTGACACATGGTATTGCCCTTTTCTTTATAATAAGATTCCTTGTTTCCTTTAATTTTTCGGATGTTGGTTGCCTGCATTTATTTTATGAAGTTTCTTCAATTTTAGGTGAATTCCAATGGAGCAGCGTGGTGAATTTTTTTATCAACCACGAGCACTATTAATAAATTGTGTCTTACCTTACTGATTTTAATTAATCAAACAATACATTTATATTTAAATATTTGAGGATGTAAAGATCAAACTTTTTAAAATGAAACTCGACTAACGCATAGGTGCTTTTAACAAGAGACCTAACAGTTTACTGGAACTCTAATGTCTTCTCTTGTACGGGGTCACGATTCCGTCCCCAGTAGAAGCTGTAACTTTTGGGGGCTAATCTCTCCTCAGAACATCACACAACCAAGGTGTCCAGTACTTGCTTCTGGCACCTGAAGTTGTTAAGAAAAATCCATCCTTGTGTTCCAAAGGGGTCACTACCCTCATTGAACCCCGGTTGGACCATACAAACTCGTGAAGAGGCTTCAGCGAGGTCAGAGCTCTGCTGCCTGCTTAACAAGGAACTGTTCCCATAAAGACACCACCATCACTCCTGTCTTAGGGGCCGATTAGGATTGTGGTTTTTCTGCATCCTCCGGGCCGGCGGAAGTGTCCGCTGGCCCGGAGGATGCGGAAAAACCGTAGCAGAGCCTTCAAAGACCCCCCGCCAGATTAGGATGGCTGGGGGGTCAGGAAGACCGTCCGCCGCTTTTCCGCCGTGGTCGCCTTCCGACCGCGGCAGAAAAGCTCTAACATGTCTGGCGGTGTCTATCAGACACCGCCAGGCATATTAGGATGTCTGTACTTCTATGCTTTTCCGCGGCGGCTTTTCCGCCGTGAAAAAGCATACGGACCTTCACTGTGGGCCCCCTGGGTAAAGGGGGGGTGCACATGGGGGGTACCTATGGTACCCCCCTGCATTTGCGTGCACAAAGCAGCAGGCACTGCGCGGTGCCTGCCGCTTTGTGCATGCAAATGCGATGCATGCATTTTTAACCTTGCGGCGGTTGCAGCTTGAAGCTGCCACCCTGGCGATCACATCCTAATCTGCTAGGAGGGAACGCCGCAGCCCCTGCGGACGTTCCCTCCTCCTCAGGGGTCGCGGACGAACTCAAGTCCGCCCGCCATCATAATCGGCCCCTAAGTTCAGTTACTCTGACTACCAATTGAATCTAGAATTATTTTTGAATCCTTGGTTATCCTTCGTTAACTTCTTCATGGGAAGATTCCTGCCTCTTCAGCCAAAAAGCATTACCTGAACTCTCCAACCAGAGCCTTATGTTCTGCTAGTAAATACCTCCTTGTCATGCCAAAGGTCAGACTAACGCCTTAGGGAAGGCT
Source organism: Lissotriton helveticus (assembly GCF_964261635.1). Classification (NCBI taxonomy): domain Eukaryota; kingdom Metazoa; phylum Chordata; class Amphibia; order Caudata; family Salamandridae; genus Lissotriton; species Lissotriton helveticus. The sequence continues at coordinate 282,349,297 of NC_136071.1, forward strand.
GCTTTGTCTTATGCAGTGCCAGAGACTGCAAATTGTTTTACTGTTTCCCTCAGGGTGCAATCTTTCATTAGCCAGTTAAAAAAACCTGTTGAAACTCTGGCTTTTTAAGCTGTCTTCAACTGTGTATCAACAGTTTAAGGGGTTGTACTGAGAGCTTTCTGTGATCTCTAGTCTGGAGTTTCATTTCGATGTTAGAAGTGCTAACTTTCAGAAAGGAGGGGGAAAACAAGGCTCTACTTGAATGTACGAATGTGATCATATAAGGGGAGCTTGGTATGACTAACACTTTCACAAGTAAGAGGGGCACTCCAGGGCACGTGTCACGGGACTCCTTATTGCAATATCCTAGTGTCAGGGGGTCCAACATATGTCTTTAAGAGCCAGATCCACGCCAACATTTCAGACATTCCATGACTGCAAGTAGGCCTTTTTAGATTAATTTCATGAAAATGTCAAATATTTGGGTATCAGAAATGGCATGGTCCGACCATTCTAAACCTACATTGGATATTTCTGAATAGCATGACTATAATTATATCAGTAATATAATTATGTAAGTGATAAGGGAAGTGTGTATGGAAACATATATTGACATGCTGCAAAAAGTTCAACAGAAGTTCAATTGTCAATGAGCAGAACTCTCAGCATGGAGCTGGTGATGTGCTTAATGTGCACCTGTGGTTGCATGTGGTTGGCACCGGCACTCATTGAGACGGAAGCAGGACTGGGTAGCTTTGGCATTTGCCAGCCCCATAGTCTTGGAAGCGCAGGCAGCATGCTCCTATGGAAAACGCGATCCCTTGCAGCCAAATTTTTTTTTTACCAATTACAATTGGAGCCTGAATTTCCAAGCTGCAGCTCAATGAAAGGGAAGTAGCAGTAGCAGAGATCTGTGTTCTATGGTTGGCGCTACACTGGAACGTAATACACAAATATATAATGGAGCAGTGAAATATACTTAGGCAAGGGGCATTCAGCAGTGCATTTGGTCGAGGTAAAGCACATTGAAATATTTGCAAAGCCAGGAAAGAACAGTACTGGTAAGGAATTGGTCTTTTGTGAAGCTCTCCCTAGTCTAGAGAAGAGACAGGTCTTATATTTATCCAACACGCAAAATTCCCTTAGTGAGCGCACTGGACCTGCAAACAACCTGCTCTGTCTCCACAAATTCTCAATAAAAACATAATCATTCCCTTGTTGTCCTCAAGAGATGACCAAGTCCCATCCATTGCCTTTTCAGTGTCATTTTGCTGCCGGAGTCCTACATCTTTGATTACTGCAGATACTGTTTGATGTATACCAGCGGTCTTGAACGTCAGTTCAACAAAATGCCAGAGGTAGTGGAAGTGACATCACATGCCATTTAACCTTTATTTTCACTCACCCACCCACGCATGCATACACACACAATTACACAAATACACACTTGCAGGGCCGGACTGGGAACAGCAACCAGCCCTGGCAGGTTGCTGCTCGACCGGCCCTGGGAGGGGGAGGGGTGATGCTAGCAAGAATCACCGCTCCCGCTTTTCTTACAGGGTGCCTATGTTGCAGCACCGCCCCCCTGTAAGAAAAGCAGCCCTGCGGCCACAAAAACAGCCCTCACCCCTCCAGCCCACTGGGGTAATGCCCGGTGCCAGCTAAGGCCAGTCTGGCCCTGCACACTCGCTGTCATAAAAACACACTCTCACCCGTAAGCATGCACATAACATTCATTTCAAATAATTTTTTACTTACCTCAGCTGCCAGGGAGGATCCTATTCCAGCTAATTGTAACCATTCTTTATCACACTAATAGTAAATATTAAAATATTATTCACTATTAGTGTTAAATAAATACCAGAAAACAAGGAATGTGGAGCTGTCCTTGTGCTCCTGGGACTTATTTTGCCACCTCTGAGGCTAGGGGTGGTAAAGGCAGTGCCAGAGGTCACAAGGGACTAGCTAGGAGCTACAGCTGCAACCCTAGGCAACCCCGAAAGGACATCCATGCTCGTGGGGTTTCCTTACAATGCAGCCTCTCGCACACACTAATCAGCACAATGTTATTTCCCAAATGCAAAAGAACTGTCTGAATGATGCCAATGTTTTGTATTCTCTACATATGCACACCTTGCAACACGGCCTTCCAGGGTGTATAACCCCAGGTCCATTGAGAACAACCCTGATTTCAGGAACAACTTGCAGGAATTCCTGCAGACACCAATTCCCACTGTTAACCCTCATACCACAAAGGAAAAGTTGTAATCGTTTTTAATCCCTCATTCTGGAATTACCGACCCCTGCGGAATCAGTAGTTTCAGATGCAAAATGACTGCACCCCACAACTCTTAACGAGGGTACGGTGGAGTGAAGGCGAAGCGAGAGGACCATTGTGATCAAAATAACAGATAGGGAGAAAGAAGAGCGAGATAGGGAAACACGAGTGTGTGAGAGAGAAAGAGTGAAATGGAGACAGATAGGTCATAAGAGAAGAGTTCGGGCCTTATTTATGAAGCCTTGCATGACTTTTAAACGTTCGGTGCGTCAATTCTTGTGACGCACCGGCGGCATAATAAATGCACCATGGTGCGCTCTATTTACAAAGTGATGCATCTAGGCAGATGCAGCCCTTTGTAAACCCCTGTGCCACATTATACCTGCACCAGGTATAATATATGCTGGGTGGGCGTTCCCCGCAAAAAGCCTGGTTGAAGTGGCGCATTGAAATCTATGAGATTTCAGTGCGCCACTTCTATGTCGCCATTGCGACAATATCTTATGCCTGCCTCACAGCAGGTGTAAGACTGACGTAGGCCCTTTCACATGGGGCTTGGCCCATGTGAAAGGCCGCATTGTGGAGTTGCATCACTTTTGTGACACACTCCTGCAATGTGTCACTTTTGCGCCTACAGATTCGTCAGAAATACTGACGTATCTCTAACTCCTTGTGGCATGATGCATCATTCAGTAAATATGACCCATCTATCATGTCGCAAGGAGTAGTGACGCATCACTGTTTTCACGCAGCAATGCATCACTTCTCATAAATAAGGACCTTCGTTTTTTTATTTTTCAGCAGCGTTGAAGGACAGGACTCATTGAGACAAATCCAGTGAGATACTCCCATGCAGAACAAAAACAGCCATTTTATTTTTCATTGCATTATGAGCAGTTGAAGAGTGCTAACGACTGATTGACTTGTATAGCAAGTGACTACTGGAAGTAGAAGTTTTACTGCTATGTTGATCTAATTTCAAAAATAGGCCCAATGTAGAATAAGTCTTCAAAGTTCATATGCAAACTTATCTCCAGCAGGGTAGTTGAGAGACGTTCGACATTTGCATAAAAATATTCACATTAGTTCTGGCATACAATGATTTAATGAGGGTAAGGAAATATTTTCTTTTCACTTCAATGCTCAGGAGTAAGAATTCAAACAAACACCGCAAGATCAAAGAACCAGGCTGCTAATAACGTTTCCTGAAATCCAATTACAATTTAAAGAAGTGGTATTAAAACAAAAGTATAGAGTTCTTTATAGCAACAGATATGTGATTGAAATGATATTCTAATTTACTGTACCATGCTCAAGGGAATGCAAGCTGTTCCCTTCTGTCTCCAGTTTTCTCCAGTTGATTCAAATGTGTTTAAATTCCACTGTGCAGGCAGACTGCAGACAGTGCAAGGGCCCTTTATGTATGTTACCTGATATTGATCCAACTACATTTTCCAAGCTCACCTGCATTGTTAAGTAATACAAATAAAAGGTTCATCATGCATGGGACGAGAAACATGGCCTATTCAACCATTCACAAACTAAGATATTGAATTAGTTAATGATGCCTTCACTAACTGGGCTCAACAACTTGTACATGAACCTCTAGCAGATAAAGACACCGGGTTGGGTGTAGCGCTGCACCAGTATGCGGTGGCACCGGGTGAGATGTATAAAAGGGGTTTGTGGTGACAAATCCTGCTATCAGCAAAATCACTTGCTTTGTGGCATCAAAATTCCAAGTGGCAATGTACGAAAGGGGCACTGTGATTCACAAAAGCATTTATGTGTCACAATGTACACATTGCAACTCCTTGTACTATGGAAGGAGGAGGGGCATTAAAGGGACAAATTGCATGTAACAATGCCTGGCAATGAAATAGCAGTTGTGGTAGAGCGCACAAAGCTCTTAAAATTTGTAAGGGGTGCATTATACTCATAAACGAATTGCACTCTTATACATTCAATGTGTGGTTGAACTTTGTCCATATTAAAATGAAGTTTATCTATCATTGTATGAAAATCTGTAGTGTAAAATCATGATGTATGTTACAGAACTAATTAATATTTTGTATGTATTTAGAGAAATCATGTAATTGTGCACGTATATGTTGATTCAAAGTAACCAGATGTATTCATATAAAGGCCTGTGAAAGAGTGCATATTAAAGAGTGTTTTAAGTTAGCCAGAATCATAGCCCTGACTTTCGTTCCTTCAAGGTTTCATTTCTACTTGTTTGCTCTTAAGGTCAGGAGCTAATTAAAATATATGTGTGTAGAAAGTTTTCTTTTCACCCCTACTGCAGGTGCAGGAATTTGACCTCGTTGATTTAGGAAGATACATGGGAAGAATGTCTTTGAGGTGCTCAGATCAAGAAAAGGGAGGACACCTTCCGTGCCTGGAGCAACTTGGGAACCAAGGTTGGCAGACAGAGCTATAAATTAATTGGACTTTGTGGAAAGTTGCTCAAGAAGATGTTCATGGAACAATGTACCATGTGACCTGTTAGGGGTGTAACTTTGCCTTTTTGCATTAAGTACAGGGACAGATCTGCAGGACTTCTGTTTTTGACTGAGGAAGGAGAGCATCTTAGAATGAGTTCTGTAGCTTTATGCTACTTGAACCATTTGACGTGAGTGTACTTCTTTGGAGTCAACAGGCGCTGACACCTTTTGTGGAACCTATTGAGAAGACAGGAACAGATTTCACTTTAGAAGCAGAGTGGGGACAGATCATTCAAAATTCAGAAATACAAATAAAAAGAGATTTGGATGCAGCATCTATACTCCGCTGTGTTCTTATATTGAAATGCATCATTTTATGCCTATTTTGTCATATGAACTATATTTGTAAATTGGGCTCTGTATAAGTTTTCATGTCTTTATAAAAATGAAAAGAGATTTGGATGCAGCCTCTATACTCTGCCGTGTTCTTATATTGAAATGCATCATTTTATGCCTATTTTGTCATATGAACTATATTCGTAGATTAGGCTCTTTATTAGTTTTCATGTATTTATACAAATGAAAAGAGATTTGGATGCAGCATCTATACTCTGCTGTGTTCTTATATTGAAAAGCATCATTATATGTCTATTTTGTCATTTATATTCGTAGATTGGGCTCTGTATTCGTTTTCATGTATTTATACCTTGATATTGAGGTGTGTCTATATGTTGTTGTTTCTGGCTTTGTAATAAATTTACAAAAGATAAATTCAGAGTTCGTGGTTATTAGATACGGATGGGAGGGAAATGGTATAATTGGTAAAGTGTATTCTTCCCCCACACTTTTTAGCAGACAATAAAAGACCATTGACCGGAGATTCTCAAGTGAAAATAGTGTGCAAATATTGGCCTTATCAATTGGTAGCATATGAGGTTGGTTGCCTCTAGAAGTGAGGGGAGATTTTCGAAAATGTATAGCAGAATTAGACTTACAGAGCCCAAAAGAGAACCCATGAAAGAGAACAGAGGACTGCGGGCGTTGACGGGGGGTCGGCGGAAGCTGATGATGCGGCGAAGACTGCAGTAGAGTTAGTATGAATAGTGTGGGTGTTATATTGTAGTGAATTGATTGTGTGATGTTTTGCGGAGTTGGAATGATAGTCGAGTAAACAAGAGGTTATTGGTTTACTGGTCTGAACATGTGTGGATCAGGAGGTTTTGGTAAACGGACTCAAGAGAAGTCCAAGATCCTGGGATAGTTTTGTAATTGTAATTGTCTAATCATTAATGTGGGTATCGTGGAGCACTATCGACGGCTCACTTGGAGTAGGGAACTTTGTGTGAATGATTTTATAGAGTTGTGTGTGGAAAACCGCAGGCCAGGGTTGGACTACAGCGATTCGAGTGACTGATGCAGGTCGTGGGTTACTGAGTGCGAATGTTCTTGAGTGAGTGTATACTATCGATCTTTTAGATGGCAGACGATTACTTGGTTTTATGTAACTGTAAGTTGATGTGGCTGCCTGATAGGTAGTTACTTGGTTCAGTAGCTTTTGAGTAAATAGTTACTTGGTTGTGTGAATGTGAGAGTGAATGTACAAGCTGCAATTGTAAAAGAGGGTGAACCACTGCAGAGAGGGAACGGTGATGTCAGAGTGTGCCACGCTGTGATAGGTCAGTTGGTGTAACGCCACGCTGGGTTTGGAGGGTTCTCGGCGAATATTTTGGAAAATACAATTGTGTATTGTAACTAATTGAGCACAAAATGAGATGTTTTAAGGAATTGCGAGATTTATGTAGAGGAGACTCAGGTGTGGTGACTCGACTCAGGGAAGAAGCCCGGCCAGAGGATACCCGGGCACGCTCTATGGCCACGAATGTAGGAATGCATACAATAGGGTCGCTTCAAAATTGGAATAAGGAAGGAGAATTGGCTTTCCCATAGTATCAGTCATTTCGATTGGATGTGTTGTATCAATTGAGAGGTGTAATGTCTTCCTTAAAACCTCCACCTAGACCCACCCAATTTAAGGCATTGGACGCGTGGATGCGGGCAGAACAGGCTAGGCGAAGAGAAAATTCTCAGGGAAGGATGAGAAAGGCAATGAAGTTGTATCAGGATGCCAGGTGGGATGCACAGTTGAAGAGCAGGAGGGTAGATACCATAGAGGTAGAGAGGTTGTATCCATTGTTGCTCCAGGGAGCTAGCGTAAGGACAGAAAACACCAGAGATGACAGCGATACTGATGACACTTTGTTAGACAGACTGTTGGCAGGGCTTGGGCATAGGGTGGAATTAAATAACCCAGATAATCCACTGGCAAAATACTTCTCTGTGATGATCCAGGGACAGTGATTGGTATATTAATACTGCTATTTAAATGGTTTACTATTGGAGTATGAGATGCCTGAGAATTATTAGTAAATATCAGTAAATATGAGGTTTAGTGGCAAGCACATTGCGATGACACATGGAAATATATGTTGTAATGCACAACAGGGCCCGAGCTAAGTCTCTATTTTAGCTACACGTTTTAGACTGGCATGCTTTTATAATGGTGACTTTTTACATGTTTTACACTTGCACAATAATGTACTGAGAAGCGATTTTACTTGCAGTTAATTTCTAAGTAATCATTCTTACCATGTTGCTTGTACATTCTATTCCAGACAAGGCAGATAAAACGCGATCCACTTGTATTTGGTTGTCCAGTTGAAGACAGCTATGAGGCTCCAGACAAGCCATTGCATCAGCATTGTACCTTTGACACAGTGCAATTGGAACTATGATTTTATTACATAAACTGCCTCTCGGCTACATTTGGTAGAGGAGCACTTCTACTGGAATGCTGTGCACTGTGACTGAGTTACAGTACTGCCGACTTTACCCTTCAACTGTCAAAGGACAATAACCTATTCCATCCAGGTCAGCTTCCTGGCACATCAAACTCAGGTATGGGTGGGGTTGGGTTGTCCCCATGGATCAGGCAGATGCGACTCCCACTATGTTCTCGATAGTATAATTAGTATTAGATAGGAGTATAATATTAACCACAGTAATGTAATAATGGTTGAACTGTTTATCTTTTTCACCATTCTTGTAATGCTAGATACAATGATTTGTTTTATCCTACTAATAATTGCAGCTCAGGCTTTCTATACAAGAATATGATTACTTAAATAAAAGCTTGAAAAGCCAGATGTGTATCTTTCCTGAGTCTCCCTCTGGCATACAATAGTAACAACAAAAGGATAGATCTTTTTCCATGATTTTCTTGGGGAATAAGGGTGGTCATTGTTAGTCCTGGCATCCTTTGTGTGGTTCCCTCTGCCCTCTTGTTTTGCTAACTTCATTTCATTTTGCTGGCTGTAGTATTCTGGGCACTTACTCCTAACCAGTGCTAAAGTGCCTGTACTCTTTCCCTACAACATGGAAACACTGGCATACCCATAATTGGCATATTTAATGTACATATAAGTGCCTAGTAAAGTGCACTAAACATGTCAAGGGCTTGTAAATTAAATGCTTCTAAACTGGAATGGCATGGTGAGCAAAAAAACGATGGATTTAGGCCCAGATCTCTGTACTGGGTGAATGTATGACAGTGTTCGGCTTTCTGTCCATCAATTGTTCTTTTTGCATTTGTCACCCCGAGTGGGACGGGTATGCTCAGACGTGAGTCCCGTGCTCTCCATTCCACTGGAGTCAAGCTATCCTGGCTGATGAGGACTGAAAGCCCGGAACCGGTCCTAGGATGCTGGATTCCTGTCCAGGGAGGCCCTGGCCTGGCAGTTTGGGCTGGACTGCTCCCATTGGGCACAGGGTCAAGACTGATTTGCATATGGCTGGGTCCAAACTGGAATGGCATGGTGAGCAAAAACAGGATGGATTTATGCTCAGATCTCTGTACTGGGGTGAATTTATGACATTGTTCTGCATTCTGTCCATCAAGTGTTCTTTTTGCATTTGTCACCCCGAGTGGGACGGGTATGCTCAGACGTGAGTCCCGTGCTCTTCATGCCACTGGAGTCAAGCTATCCTGGCTGATGAGGGCTGAAAGCCCGAAACCGGTCCAAGGATGCTTGTTTCCTGTCCATGGAGGACCTGGCATGGCAATTCGGACTGGACTGTTCCCATTGGGCACAGGGTCAAGACTGATTTGCATAAGGCTGGGCCCAAACTGGATTGGCATGGTGAGCAAAAACCAATGGATTTAGGCCCAGATCTCTGTACTGGGGTGAATGTATGACATTGTTCTGCATTCTGTCCATCAATTGTTCTTTTTCATTTGTCACCCTGAATGGGATGGGTATGCTCAGATGTGAGTCCTGTGCTCTCCATGCCACTGAAGTCAAGCTATCCTAGCTGATGAGGGCTGAAGCCCGAAACCGGTCCTAGGATACTTGTTTCCTGGCCAAAGGGGACCTGGCCTGGCAGTTTGGGCTGGACTGTTTCCATTGGGCACAGGGTCAAGACTGATTTGCGGGGGGAGGAGCCAAGCTCGCGACCGAGATGGCCGCTCTGTAGCTCGGCTCCGCCAGCCTTCCTGCCCAACACACAAATCCTGTCCAATATCCTGCCTCGAGACGACACCCCCCCGGAAGAAAAAGGAAGGGGAAACAACGCTGGTACTCACCGTCTGGCCCGGGGGCCCCTGCGTGCTGTGGTTCCGCTGCTGGGCTCTTGCTTGCTCCGGGGCCTTCGCGGTGCGGAGACCGGGGACTTGCCTGTGTGGGCCAGCCGGTGCTGCTGTGTCGGCGGCGACCCCCTGTGCGGGGGCGGAGCCGGCTGTGAGGGCCATTGTGCGAATAGACCGGTGGATCCTGGCCGGGCCGGTCCTGCGGCTGGGGCACCCCTTGTTGGAGCACGGAGTACCGTGGAGGTGGGAGGTCTGTGCAGGAAGACCCCCCTTTGATGCCTTGTCCGGCCATCTTGAAGCCCTGCGCCCCGAGTCGTCAGGAGGCGCCCTCGGGTGATCGCGCGGCGGGCCCTGCGAGTTTCGTGGCGCTTTTTCTGCACCAAGATTGCTATTGGCGTGTCCCGGTGACCCCCGGCGGTGTCCCTGTGTGGGAGCCCATCCCGGGCGTCGTGGAGTGTGGTGACGCAGCTGAACCCACAAGATGGCGGCTGACGCCCGGGACCACAGATCTCATCGGGGGGGCGGACCTGTGTCGCTGGTGTGTGCAGGGGCCTGGGCATATGAACGTGAGCCCACGATCGGCGATGTCTTGGCTGCCCTCCAGTCTTTGCGTGCTGCCTTGGCCCCCGGTGCCCCTATGAGGGTTGGGCAGTCCGCCGCCATCTTTGACGGGCCGTTCCCCATGGTCACCCCTCGACTTTGTGATGGCGTTGCTTTGTCCCCCTTGGTCACTACGAGGAGTGCTTCCGCTGTGCGTAGACAAGATTGCAAACGTGCGGCCCGACTCTCCTGACGGCTGTGAATGTGGAATGCGAGGGCACGGGCTCCATGTCAGGTTCGGATGCTGCTCGAGGGTTCAAGGAACGTCATGGACTGCTGATCCGATCTGCTTTGGGGAGGCCCAGCTGTTGTGCTGCAGGGAGGACTCAACTTTCCTGTGCTGTGAGACGGGACTCCTACATCTTGCTGCTCATCGTGTTACTGTCGAGGGTTCTGGACTCTCGAGACTGGTTCTTATTTTATTGCTGGCTACCGGAACCCTTTGATCTGCGCCCTGGTCCTGGTTTGTCTCGACCGTGGAGCATCTCCACCTTACACTGCTTGCCTTTCATTGCTATACTGCATTTGGTGGTGAAGACAAAGACAGGCCAGGGATGAGCCGATGCTGCACCCGGAGGACTACCGGTTAATAGTTTGTTGTGCTGCTGGCCCCCCGCTTTTGATAATATGGGCAGTTCCTTCACAAGTTTATAATACCTGAGGTTGTGTCGATCTCTTCTGGACGTTGCATATTCGTATGGGTGGGCGGGAGGCTGGGGCCTACCGACTTGTCTTATGTTCTCCTCCCCCCCCTTTTTTGGGTTCTTTCCCCCTCTCTTTTTTGCCTTTTTATTCCTTTCTCTCTTCTTGACTTCTCTATATTTCGGGTTCTGATTTAGGGCGATAGGCACGCTGCTGGGGGGGTAGGCCGTAGCCTTCTGCAGGGGTGCAGGGTGGGATGGGTGGGGCGGGGGGTTTTTCTCTTTTTCTTTTTCCTTTAGTTCTATGGCTCTTTTGTATCCCTTTATCGGAGCGCCACGTCTATGCTTGTCTCCCATGGTACGATTGCGGGCGGGAACTGGGGGTGTGTTGTTCTCCCTTCTACTGCATTGCCACATTGCTATTGCGACTCGCGTGTCCATCCCGCTGGCTGTACCCTCACTCTTTTTGCGTGCTTCATTGCTATGGGGCGCGTGCAATAGCGCGGCGTTCTCCCCTTTTCGATTTATTTCATTTTCCCCCCTTTTCCCTCTTTATTCTCTTCTTTTCTTATTAATTGGGTTAGTGTGGCGGATTATTGTTTTTCATGCTGCTGTTCTGGTTCCTCCGTTCACTCTCAGTATGTGATTGGTTGGTGGGGTGACTAAAGGCGGGCCAAGGTGAACATTGATTTGTTATATGGCGTCTATATCCTGATTGATGTACACTGTTGCTGATGATAGTTTTCTCTGATGCCTTATGTTTTGCTGTCTGATTCATGGCCCGCTAAGGGAATTCGGGTGACCATACACTGCAATTAATCCTGCTATACTCCCCAATATAAAATTAACCTTCTTTGATCCTGTTTTCGGCTGTCGTATATGGCCATCCTCATATGGACTGCTTGCTTACATAATGTTATGTTCCCCCCGAAATACTTCTCTCCGGATACATCGACTTATTATATTGTGTTGTGGCCGGCCTGAGCGGTTGTTGGCCCGTATTTGTATATCCTTAACTGTACAATAAAGGTTTAAAAAAAAAAAAAAAAAGACTGATTTGCATATGGCTGGGCCTAAACTGGATTGGCATGGTGTGCAAAAAAACGATGGATTTAGGCCCGGATCTCTGAACTGGGATGAATGTATGACATTGTTCCGCATTCTGTCCATCATGTGTTCTTTTTGCATTTGTCAACCCGAGTGGGACGGATATGCTCAGACGTGAGTCCCGTGCTCTCCATGCCACTGGAGTCACGCTATCCTGGCTGATGAGGGCTGAAAGCTCGGAACCGGTCCTTGGATGTTTGTTTCCTGTCCAGGGAGGACCTGGCCTGGCAGTTCGGGCTGGGTTGTTCTCATTGGGCACAGGGCCAAGACCGATTTGCATATGACTGGGTGCAAACCGGAATGGCATAGTGAGCAAAACAATTATGGATTTAGGCCCAGATCTCTGTACTGGGGTGAATGTATGAGATTGTTCTGCATTCTGTTCATCAATTGTTCTTTTTGCATTTGTCACCCCGAGTGGAACGGGTATCTCAGACGTGAGACTCATGCTCTCCATGCCACTGGAGTCAAGCTATCCTGGCTGATGAGGGCTGAAAGCCCGAAACCAGTCCTAGGATGCTTGTTTCCTGTCCAGGGAGGACCTGGCCTGGCAGTTCGGGCTGGACTGTTCCCATTGGGAAGAGGTGTGGCGCCGCGGCCAGGGCGACTGACTCCGCAATCTGGGGATCATGGTTCGATCCCCGGCACCGGCGGCAGATTAGCCCAGCACCATGTGACTCTGGGCAATAGCTTGCTTAATCTTCCCGACGGCCCCCAGCGCCTAGAGACCCTAACGGGTGATTGTGCGCTTTACAAATGTGGATATTATTATTATATTATTATTATTGGGCACATGGTCAAGACTGATTTGCATATGGGTGGGCCCAAACTGGATTGGCATGGTGAACAAAAAAACGATGGATTTAGGCCCAGATCTCGTTACTGGGGTGAATGTATGACATTGTTCTGCATTCTGTCCATCAATTGTTTTTTTTTCATTTGTCACCCCGAGTGGGACGGGTATGCTCAGATGTGAGTCCCGTGCTCTCCATGCCACTGGAGTCAATCTATCCTGGCTGATGAGGGCTGAAAGCCTGAAACCGGTCCTAGGATGCTTGTTTCCTGCCAAGGGACGACCTGGCCTGGCAGTTCCGGGTGGACTGTTCCCATTGGGCACAGGGTCAAGACTGATTTGCATAGGGCTGGGTCCAAACTGGAATGGCATGGTGAGCAACAAAAAGATGGATTTAGGCCCAGATCTCTATACTGGGGTGAATGTATGACATTGTTCTGCATTCTGTCCATCAATTGTTCTTTTTGCACCAGTAGGTCTGCAGCACTGATTGTGCCACATACTCAAGTAGACCTTTGAACATGTCTCCAGCCTGCTTTTGCACACCCTGCATGTGCAGTTTTAAACCACCATTTCGACCTGGCAATTTAACCCTCTCACTAGGTCCAAACCTTCCTTTTTAATACATATGCATCACCCCGAAGGCAAGCCCTGAACAGTCCCATGGGCAGGGTGCAGTGTATTTTAAAAAGTTGGGCATCTTCTTTTAAGTTTTATATGTCCAGGTAGTGAAAAACTCCTAAATTTGTTTTTCAGTACAGCAAGGCCTACATCTCCGATAGGTTAACATTAGGAATACCATGTTATAAGTGTAATTTCCAACTGAGAAAGTTTGATATTTTGAGTTTGGTGTCTCTGGACTCAATTACAACCTAAGGTAAAGTTGGATCTTAAGTTTCAAATGTGAAAAAGCCTCTTTTAGAAAGTTGGCATTTTCTCACTTTAGCCATTCTGTGCCTCTGTCTGTCTCTGAATACACATCTGGAGTGGGTGACAGCTGGGCTTTGTGCATTTCCTCCGGACAGCCACTAACAAAGAGAGCTTAAGTGTGACTAATGAGCCATTTAAATCCTAATGGACGATCATCAGGCTGATGGGCCATCCTAAGCAGGACGGGAGGGAGGCACTGACGCTTGCACCTGATTAGGACTGTTCCTATTCACACACAAAGATCAGTATACCCCTCTGTAGTGAGTCTGGAGCCAGGGGAGTGAGGGCAGGGGCTATGTGCACTTCAAAGGACTCTCTTTGAAACCTCCTTCACTTCAAAGGCATAAGTGGGTATAACTACTGGATGTCAGAGACCATTTCTTCAGTATACTTTTGGACATGAGGACAATCTGCCAATCCGGTCCTGGGCCCTTGGAAGCAGTTTTTTTGGTTATATTCTGCTGTAATACATGTACTGATGTTGCTATGCTGGTCAGAACCTATGCATCTAACTGTATCTGTATCGCCGCTGACGAGGACATTGCATCGCCGGCTGCGTGGATTGGCAACGATTCATCGCCTTCATCGGGAGAGTTTTGACAACACATCTCTGGCTCTACATCTGAAGGGATCAACGTCGACTCATGGCCTCCTCTGCTCCTCACATTGGGTCTTCAATCCATTTCCTCCATCCAAGGTACTTTTGCAGTGGGACACGGTTGGCCCATGTACCCAACCCATGTTCAGTCTATGTTTTCCAGATCTGTGCCAACACCTTGTTCATAGTAAACTCACTGGCCCCTAGGAATCTTGCCAAGGTGGTGGACAGCTGGGTCAGCACCAAGGTCCACCAGATGGTATCTGGGGGGGTCACAACAAGGGTGGGCAGGGTCCTCATCAGAAGGAGGTGGGAGGACAAAAATAAAAGCAAGGAGTTCTCTAAAGGGCCTGCACTTGTTCTGTGGGCCAGAGCACTAATCCCTCTTCTGAGAAGAAGAAATGGTTCCTGACAGTAGGTCAGCAGGGAAGGTGCCTCCTATGTGCTTTGATTGTCAGCAGGAAGAACACTACACAGGAGATGCAATTGTTCCAAGTGGGCACAGCCCCACATTGATGGACAGTCACTTGGCTAGGCTAGTCTAGCGCTTGGGGAGGAAATGTTCCCAGATAGTTTGTGGGACAGTGTAGAGGTTACCCTACAGTCCCAGGGTGATAGAGAAATGGTGCAGAGAACCCACATGCCTTATAAGTCTAGGAAGTGCAGTCAGTGGATCACCATCATTGGGCCGAGGATAGATGCTCTCAGAGACATAAGAGCCAGCATTACACCCATAATGTGTCATCCGGCATCTTCAGAGCAGGTAGTCCCTAATGTGTTCCACCAAGTTGTTGCTGCTGACAATCATGAGTGCCACTACCCAGTGGCTCTGATTTCCTTTGAATGGGGCGGGGGCTCAGGTTCCTTGAGGGTCCCCGTGAGTTCATCCATGGCTGTGGAACGTCTGCTTGGCAATGACCTGGAGCATAGCAGCTGGAGTGAGGTGTAGCTCAGGTCTCACTTTGAGATTTTAGGGTTGCCTGAGTAGGTGTGCCTGACCACACAGTCCATAGCAGCCCGAGGTGGTAGTCAAGAGGACCTGGAGCCTGGAAAAATGGACCAGGTACATGCCAAAAAGAGGAAGGGCAAGGGGCACGAGAAACCCACTTCTGAGACTCCCACATCCCATGTGGAAGCTGAGCTTGAAGTAGATCCTCGGGTACCCCAGGGAAATTCGTGGATACATTGGGGAACCTGCCTGAGATGCCCAACTGACAGCAGGAAAGGGGTCCCACCAGGGAGTTCTGCAAGGCACAGAGGAAATGCCCTACTGTTGTGGGTCTTAGGCAGCAGGCTGTAGACTGCAGACTGAAACCAAGGCAGCTGGTGACGCCTCTGTCAAGCACCTGATTTACTGGGAGTATGGTCTCCTGTATGGTGAACCTAAGGCTCCTGCGCCTGGTGCAACACGTGTGTTGGTAGTCCCCAGTGCCACAGGACCTTCCTACTGGGTCTGGCTCATGATGTGCCACTGGCAGGTCATTTGGGGGAAGACAAGACATTTGAAAGGCTTGTCACCCACTTTTTTTGGCCTCAAATATTTAATGCCTCAGATGCATACTGTGCATCCTGTGCTACCTGCCAGGTGAGTGCAAGCCAGGGGGAAAGTGCAAAATCCTCCTGCAACTTTTTTTCCTGTCATTAGCACCCCCTTTGAGATGGTGGGCATCATTGGGCCTCTGGACCCCAAGACAGTCATGGGGAACAGATTTGTTCTAGTCTTAGTGGACTGTGCCACCCAGTACCCAAAAGCTATCCCTCTGAGAATGGTGACTGCACTCGCCGGGGCACTGATGGGAATCTTTACCCATGTGGGTTTCCTCAAGTAAGTGTTATTTGACAGGGGTATTAACTTCATATCTAACTACATAAAGGGATGTGGAAGAATGTGAGGTAACCTACAAGTTTTCCACTCTTTACAATCCCCAAAACAATGGGTAGTTTAAGAGGTTCAACTGATCCCTAAAACGCATGATTATGGGTCTACAGGAACCCATGAAGCATAAGTGGGACGTTCTCATGCCATGTGTTTTGTTTGCATACAAGGAGGTACTGCAGAAAGGGGTTGGCTTCACCCCCTTTGAACGTTTATGTATGGGCACCCTGTGTGAGGGCCTCTCAGTTTGGTAAAGGAGGACTGGGAGCAAGCTCCCAGATGAGCCCCTCAGGATGTGGTCAGCTGCATGCTGGCCCTTCACAACCAAACAGCCAGCTTCTGAAAGCTCACCCAGGGGAATCTGAAAGCTAGTCAGGAGGATATTAAATGCTGATATGACAAGAATGGCACTTTGGTTGAGTTTCAGCCTGGCCAAAATGTGTGGTTAATAGAGCCCATGAAGCCTTGAGCTCTGCAAGACTGCTGGTCTGGGCCCTAAGGGGAGAAGAAGCGATGTTACATACTTTGTGGACCTCAAGACTCCTACAAACCTTTTTAGGGTTGTTCATGTTAATAATTTTAAGCCATAACTTGAGAGGTCTGAGATTGCCATGCTCTTCATCATTGATGATGGGTTTGGAAGAGGAGAATGAAACTCTCCCCGACCTCCTATCTTCCAAGGAGTAGGATGGGTCTGGTAAGGGTCAGCCTCTCCCCTACACTGACTCTAGATCATAAAGAGACTGCCGGCAGTTGTTGGAGCAGTTTGCCTCTCTATTCTCACTTACCCCAGAACGCACCTCATAGCTTACCTATGATATTGATACTGCGGACAGCCAACCTGTTAAAAAACAAATGTACAGGTTTTCTGACAAAGTGAGGTCTAGCATTACGGAGTAGGTCTCCAAAATGCTGGTGTTAGAGGTAATTTAACCAGCCAACAGTCCTTGGTATAGCCCAGTGGAATTGGTTCGCAAGGTTGCCCCTCCAGGTGTCACACCTGAACTTACTTTCTGTGTGGACTACCATGGGCTCAATGCTGTCACCAAGACTGACATGTACCCCATCTCCAGAGCTGATGAGCTCATAGATTGCCTTGGAGCTGCAAAGTTTCTCAGCACATTTGACCTAACGTCTGGGTACTGGCAACCTGCCTTGCCTGAGGAGGCAAAAGAGAGGTCTGCGTTCTCTATACTAGAAGAGCACTTTCAGTTCCGGGTCATGCCCTTCGGCTTGAACAACACCCCTACCACCTTCCAGAGGTTGGTCTATTGAGTCCTAACTAGGCTGGAGTACTTCAGTGCCGCCTATTTGGACTACATTGCAGTCTTCAGTTTGAGCTGGGAGGACCACCTGTGCCACCTCAGGGAAGTGTGTCATGTCCTGTAGAGGGCTGGCCTGACTATTAAGGCCAGTAAGTACCAGACAGGGCAGGGTTCTGTGATCTACTTGGGTTACCAAGTATGAGGTGTAAAGGTGCAGGGCATCCAAGTAAAGATTCAGACCATTCTGTTTTGGGAACCCCCAAGACCCAGACAGAAGTAAGAGCCTTCTTTGGCCTCTCTAGTTATTTTAGGAGATTCTTCAAGGGGCATGTCACCAATTTTGCACCCTTGACAGAGCTGACTTCCAGGATGTAGCCACGTCAGGTGATGTGGATGTAGGCATGTCAGAAAGCTTTTGACACCCTCAAGGAGGCCAAGTGCACAGCACCCATTCTCAAGGCCCCTCACTTCTCCCAAACATGTATTGTTCAACCTGGTGCCTCAGAGCATGGTGTAGGGCCGTGCCCTCATGGCTAAATGAAGAGGGCCTGGATCAGCCTGTAGCCTTCATCACTAGGAGGCTACTTCCAGGGAACAGAGGTGGAGCACAATACAAAGGGAGCCTTTGTTGTGGTCTGGTCACTGAGAGGCTAAGGCCATACTTGTTTGGCACACACTTCTAGGTTCAGACAGACCGCAGGCCCCTCAGATGATTAATGCAGATAAGGGGGGGAGAATTCCAAACTTTTGAGGTGGTCCATCTCCCTGGTATGGACATTAACGTGGAACACCTCCCTGGAACAGGGTTCTTTCACCTTAGTGAAGAGAATTCCCAAGGGGTTGGGTAGCTCTCCTCACTGTCAGCTGGCGGAACACATGTTAGACCTGGCATCATTGATGTGGGTTTTGCCTTCTGACCTTCTGTTTTGCTGACTTCTTTTTTGCTGGACTTAGTATTCTGTGCACTTTACCACTACTAACCAGTGATAAAGTGCACGTGCTCTTTCTCTAAAGCATGGTAACATTGGTACATCCACAATAGGCATTATTAAATTGTTCATGAGTAAAGTGCACTACATGTGCCCAGGGCCTGTAAATTCGATGCTACTAGCGGGTCTGCATCACTGATTGTGCCTACCACTCAAGTAGCCCTTTAAACATGTACTTACTTTTTTACTTTATTTCAACTATGAGCCATAAAAGCACATGAATAAAACATACATAAAACATTTGGCATTTACAGTATAAATGTGCAAAATTCAATGCAATATTATAACCAATGAAGCAACCTATGACTCCTTGCTATGAAGCGGGCTCAATCAATCAATCATTTGTAAAGCGCACTACAAACCCGCGAGGGTCTCAAGGCGCTGGAGGGGCAGTACTGATCAAACAGCCAGGTCTTGACTATCCTCCTGAAGGTCAGCAGGTCTTGGGTCTGTCTTAGGCTCAGTGGGAGGGTGTTCCATTTCTCGGCGTCGAGGTGGGAGAAGGCTCTCCCACCGGTGGTTGTTCTTCGGATGCGCGGGACGGTGGCGAGTGATAGGTTGGCAGAACGTAGCTAGCAGTTGGGGATGTAGAAGGAGAGCCGTCTGTTGTGGCAGGCTGGGCCAGTCTTGTGGAGTGCCTTGTGTGCGTGGGTGAGGAACTTGAAGGATATCCTCTTGTTGACGGGGAGCCAGTGCAGGTTTCCCAGGTGGGGGGTGATGTGGCCGTGACGTGGTACGTCGAGGATCAGTCATGCCGAGGCGTTTTGGATGCGTTGTAGTCATTTGATGAGCTCTCCTGCATAGAGGGCGTTTCCGTAGTCGAGTCTGCTGCTGACGAGGGCCTGGGTGACCGTCTTTCTTGTATCTGTCGGGATCCATCTGTAGATCTTGCGGAGCATGCGGAGGGTGTTGGAGCAGGAGAAGGAGACAACGTTGACTTGCTTGGCCATTGAGAACGTTGAGTCAAGGATGAATCCCAGGTTGCGTGCATGGTCGGTGGCTGTCGGGGCTGCCCCAAGTGCCGTCGGCCACCAGGAGTCGTCCCAGGCTGAAGGGTTGGAGCCGAGGATGAGGACCTCCATCTTGTCCGAGTTCAGCTTCAGATGGCTGGTCTTCATCCAGTCGGCGACGGCCTTCATTCCTTTGTGGAGGTTGGCTTTGGCAGTGATGGGGTCCTTGGTGAGGGAGAGGATCAGCTGAGTGTCGTCGGCGTAGGAGGGCTCCTACAGTGTAAGGATTTAATGCAATTTATCTGCAGGTGCCTGGTACCTCCCTAGGCTTAAATTAATTGTTGACATAATTGCACATCCAGCTATCCTGAAGCTAAGCGAGTGTGGCTTTCTGGGTATGTCTCTATCCTGCCATTGCAGAGCCAGTGTGTGCAGTTTTAAACTCCCATGTCCATCTGGTAAGTTAACCCTCTTGTTAGCCCCAAACCTTAATTTTTAATACATATAAGTCACCCCAACTAAACTGAGGTGGCAGGGTGGGTGAGACGACAATGGACTGAGATGCAGCCCGAGCGATTGCCAGAGGCTGAGATTAATTCAAGCATTCCTTGTTGTTTTTGTCTTTGAATGTACAGCAGAAATTGAAAGGGAAACCATTCTGACTCCCATAGCCATGTTAAGGGTGACACGGGTGACTCCTTTACATGAAAAATGGCATGTCTGATTTCCACCCAACCGCTCTCCTGACTTACCTCCTAGTTGAAATTGGGTGCAAGTACCATCACCTTATGCCAGTATGGTAGACGCCTTTCTGGTTTCTGATAGAGGGAGAGGCAAGCAGTCTATCTTCCAATTGAAAGAAGTCTTTCCTTGGCCCTGCTTTTTTATGGTTTAAATCTTTTTATTGATTGCAAAACAAACAAATAACCAAGACCCACAGCTCCTCAAAGATAGCGCAGAAGAGAATGACAAGATCGCATTACAGTGTTACCATCGATAATGAGCATGGAGCGGGTCCACCATTGAGACAAAAAAGGAAAATTAAAGGAGAACAAACCTCTCCCCCCGCCTCCCCAGCCCGCTCCCACCCTGCTCCCTCCCTAACCCACAACCCCTCGTCCACCTGAGATTTAGAAAGAAGGGGAAACTTTGGGAGGATAGCTCAGTGTTTAGCGACGAACATTGCGGGCTTTCTTAGAGGTGCCACTGGGAATCTGAGTGTCAGGGAGGCGGAGCGGCCACAAGTATCGGGGTCATGTCAACTCCCTAAGTTCTGACACTAATAATGTCAGAAAGGGCCTCCATATTTCGGGGAACTCTGACCCTCTGCCAGACAGCGTAAGTGTGAGTTTCTCCATACCCAGCACCAGCCAGAGTCTCTGAAGCCAACCAGAATGTGTAGGGAGCTGGGTGGACCGCCAATGGACCAAAATGTTCTGTATGGCAGCCCCTAGGGCAATCGCAATCATCCGACCCTTCTGGGATTTGAGTGGGTACGTCAGGGGGTTAGGTAGGCCCAGTAGGACATAAGAAGGGAACCATGGGAGCTGCTTTTCAAAGTGTAGATCAACTTCATCAAGCACTTGAGACCAGTATGGCTGCAGGTAAGTACAACTCCAGAGAACATGCTCCAATGTGCCAACCGCTCCACAGTCTCTCTAGCAGAGGTCGCTTCGGCATGGGTCAAACTGGCGCAGGCGCTCTGGCGTATAGTACCAAAAAGTAACTATTTTTGTCAGTGTTTCTGTGAGGCCTGGGTGGTAAGCTGAGTGTCGCACTCTGTGGTATATACCCTTCCACTCCTTGTGTGTTAGGGACCTCCCCAGTTCCCTTTCTCAGCGCGCGCGGCCCGCATTGTGTGTATATGTAGTATTGGCTAGCAGCATTCTATACAGATCGGAAATGATCTTCCTGTCAGAGGTGCGGGCTACCAACCACTTTTCATGAGGGGTCAGCAAACGCTGTGCTTGCGGTTGGACCTGTGGGTGCAGTGCCCAATGGCGGAGTTGAAAATACTCCAAACGTCTTGTTTCTGGGATGCCATAGTGATCTCTGAGCTGTGTGAAAGAGATGATGCCGTCTAGGTCAAAAAGGTGCCCCAAGGACCTACACGGGAGGAGCGCCAGTCCTGAAGTGCGTGGGTGTCTGTGCCCGGTTGGAAGTCCGGGTTGCCAAACAATGGTGACAGGGGTGATGGATAAGTGGTCAATTGTGCTGAGACATTGGTGCGGTCTCAGGCCTCCATGACAGTGGTAGTGATAAAAGAAGCATATAAGTTAGGGGGTCGATGCAACTTGCGGAGGAAGAGAATCCCCTGTAAAGGTCTACCTGCCACCGCCTGATCCTGAAATAGCCAGTGCTTCTCTGACTCCAGTCATTGCCACTCCACCAGGTATCAGAGCTGGACAGCATGAAAGTATGTTTGGAGGTCTGGCACCCCCACTCCTCCCTTCTCGGGTGGAAGGACCGCAATCTGATGTCGAAAACGTGGTTTGCGGCCACTCCAGATAAAGCGCGACCTCTCCGCTTGAGTCTGCTGAATCCAACCTATCGGAGGTTTGAGGGGGAGGGTCTGGAAAAGATACAGGATTTGTGGGAGGATCGTCATCTAGGTGGCCGCGATCCTGCCCAGCCAGGATATACTGCAGTGTTTCCACCTTTTCATCTCTGCGCGTACGCGCGTGCGGAGAAGGGAGTAATTTGCGTGAACAATGGCCTGACGAGTCGGTTCTAATTGTATACCTAAGTAAGGTATTGCTGCATCCGCCCAGTGCAGAAGATGTTCCTCTTTTAAAAAAGCAAGTGTGTGTGGGGAGAGAGAAAGGTCCAAAGCCATGGATTTATCCATAATAATTTTAAACCCTGATCCTCTTGCGAATGCATCCAGCTCAATAAAAAGGGCACGTAGTGCTGTGGCCGGTTCTGACAGGGAGAGTAGAATATCGTCTGAGCATAGACTAACCGTGTGGACGTCACCCCCAAATTTAATCCCAGTGATGAGGGTGTTTCCGAATTCGAAGTGCGAGGGACTCCTTGTGGAGCGCAAAAAGAAGAGGCGGGAGGGAAGTGGGAAGACGTATAGCCATTGACGCGGACTGTTGCAATGGGGAAACGATAGCAGTTCAGGATCCGGGTCCTGAATTTCTCCCTGAACCCAGCGGCCAGCAGAATCATTTACAAATAGGGCCAGTGCACCCAGTCAAAGGCCTTTTCAGCGTCAATGGCCAGAAGCATATACTCGCATTGGATTCGGGACGCTTTCTCTATCAAGTGCAGAATGCGTTTAGTGTTGTCGCTAGTCTGCCTCTGGGGAATAAATCCAGCTTGATCAGGCTTGACAGGTTGAGCCATGTATGGCGCCAGGCGGGCCGCCAGGATGCTAGTGTACAATTTGATATCTATGTTCAAAAGTGATATGGGTCTGTATGCGCCGCAGGTTGTCTTGTCGTTCCCTGGCTTCGGGATAACGACTATTGCCGCCTCCAACATCTCCTCTGGGATGGTGCCGGTGTGTTCGAAGGTGTTGAAGAGGCCCGTCAGAATGGGAGCTAGCTGGGAACAGAACGATTTGTAAAAAGCGGCTGGGTAGCCGTCGGGGCCGGGTGATTTACTCAACTTGAGATGGGAGATTGCTGAAATAACCTCTTCCGTTTGTATGGCTCTATCTAGAAAATCGGCCTGTGACTGGGACAGGGAGGGCATATTAGCCGCAGCGATATATTCGGCGCTGTGATAAGCATCTAGGCGGTCCCCAATCTAAAGGTCCGCGTAGAAGTCTCGGAACACTTCAGCTATGGCTGCGTCTTCCAAGATGGTTTCTCCTCCAGGCATGCGAATGCTCTGCACTCCTTGGTGTTGTCGCTGCTCCTGTAGTTTATTGGCGAGGAGATGGCCACACTTGTCGCCCCCGGTGTATTAGGAATGGCGGAGCTGAAGAGCCGCATATTCAACCCTGTCTTGGTCTAAGGCCGCAAGTTGTTTCCGCTCGACACATAGCTGCCGCCAGGCACGGGAGGCTCCCATTCTCTGGTGTAGCTGCTCGAGCTCTGACACTCTCTGTGTAAGGTCTGCCCTCTTACCACTCCACTCCCGATTCTGAGCGGAGGAAATCGCAATGAATTCCCCCGTAGGACGCCTTCAGAGCCGTCCACTGAACCACCAGGGAAGTGTCAGTGTTAGCGTTAAGGGTGAGAAAATTGGAGATAGCCTCCTGAATTTGCTCAATCACTTTGTGTTGGTGCAGAAGAGTGTCGCGCATTCGCCACTGCTTCAATCGCCGGGAGGAGCGCGGCAGTTGAAAAGTGGCTAGGACTGGGGAGTGATCTGATAATGATGCTGTCAAAATTTCAGTGTCAGTGGAATAGGCTTAAAGTGAGGTGGAGCCAAGAAAGTAATCTAAGCGCGCGTATGTCTTGTGAGCCCCAGAGTAAAATGTGTAGCTACGAGTGTGCGGGTGGAAATGCAGCCACAGGTCAAAGAGCCCTAAATCACCCATGTGGGTCCGTCCCGCTCTTGGGAGAATGCCCACTTGCTCCTCCGTTGGCAAGAGCGATCCAGATCATTGTCGAATACAAGGTTAAGGTCCCCCCCCAAGTAGCAAGTGTTGGTCCGAGGTGGAGGCTGCCTCTCGCAGAGCAGTGTGTAGAAACTTAGCCTGTCCCTCGTTAGGAGCGTTTATCGATCCAACAACCAGTGTCTTCCCCCCAATCGAGAATTGATATGTAAGAAGGCGGCCTTTAATCTCTGCTTCTTTCTGTATTACCTTGCCAGAGAATGAGCGGGAGACTAATATGGCCACCCCTGCAGTTTTGGAGGTGCTAGAGGAGAATAGTTGTGTAGGGAAATATTTGGACCGATGTCTATGATGGTCTTTAGAAAGAAGATGAGTTTCCTGAAGGAGGCAAATGTCTGCCTTGGATTGTTCCAGGTAGTTTAGCACAGCCCTGCATTTGATTGGGTTGTTAAGACCCTTCACATTAAGGGTTAGGACCTTAAGAGAGTCGTGCAGCATCCTTGGGACAAAGAGGGACCATAAGACTATGCATATCACCCGTTACAATAGGCAGGGGGAGGGAAAATGAGATTATATCAGGTGGGAAGGAAGGACACAGCAGATAAATAACAGGAGGAGGTGGGAGCCCAACCCAGAAAAAAAACACTAAAACCCCGAGAACAAGTCCACAAACACAACCAAAATCAAAAAATCCAGTCCAAACAGGAAAACAGTGTTCCTATAATAGTGTCCACCTTCCCAGAGTGTCCAGGAAGTTGTCATAGCGGGGCTCAAAATGTGGACAAGAATGACGGTCCGGAACCCCCCGCAGCCCACCACAGACTAGTGAGCCACCATCAAAAAAGGACAGGAGAAACGTGGTCACCCCACATCAACGTACTGCCCAGCCAGGGCATCAGCGGCGGAAGTAAGAGCCTCCTGTTGTCCCTTCGCTATATCTTGTTTGTTCGGCTTCCGAAATCGTTGCCTCAGTTGGGGCCGCTGCCACCCCGAGGGTGAAGTCTCCGGCTTCGAGTCGTGGCCCTGTCACTCGTCTTCCTCCTGAGGCACCGCTAGACCCAACAATTGGCATGTGTCCATAAGGGAGCGCATCTGGTGCAACCTGTCATTGAACCGGAAGATGAGGCGAAACGGGTGCCCCCAGGAGTACGTGATGTTCTGTTGTCTAAGGTATTCTGTCACAGGGCGGAACTGCCTCCTGCGTTGCAGTGTGAGCAGAGCAAGGTCCTGGTATAACACTGGAGAGTGGCCTTGGTCAGTGGTTGAAGTGGGGGAAAAAAAGTAGGGGAACTGTGGGCGGAGCATCAGGAGGCGGGAATAACAGAGGATTATGTCAGGGGGCGGAGTCAGAAGTGTGGCTAAAAAGAGCAAAACATACCAACTTTTAGTATGTTTTGCATTTTACTGACCAGTTACATCTTATAACGAACGTTATTTATGACAACCAATGGATACACGTTTATTTGAGGTTTAATATATGTGTTAATGACATTAAAATACATTTACAATGTGGGACACTTTTTCAATCACAGAATGTCCCAAATACGCCTATAAGTGGAACCAGACCCAAGTTGGCTCCGAGCCATTCAGTTTCTTTTATCAGTACTTCTCTCTTTTTTTTAACCGTTTTTGAACATAAAATTTGGGTTTAAATTTAGTGTCTCGCTCATCTCTGATTACTGAAGGATCATCAGACACTTGCACGCCTCCTTTGTAAATTGAATCTTGCCAGCACTAAAGGTGAACCAAAGTGATCCCAACATGGCGCAACCAGATGTAAATAAGGGTACCCTTTGCCTTAACACTAATGCCATGTTACAGCCACAGGCACAAAGGCAAAGAGTCGCCCCCTCTGAGAGGGTCAAGAAGGTTTCAGGGGACCCAGGCACCAGATTGCAGGCAGGTGGCATCGGTGCTTCCATCTGCAGGGGAATATCTGCCCCCTTTGAGATGTAGACTGGGCACCCACCTGCAATGAAAGAAAGACCAGCAACTTCAAATATCAGGTCTGCCTTTCACTAATGTGCTGTTCACAATGCAGGTGTGAATTAGTGGCGGCACTCCAAACACCGCAATGAATGTGTAAGGGCGCAGTGTGCCGTCTGTGTCTGGTGTACCCAGTTAATGTACGCCACAGCACAGAGAGGGGCAGTGCATCCTATATATGGCCACGGTGCATCCGATCTGGCACATGTGTTAAATGGAGCACTAACCCCTGCGTTCTCCTTTAGGAGCAGTGCACCTGCGGTGATGTGCTTTGCCACGTTTTTACCCTGTGCAAGTGTGGTTTGTGGAACTGAATGGACCGCCATTTACCTAATCTTAAAAAATGAATTAGGTGCCCCTCGTCGTTTTACCTCTGCAGAGCACTAGGGAAGGCTGCTTCAGGTTAATCCACCAATTAGGCAGGTTAGCGTTAAGCCTTTTAATGTTTGTGAGGGTGTGACTGCAGCACGTGCAACTTTAGCTGTAGGGTGGAGAAATTACTAAAGTATTGCAAGGTATAGCCAACATGATAGCTCCGGTCCTCACTGTTTTTTTTATTACTATCATTAAGGCGTAAAATTTAAAACTGCCTCAAACCTTTCACGACTGAAACAAGCACTTGCAATGCAATAGGTCTCCCAGTTGTGAGAGTTTGAGCTATTTGCATTGTAAATGGCAATGCCTTTTATTTACGTGTTGGTTTTTAAAACATAAATAAAAGGCATTGTCATTTATAATGGCAATAGCTTAAACCCTCGCAAATGCGAGGCCTATTTCATTGCAAATGCTTGTTTTTAAAAGCGCCAACGTTTGGGCACAGTTTGTCACAAATTCCACACCTGGACTTTCCTTGTGACACCACCAGTCTGATGTGACTATTGAATTGTTCACAGTGGGGGCAGGCAGGGGGGCCGGTACTAAATGAGGTGTAAATCACTGCAGGAGCCGGGCCATCAAAGGAAGCCGTTTTCACTGCTGATTGATTACTCCTCCAGGGAAACACTTCTCCTACAGTGTTGTTGGGCAGGCTCCTGGCCCCAGATACAGAGGGGAAGGAGAGGAGGTCGTGGCGACTTCAGAGGCCTTCCTCAATCTTCATCACACAGGGCTGGACCGTCTCGCAATACTTTTTACATTCAGACCATCCCTGCCGTCTCGGGACGCATTTTTAAAAAAAGAAGTAGGGGAACGGACTGTGTTGAATTTCAAAAGTAGGGGCACGCCGTGCCCTCCCGTCCCCGCCCACTTCTACCACTGGCCTTGGTAGGAAATAGGTGCAGAGCTCGCGCCTTAGCCAGTATAGCTTCTTTAGTTTTTAAGTCCTGCAGGCAGACAAGAATGTCGGCCGGTGGAGCGTTAGGCGCGCGGGGCGGGCGGACTCTGTGCGCCCTATCTAGGACGAAAGAAGTAGCTGCCGGGGCTCCCAGGATGTGGCGGATTAGGCCTTCCGTGAATGCAAAGAGGTCCTTAGTGTCGTCTGAAGCTTCATCCCCGTATCCTAATGTTGTGTCTTCGTGACCTATTTTCTAAGTCCTCCAGGTGGGTCTGCCTATCGAGGTGTTGGTCTTGCAAGCGGATTACCTCTTGTTGCAGCATGGTCAGCTCCGACGACGCGTTATCGCTCCTGCTCTCTAGAGTGGCCACTCTCTCTCCCACACTGTCCACGTCCCTACGGATTTCCCGCATCTCAGCAGTCAGCTCCGTCTTTACAGATTTTATGTCGGACCGGAGGGTGTTGAAGGGCCCAGCTTTTTTAAAGGTGGCCAGTTGTCGAATGGCACATTATAAGCAGATGCAAGTTACTGCTTAACTCCACCCCAGTCTAAATCAGGGCCTGAATATTGACTCCATTTGAATTGTATTCCCCTGACTTTACCATGACACTCCCCTAAAAATGCCCAGGTCGCCTACTCTGATTGCCATTTACAAATGTGGACGTATCTGCATAACTTGCAGGGCTTCCTCACTCTTGCCTGATAGGACAGCTTGTGCTGGAGAATCAGTGTGAGATTTTGCGCATGGAGGGTGAAATTGTTTCAGTGTGTAAGTCTGGCTTACGATCAGTAACAGCTTTAAATAAGGCCCTGAGATCCACACATAAAATACAACATTTCCTTAGCATGTCAAGATCTATTCCTGACAAACTGAGAGAAAGCATAACCCCTGGTTTGGCTGCCACATACTCCAAAACTGTAGCAAAGGACTTTTACTCATTTGGAAACCCTGTTTTACTTCAATAAAAAAAATTGGTCACCAATCTGTGCAATGGCTTTACTCCCAGAACAGACAGGGCTTTCCTAAGGCTATATATCAGAATATTGTTGTCAGAAATATTGCTTGACATTGATATAATGCCCTAAATATTGTTTTCCAAACTATTGTCCATTTGGGTGTAGAAAATGATATTCTGGTACATTCCCCTTTCAGAAAACCTTCCTTTCATCTCTTTAGCCCTTGGAAGAATTGCTGACTCAGCTCCTCTGCATTCGGTGAGTCATATATCGCAGATAGAATGATCTCATCCATTTGGAAGAAGTGAATTAATTCACTTGCATTTTATCTTAATATGCCTAACAAAGTTCATGTGATATTTTAAGAACTAAGGGCCTCATTTACAATATTTTGACACATGGCAACGTGGCAAGCCTTCCTGCTGCACTGCCTCAAAATAAAAGGGCAGGAAAGCACTGCATCTATCGGATACGGCACATTTCTGTCCTTTTCCCCTGCGCCAGTGCACGATGGGCGGCCATACGCCAATGTAGGCACCCTTGCGCCAGGGTACAAGGGTGTATGCGTTGTAGGGGTGATTTTTTGTGCAGAAAGGGGAATCTTCCTGCACAAAAACTTTCACTAGAGATGTTTTCCTCTTTCTATGTGTGCTGCAGAATGCAGCACACATAAAAAAAGGAAAAACATGGAGAAATAAAGGCTATTTTCCTTTTTGCACCTGCCTCACACCTCCCCTATGGAGGTGTGGGAACCTGACACATTCCCAGAATGCACCAGGTTTCTTGATGTTGCATGGGAACACCCACAGCAACACCCCTGGAACGCCCCTTTCACACAGAGTATTGCGTGAAAGGGGGACATATTTACAAGGCCTTGAAAAGCTGCACAGGGTGACTTTATGTGACCTTTTAAATATGCAGAGGCACACTGCTCCGCAGATGCGTCCATAAAAGTGACGCACCAGCGGCACAATGTTGGCACCGATGGATCGTAATCCATTTGTGTCAAAACTACATCTTCTTTTCTTCTCTTATTTGTTTTACTCCCCACATTCCACTGCCAGAAACAAAACTCCTCTTATATGGGCTGTCTCACTATGCACATTATAAACATTTTACAAGTTCTCTCATTCACACAATGCACTAATACTGTTGATTTTACATTTTAGCCTTTAGGTTGACCCAGCATTCAAATATATTGACATGGCAGGCCTTATTGTTTCTGTCATTCATTCGTAAGGAGAGCCACTGATCATTGCCTTTATGATGCATCCTTGAAACTAGTTTTCTGCACCTCATGTTACCTGTTAGGACGTTAGTATGGAAAAGGCATTCAGCCACATGCATCAAGCGATTTAGGAATCGCAAACGGTGCGAATCGTAAAAATCGTCCGTTTGCGATTCCTAAATCACTATTTGGTATGCATCAATCCAAAATATTCAAAGAATGAGCTGGGAGTGCTGAGTTTTCTCCAGAAAATGCAATTATTTAATCACAATTTGATACACAAAATTCAATGATTAAGCAACACTTCATTAAAGAAACAATGCAATTCTTGTGTTCCAAGTGAGTTTCTTTGTATTGCCAGCAGCCGACGCGTTTCGTCCTAAAGGTAGGACGTCATCAGGGCTGCAAATATAAAAAAACAAAATACATGTACATAAGTCAAATGACCAAACATTATTATTTTTCCTGTGGAAAAACCAAACAATTCTATTATTTTATGTTCATGTAACGCTTTCCAACCTGGTGCCAATAGGGTAACATTTTTAAGAATAACAAGACGTTCTTATAATATTCGCTTGTACAGCTCAGAAATGTCGCGAGAACTGAATACATAAGCAAAGCATCTGTTCGTTTATTACTTTGCATAAGTCAGACATGCTGGGATAATACAGGCAACCCGTTCCAATTTCACCATAATAGCCGATATTGCAAAGTATCAAAAAGATCAAGCTCACCTTGAAAATTATTTTTCTACTACTTCCAAGTCTGCAATGTTCCAATATCTTGAGTCTAGGAGGCTTCCAACCTGAGTCGCATCTTTTCAACAATCTACAAGTATAATCCCATACTTAAATTAAGAAATAGAAGGGGGAGGAGGAAATCCCACAAATACCAGGATGGGTACCAGAAGTCAAAACAGAACCAAGAATTAGATCAGGATCAGGCAACCATGGGAGAATTAGAAGTCATCAATTTGTCAGATAGACACTTGAATGAGCATGAAATTTCTGTATAAAAAAAAAGGCTTGAAATATTGTCCTGTTAACAACTGTGATTATACAGATCTTGAAATTGATTTGTTTAAGTTTTGTAGAAACTTAAAAATAAAAAGTTTCTTTTCACTTTTGGATGTTAATGTACAGAGGAAAATACAAAATAAAAATTCAGAAATGACAACAGCAGAATTACAGAATATTCATTTGTTGATGACTTTATCAGGGGAAATGGATTTGAATCTGGATGATGTAGCTAGTCTTTGTGATATAGAAACGGATTATCACTGTACGAGTGGGTTACGTTGTAAATCGAAATTTATCCCCCATGGCAGCCAGTTCGCAGCTATTGATTTATTTATGGAAAGAACTTTACAAGAATTTCACAAACTACAAGATAAACCTTTTCGAAAAAACAATACCAGAGATAATCTGTCCCGGTTGGAAAGATTAGCTTTATCAGATCTCAAACAAGATATATCAATTACAATCAGGGAAGCCGACAAGGGGGGAAATATTGTGGTTATGAACAGATTGAACTATATATCTGAAATACGGGGACAATTAAGTGATCATAGTTGTTATGAAAAAATAAGAGGTAATCCTATGAAAGAAGTTACAAAAATCATTTCAGAACATCTGTTTGTTTGGAAGGAAGAGGGTTTGATTGATGCATTGGAATACAAATATTTGATTGTTATTCACCCCACCTCTCCATTTTTATACACCTTGCCTAAAATCCATAAATGTAGGGAGAATCCACCTGGAAGACCTATAGTCTCCAGCATTGGGAGTGCCACCGAACATCTTTCGGAATTTGTAGATGGTTTTTTAAAACCCCCAGTGGTGAATCTACCCTCCTACGTGAGAGACACCACAGACATTTTGAACAAATTAAACGATTTCAAATGGGAGGAAGGTATGATTCTGGCCACGTTAGACGTGGTGGGTTTATACACCTGTATTCATACGGATAAAGGAATAGAAGCGTTAGAACACTTTCTTGGTAGTAGAAGTGCGAGTCTACGACACCACTCGAGAATGCTTGTGGAGATGAGTCGGCTAATATTGAACAACAATTTTTTTCTCTTTGAAGATGAATAGTTTCACCAAATTCGGGGGACTGCGATGGGTTCCAGGTTTGCTCCCTCGTATGCCAACCTATTTATGGGTTGGTATGAGAGGGAGCATGCCTGGAATCGCAGGGCAGGGGAATGGATGGATCTGGTGGTATTTTGGGCCAGATTCATCGATGATATTCTTCTAATATGGAGACGCACTGCTGATGCATTAAAAGACTATTTGAATTTTTTGAATGACAATGATTTCAATGTAAAACTAACGATGAATTACAGTACATCGAGTATAGAATACTTGGATGTGACATTAATGGTGGATGGGGACACAATACAAAGTAAGCTGTTCAGAAAAGAGACTGCCACCAACTCTATCTTAAGGGCGGACAGTTTTCACCCGGAAGCTGTTATTTCAGGTATACCATATGGAGAAATGGTTCGGGTCAAAAGGAATTGTAGTCGTGAAGAAGACTACACTAGGGAATTGAGTAAACTACAGGAAAGACTAGGTAAGAGAGGCTATGCCAATAAAGATCTAACCCGGGCTAGAGATAAGGTATAAAAAATTAACAGAGAAACCACTTTACTCTCCAAACGGAAAGAAGGGAATAGACAGGGGCCATCTTTTGTTACAACATATTGTATACAAAAAGACAAGATTAGACAAGCCTTAAGTAGGAACTGGGCCTTGCTTAAAGGTGTGCCGGGTTTGGCAACTGAATTGGATGACAAACCTAGGTTAATTTTTAAAAAATGTCCTACGATTAAAGACAAGATTTCCACTAATTATATTCGTCCGAGAAATGCAACAACACAGGATTGGTTTCCACCACAGCCTAAAGGTTTTTATGTCTGTGGTACTTGTGTGATATGTGCATATGGCATGAACACAACCAAAACTTTCAAATATAATAGTAATAGACAATTCTGGATCAACGAGTTTATAAACTGTAACAGTACAGGAGTTGTTTATGCCATTGTATGCAATTGTATGAAAGTATACATAGGGAGTACCAAGAGGCCCCTTAAAACTAGGATACAAGAACACAGGCTGGCAATTATTAATGGTGATATAAAATCCCCACTTTATGTACACATGGAGAAAGAACATGGTACAAATAAAAACTTCAAATTTCATGGAATACAGAAAGTTTCTCAACATGTGAGAGGTGGGGATTGGGAGTCACGAATCCGTCAGACAGAAGCAAAATGGATAATTATATGTAGAACTATGAAACAAGGTTTGAACATTGACTCGGAGTTACATCATTTTTTGGCATAATTGGATGTAATAGTTGGAATAAAACTGAGATATACTATATGAACATAATATGTTAAATGTCAATATCAAGGAACTTAATCTTTATCTGTACTTTTTCATGTAAACATGCTGGGATAAATTATCAGGCAACCTGTTGTATCTAACTACCAACCTTATTAATTAGGTAGAACTAATATCTCATACTCAGCCATTCTTCCCTTAATTATATTGTTATTTTCTTCTAACTACATCGATTCTTTTCAACATTACACATATGAATTGGACATGAGGTGTACATGTCAATAATTGTCCTTATTTTGCCCCACTACACTGGGGTCTAGGCTGGCCCTTCGGAATGGGAATAATAATATACATGCTATTCAGGTCTAGCGATGAGGGGTGCTGTTAAACGGATATGTATTTAAAGGCGGATATTGAGCAAGGCAGTGTACGCATTTGTGTCGTTAGAACTTCCGAATTGAGAGTCGGTGTAGAATCGAAAGAACTTAAGGTGCGTAGAACTAAAGCCGTCGGTCACGATTATTAGCGTAATTTTGCATTGTTTACACAGGAAATTAACGTGTGGGTACCGGATGTTATTCACAAGTCAGACCAGATTGGAAACTACGTTGCTCGGATAACTAGGTCGAATATGCGCATGAACGGAAGTGGCTACAAACAGACTGGATATAATAGTGGTACCGGACCGCGGTGGAAACCAGTGGCAGCACACAGGTGTGTCTTGTTGCAAGTTTGCCCGGGAAGATTGGCGAGTCATGATTGGACACAGAGGTCCTTATAGCTAGCGTGAGTCGTTGAACAGCGAGGAAATAACACGAGGCTCCCTGAGAGGCGGTAAGTGAACAGGGGGTAAGGGGGAGCACTGGAATTAGATATACATTAGTAAGATAATACAAAAGGCGTGACGAATACGTTCTTTTTTACTTTTTCAGGTAGTATTTGATGCTATGAAGAGATAAGTTTGGAATTGGAGGTTTACAAAATGCATTAGCACGTATAGAAGCCTGATTGGGGGTGAGTGTCAACGAACTTAACTGATATCCTAGATAACAGGAGTTTTTTGTACGAATTCCCCGTGTTTTAGGGGATGATAAGTCTAAAGTATGGTCTGTTAAACCCAAAATAGGTGTGACATCTGAGAAGATTAATAGTGGAAATTGAAACGTTGATGTCCTACCTTTAGGACGAAACGCGTCGGCTGCTGGCAATACAAAGAAACTCACTTGGAACACAAGAATTGCATTGTTTCTTTAATGAAGTGTTGCCTAATCATTGAATTTTGTGTATCAAATTGTGATTAAATAATTGCATTTTCTGGAGAAAACTTAGCACTCCCAGCTCATTCTTTGAATTATTAGTAGCTCTTTTCAGGGTGGGACGGTGCCCTAGTAGTTGGTAGAAGTGCACCTTTAAAATATTAACTAACAATATCCCTCTGAGTGCACCCAAGTATACTCTACGTCGTCCACTAGTTTTTTGAAGCATCAATCCAAAATACAAGAAATCGCTATTTTTTGCGATTTCTAAAAAGGCGATTGCATTTAAGGAATCGCAATTTGCGATTCCTTAAATGCAATGCATAACACCTAAAACAAATTGCGAATTCGCAATTAGGACGGAAAAATTACCATGAGGTTGGACCTCATGGTAATTTGCGAAAAAGCTGAAAAATGCAATTTTGTGCATTTTTCAAACTGTCATGTTGTGCACACACATGCCCTTAGGGCATGTGTGTGCACAACATATGTGTATAGATTGATTTCAGGGGTGCAACAGGGTGTCCTTTGAACACCCCTGCACCCTTGAAATCGCAATCTCAATTTGCGATTAGCTAATTGCGAATCGCAAATTGAGATTGTCTTCCCATTCATTCCTATGGGCCTTTTGGCCCATAGGAATCAATGAGAAGGGATTCCTTAATTGCGATTCGCAATTTGTGAATCGCAATTAAGGAAAAATAAGGAATCGCTAAAAAAATTTACATTTTTTGATGCATTGCCGTTTGCGATTCCTTAATTGCGATTCCTTAATTTTTGCAATTAAGGAATCGCAAACGGCAACAATGATGCATGTACCTGATTATCCCTACTGCTCCAGATGACATAAGTATGATCATTTGCGGAATACACTGTGTTTTGAGTGGTAGAACAAAGGTTTCAATGTATTAAAGGATGTGAACGCTTAAAGGTTGTGGTATGTGAAATGGCAGCTTTGCAAATGCGAAAACCAACTTACAGTGAACAAAAGTGGCATTACAGGTTGTATCTTTCTTTAATTAATTATTAAAAAATAGTCATAAATCATACATAGAAAAATACATATGTACATAATAATAATAATAAAATCGTGTATAACACAAAATAAAAACATTTGATCAAAATGATTCTATAGGGCAACAGAAAAAAAAGTAAAAACAAGGGATGATAATCAATTGAGTCCCTAACACGTCAGGACAATATAATGTTACAAAGTCTCACAGCTTATGTTAAATCATACAAACCCATAGTTGGGGGGTGTAACCAAGATGGTGGCTGCATGAGACGGTTTGTGCTCTGTCCGGTCCCCAGGCTGTACAAGTGGAGCCCTTAGCCGGGTGGGTAAGAGTCTGATGTGCGAGATTGCAATCACGATGCACCAGTGATTACGGTGGTCTGAGCTGATTTGCTGTTCTGGAATTCCAAGCCCAGTTGCAACCACAATCAATATGGTGGCCGCAACTTAGCTGAGGAGCGACATCTTCTTCCAACACTCTACCTGACTGCCTGCTGTGGGGGTGGGTGCACCTAATGCTGCCTGGATCTGCTTCGGATGCTCCTGGATCCCCTGCCTGGGGTCTAGTGACTACACCAGTGACCTAAGATGATGGACTTAGCCGTGGCCCTGAGGCATGCATTCAGCCAAAATGGCAGCAGCAGCCAAGCAGGAGTGAGGCACCCAATTGTGCCTCGCCCCCTGACCGTCCTCTGCAGGCAAAGGAGATCTCAACCCTGTTTGGACCCATGGATGACTCTCCTGCGCCCTCTGTTCCCAAAGGATGAACTGCCTCATTGCCGACCTGCCGCAGCACAACCACCTGAGAATGAGACTCTGCGGAGGTGATCCTGCATGGGTGATGGATCCCTTCTGGTGCGTGTGGGCCCATTCAAGGCAGTGTGGTGCTGGGCCCCAATGTCAGGCTGTGAGGAGAGTTTCTGAAGGGGCTCAAAATAGTGCTAAGACATCAAGGTGGACTGTTCCACTGAGGATGGCAGGGACCCATGTGAGCGATTCACAAGTGAGGGCTCTGGGCAGCTCCACTTGCAGGTCACCCAAATACTCTGCTGCTCCTGCCCTCAGCCATCTACTGACCATGCCCCAGCACCAGGGGAAGCTTGGGGCAGTTTGGATTTCTTGTGGATGTGAGGCTGGGCAGAGTTGCGGTCAGCGACGCACACACAGCAGAGGTGAGCAACCTACAGGCGGAATGAAAAGTGCCACTCCCACTTATGGCCATATCAGTCTAGTGCCACCAGCAGAGCCTCTTTAACTCTTGGAAGGCTCATTAGTGTTTTACTGCACTTACACACAAGAAAAAACGGTAAGGGTTAACAACTTAAGCACAGAAAATAAACTACATTTCTTGATCAATTCTTTAATATTGTTCCCTTGTTTGTCCACAGTACGCTCAAAACCTCATGTGGATCTAACGTTTAAGATCCAATGCTGTCCAAAATATTATCCAATGAATTGAGGGAGCGACTTAAAGTTCACAAATGTATCACAGGTTCAACGATGTTGATTCCCAAAGTTTTTCTTTATTCATATATCAAACAGAAATGA
The DNA here is from genome assembly GCF_964261635.1 of Lissotriton helveticus. Lineage (NCBI taxonomy): Eukaryota > Metazoa > Chordata > Amphibia > Caudata > Salamandridae > Lissotriton > Lissotriton helveticus. The sequence goes on from NC_136071.1 coordinate 282,385,516, forward strand.
CGACAGATTCTTTGTTGAATCCCAATATTATTTTTGCAAATCAAAATCATGTATTAAACAGCCGACGCGTTTCGTCCAAGAGCGGACATCATCAGGGCTGTTAAAATAAAACACAAAGAAAAAGAAACTTGTTACATAACCATTTCTGTATATCCTGTAGTTTTTTCAAACTCTGCAGTTACAAATATTACAGCATAATCATTTAAACACACCTATTTATACTATTACACCTGCCTAATTAACAATCTATGTTAATTCTGTGTACTTTTAATCCAATAGAACAGTACAATCACTGCTCCAGAACTCACATCATATTTTATATATGAAGCACGCCTACCTCACAATGTTTGTAATTCACGGAAGCAGATTTCTTCACCACAACGTTTATCAATATGTTTGACAGCAATTACCATTCTAAAAGGAAACCGTGAAAATAATATACATGATCAGTGCGTACATTTGTCATGTTAGATCTCAAATCCCCTTGTATAGTGGTAAGACTACAATGCACATATAACCAGTATGGTACACCATTTAGATCATGTCTCTAACACTCGAGTTCTGTCCTATGAGAATACATTCACCCTAATGGTGATTCATGTTTCTTCGATGTATTCTCACCTGTATTAACAATTCAGTAAGTATTCATTAGTGTTTTACGGCAGTCTGCCCCACCCATGTATCTGCTCAAACGCATACCTTGCCCACCGACAGCGGTAATGCCTAGCACCTATCTAGTGGTGGTCCCAAATGACTTAGGAGCCCTATGCTGCCCCGATGGCTTCCTCAAAGTGCAAGAAGGATAATAACTTCCAGGACATGCTCACACGGTGAACAACTTTTACAACGCAACTTTTATCACGCAGTGCCTTTACGACGCAACTTTTACAATGCAAACCATTACAACGCATTGCGCTGGGGGGCGCTCTAGGATAGGGAATAGGTTTAATTTACTATCCAACACCTTCCCTACTATCCACGGGGACTGGAGTTGGAATAGTAAATTAAACAATTCCCTATCCAGCACCCAAAAGCACTATGCGTTGTAAAGGCATGCGTTGTAAAAACAGCGTTGTAAAGGCATGCGATGTAAAAGCATGCGTTGTAATGTCATACATCCGCTCACACACTCCTCCCTCCCCCCCCGAAGGAGACCCTATTGTCCCAACACACCTCCTTGCTGGAGGACACTGGGCAGAAGGCCGCTCTGATCATCTGGGCCTTCCTAAAGTCCCTCTTTGATTCACTTAGAATCGATCTTCGAATGATCAAATGAGATCTTCCTCAAGAGTTACAGGACTTGAGATAAAACCTGGGCTTGCTCAGGGATAGTGGTTCCTCCTTGGAGAATAACCAAATTACACAGGGGAAGATGTCATATGCTCTGCCAGTAATTACTAAAGTTCCAGGAGCAACAGGCAGAACTGCAAGTCCACGCGGAGGATTCAGAGAACAGATCACACTGGAGCAACATACTGTTCAGAGAATTATCACCGAGAGCAGAAGGGACAGAATAAGCGCCTTCGTACATGCCCTATTGTTACATGCGCTGGGCCAGGGTCCAGTGAGTGAGCCGCCCAGAGAGCTAAAATGCCCATCCCCCAGATCTACCAACATTCATGCATATCTTCCAGCTAAAAGAGGAGATTATCTAGAAGGGTAGAGATTTTCAACAACCCCAACACTAAGGGCATAAGTTCTCACAGTATCAGGACCTTTAGACCATCCCACGGCAGTGGTGCAGGGACTTTAAGCCCATCAACAGAGTTACTTTTCTCCACTTCAATCACATACAAATTGGGACACCACTTCCGCCTCATATTCCGTTGCGAGTGCCATCTACATCAGCCCTGATCATTGCAGGAAGCCAGTTGAATCATTGGTCTACTCTCAGATAGTTGCTGCTGGCCCTCAACGGAATCATCAAAGCCACCAGCTACTTGCGCTTCCGCCAGGCAAAGGCTCTCTAAAACTTCAAGGAGGTTGTGTCCCGACCTCAGGTTGATAGCACAACAACACAGGACGGTGTTGGACAAGCTCTCTCAGGACACAATGGATGGACCAAACGCATCCTGACCCTGCCTTTCCAGGTGCAGCAATTCACTTCATACAGCAGCACTAGGCCTCTCATCTCACCAAATCTTTGCTTTCCCGGGGCAGAGACGGTCTGGTCCAACCTTCCTTGCTATCAGATGAAGGTCTTTCGAGCCCCGCTTCTGGAATTTCACACCGGATCCACTCAATGGACTGCCATGCGTAATGGACTTTACCATGGTATTCTGTTTATGGTTTTTGTGGGGTTTGTTTGATTGTTTCACTTTGCACACTATGGTCACACAATATGCCACAGTCAACTTGCACATGGCCCACTTAGTAAACTTTATGGCACCAAGCTCTGTCTTTCAGGCATACTGCACTCCGCACAGACCAAAGCACTACCCACCCCCCTTGAACACCAATTTGGAAAATGTAAATCCTTAGTCTCAATGTTAGGGCCCGTTCCGGAAGCCTTCGATCCTGTCCCTCCTGGGGCACAGTGAGAATGACATTTGTCTTCTCCAGCAGACACACCTGCTGCCAAAGGACACCCTGCAGATGCAATCCTGGTGAGTCCCCCAGCAGTTCTGGTCCTCTGAGGTTGCTAAAAAAGGGTGTGTGGCCATACTCCTTTAGTGGAGTTTTATGGGGAAGTGAACGTCAAGAGTGCCGAGATCAAAGAGTGACTCCTAGCATACCACTTGAAGCTTGGCTACCTCCCAGTGACAATAGCTTCTATCTGTGCCTCGGACAAGAGTCAGGAACACTTCATTGAGAAAGGCCTGTCAGAAACCATGTAGTCCCCAACCACAGCCATCTTGGTGGGTGGTGACCTGAACCTGGTAATTAATAAAAACCTAGACCAATCCGGACAAAGTTTCGGGAAGACAGGGGTATTCACAACAAACAGACTTACCTGGTTATACGATTGCTGCCTGTCGGACCTATCTAGGATCACCCAACAGCAAGATAGGACTACACATTCTACTCGGCAGCCCACAAGGCCCATGCCCGAATAGACTACTTTTTACATACCCCCATGATCATGGGGGGGGGGGTCATAGACCCCGATGTCACTGTCTGATCATGACCCCGTCACATTGATTTTACAGGTAGAAGACACACAACCATTGGCCAACACCTGGAGGCTACGTGATAGCCTGACCCAAAACACAAAAAATATTGTCTCTATAAACAAGATACTTTCTGCATATTTGCAGGACAACAACATGGATGGGGTGCTTATCTCCACGCTCTGGAATGCCCTAAAATCGGTGGTTAGAGCGGAGCTCATAGCACTGGCAGCCTACAACAATTGAGAGAAGTGCGCACAGTTTCAGCAGGCAGTGAAAGAATTGGAAAATATCCAGCAATGCAATGGGGCCCCCAGAGTGTGGCGAGAGCTGGATGGGAAGCGCACACAGCTTAAATGTCTTGAGACAGATATGACAGAATATGCCCTGTTGCACCTGAAAATATATTTTGTGCAGGTGGTAACAGATGGGTTAGACTGCTTGTAAGCTGGTTACGTGCCAAGGTCCACCAAGCCATTACAACAGTGAGGAGAGAGGAGGTCATGGAAGATAAACAAATTGCAGCAACATTTCAGAACTAATACCAACCCCTATACACACAGACCAACAACTATCCGCTGCCAACAACCCCCTATAGTTACACTCGCTGAAGGGGGTGCATCAAAGCTGGAAGAGCTGATTATTCTGGTGGAGTGATCTCTGCTATTGCGCAACTGTAGCCTCTAATGTCCCCGTGCCCAGATCACTTTTCCCAAACTTTTACAAGACCTGCAAAACACTGGCCCCTATAGTTACAAGACTATTCAACACCTTTGCGGACCCTAGTGAGTTACCAATAACCATGCTGGAGTCCTTGCCATGATCATACACAAGCCCGGGAAAGAAATGGTCCTACAACTCATACAGGTCTATTTCCCTCCTTAATGTCAATATAAAACTATTTACTGGTGTCCTAGCATTTAGGCTCAACACTTTTATGCCAGGCCTGATTGACCACAATCAAGCAGGCTGCATCCCCAATAGACAGTGCAGAGACAACACTAAACGCAAGCTCCACCTGAACGACAAAGTCCATCGCTCCAACCAAAAGGCACTTCTACTCACGATCTATGCAAAAAAGGCATTTGATAGGGTCCATAGGCCATATTTAATCAGTACCCTTAAACACTTTGGTTTTGGGGATAGGTTCTGTCGCTGGATTTGTAACATCTAAAGTGCCTCAATGCCATGGTGAGGGTGAATTGAGTCTCCTTCCCCAAACAAAGAGGGACACAACAGGGATGTCTTCTATCACCGCTTTTAATCACCCTGTACATGGAGCCATTCACCCAGCAACTTCGGGCAGACCCTTGCATTACCAACGTACCATTCCAGAACACATCACACACCATTTGTCTCTCTGGGGATGATGTGATAGTGGCACTTACTGACCCTACGTCTTCACTGCCTGCCCTCGTAACAGAACTTCACCTCTTTGATGTGATCTCAGGATTTTAAAGTCAACCTTCAAAAATCCCTGATCCTCAACCTGACTTTCTCCCTGACCCAGGAAAGGCAACTCAGTGACCAATATCCGAAAAAGTGGTTATGCAGGCAGGTCCCCTCTGTAGGAGTGATGCTTGCTCCCACTACACACCAGACCGCCGATATAAACTATGCTAACCTCCTTGCATCCATCCGATCAGACCGGGGACCTGGCGTCACCACCGCCTCGCTCTATTAGGCGCAGTGGTAGCCCTAGGATCTTGGTTATGTTTCAGTCCCTCCTACTGGCAGCCCCCTGCAATTAGCTACAGTCTTTACAACTTGAAATCAACAAGTATGCTTGGGGAGGTAAGTGACCCTGCTCGCAGAAGCAACTGGCCTATAGGCCAGGAAGAGACGGATGTCTGGGCATCCTCCACATCCAGTCTCTAGATTTAATTTTGCCATGAAATCAACAAAAGTATCCAGGACAATTTTAAGGCCTTTTGGGGTTCTCGCTAGTTGTACTGCGTCATCCGCATACATGAGCGAAAGTACAGGTTTTCACTTGACTACTGGCTTATCCTGCCCCCTACCAGTTAAAACAGCCTCAAGGCAGTTGATGTAAAGCAAAGAGAGTATGAGGGCAAGAACACATTCCTAGTGCACTCCACTGATAAGTGGGAAAGAAACAGTACACTCTTCACTCTTCCCATACTGCACTCTGACAGAAAGATCTGATTGTAGTGCATGAAGAAAATCCACCAACCTGGTCTCCACATACAAGAGAAGTAGGCTCTCCCATAGCATTGACCGATCCGATTCACACTGTCAAAGGCGCAGGAAAGGTCAATGGCGGGCAGACGACAAGCACTACGTTTAGCAACAGTGTATTTGCGAGTGAGCAAATGTAGGTTTAAGCATAGCTCCAAAGTACCCATCCTGGTCCTGAAACAGATTACGAGGTTGGTGATTCCCAGTGCCTACATTGTGAGGTCTTCTGAATCACATTGAAAACAGGGCATCTCTTCTTGCAAATTACAAGGACATGAATCAGTGGCTTGGGATCAATCCTGTGATCGTAAACCATTATTAGATGACTAGCCATTCTTACCAGTTCGTATCAATTTGCAAAGCGGAAGCTGATCGTGGGGGTCAGCTTTCATTCTATTAAGGACAGCTGCAGATATCAGAGGAAGCAGTCAGAGGTTCATGTGAGATCTGAATGCTTCTCCCTGTGTACCTTTGCATGATGCTTCTTCTTTTCAGGATAGGGGTTGTAATAACAATATGTTGGATCATATTTATCAAATGTTCACACAATGCAGGGCAGCAAGCAAAGTTGCTGCACCGTGTTGTGTAAATGGGAGAGAGCTGGAATCTCCATATCTGCTAAGATATAACAATGTTCAGCTCCCTCCTAGCACTTGTGGCTGCCTATGGTGCCTGCATTATGGGCAGGATTGATTTTGCACAGGATGGTAAACCCTCCTGCCAATAAAATTGTTGAAGGCAATTTCCTTTTTCAATGTGCCATGCAGACTGATACACTGAAAGAGGAAGTAATGAGGAGAACTAAAGATATTTCTCCTTGTGATGCCTTACTCAGGAAGGTGAAGCATTTTCACGCATTCTCAGGTTTACTAACTTTAATAAAACTGAGAATGTACCAATATGTATGGGTTGATGCTCCACCAATGGGCGCCTACCAGACACAGTGTACATTTTCTTTACCGAGCTATGCAAAGTGGCGCAAATCGGCCCTTGCGTGTCTTAGTAAATACCAACAAACATTTTGCTTCGTAACTGCTGACCAAAAAGTGACCTAACCACACTGCAAATGTTAGCAAATCTCTGGGCATATTTACAATGCTCTTTCAGCAATCTTATGCCGCTAAAGCATCACTTTTGTGACACTCGGAAGACTCAGTGTGCCAGCCTGTATTTACAAGGCCACTCAAAGTCATACTGCGTGGGTTTTCATGGCCTTGTAAATATAGACTATCACAAAAAAGGAGCTCAGAGGGAAAGAACCGGACAGGGTTGCCCTCCACTCAAAAACTATCATCAACAAAAAACCCTGTCCTTCGGACGTAAGTTATGTCAGTGAATTTTATAACAGACCAGTCATGTAATCCTGATCACTGTTACACTCCCCTATACACCGTCTTTTTCTTCGGGGGTATTAACTGCAATACGTTGTAAATATGGAGTAAGACAATGCTTTACTCTCCATGGAAGGGGAGTTCCATGGGTGTTGCTGTGGGTGTTCGCACGCAACAACCACGGTTTTTGACACTGCCCCAGATTTACAACATAGAGTAAATCTAGGGTAGCACCAAAACAAATGACTTCCCAGAGCAGGTGCAACCAGGAGAAATGTTGACATTTCTCTTCGTTCTTTGCTCTTTCTGCATGTTCCGCATTCGGCAGTACACATAGAACGAGGAAAACACCTCCTTTTATTGTTTTTGTGCAGAAAGGTGTCCCTTCCTGCACCAAAACAATCTTGCCAACAACACAGACACCTTGCACCATGGTTGAAGAGTGCCTGCGTTGGCGCAAAACTGCTGTTTGTGTACCAGCAGAATGGACAGGAATGTGATGTATCTAGTAGATACGGTGCATTCCTGACCTTTTCTATTGACGTAGGGCAGCGCAGCTAGAAGGCCTGCGGCGCTGTCCTGCGTCAAACTATTGTAAATATGCCCCCAGGGCCTTTCTGAGCACCGATGCAGGGATGAAGTTCTGTGGTTCTTTGAAGGCATTCTGTGTGCCTCAGCAGCCATTCCCATGGATTAGCAGAGGTAACCATGCCCCACTAATATTCATGATTCATGATTTCTTTGAATCCTTGGGAAGGGACTTTTTTCGTTGTTCCCGATTAATGCATCTGACACAGTGCAAAAGAAGGCTCATGTTGAAATCAGGAGCGGCCTATGCAGGTAAGAGCGGTGGGGTCAGATTGGGAGGAGGATTCGACAGACGACCACGAGGTAAAATTAAATAAATAATAATTTTTCTTTTGTTGTCATCTGCCGAAATCCCCCCCACCCGGCCCTACTGTCTCACCGTTCTTACCTGCACGGGTCACTCCTGGTTGCAATGCAGACGCTGTGTAAAACCAACATATGACATCTGACCTGTCCTAAGAATTGTTAGACCTAATCCTTTGAGTGAGACATTGTGTGGCATGACTGAGATATTGAGCGGTGTAGATTCTGAAGCTTTCACATGTCTAGGAGGTATCACTGACAAAAAAGTAAAGAAATAATCAACAGACATTGAGAAAGTCCTTTCAAGTAACATAGACAATCTTTTACCCTTGTGAGATCTTTGTCTATTGAATTACATTTTAACCTTCATGCTCTGCACTTGCTAAAGAGCCATTTTTTGATCTCTTAACTTTGTAGCTTTAGTTTTCATCAATGATGTAGTTCATCAAGACACACTTCCCCACTGATGCAACGCCATCATCATTGCACACATCATAAATTGCTAAAATGTATATTACTATTAATTTGTAATTTTCTTCATAGAACCAGAATAGATTTAACAAAAAGTACATATATAAAAAAATGCTAGTATTCTCAATTACACCTCAATGGCACACTATCCAATTTCAATTATGTCACGAAATCACGTGCTATGACCCGTAATAAATCATCATTTGTGTTCAAATAAATACACTCATTAAACCGTATGATTGCTTTGAGTTGCTTATTTCATTCAACAAATGGCATTAACACACAAATACAATAGTTGACAGCCTTTTTGACCCCAATTTTCAACGCCCTTTTTCAGACTAGTAACAGCTTTGAACTATGGTCATCATTTGATGGGTGCAACGCTTGGTGTAAAATTAGTACACTTTACTATTTTTTGTCAACCTATAGCAGACTCTTCAAATTTGTTCTTTTGTCAATTGCTTTCTTGGCACATGATTTTCATGTCCAAGAAACCGAGACATCCACTTGTATCGGTCGATAAATAAATTATCTCGCTCGGAAAGCTCTCCGTACGACTCCGATCCAGAGGGCTTTCCAAGCGAGACGTGCTCCGGGAGTCTGAACGAGCGAGTACGATGCTGCCATATGCTTACAGATGCGATTTGCTCTGACGTCCATTGAATTTTATGGGAGCCCGTGTACAGACGCATACACAGTCTCCCATAGCAGAAAATGGGTGGGTGGGGAACAGCGTACACCCTGTGGTGGGCACCCGATGGTGCCTGCCACACTGTGCATGCCTGGATCGGGGGACCCATGGGCACAGATTCAGAGGGCCCCGTGACAGATTCAGAGGGCCCCGGGTGAAGGGGGACCTGATACAGCCCCCCCAAAGTACTCTACGAACAGCCTTCTCGTCTCGCTGAGAGCGAGGCGAAGCAGCTGTTCGAATCATGCATCGTACTCGCTCGGTTGGAATACGACTCAACAGTGCGTCACGATTCGGCTACGAACGAGACGTACGGACGGGTTCGGGTCCCGGAAAGGATTTAGTCGGCCCGTACGTGATCTTCACATCATACTTGGTCGTTCGGACCTGTGTATGATTTGGTCGTAAACAAGGGCTACGAATTGGATCTGGGAAAGCCAACTCTCTTTCAGAGGCCTTCAGAACGACATCGGAATCAGGCCCTTAGTTGGGAAATCCATGAGAATAGCTCACTATAAATGATGAAATCAGGTGTTTTATTCTGACCAAATTGAAATACAGTGGTGGCTGGTAGGGGACGGTAGCGGAGGGGTGGAGAAAGGGGGGTAGGAAATAAAAGAAAAAAACCTTTCTTCTGGTCGTTGTCACCAGCCGCCACCTCTACTTGCAGGAACCAGGAAAAGAAAACACCCAGATTCTCCTGACCAAGCACGACGCTGCGGACAGAAGCGTTGTAAATGGTCTGAGCGCGATGGTTTGGCACTTAGAGAGAGAAAGGGAGCCTAGGCATGTTCTCCTCCCAGGCTGTAATGCAGCCTGGGTGGAGAATATGCAAAGTGCGTATGACTGTTTGGCTTGCTCGAGATGGCCGATCAAACTGTCATGTGCACTTTAGGTGCAGCAGGAGCCACTCCTTCTACCTGATGTCACGGGATTCCAGCCCATCCCTAACCTGCCAGCAACTGGAATACAAAAAATAAAATATTAACTCCCGTTATTATCATTATCTTTCAGCCATTGCATTGTTTTAAAGCAGTGGGGCTACGCTCCTCCGCCTTAGTGGAGGAGCTGCCACTGTTACAAGAAAAATAATGTTGTTTCCAAAACTGACAAGGTTGACAGAGAGTATAATGGAGGCTACAGTCTTTCCTGGTTTTCATGCTCAAACCTGAAAATAGAATCCCTTCTGGCACTGGTGAGTTTGCAGGATATATTTCGTGGCTGGAAAAATTTGAACAGCTTGGTGGCATGGTGTATACTTGGGTTGTGACTACATAAATATACTACCCACCTGGATAAGCAGTATTCCTTCTCTAGCAAATTTAATTCCCCTGTTGGAGAGTGGTATTCAAAAGGAAATTGGTTTGCAGTGATAAAAAAAAGCCCAGAGTGCACATCCACCCCAAAACATTTGCAGCCAATGCTCCAGTGCATTTCATTTGCGTAGGGAATGTACCCATGCAAACGTATTCCTGACTACTTGGTGGAGTTGAATAGTCATCTGTTGGAGGGTAAAAATCAGAACACCTGGATTTGCATAAGTAGGCTCTTTAATTTTGCTTGTCTTCACACACTTTTTAGCTGTTTATTCATTATGATCATTCATTAGTCTACCCTGAAGTGCAAACATGTGGGTAATGGAAAAGGGAATGTAAAATGTAAAATTAAATGGAAAGGAAATGATGATGCTAATATACTGGGTGTGCAAATAAAATACGTTCAGCTTGTAAGTTAAACGCCACTAGTGGGCACTAACACTCATTGTGCCAACTTCTAAAGTAGCACTGTAAAACATGTCACATGCCTGCCACTACAGTCTGTGTGTGCGGGTTTAAATTGCTATTTCGACCTGGTAAAATAAGCCTTTTGTTAGACATAAATCCTCCTTTTTAATACTTCTAAGTCACTCCTAAAGAACGTCTTAAAGGCTCACAGGGCAGGGCACATTGTATTTAAAAAGCACGACATGCATACATAAGTTTTATATGTCCTGGCAGTGAAAATCTCCTCTCCGATTGACTAACACTGGGTTAACTTATACATTTAACAAGTTCTACCTTTAGATTGGGAGCAGAAATAAACACTTTTGAAAAGTTTGCATGTACTTACCCTAAACATTTGCGCCTTCTGTCAATGTCCTGGGTCACATGACTGTGAATGACTCTGCTGCTGAGTTTTATGTATTGCTTCCAGACAGTTAGGTGAAAGGGGCTTAGGTGTGAATAGGAAGAGCCATCTTGGCATGATGATTGGGCAGGAGCTGCACCTAGCCCCACTTACATGTCAAAGGGCTTTGCCTCCTCCATACACAAAGGAACCTGACACCAGTGCTGCCCTGCCTTTTGTCTCTCCCAGGTACTTGGAGACTTTACAAAGAAAGGGGAAGAACTTTCCAGACCCAGTTGTGGGGTTAGGACAGGGATTCCCCCCACACAAAGACTGGTGCCAGGTATAAATATTGAACCTCGAGAGCCACTCATCTTGGACCTGTGGAAGTTAAAGGACTGCACTGCTGCATAAAGGACTACTTGATTGTCTAAGAAGGAATATTAGAAGTGCTTGCTTTCATCCCATGCTACTCACAGTGCCATCAAGTGTCAGTTGGCTGTTCTCCTGCGCTTTACCTTAAATGCCCCAATTGCTGATGCATTTAAAATCATTTTAGCTTCAGCACTATTGTACACTTTTTATATAAATCTGGTGATCTGGGAAGAAAATCCAAATCTCTCTAGTACGCACAGACTATGATTTTGAACACCTTATCTGCATTTAATAAAATTTGCAGCCAGTATCTGATTTATGTTAACATGTCCACATGTCAGTTTCTCCATTGTTTTCTTCCACGCCAAAGCCTTCCTCACAATTACTATAGACTATTGATAAAAGCCCTTACTCCTTAGATCAAACTGCGACTAGGGTGATAATCAAGATTTGAAGCCTATCATGGGTGGTGCAACAAGGGAAAATGCAACAGATGCTGGCACGCTTCCTGTATTAGAAGATCAAGGCAGTACTGAGGCAGTGCAAGGGGTGCCCAAAGAACTGCATATTTGCTGCAGTGCAACAGTAAGTAATGGCATTAGCTGCAGACATTTGAAGAGCCCTAGTGGTTGCGCAATGTATTAAATAAAATTATTTTGATGGTATTTCGGATCTTACTGTCAGTCCCGAATAGTCTAGCCACCCCTCCCCCCCCCTTCTTGGAAGCAACCTTGAGGCTAGAGAGGAGAAGACAGTTTGAACAATAAGATCAATACTTTAACAGGACTAGAGAATGGGGCAGGATCTCAGGTGTGCCAGATCGCAACATCAAACAAAACCGGCATGGAAGCGCAGGGCTTATCTGTAGATCAATTTGCAGCCAATATCGTGGCTAAGAAATCGCATTTGAGAGAACTTTTCTTTTGGATCCTTATTGTGGGAGTCTGGAAATGGATGTTTTAGCCCTTTTAGGTTCTTGTTGAAAGAAGCGTGGGGAAATTAAATGTCTGCGGCTGCTGTAGATGGATTTGGTAAACCAGATGAAATGGTGAGCAAATGGCTCAGTACACAGACAGATGCAAAGAATTGGAACATCGGGTCTACGGCTGTGAAGATAAGTTAGAGGCCTCTTCTCAAAAAATGCCCTGGAGAAAAAGATGAAGTCCTTCTATGGAAAGCAAGAGCAGATGGAAAATCATTCTAGGCAATCTAATTTGAGGATTGTGGTAGTGCCTGAAAAGAAGGAAGATAGTATGGATCAGATTGGGTTTGTAGAATCCTTGATTGCAGCTTTTGTCCTTCCAGAATTCACTTAGAATGTTACTAGAATGCGGGCTGATAGGGTGCCATCACATATTTTGTCTATTGCTAAGTACCCACATGCTATAACACACTTTTTGAATGTTTTCCGATAAGAGAGTTGGAACAGCGTGGTGGCACAATTAACTTAAACGTATGATTTCCTTGTTTCAGACCATTGGTGCCCAGACTTCTCTGGTTCAAATGGCCAATGGTTCTATTTGTTACCAGGCAACAGATGCTCAAACTTTCCTGAGGAAATAAAAGTGAGAAGTAGAACGGACATTAAATGCTGGGGGGGGGGGTGGAGGCAGTTTGTTTAGCTGTATCTGGTTTAAGTATAGGTTGAATAAAATAATTTGTACATTGGATAGCACTTTGGTGGGGGTAGATATCTTTCCCTTGCAATGATTTAGGTTTGGTTAGAAGTTGAATATAATTGTTTTGATGGAGGAAGTAAAGAAGTGAAAAAGGATGATGGGGGTGTGGTTCTGAGAGCAGGATAGTAACAACATCTTGTTGATTGCCTGCGGGCTTAGGATGGATGCCTGGGTTGGAAGGAAGGGTGGTGCTCCCACTACAGCTTTGGCCGTGATCGAGGGAGTGAGTGGTAGAAGAGGGTGTTGGGTTGAAGCAGGATTAAAAAAAAAGAGGGGGGAACCAGCTGTTTTTTATGTTATGGTATGGCCATGGGTAGCTGTGTAAGTAATAGAATGGATATTAGGATGTGTTTGCGTGCACTTTGTATGGTCTGCACTTTATGGAAGAACTTTATAGAATGTGTTTGTGAATTTACACTGTAATGTTTGATGTATGAACTTTCAGTGTGGTAGGAGAAGGGGAAGTCCATATTTGCACATGGGAAGGTTTGGAAAAGTCTGGGTAGGCCTAGGTTGGGCAGTGGCAGAAGAATGAACAAATTGCACTGAAAGGTTCCAGCAAGTTTTTTTCTTGTGGGGGACGATATGATGAGGTTGTTTACATTTATCGTCAATGGATTAAATAATAATAGAAATTACCAACTTGTGGCTGTTCTCCTGGATCATTCGTGTTTTGCAAAAAGCATGGGTGTAAGATTTGTTGAGGATGCATTATTGATAACTATGCCCCTGGGCACCATTAATGCAAAGAGCCAAGTTCAGCTATGGATTGAACCCTGAAAGGGACTGATAGAGCTTCTTTTTATCATAATGATAGTTGGTGAGTCAAAGAGATTTGTTTCAACTGCTTTCGGTGGAATTGGTTGAGGCCATATTTATTTGTCTATATTTATTCTAGGAGTTTAGAGACTTTGTTGAGCTATACATCCTATGATATCAGCCTAATAGGCAGGTCATGTGATCTCTGGCATGGCTGAGGGCGTCTAATTAGAAGCATACGAGGTGGCCTGTCCTGCTTTGCACGTTCACCTTGCCTGTGTCCATCTTGTTCACTCCATTTTAAATCCTCTTCTGACCTCCAGGGCCAGCATTAGACACGGGGAGTGTGGACAGGCAGGCCATGGCGGCACACTAGTCCTTTTGTGACCCCTGCCGATCCAATTGAAAGAACTGCGCCCAAAGGATGGCCTCACCATGAGCCCCCCCGGCCTTCCTGCAGTGCTGTAGTGAGGTGAGGCCAGGGGTTTGGGGCCCCTTCTAATGGTCCCAGTTGCAAGGAGACACAGTCTGTAGGTTTGTCCATCAACCAGACCTCTTGCCTGGCTGCCCATACAGAGGCACCACAGAACCTCCATTGTCCCTCAGTTTAGCTCTCTCAGATGATAAGCAACTCTCACACCTTCAATCCTTCATGCGCTGCTTCTGGAGCAGGATTATCTACTTAGATGAAAACAACCCTGAAGGTGTCACGTTTTATGTACATTATAGGGGTCCCACATATTCCCTTTCTGCCTGGGGCTCCAAAAATCCGAGAACCATCCTGCTGACCACACCAGCACAGAGGTCATGCTGTACCTTGCTCTGCTGCAGCACAGCTCCCACACCTCGTGCAAACGTTGCACCTGTGAAGTGTGATTGCTAAAATGTGAATGAATCAGTTCAGTGTATTATTGAGCAGCTCCTGTGCCCAGCTCTTGCAAATTCATTGGCATTAATCCCAGAAGCCACACTTCTAAATGTTAGAGAGAGGTCTTCGAATTTCAACCACAAGGGTTAGTTTCTTTCTATGGGCATATGTTTTACAGAGATTCCATGTCAATACTGAATTTAGTCTACAGTCTTGGCATGTTTGGATAATATTTGGCTTTAATCCCTCCAATTCGCTCTTTAACGTTTTTGCATTGTCAAAGATAAATTTGTTCTGGAGTTCTGGATCCAATTAAAGTTGTTCTATCAACATTTGTTTATTAATTACATTACACATTCTACAACAGTTTTGATTCTTTGTTGCACATTTCGTCAAACTCAGATTCCATTGCCAAGTATTTCAACAGTTTCTTTTTGGGTGCAGGAAGACGGGATCCCTGGGGACAAGTGTATCTGTAATCATTACCTTATCTGTGAGATTCTCCTTGACTACTGTGTCTGGTTCCTTGGCAACAATGTTTTTATGAGATGGAATGGGAATAAATCAAATCTTTGCAATTCATTTCTTGCACGTAATTTGATCCCGGACTCATGTCTAGAACTGAGATGTCATAATATTTACATAAAGTAGAAGTGGGCAAGCCACAGAAGGCTCGAGCCTGATGCCCGGCTCTAGCTCAGCTCAAGGTGCTCTTGGACCCTCGAGCCAAAAAACGAGACGACCCTGCATGTGGCTTCTGCCTGCAAATCACCCAATGTCATTTGCCAGAGCCAGAAAAAGAGATGCCAATCTAGTAGCTAAGGGCCATAGGTATGAAACTTTGGTTTTGCGATTCTCAAATAGCGATTTTTAGAGAATCGCTATTTGAGAATCGCAAAACGCCATGTATGTAGGATTTGCAAATAATTTTGTGAACCCTACATATTCCTTAATTGCAAATCAAAAATGGCAATTCGCAATTAAGGAATACCTCCCCATTCATTCCTATGGGCCTAGAGGCCCATAGGAATGAATGGGAAGACATTCTCAATTTGCAATTCTCAATTAGAGAATCGCAAATTGAGAATGCAATTTCAAGGGTGCCAGGATGTCAAATGGACACCCTGTTGCACCCCTGAAATGTACATGTGTGCACATGTGGCAGACATACATGCCCTAAGGGCATGAATGTGTGACACAGGGCACTTTGAAAAATGCAAAAAAGTGAATTTTTCAAAGAAATCGCAAATTACCACCAACTTGAAGTTGGTGGTAATTTGCAATTCCTTAAGGCCAAATCGCACTTTTCCTGTGCTTCTTACATTGCATTTAAGGAATAGCAATTTGCGATTCCTTAAATGCAATTGCAAAATAGGGAATCGCAAATTTAGTGATTCCTTATTTTGCGAGGCAGTTTTTCTTTGAAACATACCACTGAGCCAAATTGCGATCGCAAATACCGAAATTCTGCAAATTTCTGCGTTTGCGATCGCAATTTGGAATGATACATATGGCCCTAAATTGCATAATGGGGAATTAGAAAACCTGGGGACAGTCCCGATTTCCCTTTGTGATCAAATTGTATGATTCTAGCAGTGGAGGCTGGGAAGGAAAGGGGGTGGCTGGGAGGGGCACGAAAAATGAGAACACTTACTGTTTGCCAGCTTCCATCTCCCCTAAGCTTTGGTCCCTTCTGACGCCGCCATCTCTCCTCAGCTTCGGTTGTGGAAGCAAGAAGCACCCAGGTTCCCTCCCCTAATCCAATTACAACACAGCTATGCATTTTTGTGATTGGTCTGAACACCGTGGGTCGGCGCCCAGACAAGGACAGGGAGTCTGGGCATGTTCCCCACCAAGCTGTGCATTACAGCCTAGTTGGGAACATGCAAAGTGTGCATGACTGTTTGACCGACCCAAGAAGTCATGGGCACTAGGAGTGTGCAAACTACTCCTCCCCCTGTGCCAGCAGCCCCACCCCACCGAAACCCAGCCCCGTGGTGAAAAAGAAAATGATTCTAAAGAGGCTATTATCATTTTATTTTTTCTTACCCCTGCTCTGAGCTCCCCCTTTTACTTCATGATCACGTAATAGAGCAAAACCAACTATGTGAGATCAGGATATGTGCTGTATAAAAAACTATTGTGTGATTTAACAGACTAAAATGCTTCTTTTTGTGTAGTACGAATTTAGGTCACATATAGGATACATGTACCGACAACATTGTTTTTCACTCCACTAATTGCATTGTCAGGGCAGCTGGGGTTGAAAGAATGCTTCCTTCATGTTTAAAAATTGGTAAACAGTCAAAATATCGACTACAAAGTATCGAATGGACATAATATCAAGTTATAAATATAGATTGGACAAAATATCGACTGGACAGAATATAGACATCAAAAATATTGTTTTTAAGGTAAGTAATGTAATATCGAATGTTAAAAATATAGACAGTTAAAATATCGAAGTATATAATATAGGTTATTAAAATTATCGAATTGTTAATAATATCAAATTTTTTGTAGTGTTTTTTATGTTATTATATGTGTGAAAAGTGTGTATTTATGTTATAATTTATTTTAATTAATGAAATTTGTTATTATAATTTTTGCGTAATTTCATTCTGTAGCGGGTTGTGGGTTTATAGGGGAATAGGGTGGGAAGTAATTTATTTATAATTAATTAAATATGTCAATTTATTTATTGGTATTCATTTTTAATTAATTGTTAATTAATTTATATTTGGTAATTTATTAAATTTTATTTGGTAATTAATTTTAATTAATTGATTAATTGTTAATTATGTTAATTTTACAAATTTATTTTCTGTAGCGGGTTGTGGGTGTATAGGGGAATAGGGTTGGAAGTAATTTAATTATAATTAATTAAATATGTAAATTTATTTATTGATATTCATTTTAATTAATTGTTAATTAATTTATATTTGGTAATTAAATAAATTTTTATTGGCAATCAATTTTAATTAATTGATTAATTGCTAATTATGTTAATTTTACTAATATATTTTCTGTAGCAGGTTGTGGGTTTATAGGGGAATAGGGTGGGAAGTTATTTATTTATGAATAATTAAATAAATCAATTTATTTAATTGTATTTAATTTGAATTAATTCTTAATTAATTCTTAAATGTTTAATTATTGATTGTTAATTTGTAATTAATTTGTATTAATAGGTAAATAATTGTAATAATTATTTTTAATTTTTAATTTTAATTGATTAATTATTATATTATATTAAATTGGTAATTACTTTTAATTAATTTTTTATAGATATTAATTTATATTTATTGAAATAATATATGAAGTATTTAATTTCCCTACTATTGCACTCTCTGGAGTGGGAATAGTAATTTTTACCACTATGCTATCCAACGCTTTCCCTACTGTTGCACTCATTGGAGTGGGAATAGTAATGTTTACCCCTACGCTATCCAACGCTTTCCCTACTGTTGCACTCACTGGAGTGGGAATAGTAATTTTTTTTATTTTTTTTTATTGTTGCATCAAAATAAAGCAGTCAGTAGTGTCATACAGTAAACGGTGTGGCGTCAACATTCAGCCACATCCCACCATGATCGCAACGTTTTACTTTTTATTACATAACAGTCAACATTCAGGTCTATAGATTGGCAGTTCAGAAGCATTCAAATTAAGAATCACCGTTTGTATTTGCATCAGTACAGCGGTCAAGGCTTCACATCCCACAGGTATTTTGTCTATTGTCCATGCCAGGAGGACACGGGAGTTTCTGAATCATCCTGTATCCCCGTATCCCCTTCGCTCTTCCCACCCCTACCCCATATCGTCGTCCTCCTCTGAACTATCTACATGTTCTTCCTCTGGCAGCGGGTCACAAAGCTCCCCCCTGTATACATTCCATGGCGACCATATTTTATTCCATTTACGTGGATTAGCTCTTTGCTGATATACCGCCCGCTCCACCATCATGAGCATGTCCATGTTTCTGCACCATTGCGCCGAGGTCGGTGCCGCTGATGCCCCCCACTTTTGTGCTATATCCCGCTTTGCTAGCATCATTCCTATAACTACCCATCTCCGCCCATGTGGTGTCAGGTTGGTCGGGCCCCATACATTCAACAGACAAATTCTAGGGTCAGGTGTGACCGGGAGCTGCAGAGTCTGGGCGACCGTGCGCGTCACTCGCCTCCAGTAGTCTACCATGCTAGGACAAGACCACAGGGTATGAAACAGTGTTCCTTCTTCCCCGCAATTTCTCAAACAAAACGGGTGATCTGCCCTTTGGAATTTGTGTAGGGTGGTGCGTGTGTAGTATACCCGGTGTAGTATCTTGAATTGTACCAATCGGAATTTCACCGAAATTCCCGCTTCTTTAGGCGACACCATTGCAGCATTCCAACTTGCCTCATCTAGTTCCCCAATCTCGTCCTCCCACTTTTCTTTCAGTTTCTGCAATGGGTCAGGCAGGTTGTTTACCAATTTGCGATACGTGAGGGAAGTAGCGCTAGCCTCCATGTAGTCGGTGAGAAGTCGGTCTTCTAAAGGAGCAGATTCCGGGACCTTCGTGCCCGGTGTCAGTACAGCCAATAATGCATGCCTAATCTGTATGTATCGGAATGTCTCAGTAGTACTCAACTCATACTGCTCCTTCAGGGTGTCGAACGGAACCACCCCATCCCTGGTCCACATATCACCCACCGTGGAAGTCTCGATAGTGTCCCAGCGATCGAAGCCCTTACTGCGTCTCAGGTTGCCCAGGGACTTAGAATCCCACAAGGGTGTAAGCTGTGTGATCACCCCCCCCCCATTTCAGACGTGTTTGAGCTTTATGCCATAATGTGACAGTGTGCTTATTCGGGCCGATCAATTTCGCCATCAGACCTTTATGGTAGAGCGGGGCCAGAAGTGTATTAGTGCCAAGCTGCCGTCTGTCTGCTAGATATGCCGGGTCAGTCTGCGGTGCATGCATCCATTGGTTAATCACTTTGAGGTGCGCCGCCCAATAATATAGTTCCAGGTTTGGGAGCGCAATCCCCCCACTGTACCAGTCTCTAACCAGTTTCACCTGCGCGACTCTCGCCGGCCGATCCCTCCACAACAGGCCCGACAGCTGTCCTGATATCTGTCTAAAAAAGGAAGGCGGGACTAGTGCTGGTGTATTTTCCAAAACATAAAGGAACCGGGGCAGCGCCATCATCTTGAAAAGCGCCGCTCTGCCCAACAATGTCAGCGGGAGTGTCTTCCAGTGGCGCACGTCCGCTTTCAATCTGTCGAGCAGCGGCCTTAGATTCATGTCCTGAAAGGTCACGTGGTCCCGCGTGATCTGGATCCCCAAGTATCTAAAGGAGACGGCCTCCACCAGCAAAGAGCAGTCCACTCTCAGGTGTGGCGAGGTCCCATGCAACATGTAGAGCACCGATTTCGTCCAATTGATCTTATAACCTGAGGCTACCCCCTGTCGCTCACACAGTGCCAATAATACCGGAATCCCCTCTGCCGGGTCTGCTAGGTATATTAACATATCGTCAGCGTATAATGACACTCTGTCCTCCCAGCCATCTCCCCATGTTATGCCCCGCAGTAGCGGAGTGGTCCTAATAATAGTTGCCAAGGGTTCCAATACTAAAGCGAACAGTAGCGGCGAGAGTGGGCAGCCTTGTCTCGTGCCCCTTGCTAATGAAATGACTCTTGAGAGGTGGCCATTTGCTGTCACTCGCGCCACAGGGTTTCTATACAGTAGCCTAATCCACGCTATGAATTTTGGGCCAAAGCCCATATGCTGAAGGACTGCAAAGAGGTACCGCCATTCTACCAAATCAAACGCCATTTTGGCGTCCAACGAGAGGATTGCTGCATCTTCCGTCAATAATGGAGCCCTCGCCATTACACCATGCAGTCGCCTGAGATTCATTGCTGTACTTCTGTGCGGCATAAATCCCGATTGGTCTGGATGAATTAGGTGTCCGAGGTGAGGCAGCAACCTGTTGGCCAACAGTTTCGCCAAGATTTTGCTTTCGGCATTAAGGAGGGAAATCGGCCGGTAGGAGCTGCACTCCTCAGGGGGCTTGCCAGGTTTCGGGATCGCTACAATGGTAGCCAGGCATTGGTCAGGTGGCAGGTGTCCCTGTTCCAGACTGTCTACGAACATATTGAGTAATGGTGTAGTAAGCGTCTCAGACATGGTTTTGTACCACTCAATCGGTATCCCATTGGGGCCCAAAGCTTTTCCTGAATGCAGCGCTGCGATAGCTGATTGTATCTCATCCGACTCTAGATCTTCTACATTGTCCTGCGACAGGGTGCGGGTGGGCACTCCCACGAGCGCTGTCTCCGCCATTGCCTGTGTAACCTCTACTTCAGGGGTATATACTGTCTGAAAGTGATAAGCCAGGAGCTCGACTACCAGGGCAGGGCGAGTGTGCATCGCCCCGTAGGGTCTTTCAGTTGGAGAATAGTCCTCTGCCCCTCTCGCTTCTTCTCTAGCCAGGCTAGGAGCTTGCTCGCCTTGTCCCCTACATCGTATACCCTATTCGCCGTGGCCGCTATATGTTCAACCACTTTACGGCGTAGGAGATCAGTATGACGTTGCTGACACAGCTGGAGCGTGTGCAGTGTGTCCCCGGTCGGGTTAGCCATATGGTCTTCGTTTGCCTTAGTGAGTCTGTCCTCTAAGTCTAGCAGTTCCTGTTTCTGGATGCGCTTATATCTCGTGATAGTGGAAATGGCCGGTGCTCGGAGAACCGTTTTGTAGGCTTCCCACAGGACCGATGGGGATGAGACCGAACCTTTGTTCTCGGCGAGGTAACACCTAGTCGCTGTTTTAAGAGCCTTGGTCACCTGTGGTATCCTAAGATATCCCGGGAATATCGGGTATATGCGCTTTTGGGACCGTGCCGGGTCGGAGAGAGTCAGCGTCAATGGGGAGTGGTCCGAGACACCCCTCGGCTTAATCTGTACGTCGTCGACAGTGAGCAGCCTGTGGCCCGGTGTCAGGAAATAGTCGATCCGTGACAGACTATCATGGACCGCCGAGTGGTATGTGTACTGTCGGTCAGTTGGATGTAGGCGTCTCCAAAGGTCTATCAGACCTTGCGCTTCTAGGAAGTCATTCAGCCGGGAAGACCCCGGAGCCAGTGTTCGTACCGGGAATCTATCTAGTGTATTGTCTGCCACTGCATTAAAATCCCCCCCTACTATGAGATCTCCTTCTGGGAGCTCCAACAGAAATTTCCCCAAGTCCGGGAGAGCTACAGTGTGCAGCGCCGGTGGAATGTACACCGAGACTACATTCAGCTGTCTCCCTTCCCACTGTCCAAGTGCCGCTGCGAAGCGCCCTTGCGTGTCTATTTTCGTGGATTGGAGTATGAATCTGAAGGATCGATGCAGTAGTATTCCTGTCCCCCGGGACCCCCTAGTGAATTCTGAATGAGCGATCATACGGTAACCTTTCCTGTCTAGAGCATGTGTGGCTGTGCCTGTTAGGTGCGTTTCCTGCATCAGGACCAGGGCCGATTAAATCTCTTTATATTTTGTAATACCAACCCTCGTTTGACCTTGTCCCCCAGGCCCCTCACATTCCAGGACAAAAGTTGCAGAGGTGCCACTGGCCCCGTCCTAGGTTCCCCCCTCCCTATATCATCCCGTGTGTTGTGTGCCATAGCTTCTGTGGTTGAGAGGACCTACGTACCATAGTAAATGCGGTCTAGTACCTTGCCAGGAGCACGCCGTACTTTGTGTGCGTGCCTCGCGAAGCCAATCTTCACCTGTGAAACAGTTTGGAAAAAAACAAACCCCCCCCACCCCCAACTCCCCCCCCCTGCCCCCCTGCTAAATGGACCTAGAACTGCCCGCCCCCCCAACTTAGCAGAGTGCCTGACCCAAACCCCAAACACAGTACTTGCTCGTTGGGGTGAAGGACTCTCCGGAGTCGGCGGCCTCCCTTCGTGTCCACGGAGGACCTCCCCCCAGTGTCCTTGGCGGCCTGCCCGGCCAGAGTTGCATTTAGTCTGTCATAGTAATCCCGGGAAGTCATTGTTCTTCGTTACCTTCAGTTTCTTGAGCCTCACTCAGGGGCGACTGTGGATCTACGTCGCCACCGGATGCTTGGGAGCCTGGACGGAATCCATTAGTGCGGTGCTTGTTTGGTCTGTTAGAGCGGCGAGGTAGGCCCGTTGGTCTCCAGCCCTCCAGCCAGTCGCGTGCAGCCTCCGGAGTGTCGAAGAACCAAGTTTTGTTATCCGCCACTATTCTCAACTTGGCTGGGAATAGCATGGCATAGGGAATTTCTCTCGCCCTAAGTTCCTTGTAAACTTCAAAGAATGTCCTCCTCCTGCGTGCGACCTCTGCCGTGTAGTCTGGAAAGAACGCCAAGGTAGAGTTTTGAATTTTAACTGGGGGCGAAGTTCTTGCCGCTTGTAAGATCGCATCCCTGTCTCTAAAATTGAAGAGTCGTGCAATGATCGGCCGCGGGGCTATGCCTTGCTTCGGACGTCCCCCCGGGACCCGATGCTCTCTTTCCACTGAGAAAAAGGCGGAGAGACCCTTGGGTTTGAGTTCTTGTTTGATCAGCTCTTCCACATAGAGGTCCTTCACCCTCATGTCCTCCGACTCCGGAACCCCTATTATGCGGATGTTGTTTCGTCTTGAGCGCCCTTCTTGCTCATCCAGCTTAGCACGCAGGTCTTTATTTTCTTTCGAGATCCGTTCCACACTGATTTGGAGCTCCGAGACATCCTCCACTAAAGATTTGGTCACGACCTCCATCGAGTTAACTTTTTCCGACATCTTGTGGAAGTCTGCTCTTATTAATGTTATTTCTGTGGAGATCGACCCCACCGTCGCCTGCACTTGCGTCAGGGCCCGCATCACGTCCTCCAGGGTCGCCTTTTTACCTCCCTCCGGATCAGCTGTCTTGGTCGCCTGTGCTTCAGCGTCTGGTGGGGAAGAGGTCGTTTTGTCATATGCGTACCTCTCGAGTCGCGACTGTGTGTTACCTCCCTTTGGCCCTTTGCCTGCCATAACAGCTGTCGTTACAATGAGGTGGTCGCTGTGGACAGAGTTCTCAGGAAGCAGAGTCCCTCCAGAAGGAACCCCGGTGGAGGCCTGCCGCTTCGTCAGTGGCTCATGGACGTGGTTGGGCCTAGCTGATGTCTGGAGGACCAGTCGATGTTGTCCTCTTTTCTTACTTGTAGGCCACCGACGGACGTGGCCTGCACCGCGTGTCGCTCCCAGGGTGCAGACCGCCGGCGAGTCGAACAGGCGAGGGTAAGTCGACGCGTGATCCGCCGGGCCCACAGACCCACGTCACTAAATGGATGGAGGTAGCTCTCGGCCGGGGTGGAGTGTGCGAATCATGCCGTTGGAGGCCGCCCTCTCTGTGCCCCTGTGAATCCCAGGATGGTTGGCGCAGTCCCCGTTGCTCCCAGGTCCCAGCCGGGTCTACTCCAGACGCCACAGGAACGTGCCCACAGACCTGCCAAGTCAATGGGAATACAGCGATGCCCAGTAGCGATGTGGTTCCCCCCCGTAATGCCGGGGGTCCAACTGTATCGTGTCCCAGCAGCCAAGTTTAGAGCACTGCGTGCCGATGATGGGGTGCGGGAGCCCAGGATGGCCGGACCTATTCCGTGGGACAACTTCTGCGCGGCTGCAGCTGTGTCGGAGTCGTGTGCCGGTGCGCTAATGGCCGCCCCTGCGTCACTACTCGAGATGTTGGCGCCCCTCGCGCTAGGCCTCCTGTGGTCCGATCAATGCCAGCCCCCGACCCCCGTGTCTCAAGCAGGGCGCCGTGTCGTCCTCCGTGGCGCCCCTACAGTCCCGTATCCCGGGTCTTCCGGTGACCGGGGTTCAAGATGGCGGCCCGGGCCCGGTTAGCTGGGTCCGTCCGCCGCCGTGTAATAGCCTGGGTCGCTTCCGCCACTCACCGGGGAGCAGGTATTGATGTACCGTCTCGCGGGTACGGGTATCAGAGTCTCCGGTGTTCGCGCTGGGCTGCGAACCCCTCTCGCTCCCGGTGCTCCCTCACCAGCAACCGCTTCCGGCACCTCCTCGCCCAGCCCGCAGCACTTCCTGTCGGCCCCTCCGCGTTAGGCAGCTCCCCGGCTCCAGTTCTGTTTTGCGGCCTGAGTGGGCTATGCGACAAACATTTACTGCCCGCAGTCGGATTTGCAATCTGGTTTCTGTCGGTTGTGCCGCCCAGTCCCGGGCCTCAGTACCTTCCCGCAGGGTGATTTTTATAATCGGATAGATAGTCGGATCTGTTGGGAGGCCGCTTCAACCGCGGAGCTCGCCCTCTATGCTGCCGCCATCTTCGGCTGCTAGCCACGCCCCCCGGGAATAGTAATTTTAACCCCTACGCTATCCAACACTTTTCCTACTGTTGCACTCTTTGGAGTTGGAATAGTAATTTTTAAACCTACGCTATCCAACGCTTTCCCTACTGTTGCACCCACTGGAGTGGGAATAGTAATTTTTACCCCTACGCTATCCAATGCTTTCCCTACTGTTGCACTCACTGGAGTGGGAATAGTAATTTTAACCCCTACGCTATCCAACGCTTTCCCTACTGTTGCAATCTTTGGAGTTGGAATAGTAATTTTTACCCCTACGCTATCCAACGCTTTCCCTACTGTTGCACCCACTGGAGTGGGAATAGTAATTTTTACCCCTACGCTATCCAACGCTTTCCCTACTGTTGCACTCACTGGAGGGGGAATAGTAATTTTAACCCCTACGCTATCCAACGCTTTCCCTACTGTTGCACTCTTTGGAGTTGGAATAGTAATTTTTACCCCTACGCTATCCAACGCTTTCCCTACTGTTGCACCCACTGGAGTGGGAATAGTAATTTTTACCCCTACGCTATCCAACGCTTTCCCTACTGTTGCACTCACTGGAGTGGGAATAGTAATTTTAACCCCTACGCTATCCAACGCTTTCCCTACTGTTGCACTCTTTGGAGTTGGAATAGTATTTTTTACCCCTACGCTATCCAACGCTTTCCCTACTGTTGCACCCACTGGAGTGGGAATAGTAATTTTTACCCCTACGCTATCCAACGCTTTCCCTACTGTTGCACCCACTGGAATGGGAATAATAAATTTTACCCCTACGCTATCCAACGCTTTCCCTACTGTTGCACCCACTGGAGTGGGAATAGTAATTTTTACCCCTACGCTATCCAACGCTTTCTCTACTGTTGCACCCACTGGAGTGGGAATAGAAATTTTTACCCCTACGCTATGCAACGCTTTCCCTACTGTTGCACCCACTGGAGTGGGAATAGTAATTTAAACCCTACGCTATCCAATGCTTTCCCTAATGTTGCACCCACTGGAGTGGGAATAGTAATTTTAACCCCTACGCTATCCAACGCTTTCCCTACTGTTGCACCCACTGGAGTGGGAATAGTAATTTTTACCCCTACGCTATTCAACGCTTTCCCTACTGTTGCACTCACTGGAGTGGGAATAGTAATTTTTACCCCACGCTATCCAACGCTTTCTCTACTGTTGCACTCTTTGGAGTGGGAATAGTAATTTTAACCCCTACGCTATCCAACGCTTTCCCTACTGTTGCACTATTTGGAGTGGGAATAGTAATTTTTACCCCTACGCTATCCAACGCTTTCACTACTGTTGCACTCTCTGGAGTGGGAATAGTATTTTTTACACTTCTGCTATCGTACAGTAATAATATTGGATAATATTTAATTATATTATGTTACTATATATATATGTTTTAACAAATATGATTGAATTTTTTTTCATTAATTATTTAATTATTATAAGTTAATTTAAGTATTTTTAAGTATATTTTAGTAATTAATTTTAACTATTAATTTAATTTAACACTATTTTTAATAAAGTCGATATTTTAATAAACTATATTTTTGTAAACGATATTTTGGACTCGATATTTTTGTACTTACCTGTTTGTAGATACAAACTCGATATTCTGTCTGTCTATATTTTGGCATCGATATTTTTGCTAGTCGATATTCTGTCCGTCGATATTATGTCAGTGATCCTTAAAAATTACCACTTTTATTAAATGGCTGTCAGTGCAGTCATATAAACTACTGGGTTTAGGTGAAACGCTCCGCACGCTAAAGAAATACACTTATTTTAATTTTGAAGAGACTTTATAATAGTTTATATGGTGTTTCTGGTATGATTTACGTGGTAAACATTTTCAGGGCTTGGCTCCTGCGTGGGCTCCTAAAGCCAAGCCCGAACTTTGGCTCAGCTTTGGCTCGGCTCGCTCTTGAGAACTGGTTGGCTCGCCAACCTCTAACATAAAGTTCAGTGTGTCGGGTCTGCTACTTATATGTCTATGTATTCTATTATCGCTTGACTTGCAGAAAAAGGTGGGTGAGGCAATCTTCAAATTGTATGATGCAACCTGGATCTGCTCCCCATGATCCACACTCACAACATGCTCAGTAATGAGCATGGGACAACTCGGGCCCTTATATAAGTCAGGCTGTTGGACCTGTCAGTCTTAGGGTGGTCTTCCCCTACCTTTTTGCCCTTTTGCCTCCACTTTTTACCTAACCTTTTGTTGGACTTAGGACTCTGGGCGCCTCACCACTGCTAAACAGTGCTGAGGTGCAGGTGCTCTCCCCTAAAAACCTTGTGAGGCTGGCATATCTGCCACAAGCCACTGCTACTGCAGTAAGACTTTATCCTCCATAGGCTAACATTGGGAACCTCCCATTATGGGATAACTTCTGACAGGGACCTAATAAGTCTGTCATGTTTGGTCTTGTTGGACTCGGGTGGGGCGGGGAACCCTTTCCAATGACATATAGGGTTTGGGCACTACTACACTAGGGATCCCACTTTTATAAAGGGGATCTTTTCCTGCCTACACTTAGAATAGGCTATGCAGACTCCCCTCTCCCCTCTGCATACTGATAGCCTGCCTGGGTTGGGAGGTGGGAGTGGTGTCTCACATCTTCTTCCCTGGGATGAGCTGTGATGGGCTGCCCACTGTAGCCTTAACGGCCTGTCCCCTGCCCCCAGACCCTTCCAGAGACTTCTACCACTTTCTAGCCCCTAGACTGAAAGATATATAAGGGAGGGTGCTGGCCTCACTCTTTGTTACACTGTTGGACCTGGAAGAATCCCTGCTGGAGTGAGGTCTGCTGCGCAAGAGGATTGCCATTGGGAAGGAGGCCGACTGCTCCAAGGAACTGCTGCCCCACAACCTGCTGAGCTGCCCTCCTGTCTGCTGATCCTGCCCCGCATGGGGGAGCTGAAATAACATCTCCAGAGTGTCTCCACCACTTTCAGAAAGACTGCCTTATCTTTAGGACTACAACCTTTTTAAAGACTACCTCTGCAAAAGTCATAAAGCTCACAACGTTCTTATATGGAAGTTGCCCCTGCAAGGTTTTCACTTTAAGAACTGTTCCGTGGGGAGCTCGTAGGGACAACAACAATCTGTTCTCCTCAACTGCCCCGGCAGCGCTGTAATCCTGACAGCATCACCGCCGCTGCCTGGGGCCCCTAGGGCACTGTGACGCACTGCGGAGAGAAAGCGTTGTGCCCCTGAAATTGCAGCTGACCTGAAGCGCTGTGATACTGCCAATCATCACCACCGCCCGGGTCCCCTGCGGCACTGTGAAGCGCTGTGGAAGTGAAGCGATGTACCCCCTGCGATCACTGCTGCGGGCCAGAGGCGAGAAGCTGCTAAAATTACCCACAAAGTCACCGCCATCCCCCGGGACCTAGCTGGGCTGTAAAGTGCTGGGAGGAGAGAAGTGCTGTGATTCTGAAGTCACCACCGCCGCCTGGTATCGTAGTATGTGGTGGAGCGCTGCAGGGGTAGGGAAGTGCTATGCATGTCAAGTCGATTGCCGCTTGCCCGGGACTCGCACAGTTGCCCTGAAGTCACCGCTGCGGGCCCGTATTCACAGCCCATTCAAATCTCCCTCCCCTTAATCACCGCTGCGGCCCGGGAGTCTCGGGCGCCCGGGGCGCGTCACTGCCCCACATCAGGACCCGCCGCGCTGTGATTGGGCGTGGGTGCGGGCTGTCGACTAGCAACATCGGTTGCAGGAAGAAGGTGAAGCGCGCTCCGTCTCATGCGCAGCTGGAAGCCTGCGATGTTGGAGAGAGCCCTCGAGAGACCGGGATGTGGGCAGCAGAGGCTCCCGGCAAAGGATCACGCCGAAGCAGGCAGAAGCGACTGGCCAGCCCCAGGTAACGATTAGCTGCACCATCGGTTAACGGGCGGGCTGGGGATCAGTGGGGATTGTGCTAAACTGCCGGGGACCATCTGCACACCATGGCGGCCTGTTCGCCTATACAGGTTGCTTTGGAGCATTTGTTGAGCACGACATTACCATAATCGGAGGCAGGTTTTCCCTACAAGTACAGCGGGGGCATATTGAGATTGGGAACCCAACCCTGGTGGCAATATCATGGCTGATAAAAACGCCCCTCTTGGTCTAGGCCCGATAACCCAGTGAGCCGGGTCCTGCAGACTAGGAACAAGCACCGGCCCTAAGAGACCACAGTATGTTGAGCCTGTAACTGTTTCTCTCATGACCTCTCTCACGCCTGGGGTGGGATCAGTCCCTGCAATCATTTTCTGTACACACCGACCAAGACTGAACTAGTAATCTCACGAACGTGGGTCCAACAGACTCATTGAACCTACAAGGTTATTTACCCTTTTTGTACTGGAGATATTGGGAAAGTATCACTCAGGATAACCTCTACACACTGGCTTTTATTTTTCTGTAGCCTGCATGCCTGAAATTGAACTGGTAATTGCACAACCCTATCGACCCAAGACATTGCCAGCAAAATAACGCCCGTTCATAGCTAATGAATCCTGAGGAATGTTTCTTGTTGATTCTGCCTGAAATATAGATACAGCTTTTTCTTATATTTTCACAAGTACTGGTGTAGTGCCCTTTTGTGAGTGTTTTTTTACTGTGTCATCGTCGTTGAGGGTTGCACAAATACTTTACACATTGCCTCTGAACTTCAGCCTTCCCTGCTCTGCGTCAGGCTACCCTGTTGGAAACGGTGGTTCCTACTTGGACTAGGGTACACACCCCGGCCAACTAGAGACCCTGGTTCTAACACAGGCAAAGAGATCTCTTTGGATTGTCATACTGCCTGCCTCATTCTGTGTTCCCCCAGTGCGGACTCACACCTGGCCCAGATTTGTTAAGGACCTACGTTGTCTTTGCGTGACTCTAGTGGTTGAACTTGGAATACAAGTCCTTAACTGGGGTTTATATAGTCACACAGGAGCTATATGTGCTGCCTTTATAAGGAAATGAAATGCAACGCAGTGGCTTGTGCTGCATTTCCGTTGATGGTGGTAGGTGTTCCACGGGTGGAGCATGGCTGCTCACATGCATGCGCCCATGGAATTTGATGCAACCCCATATTTATTAAATAAACTAGACCTGAGGTTGTGGCCATATGGTGTGCCTACACCAGAGAGGCGTAACGAGGAGAAATATGCTTATTGGCCCTCGTTATTTCCTCTTCCTATGAGTGATCCATTCTGCATCACACATAAGTGGGAATCGCCTAATAAGATTGTTTATGTGCAGGAAGGTGTCCCTTTATGTATAAAAACAATCCTGCCTGTAACGCAGGCACTCTTGCAGCATGGCCCAAAGAAGCTTGCATTGGCGGTAGGCGGTTTCCAGTGTGCCAGTGCAGATAGAAATCTGAAGAGTGCCATTTCTTAGTAGACACGGCACTGTTCAGCTTTCCCATTTCACAGAACGCAGTTCAGTAACTTTGCTTGCTGTCCTGCATTGCGTGAATTTTTAGTAAATATGCCCTCTGGTGTTTCCCTCGAGTTTCTACGCAAAATCCTCATGCTGATTTTTCACATAGCAGAAATAATGCTGCTGAAATTAGGAGGGATATAGGGGCAAATGTATCATTATTTCACATAGCGCATCAAGCCACCTTGCTACGCTGCACTCCATGAAAGGGCAGGAATGCGCCATTTTAACATCATACAGTGCATTTGTGTCCTTTCCTTGAGCTGGGGCACAATGTGCTGCCTAGCGCCAATGCACGCACCCTGGGGCATTGGTACAAGGATGCCTGCGTGGCACACAGGTTTGTTTTTGAGCAGGAAGGGGCATCTTTCTCCG
The DNA here is from genome assembly GCF_964261635.1 of Lissotriton helveticus. Classification (NCBI taxonomy): domain Eukaryota; kingdom Metazoa; phylum Chordata; class Amphibia; order Caudata; family Salamandridae; genus Lissotriton; species Lissotriton helveticus. The sequence continues at coordinate 282,416,131 of NC_136071.1, forward strand.
AGGTATTTACTGCAGAATGCAACATATATAGAAAGAGTAAAAACAATGAGAAATAAAGATATTTCTCCTCTTTATGCCTCACCTGGGCAGACGTAGCACTATGATGCATTCCCAGGTCGCCCACTCATGGTAAATCTGGAATACGCCAAAATCCAAGGGTGGATGTTTGGGAACAACCATGCTACACCCATGGAACGCCTCCCTGGGCCAGAGTAATGCAACACAGTGATTTGCACTGCATTGTGTTACTCTAGCTTTATCAAGCCACTTAGGGCCATGCAAGGTGGCCATGCGTAGCTTGATAAATCTGACTTAGTAGTTGCGTTGCCCTTGCGCCTGCTTGCGTGGTAGACGCAACTCATTGATAAATCTGCCCTTTAATGCAGTAAAAAAAAAAAGGAAAGTGCCCAGTAATACCGGGTCCCATGTTTTAACCTGCAGTCCCCCTGTCCAACCTCAGAATTGTATGAGACAAGAGCATAAATGCTGCTAGCGATCTGTATTTCGACCCCGGTATTCCTGTGTTCCATCCAACTAGCAACAAGGACTGGGGCCCTAGTGTCTCCCAGGAAATTGTGAGCTGGAGATAGACTAGACAATGTTCACATCAATTGGCCGGTGCCAGAATAATTAGCTGTGAGGAAACAAACGCAATGTAACAGATTGTGAACTAGACCTTTCACCACTAATTGTGCCAACTGCACAGTCCAGGATACACATTTCTATTTAGAACATTTATTTCATTATAGCTTAAGGTGTGAGTGTGTTTTCCATAAATTATATATTTGAAAACATAATTATTTGTAGGTAAATAAGTACGGTTTGCAGAAGATCGAATCCGGCTGTGAGGAACACATTCACAAACCTTTGTACAAATACAAGTGACACTTAGTTTCACATTAAAACATTTTGTAAAAATAAATCCCTTATCCTCGTTAACATACTCAGAAATGATTACATTTTGCTCTCATAACGTACATTTTTACATTTTTGAATCTTATAAATCTGCCTTAATGGAGGAATTGCTGCATCCCTAGGTTTAGGAGCACGATTATGAACCATGCCAAGGTCGTGACCCCTGTAAGTATAGTGAACAATAATAAATGTGTACGTTTGATAATTGACATACAGTTTCTCACTACCACAATGCATACAAATGTATTCTTGTCAAAAGCGAGTCAAATGTCCTAACATGGTGGGAAAGGCGAGGAACAATTTAAGGTGGTTGTTCATGCAGAGAAAAAGTAAACTGTATAATGCACCATACGGAAACATTTGCTCATGCTAAATGTTCCACCCACTAAATATTTAATAAGTACATTTTCTACACTAGAATACCCACAAAAATCTACAATTCACATGTACTGCCTTAAAAGTCAGACAGCCATGTAAAACTGAGGAGTTACCTTGCTATAGCGCCATGTGCCCTATTAGGCCTGTAATTTGTGCCCAGTAATATGTACCATATAATATGATGCCCCTTTGTCGTTCTTATAAAAAAGCCACACTGTTCAATATTAGTACATTTATTCTTGATATATGTAAATGATTGCTAAACCCTATGGTTTTCCTATCAAGTCGTTCTATGTACCTGCTGGAGCACAGGGCATGTCTTACCATTACTCCTGCGAATAATCGGTTTTAGTTACCTGAGAGGTAAAGGGGAGTTAACATCAATCCATTAATTAAAGTTACAGTGAAGTCTATTCGGCCGCACATTAAGGGCCAGGAATCGATAAGTAAAATAAACAAATGAAGGGCCATATTGATACATATGAATCTCAAAAACATATGGTAAAGATAAAGAATCACCAAAGGTAAACCGAAACACCAAAAGAAATTAAGTCTTAGTAGCATAAGGTACAATAAATTCAGTTGCAGCAATACAAAAGATAAGAAATAGGATTTGATTATTGGTATACAATTTTCGATAGTTCTGCCTATGCATGAATAAATCTAAAGTCATATAAATCTAATTCTAACATGAAGTGTGAAAAACTGGGGAAAGTAGTTAAATTATGAATAGCATAAAAGTGTCAGCACAGTGGAGACTTCAATAGACGTTCTCCTAATCGAGGCAATACATAGCATAAAGCCACACAAAGACAATAAAAGCAGAGAGGTCTGTACCCCTCAAAGTCCAAGACAATCTGCTCTAAAGATTAACAGTGAGAACAACAATTAAACCCACAAAACATTTGAGAATTCCACATTATCAACTTCATTAGTTTGCTACCTTTTCACATGAGAAATTGGCAATTTCACTTGATTTTCCCATCCAACAGCTCCTGATACCACATGAATAGGAGTCTTCTCTTATTTTGTTAGCACCTCATGTTTTTGCAAAAAGTTCTCCTCCGGGACCTCACAATCACTAACACACAATTTGCCTTTCACTGACTATGGAATCATGTGAACCCACCTCCAAAGAAAGAACATTGCAGCGCCAGCAAAACTTTCACATTGAAGGTTAAACATTAGGGACCCGGGGGTATATTATCAAGGGGCTTTATCTCCGCTTTTTTGGCTTTAAAAGCCAAGAAAGCGGAGATAAAATGATCTCCCTATTTCCAAGCTGTCGCTAACACCAGTTAGCGACAGCTAATAGGAGATAGTGACCATCTTGGGCCCCGCTTTGCATGTCAGTGATATTTATCACTAATGACATGCAAAGTGGGCGTGCCAAGATGTTAGCGACTGAAAACAGTCGCTAACATCGCTATCTCCTATTACCAACTTTTGGAGATATTCGCGCTAAGCGCGAATATCTCCAAAAGCTAACACTTGCCCAGGAGCAGTTCTTAGCCATGTTATCCAATGGGAGGTGGATAACATGGCTAAGAGCATTTGCTCGATAATGCATGAATATCGCTGACTTTTCAGCGATATTCATGCATTGCGGCCGTTTTTTATCGCATTTGCGATAAACCTTGCTAATAGCAAGGTTTATCTGCGATAAAAATCGCCGATGTGCGGCGATAATTTTTGTCTCTAAACAAGTTAGAGACAAAAATTATCTCTATTGGTTGGTAATATGCCCCCAAATGCTTAAGGCCTTCCATTAAGCTAACTTAGTAAGACAGTCAGTGCTCATTTTGAATACATGATTATAGGAGCAGCTACAATTATAGAATAAATGCAAAATGTTAATAAATGAATAGATGAGTACATAAGAATGAATTCTAGCAAAAGCAATATAACTCGAAATGCACAAGTGTGAATGTGAATTAGAACTACAATTTCTAACATTATAATGAAATATTGGACCACACACCTAAATGGATGACTACCTTCTACAGTGAATACACTCCAGCAGTATGTTTGGTGTTTCACCTTACATTATTAGGGTTAAGGCACACAGTAAATATATTGTGCTAATGCAAGTAAGTATTGCTCTTGGTTGACATACAGGGGCGGAGCTTAAGTTGTGCATATCCATACTGACGCAGCACATTTATGCTTCCAATGTATAATATATATGATACAAATTTAGCAGGCCAATGATTTCCCACCATGTATTAAGAAAAATAATAGAAAAAATTAAAAAAAACCTATTTCATATTTCCTCCGCTCCACAATTCTATAAGTTATGATTGTGGGTCAAGAGGGACCTACCATGTTTAAGCAACTTCTTGGCATAGATCAGAATCAGATATCTGACTTTCAGCCCGAGCTGTTGAATTCAGTCCCTGAGCAAGTAAGAGAGACTTTCTTAATTGTCTTAAATCCATAACCATTACATTTTGTGTTGGATGCTACCTTAATTTTGTCCTTCAAGAGCTGGGCAAAAATGTAGCAATGGAAAGCAGAGCTTGTAAGTGGTCCAATATCATGTGTGACACTACTATTCTTTATTATTATTATTATGTTAAAGCCCTTTCAGCCACTGGTCTTTCACAAATACACATTTAAATCTATATATATATATATATATATATATAATATATATATATATATATATATATATATATATATATATATATATATATAAACAAATGCATGTCTGTGTGTCTGTCTGTCTGTCCTTTATGCATTACTACACCATTCATCCGATCGCCATGAAACTTTGGGAAGTTGTTGCGTACACTCCCTCGAAGGTTTGTGGCATAATTTTTAAAAAATATTGCCCCCCCAGGGCACTCATAATCTTTCGAATACTGATGTACGCACCAGATGGAAAAACAACAAATAGTGTATCCACAAGCACTCGAATAAATAAATAGAATTAAAACGGCATTTATCCGATCGCCATGAAACTTTGGGAAGTTGTTGAGTACACTCCTGCAAAGGTTTCTGGCATAAATTAGTTTTAAATATCGGCCCCCCAGGGCCCTCATAATCTTTCGAATACTGATGTACGCACAAGACGGAAAAACAAAAAATCGCCATGAAACATTGGGAAGTTGTTGACTCCCGCAAAGGTTTCTGCCATAATTAAAAAAAAAATATCGACACTCCAGGGCCCTCATAATATTTCAAATACTGATGTACGCACCAGACGGGAAAACAAAAAATTGTGTATCCACAAGCACTCGAATAAATAAATAGAATTAAAACACCATTCATCCGATCGCCATGAAACTTTGGGAAGTTGTTGAGTACACTAACGCGAAGGTTTCTGGCATAATTCTTTTTTAAATATCGGCCCCCCAGGGCCCTCATAATCTTTGGAATACTGATGTAGGCACAAGACGGGAAAACAAAAAATCGCCATGAAACTTTGGGAAGTTGTTGCGTACACTCCCGCAAAGGTTTCTGGCATAATTTTTTAGAAAATATCGGCACTCCAGGGCCCTCATTATTTTTGGAATACTGATGTACGCACCAGACGGAAAAACAAAAAATCGTGTATCCACAAGCACTCGAATAAATAAATAGAATTAAAACACCATTCATTCGATCACCAGGAAACTTTGAGAAATTGTTGAGTACCTTCCCGCGAAGGTTTCTGGCATACATTTGTTTTAAATATCGGCCCCCAGGGCCCTCATAATCTTTCGAATACTGATGTACGCACCAAACGGAAAAACAAAAAGTCATGTATCCACAAGCACTTGAATAAATAAATAGAATTAAAACGACACTTTGAAATGTTTTCCATATTAAAATGAATACGTTTAAATCAAAATGACACAATGTAAATTGAATGTTATCATAACGAGTTTCCTTGAATTTCCTTTCTTCGGAGATCGCAGCAACGCGCGACGGGTAAGCTAGTTTTAAATAAAAATGTGTTGTAACATTTGATTGTAACACACAGAACATAATAATATAGTCAAGGATCTTTAAAATAAAATTCACCTTAGTGCAAAGAAAATAGAAAATGGAGATATAATAATAGTGAGGAAAGAGGAAACGTTTTACCAAAGAAGAAGAATCAGTAAAGATGGGCAAATGGGTTAGTCAGGTGGTGTAAAAGGAGAAGAAATAGAGATGGACAGAGTTTGGTAAACATTGAAATAAAAGCTTCAATAGACCAAGGCACAAGTCTGAGGATAGGTCACTTGGAAGCTTTTGTTGTTTATAAGGCCATTGAATAACATGTACCCATGGATACATGAGCTAATTTAAAATGTAGATTGGATTAATATGGTGTATATGAATTATTTGGGGAAATAGGGAAGCAGGCCAAGATGGAGCTTATTTCAAGTTCGACCTTATGCAAATTATTTTAGTTCTGGATATTTAACCATAAGTTGCTTATATTATTGGTTGGTTTACTAAAGTTTGCATGGGTGCCTACAAAGGCCTATAGCATCAGACATTGAAAAGAATATAATCGTGAAATTGTCGTGTTCTATGTTTCTGTATGTACTACATTTGTGTATGTCAAGACGGATTCAAAGTTTGCATGGTTGAATTTTTCTAGATACCAATACTACGTAAAGATCTGTCACAATTGATTGTTGGCCCACTTATATGAATCTATTTCAATACAGCACAAAGAATACTTAACATTGTAGTCTTTACAAAAGCTATCTAATCTATGGTTCCAATCTTATTTTTGCACTTTTTTAGTGGAGACCTCCTTCAAGAGCTTAATTAGCACCCCCTTTTTTTAAACAACTTACTCATATGGTCAGAACTCCATCATTGTAAACTTTCAATCAAAGGAGCCTACAGGAGCACAGCCAACGGAAAGCTGAGGGTCCACCTGACTCTCAATAGGGCAAGATGTCCAAGAGTTTGGCTGACAGGGGATTCCTTCATGGCAATGATGGAGTATTCTGTCCACCAAACTAAAAATCAGGCCCTATAAGACACATTTTTATAATTATATTATGGTCAAAATATCAATTCATATAATATGTCATCCTCTATATAGACTATATATATATATTTATTCACTGAAAAAACCAAATGTTACAGGGACGTTATAGTTAGGCTCAGATTTCACTCACACAAAACCAGTGAAATTCGGCAGCTATAATTACCTGAGCTAACTATAACTTACGCCCCAGCAATGCACTGCTTATGACCTCACATATTCTATCACTCATGACATGGTCAGGGACATCACTGATGACATCACTAATGACATCTCAAATACATCACTGATAACACCACTGATGGCACCATCCAGTGAGTGTAGGTATTTGATTATTAAACATATATACTAAGGTACTACAAAAGTTACAGTAGTATACTAGGTGCACTACTAATGAGTAATACTACTTTTAATATATCATGTGAGTGGCTGTGTGACTGTATGTATCCTTGTGCATATGGATGTGTGAGTGGCTGTGGCAGTTTATAAGTGAGTGTGTGAGTAGCTGTGTGGGTAAGTGAGATGCTGTGTAAGTGCCAGTATTGGCAAGTGAGTGTGTGTGTCAGTGGTTGTATGGGTGAGTAAGTGGCTGTTGGAGTGGGTGTTTCTTTAAGTGAGTTCATGTGTGAGTGGCTGTATTTGAAAGTGAGTGTCTGTGGGAATGACAATATGGGTCATTATGGATATGTAGGAGTGTGTGTATTAATGTGTGACTGGGTATGTATGCTGTTTTGTGAGTGAGTGTGTAAGGGCTTGTATGAGTGAATGAGTGGCTGTGTTGAGAGGCTGATTGGGTGAGTGAGTGAGTGGGTATGTCAGTGACTGTAGGTAAATAAGTGGGTGTGTGAGTAGCTGCATGGGTGAGAGTGTGGGTATGTGACTGGCTGTATGAAACAGGCTGTATGAATGGCTGTATGGGCGTGTGAATGGTTGTGTGAGTGGCTATATGAGTGATAAGTGGGTGTGAGGGGCTCTATGGAGGAGTGAGTAGGTGTGTGAGAACTGAAATAGGTGTGTGAATGGGTATGTTTGTGGTTGTGTAGGTATGTGAGTGAGCGTACAAGAGGTTATATGAGGGTGTGAGTAGGTGTGTAAGTGGTTCTGTGGATGATGTCATCAGTAATGTCATTTGAAATGTCATCAGTGATGTCATCAGTGATGTCAATCACCATGTCTTGAGTGATGTAATATGTGAGGTCATAAGCAGTGCATTGCTGGGGTGTAAGTTATAGTTATCTCAGGTAACTATAACTGCTGAATTTCACTGGTTTTGTAAGTGTTTAAATCTGAGCGTAACTATAATGTCCCTGTAGCCTTTATTTTTTTTATTCTATTTGCGTAATAAAACAACCCTGAAACCTCTGATTTTAAATTGTATTTCTATGCTTTTTTACTAGTAGTCCTGTTTGCAGAGTGGTGGACAAAGGGGGCTGGGCCTCTTACCAGCCAAGGGGGTTTCATATCCCAATCAGCAGCTCGCCAGGAGGCACGAAGAGTGTTGCAGAAAGTGGACATGTCCTCTGAACACTTCTCAGCAATCCAACTGTGTTGGACTTACTGGAAGTAACAGGCGAGGCTGTTCACCCCCAATGACCCTCAGCATCCAAGTGGACTTTATCCCCCCACCAGCAGTGCACAGAGAGATGCGTTTGCAGAGTGGTGGGGAAAGGGGGCATGGCCTTCGAATATCTCTCAGCAAACCCACTGTGTGGGACTTACAGGAGGAAAAAGGAGGTATTGTTGACCCAGAAGGACCCTCAGAAGCCAAGGGGACTTCATTCCCCGACCAGCAGTGCACCAAGAGGCCTGTTTGCAGAGTGGTGGCGAAAGGGTGTGTGGCCTCTGAACACCTGCCAGCAATTCCACTGTGTGGGACTTACTGGAGGTAATGGGAGGTCTTGTTGGCCCCCAAAGACCTTTTGCAGTCAAGGGGATTTCATCTCCCAACCAGCAGCCCACCAGGATGCACAATTGCAGAGTGCTGGGTCTAAACTGGGGTGCATGGTGAGTAAAAGAGCAATGGATTTAACCAAGATCTCTTGACTGGGGGTGAATGTATGATTTATTCAGCATTCCGTCCATCATTTGTTTGCATAGCACTTTTCACCCTAATTGGGATGGGTATGCCCAGACGAGGGTCCCTGGCTCACTATGCTACTGGCTTTAAGCTAGCCTGGCTGTTGAAGGGTAATACCCTAAAACCTGTCCAGGATGCTTGTTTCCGGTTAAGGGAGGACCTGGTTTGGCAGTTCGATCTGGACTGTTCCCATGAGGCATAGGGTCAAGGCTGATTTGCATATGGCTGGGTCTAAACTGGGGTGGCATGGTGAGCAAAAGAACAATGCATTTAACCCAGATCTCTTGACTGGGGGTGAATCTATGATTTATTCAGCAATCCGTCCATTATTTGTTTGCGTAGCACTTTTCACCCTAAGTGGTATGGGTATGTCCAGACACGGGTCCCTTGCTCACTGTGCTACTGGATTCAAGCTAACCTCGCTGATGAAGGGTAATACCCAGAAACCGGTAACCAGGATACTTGTTTCCAGGCCAGGGAGGACCTGGCTTGGCAGTTCGGTCTGGACTGTTCCCATGAGGCACATGGTCAAGACTGATTTGCATATGGCTGGGTCTAAACTGGGGTGGCATGGTGAGCAAAAGAACAATGGATTTAACCCAGATATCTTGACTGGGGATGAATGTATGATTTATTCAGCATTCATTTGTTTGCATAGCGCAGAAAGAGTGCAGGGCCTCTGGCATCATGCCAGTAGCTTTTTTTAATTATAAGGGAAGATGTGATGTGTGGTCCTCCCCTCCCTGGGGGCAATTTTGGCCCCGGGACCTTATTCCCGCTGCCTGCCCTTTATTTTCTTTTCCTTTAAACATGGGGGAGTGGGGCTGCCTGGCCCCTCTCCTGGGCTGATTTTTGTCCTGGGGACTATATCCCCAGGGCCTGGTCACAATACTCGGTGCCCTGGTCACAACCAGGGCAACCAGTTTTTCAACTAGGAGAAGTCCCCCATGGTCCCTGCCAGCTCCCCGCGTCCTGCAAGAGCTGGCATTGCTTTTGGATAGAGGGAGCTGCTAACATGCAGCTTCCCCTGTCCAAAAGCAATTCTGCTCTGCTTTGAGTAAGCGTGAGCATTTTACATGCTCTCGCTTACTCAAAGCAGAACAGAGTTTGCCATGGCTTAGTGGGAGCAAACTGCAATGTCCCTTGGTTGGGCATCCCGGGACATTGCAGAGGCTGGCCCTGGGGGGTGGTGGTCCCCATGGCCATTTTGGCTCCAGGAGGAGGGTCGCGCGGCTTCCATCAATTGGACTGCACAGCCTCAGGGACGTGGTTGTCCCCAGGGATGCCGACCGCAGGGCCCCCATATTTAATTTTAAAGAGTTGGCCCGGAGAGGTGGTAGTCCCCAGGGCTACCGGCGTGCCCCATGTGCCCCCTGTACCAATATCACTTTAGCTATATTGAGGTGACTGCCTCCGGGGATATGTGAGGGGCATGCGCCCCCTGCATTCATGTTTTATTTTGACCCTGGGAGGTGGCGGTCCCTGGGGCTGCGGGGGAGCATGCAGGCACATTTAAAAATTAAATAAGTGCCCCTGGAGCATAATAATCCGTAGGAGGGGGGCTAGTGTGCTCCCTCCTTATTTGCCCCAGGACCTGGCTCAACTGTGGGCCTATTAATAACAAAGTGCGGGAGCCTGCGCTTTGGTTTTCTTTACATTTTTGGCGGGATCCATTGCGACTCCCTCCATTTTTTTTTAATGCTTTTTTGCCCCTATGGGTCCCCACCAAAGAGGCCTAGGGGTTAGGGTGTTTCTACCCTGACCCATTCTCTTTTATTAATGTTTTTTCAGTGACTCGGTTGAACCGAATTACAAGATGGCTGCCAACACTTCCTTGCTTGAAGTGTTGGCAGCCAATTAGATCTCAGCACAAGGTCAGGAGTGGGGCACGGATCCTTCGTGCCCCTATGTATACAACTGGAAATCTCTTTAAATAACTCCTAAACCACTGAACAGATTTACTCCATTTAACAAAAAGGTCGCTTTCTGGACCAACAGCCGAATTTGGTGACGGATCACCACAAAACTTTTAAAACAGCAGCTGAAGTGAGCGTCATACTAGTTTTGAAATTATTTTGAAGATTCATCAAACAAAGACAAAGGTATAAACTGGAATGGCATCGCATGCAAAAAACAATGAATTTAACCCAAATCTGTGACTGAGGTTGAATATTTGAAAGGCTCAACATTCTGTCCATCATCTGTTCTTTTTGCATTTGTCACCCTAGGTGGGAAAGGTATGCCCAGCATGGGTCCAGTGCTTGCCACGCCACCACATTCAAGTTAGCCTGGCTGACGAGGATTGAAACCCTGAAACCGGTCCCAGGAAGCTTGTTTCTGGTAGAGGGAGGACCTGGCCTTGCAGTTTGGGCTGGACTGTTCCCATTGGGAACAGGGTCTAGGCTGATTTCCAAATGGCTGGGTCTAAACAGGAATGGCATGTTGTGCAAAAATGATGGATTTAACCAAGTTCTGTGGCTGGGGTGAATGTTTGATTGGCTTAGCATTCATCCATCATCTGTTCTTTTTGCAAGTGGGTATGTGATTATCTGTATGGGTGAGTGAGTGTCTGTCTGAGTGGCTGTTTTGGAAAGTGAGTGGGTGTGCGAGTGGCAGTATGAGTCAGTTAGTGGCTGTGTTAGTGGGTGCATGGGTATACGATTGGGTGTGTGAGTGGCTGTATGGGTGACTGAGTAGATGTGTGAGTGCCTGTATGGGTCAGGGAGTCGGCGTTTGAGTGGCTGTATGGGTGAGTGAGAAGCTGTTTGAGTGTGTGTAAAGGTGAGTGGGTGTGAGCAGCTGTTTTGGAGAGTGAATGTCTGTGTTAGTGGCCGTGTCAGTAAGTGTGCAAAAGTGTCTGAGTGGGTTTGTGAGTACCTTCATGTGTGTGCGAGTCAATCTGTGAATGAGCGCATGTGTCTGAGTGGGTCTGTGAGTGAGTGCATGAGTTTCTCAGTGGGTCTGTGAGTGAGTGTATATGTCTCTGAGTGGGTCTGTTAGTGGATGTGTGAGTCTGAGGTGGGTCTTTGAGTTGGTGCGTACGTCTCTGAGTAAATGCATGAGTGTCTAAGTGGGTCTGTGAGTGTCTGAGTTGGTCTGTGAGTGGGTACATGAGTCTGAGTGGGTCTGTGAGCGGGTGTATGAGTCTCTGAGGGGGTCTGTGAGTGGGTGTGTGTTAGTGTCTGAGTAAGTCTCTGAGTGAATGTGTATCTGTGAGTGGGTCTAGAAGTCGATAAGTGGGTCTGTAAGTGGGTGTGAAAGTGGCCAGGCCACATTTGAATGGGGGTGGGGCCCATGCGGCACCCCTCCCAGGCCAGTTTCAGCCCCGTAGACCGCCTCCTCTAGAGTCTGGCCACATTTGAATGCAGACCGGGACTGCACAGCCCCCCTCCTTGAGCTGATTTTGGCCCAGTACCCCACTCCCCTAGGGCAGGCTTTAACTCAATGGGGAAGGAGGGCCATGCACCCCCCCCCCCTGATAGAATTAAAAAAACGCTGTGTTGCTCATGTATTATTCTACGTAAGTTACCATTCCCGGCACCATTTTCTGTTTGGCCGCCATTTTAAGCCATGATCCAAACTAATTTCTCTCTCTGCCAGAAAAGCTGCTATGGTAAGTTTTTTTTCTTCAAGGATGGGTCTTGTTTTGCAAATGAATACACTGTTCTTATTAGCGCATTCCTTTCCCACTAGATAGAGGCCTTCTCCCACTAGTCTAGCGGTAGGCACGAATGGAACGACCTTGAGTAGGGGATAGTGTGCGCCCGGTCTCAGGATCAAAACTTTTCCTTCGTTTCCTTCTGTACTTCTTTGTGTAGCTGCACCTGCCTGGAGATTTCCAGTCTGGACGTGCCTTCATTGGTTCTGAATTGTGCATAATGCAGCTCCATGTTTGCTGATGTCAATCCCTCTGCAGTAATCCTAGTGACTGGGCAAACTGGGCTCCACTCGAGTGTATCTGAATAAATATACTTGGTTTGTAATCTCTACTGTCTGACCAACTCTTTATTTGTATGGAAGGCTGAGAGGTGTCCATGAGTGACCCGGGTGACCCTAATGGGGTCACTGCCTTCACCCCGGGCTGATTTTGCCGAGAGGACCCCATCTCCTAGGGCCCAGCCTTCAAAAATATATACTTTGTTTGGAGGAGAGGGACCCCGTGCCCCCTCCTCCTCGGGCCAATTTCAGCCCGGGGACCATATCCCTCTGGGGCCAGCCTTAATTAAATAGGAAATGGTGGCCGCACATCCCGACTCCCCAGGCCAATTTAGGACCCAGGGACTCCATCCCCCGGGCTAAAGCAGAAGCACACAGCTATGTCCCAGGGGTGGGCACCCCAGGAAATGACAGGAGCCAACCCTAGGGGGTGGTGGTCCCCATGGCCATATATAGCTCCAGGTGGGGGGGCCACGTGGCCGTCCTCCATTCTTGTTCACGGGCAGTCCCCTGATGGTGGCGGTCCCAGGGGCCCATGGGGGGGTTACGTGGGGATCCCTATTGTGTTATTTAGCCCCAGGAAGGTAGTGGTCCTTGGTGCTTTGCGGTCCACGCGGTATCCCAATCAATGTTTATTTAGTCCCAGGGAGGTGGTGGTTCCCGGGGCTTATAAAGCCTCAGAAGGGGGTCCTGTGTGCCCCCTCCTTTTTGTATAAATAACGCCCTGGGGAGGTGGTGGTCTATGAGGCTCAAAGAGCCTCAAAAGGGGGGCTATGTGTGTACCCCTCCTTTTCTTTATACAATTCCCTCAGGACCTGGCCCACCCAGGTGCCCTTTTGTAAACAAGCTGTTTCTGCAAATTTCAAAGCAAAATCAAAAAAAATGCTATTTTGCCTAGATGCTGTCCCTCTGGGACACCGAGGCCTGGGGGCCAGGGTACTCCTACCCTGTCCCTTTTTCTTTTTTTTCCAAATTTTTATTTGGAATTTGGTCGAAACTGAGTCCCAAGACTTCTTGGTTGAAGTGTTGGCAGCCAATCAGAGCTCTGCAGTTCTCTGCACAAGGTGGGTATTATTCACTAATTTGCCACAATCGCAAATATACAAACTTGGATTTCCTTACATTTTAGAAAAAAGACTGAACAGATTTACACTAAATAACTGAAAGCATGATCTGCGTAACCAAATCAACATTTCTGCCAAATTCGGTGTATTTCCGACCAGCGATTAGCGCTGTAGTCATGCTCAAAGCTCCAATGGGAATAAACATGTGAAACACACTTTTTTTTTTGTTCCCATTTTTTCTCGACCCCCGCTTGACGGATTCACCCAAAACTTTCCTTGTACAACAAGAAACACCAGCACAGGTTTTCAGGAAAATTCCTTGAAGTTTCGGCAAACGTCGCTAAAGATATAGGCTGTCCCAGGTCAAAGGTGAACCTTGCGCTTATCCCTGAGATCTCAGGCTGTCCCAGGTCAAAGGTGAACCGTGCGCCTATCCCTGAGATCTCAGTCTGTCCCAGGTCAAAGGTGAACCGTGCACCTATCCCTGTGATCTGTAATTATGTTTGTATTTATTTTGTATGTGTGCGATGCATGTATTTTTGGTATAAGATTTGTTTTTATTTTTATTATCTGTGTAAAAATGTTAGTAGTTATTACATTTTTTTTGTTCTAATTTTGCATTTTTAGTTCCATAACGGGATGTGAGTTTATAGGGGAATAGCGTGGGAAGTTATTTAATTGCCTCAAATTGTAAAGCGCTCTGATGTCCTTCGGGATCAAGTTCGCGCTATATAAAACTTTATAAATAAAAATAAATAAAATAGTCGAAAAATGCTTTTCCTTTGGAAACATGGCCATAACTACCCACCAGTAGGTAATATATATACTAACTTTGATGATGTCATTTATATAGTGGATGCAATAATTTTGCATGCCAATAACACAACAGCAACATGGTCATATACAATTTTATATACTGTTCTTGAAATGTATGCCATTTAAGGCAACATGTATCAACGAACAAAAAAAGGCTTTTACATGTATCAAAACCCATTTTGCGATTAGGTAACCTCTTACCGAATCGGACAATGGGTTTGCGATTCGGTATGTGGTAGGGGTGTGTTTAGGGCGTCTCTTCCAAATACCGGATCCTAATAGTATGTATTAATCTTTTGTGTCCGTTAATGCGGTCGCAAAACATTTGCATTTTACCGCCAATTGCAAGTAGGTGGTAACCCATTTTCAAATGGGAAGGGGTCCCCAAGGGACCCCTTCCCCTATGGGAATGGCTGTAAAAACGTTTTTTAAGAGCAACCCATTTTCCTTTAAGGGCAACAAGCTGCATTTAAAAAAAAGATTGCTTTATTTAAAAGCAATCACAGACATGGTGGTCTTCCGACCCCAGCAGGCCACCATCCCCCTGAAATTAGGCTATTCCTAAAGGGTCGCAACTTGCAATCTACCTAATTAATATTAATGAGCTAGGTTGATTTGCGACCCCCTAGGAATCGGTAAATGAAACTCATGGAGTTTCATACATTGGAAAATTGCGATTACCTAATTCCGATTCTCAGAAAATCGCAATTAGGTATTCACAATTTCCAAATTTGATTCACATGACCCTTAGTCATGATGTTTTTCTAATATATTTTTGGAGTACAGTGTGCTCCAAAAATTCGAGGAACTAATCTGCAATGGAAAGCTCTTCAGCTATACAGCCTTTTCAAAGCTTGCTTCCAGGAACTGACCAATTTATAATTTTCATCATTTTTAACAGAAAACCTTTTCTCCATTTATTTCTCCTCTCGGCAGTATTTTTTAGACTATTTAATAGGCAGTTTTGCCAAAGCCTTTCATTTATATTCCGGAGACGGGCCTCGAACCAAGGGAGGGGAAGCTTTCTGCCTGACCTTGTCATCTGTCCTCCCACACAATCAGCGACACCAGTGTGTGCATGAGACTCCTTCTACCGCTCGATGGTTCGCACTAAAGGAAGACTGCGCGGGGTCAAAGGTAGCAAAAAGAGGAGCACACAGGAGTTAATTGAACAAATAAGAAACAAGCAGCAACTGAAGGCAAGGAAAGCCACCGGCAGCTGATTGTGAGTGGGATAACTGCAGTCACTAGAACTCATTAAAGCTGTGAGATGGTATCAGCGGCCTTCAAATTGCAGTTTCAGAGCAGACTATTTGCACCCTCCAGATCCACTCACTGCTGCTCCCATCCTACTGCTAATATGATGTTGCTCCTTCAAGCTGCAGTTAAGAAGCCGTTCGAATAAGATGCTAGATTCCGACTGGTAATAAAATGGTGGCAGAATAAGATGCTAGATTCAACATGATCATCCGAATAATGCAGATTACTGAGCAATAAAGAGGCTCATTTTAACTATCTGGGCAACTGTTTTTCAAGTGGAAACACGTGCAAAGTAAAGCTGCGTGTATGTACTTGAAGATATTTGATTTGCTGGGACATCTGCTTTTACATTTTGAAAGTTGCTTTGCTGGAGGTGTGGATTAATGGGTTATAGCCCAACTGCAAACATTCTTAAAAGTTGCAGACTAGTATTCAGAAATCTCCCACTTATATTGAAGTCTGTTGATAAAAATAGTAGTCACATTGAAGTTAAACGGTAATTGTTTGCCCAAAGAAGAGGGTTCATGCCAAATAATGATGGATAGAGGCATGTGAAAGTGGTGGGGTGTAAAAGTTGGTTATGATTTTTATGTAGCGAGTGAAGCAAGCAAGTTTAATGCACACACGTGGGGTTTGGGGGTCCTCCTCTCTAGAAAAAATGAAACCCGATTGGCAAATGATGCATTTTAAAGGACATTATTTTGTGAGAAAGCAGTGGTAACTTACAGTCATGGATTGTTTAAGACAGTAAAAATTGCCCTATATTCTACTTCATTAATATGTTTATCAGTTACTGTAATATGCAAAGTGTACAGAGCGACAACTTCAGGCCCTTTAAAGTGTGCGCTTGCCCAGTGTCTTTCACTGCATGCAGCTCTGACTTGGAAGGAAAATGCTCCAAACAGGAGTTGGGAAGCACCCACATCTGCTGGCTGCAATCAGTCAAATAGAAATATGTGTAGACAGTTCTTTGTGTGGGATGAAAAATGTGGGGCTCTTTAAAAGGGCACGTGTAAAATAAATTCCTGGGATTGCCATAGTGTGCCACCTGACCAATATTTTGGTTTCTCTTTGAAATGTTATTGCATCCAGATATATAACACAGCAACTGACATATATCTAAAACGACCAGTACTATTGGCTTTGTCAACAGTTTTTAACTGTGTAAGATAATTGAGTAACAAACATTGGACATTTTTCAATTCTGAAATTGTGAGACTGTGAATTAAATATTTTTGAGGCCTGTGCAAGAAGTATTGGCCTTGTGTTGTATGCATTTAATATTAGATATGTATGCCTTTATACTCTGCACATCCTGTGCATCTGCAAATCTTCAACCTCATCTCTTTTGTCGTCAGTGCCCTCTTCTCACTTTCACACGAATGCGCTCCCTCACATCTACCTTAATTCACCACTCCCAAGCATACACTGCACTAACTCACAGGTATGCACTTTAATTTCTTTTACTTTTGCCTAGTAAATATTTTGACATCTGTGTCCTTCACATACATTTACACAGAATCTCAATTGCAGCTGAAATGCATGACTGTTGTTCTGTGTGCTCTGCACAGACAGGCACTTTGCTCTGCCTTCAGCCTCAGCGCCAGACCTCTCAATCAGCTCACCTGGCGTGACTCCATGTTTGCACTATACAAGAGTAATAAGAGTCACCAAAAAAATACAGAAACAAAACATGATGAAATAGTTAACGCTCTTTGGGAAAGCAATATTAAGTAAAACGTGAAATAAAAGAGGAAATAAATCGCTGACATGCATTATCTTATTTATTGTTCATAAATCAATCCATGTTTTTGGCATTCATGTTAAGGGTATGAAGATAGGGCCAGTTTTAACGTCTTACAGCTTGTAACTGTCTTTACTATAGGCACATATTTCTCCCTTTACACCTGACTCGGATATTTTATTTGGATTAACTTCGCAAGGGAACAAAAACCCTGCTCATTTTTTGGATCAATTTCGCAAGGGAACAAATACAGCAGCTTCACTTCAAAAGAGTCCGGCAACCTGTATCCAGGGCCTGGGGTGTCACAATGGAGGAGGTTAACATGACCAGGGTTCTTTTTTTTTTTTTATTTCAAAAGATTTTATTATTTTAGGGAGCACATAAGGAAATAAGGTACAAACAAAAGTGATACCTTTGAAAACACAGAAAAATACAATCATCAATGAGGGACATACCAAATAATTAGCTCGAAACATATTCCTAATACATAGGGTCTACTGAAATCAGATAAAAAGTCAAATAAAGGAGCGAAATGATATACAGTCAACGGAACCATCAAAAGTAACACTATCAGATAATGTAATTAGGGAGAAAAAGGGGGAGGAGAAGAGCAGACAAAGAAGAAAAGAAGAGCAGAAAAGAGAGGAAATCAGAGCAAGAAGAAAGGAAGAAAGAAAAGAGAAAAGAGATTTGGACTTCCAAAAAACCTTCCTAAATAGAAAAACAAACAATTAATCAGACACCTCAAAGGGAAATTGGGCAATCAACCCTTTCGAAGCAGAAGCCATGTACGAATCTAAAGGAGCCCAGACACCCCCAGATATGAAAGGGGAAAGATGAGCATTATCAACTGAAGTATGGGCACTCCGTAAAAAGGAAACCCAAGCCCACCAAGTATGATACGAGAGGGAAGAAAAGGATTTCCATTCCATGAGAATTACTTTTACTGCCACAGTTAACAACAGGTCCAACAATTGCATCTCCATGGGATCCAACGGGAGAGGAACCGGGGCAGCTAATGGACCCAAAAGAATTAAGGGAAAGGAAAGGTGGAACTTAATACCAAAAATAAGCATAAGATGTTTGTGTATTAGATCCCAGAAGGGTTGGAGAAGGGAGCAACTAAAGAACATATCCTGGAAATCTCCAGATAACAACCCGCAACTCCAACACAAGTCATCTTCTTTAAGATTCAACGAATGTAAGCGAGTAGGAGTCCAGTGAAGGAGATTAATAGAGAAAAATTTGGATTGCATTAATGAAGGGGCAATTTTATTGCGAAGAGAGAGCTTGCCAATAAGCTGCCAAGTGTCAGGAGAAATGTGATTCGTAAGACTATGATCAAAATGATGCAACCACTTCCGTTGAGCAACAGTTGAGGTAGGCAATGTAGAGGATGATAGGAATTTATAAATTTTGGAGGCTACATGTCCAGACCGTACCCATATATGAAAGAGGGAAACTGTAGGGTAAGAAGGATGTAGTTGTAGCTTAGCAAGTGCCACTTTAATTTTAAGAAAGGTATAAAAATCCAAGTTAGTTAAAGAGAATTGGCTCGCCAAGGAAGAAAAAGGAAGAGGTTGATCATCACCCCCATAGAGATGTTTAACAAGCGAAATCCCTTTACCAGCCCAATAAGCCACCCTAGAAGGATCAAGATCAATTTTAATTCTAGAATTCCGCCAAATAGACGACCATCTAGATTTATGTAACGGGACCGCAACCTTCTTATCAATCTTGCGGATCACCGCAATAGTATCTAAAATAATGGAGCGGGAGAAAGGAATAGAAAGAGTATTCGTAGTGAGAAAAGAGGCAGTCGGTAAAGGAGAGGCCAGCGTTTGTTCTATTAACAGCCAAGAGGGAGCATGAACAGAAGGAGAAGAAAACCAGAGAGCGCCTTGAGACGCCAAGAAGGCGATTTGGTATTTCTCCCAATCAGGAAGATTACATCCTCCTAAATCACAAGGTCGACGTAAAAATTTATAGGCAATCCTAGCCCTTTTATCATTCCATAAAAATTTGAAAGTAATCACATCAAGGTCATGAAAAAAGGAGGCAGAAAGTTGAACCGGAAGCATAGAGGAAACGAAATTAACGATAGGGGCAATCATCATTTTAAGCGTTTGCATACAGCCCCACCAAGAGATGTGTTTCGGAGACCAGGTTTCCAAAAGACGTCGCATTTTAAGGATGGTTTGGGATTCATTGTAAGAGGCAGTAGCAGAAAGGGAAGAACAAAAATAAATACCCAAATATTTTAATTGTTTAGATTGCCACTTAAATCCAGCATCTCCCATATGATGAGAAAAACAATACGCATTCAGAGGGAACATCTCGGTCTTATCCCTATTCAATGTGTATCCAGAGACCCTCGAGAAGAGAGAAATCGTGTCAGAAATAGCAGGAATGGCTAATGTGATATCATCAGAAAAAATAAGGACATCATCTGCGTAGGCAGCTGTTTTTATACAATGTGGACCAAAAGAAAAACCTTTAATGTCCGGATGAAGGTCAATCAATCTGAGAAGGGGATCAATGGATAATAAAAATAAAAGGGGGGATAAAGGACAGCCCTGTCTAGTACCTTGACGAAGATTAAAAAAGGATGATGTAGTACCATTAACTCGTATGTTAGCTCTAGGGGAAGAATAAAGAGACATAACCATCTGAATGAAGGAATCCCCAAGGTTATGAGCACATAAAACAGCACGCAGGAAAGGCCAAGAAACCTTATCAAAGGCCTTTTCAGCATCTAGTGCCAAGGCCGCGGCCGGAAGCTGAGAGCGTTTAGCGGAACCAAGAATGTGACAGAATGTTCGAATATTGTCACGCGCCAAACGACCCTTTACAAATCCCGTTTGAGAGGGGTGGATCAGTTGAGGAATAAAAGATTCTAGGCGCTTAGCTAAGATCTTCGCAAAAATCTTAGCTTCCATGTTGAGCAGCGATATAGGACGGAAATTTTTAGGGTCAGAATGATCCTTTCCCTCTTTCGGAATCACTACAATTGTAGCGTCAGCAGCAGAACCAAAGACCGAGCCATCTTTAACAAAAGCGTCAAAGACGGATTGTAATTTGGGAACTATAACAGGAAGAAAGGTTTTATAAAATAAGATAGGGTAGCCATCAGGACCTGGGGCTTTTCCAGAACGAGTATCCTTTATTGCAGCGGTAATTTCGTCAGGAGAAATTGGCCGATTCAAAGAAGAACTATCCTCTACTGATACTGATTTTATGGGAATTGTTTGTAGAAAAGCTTGGCATTGCTCAAAAGATGCCTGATTAGAGGGAGTATATAAATTATTATAAAAGTCTCGAAATACCTCAAGAATCTCTTCAGTCTGAAATTTCTTATTACCCGAACGGTCAGTGATAGAAGAAATCCGGGAAGATTTACAAGAGGATTCCTGAAATTTTAACGTAGCCGCAAGAATCTTGCCAGCTCGATTTTTTAATAAGAGCGTCTTAGATTTTTGGGCTTGAAGCCCAATATGAGCCCGTTTGGTAACAATAGTATTATATGTATATTTTAATTGTTTTATGGATTGTAGACAGGATTTGTCTTTAGAGTGACGAAATAGAGATTATTGGCTTTTAATCTCACTAGCTAAATCGGTTAGTTCTTTTTTAATAGCAGCATTCCTCCTAGACATATATTTAATGACCTGACCGCGGAAAGTACATTTAAAAGAATCCCAGAGCACAACTGGAGAATCAACTGAGCCTTCATTTTCAAGAAAAAAAGTTTCAATCTCCTTAGAAAACTCAGAAACCTGGGATTCATCATGCAGAATTTCTGTATTTAGTCTCCATGAACGAGATTTGGTCGTGGGAGCAAAGGACAATAGCTTGAAGGAAATCGCGGCATGGTCCGAAATCAAAATAGGATGAATAAGAGGAGAGGAGGAGGATTGAAGAAGAGAGGAATGAACCAAAAGATAATCAATACGTGAGAAGGTAGAATGAGGGGAGGAGAAAAAGGAAAAGTCACTACCAGTGGGATTAAAAAGACGCCATACATCTTGAAGCTGGAGGAGAGAACACATATTAGTCATTTGTTTATGCGACTTCGGGGGGCGAAAGTGAAAGGCTGAATTCCTATCGAGGATGGGATCCATCGGTAAATTAAAATCACCACCAACAATAAGATTACCAGAGTGAGGAGTATCATGTAATTTTTTGGTTACTGTTTTCCAAAACACCGGATCATCCTTATTAGGGGCATAAATATTCATGACAAAAAGATCAACAGTACCATCGGACAACTTAGACAACAGCCACCGACCCTCCATGTCCTGTTCCGAAGAGATAATCGACAAACCAGAGTTTTTAGAAATCAACGTAATGACCCCATTTCGTTTACCACACGCATCCGAACAGGCAACATCTGATACCCACTCCTTTTTCAGGAATAGCGCTTCCCTACCCGAGATCTTCGTTTCCTGTAAAAGTACAAGGTCTGAAGAAAGAGATTTGCAGTAGTTCAAAATTTTCGACCTCTTAACTGGGTGATTTAAACCCTTAACATTAAGGGATAAGACATTCAAACCAGTCATGGTTTATGTAGGAAATAAAAAAAGAAAAGACATAGATGGCAAAAGAGGAACAAACACAGTAGTGACACTCCTCCAAACACCACACAGAATCATTAAAAAATGGGAAGGCCAAAAAGGAAGTCCAAGGAGAGAGAAAGCGAAGAGAGACACAGAGAAAGGAGAGAAGAAGGGGGAGAAGAGCCAGGGAGGGAGGTCTGAAAGAGACCAAATTCATACTAGGGGGAACGTGAAAAGGGGGTCAAGGAAACCGTTATGAGGAAGAAGTAAATTCAATATCATCAGCCCCAATAGAAAAAACAGTTCATGAAACAGATAATTTATAGCAGGAATAATAAAAATTAGCATAAATGAAAATAGAAACTCTAAGTAAGAATATAATAAATAAGCAAAAAAACGAATTGGAACCCAAACAATATCAATCACATGTTAGATATATCATGTTAGCATCAGGAAGGAAAAAAAAAAAACATGTAGCATATGAAATACATAAAAAATCTAAACAGAAACATATGAAAATAGTGCAACCTGTAAATACTAGCAACAAATAAAGGTGAGTGGGGTTACTTAGCAAGAATGAAAGAAAGTGCTATAGAGGTAAAATAGCATGACTCAAGTCCTAAAAACAATAATCAATAATTACTAAACAGAATAATCTATGAAGTTATAAGATACACTCGAGCAAAGAATTTACATACGTAAAAATTAGAAAACTACTAAGAAGAAGCACTCTAAATAACTACTTAGGCATGTAGAAATCTAAATATAGCCAATGTATAAAATAAGAAACAACCTGCAAACAAGGCAAAAGCTAGGAAGTAAAACGTAGAATACTGCCACATGGGAGAATATGAAAGAAGCAACGAAATATTAAAAATGGAATATGAACAACCGACAAACGAGTACCAAGTGAGAGAAAATAGGAATGGAAGCAAGAGAGGAATAGACAAAACATGAAATCCATGAAGTTCAGCAAGTCATGAAACGAGAAAACAAATGTGGAAGAAGAAGATAAAAAAAAACGAGAAACAACAGCAAAAGACCCATAACAAGGCCGGACAGACAGATCCACGACAAAACACAGGAAAGGAAAGCAGGAAGAGTAACAACATAAAAGTTCAACTAGTGAGGGAAAGACAAAACCTTTAAGCGAACAAAATGGTAGACAGCTATTTATAGAAGGAGAAGAGCAATATATCGAGTAAAAAGATAACAAAAATCAAAACTCCATTGATAGAACCATAAGCAAACATATCAAGAAACCAGCAGCAAAGGGAGATAAAACTACTATACAAGCTTAAGAGAAAACTGAGTCAACTGATCTGAAAAAGAGGAGAAAACAGAGTAGGTATAAGTGCACACTTCAAGTGCCGGAAGCACCAGGATCACGCGAAGCTGCCATTTGAAGCTCCATCTGCAACTCCTCCTGATTATCCAAGAAAGAAGCCAGGTCTGCTGGTTCATCGAAAATTCTGGAACGACCCTTGAAGGTAATACGGAATTTCGAAGGTCCAGAAAAAGAAAAGGGGATGTTCATTTCAGAAAGACGTTTACGAAGATTAAGAAAACCCTTTCTCCTTATGACTGTATCTCTGGCGAAGTCTTGAGAAATAGAAATTCGATGACCTTCCCAAGACAGAGTTTTAATTTTTCGCATGTGAGCAAGAATCTGTTCCGTGTGTTGGTGACGCAGCGGTTTAAAAATTACCGCTCTTGGCTGTGTTGCAGACTTAGAACGAAAAGTAGGGACACGATGAGCTCGTTCTATTTCAAAGTCTCTTTGGAACGATATTTGTAGGGTAGACGGAATCCATTGAGATAAAAAAACAATCATAGAAGAAGCCGTTTTCTCTGCATCTTCCGGTAGACCAAAAATGCGCAGATTAGATCTGCGATTACGGTCCTCCTGCTCAGTGAGGTCTCTACGCAATGCCGCCATCGAGCGCTCCAAGTGGGAAAGAGACCTAGATTGCTTCTGCATATTATCCTCAGCACCACTGATACGTGTCTCCGTGGCCGAAACACGAATAGAAAGGGCTTTGAAGTCATTCCTGATAGCGGAGACCTCCACTTGCAATAAGTCTGTGTTAGTTTTTGTTGACTGCGCAATGTCATGAACCTCATTAAGGCGCGTTAAAATAGCGTCAAGAGTGGTATTGGTGTCTGATTGAGAAGACTCAGGCGTAGGAGACAATTGTTTGAGTCTTTTAAGAGAGGCGCCGGAATCTTTATAGTCTTTAATAGTGGAAGAGCGGCCCATAATTGCAGCCATGGAGCACTGGCCACAGAGAAAAATGGAAAGACACGTGAGGAGTAATAGAGGCAGAGAAAAAAGGCCAGAGGAAGTATATTCCACACTTGAAATAAAGGAATAGAGCGCACTGAACGCAAACAGAGGCAAATAATCGAAAAAGGCGGACTTATATGGAGAGTATTCGCAGGGCTGCACCAAGAGAGCCTTCCAGAAACCACTCTGAGGTAACCCAAAGCGTATGAAGAAGAAATAGCAACAAAATAACCAGCCAAGCAGCAGGAAAAAAAAAGAAAGTAATAAAAAAATCACCAATGGTATTTAGTTGCAGCTGAGAACTCGCTGAGCCGGCAAGAATGTATCCATGTCGACGTTTCTGAAGAGAAATAACTCTCTCCGTCACACGCAGGTAAGATGGCGGTCGCTCGTGTAGAGAACGAGCGTCACTTCAGCCTGTCAGAACTCACACAGTCGTGGACGGAAGTTGCTGGAAATGCTCCCATTCGGCTCTCGGCATCTTCCCAAGGTCAGGGTGGTTTTTGCGTAGAAAAGGGGCACTTGGAAACGGGTGAAAACCTCCAACGGACCTCAATCGCCCTGGAGCTCAAGCGCAACTCGCCATCTCGCAGCGGCGCGCAAGCCACGCCCCCTAACATGACCAGGGTTCTGAGCACAATATACATAACACAAGATTAGCATTATAACACTTACCATTACCAAGGACAAAGATGAGGAGCAAAATCACATGTGCTCGCATCCAGCCCTACCGGGTGACTAGTGGGAAAGGGTGGGATCTATACCTGTGAATGACAGATGACTGGTCTCACGCAGGGATGCAGACTCCAAAGCCCAAAACCGAGATGGTGATGACGTTATTGGCCAATGGTGAATACCCCCATAGACTACAATGGCAATAAAGGGCTTTAGAAAGGTAACCCCTGAGTCATATGTCAATTTACAGAAAGTCGATTTTCTGCCTGGTTTCCATCTCCTGCTTCAGATTGAGGCCAGGCAAACAGCCTGGGACAGAGCCTAAACTTACATCAATATTTTTAGAGACACAACTGTATCTCTAAATAAATTGATCTAATATTTTTTGAGGTAAACATGTAGGAAATTCAGAAGGGCACAGCCCCAGAGCCCAAACGTAGAAACAGTCCCTTCCAAATAAAAAAGCAGGACACAACCAATTCTGGCTTCAATTGAATATAATTGAAAATATACCAAATTCCTCTATTATGACACTGATTTACTAACTAAAGAATTAATTAGTACAGTGTTAACCTGATAATTAAGTGCACAACTATTGTACCATATGTGACTAGAACAGAGCTGTCTGGCACCAAACATACAATCTTTTCGTCTATACAAAATTGCTGAATTCAATATGGAGACGTGTTCTACACAGGGCCGGACTGGCCTTAGTGGGCACGGGCATATCCCTGGTGGGCCAGAGGGGTGGGGGCTGGTTTTCTGTCCGTGGAGGGGGTAGCTTTGTCACTGGGGGGCGGTTTTGCAGCAGTGCTGCAATATCGGCCCCAGTAACAAAAGTGGGGCGTGCTTTTTACTAGGCCCCCCCAGCTCCTGTTGAGCGACTCTCTGCCAGGGCTGGGTGCTGTTCCCAGTCCGGCCCTGGTTCTACACCCGGCTAGGTATATAGCTTCACAAATGAAAGGCAAAAGTTTCCAGGAAACTAAAACTGCAAGATTCCACTCCTTCCAAAAATAATGATCTGCATTTATACGTAGCACATGTTTGGGTGCAAGTGCTGCCTTACAGGAGAGGCCATTGTTAAAGACTTTTGCTTTAATTTGGCGAGCTCTCATGACTTTTTTCTGGTCTTGACAGAAACAGGGCCATCAGTAACCTTAGTGTAGCACTTAAGATGCGCACCTGCGTCTTCCCTCACAGTTTCTCCAACACCTTGCTCATACAAGTGGCAATGTATGCTGCACCATGTTTTGAGCATGTGTTTGACTCACGTACTTCAACCAGCATCCCCCTGATAGGTCATTGTACATCCAGCATTCGTCACACCACACACCTTCGAAAGTTTGCCTAGTCTCCGATGTGAATTGGAGCACTTTGTGGCCTCATCAGAAGCGTGGATTACTCCAGAAATGCTGCATTGCAGTACGATATAACATATTTGTCTTGTTGTAGCTGTTGAATGCAGTAATGAAGCTCTACAGAACCACTAGCATTCTGTCAATCAATAACATGTTTGTCAGCATACACAAGATAACTAACAGGGGTGACGTTTCAGAGTAAAGAATGACACTTGTTTAAATTCATCATATATGTCAACCTTAAACTGAATAAACCACATGGCTGCTAATATGCACTCCTGTTGAAATCCATTCCACCAATAAGTCTTAGGGGACGAGGTTGCCTGGTAGAGCCTGACCCGCTCCGGATCTCTCCCCTTCCCTTCTTCTTTCTCTATTTGCTTTCTCACATCTCTCGCTCTCTTCTAAATCCTCCGCTCTACCCCTGTGCCTGCTGTAATTACATGAGGTTGCTGAAGAAGGGTGACAAGGTGCCAGCAGCAGTCCTCTGTCTTAAAAATCAACCTCCAATGCCTCCAGATCACTGGGGAAATTACTGGTAGAAAGAAAGGCTGTCCAGACATGGGCCTGACAGTGACCACCCATATTCTGAATGAAACTCAATTCATTTTTTACCTACTGTCCATCTCAAGTAGCACCAACTTACACCAAAGTAGAGCATAATTGATTTTATTGAATGCTACATTGTAGTTTTTCAAACAATCATAAAGAGACTTAAGAGCCTTTCTATTTCCTTTGCCAAAATAGACAAAGGGCCACAAGGGCGACACAACGTTTTGGTAAACCGGATCCCAGGGGTGTGCATTGAGGCTAGAAATCCACAAGGGATCCAGAGCAGGGGGAGATCCGAAAACCTCTGTATCTTAGTAGATATTGTGCTTTTCCTGTCTGTCTCGTCCTCACAAAGCAGCACAGCAACTTTGCCTGTTTTCTTTCGTTGCATGAACTTTTCATAAATATGCCCTGGGTGTCTATAATGCTGCCTCTAGCACTGGTGGATACACAGCCATGCAATGTTCTGCTGGGTGGGCACTGACTAGCACAGTCGGATGGCAATGGGTTAAATATGTGCAGTGGTTCACGCAGTGCAGTGCAGCAACTGCAAATGCACTGTGTGAAAAGGAGAGCACAATATTTACAGAAATGTGTCACTCTCCTCCCCTTTCCCTAGCGCTGGCGCTGAAATCCACTGCCGTGTGCCACTGAGACAACTTTGTGCCATAGTGCAAGGGTGTCTATGTGAGTGTAGCATAGGTTTTGTACTGGAAGATAGCCTTCCAGTACAAAATAGCATGCTTAGACTAACATTAGCGCTTTTCCCTCTTTGAAGCATTACTCCTTCTTGCACCTACTTCAAAAGGACACAGTTTTCTGATGCTAAACCCTGTCTACTTTACTTAGGAAATAGGGTTTAGCATCAGAAACCTTGGGTGGCTGCATGGGAACACCCATGCACCACCCACGATACAGCACCTTGGCCCTAAGTAATGCAAAGCTGCTTCGCGCTGCTTTCAAGTTTGTCCAGTGCTAAATAAGTGGTATCTCAAATTGTAACAGCGTAAAGCAGAAGAGTTGGATGTGGTTTTTAACTCAATAAAGTACATCTCTTTTCTGCCTCTAAAGCTGGAAAATGGAATATATCAATAGGCGTGAACACAATGTTGTTCTTGGAGTCATAAACCAGCAATACTTCAAGGCAGCAGTAAACAAATGGGCTTATTTCGGTATCATAAACACTTTACATGGATTGAACACTTTGACGTTTGGAGAAAAATGGTTTAGTAGGGCTTAAAAAGCAAATCTCATTCCTTTAGCGAGTATTTCTAAGTGGGTAAAATATATATGTTGGCACTGGCACTTAATTGTCGATGCCAGAACTTATGAGAGCTGCTACATGGTGGCACTTTTTTGTGTAATTTAGAAATGAGAAGAACAGTTAATTCAATGCACAGTAATAACAATTAATACCTCCTGCCCAAGTCATTCTTATAGCTTTGGGAGCCTGGAATAGTCTGAATTGTCACACTTGTTGGAGTCTGATGGTTAGTACTTGTCCTGGTACTGTCATTTGCAGCGCTGGCAGTGGCAATGGGTGGTGCAAGCTGCAGTGGCCTCCTGATGAGGGCTCTGGCACTTATTTTTTTACAAATTATCACTGAGTCCAAGGCACACAATTGCCTCTGATTTCTGTTATGGATATTTGCTTACTGATTGCAGCTTGGCAGGGTCGGACTGGCCTGTAGGGCAATCCTATAGAATCAGAAGAGCTGGTCTGACAGGACAGTGTAAGGGCATTTTTTGGTCGTTTGTGGGCCAATTTTATGATCTAATAGGATGTTTTTTTACTTTTCGATTCCCTGATACTACCACACACAATACTTGCAGCAAGCACAAATGCATGTAGTCTTCTATACCTCAAAAACAACTATACAGTGTGTCCTTACAAGCACAAGAATGCCTGATACCCAAACATAGACCACTTAATTAGGAATATGATTCACTAATAGGGGACACTTTTATTTTGGTGCCCAAGCCAATTTTCTGTGCCATTCCAACCCTGAGGTTTGATGAAATAGGGCTGTATGACACAACAACCCACTCCGTTGCAACCAGCCACAGCCCATGCATATAAGAGCATTGGGGCAGTGGGGCTGGGTGGGGGGGAGGGATTTCAACAGACAACCACATGGAAAATAAATAAATATTCAATTGTCCCTTGTCTGTCGAAATCCCCCCCATTCGGCCCCACCGCCCCAACGCTCTTACCGGCAGGGGCCGTGGCTGGTTGCAACACATGCCTTTACCAAACGTGCGTTACAACGCGAATGCCTTTACCACACATTTTTTTATAATGAGTATGCCTTTACGACGCATGCCTTTACAATGAATTTCGTTGCAAAGGCATGTTTGTTAAAGGCCTATCAGCTAGATGCATCAAACAAAAATCCGCTCACAAAGGGGCAGATTCTCAGAATCTGCCCCTTTGCGACCGGTATTTTTGCATTTGGGATGCATCATCCCAAATGCAAAAATCGCAAATTGAGAAATCGCTAAATTGCGATTATTTGCATTTAAGGAATCTCAAATTGAGATTCCTTAAATGCAATGCATGAAAGTTTTAAAAATAGCGAATTTGCTAATATGGGACGCAAATTACCATGAAGTACAACTTCATGGTAATTTGCAAAAACTTTGAAAAATGCACTAAAGTGCAGTTTTCAAAGTTTCATGTTGCGCACACACATGTCCTAAGGGCATGTGTGTGCGCAACATATGTGCACTGATCAATTTCAGGGGTGCAACAGGGTGTCCTTTGGACACCCCTGCACCCTAGAAAACGCAATCTCAATTTGCGATTCGCTAATTGCGATTCACAAATTGAGATTGTCTTCCCATTCAATGAATGGGGAGGTATTCCTTAATTGTGACTCGCAATTTGCGAGTCGCAATTAAGGAATTCTAAGAAATCGCAATTTTTTTTGTGATTTCTTGATGCATTCCATTTTGTTATACCTTAATAGCAAATCGGTATTTTTCGCAATTAAGGAATCGCAAAATGGGTTGTTGATGCATCTGGGGGTTTGTGTGGTGAAGGTTTTCCCTGACCCCAGCCCTCAGTCCTCAAACTAAAATGCCACTTTTCTTTTGCATTTTCAGTATTCTCTGTCCATGTTCACCCCCTGTCCTTGCACCTTCCATTGAGTCTCAGAGCAGTCCTGAGATCATTCAATTTCACAGACATCCTCCCTGTTTGCCGCATCCACTGTTCTGCTGCAAAGATTGACGGGAGAAGCTCGTTAAAGAGATACCGATTTATCACCTGTGCGTGGGTTTACCTCCTGCATGAAATCAATTTATCCAGGATGGATCCGTGCCTGGAAACCCAGTTAAAAAGCTGATGCATAAAATGCCTTCATTTATATGCATTTGCTGCGCTTTTACTGGAATTCCAAAGAGCTTCAGTGATCATAATTAAATAACTCAAACTACAGCAATAAAGCGAAGACTAAACATACATTAAAGCTATGACCAACATAAAAAGACAGTTGTAGTCATCGGGAGGATGGACGAAATTGAAATTATGGCAACTTAATGTGTGTGTAACTTTGAAAATGTATTGCTATTCTAGCTATGCAAAATTCCTAAAATTACGCCATGTCAAGAATTACACTGCACTTGGTGACAAATTTATAGCACGTGCGCACATCAACAACACAAACAACCAGAACATGAGCAGCTGTTGCTCAGACAATGTTAAATGTTAAATGTTAAATGTCGTATACTCGTGTTACCATTTTTTGGTGCAGAATGTATGAAACTAAGGATGCATTTTGCACTAAAATTTAGCACTAAGGGCCATATGTATCAAGCTAATTAGCATTGCGAATGCTAATTTGATAAATGGTATGTATCAAACATTTTTGCATCAAAATAAGGAATCGCAAAATTTGCAATTCCTTATTTTGCGATTGCACTTAAGGAATCGCAAATTTTGCGATTCCTTAAATGCAATGTATCAAAGAAAAAAAATGCAAAAAATGCCCATAAGGATTCGCAAATTACCACCAACTCCTAGTTGGTGGTAAGGTGCGAATTCTTTTAAAAAAGCTTCTTTCAAAAAAAACAAAGGTGCCATATGACGCTCATGCATGCCCTTAGGGCATGTATGTGCGCCATATGCCCCCACATGTCATTTTCAGGGGTGCAGCAGGGTGTTCTTGAGACACCCCTGCACCCTTGAAAAAATTCCTAATTTGCGATTAGCAAATTGCTAATCGCAAATTCCCCCTTCATTCCTATGGGCCTCCTGGCCCATAGAAATGATTGGGTAATTTGCGATTAGCAATTTGCTAATCGCAAATTAGGAATGGTAAGGAATCGCTATAAAAAAGCGATTTAGTACATACATACCGTTTTGCGAATTCTAAATAGCGATTCCTTAAAAATCGCTATTTAGAATTCGCAAAACGGAACTATGATACGTATGGCCCTTAATGACAGATTTTTTGGTGCAGAGTGTATCCTCGTGTCAAAAATTAAGGATGCATTTTGCACTAAAATTTAGCACTAAATGAAAGATTTGTATTTCACATAATTGTGCATAATTTCGCACGATTTTCTAAAAATTTCACATGAAAGCAAATTACACGGTTCTCACACCCCTCGTATTCTTCAGCTACACACTGAAATCATTGCAGCTTCCACTCCAGAGCAGAAACTGCGAGTTTAAAAGATGGAGCACAGTGTGTCAGGCACTGCCCAGGCTGGGATTGATTTCCAATATTAGCCGGTAGGGAATTCCCACACTGCAAGTCAACTTCGCAGCCCATATGTCAGACCAGTTTTCGGGACACCTCAGCAAAACAATCAGACTTTCATATGAAATCCAATCTAAAATCCCACAGCAGGTTGTCACAAATGACTGCTAGAAACACACAAGAGCATTGTAGATTGTGCACACATTTGTCACAGTGACAGGAGTACATATATATGTGATTCTGCCACGCGTGTGAGAGATGACAATGTTTCAAATTGCTACCAGGGCCCCTTATTTTAAAAGTCTTTAGCCACAGGCAGTGGCAACGAAGAATATGCAGCTCTTTAGAAATCCCTGTGGAAGGTATTTCCCAGTTTCATTCGAGGAAAGAGAGGTTTTATGCTAATCCCCAGGAGTAAACATGCAAATCCTCAAACGACAGGAATTGAGAGACATTATTCACCTCCCTACCTCTATGTGGTCCCTTGACTGTCCTTTTAATTTCAGTGAAATATCTGCAATGTAGTCTACTACTTTACAGTGCTTTTAAAAACTAAAAGCATTTAGGGGCATATTATCAAGCACGGCGTTAACATTATCGCCGCTTTAGCGGCACTGCCGCTAAAACGGCGATAATGGGCCAGATAATACGCCGTAGAGAATTCCCATAGAAGCCCATGTTCACACCAGAACATGGGCTTCTATAGGAATTCACAATTGTATATAATCAAGCCCATTTTCGCCGCTTTAGCTGCATTTTTCTGCTGCTAAAGAGGTGATAATGTTAACGCTGTTTCTTGATAAAATGCCCCTTAGTTTTTTAAGGCTTCAGCTGCTGGTTGTCTGCGATTCTCTGTAATCAGATTTACAGCATCAGACTGTCAACAATTTATTTATTTATTTATTTATTTATTTATGTGCTTCTATAGCGCCAGAATAGATCCCCGAAGGGATATCTCTGCGCTTAAGATGGAACGAGCGTGCTTAAACCCCGGGCCAATCATAAACATAAAGGTAAGACACAAGCTGAATTAAATGGTGGTGAAGAGATGGGTTTTGAGGTTTTGCAACAATGATCTATTGAGAAGTATAGAGTGGTCCACCTTTGCCACGAGCCCTTTTTTCTCCCTCATGGGAGAAGTCGGTCTATATTGAGGAGTTTCTGTGGTGTAAATTATATGTATACATGTTTAGGTATTTGTAGAGAATGAATTTAGCCTGAGAACAAAGGAGCGCCGAACAAGGACTGGAGTCGCGAATTAGGATTCGGGATTGTTTGCAACAGCGGGGTAGGGAGGGTTGCCATCGCCTAGGGCATGGCAAGTATTGGCCCCCTAACCCTGCGCCGGGATGCAAAATTTTGAAAGAAAGAAACTTTGGCTGCAAGAAAGCTGCTGCATTGCGCCCCTTAAAATTGTGCGCCCAGGGCAACCACCCCTGTTGCCATGCCCACGCTACGCCACTGGTTTGCAATGAAGCACGATGTTTGTGAGTAGTGATTACTATCCTGTGGAGATGAAGTGATCTCCAAAGAGGTGGGTCTACAGCTCCTTTCTGAATTGGAGAAAGGTGGGGAATCTTTGATGCTAATGAGGTTGTTTTTGAAGATCCTTGTGCCACATGCAGCACTCTTTTATGTGAATTGACAATGTAACATATGCACTGCAGAGACTGGTGCATGTTACTATAGTCTCTGTGCTTTGAACGGCATAGAATGGCATATTGTTTCATATTGATGAGAACTGACATGGCTTACCGGTATTAAACCTGTAACTCCAGCTAAGTAATAAATGTTGTTTTAATTGGATTATTTCATGCAAGCGAATGGCATTTTGCATGTGTGCAAAAGTTCCACATGTCTGTTGTTTCCACCATAGGGACATGTTCCATGTACGTGCTGAAAATTAGCAGAGAATGAAACTGTGCTCTACAGGATGACGTGACTAACCCCTACCTACTTAGCGAATGTGGTGTTAATTAACAAACTAAGGGGTATATTCACAAGAACGTGTGATAACTACCGCAAGAGTAGCGTAACACAACTTTCAACATCGCAGTCTATCGCAGAAAAATAACCCAGTGTCAATGTGGAATTCACAACGTGGCGGTAGCATGCAATAGACAGCAGACAACGCAGCAAATGTCAGCGTGAAAATCAATGTCACGCCACAAAAATGCGATACGCGAACACAAAAAAACATGCGATGAGGCCAACCGCAGTACAAAAAGTAGCGATAACCAGCCACAGGCCTGCAAATTCCACGCGTCTGGCGGGACAATGCACCATAAAAACCACAGAAAAAATACACCAGAAACAAGCCAAAGCACGTAGCAACATGGATGCACCCTGACCCAGCGGAGAGGCCAACTCGAACCCTACAGCCTCCACAGACCACCAGCAAGGAACAAAGGGGTCTGGAAAGGCCAAGGAGAAGAGGGAGAGGAATACAAGGTGCAGACCACAGGAAAACAAGACCAGCGTCACAGAGTTGACAGAACACTATCAGCAACTGACCCACTAGCAGACCACCTGCATTGCAGTCGGCATGCCGAGGAGGCCAATCCAAGAGGCCAATAGGTGCCGGCATGACGTGACTACCTAAACCAGGCACAAACCCGCTGCCAACAGGAAGGCAGCAAAGGTGACAGGAGGTGGCAGTCGTGCACCACCGGAGGAGCTGGAGGAAACCCAGGCCACAGTCATCAGTGTGGAGACTGTGTCAGGAGTAGGGAGTACGGATACAGCTCGAGAGGACCTGACACAACATCAAATGGGAGTGCAACTAACAGGGACTGAGGGGATGGGGGAGATGGGCACAATGGCATACATGTACAAGAAGGCATAGCACACTGCACACCCACAAACACCCAGGACAATGTCACAGATCCCCTTGGCACACTGCAGCACACACACATAGCATGGACAGCACACCCACATTGACAACAACATGGAACAACGCACATAGCTGACACTGCTGAACAGAGGACACAACTGGCTCCACACATGCACAGAAACATTCCCACTACATCTGACAAAGCCGGAAAAAGTGAAATGGAAATGTACGCATACGACCTCACATCTGTCATGTAGTCCAAATGTACACTGTCCCGAAGGGGAAATCCAGCACCCCCAAACAGTCACAATGTACATTGCCATACAGTCTGCATATAACCAGCACAATGCGCCAACATATCTGTCAACACGAAGTCAACACAAACCTCCCCTTCACATCGCAGAGGCTCACACAACACCTTCAGCAGAGCACAGAATACAACACATCAGTGATGCCGGAGTGGACCGCCACACAGTCAACACCAACGCCCTATAGCAGCCCATGGATATCTCACACAACCCCCACCAGGACTCGGCCAGCCAAGCTACTCAGGGGGAACACCGGGCCTGCAACAGACCACACAGCAGGAAGCACCCGTAAGCACAACACTTCACCCACCCACACATGGCACCCCAATGCCATGTTTCAGCTTGCCAATAGGAGGTGGCCCAACAGGTGTGTCGGTGGGGGCTGAACCCATGGAATGCAAACCAGGACACATACGTAAGGGTCCCTCACCCTTCAGGGCCCACCCACACCCCACTAAAGAGACCCACACTGTCATAGACACACATGCAGATGCACATTCACAGTACCAAACCACGCCCAGGGGCACTCAAATAGCAGTCACACACCCATGTTGGCTCTGCGTACGATGGCCTGGCCACTCCCCTTACGAAGTAAATGGGTGACGACTAAGCTACATGTCCGAGCTCCAACCCGCTGCCTGCTGTGACATGTCTGCATCCGATGTACACAGCACACTCTAATGTCGTAGGGCCCAGGGCCCACAGCATACTACAAGACCACAGGGAGACACACAGATATCATGTTGAACTGGCTACGGGCACATGCGCCCAGCTCCTTTATTGGCAGGGCCACATGTACTGTGACGCCTGTGCTGGATATGTGTGGGGTGAATGAAAGCCATTCCGCACGGAATGTCTGGTGCTGGCAACCATTTGAACATTGGCCACCAGTGCAACGGAAACAGAAAACACATGCATCTCAAAATCAACTGCTGAGCAACATGGAGTGAGCCGGAAAAAGTCCAGAGGACAGCCAAGATGCAAACAGAAGTGTCAGTGAGTTGCAGTGCACTGAGACACTAGAGATGAGCACGCTCATGTGAAGAAGAATTCTCGGATTTTGTCCATTCGACATATTCCTGATGCAGATACAGTGGGGTTTGTTAGACCTGCATCATCTTCACCATCGGCGTCTCAGGGCTCCCACACTGTTTGAAGTGACATAGCTGCACAACCGCTCCACAGCACAAAACACAATCAGCAACAGACAATGGCCTGCGGTGCACTGAGTCACTGGCACCTGAAGTGCTGAGCAGGGTATCAGGCCGATGATGGCATCCACGACAGGTCTGAGCAACTCCGTAAGTCTGTCAGGACCACCGTTTCAACTCTGGCAGATGGCGGTTGGAGGTGGTCCTTGCAGTGGCGGTGTGTGCCTCCTGCGGTGATGTGACGTCCGGGCCGGTCTGGACTCGCTTTGGTGTGTGAGCCCTGGTGGGACGCATTTGGGCCCGGAGGCTGTGTACAGCACAAGGCCACAGAGAAATGGTGTTGATGACCCCAAGGCCCACGCCTCAGGGGCCATTCAATGTCTCCAGAGAAGGGGTCCTGGACAGGACCAGCACAGTGTTAGTGGCCCATGATGCACTGCGGCCGGCACAGGCACCCAGCCACGGGACTGTGACTTTCGGTGCAGTCAGATGGGCCATGTGACCTGAACGGGTCACCATCAGTGTCCGAGGTGTATGTTGCGGAGGGATTCGGGGGACAGTGGAAGGTGTCCTCCAGGGCTTGACGCCGAAAGATTTGATTTTATCTGGAAGCAGCAAATGGAGGAGTGGAATGAGACAGCCTCGTTGCCACCACCAATTTGGTATCAGCTACATGAGAATGAAAACTGCCCCCCAGTCCATAGACTCAGACGCGACCAAAGTTTGACCAGAGAGTGTCCATGAATGTGGGGGAACAGACTTAAAGGCACCGGGGATGAGTGGAGATGCAGTCTGCTATGATGCTGGTACACTGATATGAACTCCGCCATTACAAAATCATGACTCTGTGACCTACTGGACCGCAGTGTAGGCCGTAGGAAGTGGTCAGCAGTGGCCCACAGCCACGTGCCGTTGGCTCGCAATCCACAGCGCTAGAGACACCAGGGCAGTTGTCGATAGTGTACGAACACCTCCATAAGGAGCATCCTTTTCTCTCCGCCAAGATGCAAGGCGTCATTCTCTTACGCCTCTCCTTGCGTGCAATGATATGTAATCTGCCTTTGCATACTCGATGTTCAGTTCCAAAACTGTGACCTACTTGAGCGCAACCTAGGCCGAGAGCAGTGTAGGCCGGAGGCAGCGGTCAGCACGGGCCATTCATCAAGTGTCACCGGCATAGGTTGGTGACCCCCCTGGCCTGTGCAGTTCAGGTTCAGTGGCACCACGTGTTCGTTCACCTCTGTGACTGTGACCCGGCTTTCGTACGGACTGATCCACATCTTCCTATTACTTCTCTCCGTGTGACCACTGGTGTGGACTCTGCCATTCGTGATTCGCAACTAGGTGCTGGATGTGAGACTTACTGGTCCGCAGGGTAGTCCTGGTCCCTCATCCATGTGTTGCCGGCTGGAGTTGAACAGGGTTTGTGGCAGCACATGTCAATGTTGGCATTGAACAGTATTGGTGACAGCACGTGTCATCAGCTGGCGATGAACAGGGTTTGTGGCAGCACATGTCGTCCGCTGGCGATGAACAGGGTTTGTGGCAGCACATGTCGCCGGCTGGCGTTGAGCAGGGTTTGTGGCAGCACGTGTCGCCGGCTGGCGATGAACAGGGTTTGTGGCAGCACATGTTGCCGGCTGGCGCTGAACTGGGTTTGTGGCAGCATGTGTCGCCGGCTGGCGTTGAACAGGGTTGGTGGCACCACCTCTCGCAAGATGAACATACGGATCTATGCCTCACGGATCAAAGGGAGTCTGGTGCTGAGGCTGCTGGTCCAGATTTGGGGTCACTGCCATTCAGGAGCCAGGACACAGTTTCAAATATGGGACCCACTGGGTTGCAGAGGACCACAGTAGAATATGTAAACGAGGAAGGAGTAATGTGGGCCAGCTTCGGGAGGCCAGCGATGGTCTGAAAGGCTGGCAGGGTCTCAGGCCTCTGGCTTGGAGCTAACACAGGCACGTGGTGGGCCCTCCTTGACACACGCCGGTGTCGGCTGCTGATCAGTGTGGCCTGGCTGCGCAGGGTTGGGCTTGACGGGTTCGTGGTCCAGAGGCCCGGGGTATGGCAGGCGCACAGGATCGCAGGCAACTCCACGTGTATCGGCCTTGTTGTGGGGTGGGAGGCGCCGTCCTGGCAGAGACATTGGGCTTTCTGGAAGAGGACCACACCCAGGGCTATGTGCTTTTTATGTGCACACCCCTACGCTAGCCTGACATACGCCAGGCCATCCCACTCTGCTTATGCTTAATGGGGGGTGTAACAGGCAACATTTCCGCGAGGACCCCCACTGGCTGGAGTGACATGGTTGCATCCAGCTGTCCACTACACTCCATACACCAGAGGTGTATGTCACCGTGGATATGGGTGTGTTCTGCATACTGCGTCTGTACAGCACTTTGCTGCCACTCTTGGCATTGTGTACTTTCCCAATGATGGGTCTACTGTATCCTTGGAGACAACAAAGAGGTGACTGGGCTGTTCCTAAAAGAATTAAGGGAAGAAATTATAAAGGGAAGGGGGAAGGGAAGTGGCGGTCACGTGGGAGGGGCTGGTGCTCAAGTGGACAAACACCCCTGGGTATCCAATTTGTTGGATGTAATGGCCTCACACACCCTTGCGAGTGTCATGCTTCATCATCGGCAATGCTCCTCGTTGGGCAGGCGGTGCAATGCCCAACGGGTTCACCTCTAAGAGGGGCTCTTTATCGGAGATCTTTTATCCAACTGCCTTATGGTGAAGTGCGGGTGAGGGGCCAGAAATGAGTAGAATGTGTGGGTGAGGGTAAAATGTGGCTCAAGGTACCGGAGACAATTTTATTCTGGTGGTCCCCTGCCACAAGTAAAATCAAGGATAGCCGGTACTCATGGGAACTAAAGTTTCCCAGAGTGAACCAGGGCTAAAAGTGCAAAAATTGTGGTCAACATGTTTCTCGCATCTAGTTTATTAACTGCGATTCTTCAGGACCTATATACAAAGAAACCTACAATCTACTTAAACATGATCTAATCATAAGTATCAGTTTAAACAAGACACATTTGTTGTACTACCTGTCTGACACTGTTCCTACCTACGGGTTAGGATTGAGGGGTGTCAACAGTACCCGGCGGACCTGGCATCGGGCATGAAGCCAATGTATTTGGGTTCTAAATGCCTGTGCCGTCGCCTGCAGCGCCTACCCTTCACGCCGGGTCCGGATAGTACTGTATCCTTCACACATGCCTGGTTGCTACTTCTCCCCACATTCGGATATTGTGTGGCTGAGGTGCCAAGCTGTTGATTGGCCATGTTTCACGGCTTTCCCAGGTTACCATTGTAAGTTGTTCTTTCGTGTCTGGCGGGTGGGCATGTTGTTGTGCATGTTGGTTGTGAATTTGTGACGTGTGCTTCCTGTTGCGCTGATTGTGTACACAGGTAGGACATGCGTGCTTTGGATTGCCATCAACACGTGCATGCATCCTGCTATAGCGTATGGTCCTTGCTTGGTCGCCAGTGGTTCCTGCGCATTGTGTTGGATGTATGGGGCCTGGGGTGCCCAGGGTGATGTCCAGGACAGGTGTGGGGGACTTGGATGTGTCTGGCTGTGATACTTTGCCGACTCTGGCGGGTGTTGGTTGGGGTGTGCCAGGGGCCAACAGGTGCAGTACAGCCAGCAGCTTGGTGTGGGGTGGGATGTT
Source organism: Lissotriton helveticus (assembly GCF_964261635.1). NCBI lineage: Eukaryota > Metazoa > Chordata > Amphibia > Caudata > Salamandridae > Lissotriton > Lissotriton helveticus. Next base: position 282,455,402 of record NC_136071.1, read on the forward strand.
GGTTGTCCACTCTGTTGGTGCCGTTGGCCTGTTGGGCGATGATGGCCAAGATGCGTAGGATGGTTGTCCTTTTCAGCCTGTAGTGGAGAGTGACATTGTCAGATGTTGAGCCTGTGAGGCAGGTGCGTTTCTTGGGGGGGCCGCTGTCTTTGTCTGCGCTGCCTCTGTGGTGGTCTGGGGGTGGGGTTGTGTCCCGGGTGGGTGTCGTGGCCCTCTTGGGTGTCCAGCCTGCATGATGTGGCTCCATGGCATCTGTTGCCCTTCCGATGGCGCCGTGGGCTGGGCTGTCTTTTATGGTGCAGGCTGCCGTCCGACTTTACACCAGGTCAGAGCAGGTGTTAATTTCCTGCTGCTAACTCCCCCTATCGCGTACTTTGTGTTCTTATCGCCGATCTGGCTGGTTGATGTGAAAGTTGAGGTGTTGTGTTTTTGTGGCTTTTGCATGGGAACGCCTATTCTGCATCTCATTAGCGATGGTTGGGGAGGTCCTCTATGGCGATGTTTTTTGCAGCTGCTATCGCGGGAAAACTGGTGCTGTGGGTTGTTAGCACCAGCTTGTGAATGGTGCGGTAAATTTATCACAACTTTGGCTGTGCTTAAGTGCTGTTAATTTGGCGATAGCTCCTTGTGAATATGCCCCTAATATTTCAACAAAGCTAAGTAAAAGCATCGCTTTCAGCTCAGTGCTGCAATCAATGCGGTCAGTCGGAACCATGTATTAAAGGTTTTCCAATGTATTAGTATGGAGGGGGTACTATGACGCAGAAATAAAGAATAGTAATGTAAAGGTGATAGGCAGATAGGGAGTTTTAGACTAATTGTCTAGGGATGTGCCTTGACCAATGTTCGAGGTAAACATTTGTTCTTACTTAAGTTTGCAAGTGCTCAAATATTCCTTATTATTCTTACATGATTTTTACACGAATAACACACATTAATAATAATAAAATGACATTTGTTATGTTAAGTTATATATATACTTTTAAAGCACGAGAATAACCGGAGGTGTCTTGGCATGTACTCTTTCTGGAGTTCAGATGGCACACCTTTAACATTCTCCGGTAAGAATCATAGATGTTTTAACATACTTGTCTTCTTATAAACAGCCTTTTCTGTAAGGGAGAACAATGTTTCACGTAGCGGTGAGAAACACCTGACTGTGTTCTTTTTCTCTGCAAATGACGCACTTACAATATAGGCTGGGGAAAACTATGCTGGTGCAATCCCCAAAAATATTATGGGTCTCACGATATCGGGAGCATAGATAAAGACTTTTCATCAGGTTTGCTCTTTTTTGTAGTTTTTTTGTTTCATGTCAGGTGAAGTCTTGGCTTCAGATGTGGAGCCATTCCTCGAAGACATGTAATTTCTCAGCTGGACATGGGGTGAGGGTGGTGTTTGTTAGGCTGGCTATCTTGAAGATGATGCAGGCTTGAAGGAGGGGCCTGTTTGATTCCACCAGGGTTGGGGTGATGCACTTAAATATCTTTAGGCTCTTGATAAGAACAGCTGCTTCAAGCATTAAGCCTTAAAGGATTAAAGGAAAGAATAGGTAATCCATTGGACCACAAAAAACCCTGGGAGTATAGCGATATAAGAAACAATGGTTCACAGTTATCAGTGAATGGGGCAGAGGTTAATGACAGAAAGCTACAGTATATAATGCTAGTTTTGATACATTTACCCATTGATAAATATGCTCTACAAGCTTTGGTGTAAGGCTGAATGAGGGGTCCACTCCAGGTGTCTGTAAATCCATGAAACTGGCCGAAACATTATGGTCAACTAAAGTGAGTCCCAGATTTAATTTTTGGGTGCCAGGTGCTGGTCCTAATGCCAAAGAGAGTCTTGGGGCTGAATTGTATAAAGTGCCACCGGGGCACAACAGGATTGGACTCCTTCTTTGTGCACCCCGGGGCACTTTGGTATTACAGAAGGGGCTGCAGGCGTTTGTGCAGCCACTTCTGTATAATACAGATAGCGCTGGTGCACATATGGCGCCAGCAATATCTCAAGAGGGTGTATCATCCTTTGCATGGGGCGTGACCCCAGACAAATATGGGACTCTCTTGACCTCTGCATTATAGACACAGGCGCAAAGAAGCCGCAGGAGTTGCACTGAGTGTGCCACAAAAAGGTGGTGTACTGTCTGTTCGCCCCCTGAGGCAGCCCTTTCAAGGGATTAAAGGGGGCCTAGTAAACCTCCCAGAGACCTTCTTTCAGGAGGGTGCAGTCATTCACTGCACCTGCCTGTAAGGGAATCTCTTATCCCTTTTGAAAGTGCAGATGGGTACCGCGTGCACTGTGAAACTCAAAGCAGCTTTGACGCAGCTGCTCCATATTTCACTTGAATGTGCTGCCCCTGGGTAGGGCCCATTTTCCCTGTTTGCGTACAGTGCACCTGTTTGAAGGTACACCGTAGAGCAACCCAGAAAAGCGTGCCCTATATGTAATATGGACTTTGGTGTCCATTTGAATGAGTAGACTACTAGAAGGCTGATTGTTGGAGTCTGAAGAACCTTGTCTCTGTTCCTGGTAGATATTGTATACTCATCTAACTAATCTGTTTTGGTGACCATAAACACCACTTCCAGAACCCTCTCTGAAAAATCTGAGCCAGTTCACCAGTGACTCCTAATAGCATCAAAAATATCCATCAATGACCAGCATCATTAGTGTATCAAACACTCTTATCCATTGTCCTATAGGAGATCTGCGTAGAACATGATTGAACCATATTGTTAGTAAAATAGACTAAATCAAATGTTAGTATATGCATTCTCCATGCTATTGGTGCTTAGTTGGCGCGTAGACAAACTCATCATAGGACATACTGATCCAGTGTGAGCGGTATAAATATTTTAAGTTTAACTTTCAATTCACAACTTACTCATTTATCCCTGTAACTTTACTGGACCACCTACAGTTAGAGGGATCACAGAATTACCCTCACCACATAGGCAAATGGTACTCTGATAGATCTTTTTCTTCCAACAGGCGGGTGGGAATTAGGATGTCCAAAACACAACGTTGGCCACTCAATGACGACCATTAATTGGTGTCTTAACCCACAAGTATGAAATAAGGCTAAAATACACTACACTCAGGACCATACTGTAAAATAAAGTGTTGCAATGGGGAAACCCAATCTCCTAAAGAAATTAAGCCTAACTAAAAGGATACATTCTAGAAGCTCTGCTACTGTGTTAGACCTGTCTGGCTTTTTGCGTAGTCCCTCCAATTTATTATTTATTTTGTCCCCTTTTTGCCCCTCATACCTTTAATAATTTTTGTGTCCACTAACTTTTTCTAGGTGTTGGTCAAGGGGATAGGTGTTCTTTTCCCCCCTCATAGTTTTTCACCTCAGGCCTAGAGGCCTGTTCTGACAGGAAAATAGTTGGAGTCACAAAATGGTGGCTACTAACTGTCCTAACTGCCAAACCCAGAACCTGTCCCATAGAGTAGAATAGGGCGTTCCAGAACCTTCTGGTCCCTTCTGGACTCCTGAGGGTCAGCCTATAAAAGGCGGAATGCTGGTCAGCCATTTTGTCTAACCAGAGTGAGTCAGCTGGAGGACAGGCTGTAGCAAAAGGTGGGGGAGGATAGTCAGAGGGTTGCCTTACTGATTCACCACCCTTCCTCCCTTGGGTTATTTGTCCTGACCCTGCTGTTTTGGATGGCTGGAGACCCTGGGCGCCTGACCAACCCCTAGCTTAGACATAGCGGGGTGTCAAAAGGAGAAGGAGACTGCAGCGCTGCGGAGCGCAGACCTCTGCCCAGTGAGGGAGACCTTTGAAAGGGTGTACTTCATCCCCAATCCCTGACAGCACCATGGGTTAAGAAGTCTCTGAAGGATAGAGATTGGGAGCTGACCTGTGAAGAGATATAGCTCTAGGTTCCATCGCCTTAGGTGTAAAGCAGACTTTGGCCAGTGTGTCCCTGTGGGACCTTACCTAAAACGCAGGCGACAGGACTCTACTTCCTCTCAGGAAACAGAGGAAGGAAAGGGGTGCCTGTTCTTATGAAGCGGCGCTGATCTCGCCGTGTACAGGACCCCGGGGGCACCGGCCGCGTTGTGGTGGATGTGCCATTGTTTTGAAGGTATTTGAGCGCTATCGCGCATGCCCCCAGCGTTCCCACTTCCACAGTTCAGGAAGGGCCTAGGATCGAGCAGGCCCGAGAGAGAAGCGTCTCGCCCTCGGAAGTTAGCGCGTGAGAGCAGCGTCTCACCATCGGAGCCAGCGAGGTGAGAGGCGGGGACAGCGCGGGCGCCTCACGCATGCCTGAAGGTGTAGTGTTCCCCTGATCAGAGCTGAGGAGGAGCGCCAGAAACCCTTCGGCGGCTGAAAGTGTGTGGTGTCACCTCTTCCCTGCTCGAGCGCCTCCTGAAGGAGCTGGCGTGAGCGGGAAGGGAAACCTGAGGAGCCTGATAGCGGCAGGGGAATTCTGATTACTCTGTCCTTCTCCGCTCGTGAGCCTTACAGAGCAGTTGGCTCGAGCGGGGTGGGAAAGGCTGAGGGGCCCTGGAAGCTGGTGAGCTTTGCCAGCGCTTGGTTCCTTTGACTTGCCAGGTGGTTACCCCCCCATCTCCTGGTGTACCAAGACTTCAACCGCCAGATCTTCTACAAGTAAGGAGGTTATTTGCAAGGGGAAAGTGGCGCTAGAGCCCATAAAGGAGTAACTCAGACACTGGTCGTTTCTTCCACTGTATGATACAAGGTGGGGAGTAGCTTGAGGGAACCAACTGCGAATAGAGGGCTGAAGGAATCTGCTGGTTAAGTAAAGGCATAAGTTCCTCATAGAGTTTGCTGATGTCTAAGTAAACTTCAGGTTTAACTGAAATTCCTCATTGTACGTGTACCTGGTTGGTGAGGTAATGGTGCTGATGAGAAGAGTTTAGGGCACCTCATTGAAGTCAAATCTGGTTAATGTTGGTGTCTGAGTAAATGTATTATTGATGATAATTACTGAAATAAGTTAGCAGCTCTGAAAGTAGGACTACTGATTTCAAGACATCTAAATGTAATGTGCTGATAAGTTCATAGAACTGTGTGTTGACATTATTTGGCAATTTTAAAAGTACTGTTTCTTCTCCTGACAGAATGTATTATATTGAACTGTGAATTCTAGAACCAAGAGAGCAAAGATATTATTTTTATAAACAAGTACTTATTTTTCCAACATTGGTGTAGTGTCCTTTTTTTGTGTTATTGCGTGGAATTACTGCTGGGTGGTTTGCAACCTTCACACTTGTGCCTCTAGTATTGTGTCTTACCCTAGGCCAGGCTACCCTAGGTGACCTGACATCCCAGGTTCCAACAGATTGGTGTCTAGCGGTGGGATCCTGACTGTGGTTGCAGCTACTCAGTAGTAATTAAACGTAATACACTAGCCTACACCAGGAGTTTTCTCCTAGCGGCCCTCCTAATTTGTCCTTTTGGTTTTCCAAATTTGTTCCTGGTGGTGGGGTGGAGGTGGCTTTAGGTTGCCCTTGCAACTCTAATTTCCTTGTGTGTATAACTTGGTATTGCCTATTGTAAAATGGAGTTTGCATTAGAAAACCTAGATACCTATTCTGTGGCTCAGCTGAAAGATTTCTGCCAGAAAATGGGGGTATTTTTTAAGCATGGTGCCAAGAAGGGGGAACTCCAGACCAGTCTAAGGGCTTGGGTGGAGGCACACAAAGAAGGGAAGGAGGAGGATGAAGGGGCAGACCGGGACCCGGTTGTGGAGATAAATGGATTATTCCACTCGGAGGGGGAAAACCTACTCCCAGGACCAGGGTCCTACTCCAGGAAAGGCAGTAGTGTCTCCGGGGGAAGCTTAACCGAAGCAGAGCTCGCTGACAGAAGGGAAAAGAGGCAATTAAAATGGGAGTTGGCTAAGCTGGAGCAGGAGAAGGAAGAGAAGAGGATGGTTCATGAGTTCAGGTTGAAAGAGTTGGAACTTCAGGCCCTACAACGGGGGCCCTCTCCTGTAATGAATGGTGGCAGCGAATCTAAAGAGACAGCCAGGGAGTCCAGACCCTATTTACCAAAAGATCTCATTGCTAGCTTTAGTCAGGGAGATGACATAGCCAAGTGGTTGGCTGCCTATGAGGTCTCCTTAAGAGCCCATGGGGTGCAGGAGAAGCACTGGGGGGGGGTGGTTTGTATAAATACATGCCTCCTGCTGGCCGGGACACATTGCTGGCCCTGGAACCAGAGGAGCAAACCAACTACCCCATCATGAAGCTAGCATTGGTAAGGAAGTTTGGGCTTACCCCAGAGAGGTACCGTCAGAAATTCAGGGGGAGCCACAAGTTGGGTACCCAGAACTGGGTGGACTTCCTTGACTACGCACGTAAGGCATTGGAGGGCTGGGTCAAGGGCAGTGAGGTGAAGGACTATGAGGGGTTGTATGATCTATTTTTGAAAGAGCACCTCCTCGAGAAATGGTTTTCCCGAGCTGCGCCAACACCTGGTGGACAGCAAGCTGACCAATCCCCGGAAGCTTGCAGAGGAGGCGGACATCTGGGCAAGTACCCGGGTGTCCTCAAAGGGGACTGGAGGGGATTCCCAAAAAGCCGGACAGGGCGCCCCTCAGAAGAAGGAGGGGGGAGATAAAAGGAGGGAGTTCTCTAAAGGTCCCCAAAACAATTTCCAAGGAAAGGGAACAGGTTTCACCCCTAAGGTAAACCAGCCCAGAAACCCTAATCCTGGCCAAAGCCAGCAGCCAAGGGTTCTCCACTGTTTTGAGTGTGGTGGTGTTGGACATTATAAGGGGGATGTCAGATGCCCAAAGAGACCACCCCCTCCCACTGGAGGAAAACCACCGGGAGTAGCTAGTGTAGCGCTCGGGGAGGAGTTGCCCTTAGATAAGGGGGGTGAGTGGGCGGGTGTCACCTTAGTGTCCCTGGGAGAGCAGGAGATTGTTCCAAAGATCCAGGTGCCCCCAAATACTACAAAGTATGGGCAATGGGTCACCATCAATGGCCAGAGAGGGGAGGCTCTGAGAAATACAGGAGCCAGTATGACTATGGTGAGAAGTCAACTGGTGTCTCCAGAGCAGGTGGTTCCCAATGTACTCCACCCCGCCGCAAATGGCTGATGGCAGAATGGGCCACTATCCAGTGGCTGAGGTTCCCTTTGAGTGGGAGGGGGTTGCAGGTTCACTTCGAGTTGCCGTAAGCCCTGCCGTGCCAGTTGATTGTCTGCTGGGGAATGACATGGAGCACAACACTTGGAGAGAGGTGGAATACCGGACGCACTCTGCGATGCTGGGTACACCTGACTGGGCCTGTGTGAGCACACGGTCTGCGACTGCCCGGAGAGGGAGTTCGCCTGGTTTGGAGCCTGGAACAATGGCCCAACCCGCTGCCAAAAAGGGACAGACCCGGAGACAGGAAGAGCCTGCTTCGGCTTCCACACCCCATGTGACAGATCGGCCACCTGCGGTGGTGGGCCAGGAGTCCGTGGTGGGGGAAGTAGTCTCTCTGGAGGACCTACCCATCCCTGCTGAGTGGCATGTGGAGGGAGGGCCTACCAGAGAGGACTTCTGTAAGGGGCAGAGGGAGTGCCCTACCCTTGAGGGACTGAGGCGTCAGGCTGAAGCCCAGGCAGCAGGTGATGCTACGGGACACCACCATATTTACTGGGAGGTTGGACTCCTCTACAGTGAACCCAAGGTACCCTTACCTGGCTCATCAAGGGCCTTGGTGGTCCCGCAGCAATACCGAGCCTTTCTGCTGGAATTGGCTCATGCAATACCCTTGGCAGGACACTTAGGCCAGGACAAGACCTTTGCTCGGCTTGTCCTCCACTTTTACTGGCCTCAGATGAAAGTGGCGTCCAACATTTACTGTCGGACATGTGTATCCTGCCAGGCCAGTGGGAAAACAGGGGTAAAGCTGAAAGCTCCCCTGGAACCACTTCCAGTCGTTAGCACCCCCTTTGAAAAGGTGGGCATCGACATTGTAGGGCCATTGGATCCACCAACAACACCTGATCTCTTCTCGTCCCAAGAGAAGGATGGGTCGGTGGAGGGAGTGATTCTCTCCCCATCCCTAACTCCTGAGCAGCGAAAGGATTGCCGCCAGGTATTGGAGCAGTACTCTTCGTTGTTCTCCCTTGTCCCGGGAAGAACCCACCTCTGTACCCATGATGTGGACACAGGGGACAGCCCACCAGTGAAGTCGAAGACCTACCGGCTGTCCGACAAGGTGAAGGCTAGCATCCATGGAGAGGTTGCCAAGATGCTAGAGCTGGGAGTTATCGAACCTTCCAACAGCCCCTGGTCCAGTCCGGTGGTGCTCGTGCCAAAAGCCGCGCCACCAGGCACCACACCCGAACTGAGGTTCTGTGTGGATTACCGGGGACTGAACTCAGTGACAAAGACTGATGCTCATCCGATCCCTAGGGCGGATGAATTAATTGACCGGCTAGGAGCTGCCCAATATCTAAGCACCTTTGACCTCACTTCAGGGTACTGGCAGATCTCCTTGACAGATGGAGCAAAGGAAAGGTCAGCCTTCTCCACGCCTGAGGGACACTTCCAATTTTGCGTGATGCCCTTTGGGCTCAAAAATGCCCCTGCCACATTTCAGCGGCTGGTGAACCAGGTCCTCTCTGGAATGGAGAGTTTCTCTGCTGCTTACCTGGATGACATTGCTGTCTTCAGTAGCAGTTGGGAGGACCATTTGCAACATTTGCAAGCAGTTCTCCAGGCCCTGAAACAAGCTGGATTGACCATCAAGGCCAGCAAATGTCAGATTGGGCAGGGGTCGGTTGTGTACCTTGGACACTTGGTGGGTAGGGGGTCAGTGCAGCCCCTGCAGGCAAAGATTGAGGCAATCATGGCCTGGGAACCCCCCAAGACACAGACTGAGGTCCGAGCTTTCCTGGGCCTCACAGGCTACTACCGTCGCTTTGTGAAGGGATATGGCACTATTGTAGCGCCCCTCACAGAGCTCACCTCAAAGAAACAACCTCGACGGGTAGTTTGGACGAAAGCTTGTCAGCAAGCTTTTGAGAAACTGAAGCAGGCAATGTGTGCAGCACCGGTCCTGAGGGCCCCAGACTTCTCCAAGGAGTTCATTGTCCAGACAGATGCATCAGAACATGGCATTGGGGCAGTGTTATCGCAACTAAATGAAGAGGGCCTGGATCAGCCTGTGGTCTTCTTATCCAGGAGACTGCTTCCCCAGGAACAGAAGTGGAGTGCAATTGAGAGGGAAGCTTTTGCGGTGGTGTGGGCTCTGAAGAAGCTGCGACCATACCTCTTTGGCTCGCACTTCCTGGTTCAGACTGACCACCGACCCCTTCGTTGGCTGATGCAAATGAAGGGGGAAAATCCCAAGCTGTTGAGGTGGTCCATTTCCCTACAGGGAATGGACTTCCGGGTGGAACATCGGCCTGGAGTGGACCACGCCAATGCAGACGGTCTCTCCAGGTATTTCCGCCTTAGTGATGAGGACTCCCAAGGGGTTGGGTAGTTCTCCCCACTTTCAGCTGGGGGGGACGCGTGTTAGACCTGTCTGGCTTTTTGCGTAGTCCCTCCAATTTATTATTTATTTTGTCCCCTTTTTGCCCCTCATACCTTTAATAATTTTTGTGTCCACTAACTTTTCCTAGGTGTTGGTCAAGGGGATAGGTGTTCTTTTCCCCCCTCATAGTTTTTCACCTCAGGCCTAGAGGCCTGTTCTGACAGGCAAATAGTTGGAGTCACAAAATGGTGGCTACTAACTGTCCTAACTGCCAAACCCAGAACCTGTCCCATAGAGTAGAATAGGGCGTTCCAGAACCTTCTGGTCCCTTCTGGACTCCTGAGGGTCAGCCTATAAAAGGCGGAATGCTGGTCAGCCATTTTGTCTAACCAGAGTGAGTCAGCTGGAGGACAGGCTGTAGCAAAAGGTGGGGGTAGGATAGTCAGAGGGTTGCCTTACTGATTCACCACCCTTCCTCCCTTGGGTTATTTGTCCTGACCCTGCTGTTTTGGATGTTGGAGACCCTGGGCGCCTGACCAACCCCTAGCTTAGACATAGCGGGGTGTCAAAAGGAGAAGGAGACTGCAGCGCTGTGGAGCGCAGTCCTCTGCCCAGTGAGGGAGACCTTTGAAAGGGTGTACTTCATCCCCAATCCCTGCCAGCACCAAGGGTTAAGAAGTCTCTGAAGGATAGAGATTGGGAGCTGACCTGTGAAGAGATATAGCTCTAGGTTCCATCGCCTTAGGTGTAAAGCAGACTTTGGCCAGTGTGTCCCTGTGGGACCTTACCTAAAACGCAGGCGACAGGACTCTACTTCCTCTCAGGAAACAGAGGAAGGAAAGGGGTGCCTGTTCTTATGAAGCGGCGCTGATCTCGCCGTGTACAGGACCCCGGGGGCACCGGCCGCATTGTGGTGGATGTGCCATTGTTTTGAAGGTATTTGAGCGCTATCGCGCATGCCCCCAGCGTTCCCACTTCCACAGTTCAGGAAGGGCCTAGGATCGAGCAGGCCCGAGAGAGAAGTGTCTCGCCCTCGGAAGTTAGCGCGTGAGAGCAGCGTCTCACCATCGGAGCCAGCGAGGTGAGAGGCGGGGACAGCGCGGGCGCCTCGCGCATGCCTGAAGGTGTAGTGTTCCCCTGATCAGAGCTGAGGAGGAGCATCAGAAACCCTTCGGCGGCTGAAAGCGTGTGGTGTCACCTCTTCCCTGCTCGAGCGCCTCCTGAAGGAGCTGGCGTGAGCGGGAAGGGAAACCTGAGGAGCCTGATAGCGGCAGGGGAATTCTGATTACTCTGTCCTTCTCCGCTCGTGAGCCTTACAGAGCAATTGGCTCAAGCGGGGTGGGAAAGGCTGAGGGGCCCTGGAAGCTGGTGAGCTTTGCCAGCGCTTGGTTCCTTTGACTTGCCAGGTGGTTACCCCCCCATCTCCTGGTGTACCAAGACTTCAACCGCCAGATCTTCTACAAGTAAGGAGGTTATTTGCAAGGGGAAAGTGGCGCTAGAGCCCATAAAGGAGTAACTCAGACACTGGTCGTTTCTTCCACTGTATGATACAAGGTGGGGAGTAGCTTGAGGGAACCAACTGCGAATAGAGGGCTGAAGGAATCTGCTGGTTAAGTAAAGGCATAAGTTCCTCATAGTGTTTGCTGATGTCTAAGTAAACTTCAGGTTTAACTGAAATTCCTCATTGTACGTGTACCTGGTTGGTGAGGTAATGGTGCTGATGAGAAGAGTTTAGGGCACCTCATTGAAGTCAAATCTGGTCAATGTTGGTGTCTGAGTAAATGTATTATTGATGATAATTACTGAAATAAGTTAGCAGCTCTGAAAGTAGGACTACTGATTTCAAGACATCTAAATGTAATGTGCTGATAAGTTCATAGAACTGTGTGTTGACATTATTTGGCAATTTTAAAAGTACTGTTTCTTCTCCTGACAGAATGTATTATATTGAACTGTGAATTCTAGAACCAAGAGAGCAAAGATATTATTTTTATAAACAAGTACTTATTTTTCCAACATTGGTGTAGTGTCCTTTTTTTGTGTTATTGCGTGGAATTACTGCTGGGTGGTTTGCAACCTTCACACTTGTGCCTCTAGTATTGTGTCTTACCCTAGGCCAGGCTACCCTAGGTGACCTGACATCCCAGGTTCCAACATACTGCAACACAGAATTGAAGAAGCAGAACATGATATTGTTGCAGGGATTCTCCTCTGGAACAGAACTATGCTTGGAACCATAGAACATCAGCACAAGGGCCTAAAGGGTTCATCATGATGGCAGTAGGCCCGCCAATGCCAGCCCTGCGGTGGCGGGCCTTCCGCCATCAGACTGGCAATTTCCCCCGCCATTTTACGATGGCTGGGAGAATTGTTCCGCAAGCACGGTGGGCGCAAAGACCGCCGCCACGCTTCCGCCACAGGGAATTGTTACGATTTCCTGGTGGAACGGACCGATGGAGGTGAATGGTGGCGGTGCCTACCAGGCACCGCCTGCCAGATCACAATGCTGGCCTCAGCCAGCCTTTCCATGGTAGGGAAACCTCCATGGAAAGGCTGGCACAGAATGAATTTGGGGGTCCGTTGCGGGCCCCCTCTGTGTGGCGGTTGGGTGGTGGTGCACTGGGGGGGTACCCATGGTATCCCCTGCATTTCCCTCAACAAAATGGCAGGCACCGCATGGTGCCTGCCACGTAGTGCAGGGAAACGCACTGTACGACATATTAACATTGCGAATGGTGCTGGAGCAAGCTGCACTGTCCGCAATGTTAAATCCCCGGGATGCACCCTTTGCAGGCGAATCATAATTTCAGGGGTGGGACCGCCTCATGACTGGTGGGGGGTCCCAACTACTGCAAAGATGGTGGGCGGACCCAGGTCCGCCCGCCATCGTAATGAGCCCCTAAGTCACCACACTACCTCAGTATCCATGAGTCTGAATCCAACAAGCTATAGTGCCTCACTTGCCCTCCTAACCTTACCAGAAAAAAAAGTAAATTGGCACCCCAGAACACAACACTCTCGAACCTCTCAGGGATCGCAGTAATAGGACACAGCCTTTCGCTTCCTTACTAATACTCAAAGGCAGTTTAGAATATTTATTCATACTATTGTGCTGTGAAATGCAGTATACGTGCCACAATTGGAGAACAGATACATACTAAAAATATGTTAGCATGGTTAATAATCCATATATGATTAAAAGCCCTGTCAATTTATAGGACAGAGTAACCTGAACCCCCTCCATTGCTAATAAAGCTAAATGATTTTAAATCAAAGATATCTGTGATTACTGTTGGCCTTGGACCTTAACATACACGGATGAACACTCTACATATCAGCAGACACAGTGCTCTTCTCTCAGAACTCTTGTGCCATGTATCTGTTTTTTGCTCATGTGCTCATCTCTATGATAGGACATGTATGCATGAACAACAGCTGCATTCTTGGGTTATGTTTAAGTGCTATGGCCTTGCCAGAAAGAATAACATGGGACATTTTTTTTTACCTTGTCTATGGTGTTCGGACCAAATCCCAGGAAAAGAACACAACTTGAAAACATTTAGAGGTTCTGTGTGAAAATACAATGTGAATTTGAATAGGAGAAGCACACCTGTTTTTGCCGTTATTAATCCTTTATATGGTGAATAATCTATGCGTGCGACATTGGTGGCACGTTTGCCCTCACGTGCCCTACTTGAACCAACCTAACTCGAGTGAATAACACCCGACCAATGTGCACAGTTGCAAACTCTATTGAGTTTATTTCCAAATGTTTCAAATTTTTAAACCTTATCAAATTTCAATTTGTGTTAACATAACATCTCAGTTATAAACATAGAACATAACATTGTTTGTTTTTAGGACATAACAGTTCTTTTTAAGCTCAGAACAAAACAGCGTTCATAACGTTACACATCACTTTCACATGAAACAATTAACATTTAAGATGCCCGATGCATTTCGAGCCCTATGAGGCTCTTCCTCCGGGGCCTGAAATCTAAACAGAATGTAAGAAAACAGCGTTACATTTGGGGGACCACTGCTACATTAAAATTAAGTAGAAAACATGCTCCACCACCATCTCCACGTGTGTGAATTGTGCAAGGCTTACCCTCTTCTTCTATGACTGAATGAAGAAACCTGAGTGGTAAAAAACGCAACATAAACTCTCAAAACCTTAAATCAAATGACTGTGTGACAGACAACCACTAAATGCGTCTATCTACCAACTGAACTTACCCTCGTGAAGACACATCGCCGAAAACTGTTTCTACAAGAAAAGTGGATCATGGTCAGTATTTCGGGCGCCTTTAAGCTATAGTAGAAGAAACTATCCAAAACAAATCCTCCAAACTACGTACCTAGTGAGAAAACGCTGTCCGTAAATAACACTCGGGGCTGTTGCCAGACGGTCAGACGGCTGGGTCAAAACCTCGCGCTTAAAACACCACATCATTAAAGCGACTCCCAATGAAAGCCTCGCTACTCCCTCATACGTCACTCCAACAACTAGAGCGGGCGGTTCACTCTAAGACCGGTATTACTTCCTGGATGATAAACTTCACTACAAACCACGTGATGCCGGCTTGGCATTAGAAATGACGCTGATCTCAAAGCTAATCGACGGTGCACAACGCGTGTAAAATTAAAAATGAAAAATGGCACATGCAGTGAGCAAAAGTGAATAAGAGTAAACAAATTATGTAAATAGACCAACAGGGTCAAAAGAAAACGATCGTTCTGTACAGTTATTTTGCATCAACCAGCATTACAGTACATAGACCACATGGTACTTAGAATTACATACAATTTTTACAAAAAGCAGGAAAAATCTATTTTTTCATTTAACCCTTTCGGGTCTTGAGTCCCCAATTTTTTTATCCAGAAAATTTCTCTCTGTAACAGAGATCTAGTTAGGTCTGTGCCCTCTACCTTCTCCACCCTTTCTAGGACTGAAAACTGCAGTTGAGCTATGCTGTGTTGCGCCTCCTGCCAGTGCACTGCTAGAGGACTCTTCAAACTTATGTTTCTAATGGTGCTTTTATGTTCAGAAATCCTGATTTTTATTTTACACTCAGTTTTACCCACATAAAGTTTCCCACATGGACACTTTATGTAGTAGATCAAAACATTAGAGTTACAATCAGCGTTAAAAAATAGTGGGATGTTTTTGCCTGTTTGAGGATGGTGGATTGACGTGCCCGTGATGGCATTATTACAATGGACACAGTTACCACATCTCTTCATTCCCTTGAGGGAAGAGATTTGTTTTTGTTTGAATTTAGGCACCAAAAGTTCCTTAAGATTTTTCGACCTCGTGTAAGCAAACATTGGCTTAGATTCAAAAATGCCATTAAAATCTGCTTCGTTTTGCAAAAGTGCCCAATGTTTATTGACTATGTTCTTGATTTTCTGTGAACTTGTGGAAAATTTCATGACAAAAACTTGTCTCTCCTGTTTCTTTTTCATTTTTTGGTGTAACAAGTTTGTTCTGTCATACGTTTTCACTCGTTGTCTGGTTTTCTCCAGAATTTCTTTGGGATAACCTCTCTGTTCGTATTTTTTCTGTTGAATATCAAGATGTTTCTCCAAGTCTGTCTCTTTAGAACAAATCCTTTTAATCCTCATAAATTGAGAAAGAGGTAGGTTGTCTCGCAAATTCTGTGGGTGAAAACTTTGATATAACAATGCATTGTTTACATCAGTTTCTTTCCGGAACACTTCTGTTTGTATTTCTGAGTCCACTACGGTAATAGCCACATCTAAAAAAGAAATCTTCTGTTCACTGATATTAGACGTGAACTGGATGTGTTCATTGAACTGATCTAATTGTAGCAATTTCTTTTCCAGTAGTGATTTCTTAGCATTCCATATGACAAAGATGTCGTCTATGAATCTGCAGTATAATACTGCATGCTTTTTCCAGTCCTCATCAGTGTATATGTAGTCTGCCTCGAATTTAGCCATAAAAGTGTTCGCATATGCCGGGGCCCCGGCAAATCCCATAGAGGTCCCTTGTTGCTGTAAAAAGAAACAGTCTTCCCATTGAAAATAACTATGGTATAGGCAATAATGGAGAATTTCCAAAATGAAAACTTTGTCAGCCCTGATTGAAGGTTGACTCAGCAAGGCCCATTCTACTGCTTCCAGTCCACCCTGATGGGGAATAGACGTATATAGTGCTTTGACATCGATGGTACAGAGTAACATTTGCTTGTCTGTTTTTACTGTTTGTAGTTTTAGTAGAAAGTCAGTGGTATCCTTAACATGTGAGGGCCATTTTTGAACAAACGGTTGCAAAAATGTATCAATGTAGATTCCTAGGGGTTCAAAGATGGTACCGCACCCCGTTACTATCGGTCTCATAGGAGGGTTAGTGAGACTCTTATGTATTTTGGGAAGCATATACAATCTTGGTCTTCTCGGATGTTCTACTGTCAGGAATTGTTTAGTGGATGTGGTGATATGTCCAAGTTCTAGTGATTGTTCCAGAATGATGTTCAGTGTTGTCTTTAAGTCATCAATCGGGTCTTTATCCAATGGTAAGTACGTGCTTCTGTCCGCGACATGTTCTTCCACTTTCTCAATGTAAAACTTTTTGTTCATCACAACTATGGCTCCCCCCTTGTCCGCTTTCTGGATCATGATTGCTGGATTTTCTTGCAAAGATTTCAGAATGTTTCTATCTTGGACAGATAAGTTTTTCTGTCTACCTCTTGTTAGGTTAATGTTCTGTATATCATTGCGTACTGATCGCTCAAATGCTTCTATGATTTTATGAGAAACTGGCGCCTGAAACTTTGACTTGGGGCGGAATTCCAAAAATTCTGCCTCCTCTTTCTGGGGGGTAGCAGGAACAACATTAGTAAAGAAATGCCTCAATTTCAAGACTCTCATGAATTTAAAAAGTGACACTTCGCACTCCAGTTGATTCGTATTATGGGTAGGAACAAACCCTAGACCTTTATTTAGTATCCTGGTTTGGTGGGTTGACAACATGGTGTCTGAAATGTTAACAACCAGATTTACTTCTGACTCCTTGTTGCAGGTTTTTTTAAGGCTTCGCCTTGTTTTCCTGTTGATTTGGATGGTCCGGGTGGTTGACTTGAATCCGCGGCGTCGGATAAAAAAGAAGTTTGTTTAGCTCCAGGAGCATGCGCTCCTCTTTCCTCTGATGGTTTAGAAGCTTCTGATAGCTGAGACTGAACAGATGGTCTGCTTGCAGCTAGATCTGAGTCTGACACCGAACTTTCTTCGGAAGATACATTGGTCCTCCTTTTTGGAAAAACTCTTCGCTGGGCATAAACCTCTGCCCAGGTATACACTTCTTGTAATTTGTAATCCAATGTATCTCTTTTGAACTTTCTCAACTTCCCTTCTTG
This sequence comes from Lissotriton helveticus, assembly GCF_964261635.1. Taxonomy (NCBI): domain Eukaryota; kingdom Metazoa; phylum Chordata; class Amphibia; order Caudata; family Salamandridae; genus Lissotriton; species Lissotriton helveticus. The sequence goes on from NC_136071.1 coordinate 282,472,247, forward strand.
TATTTCCTTCGTGTGTTTGTCCAACCTTGAATTGATTTCCTCCAGTGATTTATCCAAGTCCACTTTATCCATTCGCTCTTCCAAGTCTGCCTTTATTGTTTCAATTTCTTTAGACAAATCGTTGATTGCTTTTGCTAATTCCTCTACCAGAAGCAGAATTAAATCCAGACTGCATTTATTTAGGATTGAATACCAACGCTCCATAAAGTCTTTGTTGAGATGAAACCTGAATAACATGGGTTTGATAGACAGCCTCAAACCTCTGGGAATACGTTTCACCCGATGATATTGTACCAGTGTCGATGCATGTAGTTTCTGGTTGATCTCTCTTCTAGCTAGAAATTCATAGTGTTTTAACTGTTGTATAATCGTGGTCCCTTGTGCATCAGCTGTTTTGATTTCATGAATAAGTGCGTATATGTTAGATGCTTCTTCTGGTGTATAGGCTAATGTACTGGCTCTGTGTTCAGTTGTGTTTGAGATTGCTTCAAATTGCATGGTGGGTGCTTTCTCACAAAGGACAAAGTAAACGATAAGAATTTGAATAGGAGAAGCACACCTGTTTTTGCCGTTATTAATCCTTTATATGGTGAATAATCTATGCGTGCGACATTGGTGGCACGTTTGCCCTCACGTGCCCTACTTGAACCAACCTAACTCGAGTGAATAACACCCGACCAATGTGCACAGTTGCAAACTCTATTGAGTTTATTTCCAAATGTTTCAAATTTTTAAACCTTATCAAATTTCAATTTGTGTTAACATAACATCTCAGTTATAAACATAGAACATAACATTGTTTGTTTTTAGGACATAACAGTTCTTTTTAAGCTCAGAACAAAACAGCGTTCATAACGTTACACATCACTTTCACATGAAAGTGATGTGTAACGTTATGAACGCTGTTTTGTTCTGAGCTTAAAAAGAACTGTTATGTCCTAAAAACAAACAATGTTATGTTCTATGTTTATAACTGAGATGTTATGTTAACACAAATTGAAATTTGATAAGGTTTAAAAATTTGAAACATTTGGAAATAAACTCAATAGAGTTTGCAACTGTGCACATTGGTCGGGTGTTATTCACTCGAGTTAGGTTGAAAATACAATGTGACACAAAAGCAAATGTATTTATATGGTAACATGTACAAAGGAAAATGAGGCCTACAATGTGCACCGTTAGGCTAACATAGGGAAAACTACAATGGGCCATGCAGAAAACACATGACAATATTCTGAAAAAAGTTGCTGATTCTCCGTACAACGCATTTAGATCAAAAGAATTGAACTCAGTTTCAAATAAATAACATCAGGACACAATAATAGACTTAGACAATTTAGATAGCTAGGTATAGTATTAATGTTCCAAAATTATACAGATAAGCATTTTCTTAAGCATCTCAGTCAAGAATATTAAGGCATGTAGTATTAGACTACACATTTAGCCAGAGGTTCAAATCCAAAGAGGATGGTTTAAAACAAACATCAGATACAAGGTTACAGACTCCTACCACCATTAAAGGTCGAAGGACAGTACAGTCCTTATAAACAGTGTCTGCAGATCTAAAAAAAAGTGGTAAAGGAATCAATTTGAAAGTCTTCTAAGAACAAGACCATGAGCATTAGCAAAAAGGAAATATAAAGCAAAAATCAATTTGTTTGGCAAAGAAGGATTGCAGGTCAACTGCATGAATACAGCAGCATCAGCATCAGCAAAAAGGCAGTCTGAGTTATGGACAATTAGGGCATTGCGATCAAAAGATAAAGTAAAAAATGTGATAAGTTGTGTCCCATAGAAAGAAATTGTAGTATTACATTGGGATGTGGGTCTCCTCACATTGAGAAGAAAAGAAAATCAAAGCATTGAGTGAATGCTACTGTTCCAAATGTTCTAAAGTAAGATAATAGTGTTTCATTGCCCCTCCTTTGTGGTTTCTTCTTTTAGAGTCCTTATAGTACTTAATGATGTGATGTCACTCCACTGGTCAGTTCATCCTAAGATTGGTTTACATATGTAATCACTAAGTACATTAAGTTTCTCCTGCCTTCTTTCCGAAGCATTTCATGTGAACGACTTGGCTTTCCGGGGATCACAGGTCTGTCAATGGTAAGAAATATACACTGTAACAGTCTATGGAATCAGTTTGGAGTTAACTTTCCCAGTAAACTATCTCAAAATGAACTTTGAAAGAATGTCCTTTAAACATTAAGATGAAAATATGCACAGAACAAATAATTCAACACTTGAAGAAATGCCAGTGAATTATTTTGCTTGCTAAGGGAAAATTGCAGCTCAAGAAAGAACACTTTTAAAGCTTAAAATGCACACATTAGCTTTAAATAAATTAAACTTAATCAGAATCAAATATAATGCAACAACTCAATTGCATAAAAAAAGAAGAAGATATGCTTCACCAATGTATTATTATATGGAATTGATTAGCATTTGCTATGGCCTATTGCGCAAATTTTCACTTCCATACATGTAAATTATTCTTAAAAACCATTTTACTAAAATCGTTTCCTAATTTTTATAATCATTAGGGTCTCTACTATAGCAACTGTAAGCTTCAATTTCCCAACTAATTTTATTGCATATTTGCACCACAATCTCATTGTGGTACGCATTTATTATACCTGATTTGAATGATTTGAGATATCTGCGATTAAAACATTAAAATTAGTAAGCCATTTTTTCTTTTTTACATTTCATAAAAACACCTAGCAATGATCATAACGTTTTTACATAGGAAAAAATGTAAAAATGTAAACCGAGTATTTGTAAAGCGCACAGCTACCCGTAGGCATCCCAGCGCTGGGGGCCATCGGGAAGATTAATCAAGCTATTGCCCAGAGTCACATGGTACTGGGCTGACCTGCCGCCGGTGCCTGGGATTGAACCATGATCCCCAGCGTCCAGCATCAGTCGCCCTGGCCTCTGCGCCACACCTCTTAATGATTGCTTCTTGTAGGCAGACCAAACGTCATCCTCAACACCATAATATTTTGTAGGGATGTTGTTGTTGCTGTCTTTTTGTGCTAGACCTAGCTTTTTCAGTGGGTTTATCCCTAGAATTTTTGCTTTTTGACCTCCTGTTTCTGACCTGTTCTTGTTGATTTTATAACTCTGGGCACTTTACCACTGCAGTGCAAAAGTGCATATGCCCTGGGTGTATATTGTGTCATGGATTGATGTTTCCATAATTGGATATTTGATTTACTAGTCAGTTCCTAGTACAGTGCACCGTGTGTGCCCAGGGCCTCTAAATCAAATGCTATAAGTGGGCTTGCAGCACTGATTGTACCACCCACATGAGCAACATGTAAATGTAACTCAAGCCTGCCATTGCAGTGCCTGTGTGCAGTCTAGTACTGCCATATCGACCTGGCAAGTGAACCCATTTGCCAGGCCCTAATCTTCCCTTTTCTTACAAGTTAGTCACCCCTAAGGTAGGCTCAAGGTAACAGTGTGGGCAGGGTGCAATGTATGTGAGAGGTAGAACATGCCCTGATGTGTATGGTTTGTCCTGGCAGTAAATTACCGCTAATTTCGTTTTTCACTATTGCAAGGCTACCTGGTCCTATAGGATAGAATGGGGAGTTTGCTTATAACCTCTTATAAACATAAATAACCCTGGGAACAACAAGGTAGGAAAATAAAGTTTGATATGCCTGAACTCAGAATGTTAAAATGCATCTTTTAGTGAGGGTGATTTTTACATTCTGTTTTTGAATATAAAACTTTTAGAAAGTAGGTGTTTTCTTGCTTAGCCATCAAGTGTGCCTCTGCTAGGTATGTGTATTGCATGTCTGGCTTCGGAATGGCAGGGGCTGGGGAGGAGCAGTGGCTCCAGAGAGTCTGATGAGTCAGGGGTGGGCTGAATAGACCTGGGCTGCATTTAGAGTAGGGGTGGAGATCCTTTCACCTGAATTGGCCTGGTCTGCCTTCCACAATGCTGTCTCCACCTCCTGCCAGGATGCTGCGACAGAGAGGATATAACTGGTTTTGACCAAGCACTGGCTTCTCTGCCTCCAGAGAAGAAAGGATTTTGTAGGATAAATATTGGGGCCCAGACCTCAGAACTTTAGATCATTTCTTGAAATTAAGAGGAACCTTTGCCAAGGAGAAGAGCTGAAGAAACTAAGGAGTAATACTGCCCCTGTGCTGTTTGCTTTCGGGATTGGCCTGCAGTGGCTGATTCTGCTGAGGAAAGGAGAAAGGACTTTGCTGTGTGCTGTGTCCCCTGCTTGAAGAAGATCTCCAAGGGCTTGAAAAAGAGCTTGCCTCCTGTTAAGAAGGCTCAGGGACACAAAAGACTTCCTGCACCTCTGCTGGTGCTGCTGGACTCTGCCATCTGTGAGTCCTACCCTTGCCTGAGGTGCCTCCTGCAGTCAAAGGGCCTCAGACGTGGGTCTTGCAGCTGCTCTCTGCAAGAACCGGCGCGAAGCATCACAAAACCGTACAAAGCCTCTTGGAACTGGTGACTCAAAGCCGCGGCGAGTCCGGCCTGGTGACGCAAAGCCTCACTGCACAGGCCGCAGCACCGCCACTGGACGCTGCAAAGCCTCGCAAAGCGATGCCTCACCTCCGGGCACAGCAAATCGCACTTAGGCGCCAAGTTTACAAGAACACTGGGCCGCAGTAAGAAACCAATGCATCACCTCCCTTTCAGTAAGGAACCAACGCATCACCTCCCCTGGAGTAAGGAACTGATGCATCACCTGCCCTGTGGCTGTTTTTGTTTGAGACTGTGATTCATCCAAGGTACTTTGCTGCAGATTTACAAGCCCCTTGCACCATCGGGGCATCACTTTTTGGGTCATACCGGTGGTGCATTTTACTGCTCCATAATTACAAAGACAGGAAAAGCCACCCTGTGTGACTTTTCCTGTCCTTGTAAATAGGGCCCCTTTACAGGCAACACTTTGCATGAAAGGATCTTTCCATGGGTGTTGCTGTGGGTGTTCCAACGCAACACCCATGGAACCAGAAACATTTAAAGATTTATGAGGAATTGTTAACCTGGAAATGCGTTAAAATGCTACGCCACACCAAGTAGCGAGGCGCAATGAGGAGAAATGTTTTCATTTTTCCTCACTTTTTCCTCTTTCAATGCAGGCTGCATTTTACAGCACACATTGAAAGAGGAAAATGCCTGTAGAGATTGCTTTTGTGCAGGAAAGGGTAATCTCCCCATGACACAGGCATCCTTGCACCATGGTGCAAGGGTACCTGCGCTGATGCATGGCAGCTGTTTGTTCGCCAGCGCAGGGGAGAGCAGAGGAATGCGACGTATTATTGTACATTTGTCGCATTCCTGGGCTTTGAAAGTGCCGCAGCGTGGCACAGCCAAAGGGTTTGCATTGCCACGCTGTGGCACTTTCATGTAAATCTGCCCCTTTGTTTTGAAAGTGTTGCATCCATAGTTTTCTATATATTTTGATTTTGATTACTGTATTGTGGATTTGTGTAATTTTGGTCTTGTTTGGTTTAGATAAAGATTTCTTATTCTTGTAATACTGGTGTGGTGTCCATTTGTAGTGTTTTCACTGTATTACTGTATGTGTGCACAAATGCTTTACACCATGCATCTGAGATAAACCTGTCTGCACGTGCCAAGCTACCAAGGGGGTTGCCTATCTCTGCCCGTTATTGTTGTTTTGTGCCCCTGTTGTCTAGTTTACCTGCTCGCTCTTCCTCCGTGTGCTCGCCGCTGCCCTCGAGGCTGAGGCTCCGCTCTTTGTTGCTTCCGTTTCCCCCTTTGCCTATCTCTGCCCGCTAGTGTTGTTTATTGTGCCCCTGCTGTCTGGTCTTCCTGCTCGCTCTTGTGCCGTTTCTTTCCGCCGGTCTGACCCCGCTCCCTGCCGCTGCTCCCCTGCGCCCCCCCTTTCTGCTCCTGCTGCCCTCTCCTCTTCCCATTCGCCTCCCCGCTCCCGCCTCCCAGCTGCTCCTCCCTCCCACTTCACCACTTATGGCGGAGTCAACTTGTACACGCAGCGGTTACGCCGATTGTGCGCCGAAGGCGCGCCAAAGGCAAGCCCGTCTATGCCCGTCTGCGCCTGGACCGTGCGCAGCGCCAGAAACCCTGGATCCCGACGAGGCCAACGCACCCGACGAACCTACAACACCGCCACCCTCCGCGCACTCAACACCGGCCGGAACCCAGCCTGCCACCTAGCCACCCCGAAACGCACCCACGGACCCTTCACCTGCCAAGAATGCAAATTCACCTGCATCCGCTCAGGACCATCGCCCACCAAGCCTACCACCAGCAAGAATCACCTCAAGTGCATCCTGCTCAACACCCGCTCCGTCCACAGACACGCAGTCGAACTCTGGAACCTCCTAGACACAACTGCACCGGACGTCGCCTTCCTCACGGAAACCTGGATGAACGCCTCCTCAGCCCCCGACATCGCCATAGCAATCCCGGACGGCTACAAGATCATCCGGAAGGACCGCACCAACCCAACCGGAGGAGGCATCGCCATCGTCCACAGAAACACCATCCGCATCTCGACCAACTCGGAAGACACCCTCACAGCCGCCGAACACCTGCACTTCCAGATACACACCAACCCCAGGACCACCCTCAGGGGCACCCTAATCTACAGACCCCTGGGACCAAGGCACTCAGTTCAGCGAAACCATCACAGACTTCATAAGCCTAAACGCCCTCGCCTCCCCAGACTACATCCTCATAGGGGACCTCAACTTCCACCTGGAGAACAACAATGACAGCAACAACACCACCCTACTGGACAACCTCGCCAACCTCGGACTCAAGCAACTGGTGAACACCCCCACCCACTACGCCGGCCACACACTTGACCCCGTCTTCTCCTCCAGCAAGCACATCTCCTTCAGCCACTCCACCGGACTCCACTGGACAGACCACAGCTGCGTCCACTTCTCCTTCAAGAAAACCACAACCCACCACCACCCGCAACTGGCCCCACGCAGAAGCTGGAGCAAGATCACCGCCGACCAGCTCACCACCTCACCACCTTCCTCAGCCAGAACCCTCCCACCATCATGACGGACCCCAACGAAGCAGCCCGCAACCTCGCACAGTGGCTCACCAACTGCGCCGACGAACTCGCACCACTGAAGAAACCACCCAGCAGACCCCACAGCAAGAAAGCCTCATGTTTCACGGACGACCTCATCAACTCAAAGAAGACCTGCCGCTCCCTGGAGAAAACCTGGCACCAGAACCAAACACCAGAGAACATGACCGCCCTCAAGGAAGCCACCGGGAAGCACCACCAACTGATCCGTACCACCAAGAGAACTACGTGCAAACAGCGGCTGGACAACAACACCCACAACAACAAAGAACTCTCCAGCATTGTCAAAGAGCTCTCCAACCCCAGCGCCTGCAGCAATGACATCACACCCTCGCAAGACCTCTGCAACTCCCTCGCCTCGTTATTTTCACCGCAAGATCGGCGACATACACGACAGCTTCGGCGCACAGACCAACCACCCAACCACTGAACCAGCAAACACAACCGCCACCCTCTGCACCTGGAACCCGGTCAGCACCGAAGACACCGCCCGCACCATGAGCACCATCCACTCCAGCTCTCCCACCGACCCATGCCCACACCACATCTTTAACAAAGCTGAATCCATCATCGCACCCCAACTCCGCGACGTCATCAACAGCTCCTTCGCATCAGCTAGCTTCCCAGAGAGCTGGAAGCACGCCAAACTCAGCACCCTCCTGAAAAAAAACACCGCGGACCCCACGGACCTCAAGAACTTTCGACCCATCTCGCTCCTCCCGTTTCCTGCCAAGGTCATCGAGAAGACGGTCAACAAACAACTCTCCACCTTCCTCGAGACAAACGGATCCCTCGACCCGTCACAGTCCGGCTTCCGAGCAAACCACAGCACTGAGACCGCCCTCATCGCAGCCACCAACGACATCAGGTCTATGCTCGACAACGGGGAAACCACCGCACTCATCCTCCTGGATCTCTCAGCAGCCTTCGACACAGTATGCCACCGCACCCTGATACAACGCCTCAACGACACCGGAATCCAAGGCGCGGCCTTAGAATGGATCACCTCGTTCCTTGCCGGTAGAACCCAGAGAGTCCGCCTCCCCCCGTTCTGGTCCGCGGCTACCAAAGTCATCTGCGGCGTCCCACAAGGCTCCTCGCTCAGCCCCACCCTCTTCAATGTCTACACGAGCCCCCTCGCGGCCATCGCACGCAAACACAACCTCAACATCATCTCCTACGCCGACGACACACAGCTGATCCTCTCCCTCACCAACGACCCCGCCACCGCCAAGGCCAGCCTTCAGGAAGGAATGAAGGATGTCGGGGAATGGATGAAGCTCAGCCGTCGGAAGCTGAACTCAGACAAGACGGAAGTCCTCATCCTCGGACCATCCCCCTCTGCCTGGGACGACTCCTGGTGGCCACCTGCCCTGGGCACCGGCACCAAACCCACAGACCACGCGCGCAACCTGGGCTTCATCCTGGACTCCTCCCTTACGATGACCAAGCAAGTCAACGCCGTATCATCGTCCTGTTTCAACACCCTGCGCATGCTCCGGAAAATCTTCAGTTGGATCCCCACCACAACCAGGAAGACGGTCACCCAGGCCCTCGTAACCAGCCGCCTAGACTACGGGAACACCCTCTATGCCGGAACCACAGCCAAGCTCCAGACTACAGCGCATTCAGAACGCCTCGGCAAGACTCATCCTGGATATCCCATGCCACAGCCACACCTCTGCCCATCTGAAGAATCTGCACTGGCTCCCCGTCAGCAAGAGAATCACATTCCGACTGCTCACCCACGCACACAAGGCTCTCCACGACGCGGGCCCCATGTACCTCAACAACCGACTTGAATTCTACACGCCAACCAGCCAGCTCCGCTCCTCCTGCCTCGCCCTTGCCACCATCCCATGTATTCGCAAAGCCACCGCCGGAGGAAGATCCTTCTCCTACCTGGCAGCCAAGACATGGAACTCCCTCCCCACCCACCTCCGGCTGACACAGGACCATCTCGCCTTCAGGAAGCAACTCAAGACCTGGCTCTTCGAGCAGTAGCGACCCCCCCCCCAGCGCCTTGAGACCCTAACGGGTGAGTAGCGCGCTCTACAAATCCCTTGATTGATTGATTGATTGATTAATTGATTTTTGAAGTGTATCCATCCTTACCCTGACTAGGAAGAAGGGTCCCAACTAGAGACCCCCATTTCTAACAGATGTTGACTGCAAAAGGTCCACGGTGACCTGTAGGGCTTTTTTGATAGTTTATAAATGTTACCATCGAAGCGTAAATAAAATGGGGGATTTGGTCAACGATTGTCATATCCTAATCTAGATCTGTGCCTCCAACTTTTTTCAATGTGTGCGAATAATGGTGATGATTCAGGTGCCACCACATGACTCCTGTCTTTCTTTCAGATCAATCCCTTCTGCAGGAACTACTGCTGGGCACGAGTGGGTATGCACTGGATACATTTGGTCTATTGCTTGTCCAACCTGCTGCTTTTTGGGATGCCCTAGTAAACAATTTAAGATTGAACGTAAAAATATATAATTTTAGGGGTGACATACGTATAATGTTAGGAATACATGTATATTTTCTGATTAGATGCTGTTTTACTCAGTGGATCTCATCATATTTTGAGACTTTTGGAGTGTAATCTGGCCTCATCTCTTCACTAATTTCTGTGCAAAATGATGTACTAACCTTATTTACTTTCAGTCTGAATCTTTTTTGCGGTGCCAATCTTAATACCCAAGCAAAGTGGACCTGGTGTCATCTAAAAATGTCCTTTAAACAAACATGCTTAGTTACAGATCTCAAATTTTGTGTTACAACCTTTGGCTGTATCCAGGACATTTCCGTATAACACCAAAACTCAGATAAATAATGTGCTCTGCCTTCTAACAGCAGTCACCTTCCTCTTATTACGAGTTGCTGGCCTGTTTGAAAACGAAGTTCCATTTAGCTACCAGCACCTACAAAAGTGCAATTGTACCCGAAGGAGCAAAGACAATAAAAACTGATAGCTCTGTAGACAAGTAATCAGAATTGGGAATGTGAATTGTCGAGTTTTAATGAACATCCAGCTCACAGTCTTGAAGGAGGACACAACCGGGACCATAAATTATTCAGGAAAAAGAGAATGTAGTCCTCTACTCACCTAAATAATATACTGTAGCACATTTCAGGGAGATTCGTGATGCGCTCATTTATTATAATATTTCTGATGTTCGCAGGGTACTTTCATCTATACATTTGTCAGCTGAGATGAAAAAACACTGGACTGGTTTGGCGATTTGACTCAATTTGACTTATAGTGAGTATTTCCAGAGAAATCAATTGCACTGTGAAAGACCAATGTGTCCCCAGACCAGGTTGCTGAAATTGTTTCGACCCAGGAGTCATGTGCTCATTATTATATTACTAATAGCCACTTCTTAGGGATAATTGTGTGGCATCGGCATCTGTACCAAACAGTTCAGTGAAGCTGAGAAGATTGTACGATATGGAAAAGAAGGTATGGAAGTGGCTTCTCTATGCAGCTGCTCTCCGACACCTCAAGGCAGTATCCCTTTGGCACTGCTCTTCTTTCTGCCTGCTCGTATATCTGCAGAGAAGGAAGGCTGAAAGACATGTCTCGCCTGATGGCCAGTGTGGAGTGAGCTGCTGGAGAAGGAGGCACACCAAACAGCCTGCAGAGAAAGCCTGTCTCCATCAGTGGCTCTTCAGTATCCGAAGAACAATTGACAAGCACTCACTGCCTGCAGCCCAAGCCTTGAGTATGGATGAAGCAGGGCCTCTCCAATCCCACAAGATATACACCCTCCATGCGAGGTGTGGTTTGGAGGGTCAGAGATGCTGCATGACTTGCCATATGCCAATGGCAGGACCAGGAGTGATGTTGAAGGAAGCCCTGGTAACAGCTGTATAACAAAGCATCCTTTGCCAGTCTTTTCTACACGTTGTTGTTTGTACATAGAGTAGTATCAAATTGGATAATGCTAACATCTATTGTTTTCATGACTTAGGAAAAACAGAAGTGCAGTAAGAAAAGATACCTAGAATTAACTTACGATTATTTGTTGATTTTCACATTTTAAGATCTCTGATAGAGATTGCTTTAATTGTCTGTAGGCAGACATATTATTTCCAATACATAATCAATCAATCAATCAATCAATTTGTATAGCGCACTACTCACCCATGAGGGTCTTAAGGCTCTGAAAGGGGGGGGGGGGGGGGGGGGTCAACAGCTACTGCTCGAACAGCCAGGTCTTGAGATGTCTCCTGAAGGTCAGCAGGTCCTGGGTCTGATGCAGACGGGTGGGAAGGGTGTTGCACGTCTTGGCGGCAAGGTAAGAGAAGGATCTGCAGGCAGTGGTGGTTCTGTGTATGCGTGGGACAGTGCCGAGGTTGGGGTATTGGAGTGTAGAAGGTGAGACGCTTGTTGAGGTATGCTGGTCCGGCATTGTGGACTGCTTTGTGAGCGTGGGTGAGTAGCTTGAAGGTGATCCTCTTGTTGACGGAGAGCCAGTGCAGGTCCTTCAGGTGGGCAGTGATGTGGGAGTGTCGGGGGATGCCGAGGTCGAGGCGTGCAGAGGCATTCTGTACATGCTGAAGTTTTTTTCTGGAGTGTGGCCATGGTTCCAGCGTAGAGGGTGTTGCCATAGTCCAGTCTACTGCTGACGAGGGCACGGGTGACCGTATTTCCGGTTCCAGTGGAGATCCATCAGTAGATCTTGCGAAGCATGCAGAGGGTGTTGAAGCAGGAGGAGGAGACGGCGTTGACTTGTTGGGCCATTGAGAGTGATGGGTCCAGGATGAACCCCAGGTTCCGTGCGTTGTCGGTGGGCGTCGGTGCGGCTCCCAGTGCGGCAGGCCACCAGGCGTAGTCCCAGGTGGAGGGGGAGGAGCCGAGGTTGAAGACCTCTGTCTTGTCTGAGTTCAGTTTCAGGCGACTGTTCTCCATTCAGTCGGCGACAGCCTTCAGTCCTTCGTGGAGGTTCGTTTTGGTGGTGACAGGATCCTAGGGGAGTGAGAGGATCAGCAGGGTGTCGTCGGAGTAGGAGACGATGTTGAGGTTGTGCGAGCGGACGATGTTGGCAAGTGAGGCCATGTAGACATTGAAAAGGGTAGGGCTGAGGGATGATCCTTGGGAGACACGGCAGATGATTTTGGTGGCTTCAGAGCAGAATGGGGAGGAGGACCCTCTGGGTTCTGTTGGTGAGGAAGGAGGTGATCCAGTCCAGGGCCTTGTCGCTTAAGACATGCTTAAAGTTAGCTTTGGGTCCGCCCCATCCTCCTGATTCGCTTGCTTTGTTGTCTATCTCTGTTTTGTGTTCTTCATTCAATGGCTTGCCTTCCTAATCTTTATTTATGCATTTATATATATATATATAGTGCATACTTCACCCGAAGGTGTCAGAAAGGTTTACAATAGAACCAGTTACATTACATAAGGACTTCAGGGTACATCATTTACATATAAAATACAAAACAGATGCATGCGTCCAAACACAAAAAGAAACATTACAATGGTGTGTAGGAGAGATGTGCAATTTGAACAGAGTAGATATAAACTGCCAATATTTGCAGGAAGTAAGCTCAAAGTTTTGGCAGGAGTTGAGAGCAAAGAATATAGAAACAACAGAATGATATTATATAGCACAGCATAATGATAGCCAGGTTGGTCAGTTTGTACCTCCAAAAAGCATCCAAGGGCTCCAGCCGCTAGCCCAGTCCCCGTTATCGGCCCGCAGGATGGGCTCACACTACATAATGGGGATGAAAAGAACATAGACCTGATATAACGAAATAGCCTAACAGTGATGACATAATGGCATGAGCTACTCGCATGATAGAAGTATGCCCAAACGGTAGCAAGTTCTATATCATGGGTTCCTGAGGTAGAGGTGAGCTGTTTGATATAGAACACACTCAGCGTGGGAACGATGTCGCTGTCTCCACTGGCGCAAAGAGCATCTCGAAGGCAGCAGCAGAGATGTTTAGTTGCCTGTAGGGTGTCAATGGGGTTATGGGTGTTCCCTTTAGTGTTGCTTGACCCAGCATACAGACTGGGGGTCAAGATGGACAGGGCAGCTGAGCGGGACAATCTTCGGGGATAACAAAGTCAGATGGGGCCACAGGTTTTCTCATTGGATGGGATGTATCCTTTGACTGCATTCATAATAGCACTTTTTTATTTTATGTTCAGCAACCCAGGAGAGTGCATGTGTTTCCTTGCTCTTGCTTTTCTTCTCTCTTTTGCATGCATTCCTTTCATTCCCCCTGTACTCCTAATACTACCCATCTATTTTTTAGGTTTGTTATCCTTTTTTTTTTTTTTATGAGGGTCTGGGATTTGCAAAGTGATACCAGACTGTTTGAATCCTTTTTTGTTCTTCATGCACTCTTATTTTAAGATTTTCTTTTTACATTTGAACTTACTGTTCTAGCATGGCTGTCTGCCATATTAGAATGATAAACTAAAAATGGTTGCCTGCATCATGACGCAAGCACATGAACTCATCATGTGGCAGATGTCACAACACATGTGCATGTCGACAGTCATCTTGAAATGGGTTTCCTTTAACAATGAACCCATTGCAAGAATGTCAGCCATAAATGTGCATTGACGCATGTGCACACATGCAAATGGCAAAAGAAATGGCAAAACCAATAGCATGGCCTGAAATAGGTGAGACCTATTGGCTTTGCCAATTATTGTTTTGTTATAGTGGTCTTTTCATGTGATGCTAAGGCCCACATGACAAGTATCATGGGCCAGCATTTCAAAGGAGATAATAGGCAAGCACCCAATTGCAATATGATTTTTTTTTTTAGAGTTTTAAATAACGCGAACTAGACCCAAGACATCGGGTATCAGAGCGCTATACATAGCACCAGTTTCATTACAGAAGGACACATTCATTTTTGTTAGGCACAGGTAGATTAAGAGATTTGCTTAGAATTACAGGATGTTGAGCGTTGTTGCCGAGACACGGACCCGGTTCCCCAGCTTCGAGGTCGACCATTGTAGCCATTTGGCTAAATCCTCTCCCCTAAAAATGGAAAGAAGTATACTATGAAACTGGCGCTATGTAACCTTAAGTCAGAAAGAGTACTTTAAGTATCCAAGTTTGATCTGAACATCAAAATGGTGCATAGGTAATGTGACAGCCTGCTCTACGGATTTCCCCATTGCATTTCCTTCTCCTCATCTCCTGGTCCATAATCGATATTAGAAAAGTTTGTTCCACTTCCACGTGCAAAAGCTGATGTTCAGCAAGATGAGGACAACTTTTATCCTGCAGTCGGTTTCGCCCTCCCAGTTCCACCCGAATCCCACCAGGCATGGTTTGAGTAAGGAAAGAGCTGAGGTAGAGCCAAATGTAACCCATATTCCAGATCTATATTGTATTGTATTGTATTGTAATTGCATTTATATATCGCTTACTACCCCTGATGAGGAGTCAAAATGCTTTTTCGGCGAGTAGCGCGCTACTGCGGGACCCATAGAGGATTAGTGTTGAATTAGTATACTGAAACATGCAAGTACATTTTAAGTGGTGGATAGGTTAGTCAGTTAATTGGATTTGGAATGTAGCAGAAGGATAGAGGAGGACAAAGGTTTGTATTTATATAACGCTTGTTGATGCAAGCTATTCAGGAAGCCTGCAAAGGATTACTGGTGAATTAATATGATGAAATATGAAGTAATTTCAGTGGTGGATATTAGTCAGTTACTTGGAGTGAGAAGGATAGCGGAGGGATAAAAGGGGAAGAAATATTTGCATTCATATAGCACTTGTTACTCCTGATGGGTGTTGAAGCGCTTTTCTGGCGAGTAGCACGCTACTCCGGAACCCATAAAGGATTACTGTTGAAAATTTGTACAGTAAAAAAATATGAAGTAATTTGAGGGCTGTTAATTTCGATTGAAAAGGATAGTGGAGGGATAAAATAGTTAAGGATTTTTTTTAAGGTCTTAGCAGTAGGAGGAGGCTTTTGGATGAGTAAAAAGGAGTTTTAGAGGGGTGGACTCAGAGGGAAGAGTTTAGAAAGGTTTGTTTTAGGGGATCATTATAGTAAAAGAGGTGTAGAAAGGAGGAGAGAGTAGGAGAGAGTATAGAAAGACTTATTTTGGCAATCATAGTAGTGGTATGGGGTTTGGGATAAATGAGAGAGTGGATGTAGAGGATATATTGATAGATGTATAGGATGAGAGATAGGGTAGTGCATTGGAAGGAGTAGTAAAAGTTTGAGATGAGTCAAAAGGTTGGGCTAGAAGATATATTGAGTGAAGTATAGACCGAGAAATAGGGTAGTGCATTGGAAATGCTAAATTAGAAGAAAGTGATAAATATATAGATCCATAATTACATTTAAAGTATATAGATATATAAAGGAGGTAAATATATTGATAGAGGCACAGGATGAGAAATAGGGTAGTGCATTGGATATGCTTTTTCAGGGGAAAAGTAACAGACACACAGATCCAAGTACATGAAAGGTACATAGATGCACAACGGAAGTATGTACATGTAGACCAAAGATGATTTTTATGTATTTATTATTAATATTATTATTTTTTTCTCTCAACAACATAATTATTTTACATGTTTATACAAAGTAATACTCAAAGATAGGTACATATCTATAGTGAAAAAAATGGTTGTATACAGAGGGATGCTGTAAATTTCTGTTTGCGTATGGTGCTTATGTGGGGAAGAGCCAAATCTTGACTAGTTTTCTGAAGAGGTAGAAGAGTGATCAGTATTGTGTGGGTTTGTAGCAGGTGTGTTTTTAGTGCTGGTTTTAGCTGTATTAGGATAGCAATTGTGTAGCTGTTCTGTATCGTGTTCCTCATCCTGCGTGCTAAAAAGGCATTTTGATGGGTCTGCATGTGTATGTGTTGGAGACGGTGTTTGAGAGTGAGTTGGAGTGCTGTATTGCTTTTGTGGTGCAACATTGTTGTGAAGTAGACATGGGGAAGCAAAGTTGTGAGGTGTGGCATGTTGCTTATATTTTTTGCGTGTGTTTAAGGCGGAAGGTGTATGAGTCAGGGGAGGTGGTGCAGCACGTGGGTCATGTAGTAATGTTCTAAATTGTCCAATGCATGAGAGGCGGTTAGAAGAGAGGTGCTGTATTGCTGTATCTGTGTTAGGAGTGGTGGAAGAGTGAAAGCTTGGAATTGGAGTTTGTTCCTTTTTTTTTGAGGAGTAGTGAAAAAGGATGCTGATGTATATGTTACATGCAATGGATTTGGTTGCATAGTATTGTTTGTGAGAGGAGGTTGTCACGTAGAGGGGTGGTGATGTGTTTATGAATAGAGTGTATGTTGTGTGTAGGAGGGAATGAAGTAGAGGTGAGAGTGTTTATCTTAGACTGGTTTGTTGCAAGAGTTACAAAGTGTGGTGGTGTGCAGTGTGTGTGTTGTGTGTTAGTGTTATTATGGTAGAAGGGAGAGGAGGGTGTTTGTTGGACAACTGATGGAAGGATGATTATATGTTTGTTAATGATAAAAGGTGGCCTGTTAGGTGTAATTACAGTGGGGAGAGTGTGTCTGAATGGGATGTAGTTATGTATGGTGTTGATTGTCGTTGTGTTAGTGATGAGTGTATTGGTTAGTGGTATAGGATAGAGTTGTGTACTGTTTGTAGGTGATGGTGGATATGTGGGATAGTAGGGGGTGTAGATGTGGTTTGGTTGGGTTTGTAGTGCATGCTGGTACATTAATCTGTGCATAGTGTTGTGCGTGGGGTACATTTGGTGTGAGTGTGTTGCTCTGTTTGTGGGTGTGGATGGTGTGGTCTGGGTATTGCTAAATGAGAAAAAGGGCAGCATTTCTGGCCCTAGTCCCGACCAGTCTCGAAAAGGCACTAACAGGCACCTACCCTTGTCCTCTCTGCCCTAAGCCTCGATGCCCGGGCTGAGATGCCCTAACCCTGGCCTTTTTTATAGCCCTAGTAATCAGGTGACCCCTTCAGCCAATGGGAACCCTAATTCTAACACTATCCAATCACAACACTAGCCCTAAAATCTAGAACCAATAGGAGATCAGGACCTTACAGCCAATCTTAGCCCTAGTCCAAGCACCCAATCAGTTCAAAAACCCTGATCTCTACGTCCAATAAAGGCCCTAGCCCTACCGGTAGTCCCAAAACAAGTCCATGCAACCAATGGCACAGGTAGCCCTAGTACCTACTTCCAATAGAAAGCCTAACACTACTCCAAGTCCCACACCTAGTCCAGCAACCAATCACCCCAGAAGCCCTAATCACTACTTCCAAATAAAGGTCTACCCTAACCCTAGTCCCACCCTACTCCCAACAACCAATAACATAGGAAGCCCTAGTCCCTACTTCCAACAGAAATCCTAACCATAGCCCTAGTCCCAACCCTACAATGATTGAATCACAGACCCAGAAACCAATCACAACCCTCAAACACCCAACCAATGAGGACATTAACCCTAATCCAATAGAAACACCAGATACAACCACCAATCAGTGTAGACATGTACCAACCACTAGCAGACCATATAAGGTCCCAGCGACCTCAGGCAAGTTTTGCTGGCCAGGGAGTTGGAAGCTGCTTTTCCTCTTCAGAATCTGCTTGGAAACAGACAGGCTCAATCCACACTTTGGACTTTAGCAGGTAAGGGCCTCACTAACTTCAAATCTAACAATACTGTTTGAATAAACCTTTACTCCCTCTGCTGGCCAAAAAACAAAGTGCACAGGCTCTAATAAATACAGTTTAAACAGCTCACAGAAGCACCCACTGATGTAGTAGTAGTAAAATGTATTTTATTTGGTGTGGTTCAAATCATAAAAAGAGCGGCTTAACCGCTAAAGCACATAAACACATAACGAATATATATATATTTTTTTAATTAATAAAACAAAAGAGAAACAGTGCAATTTGTGCCTTTGGTCTTATAGGAGTCATGCTGGCTATGAGATATCTAATTCTTATACTGGCTTCGGGGTAATTGTCTAAACTTTTTCACATTACTTGCTTAGCCAGTTCAAGTTCTGTATCTCTCTTTTCTAGTTCGTTTGCAGCTAAACTCAAAAACGTTAATGCTTTACATGCCAATTGCACAGTTGACCCTCCTAAACATTTTGGGCCATATGTATCAAGATACCCATTTGCGATTCTCAAATAGCGATTTTTAAGAAATCGCTATTTGAGAATCGCAAATGGGAATGTATGTACAAAATCGCATTTTTTTGCGATTCCTTAAAATTCCTTAATTGCTATTAGCAAATTGCGAATCGCAATTAAGGAATACTTTCCCATTCATTTATATGGGCCAGGAGGCCCATAGGAATGAATGGGAAGTTATTCTCAATTTGCGATTCGCAATTTACTAATCGCAAATTGAGAATAATTTCAAGGTTGCAGGGGTGTCCAAAAGACACCCTGTTGCACCCCTGAAATATGCATGGGTGCATATGTGGCGCACATACATGCCCCAAGGGCATGTATGTGCGTCACATGGCACTTTGAAGAATGCAAAAATGTGCATTTTTCAAGGAATGCGCAACTTGCCACCAACTAGAAGTTGGTGGTAATTTGCGATTCCTTAAGGGCATTTTGCTACATTTTTTTGCTACATACATTGCATTCAAGGAATCGCAAAATGTGCGATTCCTTAAATGCAATTGCAAAATAAGGAATCGCTAATTTTGCGATTCCTTATTTTGCACCAAATTCTTCTTAATACATTCCATTTAGCAAATTCGCATTTGCAAAGGTTGCGAATGCGAATTTGCTTGATACATATGGCCCCAAATTACTACGGATCTACAAGTCCTTATCTGCTCTTTTTTCATTAATGGCCTCAAAAGTTCTTTCCGTTTAGATGATAATGCCGGGCAAGTACAGAGTAAATGGAGCACTGATTCGTCTCCTTGTCCGCAGAGGCGGCAGTCCATTGAGGGCCAGGTGCGTTTCCATTTTGGAATTAGATCTTTAGTTGGGTACACTCCCAGTCCCAGTAAGATCAGTTGCTGTTTCATTCGATTTGCAAAATGTTCCAAAAGGTATGATTGGGCCTTTAACATTTTATATGTTGGCAGCACGATCCATGCATTGATTTTCGTAGTCAATGAAGCTTTATCCTGTTCTTGAGACATTTGAATAATTGTTTTGTTGACTATTTGTTTAATCTCCGGATAGGATGGTATTGTGGGCCATGCTTCCTCTAACTTTAAGGCCTCAATTGATTGCTTTAAGAATGAATAAGCTGAATTACTCAATTTGGATTGCTTTTCGACCTCCAGCCAACAATAGTGTGCCAGAGAGTCGTCCTCTGCTGCCTGCATTCTCCAATAATATTTAACCAGTGCTCCTTGTCTTGACATGATCTGTTTTTTTTAACCCAAATTCAAGTCTGATCCGTGCTTGAGAAATATGGCGCGGAATGTTAAACAAATGTTTGAAGAGACTGGTTTGGGCGATGTTCAGATATTTTGCGTCCTTTGTATTTAGTAGTTCTGAACCGTGTGTAATTGAAGGTAAAAATGTTGATGCCACGACCTTTAGTAAGTGGGTTGTTGAACAGTCACTGAGTTTTTTTTGCAGAGTTTTGAATGCAAATAATAGCTGTTTGGCTTTTGTTTTCCGCTGTTCTTGGTGTTGCTTATAATTAAGGCGGCAATCCAAAATTAATCCCAGATACTTGTATGTCCCCTCGTGGTCCAGGCGGTTACTGTTGATCGTCCAAGTGAATTTTGTTATTTTTTTATGTGGACTTGAAAAAAACGTGATCTTTGTTTTTTAAAAGTTTATATGTAGTTGGTTTAGGTCTGTGTATTCTACTAGTATGTTTATCAGACGATGGAGGCCACAAGGCGTTTGGGAGAGCAGCACAATGCCATCGGCATATTGCAAACTTGCTGTTCTCACATTCCCCAGTTTTGGAGTATCACCTAGTGTCGAACGTAGGTTATAGTCTAGATCGGCTGTATATATACTAAATAAACAGGGGGCTAGAAAGCACCCCTGTTTTAAGCCATTGGTGGTGGTAATTTTGTTTGTTAAAGTTCGACCATCTCCCATTTTTATTTGAACCCATGTTTTTGAATAGAGATTAATCATAGCATTCAATAGGTTTGTGGGTACACCCCAGGATTCCATTTTTGCCCACAAGGCTCGTCTGGGGACCTTGTCGAAGGCTGCCTTGAGATCCACAAAACATGCGTACAGAACTTTTGAATTGGCAATAGATTGATTAGCCAAGAGTGTAACGGTGGATATGTTTGTTAAAGTGCCCATTCCGGCTCGGAAGCCTGTCTGTGTATTGGGGATCAATTTGATGTTGTCTACCCGGTCCTCTGGGTCTTTCAGCAAGTTTGCAGCATAGATTTTTGCCTCAACATCTATGAGGGCTATTAGCCTATAATTAAAGGGATTTGCGCGAGCCCCTGATTTGAATATTGGATGCAGTATGCTTCCTCGCCAAGAGTCTGGGATAGTGTGAGATTCCGAAATGTTAGCAAACAATGTGGCTAGGTGGTTAGACCAAAATGCTAAGTCTTTTTTAAATAGGGTGTTGGGCAAGCCTTTTGGTCCCGGCGCCCCATCGGATCTCTGTTTTTTTTTTATGACATTCAGTACTTGTTTTTGTGTGATCTGAATGTTGGCGGTTGATAGATCAGACCCTGATGTTTTAGGAGGGTCTCGCTGAAATTTGCCTTCCGTTTGTTTGAATTGTGAATTACTGTGATGTTTCAGGTTCAGATTGCATGTCGTGTGATCTGTGGCTGTGAGGTTGGTTTCAGTGTCTCAGCCGTCCTCTGCTCTCTAATTGGCCTATCACTGGAGGTACTGTGGTTGGATCGTGTCGCCTTCCATGTTTCATTCTCAGAGGTAACTCTGGGGCTTTCTGGGGATTATATGTAGCTTCTATGTGAGCTAGCCATACGTGCTCGGTTATGTCGGAGTTTTAATGCCGATTTTTTTCCATTTGATAAGACATTAATTTGGGCCCAGAACTACTTGGAATTTTGTTGTTGGCTG
This sequence comes from Lissotriton helveticus, assembly GCF_964261635.1. Classification (NCBI taxonomy): domain Eukaryota; kingdom Metazoa; phylum Chordata; class Amphibia; order Caudata; family Salamandridae; genus Lissotriton; species Lissotriton helveticus. Next base: position 282,493,298 of record NC_136071.1, read on the forward strand.
ACATGGAGCATTTTTGTCCAAACCTGCTCATTGTATATACGTTTTGCTGCCCAAATCTCTTTTTTTAGGTCGCTTTTCATTTGTTTAATTGTGGCATGACCTTCCAGGAGGGTTGTTGTCCGTAAGTTCGCATTTGTCTCAGAGCTTTGTTTAATTTATGTTTTTTTATCCTTAGAGTGTAGATGTACCATTCTGACACATTGATCCTGGCGGCTTTTTGATTTTTAGGGCTGTGTGAAAACTTTCTGTTCAAGCTGTTGATGAAGGTCTCCCAGGCCTCTATCCCTAGTGGTTTTGCACCAGTAGCGGTCAAACAAGCTGAGCAAAATTCCATTATTTTGTCTACGGTGTTTTCGTTCCATGTTAGCCGGCTTAGTTTGTACAATTGAGTGAATTGTGTCAGGGCGCTCGATGGCCGGTACTTTTCTCTGAAGTTAGTTAATGTAAAAGATTGGGGATAGTGATCACTATCTACTCTATCTATTATTTGAAAATTCGTAATGCAGGGGAATAGGTCTGGATCTACTAAGGTGAAGTCAAGGGTTGCTCCTGATTTTGCCGTCACTCTTGTGAAAGCTGCCGGGCTGTCTTGTAGGCCTCGACCATTTAAAGTGTATAATGATTGTTTGTCCAATGTTTGCCCGAGGTATCACGTCTGGTTGTGTTGTCATTCCTGACGCTTATTCCATTTTGTAAGTTTTTCTCTTGGGCTTGCATCTAGTTCATATTAAAATCTCCAGACAATATTATGTTGGCGTGTGGGTATATTAACTTTAGAGTTTTAATAGCAGCTACCAATTGTTGGATATCTCTCCCCTTATGCTTGTAAGCTGGGTGCAAATAGATGTTCAAAATTAACAATGTGCAGGTGATGGTGACTGTGAATTTAATACATTGCATCCCGCTCGAGTCGAAGTCGACGTTTTCTTCTTCCCATAAAATGTCTGTGGAGATGTATATTGATAAACCACCCTTGGTTCTTCCGTATGCTGACTCCTTTTTAGCTGGATTTAAGTGTTCTTTATAACCTAAAATTGGGGTATGTGTTGTCTGCCAGGTTTCTTGTAATAACGGTATATCATACTGTAGAATGAAGTCAGCAAAATCAATTTCCTCTATTTTTGAGGCTAGGCCATTCACGTTCCAGGAACAGATTTTAATGTCCTGCAATGTGTTTGGGTTTTTATGGGATTTTGTTTATGCTGCTCCTTGTTGTGTGTTTGGGGATCTCCAATGTTGGTTGTCCTCTTTTTTAACTGTTTCTGGGTGTGAAATTGTAATTGTGATTTGTCTTATGAATTGGGCGTCGTCCTTTGTTTGATCTTGATTCTCTGAGCCTTTCGCTCCTTTTAAAACACTCTCTATGCAATGGGGGTGTTGTAGGGAACTCGGGTAATGAGGAGGTTCCACTTCTTTTAGTTCTATACCCCATGCTGCAAATACCTCCTTGTGCCTCAAGATCTGTTCAGTGACTGAATAGTTTATCCAGGTGGCTGTTGTTATTTCGGCCCCTATTTGGTTGAGATTAGGTTTAAATTCGATTCTTGCCAGGTCACTGGATGTAATGTGTCTCAGGGTGGGCAGAGATTTGAGTAGCCTTATTATTGCACTTCGATTTAGTATGTCGTGGGTTTCTCTCGATTTGTAATGTGGGATCAGTTCTATCTGGCTTTGAGTGGTAAGCGATTGTGTTTTGTTATAGTCGATCAGGCTCCCTTTTAATACTTCTATTGTATCTTGACGATGTATTTCGACGTGCTGGACAGGCTTGACTTGGTCTTGTGTGTTTTCAATGAACTCTCTGGAGCTCTGGAACTGTAAATTGGTTTGGATTTCATTATTGCGATTTCTCGACTGTGTGGCTCCTTTCCCACTTATTGCTATATCCTTCATATCAATTTCGTTTATCTTTATGTTTGGGTTCTGTGAAGTTTGGATTATGTCTGATTTTACAATATTTTTGTTTTTGGCATTGTCATGTTCCTTCTCAATCGAGGACTTAAATATGTCGTATATTTTGCTTGTCGACAAATTTTCCTTTTTTTCTTTGCCATCGTAGTTTCTTGAGGCCAATGCATCTTTTATTGCCGAGTTTTATGATTCGGCATGCTGACTATATCACTATTGCTTACATCACTTTTATCTTGTGTTTTCTGGGTTGGTGTCAGTAATGCTTCTGGAGTGACTTTTTTTGTTTTACTTTTCCTTGCTTTCCTCAAGCGTTTTCGTTCCCATTTTGAAAGGGGTGTTTTCAAGTTTTTCTGTTCCTGGCTTTGTACGAATTCCTTCGGTAAATTACTTTGATCCAGAAATGGTGATGAGCTTTCTAAATGTGGCTGTTCCTGTGGTCGTTCCGACTCTTTCTCAATGACTGGTGAGTTTCTGCAATCAACTTCTTGAAAGTTATTTTCCTCTTTTAATGATTTAGTATTGATGTTAGGGGTATCCTTGTTAGTCTCTTTCCGTGGCTGTTGTGAAATTAAATTGTGTTTCCCCGACTGCCCCCAGCAACTCTGACATTATGATCGGGACAGTTGCAAGCTTGTCACTTATTTGGTAGCAGTGGCACGTGTGGTATGTGATATCCTGCGCTTGTTGTACTTTGTTATCATAGCATTTAAGTTGTGCAATTTTTGGTCTATCCCCTGCACATATAAAGCTAATACATTTAATAGCTCGACATTAGTATCCAGCTTGTCAGCATGGTAGGTTGCAGCTGATCCAATAGTTTTCGTGGGGCCTAGTAGCTGATCCCAAAATGGTCCTGTTGATGGGCCTTCTTGTTGTTCCGTGAAGTTTTGTCCCTCTTGTTTCTTCATGCTTCGTCGTTGTGCGGGTGATTTTTGGGCTTCTAAGTGGCTAACTGGACTGAGTTGTTCAGTCTCATGGGAGGTTTTGGACGGGTCCGTTTGTCTTTCTTTGAAATGGCATCTGCGTCAACTGATGTGCAATTTGAAGCTGCTTAATTGGTGGTTTCAGATTAATGGTGAGTTGTTCTTGTACATAGGTTGTTTGGCCCTCAAACTCAACGAGAGGTTGGTCAAGGTACGGGTCTGCAGATGTGTTTAGTATTGCACAGGAGCTATTGATACTATCCTGCCCGAGCACCAGGTTATCCTCCGGGCTCTGCTCTTCTTGATACTGCTGAGCAGATTGTTGGGCTGTTTGGTGTTGTTGGTTTTGTTTACTTGGTTGGTTTGTTTGGGCGTGATGGGTCCATTGTTTGGATGCGAGTGCGGACTCCCAGTTTAATCCCTGGTCGTTGTGGACTCCAGCCTGGATGGACTGTTGATGGGATCCGTGATGAACGATTGGTGGACTCTGAATTGGATTGGCACTGCTTGCGTCTTTTGATGCAGAAAGCTTAAAGGCCATTGTTCAGTGTCTTCCTTTTTTGCTGTTTTGCTGGCACTGTCCTTATGTGTCTCATTGTCCGTGCTGCCCCCCTTGTACTTGTACTTCTTGGCTTCTTTGGCCTCCTTTGCTTCCTTGGCTGCTTTTGGCGCCTTTTTATTCCTCGGGGATAAACTGCGACATACTTTTAAAAAGTCGGTAATGAGAGCCCGCTTGTTGGTTTTGGTGTTAATTTTGGCAGGAGAGCAAGTGGCGATGGTAAGGGTATGGATGTCTTCTTGGATGTTGTCCATTTCTGTTTTGCTCTCCTTATCTTTCTCTTGATCGTAGTCTGGTTCCGAATACTGTTCCTGCTCCATATCCCATAGCTTACTGAAATTTTTCAATTCTGTTTGGTCCTCTGTTTGGTCCTCTCCCTCCTTTTCAAGTTTCTGTTGCTGGTCGCCCAGTGCCCTCCTAATTTTCCCTGATCTCGTGGTGGTCTATTTGCGTGAACTGGCAAGTTTTTTTCAGTTTTTTGTTTTTGTTCCCCCTGGGCAGAGCGACTTGCTTGAATGTAAATGCCTTGCCTGCTCTTATTGTTCTTATTGAGTTCTTATTAAGTGACTTTATCCAAGCTTCCGAGCACCTTGGCAACTCTGAGTCCCGGGCCAGGTACTCTTGTGGTGCTGGGGTGCTGGGGTGTTGCTGTTACCGTTTTCCTGTTGCCGTTACTTTAGGTATTTTAAAGGCTTAGCTACTTCCAAAGGCTCCTAGTTGGTCCTTTAGTACACACCCAGGGTGAAGACCGGTGTACTTTAACTTCTTACTTGATGGATTTTTGTATGTCTGCTTGCTTGCGCACTTGCTGAGTGGAGGAGCTACAGAGGGGTGGGGGTGAAGATGGAGGAATGGAATAGAGAAATGGCTGGCGCGGCTCGGGTAAAAGGAGCAAAAGCGAAGGCAAGCGGGGGCACACAGGACGAGGGGGACTGGTCGTGCCTTCACCTCTACCGTGAGCCCACACTTACTGCGGGTGCCTGCTCTGGCAGCTGCACTTGCCACTTACCGCTGACTCCCCCCACGAAGCACTCCTGTCCTTCACCTCCGCCCTCCCAACGACTGCCGCTCTCTTGGAATTGCAGAGCCCCAGGGAGACAAGGATGCATGGCGCTTTATGGCGGTGGCAGCTGATGCTGCAAGTTTGGCGGCAGGTACGGCGACGCGAGTTTTCTGTGCTTCCGTGCACGGTAAAACAGACTCCGGCCCCCCGCTGTATCGAGATCTGCGAGGGGGGGGGCGCGGCAGCTGCGGAGGAGATGTGAGGCGGGTGATGGCTGGCATCTTCCTCGCTTCCTCGCTTCCTCGTTTCCTCCCTGTGCTGTGCTGCTCGCTACAATTGACGGACTGATGTAGAAAATCCCTGTTGCGTGGGGGGCGCAGGGGGGCTGGTCTCACTGGCTTGTGAACATAAAATGGAGGCTGGGAGTGCACTGTTTTAATATACAGGTCTTAGCACAGAGCAAAGGAGCAATTTGGAGGGAAAACAGAATTGTCATCAAGGAATGAGAGGGACAAACTACAGAGGTTGGACTGCAAATACCACAATTCAACAAGCTAAATGGAGGCAATCATGAGCAGGGAAAGCCATAAGTTTAAAACACAACACAGGTGATCAAATATGCAATTACAGGCACGCTAAAACTGCAATTTTAAGTGTAACAACCACAGGCAAAGACAGTAAAAACAGAAAGTGAAATCGTTTTTTAAATAACTTTTTGTCTTGGGAAGAGACAGCACTAGTCTGTCTCCTTACCATTTGCTGGAATCTGCTCACTGCAATCTGGGGCACAGGTAGGCTGCAACTCACAAGATGGAGGAGAATGATTTGGGGTGCACCCAGCAAGGCCTTAAGGGGCCTGGGCAGGTGTGAGAGGAGTGCTCAGACTTGCCTGGTAGCTGAATAGCCAATGGTCTGCTGGCCTGGGGCTGGAGCTGGGCAGCTGTTTCTCCTGTTCAGAATCTCCTAGGAGACAGACAGACTCAATCCACACTTTGGACTTTAGCAGGTAAGGGCCTCACTAACTTCAAATCTAACAATACTGTTTGAATAAACCTTTACTCCCTCTGCTGGCCAAAAAATAAAGTGCACAGGCCCTAGTAAATACAGTATAAACATCTCACAGAAGCACCCTCTGATGTAGAAAATCCCTGTTGCTGGGGGGGGGGGGAGGCAGGGGGGCTGGTCTCACTGTCTTGTGAACACAAAATGGTGGCTGGGAGTGCACTGTTTCAACATACAGGTCTTAGCACAGAGCAAAGGAGAAATCTGGAGGGAAAACAGAATTGTCACCAAGGAATGAGAGGGACAAACTACAGAGGTTGGACTGCAAATCCCACAATTCAACACGCTAAATGGAGGCAATCATGAGCAGGGAAAGCCACAAGTTTAAAACACAACACAGGGGATCAAATATGCAATTACAGGCAGGCTAAAACTGCAATGGTTGCCCGTTGCTGCTGCTACTACTTTTGCCAAAGTTTATTGAATTGTTAACAAAGCCGATGGTTGCTGCCAGCCATCTTGGGACTTTTTTTCAAAGATGGCTGCCAGTTTGAGTGTAGATGCAGCATGATAGTAATCTTGAAAGCATGGAAATTAATGTTTCAAGTTGGCTACTCACTACTATCGGCTATGCCAATGCTTGCAAAGCCAATAGCTGCAGATGTGGCCATCAAGAAGTGTTATTTTCTATACTTTCAAGGTAGTCATCATGTTTCATCTAGATGCAATCTGGCTACTATGATGGAAGCATTCAAAATACCGTTTTGCAGGCTTGCAATTTTATTTTCTATACTTTCAAGATGAATGCCCACCATGATTGGCTTTGCCAAAGCTTGTATCGGATTGGCAAAGCCAATACTGGAAACTAACAAATGTTGGCAAAGGAAGACCAGTTGGCTTGCCAATGCTTCACATTGGTGTTGGAGCACTAACACTTTGGAAAATGAGATAGAATGTTAGGTGGAGCCTACAGTGTTACAGTGGCTGCAATCAGCATCACCTATAGGTGTCATGAAGTAGCAGTGTTAGTTTGCACCAAGGATGGCACTATGTTTGTTTTTGAGGAGGCTACTGTGGTCATTTGCATCACGCTTGTGGATAGTTAATTTCCTTCTCTTGACTTCATGCTAGTGGAGCCTTTACTTCATCAGTTGCTTTCTTGTAGAATTGACATTGACACTAAAGTTGATGAAGTTTTTCCAAACCTGTGACAAGTATTTTTTTCAGCATTTTACTAATGCATCCTCTGAAATCTCTATTTGTTTTTCTGCATCTGGCCTAAAACCCAACATCTTCACCCTCATCATCACCACCTTGACCATTAAATGCCACAGAGTCATTTGCTTGCTTGGGATTGTAACTTCTTATTTTTCAAACTTTTTTATGAGTATTTTGAGGAGCGCTGCATGTCATTATTAATTACAGAAGTGATTGTGGGTCTCCTGATGGTGCATTTAGTGGACTTTCTGGTTGAGGGTTTTAAGACATCATGAAGTGGCACCGCGGTGAAGTGGCATGTTGGAGGCCATTTCTAACCCTCAGAGACTGCCATGCCTAGCTCCTTTTCTACCTATGAGTCATCCCCAACATTTCTTGCTTCCAACTGTAGCCACTGAAGTTGCCACCAACAGCTAATGTACAGCTGCCGAAAGAAGCACCTACTCCCCACTCTGCAAATTTGCACAAATGGGCAAAAGGTAATTAATCACTTGACACCCAGGCTGCACCAATCCAGGATAAGGGCACTGGTCCAATTAAAATCCAAGAGAAGCTTCTTACCAGATTCACTGTTAAACAAGAGAATGTCTGTATTTCCATCCCATCCAGATATCCCCTAAGGTTTTAGTATCAGACTTAGGAGATGGTGCAATTGTGCTGCTGCTTTTAACGCTGGTTAGGGCTATGAATTAGAAGACACACAAAGACACACCAAACACGTCCTTGGTTATGGTGTTTGTTGTGCGCAAAATGTGACGCTGTGGCATAAGCATCATGTTACGGAGGTGATGCCGCTGGCATTAGCATTGCTGTCAGTGCAGGGGTTGCAGTAAATGGGCCTGATTTACAAAGGGCTTCAGCACTCGTGATGGGGTCTCGCAGACGTGGGGGGAGTCTCCGCACTCAGGGCGGAACTTCTGATCTCATTGCTGAGATTCCGCCCCAAATGCGGAGACTCCCCCACAACTGGGGGACCTCCACCACGAGTGGGGAGGCTGTTTGTGAATGAGGCCCAATGGGTTTTTTCATCACTGCTGTCAATATACCTGGAAATCTGGCGCTATTGGTGGTGGTTATGTTGGTCAACTCTGTCTGCTCTGGGATGTACATGCGTTTGGTTCCGTTTGCCATTCTATTTAATTCTACATGTATGACTTTATTTCCTACAGCAATGTCGATAGACATAAAAGTGAAATATATGAGAGTCTAATTATTCTCTATGGGGCACAGACACAACAGGAACACGTGACAGACAGAAGACAGGTATTCCACATTCCTCCCAATTTAGTCCAATCTTGTCTTAACAAGCTCCAAACTTCTACTTTGAGATTTATATTAGAAGTGAGGGATTTACATTTTGAAGAGGCAGGTGTAATTGTTTTGTGCGATTTCATGAAATCACGTTCAAATGATAAAATAACTCCTTCAGAGAGCATGCATCGACTGGAAGAAACATCTCCTGCTGCCAAACCTGCTACAGGAGCGGGATTTCCTTTTTTTCACAAGATGACTTACTCATGAATAATTCTATTTCTAGCAGTATATTTTCATTATGATTTCTTAGCTGATACTGTCCTTCGAATTCAGCCAGTCTAGTGTCACCTTGAAACTTTGTTAACAAGAGAACTTTACAAAACTAAAATATATTACATTATTAAGGTGCATTTATTCAAAGTGTCTCGTCTCTCCAATGACAAAAGCGTCTAAAATGTCATTCTCGTCCTCTATGTCGGGGTGAAGGGGGGGGGGGGGGGAGCAAACACTGCAGAACGTATGTATGACACACTCATGCATGCTTTTACAATGCATGCCATTACAACAACGTGTTGTTACCACACGTTCCATTACCACGCAAGTCGTCACAACGACTTGCCTTAGGAAGTGCTGGACTTTGGAATAGTATATATCACCACTCCAATTCCTGTCTGTGCAACAGTAGGGAAGGTGTTGGATTTAAAAGCCAACAACAAGTTCCCTAATGCAAGTCATTGTAACACGTTGCGTCGTAATGGAATGTGCGGTAATGGAACGCGTGGTAACATTGCATTGGTTGTATTGCCCGCGTTGTAATGGTAGTGTGTAGTTCAGGCTGCATAGTAAAGAATGTTTACCCTGCAGAACATGATACATTTGGCATCATTGTTGCAGCCAGAACAGGACTCATTCAAAAAAATATAAAGTTAATGGTAGCAATATGAGAATGTTCATTTACAAATCCTGCAGCGCAGAGAGTAGTATGTGATGTTCTTATATTTGAGTTATCACATTGATAATTTCAGTTTTCATGTGTCCATGCCTACTGAAAACAGCAGCCTATAAAAAATGTTCTACATATGTTTCTTTCAGTGGACAGGCCTTTCTAAACTTTCTTGAACATGTATCAAAGCTCTGTGATAACCAGATGTTCCTAATGGCATATAAAAGTCAAATGGCAAGGAAACGTAAAACATTTAGCAGACAATAAATAGTGCTTACCCAAACAGATCAGAAAACTGACAGAAATTATTTTGAGTATATGATGGAAATGAGATGAAAGTTGAAAATATATTTACTTGAGGCATTTCTCAGCCTTACATTTGGACCTCAAACGCGCCCTTTTCACAGCACAACGCCACTTTAGCAGCAGCCAGCAAGGGAGGACTCTATCTCCCAGGAGGCCAAGTAGCAGGAGTTGCCAACACATGTAATTCGTGCCAGGAGGCGCTTAAAAGGATCTCCAGGGTCCCGCAGCATGGGGCGCGCCCTTTGCACAGCTTCACTTTAGCGGCAGCTAGCAAGGGAGGGCTCTATCTCCCAGGGGGCCAAGCGGCAGTAGCCGCCAACACGTGTAATTCGTGCCAGGAGGCGCTTAAAAGGATCTCCAGGGTCCCGCAGTGCGGGACGCGCCTGGGCTCACCCGGGCCTCTCCCTTACAAATCCCAGGCTAAGGGCAGGCCTGTCCATGCCAGTCTGAGACCGGAGGAGGGTGGACTGGGTCCCCCCTCTAACATCTGGACCCCAGGACTATCAAGTGTAATCATTGAGGTACAATGCCAATTCCTGTTATTTACATCATCAGGGGTACTGAAATGAGTAAATGGAAGACCATCAACGACCAGTTGGGATCGGGAGTAGTAAGAACACTCAACACTTTTTTCCTATGGGCTAAGTTAGTCCTCACCCATGAGATCGAGGTAACGGAGCGGCGGCTCTCATTGGAGCCTTTGACCTTGCAGAAACGCTCCCCACTTAGCAGCCATTTTTCGGGTAACATTCACCTACATCCTCCCCAATCTCCTCTTATACAACACATAGCACCAGACCTACAAGCCCCTCCTCCCCTTGAGTTAATAAATGGGCCTAACATAGTTACATGGGCCAGGTTGCTAAAATTCGGCAAGATAATAATAGTGAGGCACCATCAGAAAAAAGAAAAGGGGGGGACCTCAAAAACAAAAAGCCTCAACAGTTATTGGTTGTGGAGACAAAAGGGGAGATTGAGACCGTGATCTTGGCGCAAGGTCTGTATTGAGGACTAATGACTCTGTTACATTACCTCCAAGGATGAATGATGAGGACTTTTGGAAAAGGCTAGACACTATAGTTTCTGTTCTGTTACAAAAATGAACTCAAATTGAAGATAGATTTGCAAAATTGGAGGGGTTGGCCATAAGTAACTGCTCACTCTTCCAGGACACACGCCCTGATAGACTAGTAAAATACCTTTGTGAAAAGCAAGCCATTGTAATCCTACACAAATGTGTAAGTTTGCTTTTTGAATCAGGCCCTATGAGTGTACAGTCCAAGTGCTTAGATATTGTTTAGAGGGGTCCTAGAGTACATTCAAAGCACGAGTGTGTTCAATTGATACTTTATTCTTTTCTTTCTCAACACTGAGTCATTATTATTTTGATCCTGTCATCTGCTGTAAGGTGTGTTGATGCTCTACAGGGGAAAGCACAGATCCCCGGACATTGCATGGGGCCACCGCCACCCATATGTTAGAAAGCAGGACCAGTAATGCAATGTGTTACAGAAGGCTGGCTGGCAGTGTATCAGACAATGTAAAAGTAAAGCTTTCTCTTGGGTTCACACTTCACTCCATTCAACCATAAAGGAGGCATTCAAATATATGTAATCCACTTTTGATTCGGAACCCATAAAGCAAATATAAACATAACAAAAAAACTTTTAGTGAATCTCATGCAAAATCATTTTTTAAAATCACCATTAAAACCAATAACAATATTTTAAAATATATCTATATATGTCAACAAATTAATACACATGACAAAAAGAGAAAGTTATTTCAATGTAAATGAGAGACAAAAACAAGTGAAAACATAAAAATCCTTAATAATTGTATTAATTTGATTGAATCAGTTGTGTTAGAGTCTATCAGTTCTTGTATGATTAGGCTCTGGCGAACTGCTAAATTACACAGACGGGTCCGAGGAGGCTCGTTTGAGGAGGGAGAACGTTTGCCTGCTGACTGGGATGCCCACGCACCTGACCGCCTCACACCGCTGGTTCCTCCCTGCCGGGACGCGAGAAGCAACAGCGCCGCAGGTAGCAGGAACTAGCATTCCCAGGGGGCACCGCTATCGCGCATAGGAGCGCGTCATCATCTTGCGCCAGGCGGCGCTACAAAGCGGCCCTACGCCCGACCAGAGGGGCGAACTGCTAAATTACACAGACGGGTCCGAGGAGGCTCGTTTGAGGAGGGAGAACGTTTGCCTGCTGACTGGGACGCCCACGCACCTGACCGCCTCACACCGCTGGTTCCTCCCTGCCGGGACGCGAGAAGCAACAGCGCCGCAGGTAGCAGGAACTAGCATTCCCAGGGGGCACCGCTATCGCGCATAGGAGCGCGTCATCATCTTGCGCCAGGCGGCGCTACAAAGCGGCCCCACGCCCGCAACGCGGGACGCGAGCGGGACGCCCGGGCCGAATCGGCTAGAAGAGGCTGGGCTGGGCCAGAGATCCTGGCACAAGGTTTACGTAAGTAACTGTCTCTGTTGTGTGCCCACCTCGTGAACACTCCTCACCATTGAATGGCCGCTGCGGCTACAAGCCCTGCATTAGTGGGGTCGGACAAAAATATCACCAACCGAACACTGGATGATTATTTCCTTAAACCAGCCATAGATGGCAACAAGGAGCTTTTGTTAGCCGAGAGGAGGGCAGACCGCCGTCGTTCCATCGAGCGAATAAAAAACAGAACATTCTCTGAACCTATAATGTCTGTTTCTTTAGACGACGATCTGATTAGCACCCCAGTAGATAACACCTTACTGACTTGCAGCGTACCCTTGCTCCTCCAAGAATGTTTAGCTCCGGCATTGTCACCTACCCATTCTCAAGAAACCACCCCCACAGTGACCACTGAACATAATAACATTTCTAAGATCCTAATATCCCCCACAATAAGGCCTGGTAAAGTTGTACGAGGTAAAAGCCCGAGGCCAGTGGCTGATAAAACGCATGGGCCACCTCCACCTAAAAGAAGAAGGAAAACTTTAACAGCTAACAAGCCCAAAACAAGTCACACTGAGTTTGGTAAAAAGAAGAACACTGCTACACTACCTTTAATGGGATCTTCTGATACAAACCAAACTATAACAGTTAGCCCCACTTTACCGTTACCTTTACCCCAAGCACCTACAGACTCTGATACTACCCTTATCCAGATGGAGGAGGACTTGCAACCCGCCACCCCCAAGTCGCTTCTGGACAATATTGAGTTGATCATACGTAGTTACATGCTTGCTCTGTCAGACAGATTTAGGGGGATGGAGGCACGTCTAGGTAAAATTGAGGGGGATCTGACTGTGTTAGGGAATTTTGTACGTTTACAAGGTCAGCCTAAAGTACAGCACCAACAAGTCACCACATTAACCCAACCCCTCTTAAAAAATACTGTGGGTCCCACACCGTCTAAACCTAGTACAAGTAATAGCCAGGCCGTTGTAGCAACTTCAGCCACTCCTAATTCCCTAAATGTGGCACCGAAAGCACATGGCGGTAATACCTGCAAAAACTATTTAACAACAGCTTCAACTGATATACAGGGTAAACCTACGATCTCATTACCAACTACTTCCGCAAATATTCCATCCAGGGAACCTAGTACTCTCCCGGGAAGATCCCCTAAACCTGAAGGGAAGGAGAATAACTGGGGAAGAGGGGGCCTGTCTAGGGCACCACCAATAGAACTTCCCCCAGAAGCATTACCGTTTGTGGTCATACTCACCGGGGTCCCAGAATTGCCCATTGGTAAAAGAGAGGGATACTCACAGTTAAAAAATAAAATAACGCACTGGCTTTCTCTTTATAGACCCAAACCCATTGCGATTAACGGTGAGATAGTCCATGTCCGGCGCCTGTCCTGGCTGGGGGGCAGAGCAAAGGACATTGGTGGCGATGTTGTGGTAATAAACTTTAGAGACAGGAGAGCCGTACAACATATCCTGAACTGGCCTTACGGAAATGAAAAGAACTGCATAGTACCACGCCCCCTGACATATTTTTACCCCAGATCCACTGTCTTCCCTCCACAATACTATAACAACAATACCTTCTTCTCTTCTCAGTTCCCTAACATCGAGGCTCTAAACCCCGTATACATGCACCAACTGGCTCCACCACCAGCCACACACGGGTGGAATACCATACCCTTTAATCATAAAACTGGTTTCAATGGGAACATGTCAAACCTGTTACCATTTACGCCTCTAGAGCTCTCCAATAGGTTTATGGCCTTTAGCAGCCTAGAGGACTGCGATTGATGGTTAAGGAATGCAGAAGCTACGGGGGATGGGGTAAGTGCTTCATGTAATTTAAGGTCACCTGAGAAGCTAGGGGGTCGCTGTCATGATAAAAATTCACATAGTGTCCAAACCGCCGCTGTTAAAAACAGTAGTCCCCCTAAGCACTACCCATAGTGTTCCCAGGGGAAAATGAGGTGCCCTTCACACCCCCATCAGATATAAGGCTAGTTACTAGTGATACATCTGAGCTTCGGGAGTCAGATGCAGAGTGTACTGTGGGCCCGGTGGTGGCAGGCGCAATGTCGCCTATTTCAACATCCTCACAATTAATTAGAGAGTCTGTTACTTGTCCTGCCCTCAATGACAGTGCAAAATTAATTTCCTGGAACATTGCAGGTTTGGCAAATAAGCTACGAGACCCAGTATGGCTATCATTTATCAGAAAATTTAGTATTGTGTGTCTCCAAGAGACCTGGATAGAGGAAAATAATGTTCATATGGAGGGTTTCTTAAGCTTCATTACCCCAGCAGTTGCCTCGACCAGGGGTAGAGCCAAGGGTGGCTTGGCCATCTTCATTAGCCAAGATCTGCAATGTAACATAAGCAACTACCATAGTGTAAATCTGAATTTACAGAAGATTGATTTAAAAAATGGGAAGATTGTGATGACACTGGTTAATTTTTACAATGCTAACAGTAATAATGAAACTTGCAATATTGCCTCTTTAAATGATATTCTGAGCAAAAATGTTTACAATGTATCACGGCATTTGTTGATAGCAGGTGATTTTAATGTTCAACCATGTGGTAACCCAGCTAGCACGCCAATGGGGTCTTTAGGGTGTCATAATGAGGAAGGTTTTCACTTCTCCCATGGTAGGGGGGGTAAGAACCTAAACGATCTAACGAACGAGCACAATTTGATTGTAGCTATGTCGTTGGTCCCCGATATAAAAATCTTTGACACCCCAACCTTTAAAGGGCATGGGCAGGGTTCCTTTATTGATCACATATTAATATCTTCAGATGCTGTTCAATGGGTCTTGCATTTTTCTATTCTCACTAGTATATACAGCGATCATAATCCCCTTGTTATAAACTTGGGTGGACCATTTATTGCTAAACGTCAGTCACGCTTCGATCATGGCACGTTAAGGTGCGTAAACGGCAGGCGTCGCATTAAATGGTCAATGGTAAATCAAGACACCTTGTATACTAATATAACCAGCGCATGTGAAGCGGAGCTGTCCGTTTGTCTTTCATCTGACTCAATCCCCTCGAACATTTTGTTTAGGTTCGAGGGGCTGGTCGCTAAAATTGGTTCCATGCTCACAGCGCCAACAAAGGGACATAGTGAGAATAATTCTAAATGGTTTGATCATAACTGCTCAAAGGCAAGCAGGGATCTGAAACTTGCATTAAAAACCAAACCAAGAGATCGTGAACTGATAAAAAATCTTCGCATGGCCTACAGGAAAGTAATAGCCACTAGAAAAAAGGAAATTAAGGCAAACGTTATTGAATCCCTCTTAGACCCATCCGTGTTGGGGAATAGCAGTAAGTTTTGGCAAATAATTAATAAACCTATGTTTGAAAACCCAAATGACACAGCTATTGGAACAAACATTCCAGAGGGGGAGTGGGTGTCCCATTTCAGTACAATGTTTAAGAGCAATGAGCAACGGGAAGTCTCCGACCTTTTAATTCCAACTGCGATTGCACTGTGTTTCACAGTACAAGAGACCGTTAGGGGAATACAGGGTCTAACCACCAACAAGGCGCCGGGTCCGGATGGATTGCCGCCGGACCTGTTTAAGTCTAGTATCCCGTTTTGGGCCCCGGTTCTCACGACTGTAATAAATGCAGCGGTGACAACTGGTTGCCCAAGAACTTGGGGTCTCTCGACTATAGTCCCCATTTTTAAGAAGGGCGATCGCAGTAGCCCGTTATGTTACAGGCCAATTTCTTTACTGAATTCAGTAGTTAAAGTGGTAGGGGGTGTAATTCTTAACAGGTTATCTATCTGGGCTAAAGAAAATAAAATCCTTTCACCCATACAATACGGGTTTAGACCAGATCACTCGACCATTACGCAGTGTCTGAACCTATACCTTATTCTAAGTAAGTATACATTGGCGAGACAAGGCACTGTCTACATGGCCTTTATGGATCTGTCGTCCGCTTTCGACTGCGTAGACAGAAGCCTATTATGGGCCACTTTGCTGAGAATGGGCGTAGAGAGGAACCTTGTTAATTTTCTCGCTGATCTGCATACAGACACAAGGGCGAATGTCCGTTACTCTCAAGACCTTAATGTAACGGATGAATTTAAAATAAATCGGGGTGTCCGACAAGGTTGTATCTTGGCCCCTTTTTTATTTAACCTGTATATTAATGAACTGGAGGAATCTCTCTTACTTGTAGAAGCAGATTACCCCTTAGTCGAGCGCAAAGGGGTACCTGTATTACTCTACGCCGATGACGCTGTTCTTATTTCCAGAACAGCAATCGGTCTCCAGAAACTATTAAATTCCTTCCACAAATTTATGGAGTCACGTGGTTTAAGTATAAATAACTCCAAGTCCTTCGTCATGAAGGCAGGTAAGGGCATTCTGAAACCTGGCCATTTCAGTATAAATGGGGAAAAAATTCCATCAACCAACTCCTTCTCTTACCTCGGGGTCCTGATAGACCATAAGTTATCATGGGGCCCAGCAGTCTCCAAAAAGAAGGGAGAAACTACAAGGGTCAATGCGGCCATCCTTGGCTTTGCAAGAAAAATCGGCAATTGCCCGTTGGCCGCATCGCTTAAATTGTACCAGGCAAAAAGCGTTGCTGTTGCCTGTTATGGGAGCGAGCTCTGGGGCTATCGCAAGGCTAAAGACCTAGAGGTCGCAGAAAATAACTTCCTAAAAAAGATCCTAAGACTACCTAGGGGTATTGGGAATTACTCAGTACATGAGGAGCTGGGGGTCCCCTATCTAGGTGACAGAATAGCAGTAAGCCCAATCACATGTTGGCTGAAATGTTGGCTAAACAATGAAATTCCATTAACACATGCCCTACTGAAAGAAGCTTTACAGCTAGATGGGAGATTTAAGGTACCGTGGGTAAAGTATATAAAGGACAGCTTAACGGCAATTGGCCGACATGATCTGTTTTATGCCCCAAATACAATTAGAAAATCTGATGTGAACCTGGTTAAGAATGCCTTAGTTTTGTTAAGATGTACCGATAGAGAAGAGGCTGAGATACAGAAGGTCAGTATTAGGAAACATCTATTGTTAAAAACATGCTTGCAAATAGAACCTTACCTGACATGGCCTATGTCCAGCTATGATCGGTTTCTGCTAACAAGGTTCCGCTTTGACCTCTATCACCTCCTATTGGCATTCCCAAGTGGCGCTCAGCGGGGCGAAGTGTTGCCAGCTTGTGGCTGCGACGGAAAGTCTCCTCAAGATCTGGCACACTTCCTTTTTATTTGCCCTTATTACTCCACTCCACGGAAATTATACCTTAAACCGTGCCTTAAAAAAATGAGCTTCACACAAATTAAACCCGCACTTTATTACTTACAACTACTGAATATTGACTGTACTTTGTTTATTTGTAATTTTTTTAAAAAAGCCATCTGCTTTAGGAAAAGCATGGATGGCTAACCATGCTGTAAAATTGTGCTGGTGCTTTTTAAGTTTACAGTTATTTATATTTTTAACCATATATTGCCCATGCTTTTATTGCCTGATATATTGTACTGTTTACTGTGTCATTTTTTGCCTTTGACAATGAATTGTGTGTAACCGTTTTTAATTGTGTGTTTTTTAAAATGAACTTTTATGATTGTAAAATTTACAATCGAATAAAGATTTTGAATTGAATTGAATTGATTAGGCTCGAATGTTCTCCGATTTCAACAATGCAAAAGAGGGGTGTCAACACGTTTCAGTGGGCTATGTTCACCACCAGAACCATTAAGTAAATACGTAGACAGCTTTCTTAAACCTCTAGTGCAGACACAAAAATCCTATGTCAAAGACTCTGCACAAATGATCAGTATTATTGAGGGTTCAAGTTTTAATAACCAAATGCAATTACTTGTAACGCTTGATATCGGAGCCCTTTATACAAACATACCCCAGGATGATACTTTGGCTGTCATCAAGAACATCATGGGGCCTGCACAAAGCAGAGGGGCCAATGCAGAATTCATAATGGAATGCATAAGAATAGTTCTGAAACACAACATGTTCCTATTTAAAGATAACCTATACCTTCAATGTAAATGGACCAGCATGGGGGCCACCTGTGCCTGTGGATGCATCTGTGTTGGTCAGTTTGAAAAAATGCATATCTTTAATAAAACTGCACCTTTTTTTCGAAAATGTGGCAAAGTGGTACAGATTTATTGATAATATTCTAGTCATCTGTCAGGCGACAGCGGAACTTCTAGGGGGATTTTAGCATGGTTAAACTTAGGAGATAAAAGTTTAAACTTCACATCTCAGTACAGCAACAAGGCTGTACATTTTTTAGATCTAAGTATTAAGGATGTCAGTGGCTATTTAGAAGTGGAACTTTTCACAAAGCCCACGGACAAGAATACCTTACTGCATTATGCCAGTTATCATCCCAGAACTAAAAAAAACAACATCCCTTTTGGCTACTTCCTTCGGCTCCGAAGGAACTGCTCATCATTGGATGATTTTTACAAGCATTCAGAGAATCCTAAAATAAAACTGAAAGATAGAGCTTACCCAAATAAATTAATAAATCACTCTTTCAAACGTGCTAGTTTTTACGACCTCAATAGTATGTTAACAAACACAAATAAAAAGCAACAAGAGAGAAATGGAATGTAAAAAATAGTGTTTGTGAGCCAGTTCTCAGGCATTAGTAACAAAATAAAAAACACCATCAACTCCCAATGGAGTATTCTCAATGATACTGAACAAAACATTCTAGATACACCACTGTTTGCATTTAAACACAACAATAATTTAAGAAGAGAACTGGTACACATTTATAGAGATGTTTCTGAAACAGGACAACATACAATCACAGGAACCAAAGCTTTAGGCAGCTACACGTGTGGTAGCTGTATGATCTGTGATCACTGCATAATGGGTAAAAACATCATATATAATAAACACACCCTTGTTGCGAAGGAGTAGTAATATTGTTTACTTGCTCTTATGCCCATGTAACTTAGGATACACGGGCGAAACAGTTAGGGAATTGCGAGTCCGCCTTTTAGAACATAAATCAGTTATAAAGAACAGTAAGGACAATGCTCTATTTTTGGACCATTATAAAAAGGCAGGTCATACATGTACTGATTTTAAATGGTTCATTATAAAGAAGATTGGATGAGACTAATTGACTGAATCACTGCCTTGCAGTAATATATAAATTGTTATTGACTATACATTACAGGCCCTAACAAAAGTATTCACTGCTGAAGATGGTGTGTGACATCACAATTTATACTTTTATAAAGATAGGTCAATTACTACTGCAAACAATATATGAGTATCCCAATCTTTAAGCTTTATCATTATGGAACACTTTGGATTAGGCAGTGGGATCCTGTACCAGCCAAGACCTATTGCATAACCAATAGATCCATTATTGGCATTGTTGAAAGAAAAAAATATAATTGTGTATGATGTCTATATAGTTACCCTCTGTTCGGGGATAATGCCTGAATAGTAAATTATATACATCCAAATTAATAATTATGTCTGAATGGTGATTTATATATCCATAATAAAGGTTCCCTTTATATTAACAGTTTTTCTTGTATTGTCGGACAATATTTCAATAGTAAACTATATACTTCCAAATTAATAACTTTGTTTGGATAATAATTCATATATTCCTAACAAAGGTCCCCTTTATATTGAAAGTATTTATTTTATTATTGTTGCTCCACAATCCTCAAACACGGGCCAGCCGTAATGTGTAAATTCACATTTAAGCTGCCATTTTCAATTAAATGCTGACGTACGTGATGTCAGACGCACCTTGATGACGCCTTTGACAATATCAGGTGTGCTGCATCAGGCGCGGTTAAATAAGACTGTAGAAATCTAGCTTTCCAGTCTTTCTACTGCGGAGTGAAATTGAAGGAATGATCACGCTGAAAACTGCGTTTTTGAAAGGTGAGGAGCAGACTATATGGGGCAACATTTGGGACTAAGCAGAGCTTCAACTCTCCCCTTCGACTCCACTTTCTGTCTTTCTCTCCCATGTTCCCTGTTTGTTTGTTGGATTTAAAAAGAACAAGTTATGTTTTAGCATTGTTTCAAACAAACATAATGTAATTTCAGGTCCAACGGGGCTCGTTTCAGTCTGAGGAGAGGATATTAGAACAGGGGGTGCCACAGGGCTCTGCTCTAAGTCCTACCCTTTTTAACCTTTATATGGCCCCCCTGGCTGAGCTAGTACATTCGTTCGGCGTAGAGATTGTTTCCTACGCCGACGATACGCAGCTCTTACTCACCCTCACCCAAACTCCTGCAGCTGGAGCCAATAATTTCCGAGCATGTATGCAAGCATTGGCCACTTGGAAAACTAAACAGCTCCAAGACAGAAGTCTTAGTGGTTGGTTGTGACCAACGGCTCTGGACTTGTGACTGGTGGCCTAGTTGTCTAGGCGCTATGCCTATACCATGTCCTGAAGCAAAGAATTTAGGGATATGGATGGATCCGACACTCTCCTACGAGACACCCATCAACCGTTTAGTAGGCAAGTGCTATGGAGTCCTAAAGACTCTTAATAAAACCCTGGACCTCCTTCCTTTGGAGGCTCGGCGCACTATGACCCACGCATTGATTACATCACGCCTCGACTATGGAAATGTCCTCTTCCTGGGAGCTTCCAGTAGAAGCATTGGACGACTCCAGGTACTGCAAAATGCTGCAGCCCGCCTAGTGCTCAGACTCCCAAGAAGAGCCAACTCCGCAACCGCCCTGAAGGCCCTCCATTGGCTCCCAGTGAAAAAGAGAATAATGTTCAAAGCCCTCCTAACATGTCATCGGATCCTATGGCATAAAGCTCCTAGTTATCTGGCAGGTCTGGTTACCTGGTATGAACCACGCAGATCGCTTAGATCGGGCGGCATGGGCACGCTTGTGACCCACCGCTATAAGAGAGAAAAAATGGGAGGCCGATCTTTTAGAGTAGCGGCGGCCATTGGATAGAACAAACTCCCCATCAGTCTCCGCATGGAGCCTTCAGAAACTATCTTCAGACGGCAACTGAAAACTCACCTGTTCTCCTCATAGGCTCCTCTGTCCTCTGCCTCGCAACTGCTATCCCCTTGGATGAGTCTTTTCTTCTCTCTTTTTAGTGCGGGGACACGCCGGGACGGCGTAATCCAGGCGCTCTATAAATGTCTTTATTATTATTATTAATTATATTTGATTAAACACTAATCGTCAAAGTTTGAGGTGGGTCATAAATGCGCTCTAGAAATATCAATCTGAAATTATCACCATGACGGGATTATTCTGGATTTTTATTGTTGTATTATTATTTTTCCTAAATTAGAAATTACAACCTTCTAAACATAGAAGGAACAAAACTCTGATAACGAAAAAGATTTGAAATCTTGTTTCCCCTTGATGGAAAGGTGGCACCTAAAGGTGCATCACATTAGCACAATAAAAGTTCATAATGTGTATTTGACGTCATTTTGTAGAAACCTCGTCATTCCTAATAGACGATTGATAGTTATAGGATGACCCTTTTGGCCTAATCCCCAGATGTTTTAAAAATCTCTGGGAACCTTGGGATATATACCTATATATATATATATATATACATATATATCTATTTTTTAAAAACCTCAGTTAGGAAGGCTCCTAGTATACCTCCGTTTACAAGAGTACTGAGCAAAGAAGAATAAAGGTATAAAAAAGGAAAAAGGGAATATAAGAAGAGTGAGTGATGGTGTCTGATACCTAGTAGTGTGAATGAGTTTATTAGTGGAGTAAAGGGCCCTTAAGACAATTATAAATTGCAGAAAGGCATTGTTTCTATACAAATTATATGTTCTGAATTGTTGTTTGGATGCAAGTTTTAAACTAATAAAATGTTATATGTGTTAGCTTGATTAATTATAAACACAACAGATTTGTGATATTTGATATATTTTATAATTTTTGTTTTTTGAACAAGCATATATGAAATTGTGCTAAACTTAGGAGAGACATTAGAAATAAAAGTCCTGAAGAAGGTGGCTTAGAAATTTACATAGCACACCAAAACGTGTCGACGCCCCCCTTTTGCATTGTTAAATTCGAGGAACAATTGAGTCTAATCATGCAAGACTGATAGACTAACGCAATTGATTCAATCAAATTAGTACAGTTATGATGATCTTTTATGTTTTCACTTGTTTTTGTCTCTCATTACATTGAAATAAATGTGTTGACAAATTACCAACTGGCGGTCGCCAGTAGGTAGTTATAGTTAGGATTGTTTTCCATAGGGAAATCGCAACATTCTATTGGGAATAACTTTGGCGCCGGTTGAGGAATCTGCCTGAGTTTTTCCTCAACTTTGCCTCGCGGCTCTCCGCTCCTTCCCTGAAAGTTTGGGGGGTTCGTCAATCGGGGGCTGAGATAAAAGGGGGGGTCCCAAAACGTGTTTTCCCCATGTTAATTTCCATAGGGCGGTCGAACTCACTTTTAGCTCGAACGGCTGAATGGATTTCCACCAAACTTGGCAAAATTGTAGGGACTGGTAGCCCAATGTGCCTATGCTATGTCTCAAGATATGTGCTCCAGTGGATTTTGAGTAATTTAGGTTAAAAAAAAATATATATCTATAGGCGCGCCCCGGTACGCTTACCGGGCACGTACCAGCGCGCCACGCGAGTTCACGAGCAGAAAGCTGATTGGCTCTCAGGTGTCTGTAAACATTCCAAACAGTCCGGAGCAGCCGCCATCTTGTGTCTCGGTAGGATCGAGACACAAGAGGTGGCAAAAAACATAGGGGCAAATGACCAAAAGGGGGCAGGGTAGACCCCCCCCCCCCCTGACCCCCTAGGTTTGATGTGGGGGCCATAAAAGGCTCCGTGGGGCAAAAAAAAGAAAAAACACATTTTAAGATTTTCGAGGGGGGAGCACCTGGTACGCGCACCAGGGAGCGTACCGGGGAGCGTAGCATGGGGAAAACCCAGTTCATTCACTGTGTCACCTCTACGACCCTTTCTTGCGTCAATACGCCCCCTTTGCATACATTACACCTGACATAGGTATAATGTGGCGCAGGGGTTTACAAAGTGACGCATCTACCTAGATGCGTCACTTTGTAAATATGACTCAATAAGGTGCATTTTTAACAGCACTGGTGCGTCACAAAAAGTGACGCGCTGGTGGCGTAAAAGTGACGCATGGCCTCATAAAAGAGGCCTTCAGTCTTCTACTCATGCGTTATATTAAATATATGACGTATTATGTCGCAAGTACTTTTAGATACGTCAGTATTTCAGACGTATCTGTAAGCGCAAAAGTGATGCATTGCTGGAGAGTGTCACAAAAATGATGCAACTCCAGCAATGCATCCTTTCACATGGGGCCAGGCCCCATGTGAAAGGGCCTGCATCAGTCTTACGCCTGCTGTGAAACAGGCGCAAGATTTGGACGCAACAGCGTCATAAAAGTGACGTAGTGGTATCTCATAGATTTTACTGCGTCACCTGTACGACCCTTTCTTGCGTCACTACGTCCCTTTTGCATACATTACACCTGACGTAGGTATAATGTGGCGCAGGGGTTTACAAAGTGACGCATCTACCTAGATGCGTCACTTTGTAAATATGACTGAATAAGGTGCATTTTTAACAGCACTGGTGCGTCACAAAAAGTGACGCACCGGTGGCGTAAAAGTAACGCATGGCCTCATAAATGAGGCCTTCAGTCTTCTACTCATGCGTCATATTAAATATATGACGTATTATGTCGCAAGTACTTTTAGATACGTCAGTATTTCAGACGTATCTGTAAGCGCAAAAGTGATGCATTGCTGGAGAGTGTCACAAAAATTATGCAACTCCAGCAATGCATCTTTTCTTACCCTTCCACACCCCCGTTCCTTTTCTACATTTTGTTTGAATAACCACATTTCCCATGTTCACTCTCCTTCTCCTTACTTTTGTTCCCAACACTCACCTTCTTTCAGTCCCCCTACTTCACTTCCTTTCTCCTCTCATACTTTTCTGTTCTTTCTTACTCATTTTCCTTTCATTTATCAATGCACTCCACTTCACTTACTCTTTTTCATTTTTTTAAGAATATAGCTCTTTGATGAGAATTGGAGGTAGTTCTGAAAAGAACTTTTTTTTTCTTTTTTTTTCTTTTTTTAGAACTACAACAAAAACAGGGAATGGAAACTGCTCAACAAGAGCAAAAAAAAAAAAAATTAGGGCTGGTAACGGCAGTGATTTTTCTCCAATGCTCGAACCATGAGCAGAACACTTTGCTCCCCACAGGAAAGTTGCTGATCACAGTATCTGCATTTAAGGGCGCCTTTGTTAAATGCAGGCTGAATGTTCGGAACCTGCTCTTGTGATCTCCCCCTCACCGATGGTGTTCGTCCTCCGGTTGATGTAGAGGCCCCATCACTGGGAACCTTATGTGCCAGAGCCCTGACACTTTCCCGGGCAAAATTCAGGGGGTGCCTTCTCTCCACATGGCGAATCATTGTGGAGTTCCCAAAAGAATATTTTTTATTGGGGTTACCCCGTGACAGGACTGTGTGACAGATCCAGCACTCCACTTTTGGAGCATTTACCTTCTTCTGGTGATCAGGTATGGAAAAAAAATTCCAGATGAAATGTTCTTTGTATTTTGGCTGAGGAGGCTCTTCATCGATGAATTCATTGGAGTCATCTTCACTGCTGGATGGTCTGGCAGCCATGATAATCCAAGATATCCAACAAAGAACCGACAGCAAAACAGGCAGGTCTTTCAGTCACAAAAGTGAAAGAAGAAGTGAAGGAAATGGGTGGGGATTTCATTCTTTATAAAAAAAAATGTTAGCAACCAATGAAAAGTGTTATTTTCAGGTCACAAGACCCGACGCGCTTACGCTGCGCGCCCCGGGGCGCGCCCTGGGGCGCTTACGTAGCGCGTTCATATGCGCGTGGGTGCTTCAGGGTGCGCTTACGCCGTGCGTATCACGCAGACGCGGCTACGCGATACGTTACGATGTTGTTTTCATTCGCGGCAATAGCGCTAACGGGACGCTCACCGGTACGCGCCCCGGGGCGCGCCGTAACACGGCGCTTACCGGTGAGCGCACCGGTACGCGCCCCGGGAGCGCTCCGGACAAAACATTTAAAAAAAAAAAACTATTACATAATTATACTATATAAAATTCAATTCAATATCACATTTCATACCTATAGTGATTTGCTAATAAAAAACCTATGAAATTCACTGAAAAAACCATAGGTTTCACACCAGTTATAGTTAGGAATTAGCATTAAAAAAACCTATTAAATTCACTGAAAAAACCATAGGTTTCACACCAGTTATAGTTAGCTGGAAATTTTACTGGCATAAAACCATTGAAATTCCCACGTTATAGTTAGTTGGACTCACTATAACTTGCGCGTGCAATGCACTGCTGATGACGTCACATATTACATCACTCATGACATGGTCAGTGACATCACTCATGACATCACTGATGACACCATCCTTGTGACAGAGTGACAGACCTCCTTTCACTGTAATGTAACCCTTGAAACACATATTCAAAAATAGAAACTACAATTTTCAAAAAAATGGAGATACCCATACCAGTTACAACAACCAATTGAGATTTACATATGAGGAACCACGAACGCTGCCGTGACACAGAGGAAAACAGCCTTTGAAAAAGCTATACTAGCGAAACGCGTCAGGCTGCAGTTTGTGTGCTGAGGGGTTTATGGGGCATAGCTGATCCCGGAGTGCACCCTCGCCAGCTGGGGCGAACTTGGAGCATTAATATATATATATATATATATATATATATATATATATATATATATATATATATATATATATATATATATATATATATATATATATATATATATATATATTTTAATTGTTATTGGTTTTAATGGTGATTTTAATTAATGATTTTTCATGAGATTCACTTAAAGATTTGTGTTATGTTTATAATTGCTATTTGGGTTCCGAATCAAAAGTGGATTAACTACATTTGAATGCTTCCTTTATGGTTGAAAGGAGTGAAGTGTGAACCTCTGTGAGTTGTTTTGAAAGTGAAATCTTTACTTTTACCTTGACTGTATTTGGTCCCCATCTCTTGGTCAGTGGGGCCACTCCCTTTTTGTTCTGGCAGTGTATCAGAACCATGTTTTACTGCCGCTGAGACAATCACATTACAATTCCTCTCTTATCTAGTTGTGCTGCATTTAGGAAGGTGGAATAGTATGTGGTGTCACAAACCCCAAAGATAGTCCTTGGATTCACACTAATAATTCCTTAGTTTAGTCCTGGTAGTGTGGCAAACAGCAGTCTGGCTTTACAAGAGGAACATGTGTTAAGCATTTCAGAGTACCAAAATGGATGATTCGAGAGAAATCCAACTCCAATTTGACACGACTCAAGTTAAATCTGAGACAAGAGTGTAAAAATAGAGTGTATGTTCATCTTAATTTAGACACCAAAATGAAACCAACAGTATACATTCAGTTTGAGTTATAGATTTCTGAAGCAATGTAAAATCAGTGCAAAATAATACAGTGAAACTTTATCATTGTGGTCAAATGGAAAAACTACTAGTGACAATCAGTCATTTGCAGGCCGAGTTGCAAGGTACCCTTGCATGGTAAAGGTGATGTGGGTCCCAGTACCAAGCCATGGCAGTCAGTTCAATTTTACCGGGCCTGTTGAGCCTGGGTACAGAGTTGTCCTGGTAGTGCCTGGTGCTGAACGGGAGCCGTGGTATAGCTGCTTTTACCACTGAAATGGTGCTGCAGGGGAAAAAGATAACAAAACACAACAAAGGGGTGGTTGCTGATATCGGTCGAAGATCAGATGGAAAGGTTCCTCTAGGTGCAGCGTCGAGTAAAGGGGTCGGTTGCCGGACTGGGACCAACAAACCTTGACAGTGGTAAGTAGAGC
The DNA here is from genome assembly GCF_964261635.1 of Lissotriton helveticus. Taxonomy (NCBI): domain Eukaryota; kingdom Metazoa; phylum Chordata; class Amphibia; order Caudata; family Salamandridae; genus Lissotriton; species Lissotriton helveticus. The sequence goes on from NC_136071.1 coordinate 282,519,812, forward strand.
AGAAAGTTACTTCGACATCCAATGGTCCTGGGGAATGCAGTAGCAGCCTGTAACTTTGTGACATGCAGGTCTACAGTTCCACCATCCTCTAGACCATCTGAATTTGGGCGATCCCTCAGAGGGCCGGATGACAAGTGCTTCTTCTGATCCAGAGAGTTGTTTCACCTGCAGTTTGCAGGGGACTAGTTCCACTACTTCAGAGGAGTCTAAGGATTATTCATGCTCTTAGATTGGTCCTTTTGTCTGGGGGAACCAAGAGCTTAGGGTGAATCTTAAACAGACAGTTCCAGGAGCATTGCCACAGGTGTAGGGTACCCCTCTTTTGCTTTGTGCAAGTCCTGTTGTCACAGGCACAGGTTTTTTTGACTGTCCTATTTGATGCAGGTTGTTCAAACTGAGGTCCTGGTGTCAGGGGTATCCCTTAAATCCTAGATTTAAGGGAGTTAGGCGATTGGGGGCAAGTAGCCAATGGGCTGCAAGTCCTTATAGCTAGTCTTTACCTGAGATGACAACATCCGGGGTGTGGGTCACCTTTTCTACACAGAACCCATTATTCTGCCACTTCTAAAAGTGGCAGAACCCTTCTTCGAGTGTACAGACTGAAATGCCCAATCTGGAGGTGTGGCTAGCCTTTTGAGGATATACACCACCTTGACTATCTAATTTCCCACCTGCGCAGGAGCAAATCTGCCTAGGGCAGTAGGAGGGCTGTTTCCTTTTCAGGGAGTCAGTCCTGATGCATATCAGAGCCAAAGAAGTCTTTAAAGCTCACCGCCGTGATGTGTCCCTTCAATAGCATGCTTGGGAGGCAGAAGTTGTGACCTTCTTCCTGCCCAGCCCTTTGTTCCTGACTCCTGCGAGTAAACACACTGCTGGCAGGAGGTCAGTATCCTGTCTTGGCTGCAGCAAATTCGGGAAGCACAGGCTTGCCAGGCAGAGCACCGTGAAGCTGGGAAAACCAGGTGGGCAACCTGTAAGGAAGCCACCCAGGGGCATGCCACATCACCATTGACACAAGAGTCAAGTCATGGGTGAAAAGGTATGTTGTTTGATACCAAACATAACATACTTAGGCAGTACCATAACAGAGCTGCCAACCTCGAGTTTGCCCGGGTGCCAGCCTATGTTATCCTATGGACCGTCTATCACTTAAACTGTTCTTTACATGGTAATGGGCACTACAGGATCATAAAAGGTTGCACTTATATGTCCACATCTCTGATATACAGCACCCTGTCACCTGGGCTTCAGTAGGCCTTCCTTAGGTGTGACAAAGTGCACTGACTTTGCAACACATGGTGAGGGCAAAGTTATGTTTGAACAGTTTGCACTGGCCCTGCAGTCTGCAGTGGCAGTGATGGAGCAAGGTTTTGCACGTAAAGAGACTTGCTTGGACTCAACCCTCACTGAATAAAATGTAATGCACTAATAAACATGTTTTGTCTTATTAATAATGCACCACACAACATTTCTAGCATCTAGGGGAAGCTTGCATATGTGCTTTCACTAACAGTAACTTGAGTGACCTAATATGGCTGCCGCAACGTGGGAACTTTTCTGCGCATGCATCTGTCACACTCACGTGACATGACCTATTCTCTGCTTTGGTGGGAAATCTTTGCTTCTGCGCTCTAGAACTAAAGATGGCTGCTCTATGTTTTCACATGCTAACGCTTGCCTTGCTGCTTTTACTTAATTGTTTGTTTGCTTAATTCCTAATGCTGTAGTTAAAATAAAGTATGGATAAGTGGTGTACAGTGCATTCATTTATTCTTTGTTCTAAAACTGTTCTTTTTTTACTTTGCTATTAGCTCGTGTTTGGACCAATCAAGTACAATGTTGCTCCATCTTGGGTCCCTCACCATCGCATGTGCTGAATTCCCCGAATTCACAAGCCATGGCATTGAAACCCTGCCAACGACAGTCTTGCCTGTGATGCGCCTGGGAACCCGATCTTATGAACCTCCAAGTGGAAGACAATCTGATAAATTGTTTAACATTGTATTTACTATTAGAACATCCATTGTTGGGCGCAATAAAATGCATAGGAAAATAAAGTTATGGGCGGGAAAGATAATTTGCATTATTGAATCAAGTGACCTCATAACTGGTATGGTGTGTTCACCTCTCCTCATCATTTGACCAATCAAATTGAGGGAATACACACATTTGCAACATTGGGGGGTGGTACACTGCCCTGGAAAATGGTATAACTAAGGTAGGCTTAGCTAATTAGATTGTCCGACTTGTCCAAATAGCTGACCTGTCACTGACCCAACACACTCAATAGGCGATCGAGAGCAGAGGTGCTGGCGGAGCACTCTGTCAGAAGGTTAAATAACCCAATCGGGGTTCTGGGAAGAAGTTCGATAACCCAATCGTGATTCTGTGGGAGAAGGTTCGATAACCCAATCGGGGTCCGACTGTTAGCTGCAGAGAGGGTTGCGACGCTGGTGTTGCACTTTAGCTGTGGGTGCCGGTCGTGACCGGCGGTGGTCCTGTCCTGATCCAATTTGGTCCGTACTTGTCCTGATTCTGTCCTGTTGGCACCTGAACTATCGGGGGTCTTGTCCTTTATCCCAGCCCGTGGCCAGGGTTGGTCTTCACACCATTCTAGGTAACTATAAATCAATGTGGGTATGTCATTGTATTGTTTCCCTTTTCTTGCCCTTCCTATGTTTCAATGCTTAAAAAAAGTCTCATAATATTTTCACTTCATCTTGCTTTGATTATATTCTTCTTAATTGAACAAGCTTTGATTTGAATTGGTATGGACTCTGACATTTAAGAATTTACATAGATAAAGTGTTAAAACTTTCCAGAGTCTGTGATTATTTTATGAGTGCAAATGTTTATTTACTGCCTATTATGCTAACACCCTTGATCCCTTAGGACACTAGGTATCGGTGACAAGGATTGGTAAGATAACTGGTTTAGGTCCTAAATGGTTAAATTAAATTGCAGATTAGCGTAGGTTTACCTGTTCAAAGTGTATATTATTTAATGGGCCCAGGTGAGTATGGTAAAACGAGCAGGTGAGCCCCGCTCTATCAGTATTCTTTTGGTAGCAGAGCAGTGGTTAGGGTTTGGTTTAAGATAGGTAGTTAGTTACGTGTTGATTATTTTTGATTTGTATTGATTTTATATATTAACCAAAACCTGTTTGTAATGTTTTATGTTTGTTTTGTAATCCCTGGGGGCAGAATAGCGGGTGGTAAATGGAAGCCACACTGCAGTGAGGTCACTTGCCTAAGGAAGTAAGTGCAGTGTTAGGTAAAACTGGAAGCACTGATTAGGGATTTTCTTTATAAATGTGTGAATAAATGATAGCAAAGGAGTTCTCTGGTGAAACATTGGCCTTATATCACCTAGAAAGGTTAAGCCCGAGGGAGTAACAGGTTCTCTAATGCTTGTATGAAGAGTAGGTAGAAGGGATTTACTTGCAGTGTATGAAGAGTAAGCAAAAGGGATTTATTCGCAGTAGGTGCAAATGATCTTTTCTTTGAATTAGTCACTTAGACACAGTGGCTAATTAATGAATATTGCATTTAAAAGTAAGGAGAAATACGTTTTCGGATTACCTTGCAAAGGAGGGAGTCAGTTGCGGTGCTGTGCTGACGTCACCAAGAGCAGCGCTGGTATTGGTTGAGACAGCGGGTGTGTTGCTGAGATAATAATTGGAAAGGAGGGGTGAGTGCAGGAGTGTGAGAACTTGTCTCACGAGAAAAGCCGCGCAGTTATTGGTCGAAATCTATTTTAATTCTAAATACTGATTGGTTCTTGAAAATTTTGAAATGCGCTGATATTGGTGAAGCATTTAGTAAACAATAGAGTGAAGCTGCATATTAAATTTATTGGTACAAATCATATGTGACATTTAGATCTAACAGTTATAGGAAATAGACCCAATAGGAGGTACTTAAGTTATGTGCAAGAACAGTACATAAGAGGAAGACCACATATCAGGTACGGAGGGGAGAGAAAAATGTCGCTATTCAAGAAAATTAAGAATTTATTTAAGAAGGATAAAATGATTAAAAGAAGAAAAGGGATTATTATTCCACCACTAAACACGCCCGCATCATACATGATGGTAGAAAGGGGCTACCACACTTGTGTGTGGTTAGAGAATTGGATGGAGTACACTAAAGATGATGGTATTTTGGCATTTCCAGAACATGGTACTTATAATGGTAGAATTTTATATAATTTGAGAACACGCATGAATGAACTAGATCCCAGACCTAGATTAACTCAGTACGAAGTATTAGAAGAATGGAAAACTGAGGCTTTTGAGCAAGATAGACCCAGAAGTGACAGAAATTGGAGTAAAGTTTTATCCTAGATTTCCAAAAGAGACAAGAGATAAGCAAATGAAGAAATGGAGACAGTCTATCTTGGTAGAAGGATCATATCCCGTACTGACTTTAGAGGAATAGTCAGGAAGCAAGTGCACAGAGAAAAGAAAAAAATTAATGACAAGTGGTGATTCAGATGATGATTATTTGGAGGATTTATTAATGAAAAATCCGCCACCCTACCATGAGGAAGCAAGTAGAGCTAACCCTAGTGCCCCGTTCTTAACAACACCTTTGGTTTACATGAACCATCACTAGAAAAAGTCTAACAGGAACGAGAAAGAGAGGCAATAAATAAACAGAGAAATTAATTCATTCAGAACATTCCCAGTTAAATATAAGTCCTGAAGCCTTGACTATACCGGTAACTATAGGTCCTGTTGTTCCCTTGTACGGGGATAAACAAACCTGTAGTGCAGCCTAGAAAAGAAACTTTGATTATTGATGACCAAGCAAGTGAGTGCGAATCAGTAGTATCCCTAATGGATTTACCCATAAGAGAACCAGGAAACAGTTCAAACAGGAAAAACACTCCTGGAAGCAATAGAGAAGTTAGAATGGAAACATCCTCAGGTACAAGAAGTGCTACTGTAGTGTCCTCAGAAGAAATAGAGAGGTGGTCTTGAGAAATAGAAAAGCCAAAATCACAGCTGAAAGCATTGGATATTTTCAAATTAAGAGTTGAATTGGAAGAATTGCTTGCTGGAAATGTGGGGTTAGATAGATTGAATACATTCAGTGAGGATGAATTGTTGTTTATATGTTGAAGTATTACTCGAAATACGAACATTTTCCATGAAAAATGAATTAATTTGTCTTTGGAAATGGGGATTGATATTGGAAAATCTAAAGTGCTACAGAAACCTTACCGAGCTGAATTTTCTGACAAAGATTTAGAAAATATGAACGTGTCAGGACGTAAAGTGCAGATCAAGGAGTTACTATCAGTGTTGCAGAAGTGGGGTGATTTAGATAAGTGGAAAGCTAGATGGGCAAAGAAAAAGGAGGAAGCCCAAGTGAAAAATACTACAAATTAGTATTTATTAAAGTACCAGGAGGAGGTTATGTGAATGTCCCATGGTCCCGACAGGATATATTATCATTTAGGAATGATTTTCCAAAACTCAGAGAGAAACCTGTAGAGTGGTACAGACAGGTTGAAAGATTTGTGAAGGTATCAAAGGTATTGTTGAAAGATTTCGATGGGTTGTTTGATATCGTAGTACCCGCAGATTTGTGGACAGATTGTAAAATTACTATTGATTGGCCTAATGACGAGTACCCAAGAGACCCAAAGACAGGAGCACCATCCGATGAGGTGATAAAGAAGTATCATCAAGTCATAACCTTTCTGAAAGGGAAAGTACCCCCAAAAGAAACGGATTGGACTAGAATAGACAGAACTACCCAAAACAAGGATGAATCAGTACATGCATATTATGAGCGCCTTTTACAGGTATTCAAGCAGTACAGTGGGTTGGAAAGTGTTGATACGAAAGACATGACACATTTTATTTATTGATTTGTGTCAGGGTTAAAGCCAGAAATTTCGCAAATGATTAAAGATCATAAAATATGCTGGCAGGCCAAGCCTGTTGATGAGATTCTCAAATATACAAAATATTGTGGGGATGAAATTGACAACAAACGAAAGAATTTAGAAGAAAAGGTAATGTGGGCACAGGTAAAATTAGCAGAGCAGCAGGTACTCCAGTTGAATAAATTGAAAAATAATCAGAATCAAGGAGATGGAAATGGGGGTAAACCGAGAGGAAGAATGAACAGGGAGGAAGCAGAGAAAGATTTTCCTTGTCATGGGTGCGGAAAAATGGGGAATTGGAGGAACGAGTGTAAGGCTGTATTGAGTAATAATGTGCAAAATGACAATTTGAATCCACAGACGCAGAATGGGGTGTCAAGGAAACCACAGTAGCAGGTAATACAGAACCGGTTACCACTTGCGCCTATGCCAGAATCCGGGAGCCAAGTAAAATACAGTGTGGATACCACAAATTGGGAGGGAAGTGGAAGGAGAGACGCAGTGACATCACAATTTCTTTTGAGTGACGCATTTTTTTAGGAAGATAGTTACTGACGGTGCCTGAGAGGGAGGACGAGGAGTGTGTACTTGGGTCATCCTTGCCGGTAGATCAGTCAGGTCCATAGATAGAGGGATAAGTTGAGGGAAATGATGTTACCTTTTTGCTGGATACTGGCGCTACCCGTTCTACTGTAAGAACAGCAGACATTCCAAACCTACCCCTCTCGGGAGAAGCGATCCAAGTAGTGGGCGTTTCTAATAAACAAATTAGTACCCCTGTTACAGAACCCATGGAAATCAGAATAGGTAATTTTAAAGAAATTCACAAATTTGTAGTGTGCGACTCCAGTCCAGTGAACCTATTAGGTAGGGACTTACTGTGTAAAATGAATTGCACAATCTTTTGTACCCCAAGTAGTGTTGAAATTCAAACCCAGACGAAGATGGAGTCTATAAGTTGATGCTAGCTAAACAAGAAACTGAAAATAAAAAGATGTTAGTGGAAGACCTCCCAAAAGAATTACAGCATACAGTGAATCCTGAAGTGTGGGATTTCCCTGGGAAAGATGTAGGGCTAATGGCAAATGTTGACCCAGTAAAAGTGACAGTGAAAGAAGGTGCAGTTTACCCAAATATTCGACAATACAAAATTTGCCCAGAAATAAAAGCAGGTGGTTGAGCAAGGCATTTTACAAGAAATCATGAGCAGTCCCTGTCATTCACCTATAATTAATCAAAACAGGTACTGGGATGCACACCATTCTTTGATTGCTGCATCCATGTTAATCCTTAACTGATACAAGAGTGCGTGCTACCTGGTTTAATGCCTTACCCTGGTGGCATACTTATGATCAACAATGCTGTATGAGGCTACATTTAGCCCCAAGACCAGATGCACAGCTCATTTTTTTCAAATAGCGCTCCAACCCAATCAGACTCGCATTGCTTTCACTCTGTTTCAAAACCTCTTGCCACTTAAAATATCACCCCTTACTCCTATCTCACTCTTCCCAAACCCCTTTCATAACGTGACATCCACTCAACACTCCATTCAACCCCACTTACAAAACACGTCCTCAATCATCTTCCTATTCTAAACGCGCTCACGTACCTGCCACAATTACTCAGAACACTGCTTTGGATGGATTCATGCGTCTGTCGTGTTTTTGATGAAGGTCCGGATAGGCACATTGCAAACATTTGAAACCTAGTAAAAAGCATGAGATTCCAAGTGCGGATAAAGTGTGATTACAGTTTTTAAAGAGGAATAAAAGACTGTTTAAATGGAGTACGACGGATTAAAAATTTGAGTGTTATATATTTTCAGCACCAATCTGTGCATCTGGTCTTGGGGCTAAATGTAGCCTCATAGATCATTGTTATTCACCTATAATTGGCGTAAAGAAACTGAGCGGGAAATATAGGGTGGTACAAGACCTCTGCAAAGTTAATAAAATTGTCATCCCATGTTGTCCAGTTGTGCTAAATCCTGCAGTGATTCTGTATCAGATACCGTGGGGAGCCAGATGGTTCACGGTAATTGATTTGTGCCATGCATTTTTCTCCATACCATTACATCCAGACAGCAAATTTCTTTTCTCGTTCAAATTTGACGACCATGTTTACGTTTGGAATCGTGTCCCTCAGGGGTACACAAAAAGTCCATTGATTTTCAATCAGATATTGAAAAAATTTCTTGAATCTCTGGTTTTGCCCGGACAGTCTGTCCTGGTGCAGTATATAGACGACCTGTTGGTGGCGTCTAAAACTTGAAATGACTGTGTTGTTGATACCATTGCATTGCTGAATCATTTCGCTGAAGGAGGGCATCAAGTGTCACCTGAAAAATTACAATTGTGCACCACATCAGTAAAATATCTGGGGCACCAGATAGAAAGAGGTGTTAGACGAGTTACCTTTCAAAGAATCAAAATAATCAGAAACATGAGTCGACCTCAAACACAGAAAGAAATCAGAATGTTTCTCGGAGTTGTAGGTTACTGCAGGCAGTGGATTGTGGGATTTGCAGTCCTAGCTAAACCTCTGATACAAATGACAACGAAAAGAGCAAAAGACCCAGTAGAGTGGGATGACGAAAGCATGACTGCCTTCTTGAAGCTGCGAAACTGTCTTTGCTCAGCTCCAGCCTTGGGGATGCCTGATTATTCAAAGGAATTTGCATTGTTCTTTGATGCACGCGACAATTGTGCATTGTCTGTTCTGACCCAAATTCATGGTTTAATGGGACGTCCTGTGGCTTATTTTTCATCCACACTCGATCCAGTGGCATCTGCATTGCCAGGATGTCTTAAAGCAGTAGCTGCAACCTGCATGAGTCTTGAGCAAAGTGAATCCATCATTATGGGACGCCCTGTAACCGTGTATGTCCCACATTCAGTGGTGATTCTGTTAACCAGAACACGTACTCAGTATTTGACTCCTAATCAGCTGACTAAGTATGAGCGAAACATTCTAGGTGCAGGGAATGTGACCATTGCCAGATGCACTGTCTTAAATCCAGCCACACTGTTACCTGATTCACACTTTGAAGAGGTGAAAGAGGAAGTCGAGCATGATTGCAGTGACCTCACAGAATACAGTACTAAGCCCCATCCAGATATAAAAAAAGAGCCATTATTAAATTCAGAATATGAACTATTTGTGGATGGTTCATGCATAAGACATGAGGAAGGAGGAATAAGTGCTACATATGCTGTGTGTACTTTGTGGGGTCCAACTGAAGCATCCTATTTACCTGGACTCAAGTCTGCACAAATAGCCGAATTAGTTGCATTGACAAGAGCTTTCAAATTTGGAAAAAATTGGAAAGTAACCATTTACACTGACAGTCAGTATGGTTACGGGGTTGTGCATGACTTTGGCCAACTCTGGATGCAAAGGGAGTTTCTGACTTCTTCGGGTACTCCTATTAAAAATGGACCTTATGTAAAAGACTTGCTGGAAGCAATTCAATTGCCATAAGAAGTGGCTGTGGTTAAGTGTGTTGCTCACCAATCTGGAAATGACAAAGTGACAGCAGGTAACTGATATGCTGACTAACTAGCCCAGCATTGTGCCAAACATAAGATGGCAATTAATAAGAAAATCGATGCATATGGAAACAGCTGCCAACTAATGTTGCTTGAAAGAGTGGAAACATGGGAAAAAGTGAGAGATTTGCAAAATGAGGCAGAAATAAAAGAAGAAGAGTGGGAGAAAATAGGATGTCGGAGAAAGGCTGAGGATGGTGTTATTGTTTTATCTTGATGGGAGACCTGTGTTACCAGATTGTATGCTTGCTCCTATGGCTAGGATGTATCATGGAAGTTCACACATTGGTAGGGACGCGATGATTAGGCAGTTTAGACAGAGTTGGTTAAATGTGAGATTCAGGAACGTAGCAGAGAGACTTTGCCAGAGGTGTATAACATGCCAACGAATGAATCCTGGTAAGAGGACTGTAGTGTTGCCAGGAAAAATTGGAAAGGCAGAAGTTCCCTTCATAGAACTTAAAATTGATTTCATCCAGTTACCCCCTTGTCGAGGACTGAAGTATGTCCTTGTCATTGTCTGCCTGTTTTCAAAATGGGTTGAAGCCTACCCTACCCGCAGGAATGATAGCATCGCTGTAGCTAAACTATTACTGAGGGAACTCATACCACGTTTTGGTTTTCCAGTAACAATTGAATCAGACCGATGGTCTAATTTTAATAATGAAATAATTTGTCTGATCTGTGAAGCATTCCAAATTGAGCAAAGGCTGCACTGTGCATACCGCCCAGAGGCTTCTGGAGTGGTAGAACAACTGATTGGCACAATCAAGTCACGATTGGGAAAGATGTATGAATCTACCCGATTGGAGTGGCCTGATGCTTTACCTCTTGTTCTGATGGGACTCAGAAGCATTCCAGACAGAAAAACAGGCTTGAGTCCCCATGAAATACTCATGGGAAGAGCAATGAGCCAAGCAGCATGGGTACCAGGACACAAGCTGATAAATATATCTGATGATTTAGTACTCGAGTACTGCAAAGAACTGGCTGACCAAGTGCGTTCTATCTCTCAACAGGTTGGGGAAGACGCTGTAGCCAGACAATCAACTCCAGCACATGATCTGAATCCAGGTGACTGGGTAGTCATAAAAGAACTTACTCGAGAATCTTGCCTAGCTCCAAGGTGGGGAGAGCCACATCAAGTGATATTGGTTACCACCACAGCTGTGAAGTGCAGGGGAATTCCGAATAGGATCCATGCCAGTCACACCAAAAGGGTGACAGAACCTGATGAAGTAGAAGCTGATGGTTGTGCAGCTGAGGGGTCTCGAGAAGTTGATCCCAAAGTAGTTGATGAAGAGCAACCGAGCACCAGTCAGGAAGAATGGATTCCAGTAGTCGACATGCCTGCAGAATTTGTGAGAACCAAAAGTCAAACCTATCTAGATAGACAGAGTGATAGTGAGTATGAGTCAGGAATAGAAGAATGTACTCAGATTACAGAAATCCAAGCCAATAGTAATTCTGAGGAGGATCAGATAAGGAAAGATCGATGTACTCAGACATTTGAAACTCCAGCCAAACCTCCAGAGTCGGAGGAGGGAAAAATAGATATTAGGGCGAAAACTCAGGCAGAAGATAATCAAGAAATCCAGCGACCTGAGCAGGACCAGATAGGTGTAGAAAAGTGTGTTCAGGAAGAAGAAGGCAAACAAAGTCAAACTCAAAGTCAAATACAGCAAAGTCCTGAACAAGGCCAGATTAGTATCCAGGCAGAAAAAGCAAAATTAAGCTCAGGACCAAGTAAGATAGAGAGGAATTCAGAAGTTGACAAAGAACATGTAGTGGCACAACTGAATGAAAATAAAAGAGCATCTGAAGAAAGTCAAAACACAGTGCCAGCTAAAAGACTCAGAAAGGGAGATAAGTGGCCTGGTTATGTCAAAAGACTGAAATTTCGCCTTAAAACAATAAATGCAGAACCAGAACATGTAAATTAAATATCAAGCCAAGCTGGACCATCCACAGAGCAACCAAGAAGGAGAAGTTCACGTCTGAAAAGACTGAATACCAAGTTCAAGGGACCTGAGTGAACCTACGTCATACTAGAAGATTTCAAAAATATAGAACTGAGTGATGACGAACTGATTGTTGATCAGACTGACGAAGAAGTGAGACCAACTTGAGAAAAGATTCACAGGTTAATGTCTGTGGAAAAGGTACAAAGAGGGGATAAAATCTCCTTAGTCAGAAACGGCTGATTATAATGGTAACGGAAGACCGAAAAGAAATTGTCTAAAGACATGTTGTAGAATATGCACATATAGTATAGTAATAGTAGTTATAATATGGTTTGGATTGCATTAGCTATACCTTACCTAATGAGCAAAGAAATGCAGAATAACACTAATATACCTGAGCAAGTAGATTCACTTACGAAAATAGATACACTTACATATGAGAGAGCAGTTAGCCTTAAGCAACCTGGAGTAGGTTTAGAAGCACCAGATGAGGGAGATTTACATTATAGACGAGCTAGAAATAGAACTCATTTAAATGTATTTGCTAATTTGTTAGTACATTATGTAGAAGCTATGGAGATCAGTGATTGCTATGTGTGCATGAAGTTGCCCACATCAGTAGCTGAAGGGGTCCCCTATCATCACTTACCCATTACTTATGGTATTTCATGTAGCATTTTAGCTAGTCTGTTTTATATGACTGGAAAATTACAGTATTACTATTCCAATTTTGATGTGATTTTTTCTGAAGTTCCTTTACGTAGAAATGTAAATCGTATTTCTAGTACTAGAGACTCTACACACTTCATGGGTGATTATTTTCTAACAGTAGGATCAATAGATATAGCTAAGGCTCACAAAGATAATCTAACATGCATATTACAAGAGAAAGAAAAGATGTTTTTAGATTTAGTCAAGAAAAGGAGACAGGATTTCCATAAGAAAGCATCTGATCATAAGCGAAAGATGGATGTATGACATTACAACGCATGCTTTTACCACGCATGCCTTTACAACACGGTATTTACAACGAATACCTTTACAACGCATAGTGCTTTGGGGCGCTGGATAGTGAATAGTTTTATTTACTATTCCAACTCCAGTCCCCGTGGATAGTAGGCAAGGTGTTGGATAGTAAATTAAATCTATTCCCTATCCTAGAGCGCCACCCAGCTCAATGTGTTGTAAAGGTATTCGTTGTAAATACCGCGTTGTAAAGGCATTGCGTGGTAAAAGTTGCGTTGTAAAGGATGTTTCCCGTGAAAGATTCCTAAATGGACTGAAAATAAAGAGTTTACCTCTAATGACTCAAGCTGCTATGTTGTTGGACTTCGAAAAGAAAGGGAAACTCTGTCTCCATAGAGAGAAAGCAGATTATTTTAACAATATATTCATTGGTTCCAGTGAATGTGAACATAATTTCAAAGTTATTTGGGGTTGGGGTTGGGGTTTCAAAGATGGAACGGAACCAGTATTCCCTGGAATTTATTACATTTGTGGGAACAAGGCCTATTTTAAATTACCTGATCTTTGGTTTGGGAGTTGTTATTTTGGAATAGTATTCCTAAAGGTGTACCACGTCGAGAAAATCACTTGAAGCAATGAAGAAACTAATGGATTAACTCGTAGTAAAAGAGCATCAATTGCTGAAATCGTAGGTGACATATTTAGTGCAATAATAACCTTCAGTGGGAGAGGTTCTGAACACTCAAAGAATTTGCAAATTGTCAACAGTGGTGGTTCGCTTATCGACTGACACTGCTAGTGGGTTTCTAATGATCAATACCTAACTAGTTGCGGTAAGATCAATGGTTTTACAAAATCGACTTGCTCTTGATATATTATTAGCAAACGAGGGCGGAGTCTGTAGAATGCTGAAGATGCAACATTGTTGCACTTACATTACAGACGAAAGTGTTGAAATTGGAAAATATGCAATAAACATTACACATTTGAGAGAAGAATTGAAACCACTGGAGGTTGGCAGTGCATGGAAGAGACTAATTAGTGGTCTCTCTTCAATAGGTAGTTGGATCTCTAACGTAGGAAAAAGTTTTGTAGGTAGAATACTGATGCAAATGGTGGGAGTAGCCCTACTGATTTTAGGGATAATAATTTGTTGCAAATGTCGCAAACATAAAAAGACATATACAGGAAATAAGAAAGGGAAGAAAAGAAACTTCAGTGAAATTGAGCTTGAAGAATTAAATGAGGATTTGTATAAAAAGATGAAAAACTTCCACATAAATATTGGGGAAAAAACCTAAAAGAGTGTTTGAAGAAATAGAAATGAGTAAATGTTGAAAAGTTGGCATCTGTTTCTGTAATTTGTGATGATATAAAATATCATCAAAGAGGGGATTGATGGAGCAAGGTTTCGCACTTAAAGAGACTTGCCTGGACTCAACCCTCTCTGAATAAAATGTAATGCACTAATAAACATGTTTTGTCTTATTAAAAATGCACCACACAACATTTTTAGCACCTTGGGGAAGCTTGCAAATGTGCTTTCACTAACAGCAACTTGAGTGGCCTAATAAGCCCGCCGCAACGCCAGAACTTTTCTGTGCATCCGTCTGTCACACTCATGTGACATGACGTATTCTCTGCTTTGGTGGGAAATCTTTGCTTCTGCGCACTAGAACTAAAGATGGCTGCTCTATGTTTTCACATGCTAACGCTTGCATTGCTGCTTTTACTAAATTGTTTGTTCTGCTTAATTCCTAATGCTGTAGTTAAAATAAAGTAATGGGAATAGAGTAGAGATAAGTGGTATACAGTGCATTCATGTATTCTTTGTTCTAAAACTGTTCTTTTTTTACTTTGCTATTAGCTCGTATTTGGACCAATCAAGTACAATGTTGCTCCATCTTGGGTCCCTCGACTGTGCATGTGCTGAAATCCCTGAATTCACAAGCCATGGCATTGAAACCCTGCCAACGACAGTCTTGCCTGTGCTGCGCCTGGGAACCCGACCTTATGGACCTCCAAGAGGAAGGCAATTTGATAAATTGTTTAACATTGTATTTACTATTAGAACATCCATTGTAGGGCGGCATAAAATGCATGGGAAAATAAAGTTATGAGCGGGAAAGATAATTTGCATTATTGAATCAAGTGACCTCATAACTGATATGATGTGATGACCTCTCCTCGTCTTTTGACCAACCAAATTGAGGGAATACCCACATTTGCAACAATGGGGGGTGGTACACTGCCCTGGAAAATGGTATAACTAAATTAGGCTTAGCTAGAATAGAGAGCAGAGGTGCTGGTGGAGCATTCTGTCAGAAGATTCGATAACCCAATCGGGGTTCTGGGAAGGAGTTCGATAACCCAATTGGGGTTCTGTGGGAGAAGATTTGATAACCCAATCGGGGTCCGACTGTTAGCTGCAGAGAGGGTTGCGACGCTGGCGTTGCACTTTAGCTGTGGGTGCCGGTCCTGACCTGCGGTGGTCCTGTCCTGATCCAATTTGGTCCGTACTTGTCCTGATTCTGGTCTACACCTGTCCTGTCCTGTTGGCACATGAACTATCAGGGTCTTGTCCTTTATCCCAGCCCGTGGCCAGGGTTGGTCTTCACACCATTCTGGGTATCTATAAATCAATGTGGGTATGTCATTGTATTGTTTCCCTTTTTATACCCTTCCTATGTTTCAATGCTTAAAGAAAGTATCATAATACTTTCACATCATCTTGCTTTGATTATATTCTTCTTAATATAACAAGCTTTGATTTGAATAGGTATGGACTCTGGCATTTAAGAATTTACACAGATAAAGTGTTAAAACTTTCCAGAGTCTGTGGTTATTTTACGAGTGCAAATGTTTATTTACTATTTATTATGCTAACACCCTTGATCCCTTATTACTCTAGGTACCGGTGACAAGGATTGGTAAGATTACCGGTGTAGGTCCTAAATGGTTAAATTAAATTGCTAATTAGTGTAGGTTTACCTGTTCAAAGTGTATATTATTTAATGGGCCATGGTGAGTATGATAAAACGAGCAGATGAGCCCGTGCTCTATCAGCAGGCCTACCGTCAGTAGTTTCTTTGGGTCACTCAGGATGGCACAAACAGGGCTGCTAGCCTTGGGACCCCTTTACCACCCATGCCCTGGTTACCACTTTTACCATGTACTGGGGATTTATAAGGGGAGTAAAGTCCTTGTCAGTTGGTATTTCCAATTTACACATAACAGTTTTAGGGAGAGAGCTCTGGCACTGAGGCCTGGGCAGCAGACTCCAGGGAACTATCAGAGTCATAGCCATCAGGATTAGAGTAAAATGAGGGGGGTATCTATACAAAAAGCGCACTTTCCTACACCGGGGTTAGGTGATCTCTCCCATGGTAGCAGCTGATCTGAAACCTGTGTACACTG
This sequence comes from Lissotriton helveticus, assembly GCF_964261635.1. Taxonomy (NCBI): domain Eukaryota; kingdom Metazoa; phylum Chordata; class Amphibia; order Caudata; family Salamandridae; genus Lissotriton; species Lissotriton helveticus. The sequence goes on from NC_136071.1 coordinate 282,535,608, forward strand.
CATGACCCTCCAATTACACCACTTCACAGCTGTCACATACATGTCCTGAGCAAGACCCTTATGAACGCTGCCTGTAGTCACGCCTCTCACATGATATCACAAATAAGTAAGTGATGCAACTGACCAAGTATGTGGTCACCAAGGTACATTCCACAGAGCTCCTCGAGGAAGCAGTAGGAGAGACGCAAGACCATTGCTGGGATGTGTGAGAGTGAGACCCACCCATCAGGGAGAATATGGATGTGCCAAGAACATTGTCACACCTGTATAAGAATGTTGCAAAATGCCCCACGTGAGAGTGGGGTTTGGAATGTCACTAGTAAGAAGCTATCTTGGTAAAATGCCACCTGTGCCACCATTAGCAATTTAATAAAGTCATAAATAAATCTAAATTGCATAGGTACTTTCTGTCCACACACAAAGTTTTGACCTTGCAACAAAGAAGCAGAGCAGTGTGAATTGTTTGCTAACTGTTTCCCAATATATCAACCCAAATGCATTTCAGCCTTGTTGGAAGGGATCCATTGGTCAAGTTCCAAAGAACATTAATGCTATTAACTGTGCTGGGCTGGAAATCTAAAGTAGCTCTGACAGAGTTGTACAAGCCAGATCGCCTCTTCCTTCTCTCTCTAGCTCTCTCTTCCCTTCCATCCACTCACTGCCTCTCTCCTCCTCTCCTCTCTCTCTTTGCACTCTCTGATCTCCCTGTGATTTTCTACTCCTCTAAGACCCCTACTGTGACTGCTGTATTTATTCTTGAAAGTCCGAGGAAAGTGACAGAGCCGCCCGCAGTTGCCTTAGGCCTTCAAACCCCTCCTCCAATGGCTCCAGCCCCCACCCCACATCCTCCCTCCCACCCCAGGGAAAATCTCGGCAGGATAAATAGCCCTGGCTGATGACTAATGGACTTATGACTTGAAAAACGCCTACGACTCAGAGATGCTTCTTGGAACAGCAACAATTTGAACAATGGAAATGTTTTAGCCACAATCCATTTCTCCTGACCCCATCACAAAGGAACACCCGGTTTCAGTTGCTACAGCACGTTGCTTCCTGGCAGAATTCAAGGTGTATTTTGTCCTTCTTGTGCCTAATTTTTTAGCTGTAGATTGTTTTGCAAAATTTAGAAAAATCAGCTCCATTTCTGGTTACACTCTGCTCGCTTGATGAGACTCACTAGGAAAAGGGTCGGATTGGGGCAGATAATAGGTCCAGACACCAAACTAAAAGTGCCCCCCATTAGAAAATTAGAAATCGAATAAAAAGTGGCCAACATCCGTAAATGGGGCAGCTTGAACTGTTAAAGAAGAGCCATAGAGGTGTTTTGCAAGGAATGGGGGACTGCATATATTTGTGCTTGCTGCAGGCAATGTTTTTAGTAATGTCGGGAAATCCACCAGACCATACAGCAGACCCTAAACAGCCAGAAAATAGGTCCACCCTATCAATTATTGCAGAAGTACTCTTTAGCCCCTGGAAAGCTCAAGCTCTCATGGTGGAATTTAATTTGGTCATACCTTTTTGGCCTTTATGTACCCTTCAACAAGCGAGCAATCAAAGTTTGGCTTGCCCACTTTTTTGTTCCTTCATGTTTAGCTTATTTTGAAATGATCATATTTGATGTTTCATCTCTTTTCCGGCATATGCGCTACAGAAGGGTGCATTTGCAATGGCAATACTTATGAAGTGCAATGGCATCTTGAAGTCAACTACTAAGCACTATTTTATGTGTGAGTAAAACAACCTTCATCTGATAGGAGGGCATTGGGGACCACACTATCCCTTAGGCGATCGAGACCTTGTGTCTTTTTTAACGGCCTTATATAAATATGTAATAATGAATTTGATAACTATGTGGACCATAGCTGTTCTGAATTTTTCAATTTAAAGAAATAATAATAATGTGTTCAATTAGTAATAAGGAAACAGAAGAAGAAATATAGGATTTAGGAGTTCATTAATTGAATCTTTTGCTTCCCACTTGTTTTCCTTGTTGGGTAGTTACAGATCATATTTTAGTATCCAGCCACATGGTTAATGTAGAATAAACATATTAACGTGGACTTGTTTTATGTTTAAAAAACCTTCAATACACGTGGACCAACTACCAAATAACTAGAAAATGTACGGTTAACGCTATTTAAAAAAATAATCAGTTTATTGCCCCACAGATGCAAACGACATCTGGTAATAAACAAGGACAGTTAAAGTATCACTTCCAATTACGATTGACCTCTTAGAAAAATGCGAAATGTGTCTTAAGGGACAATTTAACATTTGCAGGATGAGGACTGTTCTGAGGCTGTTGCATGCTTTTGAGAAAAAACTGCCCTTTTCACAATCGTGGTATGTTTTAAAGACAAATCGTCCTTAGAGAAATAGAACACAAGGTAGATATTTCTTTTTCTTATTGCCATTCAATAGGAGAGCATATGAGGCAGAAATATCACAGTGACAAGGCAACAGTAGTTGCACTCTCTTAGAAAGGCAAACCCTACAAACATATAAGCTTAACACAGGGCTACCTTTACGGATAGGCGATGTTGGTGGTCCCCAAGGCGCCTCCGGATGTGGTCATGACTTGCATGCCATGACTACTCCAGCTGATGGGCTACCTTTCAGTCTCCTGCATACTAGTTTTGTGGTTGAAAAACAGTAATCCAATTACTCTTTGTCTGGCTATTTAGAGCTTTAGCTTTCCAGTTACCTCTTTTTATCAATACATTTTAAAAATACGATTCGAATAATTAGAGAGAGAGACTGGGCTTTGGGTCAGTTCCCTTCAGCCATTAGCCATTAGCTTTCATGTGCTTTCATGCTTTGCCATTGCTTGGATGGGCTTTTCATTGTGCCAATCAGATTACCTGTCTGGACGACCTAATGTAACTAATTCTATTTAAAAAAATACAATATAAAGAAGTACAAAGAGAGGGAGAGGTTTTTAGATAGCCCACTTCAGGCATTGGCTTTCATGCTTTGTGATCGAACAATTGCTTGGATGGATTGTCCACCAGTACCATTACATTCTTAGGATAGTTATATTGTTTTATCAATATTCCAATAAGGTTGATGGGGATCAAGTAGACTTTTTGTTAGAATTCAAATCCAAAATGATGAATGTGTGTTCTTTGCTGTATTTACTTTGCTGACGTTACATTTTAATTACTGATTTATGACTTTTATGCTAAGGAAGTGTTTGTTGTTTGGATGCCTTAACCTGTCACAAAGTCACAGTTATATTCATTAATCGCTGGTGTGCAGCCTTTTTTTTTACATCGCCATTATAATTTTTTTTTTGCCTTTGCTGTTTTTGAATTCACAAAGTAAAGATATGTACACACAGGTTTTCTTAGAAGTGCAACAAAATGACTATGCCTTTATGAAAACTAACTATTATGTAAAACTTTGCTGCGAATGTCTTTTAAGATCATTACTTGCCACAACAACTTCATCTTCACAGTCCTTCTCATAACACTCTTCTTTGAAGGTATGCTAAGATCATTACTTGCCACAACAACTTCATCTTCACAGTCCTTCTCATAACACTCTTCTTTGAAGGTATGCTAATACAGTCTGTTCAGCACAGGGGACCTCCTCTTTTTTGTTGTAATCCAACATTTTGCTACATTATTAGACTTTCTTTCTAGGACAGCAGTGGGCAACGTACAAAAGACACTTAACTATTACTAAACACTCCCAAGAGTAATAGCAAATTTGATTGGCTGTGCCAATGCTTGCTTTACAACAGAGAAAAAAAGGCACCCAACCTTACCTTTGGAAAGTTTTAGTTCCTTCTCAGGGGAAAAACATAATGTTTCTGTCATATTTATCTTGTGCTCTTATCTCCTTAAGCTTCTGTCTCGCGCTGGGCTCGTGACCTCTGTGTGGTGTCATGGGTTGAGCGTTCGGGATAACGGCCGTTAGATGCCCGTCTGATCCCGGTCTTGCTGGTCGGGTTTTTCCTCTACCACTTAACTTCAATAAATAACTAGAGCTTAGGTGATTGCTGTGTCCAGCTGTCTTCTTCCTTTACAACATTTTATGGCGACGTTATTTGGAAGCAAAGGCAGACGAGCGACACTTCAGTAACCTGAGGAGCTCACACGGAGGAAAACCCGATGACAGCGTTTGCAGCCGACGATCCAAGAAAAGAGATCGTAGCCACTAATTAAGAGTAAGGCTTGGCAAAGGTATGTTCCGGATGATTTATAAGGAACAAAATCTTACCGGGGAGAAGTGAGGCTGTTAGCAAGAGGCGTGACGAAGCTTGTTTAACTGGTACTTCGGCTCGTCAACGCAAGAAGCAGCACCTCTAACGGAGGAAATTAAAAGGGCAATACCGTTAAAAGGGAAATATAACGTGAGGGGACCCACTCGTAAAGAAACAAATAACAAAACATTTTGTGCACAACGAGGCTTGAAAATTGATGAAATCGTTAGAAGAAAACGTTGTATAAGTCACAAAGAGCATTGGAGCATAACTGAATATATATATACATCAACTGAATACTAATTATTGACACAGTGACACACACACTTTAATAGTTGGAACATGCAGTGTGTCGCAAACCTACAGCAGTGATACACTCACTAATTTTGATAAAAGCTGGCATATGCAGTGTGTCACAAACCTACTGCAGTGATACACTCACTAATTTGGCATATGCAGTGTGTCGCAATACTACAGCAGTGATACAGCAGTGATACACTCACTAATTTTGATGGACTACTGTTGTGATAAGTCAGTTGAATATTCTAGATAATTGTTAAGTTATATTGCAAGGTTGTTTTTTTTTTTAAAATGAATGTAAACAATACGATACAAGCTCCTGTTCCTTTTCTGAGTATCCCAGGTGAACCATCCATGGAATGGGATGATTGGTGTGAGGTGTTTGAAAATTATATTGTGGCATTGGATGGCACAAAATTCTCGGCAGCCAGGAAAAAGGCTTTATTATTGGGAGCCTTGGGAAAGGAGGGTCAGAGAATCTTTAAATATTTGCCAAATCCACCAGCAGAAATTGATGATGTGTATAAAGACGCGTTGTTTAGGTTATACACTAGATTTGCAAAGCAAGAAAATGTTGTTATGCGCAGGCACAAGTTCTATACTGCTCCTCAAAGAGAAAGTGAAACTATCGATGACTTTGTATCTAGGTTAAGAGAATTATCGGTGAAATGCCAATTTGGGAACATACAAGATGACATGATTCAAGATCAATTGATTGTGCAGTGTTTTAGCAAAAAGACACAGGAAAAGTTGTGGGCTGCAAAGAACCCAACCCTAACAGAAGCTATTACTATTGCTAAGGTTGCGGAGGAAAGTGATAGGTGCATGAAAGAATTAAAAAGCATACAACAAGGGCAAATGAATAATCAAGTAATTGGCACCCTACAAGGTGGTACATCGGAAGGTGTTAGTTCAATACAAGGGAAACAAACAGTAAGGGGAGGGAAGGCCACAGCATTATACAATAAAGCTGCAGCATCTAACAGATATAGACAAAACACACGTACATGCAACAGTTGTGGTAGCCCTTTTCACCTAGCTGACTTTAAGAATTGTTCAGCTTTGTCAAGAGATTGTTTGAAATGTGGGAGAAAAGGGCATTTTGCACGTATGTGTCGGACTGGTTTGTCAAAGAAGGTTGCAATGATTGATTGTGAAGTCATTGATGATGAAGCGGAGGTCATGATGATTACGTGCACAGAGGGTCAAAGGGTTTCAGAGGACATTGTGTTATCTCGTCCAAAGGCAGATTTTGTAGTGAATGGGGACATTTTGACTCTAATGGTGGATACTGGTTCGTTATATAACATAATCCCAAAAAGTTTGTATGACAGTTCATGTACAAAAGCTGAGATGGTCACATCTGATGGCCTTCTGAAGGGATATCAAGGGGTAAGCATTGGTGGGCTTGGTTTCTTTGAAGCAAGCATTAAGTTTAAAGGGAGAGTTACCCAGGGAAAAGTTTATGTTTCTCCTCATGGTCCTGCAATACTAGGGTGGTTACACCAGTACGAAGAGTAAACCCAAGGGCAAATCCACTAGTGATATGTGTCGAGGATGAGAATGAATGCAATAGTATCCAAGAGAGTTTAAAAAGCATTCTTAAAAAACATGAGAATATTTTTAGTACAAAATTGGGAGAGGCCATTGGTTACCAACATATCATCAAGACAAGGAAATGTGTTCCACCTGTAAAACATACAGCGCGGAAAATACCAATATCTGCTAGAGATGAGGTAAAGAAAATCATTAAACAGTTATTGGATGATGACATAATTGAACCTGTAGAAGCCACGCAATGGTTGAGTCCAGTTGTGATCACACAGAAACCGGATCAATCTTTGCGTTTCTGTGTGGACATGAGGAGTTTAAATTAAGCGGTAATAATGGATAACTTTCCGCTTCCTAATATAAATGAAATTGTTTTGAGTTTGGGTGGGGGGAAGGTATTTTCAAAGTTGGACCTTCGAAGTGCGTATCATCAGATTAAGCTTCACCCAAATTCGAAGGAATACACATCATTCATCACTCCGGAAGGCACGTATCAGTTCAAGAGACTTCCTTTTGGACTGTGTTCGGCAGCAAGTGCTTTTCAGAGAATTATCAGTGATGTACTCAAGAACATTGAACGCGTTGTCTTCTTCCAGGACGACATTTTGATTTATGGATTAAACTTGAGTGATCATAATATGATTTTGGACGAAGTTTTAACCACTCTCTCCAAAGCAGGATTAACACTGCGAAAAGAAAAATGTGTTTTTGCAGTAGACGAAGTAGATTATTTGGAGTACCACGTGTCTGGGAGTGGAATCCAACCGAAACAAGATCTAGTTAGTGCGATATGTAATGTGTCTGAACCTGATGACAAAGAAAAATTGAGATCATTTATGGGCATGGTGGAATACTATGCAAAATTTGTGAGAAACTTTGCCGAGAAAGTGGAGCCTTTAAGGAACATCTTGAGAAAGGGGAAGGGTTTTGCTTGGGGGACGGAACAGAAGAATGCATTTAAGTTAATCAAACAAAATATTCTCGATGCAAATATACTTTCTAGCTTTGTACAATCTTTGCACACCGTTCTCACTGTAGATGCAAGCTCTGTTGGAATTGGGGCGGTTTTGACACAGAAAGGTTCAGGAAAACAAAACACAGTCGCATTTGCGTCTCGTTCTTTGACCGAGATGGAGTGGAATTACTCGGTCATAGAGCGAGAGGCATTAGTGGCTGCATGGGCAACACGTTATTTCAGGGTGTACTTGTGGGGAATTTTATTCACACTTAGGACTGACCACAAACCATTACCTAAAGTTTTGGCTCCGGGAGGTATTAAAAATTGCTCAGGAAGACTAGCAAGACTTGCGGTTAGTGTGCAAGAGTTCACGTGCAATGTGGAGTATGTACCAGGATGGTGCAATAACTTTGCAGATTGTTTATCAAGGTTGCCAGACACTAAGGTGGAGCCAAAGGAAGTAGTAACTGAAAATGTTGTTGCATACTTAGAGGATTTGGAAAGTGATTTACCCAGCTCTATATCTAAGCAGGAGTGGATTGAGGCAATGAAAAAAGATCTTATCATGGAAACTTTAATTAAAATGTGTAAAGAGGGTGTGTCCAGAAAAAGTACTGTGTCATCCAGTCTTAGGCCTTACGTCCAGTTACAAGACGAAATTTCTTTGCAGGGAGAGTTATTTTAGTTAGGGGTGAAAAATACATACCACCTATATCTCTCAGACCCCGTATAATTGCATTAGCTCATGAGGGTCATTTGGGCCAGACCCACACTAGCAAATGCATTAAAGTAAACTTTTGGTGGCCGGGAATAGATACACAGGTCAAGACTTGGGTGGAACAATGCCAGCCTTGCAAAGAGTGGGAAAAAAGATTACAATTTAGAGCAAGTTGTCATTCAATGGGTCAAATAGTGTCTGAGGAAGGTGTGTGGCAGAAAATTTGCATTGACTTCATAGGTCCGTTTCATGAGTTGTAGGATAATGAGAAATTTGCAATGGTATTAGTGGATTCAGTTTCTAGATGGGTAGAGGTCGCTTTCATGAAGAGCATCACTGCACAGTCCACTATTAAAGTTCTCAATGAAATTTTTAGACGTGAAGGAATCCCTTCTATGGTTCTGTCGGACAATGGAACACAGCTTACTTCTGGTGTGATGGAAGATTATTTTGCATATTTGGGTTTGAAACATTTACGTACCTCACTGTACAATCCACAAGGCAACGGACTTTGTGAGAGGGTGAATAGACTTGTGAAGGGTACCATGCAACTTGCATTAGCCTCTAATCGCTCAATACAGAAAGAGATAAAAGAAATGCTGTGGGCATATCGGACAACAATACATAACAATATGTCTAAGACACCTTTTGAGCTTATGAGAGGGAGATCAGCTGGTGCAAAGGTAATTCCCACATGGTTACAAAAAAAAGTAGTTGGTGTGGATCGCCATGTGACAGGTAAATGTAATAGTACATCTAACTTAGCCGAAGGTGACTTAGTTAAAGTGAAACCCGGGGGTAATCAGAGAATGTTTAACGAATTTAGAGGGCCTTACCAAGTCAAAACGGTTAGTGATAATTGTGTTAAGCTACAAAATGGACAAACTTGGAATCTCCGCAGGGTTGCACTTTACCAAAAAAAAGACAGGCGAACAGATTCAGAACCAACACAACCAGGCAATAAGAAAGTTGTTGTGGAAAAGGAATTTAGACCTTTTCACAAAAGAGTCTCACCTGCCTATTTAAAAGATTTTGTTTAATGTCATTGTTTAGGAAAGGAGTGGTATTACAATGTTTATGAAACTTTCAAAGTCTTATGCTGAAACATTTAAGATAGTTTTGACTTTAGACATCCTTTATGGAATGTATTTGTACACCTTTCATTTTTATGTTTTGTTTAATTTTATGTTTATTCATACTGTGTTTATTCATACTGTTTCGTTGTTAAAGGAAAGGAGATGTGTCATATTTATCTTGTGCTCTTATCTCCTTAAGCTTCTATCTTGCGCTGGGCTCATGACCTCTGTGTGGTGTCATGGGTTGAGCGTTCGGGATAACGGCCGTTAGATGCCCGTTTGATCCCGGTCTTGCTGGTCGGGTTTTTCCTCTACCACTTAACTTGAATAAATAACTAGAGCTTAGGTGATTGCTGTATCCAGCTGTCTTCTTCCTTTACAACATTTTCCTGTAAAACCCTCACCCACCCGGGATACCCTTTGGTGGCATGCTTCATCATAGGGTCCATACCGTTCTGCTGCGGCACAGGGCATGTTGCAACCAGACGAACTACGCAGGAGAACTATTTTTTTACTATGGGGAACTTACCGCTTGCTTGCTGCCTGCCCTGACGGACCTTTCACTGCAATTTTGTCCCTGATTGGGGCACTTTGGATCCGCTTCTCTCTTCTGCCCTCATTCCTTCGCCCGGTCTCCCCCTGCCGCCGCTGCTCACACCAACATAGCGCGGCCGCAGTGGGGGGGGAGAACAAGGGCAAAAACTACATCTCCCAGGGTGCCATAGCGGCCGGAAGCCGCCAACGGCGTTTTCGCGCCAGAAGGCGCTCAAATTGGAGCTACATCCCCGGCAGAGCGGGGAACTTACCGCTTGCTTGCTGCCTGCCCTGACGGACCTTTCACTGCAGTTTTGCCCCTGATTGGGGCACTTTGGATCCGCTTCTCTCTTCTGCCCGCATTCCTTTGCCCGGTCTCCCCCTGCCGCCGCTGCTCACACCAACATATTTACAACAAGGGGTGGTGAGGGACAGAGTCTCTGAATTAAGCAGAATACTCTCACCCAGTCAAGAGATCAGGGCTAGATCCAACACCGTTTTTTAGCTCACTGCACCATCCCAGTTTCAGAACCCGGCTGTATGCAAATTAGTCTGTTCCTGTCCCAGTGCATGATGGGAACAGGGCAAACCAAACTACAAAAGCCAATTCTTACACTGGGAAGGAAACAAGCTTCCAGGGACCGGTTTCTGGCATTACAGCCGTCTTCGGCCCGGCTTGCTTGAATCCTGATGGTGCCATGAGCAAGGGACTCATGTCTGAGTATACCCTTCCACGCTTAGGGTGGACAAAAATATTTACAACAAGGGGTGGTGAGGGACAGAGTCTCTGAATTAAGCAGAATACTCTCACCCAGTCAAGAGATCAGGGCTAGATCCAACACCGTTTTTTAGCTCACTGCACCATCCCAGTTTCAGAACCCGGCTGTATGCAAATTAGTCTGTTCCTGTCCCAGTGCATGATGGGAACAGGGCAAACCAAACTACAAAAGCCAATTCTTACACTGGGAAGGAAACAAGCTTCCGGGGACCGGTTTCTGGCATTACAGCCGTCTTCGGCCCGGCTTGCTTGAATCCTGATGGTGCAATGAGCAAGGGACTCATGTCTGAGTATACCCTTCCACGCTTAGGGTGGACAAAAATATTTACAACAAGGGGTGGTGAGGGACAGAGTCTCTGAATTAAGCAGAATACTCTCACCCAGTCAAGAGATCAGGGCTAGATCCAACACCGTTTTTTAGCTCACTGCACCATCCCAGTTTCAGAACCCGGCTGTATGCAAATTAGTCTGTTCCTGTCCCAGTGCATGATGGGAACAGGGCAAACCAAACTACAAAAGCCAATTCTTACACTGGGAAGGAAACAAGCTTCCGGGGACCGGTTTCTGGCATTACAGCCGTCTTCGGCCCGGCTTGCTTGAATCCTGATGGTGCAATGAGCAAGGGACTCATGTCTGAGTATACCCTTCCACGCTTAGGGTGGACAAAAATATTTACAACAAGGGGTGGTGAGGGACAGAGTCTCTGAATTAAGCAGAATACTCTCACCCAGTCAAGAGATCAGGGCTAGATCCAACACCGTTTTTTAGCTCACTGCACCATCCCAGTTTCAGAACCCGGCTGTATGCAAATTAGTCTGTTCCTGTCCCAGTGCATGATGGGAACAGGGCAAACCAAACTACAAAAGCCAATTCTTACACTGGGAAGGAAACAAGCTTCCGGGGACCGGTTTCTGGCATTACAGCCGTCTTCGGCCCGGCTTGCTTGAATCCGGATGGTGCAATGAGCAAGGGACTCATGTCTGAGTATACCCTTCCACGCTTAGGGTGGACAAAAATATTTACAACAAGGGGTGGTGAGGGACAGAGTCTCTGAATTAAGCAGAATACTCTCACCCAGTCAAGAGATCAGGGCTAGATCCAACACCGTTTTTTAGCTCACTGCACCATCCCAGTTTCAGAACCCGGCTGTATGCAAATTAGTCTGTTCCTGTCCCAGTGCATGATGGGAACAGGGCAAACCAAACTACAAAAGCAAATTCTTACACTGGGAAGGAAACAAGCTTCCGGGGACCGGTTTCTGGCATTACAGCCGTCTTCGGCCCGGCTTGCTTGAATCCTGATGGTGCAATGAGCAAGGGACTCATGTCTGAGTATACCCTTCCACGCTTAGGGTGGACAAAAATATTTACAACAAGGGGTGGTGAGGGACAGAGTCTCTGAATTAAGCAGAATACTCTCACCCAGTCAAGAGATCAGGGCTAGATCCAACACCGTTTTTTAGCTCACTGCACCATCCCAGTTTCAGAACCCGGCTGTATGCAAATTAGTCTGTTCCTGTCCCAGTGCATGATGGGAACAGGGCAAACCAAACTACAAAAGCCAATTCTTACACTGGGAAGGAAACAAGCTTCCGGGGACCGGTTTCTGGCATTACAGCCGTCTTCGGCCCGGCTTGCTTGAATCCAGATGGTGCAATGAGCAAGGAACTCATGTCTGAGTATACCCTTCCACGCTTAGGGTGGACAAAAATATTTACAACAAGGGGTGGTGAGGGACAGAGTCTCTGAATTAAGCAGAATACTCTCACCCAGTCAAGAGATCAGGGCTAGATCCAACACCGTTTTTTAGCTCACTGCACCATCCCAGTTTCAGAACCCGGCTGTATGCAAATTAGTCTGTTCCTGTCCCAGTGCATGATGGGAACAGGGCAAACCAAACTACAAAAGCCAATTCTTACACTGGGAAGGAAACAAGCTTACGGGGACCGGTTTCTGGCATTACAGCCGTCTTCGGCCCGGCTTGCTTGAATCCTGATGGTGCAATGAGCAAGGGACTCATGTCTGAGTATACCCTTCCACGCTTAGGGTGGACAAAAATATTTACAACAAGGGGTGGTGAGGGACAGAGTCTCTGAATTAAGCAGAATACTCTCACCCAGTCAAGAGATCAGGGCTAGATCCAACACCGTTTTTTAGCTCACTGCACCATCCCAGTTTCAGAACCCGGCTGTATGCAAATTAGTCTGTTCCTGTCCCAGTGCATGATGGGAACAGGGCAAACCAAACTACAAAAGCCAATTCTTACACTGGGAAGGAAACAAGCTTCCGGGGACCGGTTTCTGGCATTACAGCCGTCTTCGGCCCGGCTTGCTTGAATCCTGATGGTGCAATGAGCAAGGGACTCATGTCTGAGTATACCCTTCCACGCTTAGGGTGGACAAAAATATTTACAACAAGGGGTGGTGAGGGACAGAGTCTCTGAATTAAGCAGAATACTCTCACCCAGTCAAGAGATCAGGGCTAGATCCAACACCGTTTTTTAGCTCACTGCACCATCCCAGTTTCAGAACCCGGCTGTATGCAAATTAGTCTGTTCCTGTCCCAGTGCATGATGGGAACAGGGCAAACCAAACTACAAAAGCCAATTCTTACACTGGGAAGGAAACAAGCTTCCGGGGACCGGTTTCTGGCATTACAGCCGTCTTCGGCCCGGCTTGCTTGAATCCTGATGGTGCAATGAGCAAGGGACTCATGTCTGAGTATACCCTTCCACGCTTAGGGTGGACAAAAATATTTACAACAAGGGGTGGTGAGGGACAGAGTCTCTGAATTAAGAAGAATACTCTCACCCAGTCAAGAGATCAGGGCTAGATCCAACACCGTTTTTTAGCTCACTGCACCATCCCAGTTTCAGAACCCGGCTGTATGCAAATTAGTCTGTTCCTGTCCCAGTGCATGATGGGAAAAACGGTGATGGATCAAGCCCTGATCGTTTGACTGGGTAGGAGTGTTCTGCTTAATTCAGATACTCTGTCCATCACCACCCCCCTTTTTGAATCTTTTTGGCCACCACAAGTGTGGAAGGGTATGCTCAGATGTGTGTCCCTTGCTGACTGCACCATCAGGATTCAAGCAAGCAGGGCTGAAGACGGCTGTAATGCCAGAAACCGTTCCCCGGAAGCTTGTTTCCTTTCCGGTAAAGAATTGGCTTGGTAGTTTGGTCTGCCCTGTTCCCATGATGCACTGGGCCAGGGACAGACTAATTTGCATGTAGCCAGGTTCTGAACTGGGATGGTGCAGTGAGCTAAAAAACGGTGATGGATCAAGCCCTGATCTTTTGACTGGGTAGGAGTGTTCTGCTTAATTCAGATACTCTGTCCATCACCACCCCCCTTTTTGAATCTTTTTGGCCACCACAAGTGTGGAAGGGTATGCTCAGATGTGAGTCCCTTGCTGACTGCACCATCAGGATTCAAGCAAGCCGGGCCGAAGACGGCTGTAATGCCAGAAACCGGTCCCCGGAAGCTTGTTTCCTTTCCGGTAAAGAATTGGCTTGGTAGTTTGGTCTGCCCTGTTCCCATGATGCACTGGGCCAAGGACAGACTAATTTGCATGTAGCCAGGTTCTGAACTGGGATGGTGCAGTGAGCTAAAAAACGGTGATGGATCAAGCCCTGATCTTTTGACTGGGTAGGAGTGTTCTGCTTAATTCAGATACTCTGTCCATCACCACCCCCCTTTTTGAATCTTTTTGGCCACCACAAGTGTGGAAGGGTATGCTCAGATGTGAGTCCCTTGCTGACTGCACCATCAGGATTCAAGCAAGCCGGGCCGAAGACGGCTGTAATGCCAGAAACCGGTCCCCGGAAGCTTGTTTCCTTTCCGGTAAAGAATTGGCTTGGTAGTTTGGTCTGCCCTGTTCCCATGCTGCACTGGGCCAGGGACAGACTAATTTGCATGTAGCCAGGTTCTGAACTGGGATGGTGCAGTGAGCTAAAAAACGGTGATGGATCAAGCCCTGATCTTTTGACAGGGTAGGAGTGTTCTGCTTAATTCAGATACTCTGTCCATCACCACCCCCCTTTTTGAATCTTTTTGGCCACCACAAGTGTGGAAGGGTATGCTCAGATGTGAGTCCCTTGCTGACTGCACCATCAGGATTCAAGCAAGCCGGGCCGAAGACTGCTGTAATGCCAGAAACCGGTCCCCGGAAGCTTGTTTCCTTTCCGGTAAAGAATTGGCTTGGTAGTTTGGTCTGCCCTGTTCCCATGATGCACTGGGCCAGGGACAGACTAATTTGCATGTAGCCAGGTTCTGAACTGGGATGGTGCAGTGAGCTAAAAAACGGTGATGGATCAAGCCCTGATCTTTTGACTGGGTAGGAGTGTTCTGCTTAATTCAGATACTCTGTCCATCACCACCCCCCTTTTTGAATCTTTTTGGCCACCACAAGTGTGGAAGGGTATGCTAAGATGTGAGTCCCTTGCTGACTGCTCCATCAGGATTCAAGCAAGCCGGGCCGAAGACGGCTGTAATGCCAGAAACCGGTCCCCGGAAGCTTGTTTCCTTTCCGGTAAAGAATTGGCTTGGTAGTTTGGTCTGCCCTGTTCCCATGATGCACTGGGCCAGGGACAGACTAATTTGCATGTAGCCAGGTTCTGAACTGGGATGGTGCAGTGAGCTAAAAAACGGTGATGGATCAAGCCCTGATCTTTTGACTGGGTAGGAGTGTTCTGCTTAATTCAGATACTCTGTCCATCACCACCCCCCTTTTTGGTGCTCACACCAACATAGCGCGGCCACAGTGGGGGGGAGAACAAGGGCAAAAACTACCTCTCCCAGGGTGCCATAGCGGCCGGAAGCCGCCAACGGCGTTTTCGCGCCAGGAGGCGCTCAAATTGGAGCTACATCCCTGGCGGAGTGGGGAACTTACCGCTTGCTTGCTGCCTGCCCTGACGGACCTTTCACTGCAGTTTTGCCCCTGATTGGGGCACTTTGGATCTGCTTCTCTCTTCTGCCCGCATTCCTTTGCCCGGTCTCCCCCTGCCGCCGCTGCTCACACCAACATAGCGCGGCCGCAGTGGGGGGGAGAACAAGGGCAAAAACTACATCTCCCAGGGTGCCATAGCGGCCGGAAGCCGCCAACGGCGTTTTCGCGCCAGGAGGCGCTCAAATTGGAGCTACACCTCCCGCGTCGCGGGAGCGTCCCGGGAGAAGCCCGGGACAAGGGCGGGACCATCTGGACCATCAGCGGCCAGAAGAGGCTGGGCTGCGCCACCTCCTTTGACCCTTCCAAAAGGTACACTACAACGAGCTTGTCCACTTAGCACGATACCACGATGCCCAAACAAGTTTGAACTGATTTTAAAGGACGGTATAAATAGTGGACTACAAACCATTGAGCAATTGTGGGAAGGGGAGGAGATAATATATATAATCTGTCTCATAATAGGGAGGACTTACTTACCAGCTTACTAGCGAAGGAGGGGGAGCAGTGGTTAGTAGGTGATAGTGTAAGTTCTTGTACCCTCCTTTTCAGTTTTGTTATGTCTAACAAAGCGAAAACGCGCTCTGCCACAGGCAAAGCACACTCGTCACGCACCCCAAACCCTTCAGGCCTCGAGCCAAATGTTGCGTTGCCCCACAAAGCACAACCTACCGCAATTGACCTGATGTTGAGGAAAGTCATTGGGGAAATTGAGCGTACGGAGAGGAGCTTGTCTATTTCACCGATACCTATCCCAGCCACACCCACACAACCTACGGACTCAAATACATCAGTAATTTCTCACACTGACATCCTGGAAAACTCAACTGAAGGCATTCCCTGTGCGCAGTTGGCAATAGAGGTAGCGGCAGACACAACTAGGGATAGAAACATAGCTACAAGTAAAAGATCTAAACAAGGGGATTGCAGGAAGAGCCAACCTCGAAAAAACAAATCAAGTATGGTCGCACACGGACCAAAAGACAGGGACGAGGTGGTTACGAAAGTGGTAGCGTCATGGATGACGTAATAGGAGACCTCCAAAAACGCCTGGAAGCCTTTATTACGAGTCAGTTAAAACCAATAATTAGCAGACTAGACAAAATGGCAAATGAACTGACTAAGAAGGGAAAGTCAAAAGGCCCCACAAACAGTAACATAACAGCTAACCCTACCCCAGCAGCTATTACGCCATCTGGGCAAACACCTGGCTATAACAACTGTGTTAGTAATGTGCAATGTACCATTGCACAAGTGCATGAATCACCCAAACCTACAGCCCAGGTAGAGAGGGGAAACATCCAAAAGGGGGGAAACAAGCATACAGACAAGGTTCAACAGCGAACAAATGCGTTGACAGGGCAAACAGGGAACTCCATAACTCATAGTTTGATTGAAATAAAGCAGACAGGTTATGAGTCGAATGACAGAGTAGACTACCCTTCACCACACATAAACTTGCCCCCTGAAGCATGCCCTTATGTTATTGTTTTTGCTGGGGCACCCGAACTTAGGGCAGCGGAGAAAGATTCACATATGGAACTTAAAAATAAGATATTTAAGTGGCTAAATATACATAGGCCCCTGAAAGGTGGGGAATGCGGGGAGATTCTTCATGTGAGAAGAGCAAACTGGTTAGGTAGCAGGAGGAAAGACATCACAGGGGACTGTATTGTGGTGAATTTTAGGAACACCAACCTAGTAGAATACATATTAGGTAACTGTAATAGAAACCAGACTAGTACTATACGTACTTTACCACTAGGTTACTTCTACCCGAGGAGACGGGTTATACACACTCCGAGCTATACCAACCGTAGTACAGAAAGGGCACCAGCTAGACACTGGGCTAGAATCCACGAGCAGATAGGCTCGATAATACCAAACCAGGGCTACCTCCAGTGGGCAAACAGATTCAGTCCGCTACGGTCCGTTGATGAAAACGATTGACTACCCCAAACAGGGAATTGGCAAGAGAAGATGGGTACAAGGGTGGGCAATGAACCTAGTGCAAATGGGGTCAAGGAAAGCTTTCAATCAAAGAGGGCAGAAGAACCCCTAGTAATGGGAGGAGAGGGAGACCAAGGGGTTATGTTGCTTAGGAAGGACGAACCCAGGCCATTCAATCAGAGAGCAAAGGGCGGAAAAGCACCTAGGGAAGGACTGATTCTGTTGTCCTGGAATATAGCAGGCCTGGCCGGGAAATTTGAAAATGAGGATTGGAGGAAGTACCTTCGCGGTTTCCATATATTAGCGTTCCAGGAGACGTGGGCGGTTGAATCCTCCCCCTACCAAATAGAGGGTTATAAATGTTTCTTTGTGCCAGCTCAAAAAGGCAGATCAGGCAGGGCAAAGGGAGGCCTAGCACTGTATGTTGACCTTGATCTAGAAGGCACATGGACACAACCCTCTTGGACGTCGCATACCATCCAGGCAGTTGTATTTCAAGGGCAAGGGCTGAGGTTACGGATATTCAATATCTATAACTCAGAGCCTGTAGATGGGAACAATGCAGTAATTCAGGAACTAGACAGCAGACTTAACCAAGAGATTGAGCAAAGGAAAGGGGGTGGAGAACCAACTGTCCTGGTGATGGGTGATTTAAATTGCCATCTATGCCGAAAGCTGTTTCCTGTAAGCGCTGATTGGTCATCTTGCCCGATAGAGAGTGGGCCACATTTTGAGCATAATAAGGAGGGAACATCATTAATGAAGCTACTAGAGACTTACGCTCACACACATACAATAGATTTGGTGGCCCCGGGAAAAGAGGGTTCTCTTACACCAACATTCAAAGGCAGAAGATGCTCCTCTATTCTAGACTATATGATGATATCTATTTTTGCAAAAGATCGGGTCAAAGAGGTGAGAACGGACTGGAGTCCCTTTAGTGACCACAACCCCCTAATTCTGGAATTAATATATAACGGTCGCTCTACAAGGAATAAACCGGTGGATATTGAGGTGCTGCCAGTGGATCAGGGGAGGCGACTAAGGTGGTCAAAAATAAATGCCCAGGAATTCTCTAGAACTCTGATAGAAAAAGGTAAAAGGCAGATACAAGATTGTCTCGAACCCACAGTCGAGGGAGATGTGCTGGTCTCAGCGTTCGAGTCCTTAACCAACTTGGTTGACAGACTACTAAAAACAAAAGGTCCCAAAAAGAACATAATACAACCACGATGGGTTGACACCGACTGCCCTCGAGCACTGAGAGATTTAAAATCATGTCTCAAAATTCACCCCAGGGACAAGCAGAAAGTAGCCCTCTGTAGACCTATATATAAAACCAAGATTAAACAGAGGAAGATTATGATGCAAGCAGAAGTTTGGGCCGACCTGAGGGAGGCAGGGGAGAACAGGGATTACAATGAATTTTGGAAAATTATCAACAGGCCTTGTTTTCAAGACAGCAGGGCCCCGGTGATTAGCACTAATATACTCCCAGAACAGTGGGTGACTCATTTCAAGGGACTTTACAATCACACCTGCCACACAGTCTCCGTTGGGGG
Organism: Lissotriton helveticus; assembly: GCF_964261635.1. Lineage (NCBI taxonomy): Eukaryota > Metazoa > Chordata > Amphibia > Caudata > Salamandridae > Lissotriton > Lissotriton helveticus. Next base: position 282,554,191 of record NC_136071.1, read on the forward strand.
CTGGGACGGGATCCGGTCCATGGAACCAGAATTTTCACTTCAAGAGATAACTGAAGCTATCCAAGGCCTGACCCGAAACAAAGCACCAGGGCCCGATGGCATGCCACCAGACCTTTATCTAAGTAACATCGACTTCTGGGCTCCTATTATGACAAGGGTGTTAAATGCAGCTATAAAATCTGGGCTCCCGCGATCTTGGTCTACCGCACTAATTGTCCCTATCTTCAAGAAGGGGAGCAGGGACAACCCCCAATGCTATAGACCAATATCGCTGATCGATGTGTCAGCCAAATTACTGGGCAGGGCGGTACTAAATTGCCTTATGGCCTGGACAGAAGAGCATCACATCATTGCAGACACCCAATATGGTTTCAGATCGGGTAAATCAACTAGCGATCAAATGTCTTAACCTTTATCTATTAGTTGCTAAATACACAAAAGCTAGCAATGGAACAGTCTATATGGGTTTTATGGATTTGGCTGCGGCTTTTGATAATGTAAATAGGAACAAACTGTGGGCCATGATGTGTAATTTGGGAATTGACCCTGGTCTTATAAATATCCTGAAGGAACTACATTGGAACACCTCTGCCAAGGTCCGCTATAGCTCGGGGGGCGGAGTACTGATCCCTTCCCCTGCACCAGTGGAGTGAGGCAGGGGTGTATCCTTGCTCCCTTTTAATTTTCATTGTACATAAATGATCTGGAGAGAACACTGGTTGCCTTGAATGTAGATTGCCCCAAAGCAGGAACGCGTCATATTCCGGTACTGTTGTATGCGGATGATGCTGTCCTGCTCGCACGAACAGCCTTGAGTCTACAACACCTCGTTGGCGGCTTTGTGAAGTTCATGGACAATCTAGACTTGTCCGTGAACTTGAGCAAGTCCTTCGTGATGGTGGCGGGAAAAAAACCCTCTAGGAAATTTGCATTTAAAATAGGGTACCATACGCTAGAAACCGTAAGCACCTTTTCCTATCTGGGTCTTTTATTTGATGGGGAGATAAAGTTTGATTCCTTAATCGAGGAAAGGTGCAGAAAGCTGGTCTCCACAAACGGTGCGATACTAAACTTTGCCCGTAGGCTGGGCCGCTGGTCACCAGAGCAAGTAATGAATCTATATGGAACTGTAAGCACTGCAAAGGCTATGTATGGTGCAGAGGTCTGTGGCTTTAGGGAAGCAAGACAATTACAACTGGAGGAAGACAAATTCCTACGCAGGATCCTGAAGATATCACAGAGTACCCCAGCAGAAATTGCACACACTGAGCTTGGGATTCCATATATTACAGATCAGGTGAAGGTGAGACCCATCATGACATGGCTCAGAATTTGGGTAAACCCCGAAGCTGAATTAAGCAGGATAATAGCTGGAGATTGTTTACAAAAAGATAAGTGCCTCCAAATCCCATGGATAAACTATGTTAAGGATACACTAGGGGTCATAGATCAGCAGATACTCTTTAGCGACCCGACTTCAATTGCCACCTCTTGTAAATATCGAATTAAAAAACTGCTATTATAAAAACTTGAATTGGGCAGATTAAATTCTGACTCACTAAAAAGATCAGTTGTGGCACACTGTTTAGTATGCAACGGGGAGGGTATGGAACCTTATTTATTTCTGATGCACAACCAGCAGGACAGATTTTTAATGTGTTGTTTTAGGCTCAATTTGTTACCTAATATTTTAGCTTATCCTTCAGGTTTCACTTTAACAATTGAGCAGAAGGGTGCCTGCGGCTGCGACAATAGGTCTCCGCAGGACACCCTTCATTTTGTACTTTTGTGTTCTTTTTATCGGATTCCCCGTCGCAGATTTCTTGTGGATATTTTAAAAGAGGCTAAATTTCGTCATGCTAAAACTGCACTACTTTTTTTGCAAAGAACAAATGACATGCGTACTCTATGCTCTATTATGAATTTTCTAAAAGTAGCAGTAAGATTAGGAAGTACGAGAGGTTGAGCAATGATGTATATAATACCACATGTTTTAATTGTATAAACTTTGTTTTTTTAATGTGACACGGTTCAGAAATGTAAATAATGAATTTTGTAAAATGTATTTTTATGATGGTTTTTAATCATCGAAATAAAGATCTACTGAACTGACCTGAACTATTATGAGAAGCAGGTTGATCTGCGGGGGAGGAGTGAAGGAATGGACGTTATTTAAAAATACCTGGCTAGTGGGTAATGACTACTTTATTCCGACCCCAAGTCGGTATTGTTAAAAACAGGAGAAGAAATTAGGACTCATCAAATTAATGTTCCAAATTCTCGGCATGTTTCTAGACAACCCCTCTCAGCTATTCTTCAGGACCTAGTGTATTTGTGTCTGATACCTAGTTCCACTCCTGCTGTTGTATACTAATCACAAAATTCACCACTACATACTTTGTAGGTACCTTTTAAGTCGGTGCATATATACTTGATATCACCTGAGCTTGTATTCTTATTGATTATATTGGGTATAAAGCCATCGCCTTTCACCAGCGGGAAGTTTGGTCTGTAGTGAAACTCTCATCAAGACCGTACTTTGCTTCTGAGACCTACTTGCCAAATATGAAGCGATGGCTTTATACCCAATATAATCAGGATGAATGAGGAAATAAATGAGTAATGGATGAAAGAAAGAGGAAATATGAAAATGATGTGAAATAAAGAAATGAAGGGATAGAGGGAGAAAAGAAGTGAAAGTTGTGTGATGGATGAATAGAAAGAAGAAAGGAAAGGAGGAAGCAAAGTAGAACGAAGGTTTGAAGATAAGAAAGGTAGAAATAAAGATGGGGATGAAATAATGAGCAGGGAAAGAAGAAAGGAAGGAACAAATGGAGGAAGAAGGAAGAAAGGCACCAACGGAGGAAGGATAGGGAATGAATGAAGCAGGAATGGAAAGAGGAAAGGAGGCAAGGCTGGAGGGGCTGAGGAACAGAAAAAGTAAAGGAAAAATATGGGGCGAAGGAAAGAAAGGAATATGAAAGGTACTGGGTCAAGGAGGGACAGAGGGAATAATGACAGTGTAATATTGCAAAGAAATTGAAAAACAAAAGATTAACATACATTTCTGTGTTCTTAATACACCAAGCATGTTTGTAAAGCACATTATTTATCAGAGGGGGCCTTGGCATCGAATTAAAAATGTTGTGATCCAGCCTAACAGCACTAATTGTATCGACCTCAGAAAGATGAATGACTGAGTGGCCACACCAAGATTTAAATTTATGACACTGTGATCAAACGCACATTCCTGGGGTGGATATAAATGTATGCCCAAGAAGGAAAAACATAAAAGGGAGAGTGAGGAAGGAGGTGAGGCCTGAAGGCAAAGATAGATACGGTAGACAAAGAATGTGAAGAGAAGGTGGAAAAGCAGAGATTTTGAGTGCAAGATTGGAGAGGAACATAATAAGCATGAAAAGTGGTAAGAGGTGAAAGGCAATGGAAGATGAGCAGACAGCAGGCAGCAGGCAGTGTGTGAAACAAGAGTGGAAGAGAAAGATGCAAAGGGGGAAAATGAAATGCAGTTCATGAGGGGAGGAGGCAAGTAAATGGAAATGCTGACTTAGGGCAGAAAGTGAAGTCTGAATGGAGAGAAGGTAGGGAGTGAGTTGTGAGGGAAGGCAGAAATACAGATACTGAAAGAGAGCAAGACAAGAATTCACCTCTACTTTATTAAATATACAGTAATTAATGATGTAAAGTTGAGGGGTGAGAGGGATGGATCATTCTTACCCTGTCTCATCAATGCTTTGTTGTGCTGTCAAGACACACAATAGCGATTCTTTCACTGTGTTAAGGTTTTATGCTATCAAAAGATGTTTTGTGGCATCAAAATAGGTATTTCTGGTAAAAGATAATAAAGTCTCAGTTATACCATTCGAATTAAGCTTTGATGGAGACTCAAGCTCTCATGCTTCAAACAAATAGTTCTAATACATGATCAGGCTCTAAATTACAAAATCCCACTTCCACTTATATAAATTGAAGTCATACATTCATAGAGGCTTGCACACACACGTTTGAACTAATAAAGCACAGAATTCAACTGATTCTGCCGTGTGTGCTATATTAGGATTTTAATTTATGAACATCAAGTAACAAAAGGATCTCTCTGACAAAAACAGAAACCCACTGACCTATCCACATAAATACTGTTCTGTAATTGGCATGGTGCATGCTCTTTGCAGAAGGCATCATTAACCATCTGTGCTGCAGTCAAACCTACCACTAGACAAAACTCCTATCTCTCTCCAGCAGGAACATAAGATTTAATCACCGGAGTGTAGTGTTATCTTGACATTTTTATCGTTGCCTGCATCCTGCTGGAACACACAAGCACCCTTATTTCGAGTGCCTATGATGTATGATGTGATGCTGGGTTAGCACAAAAGTAGCATGGATAGTGCAGTAGGAGTACGTTATGTCTGCAAGGCACTGGCGGGCTTTACCTGCCATCAAACTCCTTTTCTAATTAAAAGTTAGAAGCTTCTGTATACTCTACATCACACCTACTTCTAGGCCTCTGTCAGGCCAGGCTACTGCTGCTTGAACTCTCACAGTCCATCCCTGGGTGTAAGTGTGGTGCAGGCCTGGCAGCCACAGAAGTGGGTTGGGTTCCCTGCTCTGAACTAGTCTTTAGCTCTGAAGCGGGGTCAGCTCGGTAGAGGCTGGAGAGCTGATACCGCAGGGGTGTGCGCGTGTGAAGACAGGGCTCCTCCTTGCGCCCATCCATGCTGGACAATTGATGGTGACTCTCTTGATAAGAACCAGATTGCCTTTTCTCTAACAAGCCATAGACACCTTGCCAAGTAAAGAAGTATCTGGCCATTTAATGAACATTACCTGACCACCCTCTCACCTCGCGGGGCCCGGGAGGAGCTGGAAGCTTCCAGACATTTGATTTTACATCAGAAATGAAAACAACAACACCCGCATGTCAGATAATAGCGAGTGGCATAATGACTGCTCAACTGGCTTACCTTATGCTGAGGCAGGGACCTCATCCAGGCAGTTTCTGGAGATGTGTGCGTGGTGTTGGTGTACCTCATGATAAGGTGGGCTGCCGCGGTGTGCAAATGTAAATATTTTACACACAAATCAAGCCCAATCAGACAACACTGAGCCCAGACAGGCATGGATTTACCATGCAATATCAGTTCTTCAAGGGGGAGGCCATGTGAACTTAGTGAGCAAATTTTGCGTGCATACCCAGCCCTAAGAAATAAGTGCTGGTGCTAAGCACTAGAAACCACGGGCACAAATTAAGCACTGCCAACACCTTACTATGAATGTTTTACATTGGAGTGGGAACAGTAAATGTTACCCCTTACTGTCCAATGCCTTTCCCTAAAGGGTTGAGGTTGTAGTGTGGTTAGTGTAGGGCCTCATTATGATGGCAGTCAGACTTTTGTTCGACCGCCATCCTGACTGCCATGGTCCCACCATATGGATTAGGATGAGACCACCTTCAAGGCGATCACAATCTGTATATTTTGTATTACGGCATGTGCTGCGGGCTGCAGCACATGCCGCAGTACAAAATAAACACTTTGCAGATATCTCTGCACTATGTGGCAGGCACCATGCGGTGCCTGCCACATGGTACAGAGATATGTAGGGCCAGGGGGGCCAGGTCACTTTCCACCAGACTTTTTATGGTGGGTTAACTGCCATGAAACAGCTGGCGAAACTGGCATTGTAATCCCTACGGCAGTGCCTGAGCAGGCACCGCCACAATTGTAGGGATTACAGACTGTCCGACGATTCGACGGTCTCCTTGAGTCCGTCGGATTTGTGTCAGACGGTCTCTCTGCCTGCTGACCATCTGCCCACCATCCTGCAGTGGCGGGCGGTCTTGCATGGTTCGATGGCGGCCTGATGGTGGCGGTCCACTGCCATCGTAATGAGGCCCTATGTTTCATCTCTTTAGTGTTACAACATTTCAGATTAAATGGATTACATTGGATTAGAAAGAATACTTTTGGCCTATTAAGTGTAGAAACTAGTCTCCAAAGTGGTATCAATAGAAGTAGGAGTAGTTAATTAAATAATGTTACTATATAACATGTATATTGTAATATTTCAAAAAGAGTACGTATGAGATTTAATACTTTAAGTATTGCATTTTTTAAATACATAATTCATAATTTAATTTTTTGTAATATTAAAGTTATATGACACAGTTTGTCATTTGTATATGTTTAAAAAAAATTCAAAGTATATGCATCCATTTTTTAATACATATATATTTCTATTCATAAGAAAATACTTTTATTGTTATTTTTTTAATAATTATTTTATATTTTTCATTTAAAATACATTTTATATATACTTTCACAACATTGTTTGCCATATTTCCTTTCTAAATTAATTTTTCAAGTACGGTACTTTTATATGCATTTGCCCAACATCATTTTTTAAAACATCTTTTATATAGTTTTTTCACTAGTGTATTATAAATAATAATATATTATTTATTTTTATACTATTATTTACTTCATACTTTACATAACTGTTGGATATTCGTATTTAACCTTTATTGACACATAGTACATTTGTATCACATTTGTAAACAGTTTATAAAGATTTTGCAACCATTTTTATTTAAAGCTCCATTGTTTTTAATATGAGGATAGTCTTTTTTGTTTTCATTTAGGGGCCTATTCCGCGGAGAGCGAGCACGCCGACAAGGTTTAAAAGTGGAATTTATAATTATCGTTGAATACTATAAAAAAGAAAAGGTGTGCATCTCTCCACCACCCACATGTTTCTGAATCAACGGAGGGGCACCATAGGTGCCCCCAGGCCGCCGTCCGGCGGCCTCACACCCATGGGGGTCCTGCTGGAGGCCCCCAGAGACAGCTTCCAACTGCCTTTTCATGTCGGACAGACCGGCATGAAAAGGCAGTGAAAAGCTGCCATCGTACTCCCTCGGTCGCACAGAGGTGACTGGGGGAGTACTGGAGGATTTCCGGAATGCAAACAGGCTCTCCGAGCCTGTCGTCCGCAATCCGGAAATCCGAGTCGGATTCCTTCCCGACCGAGCCCATCGGAATGGCTTGGTCAGGAAGGAATCCGGCTGGCACTGACCGATTCGGTCGGAAGGGCTCCGAACATGGTTCGGAGCCTTTCCGGCTGAAATCGGAATCGCACCTTAGTGGCCATTTGTTTCCACTAACTTTAATTTTGTAGTATATTCATGTCATTTTTCAATGGTTTTCCTGAGACTGCCAAGTGGTAAAGTGCTCCTGCTCGTCAGATAAGGTAAGACCCTTTTAAAGGTTTTCTGTAGGCTTTTAAGGGTAGAGGGATGTAGGTGGAACTAGTGAATGATAGTCATAGTGTTGGTTTTTAGTTTTTAGTTTTTTTATTCATACTTTGTGTTAGTTTTATTAATAGTGTTCTGTGTTAGGTCTAGTTAGAGTTTGGTAGTATTGTATTTTAATTTGATATAATGTCATGTTATGTTATGTGTTTCGTATGTTTTTAATGTAATGTTTATATTACGTTTGAAGATAGTGTTTTCTGTGGGTGGGTACTGTATGTATTTGCAAACGGGTTTACATATCCACATTTATCGTATGGACATGTGGATTTTGCATTTTTTTCCAAAGGAAATTTTCTTTCTTTCTATTACACCATCATTTTCAATTTTGATTTCCTTAGATCTTTTGGGGTTTCCTGGAGAATTTCTATCTATGTTTAATATGATGTTGGATTGCTTTGATAGATTTAGGGGCCGATTACGATTGCGGATTTCCCGCATCCACCGGGCCGGCGGAAGCCACTGCCGGCCCGGAGGATGCGGGAAATCCACCGGGGAGCCTTGAAAGACCCACCGCCATATTAGGATGGCTGGTGGGTCTTACTATCTGTCAGCCGCTTTTCCGCCGCGGGCGGATTCCGCCCGCGGCGGTAAAGCATTAACATGGCTGGCGGTGTCTATCAGACACCGCCAGCCATATTAGGATGTCTGCGGAAAGATGCCTTTACACGGCGGCATTTCCGCCGTGTAAAGGCATAAGGATTTGTGTTTGGGGGCCCGTTGCGGGCCCCCAGGGGTGAAGGGGGGGGGGTGGGTGGCGCACATGGGGGTACCTATGGTACCCCCCTGCATTTGCCTGCACATAGCGGCAGGCACCGCGAGGTGCCTGCCGCTTTGTGCATGCAAATGCACAACTTACTTTTTTATCATTGCGGCGGGTGCTGCTTCAAGCAGCACCCGCCGCAATGATAAAAATACAGGATGTGACCGCCAGGGTGGCGGTCACATCCTAATTTGCACGGAGGGACCACCGCTGCCCCTGCGGACGGTCCCTCCTTCTCTATGGTGGCGGACGGACTCAGGTCCGTCCGCCATCATAATCGGCCCCTATACTTGGACCTGCATTTTTTGGGCTTTTCTTGATTTATTTTGTTCCAGTTTTTGCTGGAATATATTATAACAACATGGATATGGATGAAGATCTACTGCTACAGAATAGTAAATGTAATATATGTAATTATTTGTGGGTGGAAAATATTACATTTGTATTATGTATGTGCATTTGATGTAATTGTTAGGTATTATTTTATATCTTATGTGCTGCGTTTAATTGGTTCCACTTGATTTTATTTGTAGTTTTGTGCTTTGTGGTTGATGAGTTCTTTGTCTATCTAATGAATATTAATATTAATAATGAATATTAATATTGTTTATCTAATTAATAAATATATTATTTGTATGCTTGTCTTTTTTACTATTTTACTATTTTACTATAAAAATAGTCTGTTTGATATGTAATTAGGGACCTTTGCAGAAGTTGTTTGCACTCACCCTTGGGCACTGCTGTTGCTTGCTGCTTGCTGCTGCTGGGGCTGGGCTCCTGACGCCGTTAGTGATCCCCGGCGCCATCTACCACCTCGGCTGCCGCGGGAGGAACTACGGTTCCCAGCATCCCTAGCGGCCGGACACCACCACCACTTCCTGTCCCGCGCACCAGGAGGTGCTCAAAATCGCGGAGCTCCCTCGGTGGAGCGGGGACCTTTGCAGAAGTTGTTTGCACTCACCCTTGGGCACTGCTGTTGCTTGCTGCTTGCTGCTGCTGGGGCTGGGCTCCTGACACCGTTAGTGATCCCCGGCGCCATCTACCACCTCGGCTGCCGCGGGAGGAACTACGGTTCCCAGCATCCCTAGCGGCCGGACACCACCACCACTTCCTGTCCCGCGCACCAGGAGGTGCTCAAAATCGCGGAGCTCCCTCCGCGTCGCGGACGCGCGCGGACGGCGTCGGGCGGAGCCCGGGCAGAGGGCGGGCCGTCTGTGGCCGTCCGGGGCAGGAGGAGGCAGGGCAGGGCCACCCCACTTTCATCCACCGTACCGGTTTCAACTTGTGGCGCTTCACTGTGGTGCCGCAACTCAGCATGTCAACTCGCTCCGGTAAGGCCTTGAGGGGTGGCGGGGAAAGTGCCCCCGGGGGCACTATGTTCGGCTCTATGGATAAATTCCTGACTAGGGTGGCGGCTGTCATCGACAACGAACTTGCCATATCTGAACGGCGTCTTTCTTTTGACTTTCCTCCTTCTAAAAGCCCTTCTCCAGCAACAGTGTTGTCCCCACAAAATTCTATTTCCCCTGCACCCTTGCCTGGGGATCTACCTGGGGATTCTTATATTGCACCATTAGAGGGTGGTATAGAAGGGGTAGAAAGCTCACTGACCGGTAACCACGGTACTAGCTCCTGTGCCGTGCCTACAGATCCATGTACTGAGTTTTCCTTAGTAGGCCCCCCTGGCATCCAGTCCCAACACTGCCCCGAGGTTTCTGCTCTTGTCCCACAACCTCCGCCTAAAACTCGACCTAACCAGGAGCCTAACAAAAGGAAGGGGAAGAGGGCAATTTATACTCGAAAGGGCTGTCCATCTAAGAGTACTAACCATCCCAGGTACCCGCCCCAGAGGGGTTCTTCCCCCCTGGGTGCCGCAGGACCTGTATCTTCAGGGACATCTATCTGTGCTCCAACTGCTATTGATACAGTACTACCTTCCCTGCTGGCCCCACCAACGCCTGACCAGGCCAACGTGGGTCCCTCCTTGGAGTCGATCGAGAAGCTGGTCAAGTCTCTTGTGTTGCCACTTATAGACCAGGTCAAGAGGTTGGGGGACAGGCTTGACTGCTTTGAGCAGGTTACCAGGGACAATTTTTTTGCCCTGAAAACCCTGCTCAAGCTCCAGCCAAAGCTCAGTGAGGATAGGACAGATAGGTTAGATAAGACCAATAGGATAGAGGTTCCAGTGAGACCCCCCTCGGGAGATCAGCTGACGCAGCCGCCCAAGCAACCAGCCTCTGGGAATTCTATCTTGGCTGCTCCTAAGGTTGGTCCTAGGCAGTTAAAGCCGAATGCTTCCACTCATGCTGCTCAAGTGCATGCTACCCCTCCCCCAGTAGTAACAACCCTGGTGTCTACCCAGGGCCCAAGGCAACATCAGAAGGGAGGGACGGGCCCTACTTCGCAACCTGGGGCCGTTTTATCTGCTACAACTGGCGGTGTAGCATCAACTCCTAAGGTTGCATCTATCCCCGTCCCACCTATAAACCGTTCCCCTTTAGGTCCTCCTCAGAATAGTAGACGAAAGTGCCCCCCAGTTAACCTCCCCCCTGAGTGTCACCCGTACGTTGCTATCCTTACCAAAGTCCCCCCTATTGGGAGTACCCAGCGGGAAAACCATCAGGCACTCAAGAATAAGGTCATCCACTGGCTGAAAGCCAACAGGCCCTTGCCTGCGGGAGTGGATGGTATTATTCTTGGTGTACGCAGGGTGGGATGGATTGGAAACGGGAAAAAATCGCTTGAAGGGGATTGTGTGGTGGTAAACTTCCAAGATGCTAGGGTCGCCCAGCTAATATGCTCTCAAGGTCAACCCACGGTTGGAACGGGTATCGACATAGTCGACTTGACATTCTTCTACCCACGGTCTATTATGACCACTCCCACCTTTCACCTTGGACAACCCACCTATATCAGCAGTTCTGGGGGCCAATTCTCTGTGGAGAACACTGTCCACGGCCTTTCGACCCCGGGAGTTTTTCCCCAGCAGCTATGCCTAGCTCCAGTGATACCAAACTGGGGACCCTGGAGCTGTTGACTCAGTTATGTTCCCGGGGAGGTCGCTGTGGCTCCAAGCCTTGTTGCTGAGTCAACACCTTACCTCAAATCCAATGGCTCCTCCTCCTCATCGCAAATTCAGACTACGGCCGAGCTTGTAGAGGAGAAGGGGGAGACTGGGGCATCCTATAATCTTCTGGCTAGTCCCCCTGGTGTGGGTCCTGTGGTCTTATCACCTCCTGTCGAGGATTGTAGCATTGCGGCTGTAACGGACCCCCAGATTAGGGTTTTCAGCTGGAATGTGGCGGGACTCGAGAGGAAGCTGGCGCTGCCGGACTGGAACGAGCGTGTGGAGCAATACTCCATATGCCTGTTCCAGGAAACCTGGAGTCGGGTGCCCCTACACAAGGCGGGCTATTCCACCCACTTTTCGCCGGCAGTAGAAAGTGCAACTGGCAGGGGCCGCCCTTCCGGTGGCCTGTTAATCTGGGTAGCCACTGAACTCAACTGTAGGGTGGAGGAGAGGGACACTAATTGCCCTGATCTCCTAAATATTTTGCTGAGAAATTCCCAGGGCAGAGTTATTCTAAACATTTTTAACATCTACGCCCGTGGCACTAAGGGGGGAAGAGAATCCCCAGTAATAGCTTGTCTGGAAGCCCAACTCCGCTCATCTCCCCACAGGTCCTGTACCTTGCTGGCAGGTGACCTGAACTGCACTTTCGAGCCCCTGGACCTGGATATCCTAGCAGACCAAGAGGAACTTGATAATGGGTGGGGGATTCCGCCCCTCGAGCTTAGTCCTATTAAAAAGTGGACAGAAGTGGCCCTCCAGATCAACTCACTAGTTATGGAGTTTGGTCTTAGAGCTGCCAACGGCAGGACTAGGTCCGACAAAGTAGGGGCGCACACCTACAACAGGCCAGGGCATATGTCACGGATTGATTATTTTCTCCTTGACATACACCTGTGGAGCCTGGTGGAGGACATGGTAATTGTACCTTCTGTAGAGAGTGACCACAATCTCCTGTCCCTCACCCTGTCCCACAGGTGTTTCAATAGCACCGTGAGTAGATCTCCTTGCAACCCCGCCCCGGACCCGTCAGTGGTTACAAACTGTGGTCGAAGGTTAAAGTGGGCGAAGCTAGCTCTTTCGGAGGAGAAAACTTCTGTGATTAGGCAGCTTCTGGTTTCAGCCCTAGCCAATCTTGATTGTCAAGAGGAAGGGCTGATGGAGGTGGCACCCAGGTTCTGTGTCATAATTCAGGCCATTGGCGACCTCTTTTTAGTTCCAGCTCACCCGAGTGGAAGGAAACCAAGCTTACGATCGGGTCAGGGCTGGTACAATCAGAAGTGTAGGGAGGCGAAGTCACTTCTCATCGAGGCAGTCAAGTGCAAATTACCGTCTAGGACTAGGGAGGCCAGGAGATACTATGCACTCTGCCAGAAAAATGCAAGGATGGAGTGGGAGGTTAATTTCTGGCAGGACCTCCTGGCTGCCAGTCGTGGGAAAGATGCCAAAGGTTTTTGGGACATGGTGGGCAAAAGGAATCGTCCTGACGACTCCCGGAGGACGTGTACCATCAATGCCCAGACCTGGTTCTCCCATTTCCAAAATCTCTATTCTGCTGTCGAAGGCCCACTTAATGATTCCTTTAAACTCCCACCCTTTACTCTAGTTCGTGACCTGGAACTGTTTTCTCCCTTGGATGTAACAAAGCAGATCAAAACCTTGGTCCCTTTGAAAGCAGCTGGTCCGGATGGCCTACCGGGGGATATCCTCCGTGCTTACCCGGAAGAATGGGGGGTATTAATCTCTGCACTCCTCAACGCAATCATGGGGGGAGGCCCTGTGCCTGACTCCTGGAGAGGTGCGGAGGTGGTCCCAATTTTCAAAAAGGGCAGTCGGGACTTACCCGGGAACTATAGGCCTATAAGCCTAATAGACTCAAGCCAGAAATTGGCTGGGAAAACCATCTTGGGGAGAATTACTCAATGGGTGGACGACAACCACATTCTGTCCGACATGCAGGCTGGGTTCCGTTCGGGTACAGGAACTATTGAACAGGTCTTTAGGCTTTTGTTATTACACTGGAAGGTGGTGGTACTGGGCAAAGGCAGTCTTTACTTGGCCTTTATTGACCTTAAGACTGCCTTTGACCTGGTACCAAGGGAGGAACTTTGGAGGGTGCTTCACGGTTTAGGGATGCCCCCATATTTACTAAACCTCCTTATTAACCTGCACACCAACACCTATGCCCAGGTTAGATGGGGGCTGAATGGGGAAAAGACCGATAAGATCAGGGTCGAGAGGGGAGTAAGACAGGGCTGTGTTTTGGCCCCTACCTTATTCTCCCTCTATATTAACGGGGTGGTAGATCATCTTCTGGGCGAACCATCAGACGCCCCCATTTTGGGAGGAGTAAAAATTCCAACTCTGTTGTTCGCCGACGACACCCTCCTCATCTCTAAAACCCCCCAAGGTCTACAGACACTGCTGAACCGCTTCCAGGACTTCTGTACCACCAAGGGCCTTGTCATCAACATAGACAAGACTAAGTACCTAGTCATGCATCCACCTCGCAAACTTGGCCGCCCTCCAATTCTGAACTCTATACCCCTAGAAAGAGTGGCAGAATTTGATTATCTGGGAATCCGACTGAATGATGCGATGAGCTGGACTGCCCACATTGATAAAATGACTTTGGCGCACAAAAGGGTGGGGGGCGCCCTTCTTAAGGAGTACAATAACTCTACAAAACATTGTGTTGCTCCTATACTTGAGATCTACAAAGTACGTGCGGTCCCAGCGTCACTCTATGGATCGGAACTGTGGGGCTTGGGCAAAGTTGACCCATTAAGCAAGGCCGAAAACAAATTTATCAAGGATCTCCTTGCCATTCCATCGAGCAGCCCGACCATCCCAGTGCTCATGGACACTGGCTGTAAAGCCATAAGGGACCAGGCTCGGCTTCGTCCCCTTCTGCTCTGGGCACGCTTGTGGAGGATCCCGGAGCTACAATCCTATGCCAATGGCTTGGCAGAAGGGATGCACGCTGATGGTTGGAGTAGCATCAAATGGCTGAAGGACATAAAACATCTCTTAGGGGAACTAGGTTTGGACTCTTGCTGGCATAGTCACTCCGCTCCTCCAAAGAAGATTTTAAAAAAACTTTTCTGGGAGTGGGTTTGTGTGAAGCGCTCTAGAAGTCAGCAGCACTGCAAAACCACCGCAGCTTTCCTGCTGTTCAAAGACGCTGTCTTGTACGAGCCATACATGGATATTATATCAGTTGCTATGGATAGGTCCTTGTATATCAAATTCCGGCTAGGAACCTTGCCCTTGGCCGACCTCTGCTCGAGGTGGAATAAAGCCCTGCCCACATCACGCTTCTGTGCTCTTTGCCAGGATAAACCAGAGACGGTGCCACATTTCCTTTTCGAATGCCCGGATTATGGTCGCCCCAGATCACGTTGGCTTGGTCCCATCTGCAGAGAACTGGGGACTCGTCAGCACTCCGTTGCCCTTCGGATTCTTTTAACTAATACAGCCCCTCCTATTGTTTGTGCTGTTGCTAAGTTTTTAAAATGGGCTTGGTTGATTAGACTTAGAAGACTGTCCACATCAATTTAATTCTTTTTTATCTAATTTATGCTGACCTAACGTGTTTTTAATTTTCATAATATTTGTACAGTCTTACTTATTTCGACATGCTGTTTTTATCTTTTTGTACTGCTTTTATGATATATGCATATCGAAATAAAGCAATCAATCAATCAATCGATATGTAATTACAAATATTTTAGCTGGTCTGGTGTGCACTTTTGTTAAGTGTTATTGGTTAGTATTCATTTAGTTAAATTTTTTTATCCAGCTATTGCTTTTTATAGTGAATGCTAATTTGTTTTTATTTAATAATGTTACATATCTATTTCTGTTTTTAGTGTTACTTTGATGTAATGTTTATGTTTAAATAATCATTTATTTTTGTTTAATGTGTATATTTTATTAGTTGTTGTGAGTATATTTAGTTGAATCATAATTTGATGTATTGTAAGGTATTATTATTTTCTTAGGATTTTTAAGGTAATACTTGTTATTTAAATTATTATACTGTCGTTAAAGTATATGTTTGTAGAGTTCTTTTTTTGGTTATCATAAAATACTGGAATGATATTTTCTAGTTAGAATGCTATATATTATGAGATATTAATGTAGTCAATATTGTGTGATGCGATATGTTTAATCATTTATGTGTGCATTTAAAGGTAACAATATTTTTGTTTCCAATATTTGTGTTATAGATATAGGTAAAGTTAGATATTTTATTAAGAGCGATATTTTGGTTTTCGATTTGTGGTTGTAATAGTTAAGTATAGGAAAGCAATATTTTTGTAAGCAATATCTAATTTCTGATTTGATATTGTTTATGTCGTGATTATGTAATTGATCATTTCTTTCTCTCTTACACCACAGTACATCCCCAATTATGTGTTACGACTGAACCCAGGCCCAGGCATTAGGTTACCGCTAGAACTCTTCTTACTGCCACAAGTAATTCACCTTCACTAGGTTGAACACAGAACACTCTTATTAGCAATTGTACTCCTACAATATCTAAATTGCAAATAAAGAAAGGAGAATTGTTCCCTTTCAATAAGTCTCTCTCCACTTGATTATTAGCTCATGTTGAATTAACAAGAGCAAAAATAGACTTATACACATTTGAACAATTAATGTGGATAGAACATCTCACTAAGCCATTATCACCAACAAGAGAAGGAATACAAAATCAAATGCATCATAGAGACTCACTGCCCACCTAAAGGGCTTTTTAGAATCTTGCCGTATTTTTGTTCACCATCAGCAATAACATTTTGAACAATTCCCTCATGGGTACTTTGCAATGGTTTTTAAAATATTATCTGTGATTTTATAGCCAATTGTTAACTGATGTTCTGACTCTATTATAGTGTCTGTCCAACAATTGGCAAAACACTTTTAGCTATTTTAGAGTTAGTAAAGTAAAACTACTTTATGCACTCCAAAATGCAATTCACAAACAATTGCCAGAGAGCTCCATCTCTGCTTCCCCTATCCTTTCTCTATGATGATCTCCATTCGAATGATAAAGAGCTTCACTTTTGTAGATATGTGATTTGGTAGTAAATGTGCGAGGGACCAGGGGGATAAGTCGGAAAATGGGGAATTAGTACAAAATGAGTGGGGCTTTTAAAAATTGAAAGAGGGGTTTAGAGAGGGGCAAGTAAATACAAAAAACATTCCCACAGCAGAGTAAGATAGTTGCTATTCAAAAATACATTTCTAATTGTAATACACTCTGCAACTGACAAAACATGTCCAAATGTACTTCAGCTAAATCCTGGAGTTAGTCTGGCATCACACATAGCCAACCACTGGCACTGCAACACACAGTCATAGAAAACAGAATAACACTAACAAGACACGGGAAAAGAAAAATATAAAAGGAAACATATTTTTTATAGGCTTTACCTTTTTTTAATGTATTAATACAATTTTCGTGATGTAGTGTAAATGTGTTTTATAATGCACTTTTCTAAAAGTACACAAAGTTACAAAAAGTCTCACGTGACCAGCAGCACATCTGCTAATGCAAGGGAGGAGAGAGTGAACAGTCAGGGACTCCACCACCCATCTACTGGTGTAACTCATTGCAACAGTAACCAATCACTTACAGACTGACCACATAAGAATTTAACTCACACTCCAAAATATTTTTTGTTTCTCTTTGCCTGTCATTTTGAGAAACACTTTTTTTAAGGAAGAAAGAGAAGATTGAAGAATTAGCATATATATGGCTTGTTCATGGAAGCAGTCATTGCCAGATACTGATTGAAGAAAAAGATTGGGGGGCTTATTACAAGTCTGGTGGTCCACGGACCACCAGACTCTTAGGGACGCGGACGTGGTGGTCTTCCGACCACCCTATTGGGACCAGAGTGGTAGGGCTACCCTGGGACCACTCCAACCACCAAGGATAAGAGATCCCTGGCGGTGGCAAGGCAGTCTTGAGGCCGCAATTTGCATGGCGAGGCCTACTGCCGCCCGCTAAACATATAATGTGTTTCCTCACTGCCACACTTTTCCTGGCAGTGCGACCGCCATGAAAAGTGTTGTGTTGGGGAAACAAAGAGGGCCCAGCAGAGTCTCTGGTGCCTCACACCATGTGGATGCACTGTGTGCATGCACACCAGTACTTGATTGGCATAGACGGCAGCATTCCATGCCGTGCAGGTACTGCCTTTGGCGTTCTCATTGCGATGCATATTTTATAAGCACCACCCTGGGAACGCCAGACAACTGCCCTAAAGACAGGAGAAAACTCCTGATCTGGCGGGCAGTCCTACACAGGTTTGGTGGAGTGGGAGTGGGGTGGGCCCGCTCCTGCACCATCAAACTCATCATAAGGCACTGAATCATTTACACCCCACTCTCAGTTTGTCCTTGCCTTTCTCAAAATGCTGGTTAACAACTTGGTCTTCAATGAAACACTGTGGGTATCTCACGGAGAAGCTGCTTCCAACAGGTATTGAGATTCAGTCCCAGCAGGGTGCTCCAATTTACCCTCATTCCACAGTCAGTGACAGAAAGGAAAAGGGCAGAAAGGGAATTCCATTACATTGTTCACTTCACTCGGTTATTAGGTGCTGTTAATTGCACCCATGTGGTATTTCAATCACCACCCCACATGGAACATCATTTCCACAACAAACACCGCTGCCATTCCATCAACATGCAAATTGTCTGCAATGCCACAGTCTACTTTATTGGTGTGTACGCTGTCTTCCTGGGATCACGCATGACATTTACAGCTTCCATCAATTAACTCTTGCACATCCGTTGTTTGGCATTGGATTTTGGGGGCATGTGACTCATTGGTAAGTTATAATCACTAACACAGCGTGTGCATGTCCATCTGGGGGATGTATTCTCAAACACAGTCGGCCATTACCTCTATATACCATAATGGACAAACAGCCCCATAACAGTGGCTGTGTGTATGCATAGATAAATGTACCACATTTAGGATGTTCTACAACATAACCAATATCATGTGTCTTTGTTTCAGCTGATGCTGTGTAGGAGCCTGTTCAATGTTGTAAAATACCACCATCAGACAGAGCTTACATGTAAATATAACCTATGATTGAAAGCCAAATCCAAATGTTTAGAGTGGGGCACAGACCAGAGGTCAGGGTGTGCATGTAGGTAATTGACTAGCAATCTCGTTTTTCACCTGTGGTGCTAATTTGGTTGCTGCATGGCTGGACAATGTTCTGTCAATGATGAATCATGGACTATTTCTCCATTGATATATACCATACTGAGATGTTGGAAATAACCATCTTTTGTGTGGAGTACCCACCCGATTTTTTTTGCCTTGACTGTTGTTGCTCGCTATAGACTTCTGAGCATTTTACCCCTGCTAAATACATAATACATAAGGTACAAATCGTCTCATCTTACAGGTGGGGCATAGTCTATCAGTTTCTGGCGTAGTGCTTCCTTTTTCTTAATGATCTCCAACAATATTGATAAAAACCATTGCATGTAAAGCTCGAAAGTGCTAACAATCCGTGCAATGTGTCATACAAAATTCTGGTTAAAAAGAGGAATAAATACCTAATACAAACGGAGTGAATCATCTGTTCTTACAGTTAGGACATAGGTGCACATGCAACAATGTAGGCAATTGTGATTTCTTAATTGTGATTATTATGGAATCGCAGTTATGGAATTGCAATTGCCTATGCATGTCGGAATTGCTGAAAAAATTGTGATTCCTACACATTTGTTAATTGTGACTCACAAATTGCAAGTCGCAATTGAGGAATGGCTTCCTATTTATTCCTATGGGCCTAGAGGCCTATAGGAATCAATGGGAATTGAATGCGCAATTTGCGAGTACCAAATAGGTACTCGTAAATTGTGCATGTAATTTCAAGGGTGCAAGGGTGCCAAAAGGACACTCTGATGAACCCCTGAAAGTGCAATTGAAAAGCATGTTGCGGACACACATGCTCCACGGGCATGTTTGTGTGCAACATAGAACTTTGAAAAATGCACTTTTGTGCATTTTTCAAAGTTTTCGCAAATTACCATCAACTTTAAGTTGATGGTAATGTGCGCTTCATAAAAGCAAAATTGCATTTTTGTTTGTTGCTTTGCATTTAGGGAATTGCAATTTGCGAATCTCTAAATGCAATCGCAATTTAAGTAATCGCAAATTTAGCGATTACTTAAAAAGCAATTTTTGCATTTGGGATGATGCATCCCAAATGCAAAAATTGCGGTCGCAAAGGGGCAGATTCTGCAAATCTGACCCTTTGCAACTGCTAAAAACCATGATGCATGTGCCACTTAGTCTGTTTCTGTGGCTACGATTCCTTTTTTCTTGTTATTCTCCAGCGACCTGATTTTAAAGTGCCTGTGCGTTGAGCAAGTAGGCATAGTTTTTTAGTTTGTAAAATGCGTTTTTACCCTTTTTGATCTTTGTGCTCAGAATAATGTGCACCTGATGCCTTATACGTCCTTGTTAATTACTTATGATCCTAAATATGCAAGAGTGTTGTGGATGAAACAACCTTGTCAATGAGCCCAGTCCTGTGGACCACTGAAATAATTCTTCACCAACTTCAAACATTTTGTTGCCCGGCAGGCTAGGGGTATTGAAACTACACTCAACCAGGTGATGACATCAGGTGCAGATGTGGAGTTTCAAAAACAATGGATTCACTTGCTTCTTTCTTAACCCCAAAACTCCAGAGCAAGTGCAAAAGAAGTGGATGATTGACTTTGTTCTATAACCACATAAACAACACCTTGGATGTGGCGGGCTGCCCTTGAATGTAGGAATGAGATCTTTTGTGTCCAGGTGCCCAAAGTGGTATAGCATAAACAAAAGCTTTGAAGGTAAAGCAAAATGGCCTGTAAAATACGCTGAGGGCCTTAAAATGCTGTATGTATTAACCACTTTCCAGGCATGTCAGCTCTTCGTAAATATTCTTTTATGATTTCTTTTGTTTGTTTTCATATTATTAAAATGCACTCTATTTTTCTACATTGCTTTGGCATTTTTCTCGTCTTGTGTTCCGACTTTATTACTGTTTTGGTACTGCTTACATACTTTACACATTGCCTCTTAGTTAAGACTGTCCGCTCTGTACGGTGGCTATCAAGGGATTGAGCTCATTTTATTTTAGTGACTTTAAAGTTTCACTCTGACAAGGACTGTGGTGATTATTTGAGATTAATATTCACCCCCTCCCCCAACTAATACCCCAAATTCTTACATAGGCTTTCAGCTATGCCACTCAGGCATTTGATTTTGCAGTACCACTTAGTCAATTAAGTTAAAATGCAAAATCCCTTGTGTAATCTGACATCAACATTGGCTTTTATTTGTCAAATTGACTTCTGATTTTTAATTGCCCATTTTCTGAGTTCTTCTAAAGTTCACTCCTATCCTAAAGCTCTTTGTACCTCTGATTTTTGAGAGAATGGAACAGGATCTGAGCCCCAACATGTTGGAGCTGAAGAAACTGTGCAGAGAGTGGCCATTGGGCAAAACGAGCTAGGAAAGTGGAGTATGAGAGCCTGGGTAGAGGTCCTTTTGCTGCAGGTTTATGCACTTGAGCAAGAGGTGGGTAGAGCAGAGAAGGAAGAAGAAGTGCAGGAAGAGGAAATGGCCCTGCAGAGGCTTCAGGGCCAGGGGTTGTTAAACCCACATGAACCAGATTCCCCTGCCTTGTCCAAATCAGGGAGCCTTGGATTCCCATGGAGTGGGGTGAGGAGTCTCAGTATCCCCAAGAGTAGATGTAAGTACAGCAAAAAGTGTTGGTTGTCTGCTGGAGGATGACCTAGAATAGACTATCTGGAAGGAAATGGAGCTCAGGCCCATTGGAGAGGTAGGGATTGTCTGAGTGGGTGCTCATGACCACATGGTCCATGGCAGCCCATAAGCGGTATTTGGAAGACCCTGGAGTCTGAAATAGTGGCCAAACAGCCTGCCAGCAAGAAGAGGGGCAATAGCCACAGCTCCCACTACATTCTTTTCTGAAGCAGCAACTCCAATTGAGCTGGACTGCCGCTGATCGACATCCAACTTCAGCTCCCCATCATCAGGAACAATAAGGCAGCAATTTTCTGTGAAATTCTGATCTATCCTTTCACCACAACAGAACTCCAATCCATCCTGCTGCTTGTTTGCCCATCGAAAACCACCAAATGGCTGTTGGAGAAGAAAACTTTTACTGAAGATGCGTTGGGAAATATTTGTGAGGGGATATTCCAACACCACCTTGAGAAATGTGAGTGTCTAGATATCCATTTGAGCAATGGTACCCGGGCCCAGATTTGGAGGGAAACTGCCCTCCACTTCAGTGCTATCGCTGGACACACCTGCAGAGAGAAGGAATGCCGCAAGTACTGGCAGGACCTCTGGCACTGGGCATGTCTGAAGGTACAGAATGTGATGGTAGTAAACTCTCAGCATAATCACAGCAACATCAATTAAATCAAATCAAATCAAAACAAGCTTTATTCTGTATATAAAAGAGTATCCATAAAAGCATTCTACATTGTAAAAACAATTTGTCCAGAATCACATAGCAATAGATGTTATTTAATCAAAATACATTCTCCTGTAACCTAATTACCCCCCTGATAAAAATGTTTAAAAGAGGCACATATTTCAACAATAATATATATACACACACCATAGGAATCAATTATTTTTTCATAAAGCATATGAAACTACAAAGACCTTAAAAATACTTGATATGTTTAAAGAGGATAGAGATTTTATAAACTATTCAGTTTCACAGACAAGTGATTCCAGATCTGAGAGCTCTTTCCTTCGCTTGATGGCTAGTCGGGTGAAGGCAATTACCGCATTACAAATCGAAACATGTTCTAGGTTACAAATAAAATAAAAAGTGGTTTTATAGAAGTATAAACTATTAGAAATAAAGAGTGGGCATAGAATTGATTTCCTTAAGTCCCTATAGAAATTACAAAATAGTATGAAGTGCAGTGTGCTTTGGGCAGATTTACCATCACATGGGCACATTGGAAGGTTTACATTCCATTTACCCATCTTTGGGAATGCTATCTGATAATGCAGCGTTCTCAGCCTTAATCTGGTCAAATCAAATCTACGTTGCGTATTTCTAAAAAAAATAAGATAAGGCTGGGTGCCCAGTGATGAAGGCCCTTCATAATATAATCAAAAATTTGATTTAGTACGCAACACAGCTTCCCTTATTGTTTCCCTAGATCCAAGGAGTCTCGTTTTCAGCTCCCCCTTACTAATGATGTTATGTGGGGCACCCATCCCTTCCAGCATTTGCCATAACATGGCATGGTTTACTAGATTGAACGCGCTGGAGAGGTCAACAAAGCAAAGGTGGAGTAAATCCCACTGTGCACGGGTATATTTCCATATAAGCAAGTCTAAATTAATACGTTGTTCAACCGTGCCGATCCCCTTTCTGAAGCCGTATTGTGCTTCAGTTAGTATATTCCCATCCCTGTAGGCGGTAGTAGTGCTGGCGTCAGTTTGTGGAAATAACATCGCACGCAAGCAGTTATTGCCCTACCCGGATCCCTTGATTGAATGAGACGCCGGAGTCCAGAGAAACAACATATAGAGTCACACTGCTGTTTCGTGACAATGAAGATTCGGATATACTATCAGACTGGATAAACTGACGCCAGCACTACTACCGCCTACTTTCCATAGCGCTTCGTGCCTTGGAAACCAAATATTTGTGAAGGTGCACTGAGAAGTATCCTATGTAAAGAGTTAGCAAGCCCACACTCGAGTGTGCTATTAGAACCATCCTGGTCCTGAGGAGAGTTCCATCAATTAAGTACTCGAAACGCGTTGACCATAGTTCTCTTTTTTGGCCAATCTAAACATAAACATGTATAAAAAAGTTGTCGATATATGGTTGAATAGAAAGATGGCCTTCATTGTTTAACAACGGTTTTCAACTTGAGTTGAATGATTGTTGTGCAGAATAGAGAATTTTTGTATATTTCATCCCTGTGGGAGGGTTGGTTTCTCTCCTTTTTCTTTTTCTTTTGTTTTGGTATATTTGAAGAGTCAATTAGAAGTTGGATGTAATGCTGAATGGGTATGATTGGTTTGTATTAGATGTTTTTACCGATTACACACACAGATAGAATGGTACACTTGTATGAAAGGTTGTGATTTTGATTTACTTTCTGCTCTACGAGCATCTGTTTAGGGTGGGGTTCCCAGTTTATAGATTGTATTCTTCTATGCAATTTTGATAAAGTTTGAAAACAAAAAGAAAAAGAAACCAAGAAAAATAAAATTGTTTTGTTCTAACCATATTGGTTTACTAGGCACAGTTTCATTCTGTTTCTGGTTGTTTAAGTCTCCAAATAAGCAGCAGTACTGGCATCTTGTTGTTGTTAATAATTAATTTCTATTCAGTTTCAAGCATGCTTGGTTAAACCATCATGGGCAAAAATCCCTTTTATTTTTATGATTCTTATTTTTTAATCTCAGATCCTTATCTATACATATAGAGATGTTATTAAAAGCAGTAACAACTTCGATATTATCGGAGGATCCACCTAGGCAGATTTCTATATCTTGGTTGTTACTTGCAATTAAATTTTCCCAAAAATTTGCAGGATTAACCCCAGACCATTTAATCGAAATCCCATTTTCTCCTTGGGTTCTTATATCTACTGCCGAAACACATATTTTTTCAGTAGAGTATAAGCTAGACTTTAACGTTAGCAGAAGTGGGTGGTGGTCACTAAGTAAGCTATGCGATATAATACAATCATTCACAAAAGGCCTGCTGTTCCTTGACCCCAGAAAATGGTCAATACATGAAGAAGATCTAGCCCCCTCATAGGTATGTAGGTCAGCAGCCCCGTTGTTGACACCCAACTTCATTACTTCCAGACCATATTTATACATAACACAGTTGAGTGATTCACCATAGGGATTATGTAAAAAGTGAGTAATATGGTCCCCTAAATTGTCTATGTGGCCACATTGGTCCGTTGCCATTAACTTACACAATTCAATGTTAAAATCACCACCCCATATCACTATATACTCATCCCCCAGCCTGTTCAGAAGGGTATCAAGTTCCTTCTCCAACGTAGCGATTATTCCTGATCTTGTGTTATTAAAAACATTATTATAGTAATTAATCACTACAATGTTTTGCTTTCCCTTAGCACTAAATAGTAAGAACTGAAAGTGCTGTGAATTAGTAAAAGTTTTCTTTAGGATCAGCGAGGAAATTACCGAGAGTAATACAGCCAGTCCTCCACTCGCTCTCCCAGCCTTAGATGGAGTCGCTTTAATAAAAATGGTTTCGAAACCATTTACATGGAAAGGCTCTAAAAGCCAGGTTTTCTTCATTAAAATCGAATTTCGGTTCTGTGTGCAGTTAAGCCATGATGGGTCAGACAGTTTGTTTTTAACCCCTGCAACATTCCACACAAAAAATTGCAGCAATCCAATTGGTAGACAACCTACTGAGTCAGTTCCTGGGCAGTTACTAAAATGGGTGGGTTTATTATTGGTACAAAATGGTATGCCTTCTGTTACTGGCACATCTTCAGAGCTAACAGAATGGGGGGGAGAGTTGCATTCTGCTGGCACAAACGTAATACCAGTAGGGAGAAGAAAATGTTCTTCATCCAAATAGGGTACATCTAAACTGGTTGTTTCGATAGGGCTACGCAAAGGTCTTTTGCTCAGCTGAAAGGCATCCGTTAGTGTTGTTTTTATGTTAAAATCTCATTTAAGCCACCAGATCTGGATGTCAGAAATTTACAACAATACATTCCCCATCACAGCTTTTATTCATACTACCCACCCAGCTCACTCTCCTTAGCATTATCATTTCAAGAGTCAGGAGCCCAGTGTTACAATGAGTATTGACAGCAAAACAATGAACCACACGATTTTTCAGTGATCCCCAAGTTTCTGTACGTTTTTCGGGCAGTTTGGGGACATTTTTTAAAACAATGACAAAGGGGTGGCCTTTGGGGGCAAATTTAAGGAGACACTCTCGTACTTCCTAGGCTGTTGATAGGTTTCAGAACCAATCTAATTTTTAGAGTGTTTTTGTAAGTTACCATTTATCCCTATATCAGTTGTACTCAAGCCGAATGAACCAGATGACCCCACCACATGATTCAGAGAGTGTTTATCAGGAGCCACCTTCCCAGTTTCAATGTCAGTTACTTTACTTTTGCCAGGTATGGTTCGCTTTACAGAGTCTCTCTTTGGCAGTGTTTCTGTACATGATCTGGGGGTATTTTGTTGTCTGAAGTCTGTAATCAGTTCAGTTAGTTGGCAGACATCCTTTTGTACAGATTTTATTTCAGACATGATACGCCATTCAATAGTGTCAATTTTTCCATGTAATTTCTTAAAAAGGATATCAAAACCAGGCATATTTAACAGTAAATCCCCGTCTCCAGTCCCTATGTCCCTTCCGTCATGATTTGTGCTTTTCCCTCTTTTAGATTTAGTTTTCTTAGGGTAAGTCTTTACCGGTGCAGTGTGTTGTTTGCTCCTTTTGGCCGGTGGCGAGGCCTGATCAATTGTGTGAAAATTCCAATAGTGAATGTAATACACATAGGCCCGCAATTTTTGGTGGGTTTGCCTTAGGGGTGACGGGACCATTGCTCTGTTTACTACTATTCCTTTGATCATGGTCCTGTGCCCCGCCCCCGAGCTCTCTGGGCCAAGGCTGTCATCACGACCATAATCCTCAATTGTAGCCTTGGCTTCCCTTTGTACAACATTTAGGGCCGTATTAGTAACTGCCAATTGCTCTTCATCTTGGACAATCTCATCATTTATAATCCCCATGGCACTTTTTAAGTAATTTGTAATGGGAGCTGTTTTCCCCACAGACTTCACTTTATCTGAGGCTAGTTTCCTTTTCCCCATTACTACTATAGCACTCTGATCAGACAATTAGTGCGTTCAGAACAGTTCCTTACTGGTAAAGTTAACTTCAGGATCACAGGACCAAGAGGTATTGCCCGGCCCGGTCTTGGCCGATCTAGGACGGGCACAGATGGACCCGCCCTTGGCCCGGGCTTCGCCCAGGCATGCCCGCACGTGTCCCGTGCCGCGGGAGCCCTGGGCTGAATTTATGCGCCTCCAGGAGCAAAGGAACGACGATGGCGCCTCCTGGCGCTAAGGCTTGTGGGTGTCGTATTCAGCCCCATGAGCTGCGGCTGAAAGATGCGCCGTTAATTGGCCCCCAGTGAGGGAAGGTGCAGAGTGCCTGATCCCCCCCACGAGGATAAAGTGCAGCATGCCTGTGTTCTCTGCAGAGAAAGGACTCTGTGTTCTGAGCTGTGAGGGCATCCCGTGCCGCGGGAGCCCTGGGCTGAATTTATGCGCCTCCAGGCGTAAAGGAATGATAATTGCATGATGATAACATTGTGTTTATGTTTTGAAAGTGTTGTCCATTCATGTCTACAGTTTACCATATTTTTATTATGTCCTTGTTGTGTATTCCTTATGTTGCCATGTCAACATATGGACTGAATGTTTGCTCACTATTTTTTTATATTGCAAAAGAAAGGCATTCTCATTCGACAGCAATTTTATGTTTGCACAATGGAATCGTGCATTGACAAAACACAGTTTTTTTGTTTTTTAACATTTCTTCATGTACAGTGATTTTTTTCATATCTACTTAATTTAACTTTTTTTATTCTTTTTTTTTTTTTTTTAAAACCTTTATTCTGCAAAAAGAATACAAATACAGACCTACAACCACCAAGGCCGGTCAGTCATACGAAATAGCAAAAACAGATCAATACACAGCTCATCAGCCGACAACCCGGGGGTCCGGCAGCGTATAAGCACCATGTAATTCGAAGCGTATGGCAGGCGAGGATAAATAAAAGGTTTCTTGTTTAATTATATAGAAACAACAAAGGAAAGACACAAAAAGAGAAATCGAGGCAAACCAGCAGTCTAAGGACTGTTACGTGTGGTAGGAGGGACAAATGAGAAGCAAGCATCAGAAAAAATCATGTAGGAGGGGAGTGGGGACCGAGAGTGAGCAGTATATCACAATAACAGGAAATCAGAGTACTGGAGCGTATAGTCAGGGAGACCGTCGAATGTCAGGGGGCTCCGCAAGGGGAGGATCACAGATCTCTCCACGGTACGAGTTCCACTGACCCCATATCCTTCCCCACTTCTTGGGCCTACCTCGGGAGATGTACACAATTTTTTCTCTAAACATGCACCAGTCCATGTTCTCCTCCCAGGTCGAGACCAATGGTGCCCTATGAGACCCCCACAATTGAGCGATATCTCTCTTTGCAATCATGTTGCCCAGCGTGATCCATTGAGTCTGAGCAACAGTACAGTCATTCGGTTCCCAAATATTCAGCAAACAGCGTCTGGCCTCGGGGAATAGCTCAACACCCGTCACTTCACCCATCACCGCATGCACTCGAGTCCAGAAAACCACTACCTCCGGGCATTCCCATAGAATATGGAGGAAGGTCGCAAGCAGACCACAACCACGCCGACATAACCCATCCACAGAATAACCCATATGCATCAATCGTGGACCTGTGACATAGATATGATGCAGAATCTTCAGCTGCACCAGTCGGAGACGCACCGAAATCGCGACTTCTTTAGGGGAGGATATCGCAGCCTGCCAATCCTCATCGTCCAACTCCAGACCGTCACCAATCCATGCCTCTCTTAGCTGTATAAGAAGGTCAGAACGGGCATTAATAAGTTTTTTATATATGAGGGAGATAGTGCTGTCAGGGACATGTCCACCCAGCACTCTATCCTCCAGGGGAGTAGACTCAGGGCTCGTAGTACCAGCAGGGAAGACA
This sequence comes from Lissotriton helveticus, assembly GCF_964261635.1. Lineage (NCBI taxonomy): Eukaryota > Metazoa > Chordata > Amphibia > Caudata > Salamandridae > Lissotriton > Lissotriton helveticus. Next base: position 282,582,214 of record NC_136071.1, read on the forward strand.
GAAGCAAGTGCGTGGCGGACCTGAAGATATCGGAAATATTCCCTATCACTCAACTTATACTCCCGTTTAAGTTCGTCAAAGGTTTTGACTCTGTCAGTGGCCCAAAGATCACCCACTCTGCTGATACCAATAAGGTCCCATCTATCAAATCCCTTCGAGGACCACAGACCACCCAATCTCTCAGCTGCATACAGGAGAGTTGCCCTAGTCAGTTTATCAGTCCAGCCCGTGGCCGATGTTGCACTATCCCATACACGTACCGCCACTGCGGTGGGGCCCGTCAGACTCCTCCTGGCGGTCTTGGAGTAGAGCGCTCTAGTATAATCGCCCCCCGGCAATTGCCACCTATCCATATCATAAGCGGGATTCGGGACAGGACCATACATGGCGTGATTAATAGCACTCAACTGACACGCCCAATATTAGCGCTTGACATCCGGCAAGGCTATACCGCCGTCATACCAGGGCAAAGTTAATTTCGACAACGCTATGCGTGGCCTCCCGCCCCAAACCAATTTCCTCTGGAGGCCCTCGATTTCACGGAAGTAGTCAGCCGGAACCAGATCGAGCGTGTTCTGGATAGCGTATAGGAACCGGGGAAGAGACATCATTTTGAACAAGGCCGCTCTCCCCAAGGGGGACAGAGACAATCCACCCCACGCCGCTACATCTGACCGAAGCCGGGTAAGCGGAGGCAGTAGATTCCGCTCATATCGTACCCTGGGGTCCATAGAAATGTAAATCCCCAAGTACTTGAAACCAACACTGGAAACAGGTATAGGGCAGACACGGGGCAAAGAAGGTTGTCCACCAGTAAGTGGATAAATACAGGATTTAGCCCAGTTAATAACCAAACCAGAGTTCCTCCCAAAAGAACTCAGGACGTCGAACAGAACACCCAATGACTTACGGGGAGAAGTAAGGTATAACAGTATATCATCGGCGTAAAGAGACACCCGGTCCTCGAAGGCAGAGGACCACCGTATGCCCCTGAGCGAGGGCTCCCATCGGAGCCATGCGGCAAGGGGTTCAAGAGTAAGTGCGAAAAGGAGAGGTGACAAAGGGCAGCCCTGCCTCGTGCCACGCCCGAGGACAAAGGGATCCGAGGCCCTTCCGTTGACCACTACCTGAGGCAGCGGTTGCTCATACAAAAGTCTAACCCACCCGATAAACTTAGGACCAAAGCCGAACTTGGCAAGGGCAGCCCACAGATATGGCCATTCCACCGTATCGAAGGCCATCGAGGCGTCAAGTGAGACCAAGATGGCCGACTCCTCAAGAGACCCCGCCTTCGCCAAGACACCATGAAGACGTCGAAGGTTAAGCGCGGTATTGTGGTGGGGGATAAATCCGGATTGATCAGGGTGTACCAAATTGCCGATCACCGTAACCATTCGGCTCACCAAGATCTTAGCAAGTACCTTGGGCTCCACATTCAAAAGCGAGATCGGTCGATATGACGAACAGTGTTCACGGGGCTTTCCATCCTTGTGGATGACCACAATGGACGCCAGTCTCTGATCCCGGGGAAGAAGCCCGAGATCTCGCGATGCCAAGAATGCCCGACGGAGGTATGGCGCCATTTTGTCGGGGCACAACTTATACAGCTCGATTGGTAGGCCGTTCGGGCCCGAAGCTTTACCCGAGCTAAGTGCACGGATAGCGAGCGCTACTTCATCGGTAGTAAAATCCGCCTCCATAAGCTCCCTGTCCGAGTCCGACAGACTAGGCAACGTTATATCGCGGAGCAACAGGTGTGAGTCCTCCTCAGGCCTGTCCGAGACCGGCGCGTAAACCTTCTGGAAGTGCTGGGCAAAGACCTCCACTATCTCGATTGGGTCCACCACTCGTACACCATCCACCCGCTCAATAACAGGCACCACCTGATTCAATCTATCCCGTTTATCAAGCCAAGCAATCAATTTCCCCGCCTTGTCACCCACATCATACAGGCACCCCTGCTGCTCACGATTCATCGCCCTAGCCGCATCAGTCACCAGAGCTCTGTATTCAGACTGTTTAAGCGCCAAGGAGTGCAAGCTATCAGGCGTAGTTCCAGACTCCATCCGCTCCTCCAAATCAGAGATATTGTTTTCCAGACGCACCACTTCCATATTTCTGCGCCTCCTCTCGCTAGCAATCAAAGAGAGAGTCTGACCCCGGATCACAGAATTATATGCCTCCCATAAAGAGACAGGGGAGGACACTGACCCTTCATTCTCAGCGAAGTAGTAATCCATACACTTAACCATTTCCGTACCAATGTTGGGGTTACGAAGATGCCACGGATTAATAGGAGCGACCCGGACTCTAGCCGCACGTCAATAGTAAGCCAGAGTGGGGAGTGGTCCGAGATCCCCCTAGCCAAATGCCTAATTTCCCTCACAGAGACCATCTGTGCCGCTGGTACAAGGATGTAATCGAGTCTCGAGAGACTACCATGAGCCCCTGAATGAAAGGTGTATTGAAGCTGTCCAGGGTGTAGTTGCCTCCAACAATCTGCTAATCCCAATGTGTCCAAGAAATTCCCCAGCCATAACTGCGACGTGGGGAGGGTTCTACGAGGGCTAGGATCCTCCTCTCCACTGACGACCGAATTAAAGTCGCCACCCACTACTAACAAGCCATTGGGGAGTCCGAGGACCACCCCACCCAAATCAGAAAACGTGGTGGACTGTAGACCAGGGGGAACATACACAGACAAAATGGAGATCGCCTTCCCCTCCCACCGACCCACGACAGCGGCATAGCGGCCCCTATCATCCAGCACCTTGTCATCTACTTCGAGGGGGAGGGAGTTTCGAACCAGGATGCCCGCCCCCCTCGATCCAGTGGTGAATCCAGAGTGGGCCACCAAACGGTAGCCTCGTCTATTCAGTGCGTGGCACGTATTTCCTACAAGATGCGTCTCCTGTAGTAAAACGATATCCGGGGAGTGTCGCTTCAAATACTGCAAAACTACCCCCCATTTTATCCTATCCCCTAGACCATTGACGTTCCAGCTCAGCACCCTCAGCCCCCTACCCCCCATCCCATACAAGAACAAACAGTCCCCCCCGCCACGGAACAGGCACAAAGGATAAAACACCGACCAAATCATAGCCTCGAAACAAACAAACAGGAAAAGACCCCCCCACCACCCCCCAAAGAACCCACGTCACACAACCCCCCACCCTGCACCCCTGCGGTAGACCAAAAACCCACCCCAACTTGCAGTGTGCCTGTCGCCCCATTAAACTAACCTACAAGAAGAGAGAGAAAAACATCCCCTGAGGAGGAAGAGTCCCGAGTCCCCACATCCCCGGGGCATCGACAACGTATAAACATTGCTACGACAGAGCCACTGCAAAGCGTCCAAAAAATTGACTCGTCAGCACAGACTCACTACTCCTGTTCTTCCAAGCCGCCCTCGGCACCTCTCGAACTCTCAGGGCCGGTGTGTTGTGTCGGCAGGCTGTCCAGCCAGTCACTGGCCACCTCGGGGCGATCGAAAAAGAATGCACGTTCATTATGTTCGATCCTCAGGCGGGCTGGAAAAAGCAAGGCGTATTTCAGTTCCATGTCCCTGAGACGTCTTTTCACCCCCGTAAAGCCCATACGTTGCTTCTGCACCGCCTGTGTAAAGTCCGGATAGAAACTGATCGACACATTTTCAAACTTAGTGGGACCATTAATACGGGAGGCCTGCAGGATAGCGTCTCTATCTCGGAAATTAAAAATCCTGGCTATTATAGGTCTCGGAGCGGCACCAAGCTTGGGCTTCCCACCTGGAATTCTGTGAGCACGCTCCACCGCAAAAAGAGTACTAAGGCCCTTCGGTGCCAAGTGATTCCGGATAAGGTCCTCCACCAACAGATCCGTAGGCACGTCTGTAGAATTCTCCGGAACACCTACGATGCAAATGTTATTGCGCCTGGCGCGGCTCTCGAAATCATCCAGTCGACAGGCGAACGAGTCTCTGGCCATTCGAAGATTGCGGACCTCGGTCTGGAGATCCGAGACATCCGTAGTCAGGCTCGCTGTCTTGATGTCCAGGGACTTGACCCGCTCATTGGTTTTCCCCAGGTCCGTCCTGATAAGGTTGACCTCAATTGCAACCGTGTCCAACTTAGTAGCTAGAGTTTCATACTGCTGACCCATCGCGGTCTGGATACTGGCAATGGCGCCCATGACATCCTTTAAAGTCGGCTCTTCAGTCGCAGGAGTATCATCACCAGTCTACCCGAAGGCCTTGCTCGGCCCGCCTGGGGATCCCTTCGGGCGAGTAAAGCGATCTATAGTCTGAGCTTGGACAGCCCCTCCTCGATTCGGACCCCTGGTGTTTCGCCTCTCAACGTCCGTCCTGCCCACCATGATGGGCGACGGGCTCCGACGGGACCTTTGGGATCTGGTCAAAATGATTCACTGTATGGCAGGCCTGTTGAGTCGAGAGGTCGAGGATCGAGAGCCAGAGTAGAATGTGCGACTAGACCAGGGCAGCAGTATCAATCAGCAACGAGTTGGTGTCAACAATGACCAAGATTGAAACCGAATGTACCACAGGGGCAGCGGAAGTATCTCTCCAGCCGTTGTTGTTCAATTGCCTCCCGGGTACCTCGGGAACTCAAACCCCCGGAGGGCCTCCGCCATAGGCCTCAGATTACGAGGTGCAGCAAGTCCCGTTCCCGGCGGCCAAATCAGGTTTTAGAAAAAGTGTTTGATATCAGCAGGGCATCAGCAAAAAATACCCGTCGTCCAAATCAGGATTTATTTCAGGATAGATGAGGGTGGCGGAAGGGGTCTCGGGAGCCCTTTACTCACGCGTCCATCTTGGATCCGCGCGTAGCTCCTCCCCAATTCTTTTTTAATATCATTAAACTTGTGTGATATAGGTTATGATATATGCAGATCTTCCATGTAGTGGTGCACATTTTTTTTCCCTATAGTTATAATTTGGTATTCAATATGGGCATTATAAATGAAAAATCTTCAAAATATAGTTACATTATATAATCATTTTCTACATAAAACAGTTACCTATATTTCCATATTCCATAATCGCAGTATCAACATCCTGGCATGGCAAGGCTGAAAGTGTATTTAATTTCCATATAACACATGCAATAGTGTTGTTTTGACATTTCTACAATTTGTTAGCAGCACTATTAATGTTGGACTTAGGCACTCATCATTTCTTTATTTTGTGTGCATTCTCTCTGTGAAGAGGCAGAAAACAGAGGACCTGGAGCAAAGAAAGGCAAGATTCTCTGCTGCTAGGTGGCCACCTGGACTTTCAATCATTCAGGAGGAGGTTTCTTCCACCAGCAGGGAGAGTGTACTCATTCAGAGAGTAACTCTCCTGAAACAAAAAAAGTACAGGTAGCAGCCCTAGGATCCAACTAGTGTGTTGAATAAATGGACAACCACGTACCAGAACAAGGAGGACAGTGAAGCTTCTCCTGACCAACAGGAAGAACATACAAGAGCAGGTTCACATTCATCTGGACCTGTTGCCTCTCCTTACATCACCCAAAGCCCTCCATAACTAGGGAGCCTCCAGCTGCATCCCCTGCTCTATTGCCCTCTCCTCTACCCAGTGCTGACTCGGAATACCTCAGATAACAGATTCATTCACCCCAGAATCCCCTGAGCATTTGTGTTCAAACCTCCCAACCCCCTCATTATGTAGCAATGGCTGATATCAAGGATGGCATTAGTAGAATATGTGGCGTTACAAAGCGATCAAAATGATCGCAGTAAGTTACATCGTAGATTTTACAACGCAAGTCGGTACAATGACTTGAGCTGGAGGGCACTGGACTTAGGAATAGTATGATTTACTATTCCAACACCAGTCTACGTACAGTAGGGAAGGTGTTGGAATAGTAAATCATACTATTCCTTAGGTTATAGCATCATCCAGCGATAGTCGTTGTAACGACTTGCGTTGTAATACCCGCGATGTAAAGGCATTGCGATGCAATGCCCACGTGGCAAAGGATGTTTCCCCATGAGTAGCACAGTTGAGGGTCGAATAATACTCTCTGATGATGTATGGAGACAAATGGGAAAACTACTGCCATCTTAAAGACACTATCTGAGTAACATTTGAATGTATATTCCCCCCTAACCTCCTTGCAAGCATTACATCTTGTATGTCTCCCCAGTCCTCCCTCCCTGCTGTTGCCACACCACACAGTTGTTCTATCTAATTTGATTCCCCCACTACACTAGTGTATTGAATTTCTCATGAGATGTTGCTTCCTGTCCCGGCCAGCCACATATCTACTTGTAAGGAAGAGAACAAAGCTGCAGTGAAATCTGAACCGGTGAGAGAATGAGCTTTTCCCCAACCCAGGACACACAATTTGAAAATCCTCCTGAGTTGGGGGACTAACATTTGCTCTTATTTGGTCAATTGAATTTGGTTTAAATATTTGGCTTTGTTTTAGGCAAAATTATTGCACTGGACCGTGTGGCTGTTGCAGTTGATTTAGGAGTGGATGTATTGAGTTTGTTGGGTGGTGTAGGGCTGGACTCACTGGTTATTGTGATTCCTCAGTTTGAACTTGCTTGCTATTTCCTTTACCATTTGCATGGTCAGGGCATGGTGCCTTGCCCTTTACTTCTTCAAAAGCTGAAAATGTTCATAGTGTGACTTTGTCATGTCTTACTAAGATTTCTCAGTCACTTCCAACCCTCGAATCTGACTTTCAAGCGCCTGAGGTATTCCTGTAATGCACTCCGCAATTTCACATAAGGTTGACCCCATGTCACAAATATTCCCCACTTCTGAAAAACTGTTCTTCCCAGAGAAAGGAATTGATCATGGCAAGCCCCTGCCTGCATGTCTGGCTATCTGACATGGCAATAGATTGTCTACCATTGACAGCGATGCCATCTGGTAGGTTTTACGGGTGGAGATTAACAAATGGGGAAGAGCTGCTCTTCAACATAGTTGTCTTCTTCCTTAGATTATTAAGACCAGAGTTGCATATGCTTAGAAGAAGTATGTAGGTCAATCAGCTAAGGTACTAGAAGGTTAAAGGCTATATTTAGGTGGGTTCTACATAGATTGAACAAACAGTTGTCACTACTTATCTGGTATCTGGGCACTAGAAGTCCTCAGGAGAGATTTTAGAGGAAGGATGTTTGCAAGCCTTGAGGCAGTCTTTAACGATAGTTTCTGGGTGTGTTCAACATTGTCTCTTCATCCTCCTCCTTTATTCTTCCACTGTGCTGACCACTGAGATAGCTGCTTGGAGGAGTACACAATTTTCTCCTGGAATTGCCCCCTGTCTTTGGCTAGTGGCAGCATCATTCTCAGGTTCAGTGTGCCTTTGAACTGTAACATGTAGATAAACAACGGTATAAGTCAATATCATTTGTGCTAAGTTATGCACAAGGCAAGTTTCACAATTCATTTACAAAAGAATTCATGGCAAGTTAGTTGCATGACACTATAATAAACCATTTGAATTATTGCTTAAATGTTACGGTACCTTACTTTCTGCTGCCACGGGTGCTTGGTTTGTGAAATGACCACATGATATCAGGCGCTAAACCACTGTTTTTGAAAATGGTGGTGGTAATGTGTCCTTTTATCCAGCAGCTGCATAGTAGAGCCCTGTGAAAGTTGAGTAATAAGAGAAAGGAGCAGAGTAGAACAGTGATAGTTGACACAAATGATTTCAGTTCAGATAGATGTATATGAGACATGTACCGTATTACATTTTCAAGTATTAAAAGGTCTAACAACAAACATTGTTAAGAAATGTGACCTGATGCTGAGAAAGAGGAAATTAAAACATAGTATAAGTAAGTTGGTCAAACAGTTACTGGACCAATGAATGGAAGAGGAGTGAATTGCTACTGTCAGGATGTTTCATGATGTAATTTGTGGTCTTCGCCATAATGTGTATACAGAGGGCTTTTGGCTCATTTTGGATGACATGAGAGGCATATATAACGTAATTTGACATCTAGATCAACAACATTATAAAGGTACAGTGACATTTTAGATTCACAGAACATTAACAACATAATTCTCATTTCCTCCATGTTAACAACTGAGATTAGGCTTACATTGTTGTGCTGACATTGCAACAAGTACTCAGATGACTAGATACAGTGACAAAGAGTAACATATTTAATCTTTGAGCACAGCAAGCAAGTGAGTGAATATCTGGATGTGTGACAGGATCCATAAGCATTTTCTTTCCTTAAAGTTAAAAAAGAATTGCTGCATATAAGAACACAGACATGTGGTGTTTCTGTTTGTCCATTAGACTTTTTGTTAAAACCTGTTACTTAACAATCTAAGTTACAGTTCAATAATTTGTCAAAGCTTGATAACATGCAAAAGATTGAAGTTTTATTTTACAAGTAGCACAATTTTTTTTTTTTTAAACATGGTTATGCATTGACATATAGCATCATAACATACCTGTGTGTGTTATATGACATGTTTTGGGACATATCTCATGTGTTGCACAGGTGTAAATGAAACTACTCCTGGCCCAGCTGTAGCAACCAAACGACTTGTAATTGAGACTATATCGGAGAAAGGAAGAACGTGTGAAGATTGACCTAAAGAGTTTACTTACTGTTTTACAAATTGTAGTAGTATTTTGTGGACTGTCAGGGATATGTGTGTGATATATGTTTATCGGTGTAGGGTGGACGTATAACAAAGTAGCATGAGTGGTTAAATGAGAACTATTTGGGGTAGAGGTGTGTTGATTTATTACCTGGTCTGACAGGGTTCTCAGGAACAAGCAGCCCATACAGCAGTCATGATGCTAGATAGAGAGGCCATGCTCCTTGAGGGTTGCGAGTCAGAGACGGAATCTAAGTCAATCATAAAGACTCACCTTTCCTACTGGAATTCTGTTTAACTTCTCCTTCAGCTACCTCCTCTCATCCTAACATTTTTGTTTAATAAATTCCAGGTGCATGCCTCCTTCCTGATGCATTAACAGAGTGTATAACTTCTTGACACAAGGCTGCCTACTGTGTTACACTGAGGTTGTATGGAAGCATGCCATGTAGTTGCGTGTAGTGATATACCACAAAATTAACTATAAAGCCTTTTTCCTCCCCAGTGAAATAGCTCTTTATTTTGAGTGGGGCTGTGTTACAGAGTGTGGGGACCTGGTAGTAACCCAGCCCAAAGACAACAGTCTAGAGTGTGAGATGTATTTACATACTTGCTGTGTTAATTTATGTCAGGTGTGTGTGATTTACGTCATGTGTAGTGTTTCTCTGTTCACTTTTCATTTTTAGATGTCTTCCCCGTGGCAGACATCTCTCAAACAGGCAGATAGTAAAATACAAGTGCAAAGTCACTAAGTGTAACTTTACAGTAGTAAATCCAGTTGTAAGATACTCTACCTACTAATTTGAGGAGGTCAATAGTTATAATCAATGTCATGGTGAAATTCCACAAATGGAAATGGTGACCCTGTGCCTCATGGGAACGGTCCAGCCCGAACTGCCAAGCCATGTCTTCCCTGGACCGGAATCAAGCATCCTAGGACCGGTTTCTGGCTATCAGCTGTTTTCATGCCAGAAACCGGTCCTAGGAAGCTTGATTCCGGTCCAGGGAAGGCATGGCTTGGCAGCGGGTGAACTGGGGTGGCAGAGTGGGATAAAGAACGGTGATGGATTAAACCCAGATCTGTTGACTGGGTGTGAGTGTTTGATTGGTACAGATGCTCCGTCCATCACCACCCCCTTTTGTACCGCTTTGTTCACCATAAGTTGGCAGGGTATGCTCAGACGTGAGTCCCTTGCTCACTTTGCCACTGGATTCAAGCAAGCCTGGCTGAAGACGGCTGTAATGCCAGAAACTGGTCCTAGGAAGCTTGATTCCGGAACAGGGAAGGCATGGCTTGGCAGTTCGGACTGGACTGTTCCCATGAGGCACAGGGTCAGACTGATTTGCATATGGCAATGTCTGAACTGGGGTGGCAGAGTGGGCTAAAGCACGGTGATGGATTAAACCCAGATCTGTTGACTGGGTGTGAGTGTTTGATTGGTTCAGATACTCCGTTCATCACCACCCCCCTTTTGTACCACCTCTTTCTAAGAGCTGAATATTTTGGACAGAAAAAAAGCAGTTGTTCATCCATCTCATCCAAAGTCAAAAATAATTTGCAACTCTGGGTACTATTCACATTAGAAGCCCAACACACTGTAAAAACAGCTGTGGGAAGTGTCCGTACCTAAACTGTAAAAACAGGCTACAAGCTCATGCAGGTCTAATGCAATCCAAGAACTCTTCAGCTTTTGGAACATCTTTATATTTTAAAAAACTATTGTTCAATGTACCTCTGCTACTGTTCGATTCTAATCATGAGCTGATCATTTTTCCAATATCTTGGTTTGACCTAAAAAGAAGCATTAGTGGGAATCGACCGTGGATCATCCTAAATTCTGTCAATTCTAGCTTTAGCCATGCCTCTCAGGTATTTTAGCCAGGGGATCCTCTGTGTTATGGTCTTATGCGAGATAATGTAGCTAAAGCCAGACTTATAATGATGGAGTTCTCTTGTGGTCCATACTCTGACCCAATACAATAGTGGCCTTAATCCTGTGATTTCATGAACTGGATGGATTCCCAAATCCAGTAAAAGGGGCAGCAGAGGGGTCCCCTTCCCCACCCTTGTGATGTCTCTAAGGAAGTTGTTCTCCTTAATACTCAAGGTACCCAAATTGCTCTGACCCAAGAGTTCTACCCATATAAGGCTGCTAATCTAGCCTGCATTTTGTAAACTTCAACCGCTGGCTTTACTGGGACCACTGGAACTTTTTTGCCATTCTAATAATAGCCCCTGCTCAATGGTTATCAATTTGGGAACTCTTGGTTATCTGGGATGACCAAAATCCAGAGTCCGCCAATCTAACTCCAAATAATCACTCTCAGTTACTCTCTCCAGTACCTCATTATTCAGACAAACCCCACCCTGAAGCCTCTTCCTTTTAATGTAAGCCATCAACTTGGCCTTAGTAGTATTGACTTCCAGTCCATATACCTTACAGAATAAACCAAAGCTATTCACCAGATTTTGCATACCTATCCTAGCTTTGGCTAGTAGGAGGGTGTATCATCGGCATAAAACAGCCCAGGTATTTTATGGCCAGCCAGTGATGGAGAGTAGTTGGTGCAATAGTTTAGGTATCTTATGCAGTTGTTATTATAAAAGAGAAAAAAAATGTGGCAGTCAGAAAGCATTCCTGCCGGACCCCCTTGTTGACTGTTACTGGGTCCATAAGTTCTTCCTTAACACTATAAAAATCCTTTTGGTGTTTGCAACTAGCAGGTCAAGTATACTACTTCAACTTCAAACTTAGAGAAAAAGTGTTGGACTTTATAGAGGTCAAATTCACTATGCTCAATCAAAGTTAACCCCATTGGGTTGAGGTGGACCTCGGGGGCAGGGGCACCAAGTTGTGTCTAATTTACTGTTCCTATTCCAAACTTAGATATTTTGGGGAAAGGGTTGGACTCTGGGAGGGATGGGACTCAGATTTACTATTCCCACCACAAACATAGCCACATTGGGGAAAGTGTTCAACTCTGAAGAATCCAGCTTACTAGTTCCACTTCAAATTTAGCTATATCGAGGTGCGTGATGGACTTCCGGGAGTGGGGGGGGGCAAGATGTATTATTCCCACTTCAAACATAGCCACTGTTGGGAATGTGTTGGACTCCATGGTAAATGTTGGACTCTGCTGGAATGAAATTGACTTTTTCCCACATTATATGTAACCATATTGTGGAACGTGTTGGGTTCCAGGGGGGTCAAACTTATTAGTCCCACTCCAAACTTAGACACATTGGAGAAAGTTTCAAACTCTAAAAAAGTCTGATTTATAATTCCCATTGAATGTATGACAACACTGGCGTATGTGTTGAACTTTAAGGGGGTCAAATATACTATTTCTATTCCAAAGGTACGCACATTGGGAAAAGCGCTGGAATCAGGGGATTTCAAATTTAGTATTCCCATTCCAACCTTAACCACTTTGCAATAAGTATTGGACTCTGGGTGGGAGGTCTTATTTACTATTCACATTCCAATCTTAGGACCTCATTGCGATATTGGCGTAATGGGTCCCACCGTCGCTTTGTCAGTGCTCTTCCCACCCGCTAACTTTGTGGTTTGACTGTCTGATTTAGATCTTGATAGGAACTTGGCTACAAGACTGCTGCAGTCCTGCCACCTCTGCCAAAACTCCTGCTCCCGTGTCAACTGAGGGAGAGCCAGTGGCAGGTCTTGGAGGGAGTCATGCCAAGCTTTGTGCCATCCATATTTACAATCTGCCTTTCCCTCTAGCTTTTCCTGGTGGGGACACCGCCATGTGCAAGTTGGTGGAAAGGTAGGAACGGAGGTGAAAACTCACCTTTTTTCAGGGTCCCACTTTGGAATCCGTGTCGGACACTATTGTCCAGGTCCTTCCTGTGCTGCTGCCCCCAGACCATAACGCTCAGCAACTCCGTTGACTCCAGAATCAAAGGTAGGCTTCTCTTTCACTTCTCCTATGCAGTGTATGGTAACAGTTACTTTCAGCTTGTGTTATTTTACATGCAACAAAACAGACAGTACACATAACCACTATATACATTACAACACATACACAGTATATATATGTATTTTCTGATAGTAACACATAGTATTACCTATCTTTACAGCATCGAAACGTCACTCTGTCAAGACTCCGTGGCCAGAGACCAACAGCCAGGAACATCTAAATAAGCTCGGCAGTATACTGCTAGCCCGACGGTGGCAGAGTACTTTCAGCCAGCAGAATCTAAATATGGCAGGTGGGAAGGCCTTTAGTTTGGCAGAGTACTTAGTCTCGCCACCACTGCGGGACATAGATATGACCTGCAAGGTCGTAATCAGGCTCTTAGCCTCTTTGGAGAAAGGGCTGGAATCTGTGGGGGTCAGATCAGCTATTTCCACTTCAAACATATCCGCATTGAGTTTATTGTTAATCTCTAAAGAGGTGCAATTTACTATTCCCACTCCAAACGCAGCCATATTGAGGTACTTGTTAGACTCGGGGGAGGTCAAATTTACTGTTCCCTCTCCAAATATAGCCACAGTGGGGGAAGTGTTGGGACTGTAATGTGAGCTGATTTTCTAATTCCACGACATTTTAAGCACATTATTATTAATTGTTTGACTATGGCGAGGAGCGTGGCTTGCAGCCAATGGCGATGGACGCGAGCAGAGGAGCTCTGACAGCTCCGACCGCTGCTTCCCTGTGCACAAGTATCCTGACCCCAAGACACGGCAGGGGAAGCCAGAACCCGTGGAGTGCAGCACCGGAGAGTGGGTGCTTCTGACGGCGGAGCCCTGGAACGGCTCTGAGGTGGCGATTGCGGGTAAATTGCAGAGCTCCTGGCCGGGCGGACCAGTGCACACAGTGGCGGCTGGCTCCTGATTACAGTGGCCACAGCTGTCTGGCGGCTTGCACAGACGTCCCAACCCTGACGAAGAGGGCCGTCCTGGGCGGTGGGGCCAAATGATGTGCAGAGGAGTTGGGGCAGAACAAGAGCTGGCACACTGACCTAGACGTCCAGCCGTGGTAGTCGGCTGTGGTGTTGGTGAGGCCGTTGAGAACATGGCGGCTGCCTCACCCATGCCCTGAAGCACCTCCTGTGACATCGAAGAGACTAACTGTGGCGGTTCGCACCTGGCCCCACTGGGGTTCCCGATGCCTTGTGCATCCAGGAAGGGGCTGGCCCACGCTGGGGAACCTCCGGGACCGATATAGCAATGTGAGGAGAATCTGATAAGACTGATTTTAAAATGGTGCCCGCCTTGGGGCCACCTCTGCAGCTCCTCTAATGTCAGCCTGATTACCACATTCTGCCCTGCAGCAACCTTGCCCGGTGAGGAGAAGTGATCTAGGGCGCCTTGATGGGAGTGAACTCAGCAAGGGTGAAAAGTAACCTGGGTACCGGCCCTGCTGGAATTGACTCTGGTGGGCTTTACTTCAGCTGGCGGCGAGAGAGCGGGGGTGCCTGAGGTGGCTGGTGTGACTTGACCCGGTCAGACGGCGGTGGCTCGCCCCCATTTCCTGCAGAGCACCTCGAGAGGTAAGCACACCCACGGGGCCTGGGGAAGTGAGGCAGCAGTGGGGAGCCCACACAGAATAACACCTGTACTGGCAGGAGTGCATTTCAGATGGTGCCGGGGTCCTGTGTGAGGTTACAACAGAGGGCTCGTAGTGGCATACAGAACCTATCCCGCTGGAGGTGATTAAGAGGACTGAGAACTGGCCGAGCCCATCACTTGACAAACAGGGCCAACGGCGGCGCGGGGACACCTGGTCTGGTGGGGGGACTGCGGAGTGCGAACTGCACCCGGTCCCCCTATTGCGGAGCAGATAACCCTGCACTATTGTTGCATAATCGCCCCGGTTGCCAGCATGTGGAGGAGAAGGAGCCAGTGCTTGATCCCGCGCAGGCAGACGGGACAGAGGGGCGCCTGAAGTAAAGTGGTCCCCTTTCCGGCCGGAGCGGGGGCAACTACTGCACTGCTGGGGCAGCCAAATAATTGGCTGGCACCCCCTATATGCTGCGACTTCTTGGACGTATTGCGACGGTGCCACGCTCTGTGATCCTGGAAGGACACCTCGCAAGCGGCGGGCATCGCTCCCACCGCGTGCGGAGCCCTGCTGGAGTGTCGCCCTGTTATGTTATGGTAATTCTTTTTATATAGCGCACAGCTGCTTCAGCTACAAGGCTATGAAGCGGTGATCGTCTGGTTACTGGACTCCTATGCAGAGGCCTAGACTGGGGAAAGGGTGCACTCTGCGATCAGTGGACAGTGTCATCTGGTGAGTGGGGGCATCTAACCTGGTGAGGTTTGAGGTGGGGTGCGTCCTGAGCCCAAGCCGTATAACGTTGAGGGGAGGACTTGCCAGGGGTACGTCGGTAGCCACAAAATGGCTGTGCAGCTCCCAACACCTGGCAAACTGGACAGCATAGGGGGTGCCAAAACCACCACTGGGATTGCACTCTACCTGTAGTATGGCAGGACGGAGAAGAGGAGCTGAGGAGAAGATTGGGAGCAGGTAGCTACGAGCGAACTTCAGGAGACTCTAATTCAGCAGCTGAATGCCAAAGAGGTGGCAATAAGAGGTCGGACACTGCACCCAGTAGAGATGGGCCAATCACAGAAGAAGAAAGGGCTCAGCGCCCTCAGCACGGAAGACCTGGGTGTCCCCACAAACGATGAGGAAGAAGTGTTGGATGGGGGAGGGATGCAACCCCCAGGAAACCTACTTTGTCCGATATCATGCAGGCGATCACCGCCTCCAGGGAGGTACTCAAAGGGAAGATTGTGCTTAAATATACTAAAAGATGACCATCGCAAACTCAAAGAAAGAGTAACAGCCAAAGATAAAGAACTGGGGAGCCTCCCGGACATAGTCCAGGGGATGCAGCACTCCCTCATCGACCTAGCAGCGAAGATAAAGGTGCTAGAACTGTGGGCTGAAGGGGGCGTGGCTTACGCGCCAAAGAGTAATGGCGGCTCTCCCGGGAGCTCCGTAGAACTACGGGACTCCTGGTGTTATCTGGACCTTTCTCTGTACCCCGAGGAGCCTGCACCTTGGAATTCCTGTCGGCGGAACATGGTCTGCGCCCGCTGACGGTGTCTTCTGGACATTTTATGCCGTTTTTGCGGCTTAATTGAATGTTGGTGCATCTCGGCTGTCACGGGACGCGGCAGCCGCCATTTTATGCCGCTGAGCCCGCGTCCCTTCCCTCACGGTTGCAGCAACTTGTTTCTGCCGTCATGCAACCCTCTCCTTCGCGTTGCCGTCCTTCTTCTGGCACTTAACAAGGTATGGCATAATTCGCGAGATTTCAGCTGCTTTGTCCCGGCATGTCTCCTTTCAGTGCTTCTTTTTCAATATTCCTCTCAGGATCCAGCCGCCATTTTAGTTTTTGGCACTGAGTTTTCTCCTTCACCGAAGGCTTTTACCTACCATGTTCTGCTTCCCTTCTGACACTAACAATATTCTTTTTTGGAAATGACTATTTCTTTCTTGTGTTGAAGTTCTTCACTTCTGCTGCAGTGATTCGTCCAATGTGCTTGTGCTGCCTACAGTAGTAGTGGTCAGTGATCTCATTTTATTTTTTATTTTTTATTTTTGCTCTTTTATCCTGTGGCTTCCATTGTCATTCTTTTTGAGAGTTTCCAGGTGGATACTTTTCCATATTTTTCATCCTCTCTGAGCCCTACCGGATTTTGTTGTCTCTGGATTTTTGTGAGTGGTTCGCACCCCCTCTGACCTCACGTTTCTCCAAACTTCTGGTGCACACTCACGGTGTCATAATGGCTCATGATGCTAACAACGTTAAATCTTCTCTCACCGGAACGAAGCCTAAACGTCTTAAAAATGACCCACCTTCCCCTATTCATACCTCTCCAAACCCAGTTTTGGACTCCATCTTAGAGGAAGTGAGGGGTCTTCAGCCTTTCATGCTGCTACTAATGAGAAACTCAAGCAAATTGAAGAACGGTGGGTCATTATGGAAGGCAAGGTTTTAAATCTAGAACAACGTGTCAGTGACATTCAGGATGTCTCCTCTAAGATACCTCTACTGGAAAAAGAGATCCAAAAGCTGAAGCTTCACACCGAGGATCTTGAAAATCGAAATCGTAGAAACAACCTATGAGTTTATGGTGTTCCGGAAAATTTGGGGGGGTCTGATATGGTGTCCTTCATACGGAAATTCCTACATGAACTTTTGGACCCAATCGTCGTCTCATCCTCTTAACATCCAGAGGGCACATCGCTTAGGTCATGTCATCTCCAATTCATCTAAACCTCGTGGTATTATCATTCTTTTTCTTGAGTTTACTGAACTGTTCTAAAGGCTGCACGACTCAAACGTCGTCTCATATGGTCAGGTCATAACATTATTATCTCTCAAGACCTTTCAAACGCTACGAATGCTCGGCGGAAGGAGTTTTTGAATCTTCGTCCTCAAATGCGACAATTGAACATTCAATATGGTATCCTCCACCCTTGTTTCTGCAAGATCACCCATAATGGCCGTACACACACGTGTGATGACCCTCAGAAGCTCCACGCATATCTCCAAAGTGTTTCCTCATCTAACATGGACACTAATAATTGATATTTTTCATCCCAATGCAATGCTCTACTATTGCTGTTCTGTTTACTTTGACTCCCTTCAATGTTTCCTTTTTGCCTCAGTCTTTCCTTGAGATTTTGCCGTTTTCTCCTGCTCTCTAATATTCTATACTTTTTATCCTCCTGAATGTACCTGTCTTGCGATTATGTTTTATTATCGCTCCTGCTCGGTCATTTCCTTTATACGTCGTCCTTCCTTTGAGGCTCCATCCTTTTACCTGTTATTCTAATTCTTTTTTCTCTCCTTTTTCCTTGTCTACTGCTCGCTGGAGTCCGTATTCTCTTTGGCGTCTCTTCGCTCCCGATGTCTTGTTTTCCTCTTCCTTCTCAGACCAGGCACTTCTGCCTTGATCTGTTTATTCACTTCTTCCTTCTCGTCTATCTCTTTTCTCTCCTCTTCCTACTTTGCTTTCTCCCTTTCTATCTTCCTTTCTTGGCTTGTCTGCTATTCTATTATCCTCTCCTCACTCATTCTATCTTTCCTATTTCTTTGTTTATATTCCTCATGTTATTCGGTACTTTATATCTGGGTGCATTTTTTATAGTTGTTCTTATTGTGTTGGATATTTTCTTCATATGTCATGCTTTTCATTGTTTCGAGCTCGGCGGTGAAGGGTAGGTCAAGCAGCCGGGGCGCAGGAGACTAGAGTCTTGACTATTTGACTCATCCCTGATGCCTCACCCCGCCGACCCCTCATGTGGCAGGTAGTTCTTAACTATTAGGTATAGGACAACCAACACAGAGGTAACACAAACACAAACCCGCACATGACACTAGCATGTGGTTTTATCACCTTCTGTAGGTCCTGATGAATCGCGGGTTACTTCAGCCCACCGCGAGAAACATGTCGACCGTTGTACACTACTAGCCCCATCTAGGTTCACCTGAATTAACTCGTTGTTTCCTAGTGAGCTAGCCCCCTGTTTTTAACTGCAGCGAGGGACCCCCTGAATAAAATTCGTTCCAGGTACCCTTAGCTACATTTTAATATCCCCTTTTTCACTACCACACACCACCCTGCCCACACACCCGCACTTCACCATAAGGCAGTTGGAAAAAGATCTCCGCCAAAGAGCCCCTCTTTGAGGTGAGCCCGTCGGGGATTGCACCGCCTCCCCGACGAGGAGCAACCGCCGATGATGAAGCATGACATCCTTCGGGGTGTGTGAGGCCAATCCATCCAACAAAATGGATGCCCTTGGGTGTAAAATCCACACCTTTGGTCACGCCAACCAATCTTCCCTCTAGTCACGCTCAGGAACAGTCCAGTACCCCCCTTGTTGCAACGAATGCTTTTCATTGTTGTCTTTTCATTTGTACCTATTCTCCTGCAGTGTATCAATTCCACGTGTATTTCCCCTCCCTTGCCTTCCATCATGTGTAAGTTCGTCACGTGGAACGTTCGAGGTCTTGGCCATCTTGTCAAACGTCAAAAGGTATTGTCTCACTTATCCAAACTTCACTCACAAGTTGTTTTTCTTCAGAAGACTCACTGTTTTGATGTGGAATCAGCCAAGCTAAAACGACAATGGGTGGGTCAGGTTGTTTTTTCTCCTGCTGTCTCCAAAAAAGGGGGTGTTGCTATCTTATTTCATAAAGGTCTATCTGTTCAAATTCTCTCTTCTCAACATGATGATGAGGGTCGTTGGGTAATGGCTAAGGTTGTGATTCAGAACAAAACATTGGTTTTGGTCAACATTTATGGTCCTGTTCGCCCTGACCCCAACTTTTGGAATAATATTAAAATTCTCCTTTCCTCCATAGATTGCCCAAATATTGTACTGGCTGGTGATTTTAACCAATGGCTTGACCCCTTTTCCGATAGACTCTCCTCTAGCAAATTTCACCCTGACAAAACCCATAAATGTTTCCAATCTGCCATTGCCTCTCGTCCCCTCTATGATGTATGGAAAACGTGTAATCCTGACTCCCTGGAATATACCTTTTTTTCAAATGTTCATCAGACCCGATCCAGAATTGATTACCTTTTGTTCAGTAAATCCCTGCTCCCTTCCATCCAAACATCCGAAATTGGTTCCATTTTTATATCCGATCATGCCCCTGTTTATGCAGTCCTTGATCTTACCCTTACTTCTTCCAAATTTAGCCGTTGGAAGTTCAACACTTTTCTTTTGTCTGACAATGTTTTTGTAAAAGAAGTAACTGTCTTTATTAACGAGTTTTTCACACTAAATAACCCCTCAGACACCTCTATCCCTACCACTTGGGACGCTTTTAAAGCGGCCCTACGTGCTTTCATTATCTCATATGTCTCTAAAAAGAAGAAACTTAATAGAACTAAATATGAGGACCAACTCAAGAATATCAAACATCTTGAGCACATGTATTTTTCCTCCAAATCTCCTGATGCCCTTCAGAACCTCATAAAGGCAAAAACTGAGTTGAATAAAATCACTACAGTGGAAGCTTGCAACACTTTACTCAAAATTAAATCTAAATTCCACGGGGGCCAAAACAAGGCTGGTAAAATGTTAGCAAATTATCTAAAAATAAAATCTGAACGTAAGACTGTAGGTCCTATTTTTAATGACTCTACCACCAAACTGGTCACGTCAGATAAAGATATTGCAAAAGTTTTTCATAATTATTACCAAGCCCTTCACACCGATGATACCTGTCCTTCTGCACAAAATTTAACCTTGTTCTTTGACGGTTTACCCTCACCACCGTCACTTCCTGATGAATTTGCCCAATTGGAACAACCTATTACCCCTCAGGAAGTCCTTCGAGCAATTAACTCTCTCAAAAAATCAAAAGCTCCAGGACCGGATGGATTACCCGTCGAGTTTTATTCTAATTTTCATGCCATATTTGTACCGAAATTGTTGCAGCTTTTTAATTCCTTCATCACTGAAGCAAAGGCCTCTGGCTCCTTCATGGATGCCCTAATTATTATCATCCCCAAACCCGACAAAGACCACTCTCAATGTATAAATTATCGTCCTATATCCCTGATTAATTATGATTGCAAAATTTTTGCTAAAATCCTGGCTTCCCGTCTAGATTCCCTTATTCCGCTTTTGATTAAAACTGACCAAGTTGGTTTTGTGAAGGGTAGACTTACCGCTGATAATGCCCTATGTTTTGTAATGTTATTTCCCAAAGTAAAAATTTCAAAGACCCATTGGCAGCCTTATCTTTGGATGCTGAGAAAGCCTTCGATCGTATTAATTGGCAATTTATGTTCCGTACGCTGCACTGGTTCGGTTTTGGTCTCACGTTTATTTCTTTGGTTAAACTATTATACTCCTCCCCTAGAGCCAGTGTTTTTGTTAATAACCAATTTTCTCGATTTTTTAACTTAACTCGTGGTACAAGACAAGGTTGTCCTCTCTCCCCGTTATTGTTTATACTATGTCTTGAACCATTTTTGGAAAGAATTCGAACCAATCCTAACATTAATGGTTTCAAACTTACTTCTACTGAAACGAAAATCTCCGCCTATGCGGATGACATTTTGATTTATATGGCTAACCCTGTCACCTCTCTCCCTCCCTTTCTAGCGGAAGTTCGGTTTCTTGGATACAAACTTAACCTATCTAAAACAGAAGTTCTGCCATTAAATTCTGTCTGCTATCAATATATGTTTAATTCTACTGATTTCACATGGTGCCCCTCCAAAATCAAATACCTTGGAATTTGGTTTTCCTCTACCCTTACTGACACACTCAAACTCACATTTGCTTCCCTCACACAGAAACTCCAATCCCTACTCAATCTCTGGTCTCCTTTATTTTTGTCTTGGTGGGGTAGACTTGATACTATTAAAATGATGATCTCCCCTCATGTACTTTACACTATCTCTATGCTTCCTATAAAAATACCCAATTCTTACTTCACTCGTATATATTCCATTTGCTCTAAATTCCTATGGAACAACAAACATCCTCGCATTGCTTTACACAAACTCATTCGCCCTAAGAATGAAGGGGGTGTCCGTTTTCCCAATTTCAAACTTTACCACTCTGCCTTCCTGATTAATCAATCCTTTTCTCTAGCCTATGACTTTGCGGATGCTCCGATACCCAGATGGATTGCTTTTGAACGCTCACTATTGAAGGATTTCTCGTTTCAACATATTGTTTTTATGTCCAACTGCTCCTTCCTGTCCAAGCACCCGGTTCTTAAGTACTCCCAAACCCTACTTCATGCCACTTTTTCTAAAGATATTTCACCTACTCAATGTTTTTTGTCATCCATTGTGTGGTATAACAAATTCCTCAAATACAAGGGCAAGTCTTTTTATTATAAACACTGGAAAGAGAAGAATATTTTATTTGTCCATCAATTTTTCTCGAATAACTCTCTTATTCCTTTTCATGACTTGCAAATTCTATATCATTTACCTGCAACTTGTCTCTCAGAATATACCAATATTACAGCTGCAATACAGTCTTACTTGTCCACCCTCTCTGCTCCTGACACCTTACCATCTTTCTCTCCCTCTACTCCCCTATATCCTTTATTTTCATTACAATAACCTAAAGCTGCCCTTGTTTATAACCTTTTGTTATCAAATGTTATTGATAGATCTAAGTTACCTATTGAGAATGTCTGGGGAAACTGACTTATCTGTTTCTTTACCTATTGCTGTATGGGATCGTTTATGGTCCAAATTGTTTAGAGTTTCTATTGCTCCACGCATTACCCAATCATTCTTTTTTATTTATCATAGAGCTGTTATTACACCTGTTAGTATTTCTAGGTTTTCACCTTCAGCTTCTTCGTTATGCTGGTCATGTTCTTTAGTGCCAGGCACACTTAAACATCTTTTATATGAATGTTCTTCTGTTCTCTCCTTTTGGAATTCTGTTTGGAATACGTGCATGCAAATATTTAATTGCTCATCTTCATTGTCATTTTTGAACTTGTTTCTTGGCTCTGTTTCAACTGATATCGATATTGTACCATCTAATGCTAGACTGCTTGATCTTTTTATTGCTGTTGCTTTTAAAGTAATTTTATCCTGTTGGAAAGATAACTCCAAATGATCTGTCGTCTCCTGGTGGAATTTCATATGTGACGAACATAGGATTGCTATCGCTTCATCCTTCTCTGCCTCACTAAAAATTAAATCTGATCTTCTTTGGCTTCTCTTTACTTCCTATCTATCATCTAAATCTCCCAATTGATTACCTCGTTATCTTTCCCCTCACTACATATCCTTTTCTTATTCCTATCATAGATCCTTTTTATCTTTTTCCTCTGTTTGCCTCCTCTTCTTCTCTTCCCTTCTTCTCTTTCCTCTCCTTCCTGTCTTTTCTTTTCTTTCCTTTTCTTATACTCTTTCTCTGTTTTACTTTTCATTTCCCATATGCCTTATGTTTTATATCGTTTATGGGTTTTTCTGACTTATTCCACTATAAGGCTTTGTATTGTGTTTCTTAATACCTAATAAAAATTTCTTAAACTGAAAAAAAAGAACTGTGGGCTGAAGACCGTGAGATCAGGTCTCGTAGAAACAACATCCATTTTATTGGCGTACCGGAGCAGGCAGAAGGGCTCAACATGGTGAGCTTCTTGGAAGACTGGCTCCACACTGTGGTGGCTCCAGAGGGTCTATCGCCCTACTATGCACTGGAGGCTGCACAAAGAATCCCAGCAAATCTGCCAAGATCGGGGCCCCCCGACCTATAGTAGCACTCCTGCTGCATTTCCAGGATCTGGATCACATTTTGCAACAGGCCCACCAAAAGCAAGGGTTGCAAATTGACAACAGTGCCATAATGATCATCCTGGAATTTACCAGGGAGGTGCAGCGAGCCAGAACATCATTTATGGTTGTGAATAAGAAACTTCGTCAGTTGTAAATTCCCTATTCAATGCTGTTTCCCACGTGACTCAGGGTGGAAGACACCTGAGGACCTCGTTTCTCTTAATCGCTGCAGGAGGCCTGGGAATGGCTTGATTCGAGAGGGCCAGCGACCCAACGGGTTTCTGTATCGAACTCCCCGCAGCAGAGCCCTCGTACCCAAAGGTCTGGCTCCAAAGCCCCATCTCCCAGGGAGCTCTGCCGGGAATGCCAAAGAGCGCTACAATCCATGGTGTCCCATAGTAAACGAACAGCCAGCCCAGTATTGAACGAGAGTGGACGATCGGAAACGTCACAGGTGAACTGCAATTCTGAAATGTCAGAAACAAACTATCCCAAGGTCACGCCTCAGACGGGGGACGATCTTTTGTTAAACGTTGGTCATGGCAAGGGGGAGTGATGCCTTCCACAACTGGGGAGGTTTCGAGGGGTGCCCTTGGCTGCGCCCTGGGCTCCGGAGGTCTCCTAAAGGCAGAGATCCTGAGGAATGGACGCAGAGGTTTTCGGTGACCAGGCTTGGGCTCCTTTTACTGACACTCTCCTCATAGACCTGAGTACACTCCTTACTGCAGTGCTGCCCTTGGCCAACAGGTCTGGGGGGGGTTTGAGATTGGACTGGGATGTCTGATTACTGTGCTGGGGAGGCGTGGTACGGAACCCTAGCACCGAGACTGTAAGTTGTCCACCCCCCTTAATTGTCACTGGCTGATGGTAGGGTTTAGAATTGTTTGAATGGGAGCTAGTTCCTTGGCACCTGTCCCGGGGAGGGGGAGTTGGGGTTGTTTATTCATGTGGGGTATGTTTTGGAGACCCAGACGTGTAGGGGTGGAGGTATAAGAGTCGCAAGATCACATCACGGCAATGGGATCCCTACTAAGCTTGAAATGTGTCTCGTGGAACATGCGGGGCTTGCACTCAATGGTACGCCGTCATAAAATCCACTCCTATCTGGTTTGCAGGGGTATTCAGATAGCTTTCCTACAAAAAACTCACACTTTGGCAAAAGAGGGGTTAGCTTTACAGCACCGCTGGCGAGGTCAAACATATTACACCACTAACTGCATTTGCACTGGTGTTGTAATTTGGATAAGAGCAGGAAATCAGTTTCAGTGCATACATCAGGCCATAGACCCTGAGGGATGCTATATTGTGGTCTCTGGGAGGTTAAATGGCAGGGACATTACACTAGGGAGCATATGTGCGCCTAATTCCGATCAATTGGCCTTCTTCTCCCACCTATCTTGGGCGCTGGCGACGGTGCTCATGGGCCCTGTCCTGCAGGGAGGGGACTTTAATTGCACAACGGATGTCATGGTAGACCGTTCCCACCCCCCTCCCTAATGCACCGGCACACAGGCTAGCAGCAGCGTGCTACCTTTGGCAGCAGAAATGGGACCTGGTAGACTCATGGAGGGCGCAGCACCCAGTGACCCGGGATTATTCATTCTTCTCAGCCTTACATGACCTCCATGTCCGATTAGATGCCATTCTGTGCTCCCAGGACGTTCATGGTGGAGTTACCAGTAGCGAGTACCGAACATGGATGCTCTCGGACCACAATCCAATACTGGTGAGTCTGCAATGGTCACATGCGCGACCCAAGATCCCCACCTGGCGCCTGCGTACTGAGGCACTAGAGGACCCGGCTTTTAAGGCGACAATCGGAGCGGCCATCACTAATTACTTCCATGATCATGCAGGCACTGCCACATCCTCCTTGGTGGAATGGGACGTGGGCAAAACTGTCATTAGGGGGAAATGCATCTCTGAGATGATGGGGTCAGGAAAACGTTGCTCCAGGATAGTGAGAAGACTGACCAGACATTGCGCGACCTGGAAAGGGAAAGGCCCGATAACCCAGACGAGCAGCAAGAGCTTTTAGAAGCCGGGGAGGCCATGGCAGTGCAAGTGGAGGGGCTGCGCCTCTTTGATTATAAAAAATATATAACCTGTGCGCACTTGGAAAGGGACAAATTGAGGGCCCTGTTGGCTCGGTTAGCTAACCCAGCCAGGAGAGGCTCAGTAATCCTAGAGCTCAGGGACCATCAGGGGATGTCTAGATATGACCAGCAGGGAATCATTGACCTGTTTCTTGCTTACTATACTGGCCTTTGTGGCAGTCAGCTAGCTCTTACAGAGGAGGAATTTAATGACTTCACGAGGGATGCTGAATTGCCAGCTGTGGACGAGGACTCAACGGAATTATTATGGCGGGCAGTTGAAATTGGAGAGATGCGGGGAGCTATAAACGGTATGGCCCGCAACAAGACTCCAGGCACAGATGGCCTCCCCATTGAATTTTACCTAGCATACATTGATATAGTGGCTCCCCAGTTGGTGCAGTTATATAACGATGCCAAAAGTGCTGGTGTGCTTCCTAAGTCCAGGCAGGAGGCGGTTATCATCCTGTTACTTAAGCCGGGCAAACAAACATGAGATAGAACAGCATACCATCCATTATCCATGCTCAACTTGGACTATACAATCTTAATCAGAATTTTAGCCACGCGCTTGCTTCCCTATATGATGGCACTAGTCTATTCTGAGCAATCTGGGTTTATCCATTCCAGAAACACTGCGCTTAAGGTGTGGCGTCTTTTGTGAATTTTAGAAGGGGCCCCTGCTGCCCCTGACATGGTGACGATTTTTCCTGTCGATATAGAAAAAGAATTTGACAGCCTGGAGAGGCCCTACCTATATCATGTGATACTGAAAATGGTGCTGGGGGATGCCTTAGTGAACTGGATGGCACTCCTATATACAGACTCCACTGCCCGAATTAAAACCGGGGAACTCATCTTGGGGGCCTGCAGGGTGGGAAGGGGAACGCGACAGGGATGCCCACTTTCCCACCTGTTGTTTGCTCTGGCTATGGAGCCGTTGGCAGTGTGGACCAGATTGGGATGCGCTTATCGGGGGCTAAATGTTCATGGGGTGACTCACCACATAGCGCTGTAAGTAAATGACCTGCTGCTCTTTCTGGCTGACTCGGGGACAGAGCTTGTCGGGGCAAAGAACCTGCTTCAGGCTCTCAGTGGGGTTGCAGGACTCAAAGTGAACTGGGCAAAATCCTGCCTGTTCCCAGCTAAAATCGTCAGACTGGGCCACGAGTCTCAGAGGGGGTGGTTTGGGAAGAAAGATGCTTGACGTACCTAGGAACACAAATCTATCATGACGAAGACGACATCCTGGAGGGTAACTCAGGGAGGGCCATAAGGGGGACAAAGAGAAACTTCGACTTCTGGGGCTCCTTGCTACTTTTGGTTGCGGACCGCGTGGCACTGCTTAAGATGGTCACCCTTCCACGCTTATTATACTATTTCGGTACTTTTCGGTACCTGGTGAAGTACTTTGCACGACTCCAGTCTATGGTCACGGGGTTCCTATGGGGCGCAGGCAGAAGCAGAGTGGCTCTGAATACCCTAATGCGACCTAGAGCAAAGGGGGGCCTAGCAGCTCCCGATTTTGAGACCTACTATTTAGCAGCACAATGTCATTGGCTAACGCAATGAGTAGCACGCAATACTAGGGGGGCTGAAGAACAACGGGTGGATATTAGGACCCAGCAAATATTGTCCTACATAGTCCTGAGGCTTCCTGATGGAGCTGAAACCCTTCCTATGGAGCAGAACACGGCGAGAAGGTGCTGGAACGGATACCTGTGCAGGGCTAAAATAAAGCACCCTTATGCTCTAGAAATCCCATTATTGATGTGCAAGGACTTACCACATGGTGGCAATTGGCTGAGATTGCAGATCTGGGCCCATCAGTATTTGGCCAGTTTAGGAGACCTATACAATGATTTGCAAACTAGATACAACCTTCCCCGGGGGGGACATTCTGCTGTATACAGCACTTCCCGTGGCTATCCGCAAGCACTGGGGGGAGGGTCTCAATGAGCAAAAGACGTCAATGGAGTGCCAATACGTGGTAATGGCGGCGGGCACATTTAAGGCCGTGACGTGTCTATATAGTCGCATTACATTAGAAGTGTTACCTCCCATGACTAACTTGAAGCTTAAATGGGAAACCGACCTTGGGGAAGAAATCCCGGAGAAAGCTTGGGGGGCGTTGGTGGAGAGAGCTTGGAAAGCAGCAGGAATGCACGGTTCCATTTAGTGCATTTCTATATCCTACACAGGGTTTACCTAACCCCAGAAAAGCTCAATAAGTAATTCCCTAACACCTCGGCGGCGTGCCCGCATTGCAACACTGAGGGGGTAGGCTTCAAGCATACGTTATGGGACTGTCCGTTTCTATGGAGGTACTGGGAGGAGTTAAAACAATGATACTGACTGATGTCACGGATAGGGAATTAGAACCGTCCCTGAAACACTGTGTCTTACATTGGTTCCCTAATACATCCAAAAATAAAGTCACAAGTAAATTTCTGGACTTGGGTTTACTCCTGGCTAAGCGTAATATCACTATGCATTGGAAAGCGAGGGGGAGCCCAAGCATAGCGCACTAGAAGCCAGAGCTTCTTAAATGGGCCGAATGTGAGGGAGTGATTCATTTACAGATAGCGGCACATAAGGGAGTGAGAAGACGTTGGAAATGGTGAAGACCTGGGAGGCTTTGGTGGTAGCACTATTTCGGTACTTTACCATTTTGGATCCTGGCGAAGTACTTTGCACAACTCCGGTCCATGGTCACGGGGTTCCTATGGGGTGCAGGCAGACGCAGAGGGGCTCTGAATACCCTTATGCAACCTAGAGCAGAGGGGGGCCTAGCAGCTCCCGATTTTGAGACCTACTATTTAGCAGCACAATTTCAGTGGCTAACGCAATGAGTAGCGAGCAATACTAGGGAGGCTGAAGTTCAGCGGGTGGATATTAGGACCCAGGAAATATTGTCCCGCATAGTCCTGAGGCTTCCTGATGGAACTGAAATCCTTCCTATGGAGATGAACATGGTGAGAAGGTGCTGGAACCAGTGTAGGGCTAAAATAAAGCACCCTTATGCTCCGGAAATCCCATTATTGATGTGCAAGGCCTTACCACATGGTGGCAATTGGCTGAGACTGCAGATCTGGGCCGACCAGGGTTTGGCCAGTTTAGGAGACCTATATGAGGAGGGCCCAATGCTCCTGTTCAATGATTTGCAAACTATATATGACCTACCTGGGGGGGGGGGAGTTTCTGTTCTATACAGCACTTCCCTCGGCTATCCACAAGCACTGGGGGGAGGGTCTCAATGAGCCAAAGACATCAATGGGTTGCCAATTCGTGGTAATGGCGGCGGGCACATTTAAGGCAGTGACATGTCTGCATAGACGCATGACATTAGAGGCTTTACCTCCCCTGACTAACTTGAAGCTTAAATGGGAAGCCAACCTTGGGGAAGATATCCGGGAGAAAGCCTGGGGGGCGTTGGTGGAGAGAGCTTGGAAAGCAGCAGGAATGCAGGGTTCCATTTAGTACATTTCTATATCCTACACAGGGCTTACCTAACCCCGGAAAAGCTCAATAAGTATTTCCCTAACACCTCAGCGGCGTGCCCGCATTGCAACACTGAGGGGGTAGTCTTCAAGCAAATGTTATGGGAATGTCCGTTTCTAGAGAGGTACTGGGAGGAATTAACAACTATACTGACTGATGTCACGGATAGGGAATTAGAACCGTCCCTGAAACACTGTGCCTTACATTGGTTCCCTCATACATCCAAAAATAAAGTCACAAGTATATTTCTGGACTTGGGTTAAATCCTGGCTAAGCGTTATATCACTATGCATTGGAAAGCGAGGGGGAGCCCAAGCATAGCACGCTAGAAAGCAGAGCTTCTTAAATGGGCCAAATGTGAGGGCTTGATTTGATTACAGATAGCGGCACATAAGGGAGTGAGAAGGCGTTGGAAACGGCGAAGGCCTGGGACGAATTGGTGGTAGCACTAAAATCCCCTGATAGTAGCGAAGAGGACGCCTCCATGGGGGGCCCCACAATCAACTCCCAGTAATCTGTGGGCAGGCGTGTAGTACCAGGGGCCTATTACTCTGTTTCAGGAGACTTCAGCGACACACCTTACCGGGGTGAGTTCCCCTCAGTGATACCAAAACTGGTGGGGGGGCCCGACCAGCCCTGTATGGACCTCCCATATAACTGATTTACACTTACGTGACACGCCTGGGGGGGTGGGATGGGAGGGGGTAGTTGAAGGGTATGGGGAGGGGGCAGTTTGGGAACCAGGGGTGACATTTTCTGCAGTTGCTACAGGAACTGACTGCAAGAACGGACACAGAGCCAGCTAGCCGTGTTGTTCACCTTAAAGCGCAGCTGATCTGCTATCTTGAGGGTCCTGTTTCGTGCTATTTTTGTTACAAGTACATTTTTGCTCAACTGTATGTGTCACTGGGGTGAGATGCCACGGTCTATACTCTTTGTATGTAACTCAATAAAGTCTGTTTAAAAAAAAAGTGTTTGACTATGGCAAGGTGGCATTTACTGTTCCCCAGCAAATGTAGCCGAATGTTGGTAAGTGTGGGACTCAGTGATTGTCTCACATTTTCTATTCCCACCCCAGACTTTCCCACAGTGATCAAAATTCAGTACTCTTGGATCACATACAATATTTCCACTCCGAATGTAATCAAATTGGGGTATGTGTTGGGCTTTGGTAGGTAGATTTACTATATACACGCCCAACAATTACATTGGGGAAAGAAGTGTAATCAGAGTGGCCTGATTTACTATTCACACTCCAACAATTCAAACTTATTGGACTAAAGGGGGCTAATTACTATCCCCACTCTTATCTAAGCCACATCGGGGTAAGTGTTACACTTTAAGGGTCATATTTTCTATTCCTTCTCTAAACTCACCCTACATTGATAAAGGTTTGGATTAAAAAACTTCATATTTGTTTTCAACATTCAAAACATGACAGGGATGGTATGCCATTCTTCTTCATCTCAGACAAAATAGACCATATTAGACAGAAATTAAAAGCATTTTGTTTCATCCCATCTCCATGAGACCCTAGAGCAGAATTTGTAATTTCTAAATGTGTACGCAAATACCTGTTTATAATGCAACAAAATGTATTTCACAGGTTCATAGGTGCCCAAATTAGGCCTAGAAATAATGGGTCCATTTTATATTTTCAGGTACATATGTACGACGAAGTGGCGGAGCGTGTCGTTAGCCTCCTTGGCTCAACGACACGCTCTGCCACTTCGGAAACTCAAGGCTGCACCATATTTACAGGAATGTGGTGCAGCCTTGCATTTCCCCCTGCGATGGTGCTAAATTTCACAACTTAGCACCAACGCAGGCACCCTTACACAAGAGTGCAAGGGTGCCTGTGCTGGGGAGGATTGGTTATGTGTAGGAAGGTGGCACTTTGCTTTTTCCATGTTAAAGAAAAAATGAGGAGAAATAATGCATTTCTCCTCGTTTCGCCACCTTAAGACCAGGGTTTCCTTGTCTTAATTTTGACGCTGCCTCCTATATACGCCACACTTGTACATAGGGGGCAGCATCAAATACAATGGGTGTTGCGGTGGAACGCCTACCACAACACCCACTGTACGCCCCTTTCACACTAAACTTAGTGTGAAAGGGTACCTTATGTACAAGGCAGCGTTAAGCCTCGGTTAGTGGCTTAACGCTCCCTTGTACATAAGGCAAGGCCCCTATCGCCACGGGAACGTCACAAAAAGTGATGTTCTCGTGGCAATAGGGGCTTGTACATATGCCCCTCAGTGTATCAACCTATGATAATTTACATATAAAATGCTGAAAACACATTTCCTCTTCGTATATATGATGAGCTCAGATGCAGCCTAATACTGCCATATCTGTTCTCCAAATTTCTGATTTTTCACTCAGTTCAGGAAATGTTCAGCTATAAATTCTCATTATTGCTTTGCTCCATGTATTACATTGTTATATCCTTCATTTTTGGTAATGTGCTTTAATGCCTCTCAGTTGAATTTTAAATTACTTTGTATTGCTCTGATTCAAGCTCTGATTCACAAGAGTTTTTGTTGCAGAACTTACCAATATTGTACTGTATGTTTTTTATCCCTTGTGCTACGCTTTTATGGCCTTTGGCCGAATAAAGATAATTTGATTCAGTAGCACTACAGAAACGTGCTAAATAAATAAAACAAGCATTTGCAATGCAATAGGTCTCGCATTACCGAAGGTTTGAGCTATTGGCATTGCATTTTTTTTGCAATGTCAATAGGTCAAACTTTTAGTAATGCAAGACCTATTGCATGGCAAATGCTTGTTTTCAATTGGCATGTTCATTTCCTATTAAGTACTGGCCCTATAAGCTTTAAAATACGTCTATTACCACAAACATTTGCTATAATTTACCTCTATGATCCTAACCAAGCAATGGATTGCAATCTGCAAAGGTGGGACACTTTTTTTTTTGATGGCCAGGCCTAACTGTGGCCCTCATCCAACCCTGCAGAAGCACACGGAGGGGACGGAAAGGTAGAACGTGGGGTGCACAGAAGCAAATGTGCTTTAGTCTGAAATAGCGGTACAAAAGGGGGTGGTGATGGACGGAGCATCTGAACCAATCAAACACTCACACCCAGTCAAAAGATCTGAGTTTGACCCATCACCGTTCTTTAGCCCACTCTGCCACCCCAGTTCAGACATGGCTATATGCAAATCAGTCTGACCCTGTGCCTCATGGGAACAGTCCAGCCCGAACTGCCAAGCCATGCCTTCCCTGGACTGGAAACAAGCTTCCGAGGACCGGTTTCTGGCATTACAGCCCGGCTTGCTTGAATCCAGTGGCAAAGTGAGCAAGGGACTCACGTCTGAGCATACCCTGCCACACTTATGGCGGCCCTCGGAAGCTTGTATCCGGTCCAGGGAAGGCATGGCTTGGCAGTTCGGGCTGGACTGTTCCCATGAGGCACAGGGTCAGACTGATTTGCATATAGCCATGTCTGAACTGGGGTGGCAGAGTGGGCTAAAGAACCGTGATGGATAAAACCCAGATCTTTTGACTGTGTGTGAGTGTTTGATTGGTTCAGATGCTCCGTCCATCACTACCCCCTTTAGTCTGAAATAGCGCACTGGTGAGAGAAGCATACCAGAGAGACTTTCATGCACCCGTGCAGTGCTTCATAAGAAAGCAATGCAGAACCAATGGAAGCTTTTCTGTAAGAAACTGGATTAAGAAATATAGAGGGGAGGAAAACAAGAGGAGAAGGTTAGAGAGTGGAGAGATAAATAGCGAGCAAGGGAGGGAGCAAGATGACGGGAGAGAGTGAAAGGGCAATGTAGGGAGAGAGGTAGAGAGAGAGACGTGGGAAAGGAAAAATGAAAAGGAGGAAAAGTCCAAAGTAAATAGAATGCACCAATAGATAAAACCTCGGGTAGATGCTCACAAGCCATGTTATCTTGAGAAAACACGATGTCTACAGTATCATGGAAAACGAAAACGGCAGAGATCGCTCATTATGACAGAAAAGAGATGGTTCGTCTTCGGACGGGGAGGAGAGATCTGCCTGGAGTGTAATAAAAATACTGGGGGGGGGGTCTCACAGTCTCATAAAGCGTCAACTAAACAAAATAAGCAAGCTGCACCGTGGAGAGCCAGCCATATAAGGACAATTATCGTTCAAAAGTACAGCACATTCACAGAAGGTGTACAAAAGTGCT
The DNA here is from genome assembly GCF_964261635.1 of Lissotriton helveticus. Classification (NCBI taxonomy): domain Eukaryota; kingdom Metazoa; phylum Chordata; class Amphibia; order Caudata; family Salamandridae; genus Lissotriton; species Lissotriton helveticus. Next base: position 282,614,844 of record NC_136071.1, read on the forward strand.
CACTGAAGGGACTAGCATGTGTCTCCCTGCCACAGAGATAGACATAGTAAGCACTGGAAAACGATGGCCCAGGAGAGCAGCCTACCCGGTAAACAAACGCGGATGACGGGGAGGGTGGGGAGAGAGGTGTCAGCGGCACGGAGAAGTGGTGAGTGGGTGGGGAAAGAAGGAACACAGGCAAACAAACAAAACAAAAACTCAAGCTCAATCAGTCTGTGCCTGGTCCATGTGCTGGAGAGGAAATAGGAAGTGACGCCTTGCCTGCGTGGTTCAATTAAGAACAAGTAGGCGCTGTGCTAAAACAAAGCACAGTGACCATGTAAATAAAACATGTGAGCATAGCTGCCCATGAAGTGGGCGCCATGGTAATAAAAGAAGCAAAGAGGCTGCACCGGAGTGGTGAGGCATCGCATTAGCAGGGTCTGCAAACGCTTCTAATACTAAATAGAGGCAGACGTGTGCCCATGTTAATAAAAAAAGCAAAGCGGCTGCACCCAAAGGGGTGGCACTCCATGTTAGCAGAGCTGAAAAAGCTTCTAATGAACAGAGGCAGACGTGTGCCCTTGCACTTCTCAGGTCAGAGGCGGTGTCTTGCTGAGCGCAGCCTCTAGCTATGGAAATAGAATGTAAAATACAAAAAGTGGGCGCTGTGCTAAAATAAAGCGCGGCACCCATGTAAATAAAGCGTATGTGAGTGGCGGCCCATGAAATTGGTGCCATGTAATGAAAAAACATAAAAGTTGGCGTAGTGTTAAATATAAAGCACGGCATCTGGGTACCTTTTATGGTCATGCAAAGAAAGATGAGAGGTGCACCGTGCTAAAACATGATGCGTGGCACCTGTGTACATAGTAACACAAGCAATCATTTTAAACAAGTAGTCCCCAAAGGAACACATAAACAACTACAGTGTAAGGAAACTGTAGTTGTCCGTGCTCCTGAATTAAAAAACAAAAGTGAAGTATCTGGAGTACCACCAATAAGGAGTCCGGAAATACAAGCGACACAGGAGTGAACCAATTGAAGCAGAAGGCGGGATTACACTCCATATAGAGCACTTGCAGCAAGTCTTGCAGACAGCACATGCACGCTACCTAGGCTCGACCTAAAAATGAATGCAACTACTTTACAGTAAGTTCTAAACTTAGAAATCTGAAATGGAATCATCCCAACACAACCTACATAGGAAATTCTGCTTTGCTTTATAAGCTGACTGTAAGATGAAAGTCAAGCACAAGATGTGCTAACCTTGCCATTTATTGTTTGTCCCTGAAAGTTCCCATGCATTTTTGTTTTATGCATCAATCTATAGGCCCCCGTTCCATAGGGACCACTCTCAATGCACATTGGTAGTCCTCAGGGATACACTTTTGGCTCATTTGATTGATTGGCCTGCTTGCATAAATACATAAGGAGAATGGTACTCAGTTTGCTGGGTATGCATTTTCATTATACCCATTTTAGACTTTTGTTGGATAAGATCAACACATGTAAGCATTAAGTGAAAGGGGCAGTTTTTCCTGCTCTAGTACATCCATGTGAAAGAAGCTTGATGCTTTTGGGGACTTTTGTTGGGTGCAATAACATTAGATTTATTTCCAGTACAGGTGAATGAACTGTTTCTTCCACCACCATACACTTTCTGCCTTTTCATTTCACTCCAGACGGTTCTTTTTATTCATTTTCTTTCTTTGTCACTTTGTGTTTCTCTTCCTCCTCCTCTGCTACATTTATGTTTTTCTATCTCATGGTCTCTGGGTCAAAGTCTAATGAGGAAAAGTAAGTGCTGGTGGGCAAAAAATGTGTGCTGGTGGCCACAACACCCACTGTACGCCCCTTTCACACTAAACCTAGTGTGAAAGGGTACCTTATGTACAAGGCAGTGTTAAGCCTCGGTTAGTGGCTTAACGCTCCCTTGTACATAAGGCAAGGCCCCTATCGCCACGGGAACGTCGCAAAAAGTGATGTTCTCGTTGCAATAGGGGATTATACATAAGCCCCTCAGTGTATCAACCTATGATAATTTACATACAAAATGCTGAAAACACATTTCCTCTTCGTATATATGATGAGCTCAGATACAGCCTAATACTGCCATATCTGTTCTCCAAATTTCTGATTTTTCACTCAGTTCATGAAATATTCAGCTATAAATTATCATTATTGAATAGCTCCATGTATTACATTGTTATATCCTTCATTTTTGGTAATGTGCTTTAATGCCTCTCAGTTGAATTTTAAATTACTTTGTATTGCTCTGATTCAAGCTCTGATTCAAAAGAGTTTTTGTTGCAGAACTTCCCAATATTGTACTGTATGTTTTTATCCCTAGTGCTACGCTTTTATGGCCTTTGGCCGAATAAAGTATATTTGATTCAGTAGCACTACAGAAACGTGATAAATAAATAAAACAAACATTCCCAATGCAATAGCTCTCGCATTACTGAAAGCTTGACCTATTGACGTTGCATTATTTTTGCAATGTCAATAGCTCAAACTTTTAGTAATGCGAGACCTATTGCATGGCAAATGCTTGTTTTCAATTGGAATGTTCATTTCCTATTAAGTACTGGCCCTATAAGCTTTAGAATACGTCTATTACCACGAATATTTGCTATCATTTACCTCCATGGTCCAAACCAAGCAATGGATTGCAATCTGCAAAGGTGGGACACTTTTTTTTGGCTGACCAGGCCTAACTGTGGCCCTCATCCAACCCTGCAAAAGCACACAGAGGGGTCGGAAAGGTAGACCGTGGGGTGCCCTGGTGAGAGAAGCATACAAGAGAGACTTCCATGCACCCTTGCAGTGCTTCACAAGAAAGCAATGCAGAACCAATGGAAGCTTTTCTGTAAGAAACTGGATTAAGAAAGATAGAGGGGGAAAACAAGAGGAGAAGGTTAGAGAGTGGACAGATAAATAGCGAGCAAGGGAGGGAGCAAGATGGCGGGAGAGAGTGAAAGGGCAATGTAGGGAGAGAGGTAGAGAGAGAGATGTGGGAAAGGAAAAATGAAAAGGAGGAAAAGACCAAAGTAAATAGAATGCACCAATAGGTAAAACCTCGGGTAGATGCTCACAAGCCTTGTTATCTTAAGAAAACATGATGTCTACAGTATTATGGAAAACAAAAACGGCAGAGATCGCTCATTATGACAGAAAAGAGATGGTTCATCTTCGGACGGGGAGGAGAGATCTGCCTGGAGTGTAATAAAAATACTGGGGGGGGGGGGTCTCACAGTCTCATAAAGCGTCAACTATACAAAATAAGCAAGCTGCACCATGGAGGAGCCAGCCATACAAGGACAATTATGGTTCAAAAGTACAGCACATTTACAGAAGGTGTAGAAAAGTACTCACTGAAGGGACTAGCATGTGTCTCCCTGCCACAGAGATAGACATAGTAAGCACTGGAAAACGATGGCCCAGGGGAGCAGCCTACCCGGTAAACAAGAGCAGATGACGGGGAGGGTGGGGAGAGAGGTGTCAGCAGCACGGAGAAGTGGTGAGTGGGAGGGGAAAGAAGGAGCACAGGCAAACAAACAAAACAAAAACTCAAGCTCAATCAGTCTGTGCCTGGTCCATGTGCTGGAGAGGAAATAGGAAGTGACGCCTTGCCTGCGCAGTCCAATTAAGAACAAGTAGGCGCTGTGCTAAAACAAAGCACAGTGACCATGTAAATAAAACATGTGTGCATAGCTGCCCATGAAGTGAGCGCTATGGTAATAAAAGAAGCAAAGAGGGTGGGGCGTTGCATTAGCAGGGCCTAAAAATGCTTCTAATACTAAATAGAGGCGGACGTCAATGTTCCCTCTAATATTTTTCCTCTGTGTGCGGCAGTGTGGCGCTGCAAACATGCCTATGTGCACCAGGAACCAAACCGTGCGTGTCTGCGGCGCCAAATGGCACTCAAAATGTTTACTTTAAAAAGTGAAAAGATGGTGCATTTTCACACATACAGAGCCAAAATAAGGGTCTTAAAGGCAGTTTGCAAATTGATTGTATTTTTAAAAAGGTTGAGAGGTCGGACCCAGTCAACTATCGTCCGATTTCTCTTTTGGACAACACCTTAAAAATTCTGGGGCGAGTCCTCTATAATAGGGTGGTAGAATGGACTGAAGATACAGATCTATTGGATCCGTGTCAGATGGGATTCAGGAGCAAGGTGGGTACGGTGGAGCAATGTTTGAACCTAAAGTTGATAATTGACAAGTATAACGTTGCCAGATCGTCCCCTATCTACCTTGCATTCATGGATCTTTCATCCGCCTTTGATTTAGTCAATAGATCCAAACTTTGGGCCATCCTCCTGAACTATGGACTGGATGAGACTCTCGTTAACTTCTTAGCCTATCTTCATACGGACCTTAAGGCACAAGTTAGGTTTGGGATGGGTGGAGAAGTATCTGGAGCCATTAAAATTGGCACGGGGTAAGACAGGGGTGCGTTTTAGCACCCCTGTTGTTTATTATTTATATCAATGGTCTAGCCAAAGCCCTAAAACAAGTGACTAGAGATGTACCAATAATCCAGGGGCAACCATTACCAGTCATATTATACGCAGACGATGCGGTCCTCATGGGCCGCACCCCAATTGCCCTCCGCCTACTTGTCAAAACTTTTGTTCAATAAATGGAGGGCCTAGATCTGCGTGTAAATTTTTAAAAATCTTTTATCATGCCACGTGGGCCTGGAAAACGAAAGCTTAATACTATACACAAAGGGACAGATAAATTAGAATCTGTAACCACATTTCCTTACCTAGGGTTGGTTTTCGCTGCGAACGGCTCTTGGAGTGGGCATTTGGCCCACGCCATGGGCAAGTTCTCGAAAGTCACCAATTCCATTCTGAGTCTGTCCCGCCCAAAGAAAATAGGCGCCACTAGAGCTATTCAAATTTTTTTTAGATTACAGTGCATACCAGTAGCTACATATGGGGCTGAGGTTTGGGGACGGGGGAAAAGTTCCAGTATTCAGCGAGAAGAAAGCCGCTTTTGCAGGAAAATACTGGGCGCCCCCATCTCATCCTCTGAATTTATTTGTCACAAAGAACTAAACCTCCCCTATGTATGTGATTTTATTAGAGCCAGACCAGCTCTATTCTGGATTAGGATCTGGAGGAATAATTCAGCCACTTTGACACAAGATATTATGAAAGATTGTCTTAAATGTGACCATGGCTTAGCAATCCCCTGGCTCGCGGGAGTTTCAAAAACCCTGCGTGCCGTGGACAGAGGAGATCTTTTTTCCGACCCATCCAGGATCGAGCTTAAAGACAAAATTGAGGTCAAACAAGCACTATATGCACTTTATAATTCAGAACGAATGGGAAGGGAAACACTCAATTCTACTGTTGTGACATGCATGGGGAATGAATTGTGTAGGCAACCACTTCCATCCTACCTCACCCTACTCATGACCAATTGGGAAAGATCACTGTTATTTCGCCTTAGGGCGGGCTCTGTAAAATTCCTATTGGGTTTTCCTTTGGGTTTTCACTGTACAACACAACATAACCCATGTCTGTGTGATGGTACTAGCACACAGAATGATTTGCACTTCCTATTTTTCTGTAAATTTTATTTAAAGTATATTAATTGGTTTTTAACCCCATATTTTAGAAAACAAAGATCCCTGTCACTGGGGGAGTCTTATTCAATGTTGCTTTCCCTGGACACAGACGAACTAACCTTTCCCACTAGCACTTTCTTGAGATTGATAACACGCGCACGTAAAATGATGGAAAACCCCTGAAAATCGACTTATGAGAGTTGCAATAGGTTTTTAACTAATATGGATATTGTATCTTGAATTGCAAGGAATTTCAACTGTGTTTTTACTGTTGTACTTTTATGAAATTCGAATAAAGGTCTTTTGAATTGAATTGAATTGATTGTATTGCCTGTATTTTCATTGTTGTGTCTCTGACTGCTGTTGTCTGTCTTCCCCGCTGCCTGTACGTGGTCCGTGCCCCTTTTTCTTCCCTCTGTTCCCCTCGCTGTCCCTGTGCTCTCTCTGCCCGGTCTTTCCTTCTGTACTCCTCGCTGCCCGTGTCTCTGCCCATTTTTCCCTTCTGTTCCCCTCTCTCGCTGCCCCGTGCCTCTCTGCCCGTTCTGCCTTCTATTGTTAGCTGCCCCTATATTTCTGTATTCTGTGTCTTGCCTCTGTCCCATTAGTTTTTTGTGCCCGTCTGCCCTCTGTGACACTCTTTTTTGTGACCTTCTGCCCTCTGTCACACTCGTTTTTGTGCCCTTCTGCCTTATCCACTTTGTTTTCCCCTCGCTTTTTGTGCCTTTCTGCCCTCTGTTTCACTTCGCTTTCCCCTCGTTTTTTGCCTTTCTGCCCTCTGTCCCACTCGTTTTTGTACCTTTCTGCCCTCTGTTCCACTCGTTTTTGTGCCCTTCTCTCCTCCGTACCACTCGTTTTTGTGCCCTTCTGCCATCTGTCCCACTCGTTTTTGTGCCTTTCTGCCATCTGTCCCACTCTTTTTTGTGCCCTTCTGCCATCTGTTCCACACGTTTTTGTGCCCTTCTGCCCTCTGTCCCACTCGTTTTTGTGCCCTTCTGCCCTCTGTCCCACTCGTTTTTGTGCCTTTCTGCCATCTGTCCGACCCGTTTTTGTGCCCTTCTGCCATCTGTCCCACTCGTTTTTGTGCCTTTCTGCCATCTGTCCCACTCATTTTTGTGCCCTTCTGCCCTCCGTCCCACTCGTTTTTGTGCCTTTCTGCCATCTGTCCCACTCTTTTTTGTGCCCTTCTGCCATCTGTCCCACTCGTTTTTGTGCCCTTCTGCCATCTGTCCCACTCGTTTTTGTGCCTTTCTGCCATCTGTCCCACTCTTTTTTGTGCCCTTCTGCCATCTGTCCCACTCGTTTTTGTGCCCTTCTGCCATCTGGCCCACTCGTTTTTGTGCCCTTCTGCACTCTGTCCCACTCGTTTTTGTGCCCTTCTGCCCTCTGTCCCACTCGTTTTTGTGCCCTTCTGCCCTCTGTCCCACTCGTTTTTTTCCTTGTTTAATGCCCCTCTTGCCTTCTGTTCCACTCGTTTACCCAGCCGCTGTGCCCCCTGCGGCCCCGACCTCCTGACTGCCCACTGTGGCCTTTTGTTTAAATATTGCTGTTAATCGGAGACCCTTCACGGGCTCCGATTAACATCAATACTTAAACAAAAAGCCACAGTCTGCCTGCGCTTTAATAACAAAAGCGTAGACACTTTCCAAACACAGCGTGTACTTTAGCACACACTGTGTTTGGAAACTGTCTCTACGCTTTTGTTATTAAAGCGCGGGACAGACTGTGGCTTTTTGTTTAAGTATTGATATTAATTGGAGCCCGTGAAAGGGCTCCGATTAACAGCAATATTTAAACAAAAGGCCACTGTCTGCCCCGCGCTCCCACATAGCCACCAGCCCCCCGCCTCCTTACCTACACTCGTCATGTTCCCGCCGCTCGCTTCTTCAAAGCGGCCGGCGGCGCGACTCTGTCGCGCGACGTCCTGTGTGCACGCTCCTAGCGAGTCGGTGCGGTGATGTAAGGGGAGGTGCGCGCGCGCACCCTAGAGGGAACGGTGGGGGACGTGTGCCCATGTTAATAAAAAAAGCAAAGCGGCTGCACCCAAAGTGGTGGCACTCCACGTTAGCAGGGCTGAAAAAGCTTCTAATGAACAGAGGCAGACGTGTGCCCTTGCACTTCTTAGGTCAGAGGCGGTGACTTGCTGAGCCCAGCCTCTAGCTATGGAAATAGAATGTAAAATACAAAAAGTGGGCGCTGTGCTAAAACATAGCGCGGCACCCATGTAAATAAAACGTATGTACGTGGCGGCCCATGAAATTGGTGCCATGGTAATGAAAAAACATAAAAGTAGGCGTAGTGTTAAATATAAAGCACAGCATCCGTGTACCTTTTACGGTCATGAGAGGTGCACCGTGCTAAAACATGATGCGCGGCATCCTTGCATATAGTAACACAAGCAATAATTTGAGACAAGTAGTCCCCAAACGAACACATAAACAACTACAGTGTAAGGAAACTGTAGTTGGCCAGTGCTCCTGAATTAAAAAACAAACCAATAAGGAGCCCGGAAATACAAGCGACACAGGAGTGAACCAATTGACGCAGAAGGCGGGATTACACTCCATATAGAGCGCTTGCAGCAAGTCTTGCAGACAGCACATGCACGCTACCTAGACTCGACCTAAAAATGACTGCAACTACTTTACAGTAAGTTCTGAACTTAGAAATCTGAAATTGAACCATCCCAACACAACTTACATAGGAAATTCTGCTTTACTTCATAAGCTGATTGTAAGATGAAAGTGAAGCACAAGATGTGCTAACCTTGCCATTTATTGTTTGTCCCTGAACGTTCCCATGCATTTTTGTTTTATGCATCAGTCTGTGGGCCCCCGTTCCATAGGGACCACTCTCAATGCACATTGGTAGTCCTCAGGGATACACTTTTGGCTCATTTGATTGATTGGCCTGCTTGCATAAATACACAAGGAGAATGGTAGTCAGTTTGCTGGGTATGCATTTTCATAATACCCATTTTAGACTTTTGTTGGATAAGATCAACACATGTAAGCATTAAGTGAAAGGGGCAGTTTGTCCTGCTCTAGTACATCCATGTGAAAGAAGTTTGATGCTTTTGGGGACTTTGGTTGGGGTCAATAACAATAGATGTATTTCCAGTACAGGTGAATGAACTGTTTCTTCCACCACCATACACTTTCTGCCATTTCATTTCACTCCAGATGGTTCTTTTTATTCATTTTCTTTCTTTGTCACTTTGTGTTTCTCTTCCTCCTCCTCTGCTACATTTATGTTTTTCTATCTCATGGTCTCTGGGTCAAAGCCTAATGAGGAAAAGTAAGTGCTGGTGGGCAAAAAAAGTGTGTGCTGGTGGGCCCCACCCACAACCACCAGCATAAATTAAGCACTGTGTCTGGCTATAGATATTTTGTGGCTAAACAGCCAAGGTGATGCCTGTCATAAAAAATGAATAGAATAAAATAGCATAGCATAGACCAGATCATTTCTGGAGGTCAATAAGAGCCATACATAACAGCACTATTAAACTCTCTGGCCCTGCCACCTACAAGGATTATAAGACATGTGTCCTGATAAACGGTTACCATTGAGTGGACAAAGAAGAAACATATTGACATCTTGAAAGAATCAAAGTTATTAATTCAATCAGTGTGTTAATTAGGGCCTTTAAAAGCATTCACATTGACACAACACCGACTCTTTTACACCCCCGTCCTAAGTCCACATACTACACAGTTCACAAGTGATACAATGCACTCATTTCCACATCATTACCATGTAGGTAGGAAGGTAGAATTAGAAGGTTTTTATAATCTGGTAGGTTTTTTTGTTCTACTTGTTCATGTCCTTCTTGAAAATCCTCCTCCTAAAAGTGTTAGGATAACCTCTGCCAGACAAGTTCCTCCCTGGACTGGAAACTAGCATCCTAGGACCGTTTTCGGGGTTTCCCCCCTCATCAGCCAGGCTAGCTTGACTCCAGTGGCATGGAGAGCACCGGACCCACGCCTCGTCGGCATACCAGTCCGACTCGGGTGACATATGCAAAAAGAACAATCAACGGATAGAATGCTGAGCAATGCCAAACATTAACCCCAGTACAGAGATCTAGGCCTACATCAAATTACTTTTTGACTGGATGCCAATGTTTGATTCATTCAGCATTCCATCGATCATTTGTTGGCGCAGCACTTTTCATCCTAAGTGAGATGGGTATGCCCGGCTTGGGTCCCTTGCTCATTGTGCCACTGGATTCAAGCTAGCCTGGCGATGAGGTCCCAGGATGCTTGTTTCTGGTCCAGGGAGGACCCGGTCTGGCAGTTCGGGCTGGACTGTTCCCATGAGTAGCAGGGTCAAGACTGATTTACAAATGGCTAGGTCCAAACTGGGATGGTGTAGTGAGCAAAAAAATAATGGATTTAACCCAGACCTCTTGAATTGGGGGGTGAATGTTTGATTAATACAGCATCCCATTCATCATTTGTTGCTGCAGCGCATTCTCTGCAGCTGGCCACTTTATAGCCAGCAACCAGATGTTTGCTCCACATTGTTGCATATGCACAATAATGCAGTCTGAGCACCATCCAACAGCCATATTGTGTCCCCATATGTTTCTCCGTTGTGAAAGATAGAAAGTGTGCAGGTGAGGGAAGGGGTGTAATACAGCATCTTTCAAATCCTGCAGCACTAGGGACCCTCAACCCGTCAGAGGACCATTACCTATTGGAAGCTCTCATTCAGCCCAAGGTCAATAAATATCTGAGATATGGGGGGCTCAGGGTTCCCTTTTCACAATCTGCCGGGGCACCTTATCATTTTGCGTTATGCCCCTGGGTGAGACCCCATGTTCAGATGAGTACTGTAAAACCTCCACAAGTGAGGCCTGCCGAGAAGCTAGTACACTTACCTCAACATACTACCTACACCTGAGCCTCGGCTGGTCAGTTGCCTTCGCGCCGCACTCCGGTCCACCACGGGGTTTCCCCGCTTGATGTGGAGAGTGCTGGCGCTTTGAAATTCAGGCTTCCTGTTCTCTGGGGATTGGTGGAGGCGAAGTGGGGCTGCCTACAAAAGTCACATGCCTTTTCCTATGCGCAGCGGGCACGCGCATTCACAAATCAGACAGTGATACTGACACGAATTTTGAAATGTTTTTAAACTTGCTGCCCAATTTTGCTTCCTTTTCACTTTTACACTTTTGTTTTGTTTTTAAATACTGTGTGCTGTGGTTCCCCGACCTGCACCTGAGCCTCAGCTGGTCAGTTGCCTTCGCGCCACACTCCGGTCTACCACGGGGTTTCCCCGCTTGATGTGGAGAGTGCTGGCGCTTTGAAATCCAGGCTTCCTGTTTGCTGGGGATTGCTGTGGGTGCAGTAGGGTTGCCTACATAAGTCACATGCCTTATCGTACGGCAAGCCCCGTCTGCACCCGTCCGCTGCCAACCGGGGCTGGAGGCTAGCCATCATGCCCGTTTTATTACTTACTCAGCAGCTGAACTGAGACAACTACAGGGGACTTGGACCATAGACCCCAAGATCCTGACTACCCTCGATGAGTTAGGGATCTCGACATGTGGGGATACTATGTTAGGAACCACTTATTTATTTATTTATGGGCTTATTACGCGCCGGCATCACACCCGAAGGTGTATCTCCGCGCGTTGCTGTGAGGTGAACAGGTCAAGGAAGCTCCTCCTAGAATAGGGCTGTCTTTAGGCGTTTCCTGAAAGCTGAGTGACTCGGGCATTCTCTGAGGGAGAGGGGGAGGCTGTTCCATAGACGTGGACCCATGATGGAGAGGGCGCGGCCTCCCTGTCTGGTCTTATAGTGTCTAGGAACCTGAAGCGACTGTTGGTTGGTGGACCTGAGGATGCGGGATGGACGGTGATAAACAAATTTATCCGCCAAGTAATGGGGTCCCAGATTGTGTAAACTCCTGTGTATCACACAGCAAATCTTGAATTCTACCCGTTTCCGGATAGGAAGCCAGTGAAGGGCCCGGAGGAGGGGGAGGGACGGCGTTCTGGGGGGGGTGTTGGTCACCAGCCGTGCTGCGGTGTTCTGCACCACCTGTAGTTTATTGAGCACTCCCTCATTGGCAGCTAGAAGTAGGCCATTACAATAGTCCAGGCGGCTCAAAACGAGGGCCTGGACCAGGGTCTTCCGAGTATCGTCGGGTAGAAGGGGGAACACCTTCCGAAGGAGGCCAATAATGTGGAAACAGGACCCTGCAGTGGTGCTGGCATGGTGAAAAAGGGTGAGGTCCTGGTCTAGACGAACCCCCAGGTTTTTTACTACCTGTTTAGGGAGCGGGGCCTGTCCCAGGCTGGAAGGCCACCAATCTGGGGTCCAGAGGATTCTCGCCTCCCCGAATAACATGACCTCAGACTTTCCCACGTTGCACTGTAGAAAGTTCTTGGCCATCCAGCTGGCGATTGCAGTCATGCCGCTGGAGAAAGCTTGTCTTATCTCCGGGGTAAAGGTCTTAAAAGTAAACAGCAGCTGCGTGTCGTCAGCGTAGGAGATAGGCATAAACCCAAAGGACCTTGTCATGTTGGCCAGAGAGGAGACATATACGTTAAACAACGTAGGGCTAAGACAGGAGCCCTGCGGGACTCCTCTGATGATATTAGCCGAGGTGGAACTAAAGGAGCCCATGTTCACCTTCTGGGTGCGCTCTGAGAGAAAGCTGGTGAACCACGCCAAGGCAGATCTGTCAATGCCTGTCTCCTTTAATCTGGTGAGGAGAATGGCGTGGGATATGGTGTCGAATGCTGCGGACAGGTCCAACAGCACCAACACCACAGACAACCCTCTGTCCAGGGACAGGCGTATGGCATCCGTAACGGAGAGGAGGGCGGTCTCGGTACTATGCCTAGGCCTGAACCCGGACTGAGAATGGTCTAGGCTGCCAGTCTGCTCAATGAAGGCGGAGAGATGGTGGTTGACGTGCTTCTCCGTCAGTTTGCCAATGAATGGCAGAAGGGAAATTGGCCTCAGATTGGTCAAGTCTGACCAGGGGATGGCGGTGTTTTTCCTGATAGGCTTGACCATGGCCTCCTTCCACACCCGGGGGACCAGTCCCTCGGACAGGGAGCGATTGATCACCGTCCGAATGCAGGGGCTGAGGACACTCCCAATGAGGTGCATGACACGGGCAGGTACAGGATCTACTGGGCTGCCTGACTTAATGGTCCCAATCAGGGAGTTGACCTGGTCTAGGGTGATCTCAGGGATGAATGATAGTGAGGCTGGAATAGCGCAGGCCGTTCCAGGCTGGAGACTGGAGGAGGGGACAATTTCATCCGCGGATGTGCTTGATTGGGAGATATTTCGATAAATAGCATCAATTTTGTCCGTGAAAAAACCGGCCGTGTCATCGCACAGTTTTTGGGTCAGCACTTCTGCACTGTCGCAAGCGACAGGCTTGGTGAATGTGCAGAGCACCTGGTACAACATTTTGGGGTCGTTGCCGGCCCCAGAGAGTTGGGAGATAATGTGGGACTTACGGGCAGCTCTGATGTTTTTATGATAGAGTCTCATTGCTGAGCTATATCTGTCTCTATCGACAGTGCTGCGCGAGAGTCTCCAAGATTTCTCCAACTTTCTGCAGGCTCTTTTCTCCGTGCGCAGTAAGTCTGAGTACCATAGTTCTTGTTTGCGGTCCGACCGCTGGTTGCAGCGTCTTAGGGGGGCGATCAGGTTGACCGCCGTACTCAAGGCATTATTGAATTTGGACAAGGCCAAATTGGGGGAGTCTGAGGGGAGAAAATCAGGAGGTATAAAGGCAGTTCTAAAAGAATCGGCGGACACCTTATGCCACTGCCTGCGCCATAGCGGCAGGGGGACAGGGTTGGGGCGTTCCTCCGAGAGAGTGGGGAGGGAGAAGTTGATTATAAAGTGGTCGGTCCATTCCACCTGTAATGGGGGGTAACAGGTCAGGGAGTGAGAGTTAGATAAAATTATATCGAGGGTATGACCGGCCTGATGAGTCGGACCCCGGTTGCACTGTTTGAAGCCTAGGGCAGATAAGTCAGTCAACAAGTTGCGAGCTTCAGCGTTGTCAGATAGTTCGCTGTGGACATTGAAGTCCCCTAGGAGTACAAGATTAGTCCCTGATCTGATATGGGGGGCTAGTGTCTCCAGGAGGATGGTCGAGGCCTCAGTGTAGGGACCCGGAGGACGGTACACCAATGCTCCCTTCCAGTAAGCTAGGGGCGAGGAACCAATTTTAAAAACCAGTATCTCAATGTCGTCAGTACAGCATTGGTCAAGAAGAGTGACAGTAAAAGTATCTTTATAAATTACCGCGACCCCGCCGCCGGTTTTAACAGGGCGGTCAAGCCTAAGAATCTTATACCCCGAAGGGACCCCCAAGGTGATAGCAGGGACCAGGTGGGGTTTAAGCCAGGTCTCGGTGCAGAAGCAGTAGTCGGGGCTAGTTGAGTGTATTAAGTCCCAAACCTCCGAATGGTGTTTCGGGAGAGATCTAACATTACATAGTATGCTATTCCCCCTGGGGGGCAAGGGGCTGGGGTCTTCAGGGATTGGAGTGTCTGTGAAAGGGATATGCTTATGCTGGGGAAACCTATACATACAGCAACCCCCCCTTAGTTACTACTACTCCTGAGGCAAAATATATCACAATTAGTTATCTGAACACTCGCTCAATGGTAAAACACCAACTCGAATTATTTCAGTTTATTGATTCGGACAAACCAAACATCCTCCTACTCTCAAAAACGTGGCTCTCTGATGAATCTGCCCCGATATCTTGGCAGCAGTCCCCAATAATTATTACATCCTTCAGTCAAACAGGCCCACCGGTAAAGCCGGGGGATGGGTAGCAGCTATTATACACCACAAACTTCAGTGTGTTTGCTGCACTGGGGATTGCAGATATCTCGTCAGTTGACAGTTTAATACTGAAATTTGAATCATTCCAGTCTCCTTTTATTTGTTGCTTATTTTACAGACCTCCCTATCATATGCACACATTTCCTCAATTGTTGGGCGAAATGATCTCACACTTAGTTATTCATCATGCCAGATTCCTTATAATTAGAGATTTTAATTACTGGCCCAGTGATGTACGGGAACGCACTGACTCCTTAGAATTCACTGACCTCCTTTCCGGAATGAACTGTGTTCAACATATAAAGGTAGCCACCCACATAAAGGGACACACTTTAGATCAAGTCTGGTCCTCTACCTAGAAATTTCCAAACTTACTATCTCCCGGTGTACCTGGTCGGACCACCATATTATCTCTTTTACGACATCCAGCATTTCTCCGCCTAAAAATCTATTGGAACGAAACCATTTTGACAGAAACTTGAACAACGTTAACATTAGCGATTTCTGCGCACTATTAACTGCCACTGCTCCGATAGCACAGGAATCCCTTGACACTCAGGCTAAAAATATTGAAATATGGCTAAAATCTGCAAGCGATCAACTCGCCCCTCTTAAGAAAACCAGAATAAAGCGACCTCATGATGCCCAACGTTGGTTTTCCAATGACCTGAAATTGAAAAAACTGGCATTACGACAAGCCGAATGCCGGTGGAGGCAAGATTACTCTACGGAGAAAAAGGTTCTTTATACAACCCAACTAAAAGAATTTAAAAAAAACATTCTTCAAACCAAAGTAAACTATTTTTCCTCAAAAATCACTAATTTGGCCAACAAGGCCAAAGATATCTTTTCTATAGTGGATGAACTCACAAACCCAGATAGAGTCACCATGAAACGTGTTCCATCGCAAGCTCTATGTGACTCTCTTAACTCTTACTTCATAGAGAAAATTGCCTCTAACAAGGCGAGTATCTCTCCTCTCATTTCTTCGCTGCCACTGCTGGATCGATGCTAAAACTCAGTTTTCCTAGATCAATTTCCCTTAATCTTTAAGGAAAAGTATTTCACTCTCATTAAAAGAGTCAGCTCTTGCTCCCCCACCGGCTGCTGCCTCCTCATATCCTACGTGAAGCTTTCCTTACTTATTCTACCTTAGCGACCGATTCCAAGCAGTCCGTCTCGCTCGTTTCTCCTCTGACAAAAAGAAATTGACCTGTGGCGTTCCCCAAGGGTCTTCCCTTTTGACCCTTTTGTTTTTTGTATCTTTTGACCTATGGGGAAATATGGTCGAAACTTTTAACTACGCTGACGATCTACAGTTAGTGTTTGACATTACTCTTCCACCTCTTCAGTGTCAAACTTCCAATCCATTAGGAGTTTCATCAGCGATTGGATGAATGATAATCACCTGAAATTGAACCCTGATAAAACTGAGCTCATCCTCACAGGAGGAACTGCCAACCCATGCTATTCCAACTTTTGGCCCCGTATGTTAGGCAGCCCCCCACTCCCCAGTAGCTCTGTCAAGAGCCTTGGGGTTTTGATCAGCAGCGACTTATCCATGAAGGCCCAAATCAGCGCAGTGGTCTCTTCCTGTTTTTACCACCTCCGAAGAATCCGCAAGATTGGCAGATTCATGACCGCTGAAGCTTTGACTCTGGTCGTATTAGCACTGGTAATCTCACGCATTGGTTATGCTAAATGCTAACTCATTATATGCAGGTATCCCAGCTTACCAACTACATCCTCTACAGTTAGAGCAAAATCAGTCGGCAAGGTTGATTGCCCGTCAGCCTATGTGATATCACGTCAAACCCCTTATGAAGAGCTTACACTGGCTCCCGGTGGCCAAACGCTGTGCCTTCAAGCTAGGCTGTACCATCTTCAAAGCCGTATCTGGGAATGGACCAGACTTAATTTCTTCGAGGATCCAGCATTATATTCCTTCCCGCAATCTACGCTCTTCCAACTCTAATTTTTTGATCACACCCTCATTTAAACGTAAAAAACATGGAGGGCTTAGATTTGTGGTCCTGGCCCCGCAATTTTGGAACTCGCTCCCAATGGAAGTGAGGCTGGCAAACCCTTATGAACACTTCAGAAAACTTCTAAAGTCCATTCAGTTTTCTCTATCATATCAGTAAACCTACTGTGCTGTAGATGCCATCTTTTTTCCACTGACCTTAGCGCCATGAAACCGCCTGGTGTACGTGCACGTTTCGGGGTGCTTTCACACTGTAGACAATATTAATGTTTTGAGTATCACATAAATATATCAATACAAACATTATGTACTGGAACTAATTCACTTCACTCAAGCGTGCCAGAACAGAAGTTAGTATAGTAAATTAACCCACTCATTAACAAGCAGTGGTAAAGCCAACACCTCTGACCTTGAGAATGGGATTAGTTAATTGTTTGTGGTTTCAGTGAAAGGGAATGAAAACATGTACTTGTAAAGGTTTTTATTAGTAAATGTAAGGTTTTGAAAGAATTACAATATATACAAACCTGTATAAAAATGTTTCAGTAGTTCTAATGTTTGTTAGTTTACATCAAGCATTCTATTATTAGAAAAAGGCTTTGAGGCCTAGTAAATCGAATGTATACATGGAAACTTTCAACAAAATGTGCCCATGCCATGCTAAATAAAAGGACCATCTCTTAACCATTGAAAACCCAAATACACAGTATAAATAGTCTATTTATTTATGTATTTGTTTGTTTTAGCCCAATACCACACAAGCACTGCAAATTAAAACATAAATGGGCTAAAAGAGCAATAAACATATTTCGCCTTCCAGAACCAAAATAGACGAAGTCTGTAAATGTTTTTGCCCACTCCTTCAGTATAAGTCATGTGAGAACAACAGGACTCTGGTATTGACCCCAGTTAGTGGTGGTTATTCCATATGGTCACTTGCCAAGCACGGAGAATGTGGAGGGTTGTTTTTTATACACATCTTCTGAGTCTGTCCGAAGGCAAAGTAACAGGGCCTCGCTGCATCTTCTGTGTTGTGAGATAAATATAAAGGTCGACGGATTTCACTGCGCAGCGGAGTAGTAAATAAGCATAAAAGCACAAAGTGCTAAACTGTCTCTTAGTCTCCCAGATGACGTGAATTTATCACTGCTTATTATTTTTTCGACCATGTTTTAACAGAAGTGGGAGTATTCCAAGTGTGAAGTACAAAAATAGCATCCGTTTTCCTCTGGGAATTTAGATTAGATTTGAATAATAAAGTAAACTCAATGAGCCTCATTTATGAGGCCTTGCATCCGTTTTGCGCTTCCGATGCGTCACTTTTTGTGACGCATCGGCGGAGTAAAGCATGCCTCCTGTTGCGCACTATTTACAAAGTGACGCATGTAAGCAGATGCGTCACTTTGTAAAACCCTGCGCTACATTATACCTGCGTCAGGTATAATGTATGCAGGGAGGGCGGTCCCCCACAAAACGCCTCGTAGAAGGGACGCAGTGAAATCTATGAGATTTCACTGCGTCACTTCTAGGACGCTGTTGCGTCAAACTCTTGCACCTGCCTCACAGCAGGCGCAAGACTGATGCAGGCCCTTTCACATGGGGCTTTCCCCATGTGAAAGGAAGCATTGCTGGAGTTGCGTCACTTTTGTGACACACTCCAGCAATTCGTCCCTTTTGAGCTTACAGATACGTCAGAAATACTGACATATCTGTAACTCCTTGTGACATGATGCGTCATACTGTAAATATGACTCACCAGGTATGTCGCAAGGAGTGCGCATTGAGAAGTGACGCGTCGCTGCTTTCACGCAGTGATGCGTCGTTTCTCCTAAATGAGGCCCAATGAGAGAATATGGCTGGAGCCAGATGGAACCTCTTAAAGACCTTGGTGCTGCGGATGGATACTCTGCTTGGGGTGGCCCAGAGGTCTGTGCACCCAATGGTGGCTAGGACCGTAGCTACAAGCGTCAGCTACTGGATCTTTTTCTGGCCCAGATTCGCATGAATGTCCAAGATTGCAAGTTTATAGCAAGACAAATTCAGTGCTTAATTTGTAAAAAGTTAAGTGCCTGGGCCACCGTAAGGAGGTCACTGCAGCTTGCTCCATCCATTGCCCTGCCAGCGCTGCAAATGACAATTCAGACTATTCTAGGCCCTCAAAGCAATGAGAATGGTCTGAGAGCAGCTATTAGTCGTTTTTAATATATATTATATGATTAATAAACAGTTCTGCTCATCTCTACATTAGAAAGACAGCGCCACCATGTGACAGCTGTATTAGGTGCCGGTGTTGACAATTATGAGCCCGTGCCAGCTTCGGGAAAAAACGGCTCAAATTAAGCACTGCAGACAAGAACGTACGCATCCACGACCTGATCTAGTACAGCTGGTTGTGTGTCTATAGTCAGTGTACAACATCATGCTTTTGCTTAAACATCAGCGTGTTTGCCTGCTCACATTCCTATATAAAAGTGCTTTCAATTGCTGCCATCAGGACATTTCTCCATTTGCGTGATTTGCCAACTCTTTACAATTCAATTGGGCTCCTATTGATAAGATAGTTTGGCGAACTATTGCTAGAATATGTAACAAGAAACTGGCAGAGGAGAGCAAACCGAACAACTCTTGTAGACTGCTTGCTGGCAAATAGTGGCAAACACGTTTGGCAATTTGAACATAAAAAGAGTGTTGCCTTTTATTGGTAAGGCTTTCTTTACACCAGCTCTAAATGCTTTCATACTTGCACAGTTGAATTACAGAAATGCATGTGATCTGGGTCTTCCTGGAAAATTGCTTTGTCCCATGGCAGCTAGTCCAGAATGCTACTGCCATGTCTATTTACAGATATATCACATAGAGGGCATCATTCACCAGACCGTATCGGGCTACACTGGCTACCGAATAAAAAAAGTATTTGTAGTGACCTCTACATGAGGTGTCTCATATGGGTTACATTCCCATTTTTACGGTGCACAACTTAGACCTCTTCATGAGGTATTTCTCTCCTTCATTTCAGTGCACACCTACCTAGGTAGGTTTACAGGTGGCGTGGTTTCTGCCTCGCATCTACAATACACAATCTTGTGACCTCTCCGGAGGTATGTTTGTTGGGTCTTCCCATCATCTCGTGCATAACATGGTACCTTTGGTCGAGGTGTGTCCTAACGGAGATGACATTACACCTGTCATTACATTTACAAACCTTCACTACAGTGTACATCGTTACTTTACTTAAGGTGCCTAGTGTGGTTGTATATTTTATTTCTACAGTGCACAACAGTTTGATGTTCTCTTGTTATTTCCTCTACACATTCATTTTTCTACCCTCTTGGGTGTATAGTTTGGGTTTTTACCTTTTGACTATACTGCAGTGGTCCATTTAAGACTGGGCGTTTCTCTATTCTGTTTTCTGTTTCTTTAATTACACTGTAGCACAGTGCTTTTCTAGGAACAACGGAGATCGCGTGGGAGGCTAGAAATTACATTGTGGTTGACACCAGGCGTAGAGCGCTGGGAACAACAGGTGAAGTGAAAACATTTACCAAAATCAACATGGCGGCACACAATACGACGTAGAACAGGGTGGCTCACTGCAGAAGGATGCCCCAAAGATCGACGAACAGCTGTGGTGATGTTGAAAGAAGTCATCACAGAAGAAAATGAGGAGGCATCGGAGGTACAACAAGGGTGAGGTGAGAGGGCACGCGCTGTGTGCATGCGCGCAGTGGGAGGCTTGAGGATGTTTTGAATATGGCAGGACGGTTCAACTTAAAATTGAAAAGAATGTAGATCAATGTTGTAAACCTCTGTCCTGAAACAAGAATTCAGGCAGTCTCTAATTACCTCGGTTAAGGAAACCACACAAGCATAGGCTGTAGCTCTGTAGATACAGCAGGAACTGGTTTGTGCTGCATGAGAAACAGACACTGTAGCTGTATGAGAAACAGACGGCTGTAGGGACAAATACAGCAGGCAGAGACTTGAACATAGTAGAGACTGAACAGTATGAGGAACTGGCACTTTGGCATAGACAGAGACTTGTAAATCCTTGTTCCTTGCAAGTCGGGACGCTGTAGAGGCACACAAACTAGCGTTTGAGATGCTTGAGGTGCTGCATGCGTAGGAAGAATAGTCCTTTTCACGCGCTGTAGCAACAGCAGGCAAAGATTTGAGGTGCAAGGAGATACACAAGAAGACACACTCCTTCACCAGACAATGTGTAGGCATGTTGATGGCATACTGACCACACAAGACGCATACGTTGGCAGGCTTACCCTCACAGAAGAAACTGGAACAGGCACTTTAACGTTGAGGGCGACCAGTGGGAGGTCACTGGTGGGGCTGATGTGTGCCAGAAGTTGAGTTAGTGCAGCTGTAGACTTAGAATTAGCTTGAAGTTGAAAGTAGGAACTCAAGATGTCCTTAGAGGTAGCAGACTCAGATTATTTGGTTCAAATCGTCGCCAATAAATTGTAGTGATCACTCCACGCAGGTAGATGATGTTCAGGAGGATTTACTCAAGTTAGTTGGAAGATCAATAGTACAATAGTAGTCAGCCCCACCAGGAGCAGCCAGCAAGGTGCTCAGCCCTTCTCCACCAGTGTGATTCATACACCAACATTCTAAGTGACATCATCTCAAGAGTGTTTCACTGATGAAGCAGTGGAAGACATGTAAAACATAATAACCAAGATACTGCAGTCTTGTTTAGATCCCTAACTTGGATTAACAAGGCACAGCACCAAGATTATTGGAAATCAAGGTGAACCCTCTATCTTCAAATGTTCTCTGAGTTTCCCAAAAAAAACCACTACTTTTGTGGACTGGGCCTTCCCAGTGAAAGCAGCAGGAGACAGTGGTCAGCAGTGATCCCTAAGAGTGGAAGAGTGTAATACTTGCCACTGGTTCACCTCATGGTTGTCAAAATTGGTCTTGAGAGCCCTCTACATTTTAAGAATTACCTCCAGTATGCCAATGCCAGAATTTTGTCCTAGGTACCTCATTATGCTAAGAATGACATACAATACATCAAAACCAGCATTTTGTCATTGACACCGCCCATATACTAGGCCTTATACAAGAGTGAAATCAGTCCTGGGTTACTTGTGTTTTGGTTCAGCGTGGACCTGACTTAGCAGTTTGGGCTGGACTGTCACCAAGAGGCGCTGTCAAGATTGATGTGCATATGCCTAGGTAAAAATTGAGATGGCTTGGTGGGTGAAAAATGATGGATTGGGATGCGGCCCCAAGCGACTGCCAGTGGCTGAGATAAATTCAAGCATTCCATCCATCACCTTGTTGTTTTTACTTTTAGAAAGTTGCCATTTTCTTGCCTTAGCCATTCGGTGCCTGCAGCCTGTCTTTGGGTCACATGACTGTGTGTGGGTGGCAGTTGGGCTTTGTGTATTCCTCTTAGCCACACACAATGGAAGCTTGGGGATGACTGCATGAGCCATCACTAGCAGAATGGGGGGAAGGATCTGGGTCCAGCCTGACTTACACCTGAGTATTCTGTGTCCTGTCTCCTGACAAAGGGCTTCATACTCCCTGCAGTTATTCTGTCTGTATTCAGGGCAGGAAAGTCAGGGCACCTGTGCACTTCAAAGGGAAGGGAAGGTGTTGGTAACGGGAAAACCCCCAGAAAGGTATAGGAAGCAGATATATGTGAACGGAAAGCCAGTGTTAGCCTTCCTAAACACAGGATGTCACCACACAGTAGTCGATCGGTCCCTTATACGGGATTCCCAGCTGGTAGAAGAAGAATGCATACAAGTGACTTGTGTCCATGGAAACAAAAAGCTATGCCCTTTGGCTGAGATCTTGCTGGATATAGACCGAGAGTCCCAGTTAAGGAAGGTGGGGGTAGTGCCGAACCTCCCCGAGACGGTCCTGTTGGGAACAGACCTTCCCCGATTCCATGACTATCTACAAGCCTATACCACATCTCCTCCCCCGGCTCTCTGGTTAAACAGTGCCCCTTTCTATGGAGAAGACATAGAAGAAATGTTCCCCAAAATATCAAAAACCCGAAGTGAAAAAAGGAAAGAACGAGCCATGTATCTGCAGTCTGAATCAATCTCACCCACTTGTATCTTTACCTCTCCAGAAACATCGCAAGAGTCAGGACAGAGTTTTTGGGCAGGTCAAAGAGATGACACCACGCTGCTCAATGCCTGGAACCATGTTCAGGAAGACCAACCAGATAAGGTAGGCCCCTTCTTCTGTGTGAAAAAGGGACTTTTATACAGGGTTTCCCAGGGGGGATAAAAGAAAAGAACAGTTGTTAGTACCCCGATCCTACAGGGAACAGGTATTATCCTTGGCCCATAATCAGACTGGGGGTGGGCATTATGGCAAGGAGCACACCCTGAAATACTTGTTACCAAAATTCTATTGGCTAGGGGTATACCAAGAAGTAGCCAGATATTGTACTTCCTGTCCCCGTTGTCATTTGATCAACACTACAGTCATTCCCAAAGCCTCACTTCAACCCCGCCCCATTATAGATGTCCCCTTTAAAAGAGTGGGGATGGACTTGGTAGGTCCCCTAATCCCCTGTGCTTGCGGCCACCAATACATTCTAGTTCTGGTCGATTATGCGACAAGATATCCAGAAGCCATACCCCTATCCTCCACAACCCCTTCAGCGGTAGCCCATGCACTGGTTACGTTTTTTCCCGGGTTGAGTTCCCTCAGGAATTGTTAACAGATCAGGGAACCCCGTTTATGTCCCGCTTAATGAAACAGGTATGTGCCAGTCTCAAAGTAAAACAAATACGCACGTCAGTCTACCACCCTCAAACAGATGGGCTGGTAGAAAGATACAATTGCACTATCAAAACCATCTTAAGAAAGAGCATAGGTAAGGCTAGAAGAGATTGGGACAGGCAACTTCCCCTTGTCTTATTCGCAATTAGGACACACAAACAAAAGTCAATAGGTTTTTCGCCCTTTGAACTCCTGTTTGGGCGACAACTCCGAACACTCCTAGATATGGCCATAGAGAAGTGGACGGAGGAAGAAGATGAAGGAAAACCCCTTCTTCAATATTCAGCCAGCTTGAAAGATACCTTGTCTTCCCTATGGGAAGAGGTTCATCTGAACATGGAGACTGCTCAGACCAGACAAAAACAACAGTTTGACCGTCATTCACGACTTAGAGAGTTCAAAACGGGAGATCAGATGCTGATTCTTTTACCTAGCTCAGACAAAACACTATTAGCTACATGGCAGGGTCCCTACAAAATACTGAGTAAAGTAACCCCAGCAATGTACAGAGTGGACGTCCCCCATAAAAAGAACGAGGGGCAGATCTATCATGTAAACCTCCTCAAAGCTTGGGAGGAACCTTTTCCAGGTACTTCAAACCAAGACAACCCATACACCACATCACCATAGATAAACCCATGGAAGAGTCCTACGTTCCCCAGAGATGTAAGGAAGATACCCCATCCAACTAGGACCACAAGTGACAACGAAACAAAGACAACAAATGTTGGATCTTTGTGCAAAAGATGCCCCTGTCTTGTCAGGGAATCCTGGGCGGACCACTTTAGTGGAGCACAATATTGTCACAAAAACAGCCCAACGCGTTAAGCTCAAACCATATCGTATTCCCGAGGCTAGGAGAAAGGCGGTTGGCCAGGAGATACAAGCAATGTTGGAAGCCGATATAATTGAACCTTCCAACATTGCCTGGTCCTCTCCAGTCGTGCTCGTCCCGAAACCCAATGGAAGCATCAGATTTTGCATTGATTTTCGTCAGGTAAACTCAGTTTCAAAGTTGATGCCTATCCAATGCCAAGGGTGGACAAACTAATCGAAAGGTTAGGGGAAGCCAGAGTATTGACCACCATAGACTTAACTAAAGGCTATTGGCAGATACCATTGACTCCCTCCGCCAAGGAAAAACTACCTTTTCAACACCCACAGGACTGTACCAATTTAAAGTCCTACCCTTCGGCCTCCATGGGGCCCCGCTACTTTTCAGCGACTAATGGATACTTTACTGACCCCCCATCACAAATTTTCAGTAGCTTACCTGGATGACATTGTCGTGTATAGTCCTGATTGGGAAACACATCTGGTACACCTGGAAGCGGTGCATCAGTCGTTAAAACAGGCAGGTCTCACCCTCAATCCTAAAAAAAACACTTTTGAAACATAACATATAGAGTACCTAAGATATACTATCAGCGGAGGTTGCATAAGGCCACAGGTTACCAAAATAGTAGCCATCTCCAAGATTCCCTGTCCCTCTTGTACGAAAGATGTCCATTCCTTCCTCGGGTTGGTGGGGTATTATAGGAGATTTATACCACATTTCTCTGAAATTGCCAGTCCCCTCACTGATCTACTCATAAAAACGCATACAGGAAATCACCATCCTTGGCTGGCCTCCCAAGAGGAATGCTTTCAGAAACTGAAAAAGATTCTGTGTACCCCTACTGTACTTACCTGTCTGGATTTCAGAACAACATTTGTCCTACAAACAGACGTCTCAGTAATGGGTCTCGGGGCTGTACTATCCCAACCAGATGACTCCGGCGACTTACGCCCTATTTTATATCTCAGTAGAAAATTATTTCCCAGGGAAACCAGATACGCGACAATTGAGAAAGAATGCTTAGCACTCAAATGGGCAAATGGGATATACTATTTTCTGGGACGTTTATTTCTTGTTTTAACTGATCATGCTCCCCTTACTTTGCTATCTTTACATAAGGACTCTAACCCTAAAGTTTTGCGATGGTTTCTTGCATTGCAGCCCTTCACCTTTGAGGCCATACATGTACCAGCGAAACTCCAAACAAATGTGGACTATCTCTCCAGAATTCCGTTCCTTGAATGGCCCGACTGTCCATTCCGAAGGGAGAGGCAATGTGATGGGTTCCGACCCTCACAATCCATCGACCCAACTAATATGGCCGCCGTCGACGCAGAACCCGGAAGCGGGGTTAGCGGTCTAGCATCGGAGGTAGGACAACGCGAGGAGACCGGTGAAAAGGGCGGCTGGCGTCCGGAAGGGAGTTCAGCTGTTCTAAAGCCGGAAGGAGAGCAGGACGCGACCGGAGCCGAGCGAGAAGAACAGGAAGGAACCAGGGGCCAGATGTAGGTGGCCATTTACCGGGCCGTTACCGACCGGTAAATGGGTTTTCGGTATGTAGGGGCCTTTATTTTACAGAATCGGTAAATTTACCGATTCGGTAAATTTACCGATTCTGTAAAATACCGAATCGGTAATTTTACCGATTCGGTAAATCCAAATGTAGGTGGGACTCTTCTGAGTCCCAAAGGCCTTACAGATTCGGTATTTTACCACCCAATCCAATTGGGTGGTAAAATACCGAATCCAGGTGTGCATGCACATGTGTGCATGCACACCTATGCCATGTGACAGACAGACATGCCCCTGGGGCATGTCTGTGTGCCACATGTCACACATGCCTGAATTCGGGGTGCTAGAGGGTGTCAAAGTGACACCCCCTGCACCCTTGCAACATTCGGTATTTACCGATTCGGTAAATACCGATTCGGTATTTCCCATTGATTCCTATGGGCTTCACAGCCCATAAGAATCAATAGGGAATACCTATTCGGTATTTACCGAATCGGTAAATACCGAATGTTTCCGATTCGGTATTTCCAATTCTAAAATTACCTACATCTCACCCCTTCATATTTACCGATTCATAAATACCGAATCGGTAAAATTCGGTATTTAAGAATCGGTAAATACGAATTACCTACATCTGGCCCCAAGATCCTGAGGATGGAGGAAGACGCTGAAAAGCTCTTCACGGGAGCCGAGTGGGAGTCACGCACCAGCGGACAGGAGCCAGTGAGAGACATCAGCTCAAGGAGCACTGCGCCCGGGACCACTGTACTCCCCAACAGCGAGGAGGCTTGGTCTCCCAAAACCCATCCCAGGAGGGACGTGGCACCAGGCAAGTACCAGCTGCATGCTCGGGGCTTTTACAGGGTTGTGGGCGTGCATAACTGGGCACCATTGAAGCACCATTGTTTCCCCCTCATGTTAGGCACAGCACAATAGGAACTGGTGACGGTGCCCTTTCCCCTCCCTCCTTTACCCATTGCTTAGCAGAAACAGTAGCCTGAGCCCGTTTTTGTTTTCTTTTCTTTTGGGTCCACGCTCGCCTGCCACAAAGAAGGAGCCGGGAGCAGAGACAAAGGAGTCTTCAGTGAAGTGCCCCACATCCAACCCCTCAACCTGTGTTCTCGTTTGTTATACGCTGACTGTTGATAACCTAAAGAAAGCCCTTTTTCGTTGATGTCTACATCCTTAAAATAAACCAAACCTATAAAACGTACTTAGCCTTGGGACTACTTCAGTACCAGAAAAGGGAGCGGGCGGACCGACTGTTGAGAGTGTCCCTACCACACTGCACTTGGGGGTACCCATGGTACCCCCCGACATTTTCATGCACAAGGTGGCAGGCACCTGTCGTGTTGTGCATGCAAATGCACAACTTGCCCTTTTAACATTGTGACGTATGCTGAATAAAGCACCGCCCGCCACAATGTTAAATATACAGGAAGCGACTGCCATGGTGGGGGTCGCATCTTAATAGGCACAGCGGGACCACCGCACCTTTTGCAGTCGGTCCCGTTTACCATTACGATGGTGGGCAGACATTGTCCACTCGCCATCATAATGGGGACTTAAATTTGAAAATTTTAGAAAAATTTGAATTTTTTGGTGTGCTAATATTTTCATGTAAATTGTGAATGTTATTAAAGTTTTATATTTAATTTAAAAAAAGTAAAAAAATATATGATTAGCTTAATTTAAAAAATGTATTTAAGAAAATCTGTTATTTTTATATTTCTTTTTTGTTTGGTTTATTATTCAGCACTTTACCTGAGTTTAGTAACTTTTGGAGTTGGACTAGTATTTTTTTTTGGTTTTATTATCCAGTACTTTCCCTGAGTTTAGCTTGTTTTGGAGTCGGAATAGTAATTTTGTTTTGGTTTTATTATCCAGCAGTTTCCGTGAGTTTAGTTTGTTTTGGAGTTGGAATTATAATTTCTTTGGTTTATTATACAGCACTTTCCCTGAGTTTAGTTTGTTTTGGAGTTGGAATAGTAATTTTTTATGTTTTATTATCTGCCACTTTCCCTGAGTTTAGTTGGTTTTGGAGTTGGAATAGTAATTATTTTGGTTTTTATTATCAAGCACGTTCCCTGTGTTTAGTAGATTTTGGAGCTGGAATAGTAATGTATTATGGTTTATTATCCAGCACTTTCAATGAGTTTAGTTTGTTTTGGAGTTGGAATAGTAATTTTTTAGGTTTTGTTATCCATCACTTTCCCTGAGTTTAGCTGGTTTTGGAGTTGGAATAGTAATTTTTTAGGTTTTATTATCCATCACTTTCCCTGAGTTTAGTTGATTTTGGAGTTGGAATAGTAATGTATTATGGTTTATTATCCAGCACTTTCCCAGAGTTTAGTTGGTTTTGGATTAGGTATTTTTTATTGTTTACTAGCTTACCCGTCGCGCGTTGCTGCGATCTCCGAAGAAAGGAAATTCAAGGAAACTCGTTATGATAACATTCAATTTACATTGTGTCATTTTTATTGAAACTTATTCATTTTAATATGGAAAACATTTCAAAGTGTCGTTTTAATTCTATTTATTTATTCGAGTGCTTGTGGATACACGATTTTCTGTTTTTCCATTTGGTGCGTACATCAGTATGGGAAAGATTATGAGGGCCCTGGGGGGCCGATATTTAAAAAAAATGTATGCCAGAAACCTTCGCGGGAGTGTACTCAACAACTTTCCAAAGTTTCACGGCGATCAGATGAATGGTGTTTTAATTCTATTTATTTATTTGAGTGCTTGTGGATACACGATTTTTTGTTTTTCCGTCTGGTGCGTATATCAGTATTAGAAAGATTATGAGGGCCCTGGGGGGCCGATATTAAAAACAAAATTATGCCAGAAACCTTAGCTGGAGTGTACTCAACAACTTCCCAAAGTTTCATGCCGATTTTTTGCTCTTCCGTCTTGTGCGTACATCAGTATTCGAAAAATTATGAGGGCCCTGGGGGGCTGATATTTAAAAATAATCTTTGCCAGAAACCTTCGTGGGTGTGTACTCAACAACTTCCCAAAGTTTCATGGCGATCGG
The DNA here is from genome assembly GCF_964261635.1 of Lissotriton helveticus. Taxonomy (NCBI): domain Eukaryota; kingdom Metazoa; phylum Chordata; class Amphibia; order Caudata; family Salamandridae; genus Lissotriton; species Lissotriton helveticus. The sequence continues at coordinate 282,643,379 of NC_136071.1, forward strand.
ATGAATGGTGTTTTAATTCTATTAATTTATTCTAGTGCTTGTGGATACACGATTTGTTGTTTTTTCGTCTGGTGCGAACATCAGTATTCGAAAGATTATGAGGGCCCTGGGGGGCCGATATATATAAAAATGTTATGGCAGAAACCTTCGCCGGAGTGTACTCAACAACTTCCCAAAGTTTCATGGCGATCGGATGAATGGTGTAGTAATGCATAAAGGACAAACAGACAGACAGACATACATTCGTTTTTATATATATAGATTATGTATTGTTTGTTTTAGCGTTCATTTGTATATTGAAATAAGAAAGAAGACATGTTAGTTTTTATTGGGAACATTTTTATTTGCAAACACATGTATTTTCTTTGTTCACAATTAGATTGTTTTCATTTGGTTTTCTTATAAAATGTTACACATTGGGAGGGGCGTGGCCAACCATCATGGCCGATGGACGTAACTCTGATCGGCTCCTCTCCAGGTCGAGCAAAATCCAGTAATGGCGCAGCACTTTCGGCCCCCAAAACCAAATTGCCCGATGTCTGAGGGCGCCTAGAGGTGAGAGGAGTTCCCGGAGGTGAGCTAGGAGCCTCAGGTGCCGTTCATGAAGCGAGGACGTCCTTGTCACCGGAGCCCGCGGCGCCTTCTAAGATGGCAGTTGTTCTCGGGCTCGGTCTCTGCCACGATCGCCGTGGCCCAGTGACCTGAGGGGAGGCTCGCAGTGATTACCATCATGGCGGACATCGGTGGCGCTATCTTTCTACCCCCCCGGAGCCCTCTTTCAGCTAAAACGGAGGAGTGAGCCTCGCATCGGCGTCCGCCCAGCGGACTGAGAAAACCTCTGAGGGAGCGGAAACTCTTGTGGACCAGTCCTGAATGGGACGCCAGGTATGGAGGAGGGTGGAGGGACCCCCCCCGACACGAGAGAGGACCACCAGGAGTGCTTGAAGCAGTCTGGCGCCTGACCTTAAGAAGGCGTTGGTCAGGTGCCATCTCATGACCTTGTTGGGGAGCCCCGACTCATGGTTCTATGTCCAGCATGCTGCCTCAGCCCCCGAAGCCCTCATGGGGTGGGTGAGAAGCTCCTAGACCCACCAGCCTCCAGCAAACGAGCCCTCACCCGGCGAGGCTCTGGTAGAAGTGAGCTCTTTGGCACCAGGCCGAATGGGAGTTGGGTCATGGAAGATGGGTCCCCCATAAGCCCTGGTTTGCGTTGCGGCCGAGGTGAAAACGCCCCTCCAGTCAATCTTTGGACACGGCGCTGAGGGTGTGAGAGGACGGAGAGCGGTTCCTTTCCTTCGACGAGTGGCAAGGGATCACCAAGAAGAATGGAGGGGGTCCCCTGGCCCCGTGAGGCTGGTCTCTGGTGTAGGACACACAGGGCAGCGGCTTGCCCCCTCAAGCAGTGATCCTCCGGCTGACAGCCCTAGCGGTTGTGGCACGCCTGGACCGAGAGTCTGCCCCTCCAGCAAGGTGATACCTGGATCCAACGGAGCCCTGCGCCAACGACGCTGAACATTCACAATCCAACCCAAGAGGATCTTCCAGCCTACTCAGGGGTGCAGAGTCGGGGTGACAGGGCAGGTCCCAGTCCCCACCCCAAATTTTGGTTTTCCTGCTGCAGAACTGCCCGTTTATTTTAATATTTGATATGTTAAATAATTTACACATTTTTTAACAAATATATTTTTTATTACACATTTTTATATTGTTTTCACATTTGCAGTACATAAAACAAATATACATTTTAATATATATTAAATATTCTTGTGTTGAATGTTCTAGGTGGATTTTTAGTGAAGTTTAATCTGTGATATGTAAAGGAAAACATGTAATAGTTTTAGTTAATTAATTAAAAAAAGCACATTTTATATATTTAAATATAAAGTTTTGTTCTTACCTTTTTTTGAGGGATTTTCAGAATAGCTGTTTGTGTAGTAGTTTTTCCTTCTGTGTTCTTTCTCGTAAAGGTCCGCTCTTCCTCCTTGTTTGTCCGTTTTACTGTACATTTTGGGGCATATTCACAAGGATCTATCGCCGAATTAATGGCACTTTATTGCAGCCAAAGTCGTGATAAATTTACCCCACCATTCACAAGCCGGTGCTAACAGCCCACAGCACCACTTTTCTGCAATAGCAGCCGCAAAAAACATCGCCACAGAGGACCCCTACTACTATCGCTAATGAGATGCAGAGTAGGCGTTCCCGTGCAAAAACCCGCGACAACATCACACCTCAACATTCACATAGACCAGACAGATTGGTGATAAGAACACAAAACACGTGATAAGGCGCGTTAGCAGCAGGAATTCTAAACCTGCTCTGACCTGGTGTAAAGTTGGACAGCAGCCTGCACCACAAAAGGGAGCCCAGCCCAGGGCGTCATCGGAAGGGCAACAGATGCCTTGGAGAAACTGATTATGTAGGCCGGACACCCAAGAGGGCCACAACACCCACCAACACCACCCCCAGGACCACCCCACAGACCCCCAGGCAAAGACATGCCACATCAGCTACACCTAAGCATGTACCAAATAATATGCCTAATATCGCACAATCACAACTGGTAGCATGCATGTGTCGTCACAGAAATGAGCATCGCACATTCACTTTCGAAGCAAACAACAAAACTTTATTGAAACAACACAGAAATCAAATGAAGACACATGGCAGCTCCCCTCAACACAATCCGTAGGTTACAGCCTGCACGACAAAAAGACATGGTGAGAAGGTGTGTCCTGCGCACATCAAAGGACAGAGAGAGAGAGAGAGCAAAGGAGAGAGAGAGAAGAAGAGAGGGGGAGAGAGGGAGAGAGAGAGAAGAAGAGAGGGGAGAGAGAGAAGGAGAGAGGGGGAGAGAGAGAAGAAGAGAGGGGGAGAGAGCGAGAGAAAAGAATAGAGGGGAGAGAGAGAGAAGAAGAGAGGGAGAGAGAGAGAAGAAGAGAGGGGGAGAGGGGGAGAGCGAAGAAGAGAGGGGGAGAGAGAGACGACCCTGCGCATCCAGGCCACACTGCTCACCTGCTGCCACCGGTGTGTCTCCAACCACTTGCCGGTACGTGTAGCAGCACACCAGGTCACACATCTGAGACAGAGCCGTCATCTGAAACAAAGTCCAGAGACATGACTGGCACAGTACACACACTTGCACAAGACAACATCGCCCGCCCATGCACACCCAGGCGGAGGCAACCCAACCCCACCCTCCGCCCATCGGAGCATGCCTGCCCATGCACTCCCAGGCAGAGGCATCCCAGCCCCTCCGAACAGGCTCGCCCATGCACCCCTGAGCCAGACTGCTCACCTTCCGCCACCGGCGTGTAGACTGCAGGTCCCACCATGTGCTGCTGCAAGCCACACGCCCGGGGCCCACAGAAATGGCACCCTCCACACCATGCATCTACTTTGCGCAGGCCACCAGGTCACACATCTGGTGCTGGGACTTGATCACACAATGGCATAGGACATACCAGGGCACCCGGCAACATCACAGCCTGCACATCCACTCAGCCCAATGGGTGCCACTAACTCTGTGACCCCGGAAGCAGGGCCACGTGGTGGTAGGCCTGCGCACACCCGCTCAGCAGCTCAAGGTGCCAATGACTCAGTGCACCCAAAGTCACCGTCCCGTGGAAGGGTGCCTGTGCTGGCCGCAATGCAGCATCTGTCAAACACCGTGTCCAACCCCAGTCAGCGTCCTGTGGCGGAGTGCCTGTGCCGGCCGCAATGCAGCATCTGCCACTAACCCTGTTCAACCCCAGTCAGTGTCATGTGGCGGTAAGCCCGTGCCGGCCTCAAGGCCTTGGGTCTGTCATCCAGTCACCAGCGGCAGAGGGGTATGTAACGTCATCGGGCCCTTATATTTGCAGGGTCACATGGTCTGTGACGCCTGTGCCGGGTGGGTGTGGTGTGTGTGCAACCCTGCCCTCAGGGAGAGGCTGTGACATGCTGACAACTAGACCAGTGACCTGCACACCACCAGCGAGTACACCTGCGACGGGTAGCAATGAGGCCCCCCGGAGCGTGAGCGGAGTTGTCTGGCCTGCCATATGCCGGAACAGGGCAGTGCTTGCAAAAATGACTCGTGGGCACTGGGCGTGGTTCAGTCCATGTCCGGACAAGAAAGTGATTGGTGCGTGTGTCCCTGTTGTGGTGTCCACGGGACCCATTACACAATTTGCTATGTAGCACCCTCTCACTGGCATCCCACAGGATGAGCATCATTGACGCAAGGGAAATTACTGTCCCTACATTCATGCACATATACATACATGAATGATGAAAGACATGACACAGCAGTGCGTCACTGGATGTTTATTGCACATCCAGTGCTTTTCCGCAGCTGGAGTGGGTTAGGGAACTGCAGAATACACCACATTATATGGGCGCGTGAAGGGCCAGCCTGAGTCCATCCGTGGAAGGCAAGTACTGCGCAAGAGGAGGTGTGAAGTCCGCAGTCTGGTAGCGGTGTCATTGGTCATCAAACAGGTTGTGGCGATACAGTCGCTGTCCAAGGTGAGTGCATCTGAGTAAATCGGGGGTCAGTGGAAGGTCATGAAGCCATGTGCAGGACCAACCGGGAACAGGCCAGGTGGCGGGAATGAATGCAACTGAGCCGTTCTGATCACAGTCCCAACCATGTCCTCGTCCCCAGATATCTGCCCTGCCCCACCTGGGGGTGCTGCTGTACCGACTGCGGCACTGTGTGGCACTGACACCTCAGGTGCCGGAGGTGGTCTTTCTGCCACACTGTATGGCACTGTCACCTCAGGTGCCGGAGGTGCTCTTTCTGCCACATTGTTTAGCACTGTCACCTCAGGTGCCGGAGGTGGTCTTTCTGCCACACTGTGTGGCACTGTCACCTCATGTGCCAGAGGTGGTCTTTCTGCCTCCCTGTGTGGCACTGTCACCTCATGTGCCGGAGGTGGTCTTTCTGCCACACTGTGTGGCACAGAGACCTCAGGTGCTGGAGTGGTTAGGCGTGCCGCACAGGGAGGCATAGCCACACCAGGGGGCGGAGATGTGGATGGTGTGGGGACAGCAGCATTCAACATCGCCATGCCTTGTGGCAGCAATGCCATGATGAGGAACTGCAGGGCATGGTAGATCCCTGCTACATTCTGCTGATGTGGAGCGGTGGCTGCCATCCTTTCCGCCTCCATCCGTACCCTGTAATCTATGAGCCTCCGCAAGTGTGCCAACTCATGGCTGGTATCGCTGGAGCCACTCTGAGTGGACAGGTGTTCTTCTCTCCATGTCATGACTCCACCGATGTCAGTCAGGGCTCGTTGGAGACCGCGGAGCGGGGCTACACACCAAAGGATAGCGTCAAGTTTGGTTGCCATGTTGCCAAAGCCCAACCGCACCTGCTCTGCGGTGTCCCTCTGGCCCTCCAGCACACGGCGTTGGAAGGATATGTGTTGTTCCCGGGGGTCTTGGGGGGTGCCAGGGCTGTGGGTGCCTCTTGCTAGGTGGTTTGGGTAGTGGGTGGGGTCTCCCTGAGGCAGCTGGCCTGCCCTGATCCCGGAGGTGAGTTGTCGATGAGGTCCATGATGTCTTGGATGGCTTGGGTGTCGATGGTGGTGTTGTCCTCCTCGTCATCAGTGAAGATTGACTGAGACTGCTCTGCAGGTGGTGTTGACAGTGCCCCTGCGATGTGAAGGGGAGATGGTGTATTACAATGTGTCCACATGTATGTAGCCGCATGGTACATGTTGACATTCAGACAGCATGGCATTGTACATTGTGACAGTCTGTATATCTGGTCGAGGACCCAGAGTCATTGTGGGTGTGCACTGTGCTGTGCTTGATTGTGCATGTGTGCCATTGTGCCCGTCTCCTCCTGTCCCCCCAGTACCTGGTGGTCACTCACCCTGTTACTGTTGTGTTGTGTCCTATCGAGCAGTCTCCACACTGATGACTGTCGACACCAGCTCCTCCATGTCATCCAGCTCGAGCTGTGGCGCTGGCCCCCACCTCCAGTCTGCGTTTCTGCTTTCCGGTTGGCCGAGAGTTTCTCCTTGGTCCGCCGCTTGATGTCATTCCATCGCCTCTTGACCTCGTCCATTGTCCTCTTGTGCTCCCTGATGGCATTCACCTTGCCCACTATATCCCGCCATATTCCATTTTTGGTGCCCAATGGCATGTTGAAAGTGACGAACAGTAGTTGATGGTGTTTCATCACCTCCGTGACTATGATCCTGTTCGCCTGCGGACTGAACTTCGTCTTCCTCTTCTTCTTTTCCTTGCCCTTCCCTGTCCCTGAGTTCCGGGCTGGTCGCCCGGGGTGCTTGTGGGGTTGCGCATGTCCTTTGTGCCTGCTCCGGCTGCCTCCATGGTGCTTGGGTGTTGGTCAGTTTGTGTTTGGGTGTTTTTTTCTACTTTTATGGTGATTTTTCCCGCCTGCCAGGTGTGTGTTGCAGGCCTGGCGCTGCTTATTGCTGCTTTCCTCGCGCTTGGGCCCATCGCAGGTTTTTTGGTGTTGTGGTTTGTATTTTTCTCACCATCGAGATGGTTGTATCGCGGACGTTGTCTGCGGTTTCGGCCCACTATTGCATGCTACCACTTGTTGTGAATTCCACATTGACACTGGGTTATTTTCCCGCGATAGGCTGCGTTATTCAAAGTTGCGTTACGCTACTCTTGCGGTAGTTATCACACGTTTTTGTGAATATACCCCTCAGAGTTGATTAGTTGATTGTTTGTACAGTGTTTATTTAATTAGTTAGAGTTTTCTATTGGTTTTTGTTTGTTTAGTTTAAATTTACTGGTCGAGATAGCTTTTTTGAAGTTTTTAGCTGATACTTTTTAATGTTTTTAATGTTTATTATGTTTATTAAAAGCTTGTTTTTATTTTTTCGATGTTTGTGTATTCCTTTTTTGTTTATTGTGTGTCAATTTTTTTGCATACAATATTTTTGACACAATCTTTGTGCAGATCGATGTTATAGGAGTCTATCTTGTATCAGCGATCCATGCTAGAGCCCGTATTTCCTCATGGTTTGTTTACTCCATCCAAACCTACCATCCCCAATGTATTGTGGTTGCCAAGTAGTACGTTCAGTATGTCAGCACTATCATTTTGCCACATTTTGCCATTTGTATGGCAAAAATTACAACCTTTATGTCTGGGCCTTCATTTTTTAACGGCTGCACTCCCTTATGCCAAAAATTACCTTCAACATGCCAGTGCCAGGAAGTTTTCCTCGGTGTCCCCATATGCCAGCTCACTTTCACTCACTTTCACACAATTTCACTCTCATTCACTCTCTCTCTGCTTTAACTCACAAGCTCTCACTCATTCAGATTCATACTCATTCCCACTCACCGTTACTCACACACTAATGTACCTTCAAACTCACTGATTCTCACTCTCACTCATAAAAAGCACTTACACACACACACACACACACACTCTTTCACTAGCACATATGCCCACTCCCAGCTACTGGTGAACATGGGCTCTGATTTTAACTCCTGGGATACAGGTGCTCTACTTTAATCAATAGGTTTCAGTAGGCTACTCAGACCTCTGGGCCCTGGTACAACTGCACTTGCTGCACAATTAACAGTACCCCCTGACTCACTCCCACTCCTTCTCACAACCTCTCCCTCACTCACTCATTCTAACTTACTCACACTGCTTTACTTACTCACTTTCTTTCATTTATTCATACTCGCTCAAACTCACTGATTGATTCTCACACTCTTTCACTCTCATTGGCAGTCTCAAACTCACTAAATTAACACTCACAATCTCACTGAAACTTATCTCTCTAAGCCACTGACAAAAACACTTTCACTCACACATGCACAGAGAAACTACACTGTATATTTGTACTTACGTTTCCTTCTGTGCTGGAAATTCAAAGGCTCAATGGCAGTAGCAGAACAGTAATCTGGTGCTGGGCATTGTAACCAGCAAGCAATGATTCGAAAAGAGGTGCCAGGCAGAGCAGCAGGTCAGGATTAAGAGGAAGGCCCACTTCAAGCCCTCGCCAAGCTTTTTGATAGGGCTGGAAGTTAAGCCCTATAAGAAGCTGGGACACTCCTGAGGATCTTCCCCATAATGAGCTGTGTGACTACTCATTGGCATCAGGGATACACTGTTGTGTGCCATGATAGCCCCATTTTAACAGATACACTGTGCTGACTAAGGCATACACAGTATGTCTGCTAAATAAAAAGGATTTTGCCTGAGTGAGGGGCTTGTAGTTGAACTACACCCCTCACATGTGCAATCCAGACATTCATCTACAGAGTGCTGTGTTTTTAAACAATATTTTGCAGATGGATGGTTGCTCAGCATTACCAGCCACCTCTTCCACAACCTGTCATTGGAAGCTTGGGGCAGAGGCGGAGCAGGCTGACCTGCCACTGGCAAACAGGGCCGGCTCTAGGGCGGTGCGATCAGTGCCACCGGATGCTGACTTTGGGGGGGACCTGTGTTTTCAACCATAGTATGGTTTAAAAGCAACTGCTGCCTCATTTCTGGCCTTCAGAAATTTTCAGGCAACCATAAAAATGTCAAGTAACTCTGGTGATTGATGTACCTGCTGCAGAGAGATCTGAGTTTTGACTCATCATAAAGTAGCACAGGAGGTTAAAATACCTGCTGCATAGCACTTGTACCATGGAGATCACAAAGTGCATACAATGTAAACAGGTCAGTGTGTTATTGCTTCTGTCTGAGAGCCCCTTTTGTTACTTGCAGCTTATAAATTCAAATCCTAGTATCGAATAGTGAGATATAAACTATCGTCATCATTGGTAACGTCATTACCCAACTATGGTGTAACGTTTAAAATTGTGAATTTGTGCTTCTCCAGACCACTCACTCTTGAATATACTGTCTACCAGTAGGGATTACTTGTGACTCTTACAGCTTGTAGTCCTCTGTCTGATGTAATATCCCCTATACACTGATTTCCACACTTATGGTTCATTGTCTCTGTGTAATGTGAATGTGATGTAAAGTGCTTTGACTCCTTACGCTGGCATGAGCGGTGCTATGAAACAAAAGAAATCCATGAGAAAGAGGAAGTGGTTATGGAGACTTGAGGGGCCCTGTTAAAGGGTGGTAGTGAGGGAATGCGTGGAGGGGGGCGCTAACAAACATTTTCGCACTGAGCGCCACCAAAGCTAAAGCCGGCTCTGCTGACAAAATTTGTGTTTTTATGAACACTGCTAATTTCTATAATTAGCAAAATGGGCAAAGGCTCACAGAATTATGCGGCACCTCGTAGTATCCGTGCTGCGCCCTGACGCCCCTCAAGAGGAACCAGCACTGGCAGGAGAACTGAAAACCCTACATGATACTCTTACTCAGCATTTCAGACCTGTTACTTTTTCATAAACTTTTAAAATCATATCTCTTTAATCTACAATCATTTTTTTAGTCTTGTATGTCTGGTTTTAGCGCCATGAAGGTTTTGCGTATGTGTGTTTTCTTAATAAGCTCAATTCAATACAATCCTAATTTGCTGTACACATAATACAGTCAATAATCAATTTTTGATAGGGCTGGAAGTACAGCCCTATAAGAAGCTGAGACACTGCTGAGGATCCTCCCCATGATGAGCTGTGTGACTACTCATTGGCATCAGGGAGACACTGTTGGGTTCCTTGATAGCCCCATTTTAACAGATATACTGTGCTAAGGCATACACAGTATGTCTGCTAAATAAAAAGGATTGTGCCTGAGTGAGGGGCTTGTAGTTGAACTACGCCCCTCACATGTGCAATCCAGACATTCATCTACAGAGTGCTGTGTTTTTAAACAATATTTTGCAGATGGATGGTTGCTCAGCCCTACCAGCCACCTCTTCCACCACCTTTCATCGGAAGCTTGGGGCAGAGGCAGATCAGGCTGACCTGCCACTGGCAAACAGGGCCGGCTCTAGGGCGGTGCGATCAGTGCCACCGGATGCTGACTTTGGGGGGGACCTGTGTTTTCAACCACAGTATGGTTTAAAAGCAACTGCTGCCTCATTTCTGGCCTTCACCAATTTTCAGGCAACCATAAAAATGTCAAGTAACTCTGGTGATTGATGTACCTGCTGCAGAGAGATCTGAGTTTTGACTCATCATAAAGTAGCACAGGAGGTTAAAATACCTGCTGCATAGCACTTGTACCATGGAGATCACAAAGTGCATACAATGTAAACAGGTCAGTGTGTTACTGCTTCTGTCTGAGAGCCCCTTTTGTTACTTGCAGCTTATAAATTCAAATCCTAGTATCGAATAGTGAGATATAAACTATCATCATCATTGGTAACGTCATTACCCAACTATGGTGTAACGTTTAAAATTCTGAGTTTGTGCTTCTCCAGACCACTCACTCTTGAATATACTGTCTACCAGTAGGGATTACTTGTGACTCCTACAGCTTGTAGTCCTCTGTCTGATGTAATATCCCCTATACACTGATTTCCACACTTATGGTTCATTGTCTCTGTGTAATGTGAATGTGATGTAAAGTGCTTTGACTCCTTACGCTGGCATGAGCGGTGCTATGAAACAAAAGAAATCCATGAGAAAGAGGAAGTGGTTATGGAGACTTGAGGGGCCCTGTTAAAGGGTGGTAGTGAGGGAATGCGTGGAGGGGGGCGCTAACAAACATTTTCGCACTGAGCGCCACCAAAGCTAAAGCCGGCTCTGCTGACAAAGTTTGTGTTTTTATGAACACTGCTAATTTCTATAATTAGCAAAATGGGCAAAGGCTCACAGAATTATGCGGCACCTCGTAGTATCCGTGCTGCGCCCTGACGCCCCTCAAGAGGAACCAGCACTGGCAGGAGAACTGACAACCCTACATGATACTCTTACTCAGCATTTCAGACCTGTTACTTTTTCATAAACTTTTAAAATAAAATCTCTTTAATCTACAATCATTTTTTTTTCTTGTGTGTCTGGTTTTAGCGCCAAGAAGCTTTTGCGTGTGTGTGTTTTATTATTCAACTCAATACAATACAAACCTAATTTGCTCTGCACATAATACAGCATGCCTGCAGAAAACCAAAAATAGAATCCAAGCATCTTCATGAATAAAACATGCGTTCAAAACTGAAATAAAATATTTTTTAAAACTTGCAATGTAAGAATGATATACTCACCACAAGAGCAGAGTTCACATTTAAAGGCACACCACAACGCGAATTATTAAAACGGTATAAAGGGATATAAATACTGGCGTACTGGTTTCCAAGGCAATACAACGATTAAAATATTATATTGTTAAGCAGCACTATAATCATTCCGGAGGAGCAGCACGCAAATATTAAATTGTAACGCTTTCAGAAGTAAAAAAAAAAAAGGAAGTAAAACTGCACATAAAATGTTAATGAAAGGTCCTTGTTGCACGAGAGAAATAAAAAAGCATTTCGCTTTTACACTGTGGTCGCCATTGGAAGACATCCACGTACTCGTAAACTGGAAATATAAGCGCTTGTCAACAAGGTCACTAAAACAACTACAATACTGTGTCTACACGTATTTTTAAAGCGCACGTTCCCTTGGGGCTGAATAACATGTTTTTGTCACCCATTTTAATGGTGCTGTCTTTGACGCCCTCTGAAAGGTTAAAGGTTAAGTGGACTCTCTGAGAATCAAACCTGTGACTAGGAGTTTATGACACAAACTCATAAAGCGGAAGCCTCATTTCGCTGAGCTACATCTGTTGTGTAACGTTGATATTGTTAGCATGGTGATGCAGGAAAAAATAAGAAAGGGGTATGAACAAATAGCAGTTTCAGCCTTGTTGACACCGTATTCTAATCATTCTCGTAAAATCTAATTTCAAGCTCACCCGAACACGTTCAGTAGAACATTGAAAAGCATACACCAAAATCACTAGCACCAAAGCGAATAAATAAAAAAAAGTCTCAACTGCCTGTAAAAATGCACGCATGAATGAAAAACAACACAGGAAGATAAAGGCTCAATGCGGTCACATTGTCTCCATCAAATTAACTAATGGAAATAATTACACGAATAAAGTTCATAGCCGCGAAATGAAACATTACAGAAAGTTATGGAAGGTGTAAAGCCATGTAGAAAATGTGTAATGCATGCAACATGGGCAGTACAAGAAACAAGCATTTGGAATGCAATAGGTCTCAGATTACTGGAAGTTTGAGCTATTGCTGTTTTAAATGATAATGTTTGTTAGGCTTTTTTGTTAAAATGTATCCCAGCAGAAGAATAAACAACAAAATAACATCCAGGAAGTAAGAAAAGGGTGGAGTACCACAGGCTGTTACTAGATGTCCCTGTGAAGTTATAAAGCAACCTCTATTAGCGGCATAAGGTACCGCACCCTTACTTATGCTACTGCTGGGATATTTCTTAACAAAAAAAAAAATATAATCTAACAAGCATTGTTATTTGTAACGCCAATAGCTCAAACTTTCAATAATGCGAGACCTATAGCATTGTAAAGAATTGGTTTTGTCTGTCCTTGTACACAATACGACCTCTGGGCGCTTATTGGTTGGGAAATTGTCATTTGTCAGCCCAAAATTGGGAAGAGATGGCGTGGAGGCTGGAAGTGTTTGAAGTGGAATGGCTTTGAAGGTTGGAAGCGGGGGAGAAAAGGTTGATACGTTTTGAGACTCAGTGGTACGAATGCTGAAAGAGCCGGTATAAGGCGCAGAAAAGAGGCAACAAAGGCCCAGAGGAGTAACGAGGCAGTTAGAAGTGGTGGATTATTAATCTGGGGGGGTGGTAATGGTATGAGAATGGCCAGAAGTTGTATGGGGTTGGTTAAGTTGGTCTGAGGGTTAGACCAGGTGGAACGACAGTTAGAAGTTGCTGTTTGGCATTTAAAGTTATTATTATTTGATTTTTTATTATGTTTATTTTGGCATTGCAAAAGAAACACAGAGCGGTGTACCATTTGCCATCCAATGTGCATCTTAGACGTACAATGAATGTGTTCCTCTGATCAATACAGTAAGTTCTATTGCGACATGCTTATTATTGGCCATTTTTAGGTCGAGCCTGGGGAGCGCATGTGCTGCCCTGTGAGGCATGCTGTATTGGAGTATGGACTTGAAGCTCTGCCCACTCTCCGCCCACATTTTTCATTGGCTTGTGTCATGTCCACTGTACACTGTGGTTGTTCATTGGTCAAAAGACTTAGTAGTCCCACCTTAGTAATGCTTTGTCTTATTTTGTAACCTCGCATGGCGCCACCCTCTGTTTCGTGTGTTGAAGCTCTGTAGCTCTGTAGTCTTCAATTACAGCCTCCAAGCTCAGGACACAATATCTCCTAAAGCTTTTTAAAATTTTAATAGCATGCATTTATGAGCGTTTGAGCTATTGGCATTGCAAATGACAATCCCTTTTATTTATCTGTTTTAAAAACAACATACTTATAAAAGGCATTTACAATGCCAATAGACCATTGTCTCATAAATGTGAGACCTACTGCTTTGCAAATGCGTGTTTACATTATCATAATGCAAGTACCCTAACGAAACAGTGATGTACTGAACTTTGCCCCATCGCTAAGTCATTGCTACTTGGGTGTTAGAAGTTATGATATAAATGCTAGATATGGCGATGGTATGATGTGGTTAATAGAGGTAGAATGGCGGCTATCTGGCTCAGGAAGGGGTTTAGGTGCAGACCTATGATTTCATTGATGTGTTAAGGTAACAGAGGTGGCAGGATTATTAGTCACTGCAGCACTGGTGTTCGGATCAGTTTATGATAGAAAGGGTTGAACTTGGAGGGCACAGCCAAGTGGTGAAAGGACAGATAAGAGAGGGGCGACTTGACATGATGTTTAAAAGAGAGGTGAACAAGGGATTGAAGACCCCACAGGGCGATGGTTAGATGCTTTGGTATGAGTATTGAGGGAATGTGAGGGTCAGAGAGGGGTGAATGCATGACAGGATGTTACGAGCAATGGAGAGGTTTATAAGGTGTGTGAGGCCTTGCCCGTCTGGTGAACTAGGTAGTGGAAGCGCTTGCTCCTGAGTTATGTGTGAATTTTCAAGGTCACAGGTTTAAACCCCAGAGGGCAGACTCTACCTTTAATCACTCTGTGGGTGATATTATGGATATCATAATTGACATTAATCGTTTACAACGTATGGATGATATGCGAAGGGTGCGATTGAAAGCGCTAGGCGAACGACACAGATGTTGAATATTGTGCGTCTTCAGTATCAAGGCAGGGGCCAGTTAGCTATGGGAGTACGCTAGGGACTCCCAGAGCTATGAAAGTGCGCTCACGTACAATAAATGCTGTTCTCTTCCAGGAACGGAACTGCAGGCCAGTAAGTCTCAGCACGTATGCTTCCCTGCATCTTTGTTTTTAGGTCTAGTCTAGATACAGTTGTAGGCAATGCACATTGTCGTGTCGATAAGGATCACGTTTTCATGAAAGAATACAGGACACAGGTTTGTAGATACTTCTTCTTTATTCTCTAGGTGGGGTGCATGGTATGGCACATCTGTCCTCGTCCTTGGTCCTCGATATACTGTCCTCTTCCTGTCCCTACAGGATGTGGTGTCCAGTGACCTGGTCACTGCCATGCGACCCGCAGGGTCCTAATGCCCTACGTCTGTGGTCACCTACTGTCAGGATGTCACATCTCTCCCTTTGTCACAAACAAAGCTTATGTTACATACATAAACATCAATGTTCCATATCGTCTTCTCCTTTTTGTTTTCTTGTGCTGGTAGAGATAGGGGAGAGAGAGAGAGAGAGAGAGAGAGAGAGAGAGAGAGAGAGAGAGCGAGAGAGAGAGAGAGAGAGAGAGATTCGTTATTCTACATCTCTTCAATTAGTCTTCGTGGCTTCCTGCACACTCTGCTCGGTCTTGTCTCTCTGCTGTTTTCGTGCTCACTGTCTTCCACTTTTAGTGGTTTTTCGCAATCCACTTGTCCTTCATCTTCTCCTTTCAGTTCCTTGAAGTGGGCGCTGTTTCTTGTTATTCTTTGATGGTCAGATTCTGCCGTCACCATTGATCCCTTTACTTTGGTCACTACTAACGGATCTTTTGAAAATGGGCTGTCTGACTTCCGTTGTTGTCTCTGCTTCACCAACACCAGGTCCCTTTCTTGTAACTGCCGTTCAGATGCGTGTCTTTTCTTGTCAGCATATTCCTTCATTTTTCTCTTGGCTTCTTGATCTCTTTCCATTATGTCACTTCGATCAGTGCTCCCCTTGGCATCTATTTGAGGCAGTCTTGTTTTGCTTGATCTTCCCAATACCAGTTCAGCTGGACATCGACCTGTGGAGCTGTGAGGGGTATTCCTGTAGTCTCTCAGCACTTGACAATGCCTCGATGCGATTCGTGAGCCAGTCCAACTGTTCTTTTCCTTAGTCTGTGAGGTATCACTATTCTTGATCCTCTCATCAAAATCCCGTTCTCGGTTTCAGATAGTTCTTCACTTATCTTTTTGAAAGCCAGTAGTTCTTCTTTCGTTACTCCTTCGCCTGTGGGTGTGTTGTTGTTGATATGTCTCCATCTCTGCTGTCGCACCACATTCCCGATTGCCTGCAGTGTCGGGTCTCTTTTTGTTTCTTGCTCGAGTTCTGCAATCGTTATCGACGCAGGAGTGTTTTGTTGGAGGATGAAGTTGAGGTATTCCTCTGCCATGGTGGTGCCATTTTCTCGATATGGTAATGGGTGTCTCGACATGTAGTCAGCTGGGTTGTGCTCCTTTCCGGGCTTGTGGACAATTTTGAAGTTGTAGTCCATCAACCTGATTCCCCATCGCTCAATTCTTGGTGGTATCTTGGCATTCGGATTTCCATATATGGTGACTAGTGCCTGGTGATCTGTAACAATTGTGAATGGCTTTCCGTAGACGAACATGTGGTAATTTTCACATGCCCACACTACTGCCAAACTCTCTTTTTCTGGTTGAAAGTATGCTCTTTCAATGTCTGGCAGGCTCTTGCTTCCGTATGCTACAATCCGTCGTGGCGAGTCTCGTCCCGGCTCGTGCTGTGCCAGTATTGCACCCAGACCCACTGGGCTGGCATCCACTGTCAACTCAGTGCACAGGTTTGGGTCAAAATATGCTAGGTGGTCCACTGCCGTTACTGACGCCCTTATTTCTTCAAATGCTTTGCTGCACTCTGCAGTCCATTCAAATGTTTGGCCTTGTTTCGTGAGTTCTCGTAGTGGGGTGCTTACTGTTGCGAAGTCCTTTATGTATCTCGCACAGTAGCTGGCAAGGCCGAGGAATGAGCGTACTTCAGCGACATCTTTAGGTTCTTTTGCTTTTTCCAGAGTGACCACTTTGCTGCGATCTGGTCTCATTCTTTTTTTTGAGAATATGTGTCCAAAGAACACCAGCTCCTCTCTTCCCAATTCACATTTCTTTTCGTTGACAGTTAGGCCCACCTCCTCTAGATGTGAGCATACTTTTCTCAGTGCTTTGTCATGTTCTTCATCTGACTTGCCAAACACCAGGATGTCGTCGCTGTAGTTCAAACTGTTTTTTATCGGTCTAATTATTTGCCGGATGGTTTCTTGGAAGATTTCAGCTGTTGACGATATTCCGAAACTTAATCGCTTGTAGCGAAATAGACCTAGGTGTGTTGAAAATGTTGTTATGTACCTTGACTGTTGGACTAGCTCTAGTTGATGGTATCCTTTGCATAGGTCTAGCTTGGAAAATCATCTCATTCCCGTCAAGCAGCTAATCATGTCATCTAGGTGTGGGCCAGGATGGCGTTCTCTTTCGATGGCGGTGTTGGGAATTCTCATATCCACACATATTCTTATTTGTGTGCTGTCCTTTTTTGGTACGGCAACTATTGGGGACACCCATGGCGTGGGCCCCTCCGCCGGCTCTATGATGTCTTGCTCTAGTAGTGCCTTTATTTCCTCTTCTACCTGTGGCTGTAGGTGAATCGGTACCCTCCTGTGGTGTTGGGCGACAGGTCTGACCGACTCGTTTATGTGTAGGGTGATCTGTCGTCCTTTCAGTTTTCCCAGTCCTTTTGTTAAATTCGGGTACTCCTCTAGGATGCTTCTTTTGTCGGACACATGGTATGTCATCTGTAATAGGCCCATGATCTTCGCTGTGACATTGCTCAGTAGACACGGTGCGGGGATATCTCCTCTTAGTACATGAATTTCTTCTGTGACTGTCTTACCCTTGTGCGTCATGGTGTCCGTGAACTTTCCCATGTTTGTCACTGGATTTTGTGCACCCCAAGTGAATACTCGTACATTTGATGGTTGCAGGTGTGGCTTTCTCTTCATTTTATCGTATTCAGTGGCGCACATGATGTTGCATGTGGCCCCGCTGTCTAGCACAAATTCTGCTTGGTGTGGCCCTACTTCAATGGTCACCCAGTCTGTCTTCTTTATTGACTGCTTGTCCACCAGTCTGATGTGTTCTTCCTTGTGGTCATCGTCTGTGGACATGAGGTATAAGCGTTCTACCCTCTCTGGTGTTTCTTCGTCTTCATCTCCCGACTCCAGGGATGAGCTCCTTGTGGTGGCTTCCATGTGACGCACATGTCTGTTAGTGGGTATTCTTTGTCTCCCTGGCCTGGCCCTTTCATTTTTGAATTGCATTCCTTGGCACATGGTGGCGAAATGGTTGCTTCTATTGCATTTTCGACATATTTGACCAAACGCTGGGCATGTTCCTCGATGTGGAAATTCCAGGCCGCACCTGTAGCACTGGGACTCTTGTTTTCTTGTCGCCTGGCCCTTCGACCCTTTCTTCCAGCTTCCAGTTCTACTCTTGTCTGTCATTCTGTCTACTTGCTCCTCTCGTCGGTCCATCTGTCTTGCGTGTGCCATTGCTCGTGCTTCTGCTCTCGCTAAATCCAGGATCCTTTCTAGTGTGGTTGGTTCTTTCAGTATTCTCGTACGAAAGTCTGTGTCACGACAGCCTGCTATCAATCTTAGACGGATCGCTTGTTCATTGTCGTACTTCTCAAATTCGCAATGTGCTACTAGTTTCCTTAGTCTCGTTGCGAAGTCATCCATTGACTCTTCCGGCTGCTGAAAAGCTATGTTAAAGCTATATCTTTCAAAGTCAATGTTTCTTTGGGGATCGAATTTGCTCGTTAGGCACTTTATTAGTCCTTTGTATGTGCTCCTCTCGCTCTCTGGGAGCGTTATTAAGAGGTCGTCTATGTCATCTCCAGCCAGATTTAGGAATAATCCTAGCTTTTTATCTTCAACTACATCAGTTGCTTCCATGTATCGCTCGAACTTCACAATCCACTTTTCCCATTGTATTCCCACTTGTGGCTCCGAAACGCTGAATGGCATCGGTCTGCGATACTGTGCACTGTGTTTTGTATCAGGCATCTTGTCTTACTGTTTCTTTGATGCTCGTTTCTTTCTTCTGGCTGTTTGGGGTGTTTGTATTGTGCTTGTACTTCCTTTTATGTTTCCCCTTTGATTTCTGTGACTGTAGGCTCTTTTCTGTGCCTTTTACACTTATTTGCACTCTCTTTTATGTTTCCCCTTTATATTTCTGTTACTGTAGGCCCTTTGTTGTGCCTCTTATGCTTGTTGTCCTTTATTTCCTGTTATATCTGCTCTTGCTTCGATATTGCCTGTCTTTAAGATGGCCGCCATGCACTTTTGATGGTCATTTCTTGTCTGTGTCCCACACAAAATGGCCGCCGAGATTTCGATCGTGAAATCTCGCGTTGCCTGGTCCTAAGATGGCCGCCGCGTTGCTGCGCTGCTTTTATTGGCTGCTTTTGCCTGACCCTGTTATGGCCGCCGGGATGTGTCTCTCTCGCGAGACCTCGCGCTTTAGTTTTCAAACGCGAGGACCTCGCGCCTCCAATCTCGGGCACTAGCGCGTCTCTTCTCAAGCTCCTTACCGCGCTTTGAGGATGTTGGTGGACGCTGTCGGGGTGGGCTCCCGTGTAGCTCCTCGCGTCTTCCTTTTTGCCGTTTCCGGTGGCGGACGGTTTGTTTCACACGTGGGGTCGTCTCCTTCGTCGCCAGATGTCGTGTCGATAAGGATCACGTCTTCATGAAAGAATACAGGACACAGGTCTGTAGATACTTCTTCTTTATTCTCTAGGTGGGGAGCATGGTATGGCACATCTGTCCTCGTCCTTGGTCCTCGATATACTGTCCTCTTCCTGTCCCTACAGGATGTGGTGTCCAGTGACCTGGTCACTGCCCTGCGACCCGCAGGGTCCTAATGCCCTACGTCTGTGGTCACCTACTGTCAGGATGTCACACACATGTCCTAAAAAAGAAGTGGGGGGACTAACCAAGTTAGGCAGTATGCAAGTGACATCATGACATCACTGTTCTCAGCTCGTTCTCAGGGCGCGGTTGTTTTTGCTGCTGCATTGATTGAGCCAGGGCCCGAGTCGGGGTACCACGCGGGTGGATGGCGTCCCCCCACTTATTTTACCCGGTTTTTACCGGGTGGACGCCATCCCCCCCTCGACCCAGGGCTCGAGTCGGGTACCACGCTGGTGGATGGCGTCCCCCCACTTATTTTACCGGGTTTTTACCGGGTGGACGCCGTCCCCCTTGTCCAAAAGCTGGACTTTCAATTATGGCGTTACTTGCCCGCACAGCCGCCCCGTCGATCTCCCTTTACCCAGTGACTCGAGAGATATGTGCAATTGGAATTTTACCTGCATTATTACTATTATAATGTTATTCATAATGCAAAGCAAGGAGAGTTTTAAAACCAGGACTGGCTGAAATCGCCCACTTGGCAGTGGAAACCTTGAGAGCTCGATAACTGAAGCAAATGGAGCCACACATTCACTCTGTGGCCTCTCTGGGGCGAGATCTGAGCTCATTCAGAATGCTGCTCATGCCCTTGCTTCTCTGATGCAATCGCATCTAAGGGGTGAGCGAGGGGAGGCAATGAGTCTGCTGGTGCAAGCCACCTTTTGTGACATCACTTCCTGTTGTGACGTCACTTCCGGTGACACCACCTAACTTGGAGCGCCCCCCACTTCATTTTTTCGGACTTGTGCCCTGGATTGAGCTATGGTTCAAGCAAGGCTCGTTTTTATGGTCACTAGAGCTAAAGGCCACACAGATCACTATGTCCTTGCTCTTTTGGCTGAAAAAAGTGAAGTAAAATGCTCATCAGGGTGACTTCTGCAGAGGTGCAAGTGGGGCAATGCACACATTTTGAAAATAAAGGCACGTGTCCGCCATTGCCCGCTTACTCCGACAAAAAGGAAGGTGTGCAGCCACTATGGTAAAGCGTGTCACACTGCCAAAAAAAAAACATGTTTTATAAATCAAAAAGGTGCAAGTTGGGCTAGCTGCGCATTTTGAAAATATACCGCACAGCCACCATTGGTAATAAAAACAAATCAGGTGAGCCGTGCATTTTGAAAATATCATGCACGTCCGCCATTGCTAATAAAAATGAAGTGCTAGTGAAAAAAAATGCAATGTGGCTAAAATTGAATTGGGCGAGCCGCTCACAAAATAAGAAAAGTCGTGCAGATGCTATTGTTAAAGTTCAAGCATGGTGTACTGCGCTGCAAAAAAAAAAAAATCAGTAACAGGAGAGCGTGCCATGCTTGCATCAGCAGGTAGGAGTAAGTCATGTAAGATAACAGTGCTTACAGACTGTAAATAAAACATATCGAGGAACAACAGATGTAAGAGGGGCAGTCCTCATGGCAAGTTACAACATGAGAAAAGGAGGTACTAAGGAGGGACTAATAAGCCTATTAACAAATCAAAAGCCACCAATTTACAAAGGACAGTAAAGGAGCCAATTGAAAAGATGGGCGGGAAAATGGGTGGAGCTTAAATTCCATACCTGAATACGGCATGTCTTGAAGAAATAGCGCAAGCACTGCCTAGGCAGGACCTATTAAAAAAAAGTTTTTGATCAATGTAGAAACACATGTTTAAACAAACAACAGCACACAAAGAGTAAAGGTTAGCACATTAATGCACACCATTTAAAACCCTGTAAATAACCGAAATGCGAAACAGCATACATTTTTATTGCAGTCAATAAACTTATGTAAATGTAAATGTATTTGAGCTTGTAAAGCGCACTGCTACCCGTCCGTAGGTTTCCTGGCGCTGTATAACTCTGGGGAACCCGTCCTGGCTTTCCCTGTGGGATGGTCCCTGCTGGGAGTCCCCAAGGTGGAGCCAGGCATCCCCGGAATTGATGGGGCCGTTGTGGAGATTAGGCAAGCTAATGCCCAGAGTTGCCGAGTGGAACCCCTAATTAGAGTAAGCACCGAAGCGAGAATTATCGAGTCCGCTGACCCAAATCCACGACCCTGCCGCGTCGGGAATTGAACCCTGGTCCCGGGCCGACTTCTGCTCCCGGGTCTGCCGCCTCTAACCAGTGAGCCACACCACTCCACTCCACATGTAAACATGTAAACAAATGTGATCACTCCGCCACAAAATCAAAATAGCAAGCTGCGACAAAATGCAGATCCAGGCAAGAACACGGAACCAATGATGTTATCTGAAGTACACAGGCAAAACTGTCACTCAGCCTAACAGCCACTGCCTTCAACTGATAAAAGCGTTCTGTTAAAAACAAGAAATAACAAGTAAACACCAATGGCAATAAAGAATGCACCCGCTCTCAAACTACATTTATGGGCTACATAGGCTGAGACAGTCTTTGATTGTACTGCAGCTACATCAGTCAGGAAATGTGTAGTGGAAATCTAATTCATGATAACTAAAGCGTCCAATGTGACCAGGGCACACAATGTTGATGAACGACATAGACCCTAAATGCAGTGGGAAACTGGTGTAAGTACAAGTGCATCCAACCCTCTTTATTGGCAGGGTCACCTGACTGATGATGCTTGTGAGGGATGCATATGGGTGTCTATTGAGGGTGTAGGTATGGCTGTTAGGTGCTTGGAATGATAGTGGAAACTTTCACTTTTAGTCTTTTATTTCTGCCTAGTGCCCAAAAGGCCCCACTAGAAAGGGCTCTTCCTGCACCTCTAGTAGTTTCTCTGCTGCCAGGATTTAGTCTGGCGGGCATTGAGCATTACTAATCATGCCCCCCTGATGCAAGTCTTCTTCCTTGATGCCTCAGGCGGAAAACTGCAAAAGTGATGTGCCAGAACAGGTTTAGTGGGAATAGGGGTTTGCACTGAGAAAGCCCCACTGATGAATATCTCTGCTAGTTTTCTGTTCTTGGGTACATCAGGCACAACCTTTCATGTAATCAGCATGAACCATTCACATTTGATGATTTCTCTTTGGGCCACCTAGAAACCATCTAGGCTAGGTTCTCATTGCCAAGGAGGTGGGAGAAGATCATGGTGTTGTTCTTCTATGGCTGGTAACTCACCCCTGCTGTTCAGGAATTTGTGGTTGTGTGGAGGGTGGGATGCCAATAAGTACTGAAACTGTAAGGATAGACTAAGGGCTGCCTCAAGCCTATAACTGTCTCAGGGAGCAGACAGTCTAAGCTGCAGACAAATCAGTAGCTGCTCAACATCAGTTGTCACTTTAGAACTTTCCAATGACTCCTTCTCTGGCTGCATCAGTGGCGTGGACTGTTTCACTGCTTTAGAGAAGAATCGCAATGTTGGTGGAGTTGCAATGAAGGGAACAGCTAACAGCATCTGTGTTCCATGCTGGAACAGAATTGTGGGTATGGGCGTGCCAGTTATGCCAGACATACTGCAATAAAAGTTAGCAGTCTAGCTTCAGGAACACAGGACATCCAGGGCAGACAGCAAGGTACAGAAAGTGGGCAGTGGAGATACGAGGAAAGGAGAAGAAAGACACATGGGAGGCAAGCTTCATGAATGTAGGCCATCACATGTAACTAGAAAGGGATTAATATAAATATAGAGGTATCCTGCACTTCGGCTTTAGCATATTCACTACATGTGCTATGCCCTAGGAAATATTGGTGATGATGATTAGGAGAAATGTAAGGAAGCGTGATGATAGCAGCATGAAAAACCCCAGCGATGCTGAGGCAAGTAACAAGCGAAGTGCTACAGCACAGGAAACCAGAGCTAGAGTCCTGCCAGATGCGCCTCGCCATGCTTTGAGCTAATTTTCCCAAGTAACTTGTCCAGCAGCTCTTGGTTTCTTGCAACTGTGAGCGATTACTGTTGTTTCTTGCTGGACCCCTTGGGACCCATAATTACGTTCCTTCTAACAGAACCTCTGCAGGTCCTACCCTAATTACCTTTGGACCTCGCCCCACCTGGATTTTTTACAGTGCGCCCTCTCGCCACTGCCATATAAGTACCAGTAACCTGGTCCTGATGAAGACCTAAATACCTCTAGAGGCCGAAACGCCGCCAACTTTTACAGCAGAATTCTCGGCTCTCCCCTCAAGGATACCCCACCTGATTATTTTTGTATTCATTACCATTTATTGATTAGTTATCCTAACTATGTAAATTTTACCTTCATTTGCACTTTGTTGCGCCCCTTCCTATGGCTGTACATACTTTCTCACGTGTCACTTGCACCATCACAATTCTTCACGAGCACTTGTGCGCAGTATGCCACAGGTTACATGCCATTCAATGTAACCCAGTGTCACCCTTCCATATGTTGATTATATGAAGCTAAATATGTCAAATTTGTATAATCAGTAAAATACAATTCATTTTACAAAAGAAATTTGCCTCCTTGGTTTTCTCCCCTTTCGATTCCATTCTCAGCAACTAATTGTGCTACGTGTAACTGGCCTTCAATTAACACCCTTTTGAGACATTGTTGAATGTTATAAATAATAGCCCTAGTCTCTTTAGGGTGTATGGACTACCTCCTGTAGTCTGATACTGCTTGCACAGGAAACCAAAGCATGACTGCACTAATCTCCAGAAATAATCGGTGCAATATACCGCAGCCATGAACTAAGGAGATTTTGTTTTCTTTACACTTCATATGACCTCTCAGCCTGATCCACCCTGCGGCCTATAACTTGGTGGTTCCAATCGCAGCTGATGTTCTTACGGGGGTCAGCCGCAGCACACATCCTGAGCTCACCAAGAGGTATAACCATTGGAGCTTATCCTGTAAACCAGTCTGGTCTAATCAAGTTCTAAATAATTTAACAAGTTCCAAAATATCCCAGGGTCTGATCTTTCTCTATATGTATTAACCTTCAGATCTAAATCTCTATAGTACCTTACTGAGTTCCACCAGGCACTCCACGTTGGGGGCATCACCTGACACCATAATTTACAGATCTCTCTCCTAGCTAACAGAATCAGATAAAACACCAAGGTAATATCTAACCCCATGGGGCATATGGAGCCTAACACCCCTTCAGGCATCAAAACAATGCCAAACAAAATAAGAGTAGGGCTTACCTTAACCTCGATACCCAGAACCTTGAAGAATGTCTTAGCCACATTTTGACAGAATTCTTGGATCTTAGGATAGGAAACAAACAAATGGATATCGTCATCCTTCTGGGCAGCAAATCGCATACATCTGGCTTCTCCACTGTTTTTAATTCTGGATATTTTTAGTGGGGACCAGTATATCCTGTAGAGCATAAGAAAGTGGTTTTTCCCAAGTGCTGCTGATTTAATCAATGGGTAAAATGTGTCTACAGATACTTGCCAAAGATCTTTCAGCTCCTCATTCGACAAGCACTTCTCATAAACCACGTATGGATGTTCCAGTTTCCTGTCAACAGCAGCAAGGCGATGATTATACCACTGTGCTACTTCTTTCTTTTTTGGAGTCAGATCTTGTAGCTCATTTTCCATAGTGTTGTCTTACAATAATGGCCAGTGTTGTCTCTTACCCCATGATGAGATTTGGTAAAACTTAAACCTGGAAAGAGCACCGCTGTAATATTCCTCCAAAGGTCCCAGGGGAGACAGTTATTACCCACCACTATGTCCTCCAGTGTTTGACTCCCACCTTTTTTAATGGCTGAACTAAAACGTCCAAAAGAAATTCCGGTGTTCCAGGAGAGTTCCACACTGGGGCCCAGTCAATTAGGTAGGAGAGACCCAAACAAGCCCGACAGTCTGACCAGAGCATGGCCGCCATATACAACGTCTTCAGCCGGACTTTTAAAAAGAATTTAGGAGAGCCAAATTTATACATAAATCCTACCTCCACAACGTTGGATAACATGGCTTTAAACATACTGCCAATTGGCGAACTATCTGGACTAAGAAGTAGCATCCTACAGTTTTTTAACTGGTAGGCCCAACAGTACAACAGAAAATCTGGTAAGCCCATCCCCTCATGTGTAAGTTTACATCATAATTTCTTCCACGAGATCCTGATCCCTTTACCTGCCCACATGTAGGAGGAAATCTTGCCCTGTATTTTACTCAGGTCACCTTTACCAGCCTCCAGGGGAATATTGTTAAACAGAAAGGCATACTTCAGGAGCACACACATTTTAATCAGATTCACCCACCCATAGTGGGATATTCTGCCATCTTTTAAAAAGAGCATCCACTTCCTTAGAAACTCTTTCCATTTTTATTTTTGGGATCTCTCTGAGATCTTGCGTTATTGTCACCCCAAGGTATCTTAGCTTCTTAGTAAACTTCAACCCATGATCTGTGATGTTCCTTGCCATGATCTCGTTTTTATCACTACTGACTTCATAGACAGAAAAATTACCCAAAACCTGGACTTCAGTAAGGAGCTCCAGTAGTGAGATATTAACATTTTAGGATAGTAAGATTAAATCGTCAGCATGTAATACTAATTTCTTCGTATACCCATTTATTACAAAGGGAGTGATCTTTACATTTTGCCTTAAACTCTGGGCCAGGGGCTCGATATATAAGTCAAAAAGAATGGGGGAAAGTGGGCAACCCTGCCTAGTACCACTCTCTATTTCGACCACTGGGGAAAGGCTGCCATTAACCAAAATCCAAGACCGCAGAGCTTAATATATTTTCTTAAGGACCTCCCTAAAACTGTCGCCAAAATCAAAATCCTTCAAGGTCCTACTTAAGTATTGCCAATTCACTCAATCAATGGCTTGAGCTGCGTCTACAGTGGTGATTGAAAGAGGGAGGCCCCACGAAGTCGCCAAATCAACTGCACCAATTAAGGTGTACACCTAGTCTTACAGCTGTCTGCCCAGGAGGAAGCCATTTTGATCTTCATGAATTATTGGCCCCACGATCTTACAAAGCCAGGCATTCAAAATCCCTGCAAAGATCTTATAACCAGAGTTTAATAATAAAATTGGACGGTATGCCTGGCACTGGGTTGAATCCTTCCTGGGCTTCAGAATCAGTGTAATAAGATCCTCACTCCATGAGTCAGACAGAGGAGAAATACCTCCTAGGATTTTGTTAAACAGTTTCACCCAAACCAGAATGATTTCTTCCATCAATAAAACATAAACCTCAGTTGGAATCGCATTGGGTCCTGCCGCTTTCCCTTTCTTGGCTTTGTTTAGGACGGACAGTATCTCACTCCCTGTTACATCTTGGGAAAGTATTTTTGGGCTACCCAAATTTAATTTTGGAAGCTGTTTCTCTTTAAGCCAGCTATCAATATCCTCTTCCTCGGCCAAGAGATCTTCACGGTAAAGCCCCTGAAGGAATTCAGCAAAAGCCTGCTCAATATCACCTTTATCCTCCATAATTTGTGTTCCCACTTTAATCTTACTGAAATAGTTGCAAGATCTATCAACTCTGCTTTTCATGGCGAGTAGTTTGCCACAATTCTCACCCTGATCAAAGTCCCTCATTTTGCTTACCTCCCACTTTTGAAGTAATATATCTTCAGACTTAGGTCTAAACTTCAGCTGGAGGTCTTCCACTCTCCTTAATAGACTTTCATTCCCTACACCAGAGGGCCACCTTGCCTTCAGATCTGCCTCAGCCCGTGCTAGCCACATCTCTAAATCCGCAATCTCCTTTTTCTCTGATCTGGCCCAACCCACAGCTGCCCCTTTTAACGTCCCTCTCAACGAGGCCTTAAAATCCCCCCAGACTATATGTAAGGAGGCTGACCCCAGATTATACTGGAGGAAAATAGCTGTATCCCTCTTCATTAGGCCTGGGATACACAGTTGAAGGAGAACTCTCCTATTCAGAGTCCATCTCCTTAGAGAAAGCTCTGGAGGAAGATTCAAATTCAAGGCTATGTCTCCATGATCAGAGAGGTGAATAGGAAATATTCAAATAGGCTTACTTTAGCAAGCTCTGGATGTTCCATAAATATGTAATCAATTCTGGAATAATGGGAATTCTTTTTACTGTAAAACGAGTACTCCCTGATTTCCCCCAATTTTTTCCGCCAGACATCACAAAGATAAAGATTTTTTAATATTGTCAAGAGATGGGCTTTAACTCACAGGGCTGCTATCTGAGTTCGGGGGGATGATCTATCCAGCTTATTATTTAGAAGCACATTGAAGTCTCCACCTAATATTAGTGGAGCCTCAAAATCTGCCAAAGCAAGACAAAGATTACTCAGAGGAGTAATATCAGCCTTGTTAGGTCCATAATAACTAACAAGGGTATATATAGCATCTTGACATTTAACTTCAGCTATTACCCAACGCCCTCTGTCATCTACCTGCATCTTAATAAACTTAACTCCTGAATTCACTTTAAGAATTATGGCAACCCCCTTCGAACAGCATTGTTGATTTGATGCTACAGTCTTAGCAACCTATCTTTGTTTATCAAACAATGCCTTACATTTTGATTGTAGCAGATGAGTTTCTTTAATCATAAGGATCCTAGCTGGACTATCTTTGAGATACTGCAGGACCTCATGCTGTCTTCTTCTGACTCTTAGACCATTAACATTCCAGCATAATACTTCAAGGAGTCTACTTCCTCCATGGGTAGATCTGCCCCCCATCGTTGTCCTGGTTCCACCCCGCCGCTGTCTATAGGATGTTATTACGTCACATGAGGTCATTGTTACGGAAAAAAAAGAACTAAGAAGATTAAATCGTAACAACGCTAATACAACAAATACAATAGGTATGACACACTGCTGCCGAACCAGAAGCACAGTGGAAACCAAAGTGTGCTAATTTTACAGAAATAATCAGCGTGACCTAAGCCTAGCTGAAATCTGCAATGAGGACCGCTGATGTAAATAAAGAATCAGTGCGACCCATCACACAGCAGAACCTGTAAAGGAGTGAACACACCACACCCAGAGCCCCAGTTAAAGACCACCACCACCCACTTAATCAGGAATGCTGCAAAGTAAAACAGCACATATTGAGGGCTAGATCTGTACTTAAAATGAAGTAAGAGCCATATTACCAGAAACAATACCAGCCACTCGTCGCTTGTAATGCTAGAGAGGCCATTTTGAAGTCAGGCACCCACAAGACAAACACATTGAAACCAATCCGCTGTGCATCTTGCAGTCAGGTGTTTCAGAAGAAAACACTACCATCTATGGGGTGACTTCACCAACAAGGTAGATCTGCAAAAGGCATTGAGGGCCTGGGCAGGAGCTTACAAAGCAGGGTCTGTAAACAGGAGGAGGATGAGGAACTGGATGGTGATGAGTAACTGGACCAGGATTCAATTGAAAATCTGGGGCTGTCTGAGGAGTAGGGAGATTGCTAAGCTCAAGTTCAAGGAAAAGAGACTGACTCAAGAAGTGAGCCTGAGAGAGCTGAATATAAAGACCAGGAGGGCTGAGTCCAGACAAGAGGTTGGTATCATTCCATCAGTGTCATCTGACAAGAGAGTGCAGATACCTAAGGGTCTGGTGCCTGATTATGGAGTGGGAGATGCCATAGACAGATGGGATGGTTTGATGCTTATGAGACTGCTTTGCAGATGCACAAGAAACCTGAGGGGATTGCAGGGCTAGTCTTTAAAAGCATATCCTTACTGAGGTGAGGCACACCCTACTGGCCCTAGACAGGAGTGGCAGTATGAGGTGTTCCTCTATCAAGGAAGCTCTAATGTTGAAATATGGTTTGACCCCAAAGAAGTATCTGCAGACGTTTAGGGACAGTGTGAAACTATCCCCACAGACCTGGGTGGATTGCGCTGATTCTTTTTGCAAGGCACTGGATGGTTGGGTGAAGGGCAGTGATGTTAAAGATTATCAAGGGTTTTATAACTTGATTGCAAAAGAGCACATGTTTAGAGTCTTTTTTTATTCAGATCTACTTCAGCTCTCTGACGCCAAGGAGCTTGCTAATGAGGTGGACCACTCGGTCAGCACCAGGGTCCATAAGAAGGTATCTGGGGGGGATCCCCACAAGAGTGGCAAGGTCCTAATTAGATGAATGATGGGGGGCAAAATCTCTGAAGGGCTCCAAACTAGTTCCATGGGTCAGGGCTCCCATCCCCTTGCTGGCGAGAAAAAGAAGTGGTACTCTGACAGTAAGTCTACAAGGATGGCAACCCCTAAGTGTTATGGCTGTTATCAGGGAGAGCACTACAAGGGGCATGCCAAGTGTCCTAGGTGGGCACATCCCACCACTGGTGGGCAGTCACTGGGGTTTGCTAGTGTAATGCTTGAGGAAGAGTTTGTCACAGCTAGTGGTGGGGACAGACTTTAGGTTACCCTAGTGTCCCTGGGTGATGGAGAGATGGTGCAGAGAGGCCACATGCCCAGTAAAACTAGGCAGTACAAGCAGTGCGTCACCATTAATGGGCAAAGGGTGGAGGATCTGACAGACATAGGAGCCAGCATGACCATCATCCGGTGTCATCGGGCTTATTAAGAGCAGCAAATCCTTAATGTGTTCCGCCCAGCTAAAACCTGGAGGTAAGGAAATGTAAAATCATTCTAATGCTCCCCCGCTATGAGAGAAGGTTCCCATGATGAGGAAGTTATTGTATCATTTCTTTTCAAAAAGTAAATCCCAATTCAATACTTTCTTTTTTAAAAGAATAAAGGGTTAATCTGTGCTACAGGGCTGCATCCTGCTGCCACAGCCCCGTAGCACAGGGTAATATACATTACAAATAGCTGCAATGATGACTCTATGACTTTGTGGGCCATAAGAGGGCCATCGGAGACTAAGCTGTGAGTGAAGTTCCCTGCTGAATCGCTGGTACCTGTGATTATCTCAGCGTGGAAGTTTGAACCAAGAAAGTATGTGGCCATGTTGTCCAACTGAGGCTACATTCGGCAGATTGGACCTGTACAGCGATGGAACTCTACCTGACTGACCAATGAGATGCCAAAGATGCGAGTGGATGATGTCTCACCCTCACTAGGTTCAAGTGAAGAACGAAGAAAGTATTTTCCCTTTCCCTCCTTAGTAAAGTTAACCTAGTGAGTACTTGCGAGCTGGGAGCTGCTCCGACAATTGAAGAGGTAGCTGGCAGTGCCGCTCAGGAGAGAGAGCCTGTAGCTGCTGCATGAGCTGTGAGTAGCCTGACTTCTCCAAACTGAGCAGGACTTCTTGGTGCTCACTCCAAGGGCACCGGCTGCTCCACCAATCTTCTCCGGGCTGCCAGAGTGGACAAGATGTGATCTGGGCCAGTTGGGCCCTCGGGAACTTGCTGCTACTTTTGACTGAAATACTGAGGAGTCAAATGGGAACTCCTGAATATGACCTAATAGTGTGCATTCCCTGGATGCGGCCACCAGTGAATGGGGAATTACCCCAAACAAGTTACATGAAGGAGGCTGGGGCAAGGATTTGCCTGACAACTACTCAAGGGTGATTGTTTTGTTGCTTTTGAATGTAGTATGCCTTTGCATGTGTAGGCTTAAAAATAAAATACTTCTTTTCTTTTTATAAAAGTAAGTATTTGACTGGACATTGATTTATTGTTTGTACTGTGTGCTCTTTGAGTTATGAGCCGTGCTCACTGACCTGTATTGACACTGTCACTGAGGGATCCTTGAGTGCTCGACTACAGCTACCACTGATAGTCAAGTGCAGAGGGGACACTAGGCACTGTTGCTCAGGAGTAGTAGGTCGGGCCCCAGGACATCAGGAGTAAGAGGTCTCAAAACCACAATTGAGTCAGTACCTCCTGCTTGGCCGGTGGCCCACTGAAAATGGTTTTAACAATGCATTTGCCACCGTCTGGAGCTCAAAATGTATTAAAATCATTCCACAAAACTTTCAGAATTGTCCCAAATCAATCAACCTGAGTGTATCACAAGTTGGAATTTCCCATCAATTTTGCAAATTAATTTGTTGATAGAGCAATATCACCTCAACTCCACAGCACAAGCACATATCCTCCCCATGCGCCTCTTTCAAGGGGAAGGCATTTGTACCAGCACCATCTGGTGGGGCCGGAGGTACCACTTTCATTCCCCCAGTATCTTCCTTTTTATTCCTTTTGTCTTCTTCTTAGCCCACCTAGCACTCAACTTACACAGATTTCGTCACTTCAGTATGCTAATGTTAGAAATGCAGTCTCTAGTTGGTCGAGGTAGGTATCTTTGTCCAAATAGAGACCTTTGCTTTTAATCAGGGTAAGGGGATAAACTTCTAAAATAACCCCTGCTCACCCCCTTGGTAGCTTGGCACAAGCAGACAGGCTTATCTCAGAGGCAGTGTGTTAAGCATTTGTGAACACGTACAGTAATACAGTGAAAACACTACAAAAGGATACCACACCAGTTTAGAAAAATAAGAAATCTTTATCTAAACCCAACAAGACCAAAACGACAAAAATCCACAATACAGTTTTCAAGATATCCTTAAAAATAGGTTATTCACTCAAATAAAGTTTGTAGCAACACATAACTCTATCTGGAGTTATTACGACGTTGTGACAGATTAAAAACCCCAAAGTATGGCGGTGTGATAAACCATAGTATGAAGGGACTCAAAGTGATGTATACAGCTTAGAATGGGTGCTTCTTTCTTTTTATTTAGAATATATATTTGCCAAAACAGTCTTTTAATGGTTTCTTTTCTTGTCTCCATCTTCTTTTTCAGGGTCTTCTACATCATTCCATTGGGCGGAGTCTTCCTAACCAACGACTTCCCTCAGAGAGAAGAAAGGCTCAGGTAATTGTTTTTATGTTTTGTTTACTACTAAGTAATCGGGGAAGGGAGTGGGTGACAACCACAACCGGGAAAAAAAGCCACTCAAAAGTGATGGGAGAGGTGAGTGTATCGGACTAAATTGAGAAGGTGAAAGCAAAAAGGCATTGAGTAGGCTTCAGAAATGCCTATGTTCAGCCTTCTGTCTTTCCCCTCGTTCCCCTTTTCCCTCTCAACCCCCTTCTGCCTCTCCCTATAGATATCCCTGCAGACGCCCACGCCCCTGCGAGAGCCACGACCCTCCAGGGGTGTGGCAGGACTCTTCCGCCTTGTTCGGGGACAGCCGGTCACCTTCGTCTGCTCCTCCCCATAGAACGTTTGTTCTTCTCTCCCTCTCGCCATCTTCCTCCCTCGAAACTGGGAAATCCCTCTGCATAGAAATCACCTCTCCTCCTTGCCCCCCACTCTCCAGTGTTTCTCCTCTATTCTCCCGAGCTGCCTCTCGTCTCGTCTCCTCCCCTGGTCGCACTTCCTCATAGCCCATGTGACCTCCCACGTGGGCCGCTTCAGAGGTGTTCGCAAAGGGCATGCATCCGTTGTTCTCGTCTCCTATGTCGATCGAAGGTACGTCAGCTACTGCACTCCACATGGGCTGCAAGTAAAGGAAGGGAGAGATGTGAAACGGAAGGGAGTCCTTGTCTTCCATCTCTGGTACTCCCTCATCCATGACAGGGACTTCCTGACAGGCGCCAACCGCGAAGTGCACATCATCAGGCGCAGAGTGAGGCATACCCCCAAAAGAACAGAACCTTGGAAACGATGAAAGCAAAGACGGTGCACTGCGCCATGGAGGTGATGCTTCATTAGCGCGGGGCGGCGTAAGTTCCTTATGACCCCAGGGGAGGTGAAGCCTGGGTTCCTTACTGCGATGCAGGGGAGGTGAGACATCAGCTCCTTACTGTGTCAGGGAGGTGAAGTCACGGTGGCGGCGAGGTGTCGGATACTTATGACGGTGCAGTGTCGATGGATTCGGGAGTCACTTACGTCAAGTATCGGCTCCGCGTTGGTGAAGCCACGGCATCGGTAAAGTTGGGGCTGCAGTGATAGTCGGGACGGTGCATTGTGGACCTTATGAGTGGTGTCCTCGGCTCCGGTACACGCGGCGGCCTCGGTGACAGCTTCGGGGTCGATGCAGCACGGCGTCAGCAGGCATCGGGCCTACGGTGCAAGTCGGGGTGGTGCATCATGCTCGTCACGAGCGGTGCCCACGACTTCGGTGCAGGTTACGGCATCGCTCGCTTGCGTCAGTGTTGCAATTTCCTTCTATGGCAGCTGAAACAGCAGTTCCAGATGCAGAAAGACAGAAGACATGAAGTCTATGTGTCCCTGAGACTTCAGAACAGAAGGCAATCTCTATTTCAAGCCCTTGGAGATCTTACTCAAGCAGGGGACACAGCAAACAGCAAAGTCCTTCTCCTTTCCTTGGCAGCAAGTAGCAGAGGCAGTATTCCTCCTCAGCTTCTGCGGCTCTTCTCCTTGGCAAAGGTTCCTCTTGATTTCTCAGATGTGATCTAAAGTTCTGGGGTCTGGGCTCCAATATTTATATTACAAAATCCTTTGTTCTCTGGTGGCAGAGGAGCCATGTGCTCAGTCAAAAACAGTTCTATCCTCTCAGATGCAGCTTCCTGGCAGGATGTGGATACAGCATTGTGGAAAGCAGACCAGGCCCATTCAGGTTAAAGGAAATCTCCCCCTACTTTAAATGCAGCCCAGGTCTATTCAGCCCAGCCCTGACTCATCAGAGTCTCTGGAGCCACTGCACCTACCCAGCCCCAGCACCGGACACTTCAAACCCAGACAGTCAATCTGCATCCCAGCAGAGGCACACTAGATGGCTAAGCTCGATCCTTGCGCTCTGCTGCACAAGCGCTGGCCATTGTCCCTGTAACTAAACGAGCCCGCTTTGGGGGACGCTCATATAGACTCTTGGCGCCTCAATTGTGGAACAAACTGCCACTATCCCTCAGGAAGCTAGATAACCTGTTCTCTTTAGGAAGGAGCTCAAGACCTGGTTGTTTGGACAGTAGTTTCTCGTGCTTCCTTTTGCTCAGCCCCAGCAGGTCCTTATAGCGCCGGGACACTCTGCCCGAGTAGCTGAGCGCTTTATAAGACCACTCTTAACATACCATAACATAACATAACATAACATAACATAACAAGCAAGAAAATACCTACTTTCTAAAAGTGGTATTTTCAAACACAGAATGTAAAAAATCACCCTCACTAAAAGATTAATTTTAACATTCTGAGTTCAGGCATACTAAACTTTATTTTCCCACCTTGTTCCCAGGGGTAGTTAGGCTTATAAGATGTTATAAGCAAACTCCCCATTCAATCCTACGGGAACAGGCAGCCTTGCAATAGTGAAAAAATGAAATTGGCAGTATTTCATTATCAGGACATGCCACACACACCAGGGCATTTCCTACCTTTCACATACACTGCACCCTGCCCACAGGGGTATCTTGGGCCTACCTTAGTGGTGACTAACATGTATGAAAAGTTAAGGTTAGGACCTGGCAAGTGGATGCACTTGCCAAGTCTACATGGCAGTAATAGACTGCCCACAGATACTGCAGTGGCAGATCTGAGTCACACTTACAGGCTGCTTATGTGGGTGGCAAAATCAGTACTTGAGGCCCACTAGTAGCATTTGATTTACAGGCCCTGGGACACACAGTGCACTGTACTAGGGGCTGACTAGTAAATGAAATATGCCAATCATGGAAATCCCACTACGTAACAATAATTTACAAATGGAGCACTTGCACTTTGTCCCTGAACAGGAGTGGCAAAGTGCCCAAAGAGTCTAGACCAGCAAAACAGTCCAACAGACAGAAAAAACACAGGAGGTCGAGGCAAACACTACAGGGGAAATCCACACCAATGATGCCATGTCTCACAGTTAACAACAAATTCTCTGATATGTACCTTTATCCCAGAAGTCCTCATTTCACAATCATCTCCTCATTGCTCATTGACATGTGCTTTAAAACTCCTTTACAAAGCAGAGCTCCTAGGAATGCCCACGTTTTACTCATTTGGCAACTCTACCAATTTCATGTGCTTGTACAGCACAGCAAACTATTTCTTCATTCAAGAATATAAGTATATTTTCCTGATATCTAGCTATATATTTCAGATCCAAATTTCCCTTAATGAATTCATCTAATTCCACTAGCAACATGGGGACATCTAGGGGTCTAAGACCTAACTGAATCATTACACCGTCATCTGTTTCTTCTTTATCCACTTTCCAAAGACCCTCCAGTCTTTTGGGGTATTACTCCTGGATTCAGCAATCCAGTAGCACCTTGAGAAACTGGTGACATGACCACTAAGGTTTGTTCAGATCCAATGGCTCCTGTAAATGGGTTAGGAATCCTTATGACTACCTGTGAATTTAGTGTCATGGGGACAGTATTGGCAGCAGGCACTCCAGCAGCAACGCCTGAAACTATAGCCATTAATCCCTAGTTATTAGGTCAGTCACAAAGGGAACAGTTTTTGTCTAGGTTATTATGATTGTTACTCTGATAGCTGATGTGAGTGAGGCAGTAGTAATAGAGACTGTCACAATGGAGGACATGGGAGTCAGGACAGTCACAACTGAGGCTATTGGGCCAGGTCCTCCAGCCTGTGTCTTAGCAGCGTCAACATGAGCAGTAGCATTGTTAATATTATTTGATGGACTACCAGCAGCTGAATGGACAATGTTAAAGGGTGGCGGTCTGGAGGACAACAACATCTCCTAAAATTCATCTCTAGGGTCACTATCAGTACTAGACTTATCCTGGGCATCAGTATCCTTCTCGCCCTGTGCTTTTCTTTTCCTGTGCTTCTCATTTGTCAGTCGGAGTACAAGCTAGCTCCCTCAACCATATCCCTTATCCACACTTGGTGCTCTACATCCCACTTAGCATTCATCCCACCACAAACAGTCCTTTTAGCCTTATTCCGGTACATTTTTCTTCCTTTTGCATATGCCGCACGCTCCCAAACATTAAAATTCTTGTACTGGGCTGGTCTAGGTGAAAGTTTCATGTCATATAACATTTGTTTCAAATTTTCAATGATATTCAGATTAGGCGTAATGAATTGAGGAAGTTGTAAGGACCCTTATTTCTCAGTGATCTTTTTCCATTGCTTGAACCATTTATATGTGTGAAGCCTAACATTGATGGCCATATGTTGACATGGTGTGCTCTCTGGAAGATCTTCTTCGCCTCTTGGACAAGAAATCTCCTGTCACCCCTTACAAAATGTCTTAATAAAGTAAAACATTTCATTTTGTAGTGATTTTCAAAATTAGGAATGAAACAATCTATATTTAAACAGGTGCCGATTTCCATCAAATCACAATATAAAACATACAGGTACTATTGTCCAGCCTCAGTACAGCGCCCCTCTATGCAAACCTTTCACAGCAGGGCATCTGATGATGTAACTGCCAATAAGAGTGCGGCACCTACACCCACCAACCAATACCAGCGCCGTAACTGATGACATGAATTACAGAACTTCACAGCATCCCTCCCTCCTGTACAATTTCTTTTCAGGCAAGCACACTTTTATGAAAATCTCAAAACAAGCACAATTAACAAATGCTCGACTAAAGAAGCTGACCACTCATTCAAGGGGACAATGAAGACTAACAGTTTGTAATGTTAACACACACACACAGAAGTGAAATGTTGACCAGCGGGAAATAACTCTGACAAACGCAGCTTCTCCTCTGCGTAGCAGGGTTTATCAGCACCAAACACTATTACTAAACTTCCACTCATCAGTTACGTTCCCTGTCTTAATTGTGCAGCTCATTGTACCTCATAAACCAACACCACAAACCTTAGCAGATAAGTTAAACTATAATATACTTCTTATCCATCTCGGGATCTTGGACTGCAATGAGTCCGATAACAACTTCAACTACTCAACAATAAAAGCATATGCATTTACACAATTTAAGCAAAATACATCACTACAACCTCAAATCACACAATGTTGGCACAACACCGCAAGCTTGACAGAGATAAATTGTGACACGCAACCCTACTAATAGTCTCTCATCAGCCACCGCATTCATCTTCAGAACCGCTGAAACATTGCTGATACTCCAAACTGGGTCATGGATTTTTTAGATATGAGCTAGATTTGGGCAACTTCTAGTTATTTTCTAGAGTACTTTAGCACCCTACACTTCAGTGACAAACTATCCTGGTTCTGCTACCTCTTGCTGGAGCTGTGATCTCAATACCTCAGCTGCTTAGTATAGTCATTAAACAAAACTCTCCACTGGTTGTATGGGCATTTGGTTGTATATTGAAGCATA
Organism: Lissotriton helveticus; assembly: GCF_964261635.1. Lineage (NCBI taxonomy): Eukaryota > Metazoa > Chordata > Amphibia > Caudata > Salamandridae > Lissotriton > Lissotriton helveticus. The sequence continues at coordinate 282,680,610 of NC_136071.1, forward strand.
ATAACGGAGCTAGCATCAGCAATACATTTCAATTACAGTGAAACCAATGCGGCTCAACAGAAACAATAGAGAGTATAATAACCAAACAATAAGGGATTTATTAACAGTTAGTCAAAATTACACTCAATTCAATTAGCAGTAAATGTGTACATTTATGTTATAGGTATAAATATATTGAAATGATCTGCAATCTGAATTTTTATATTAAGAGGGTAAATGCAAACTATAACCACATAGAGAATGTAGAATATAAGATAAATTGGTTCCAAAAAGGAGCTTCCCAATTTTAAATAAAGTATTGAAAGTGACAAGGGGATTTCTGAGAGGACGGTGTCAGCTTCAGATGAACCAGGTTTAAGGTCTAAGGGATAGGCAAGGGTGCTCAAGCATAAAGCTCAACACTCCCTGCAGAAGAAACCAGCACAGTCGAGAAAACATTTCCACTCGGTGAAGTCAGGACAGGATCATCTCTAAATATTCTTTACAACACACAATTAATACAAGAAATAAATTGATGGAAGCCTCTACACATCAGTCCAATCAAACGACATTCTTCAATGGGAGCAGGTAGACTCCCGAGTTTCCCAGTGGTGAACAAAGAAACACACATCTGCACTGCCTTGAAGTTAGTAACAGTCTGGTTGGCTGGTATAGGAGGATGTCTCCCATTCTCGTGCATTACATGTCCACAGCCATGTTCCTATTATCCCTGGCAGTCTTAACAGCTTCAATGCAATAATAATTAGTCTATTCTAGTTAATGAGAATTTCATTCTGTTAAACGTCCTGCAGGGAGAGGAAAACATTAAACTTACAGAGCAGTTTATAAACGAGCAATCCGTATCACTTGAACCTGGTTACAAGTTAGGTCAACATGGCTTCCAAGCGAGTGCCGTTAACATGATCCACTACATTGATATATTCCAGATACACATATATGTGTGGCTCTCACTATGAACAAATATAGCTACCTAATGTTATTCAATTAATACAGTGCACACAGATTAATACAGCTATCGAATAATGTGCATAAATTATTTTTACAAGGTACTAAATTGCTCTGTCCCACCACCAAACACAGGGAAAAGGGAGTTGTGATGTGCGATCAGGCAGAGGGTGGTTATAAAGTGGTATACGAGTGATCTACGTGAGGCCAAACGTGTCTGTAAACGACTCGAGAGGAAGTGGCGCCTCAGTTACCTTCCAGCAGACAAAGCAAGCTATCGAACGGCAATCAAAAACTACAAAGCAAATATCCATCTAGCTCAGGCTAAATACTTTGAACTCAAGATCGAGAAGGCAGCCTCCAAACCTAGGGAGATTTATCAGATAGCAAAATCCCTTTTGCAACTTCATGAGGCCCCAAAACATCACAATAACACTCAGACCCACTGCGAGGAAATAGCTGAGTTTTTCCACCAAAAGATAGAAACCATCAACTCCTCTTTTCCCCCCACCATTACCCTGATCTTAGACTCCATCAACATAGACCACATGACGGCTCCCTCCTGCGTTCTCAATAGCTTTCCCCCACTAGAACTTACCAAACTGGAAAAACTCATGAGCCAGATTAAATCTGGATCACCCATCGACACAACTCCTCCCAGCGCTCTCAGCCAGATAACCCATCTGATCTCGCCCACCATACAGGACCTTCTCAACTCATCCCTCCAGACTGGTACTGTTCCACCTCCATGGAAAAGGGCAATGGTTAGAGCTCTATTAAAAAAGCCCAATCTGGATCAATCCAACCCCGCTAACTATAGACCTATATCCCTTCTGCCATGGCTTAGCAAACTTCTTGAGAAGCATGTAAACATCATTCTCACTGACTTCCTGCAAGCCAACAACATACTAGACCGCTCTCAGACCGGCTTCAGGCCCCGTCATGGTACGGAGACTGCACTTATTGCAGTGACGGAGGAGGCACGGAGGATCTTGGACGATGGCGGGTCCACAGCCATCGTCCTACTCGACCTAAGTGCCGCCTTCGACACTGTCAATCATAACATCCTACTTCACCAGCTTAACAAAATAGGAGTGTCAGGCACAGCACTCATTTGGCTGAGGTCTTTCCTTACGGATAGATCCTTCCAGGTCTTTGAAAGGGACTTCACCTCAGCCAGTAAACCCCTCACTTGTGGAGTGCCTCAGGGCTCCTCCCTGAGCCCTACCCTTTTTAATGTCTACCTACGCCCCCTAGCTGATGTCATCCGCCCATTTGGGGTGAAAATTGTCACCTACGCGGACGACAAGCAGCTAGTGGTAGCACTGGACTCCCCCTGAACTCTCATCACAGATTACATATCTGCCTTGAAGCCGTCGCTGCTTGGATGTCTAGCTCTTGTCTCAAACTTAACGGGGACAAAACAGAGATAATGCTCCTTGGAAATAACATCTCGAAATCCATCAATCCCATCTGGCCTCTCTGCTTAGGAAGCCCCCAGCAACCCAAGGAGCAAATTAAGAGCTGAGGCATCTGGCTCGACCACACTCTAACCTTCAACTACCAAGCCACCAAGCTTGCTGCCACCTGCTTCGGGCTGATGAGACTTCTCCGCAAAATTCTCCCCCTCCTTCCGTTCCATTCAAGACGGATTATGGTTCAAGGCCTGATCCTCTCCCGTCTCGATTGTGGAAACGCCCTATTTCTGGGGGCCCCACAATCTACACTTAACAGACTCCAGGTCATTCAAAACTGTGCGGCAAGAATCCTCCTGGATATCCCCCGCCGAACTTCAGTCAGAGCCAGACTGAAGGATCTTCACTGGCTCCCGGTGAGATCCAGAATTGAATTTAAGAGCATGTGCATCGCACACCGATCCTACTGGGGTACAGGCCCCTCTATTAACTCCCCCCTGGTGAAAGCCTATCTACCCTCCCGCCCACTCAGATCTACGACCTCCCACCTCGCCTCAGTACCACGCATTAGGAAGGCCAGATGTGGAGGCCGCTCGCTTTCTTACAACGAGGCTAGGATCTGGAACTCCCTTCCCCTCCCTATCAGATCAGAACCTAACCTTCTCACCTTCCGTAAACTATTAAAAACTTGGCTCTTCAGCAAAATTCCAATCTAACTTTTCACTCAGCTTCTCTTACTCCAGCCTCTCCAGCCCAACTCACTCTTTTCTATAGCGCTGGGACGCCCCTGGGTAGCCAACGCGCTTTACAAATCATCAAATCAATCAATCAATCAAATCAATCAAAGAATATCACAGTGCTGGACCACAGTGCTGTAGTCCTGAGTGGCTGAGTGCCCATGGTGGTAGAGAAGAACAGCCCTCTTGCAGAATGGGTCGTTGTTAGAACTGGGGGATCTCTAGTTGGTAGAGGTCCAAGTAGAGACCACTGCTTCTAGTCAGGGTAAGGGGTATACACACTTTAGATAACCCCTGCTCACCCACTTGGTAGCTTAGAAAGAGCATACAGGCTTATCCCAAAGGCATTGTGTAAAGTATTTGTACCCCAAACACAGAGTAATACAGTGATAACACCACAAATGGACACCATACCAATTAGAAAAAATAAAGTATTTTTAGCTAAACTGAACAAGACCAAAATGACAAAACTCCAGAATACATGTAGTAAAATAGCACTTCAAAATTGCTATTTCCAAAATAAAGCTTGTTGAAAACAAATAGCTCCACCTGGGGCTATTAAGACGTTGTAACAGCAATACACCCAAAGTACGGAGCTGACCGCGAGGTGCGCAGTGTCGGGCACGGAGTCACATGGAACCCCAAACAAACAGTAACTTGGAAAATGAAGTCCATGACAATGCATGGCGTCATGGAGGTGAGGCTAGGTGCAGAGTCCGGCTCCCTGGCTGCCATGGGGGAGGTGAGACGTCATGTCCAGGAGGAGGTGAAGTGTCGAATCCAGGACAGAGGTAGTCGGTTGCGATGGTGGTGAGGTGTCGGTTCCGGTAAGGCGAGGTGAAGCCGGCGAGTTCGTGGAGTCACCCTCAGCGGTTATCGGCGCTGCGATAACAGGATGCAGGCTCTGACAATGACGGAGTCAGTGCGAGTGCTGGTGTCGGGAATGCCGATAATTGCAGGTGTCGGCAGGCATTGAAGGGAGTAGGAGCTGCGGTGCTGGCCAGGTAGTGCATCATGCACTTCACCAGCAGTGCCCCTGGCCTCAATGCAGGTCGCTGCATTACGTCAGCATTGCTGACGGCATCAGAGATTGTTTTTCCATCTTCTCTTAGGTTTCTTCCAGCTCCCAACAGCAGGAACAACCTCCAGAAGGCCAAAACTGGAGCAGGCATCTCCTGGTAGGCAAAAACTCTCACCAATAGAGTTCAGACGGAGCTGGAGGTGAAGTCTTTGTGTCCCTGACACTTCAGAACAGGAGACCAGCACACACAGGCCCTTGGAGATTCTTCTTCAAGCATGTTTCTCAGCAAAGTTGTAGTCTTTGTCTTTTCCTTGGCAGAAGCAGCAACTGCCGGCCAACCCCACACAGCAAAAGGGGCAGTACTCCTCTTCACAGCTCTCCAGCTCTTCTACTTGGCAAAAGTTCCTCTTGAATCCAGAAGTGATCTAACGGCCCACTACTTATACCACATTTTGTCTTTGATCTTCTTTGTGCAAGGGTCTCTGAGCCCAGTCCAAAGCAGTTCCGTCCTCACTTGTGCAGTATGACCACAGGGGGTAGAGACAGCATTGTGCAAGGGAGATTGGCCCTATTCAGGTGCAAGGAAATCTCCACCCACTACTGTACATGGAGCCAAGTTCTATTCAGCTCATCGCTGAGTCATCCAGGAAGGGCAAGGCACTCCTCAACCCCTCCAGTGGCTATCTACAGTGAATGCACATCCCCAGCCCCTGTCACTCCAAAATCAGACAGTCAATCCACAAACAGGAAGAGGCACACAGAAACAGGAAAATGCCTACTTACTTATAGAGGCATTTTCAAACACACAATTTAAACCCCATCTTTACTAAAAGATGTGTTATTAAATTCTAAGTTCAGAGAGCCTAAATTGTATTACTCTATCTTGGCCCAATGGGAAGTTATATTTATAGGATGTAGTAAATAATCTCTCATTCTATCCTATGGGGCAAGATAGCCTTTCAATAGTGAAAAATAAAATTGGCAGTATGTCACTATCAGGACATGTCACACACACCAGTACATGTCCTACCATTCACATACACTGCACCCTGCCCATGGGGGGTGCCTTGGGCCTACCTGAGGGGTGTCTTACATGTAATAAAAGGGAAGGTTAGGGCCTGGCAAGTGGGTGCACTTGCCAGGTTGACATGGCAGTAAAAGCTCTGCGCAGACACTGCAGTGGCAGGTCTGAGATACATTTACAGGGCTAGTCATGTGGGTGGCAAAATCAGTGCTGCAGGCCAGCTAGTAGCATTTGACTCACAGGCCCTAGCACACTAAGTGCACTTACTAGGTATTCACCAGTAAATCAAATATGCCAATCAGGGAGAACCAAATGTAATAACAATTTACACAGGGAGCATTTACACTTTGACATTGATCAGCAGTGGTAAAGTGCACAAAGCTTCTAAGCTATCAAAAACGAAATCCAGCAGAGCATCAAAAATACAGGCGGTAGAAGCAAAAAGTCTGGGGAAACCACAACAAAGATTCCATGTCTAAGAGTCATACATCAATATGTGCACATGGACAGTACAATCACAGAATATAAATGTCTTTCCAATAGTTCATTCGTTCAATCAAGTACACATCAATCCCTTTATCTATGCTTTGGGGACCAATCCCTCTATGTAGTTGGCTTTGGTATCCTTCAAAAGCTCGGATTATTATTTAACACAATAACAGGGAAGTAGCTATCACAAGTGCAACAATTGCAGTGGCGCCAGAGCCCAGGAGCACTAGGGGCCTACTGCAGCCAAATTGTGACAACACAAAGGGGCATAAGGGTTTCCTAATCATTTTTTTGCACGAGCACCACTGCACAATAAGGTTTATGAGACTATTTTCACCAAGCTGACATAGTTTGAACTCTTGCCCCTCATTATGTACAATACTGTACTGTTGAGAAACATAGTCAGAGGTTGGGTTCTGTAAGGAATGTTAAAGTGAACTGCTATTGGATGAGGCTCTTGGAGTGCTGCTCTCCTGAAGACCATATGCCTGGGGATATGCAGCAAGACAATCTAGTTAGCTTTATCTGTGTCTTTTTCGGTGCTTTCAAAGAAAAATGGGAAGCTAAGCCTTGCTACCTGCGTCATTCTCCTCTAATGGCAGCACTGCTTCCTAGAACACATCTGCTGCCTCTGTTTTAGAGGGATATTCAGTCATCTAAAAATAGCACAAACTCAGAGACCCATCATGGCTAAGTTAAGAGTTTTCATTCACCTCCCAATAGCATTTCTGCCACCGCTTTAGAAGGCTCCTAAAGCCTGTTTGGTAAAAGAAGGCGGTGTGTCGGTGACTCACAGCTCAATAAATGAGTCACTGTCCCTAACGCACTGCTCACCAGGGCCATTAGTACAGCAGCTAAGATAAAAAGGCAGGTAAAACATTTGAGTGTGAAAAATTGTCATATTTTCCTTTTGCGAAAATCTGAAAAAAAATTGGAAACATTAGCCCAAAATATCTGAAATGCAAATCTGATATTTAACGCTATATATTAGTACGAAATGTGTTCTTGTGTCTATGTTGGATGCCACGGTGCATTTCGTGGTAAAAAAAAATAGTGCACACAACACGTGTTGTGAGCAACAGCTGGTCACGTTCTGTTATTTTACATTGCTACCGTACTCCTGCAATAGGATTTTTACCGAACAGACTTGAAATTATGTGACATGGCATAATTGGAGGAATTTGATGTACCAAGCATGAGACGAAATGACAGAATTAGGCAAGATTACATCAGTGTAACGAAAATGTAAACAGATCCTAGTAATGCGAAAAGTGTGACTCGTTACGAAGATGCATTTACCTGTTCTGTTCTTGATTTTTTGCTGCCAACAAAACTTTGCAAAACCATACATTTATTGGATCAGATTTGCCACCAACACTGAAAATGCAGGATCTGGGGCGAGGGGTACTGGAAGCCTTTGTAAACTCATTGAAAAATGCTTGTTTAGGTGCACAATCCTGACTAATGCCCAGTCCACCATATCACTGGCTAACTTCAGAGGGTTTGAAGCAAGCAGGGTGGAACTGAACTAGTAATTCTACAAACAGGCAAACTCTTTAAGTGGAAGACTGATAAATGTTCGCCCCATTGTTGCCACCCCCTATGATTTTTAAACAAAGATGGCGCAGTGGTGCCTTTTGCAGCTCATTTATGTCACCATAAATGTGCATTTAACGTAATATGAGATGCTCCTACATTGATAGCACATTCTCTATTTAAATGGCCTCTTGATGCCAGAAATCTCCAGAAACAATTCCTGAAAATCCAACTCAAATTCGCCCTGAATTGAGAATCATATCCTCATCTCACATCTTCATCCCTGGGCTTTGCAGCTCACAGCAGGGAGGTCTTTTTTGAAGACTGGCCTTAAAGTGGGAGAACAATGCATTGCATTCAGCTGAAAACCTGGAAGCCTACCATCGATTCACTCAAAACTCTGCTCTTGATTCCCAGATTCTCGAAGAGCAGCGGTTCAAAAACCCCGCTTTGCTCACGTTGAGTACCAGATAACGAGTCCACTGTATCAATGTAAAGCTTTTGATAGTAACACAACATATACACCTGTTAGTATTACCTACTACACACATTCATCTTCTTTAAACTGTCAGTATGACTCAACATAACAGAAAGCATTGGAATTGATAAACTGAGAAAAGGTAACAATACCCACCACACATATTGTCCAAAGCCAGACAATAATCAATGAACCATTACCCATATTAAAGCTGTGAAAGGAAACAATGCCCCTCAGATTATTTTGCCAGGGAACAATGATATAGGGCACAGACCACACTCAAAGAATATTAACCAATTTGGGCTATATATTTCAATAGAATATAATGATGTTCATTTTTAGCTGCTGAACTGTCAGTTTTTTCTGAATACTTACTTCATAAATCACACCAGGTCCACTTATTTATCTAGATGCTTGAAGAATAATATTGAACAAATGCAGTTGATGTTTCCTGGAGAGCATTGTAAAACGTTTCTTGTCTGATTTTTACATCTACTATCAATTAAAAAGAATAGATGGAAAGGTTCTGCACCACCAGCAAGTAATGTGCTAAAATTCTTCTTTTGATTTACAACAGTGATTTCACTGTATACAATAACATTCATGTGTAGTGTAATTCAGAGCTTTGCTCTTGACAAAAAGAGCTCAATTGTGATAATCCAGCGTCATTTTAACTTTGACAACGACTAGCTTGTACACAATCATACGCAGTACTCAGCCTTTCCTAATACTCAGACATGTTCAGTGCTTGCAACTGAAAAAACTCTAAACATACTTAAATTTCTGCTCTTGTAGCAGCGAGATTCATACATACAAAGCTCTGTTCTTGATGACACCCTAATAAATCTGGAGATCTCCTTTTTAAAACGGATATATTCTCGGAGCAGCTACTTGGAAGTTAGGAAAATGTGTCAAGTATTTAGCAGTAACAAAACAATTAGAAAGTTTTTAAAAAACTGAACATTCCACAACCAATTTAGAAAATAGAGAAAAAAATGAATGAGCACAATAACACGAAAATGACAAAAATCCAATAAGGAGAACTGTAATGCGAATTTTTAAAGAGTTAAAGTAAAAAGTGCAAACCAAAGTAAAGCTTCGTTAATAGCTACTGTTCTGGTAGACCAGAACATAGGGAGGATTTCAGGTGACCCCAAAGGAGTCAGATTCACCAATTGTGTCCATCTCTGTCAAAGATTTTACCATTCTGAATTACTCTCTGAAATGGATGTCAAAATCCTCCAGCAGGGCAGGGTTGCAGGTTGTATCAATGAAAATCCTCTCAAAGCTGAATAACTGCTCCATGTGATCCAGCTAAACCTATTGGTTTTGGTGGGAAATGCTCAGAAAGGGTGAAATTTAAATTTCACAGTTGCTGAAGACCATGTAACAAGTGGATACTTTTCTCACCTTCACCAAGTCAAGAGTTCTAATTTTGAATTTAGCTGTTTTTTAAAGAGCTCAAAATCCACAAGCAGGACAAGCCTAAACCTGTAATAAATGAAGTTGCTTTGAAATCAGACTTCTTAACCACAAGATCCTGCTGACCCTGTGGAGGTCTGGGAAGTCCAATCATTTTTGAAACCACAACTTGCTTCAAGAGCAACTCCTCTTGACCAATTGTAAGGTTCACAGAACCTCAGACACAGTTCTTCGGGACCCGGAGCCATTTCAACAGAGGCCACTAGCTAGGTCTAGCATAGTTCTAGCTGCTACTGAATAGTTGGGCACTCTTGCAGCTTGTTTTCCTATAGCCACACCAGAGATCAGCCAACTAACCCTTCAAGTCCATTTCTTAGTCCTGGGTAAAAGTGGGAGAAAATCCAGCCTTTCAAGTCTCCACACATGTTTTAAAAAGCTCGTCCAGTCCTCTTCTGTTCTTCTTTAGGTCCATAGATTGTTCTGATGAGCTGTGGGAGCTGTAGCACCAGCTGTGTAGTATCACTTGCCAGTGGGTGGGTGACTCACAGACAATCTGTAGCCAAATAGACCATTTCCTTGCGGCAGTCCTTCCAACTTTTGCAGCCCATCCAGTTTGCCTTAATGCAAACTATCACACAGTGCATTATATGGAGGCACATCTAACACAGCAGAACTGTTCTACTCCTGATAGGAAATGAACAGTTCACCCCTCCTTAACTAAACCAAACTAGTTTGGGGACCAGCTCCCTCTCCCACTCAGTTGGCGCCAAACTGGCTAAAGATGGCTTAAGGAACGAAAGGCTTCTCTCCCCTCAGTCTTCTTTTACAGTTAAATATGATGGGGCAGGCCTCACTCTAGTTCTTTTCAATTTAGTAAAGTTCCTAAACCCTCCTCCCTACCTGCCCTTCCTGAGCTTATTTCAGCAACAGACTTCACACTCAGGTTTTCTTGTCAAAAGGCCTATGTTATTATTTCTGCTCTGAGAGCAGTTTCACACCCCATTAAAGGAATGCACTGGCATGACAAGTAAATGTAACTTTTTAAAAATCATTTTCCTAAAATATTTACTACAAATCTGATTTAATCAATGCATTGAATATTAAAAATAGTTGTTTAAACTTCTCCGTAGCTCATCTCAATCCGAAGTTAGCAGACTTATTATTAAATTATGTGCTTTCGTTTTTCTTGAAGGACAGCTACAGCCCTTCACACTCAAAATTTATTTTGCGGTCTAGTCACTGTACGTGCATGCCAACATGAAGTTCTCGCATGCTCCACTTTTAAATACTTGACACCCTGACTTGTGTGCTACAAGGCCTTCTTAGGGTTGACTTTTTAATAGTTAAAAATAGGATTCTTTTCCTGCAGGTTTTAATAGCAGGAGTCGGGTCATATCGCTATGCCTGAAGCCATGTTTATATTTGTCCCTCTAGCGTATGGCACCACAAATGCTGCAGTCCACGGGTGACATTTAACTTTCCATGCTTTTTGGTCTATTTTCCTGCAACATATACTATGGCTATCTAAAAAGTTATATTTGTCAACTAGGGATCAGCCAATGTTGCCATGTTTAAGGGGATAACGCATATTCACCGGGACCTCGCAGCAGTACTCCTGTGTACATAGTCCAAAAACCAGCAATACCACTTACCAAAAAATTAGAGTGACCATGCAAAAAGCTACACTTTCTCACACCATTGACTGAACTATAAAATACAAATGGATTGAAATTCCTTTTTCAAGCTTTTTATCAGGATGGACATTTGAGTATATGGCCCGAGTCACTGTGGTATTAGTTGTGCTCTTGGACCAGGCAATTCAGGACTTGTCCAAATTTGTGCATGCAACTGACATAATCATTGACTTTTTTTGTTGGAGACAGAGAAGGTTGAAGTGAATGAAAGAACTCAGAAGTGTGATCAAGTAGGGACAAAGGTGCTGATCTCTCAATGCCTTAATGGGAAGGTGTGGGAGCACTGGTAGTGACGTGTTAATAGATTAGAGTCATCTAAGAAGTCAGAGGTTAGTTAGTATTAGGTGACTGGCTGGCTAGATCTGAGACATGACAAAGACGTTCAAATTAGTGTGAGGCTCAGATAGCGAGATCACATTTAGAGTTGGCAATCCTACTCAAAATAGAGAGTTTAGAAAAAATGAGTGCTGGCTCTTTTTGATAAAGAATCCTCTTTTTTTCCTCAGATAGATCTGGAGGGCATTCAGAGAGGTGAACTTCTGACAGATGTGGTTTAAACGCTGCTGTCCTAAAGCAGAGATATCTGCCTGATGACCGATGATGCAACTGTTTTATAGCTCATGTACTGGCATTGTACACAAACATATTACTGTATTGGGTGTATGTACACAAACATATTACTGTATTGGGTGTATTGTACTAATTTAGGAGCTGTACCGAAAAGTAGGGACACTTACCGGATAGCATGCTGACAAGTGCCATATGCCCTGCTGCAACCTGCCTGAATTGCATTGTTGCCATCACCAACGCCACTGCTGGACTACACTACCCGGAAGTACTCGGGGCGCGTACGCCGCCACCACAATTCTAAGTGCCAAGAGGCGCTATAAGGAGCAGTGAGCTTTGGTGGAGCGGGAGCTCTACCGAAAAGTGGGGACACTTACCGGATAGCCTGCTGACAAGCCAGACGCCCTGCTGCAACCTGCCTGAATTGCATTGCCGCCATCACCAACGCCACTGCCGGACTACACTACCCGGCAGCACTCGCGGCGCGCACGCCGCCACCGCGATTCTAAGCGCCAGTAGGCGCTTATAAGAAGCAGTCAGCTCCCGCGTCGCGGGACGTGCGCGGGCAGCACCGGGCGCAGCCCGGGTTAAGGGCGTGCCTGATTGAGCCCGTTGGAGACAGGAGGAGACGGGCCGGGCCCCCCCTCTAACATTTTATTCTTCGAGGGCTGGATTCGTAAGTAAACAATAAGTGCCATTACTTTACATTTTGCTATTTTATTTAAACAATGTCTAGGCAGGATGGTAGGGGGAAGAAAGCGAGAATGGGTGGTTACGATGCCGGGACTCTCGACCAATTTATCACGAGGGCCTAGTCTGTGCTGGCACACGAAATAGCTATTACAGAGCGTCGTTTCTCACAGGATCCAGTTTTTGCCAAACGATCTTAACTAGGGGGCTTGATGAAAGCACGTCCACCGGAGCGGCACATACAACCTGCACTTGTTTCTGGGTCCTTGAGCCAGACAAAGAGCCTACTGTCCCAAGAAATAGGTAATTATTTGTTGGTTGGAGAGGTCTCCTTACCTGTGCCATCAACTCATAATCTACTGCCAAACCCCGATAGTGGCACGGCCACATGCATTGTGGAAGCCCCTAAAGACCTCTCTCAACTCCCGGAGCATGTACAGGGGGCGGCTTCCAAGAGGAAGCGAGGAGGAGCTCCCCAGGGGGGGGAAAAATCCAAAGATACAGAAACTTAATAAGAATGGCGACTCAGCAATGATAGAGCCCATAATCTCCAAAACACCTCAGGAGACGTCGCCTGTTACAAACATTATGAACGTGGCTGAAACCATGGCCTTAGTGCCCCAGCAGGATGAGGGTTTTTGGCTAAAAGTAGGTGGCCTCATTACATCATCTTTGCGGCCTCTGTTAGAACGACTTGTGTCAATTGAGAATAGGCTGGAAAAATTCAAAGAATATACCATATCTAGTCTGGAATGTATTAAGAACAAAAAGGCGAACTGTGGCCAAGTCCAAGCCCATGAATCTGCAAAAAATGGATGGATCACAGGGTTCCTTATTTCCAACTCTCTATTGACTCACAGCCTTATTCCAAATCCAATGCACCCTCCCTCGAGTAGGAGCGAAGCGGTTAGCTCAAGTACCAGTGCTGGTCTAGAGGCTCAGCGAAATATGGCCTGCAACCAGGGAAAGACCGAAAACCAACATCTCTCAGGAGAGGGTCAGATCTATAAATCAAATGGAACTTTCAAGTTCAATCACAATGGCACAGACCCCAAGAACATTCTTCCATACATAGATCTACCCCCTGACTGCTCACCCTATGTTGTTGTCTTGGCTGGGGTTCCAGAACTGGAAACTGGTAGAGTTGAATCCTACATTGAATTAAAGAACAAACGATTCATTGTTTGAATAATAATAGACCTCTTCCGCCAAATGTGCAATGCCAAATTATGTTTGCTCGAAGAGTGGGATGGGTAGGATGTAGACCCAAAAATATAGCGGGGGATTGCATTGTTATTAATTTTAAGGACAGTAGGTTGGTGGGACATGTTTGTGCGGGCTTTTTCAAAAATATGAGATCCACCATCCGGACTCTGGATCTGAGTTACTTTTATACTCCTCCAAACCATGTGGCTAATTTTGTCTATCACGTAAATACCAGAGGTAGGCTTGGTCAACCCGTAATACAGGGCTACAGGGAAGAGCTGGCTAGCACCGTGTGTCCACCGTGCGTCCCAATCAGTAATAGATTCAGTGTATAAGATTTGGTGGATTGACTGATCCCTATTGATTCCTGTTTACTGATAACGACCAAACAGCTGTGTGATAAAACCAGGTGGTCAGGGGCTGGGGTACTAAACCAACAACTGCTGCCAAGCGTTGTACAAGGGGATACTGAAAGTGGCAAAACTTGTATAGCTAATATAGGTCAGGAGATGGGGAAGTCTATTGCTCCAACTGGAACTAATCTTTTAATTGGTGGGGCTGGACTACATCCCCAAGAACTAGCCCCTTTCCCTGCTAGCTTTAAACCCCCTGGACTGTTAGATAGCCATGAACTAGAGGTCACTGTTGGGAGAGAGATTTGGAAGTGCGATCAGGTGGTACCAGAATTTTGTCCTGGAATATTGCGGGCCTGGCGGCCAAATTAGATCTGCCCGATTGGGGAGGCTACATTGACTCCCATGAGATCTGTCTATTTCAAGAAACCTGGGCCCTAAATCCCCTACATCGGTAGGATTCATGGCATATTGCGAAGCAGCAGTGAAGGGCCCTAGGCGCAGACCTCCGGGGGGGTTATGTGTATGGGTGGGAACACACTTAGGATGTACGGTAAAGAGAGTAGAATCTCACTTTCTTGATATCATATGCATTCTTCTGACCCATAGAAACCCACCAAAACTGACCATTATTAATGTTTATTCTCGGCCAGTTCAGTATGGTGGGACATCCCCGACGTTAGACTGTCTGGTACTCCTCCTTAATTCACTCTCGGGGAATGTGTACTTTTTAATTGGCGGGGATTTTAATTGCCACTTTGAACCTCTCAATGGTATTATTACACCTATTTCCAGCGATGAGGACTCAACCTGGTCAATCTCAGTACCTAACACATACCCGATAAGGGGGTGGACACCACTTGTCCTCCAATTGACTTCTCTTACCTTCTCTTTTTCCTTGAGGGCTTGTAACAGACGGTTTCCGGGTGATAATCATGGGCATTCTACCTTTGAGAGACCTGGCCAGGCATCAGTTATTGATTATATTTTATCAAGTGTCGCAATCTGGCATGACGTTGCAAAGTTTAGCGTTGATTCCCGAATTGAAAGTGACCATAATCCTTTGGTCGCATTACTAGATTTTAACATGGCAGAAAAAGTACAAGGTCTTGATAACCCCTTCCAAGACAATTTAGTCGCTACTGAAGGAGGGAGACGTATCCGTTGGGGTAACATAAATCAATCCCCGGAAACTATGTCAAATTTGTACAACAGTATTATCCCTCTATAGCCTTGTATCTGGAAATACTGCCAACTTAGGACCCAGCAATGACTTAGGGGAAATTCATCAGGATATAGTTGCAATCCTGGCAGATTTTTTTTATAGTACCAGGTCCGTTAAGTGTAAACACTGTAGTGATAAAAACCCCTGGTATAGCAGGAGCTGTAGGGGAGCTAAGCGAGCCCTTCTATCATCCCTCAAGGGGGGCAATAGCTTGTGTATTAGGGAAGCTCGGGCTTTTTTTAAGAAAACCCTTTTACATGCAAAATCCGAATGGGAACTAGACAGATGGCAGGCTACTAAGATTGCCTTGGACTCAAAAGACATAAGAGGATTTTGGCGCCTAGTCCACACTGGTAGAACCAAGGGTAGGACTATTATCGAGCCAAATATTGCTGAGGAATCATGGCGTCTTTATTTTATGGAGTTATGCTCAAGCCCGCCTACTGGATCAAGTGTGAGTGATATCACGGTGTGTAGTTTTCCCCTTGATTCTTTAGGGGACATACCCCCTTGTACCATGGCTGAGGTACTATCTGCTTTAGCCAAGTTATTACCTAATAAAGCACCAGGATTAGATAGAATCCCTGGGGACCTGTAAAGAAACGAACAGGTAGTGTGGGCCCCATATCTCCAATCACTTTTTAATGCAATTCTTCATGGGCTTCCAGCCCCCTCTACATGGGCTGGTGCAGAGATTATCTCTATTCACAAAAAAGGGTCCCCCATTGAACCTGCTAATTATAGGCCAATTAGCCTTATTGACGTAACACAAAAAATCTTTGCAAGGGTGTCGCTGGGAAGATTGCAGGAATGGATGAAAGACCATGGTGTTTTATCCCCACTGCAAGCTGGCTTTAGAGTTAAAACCTCAACCGTAGATCAGCTGTTTAGGCTACAGCTGATCCATTGGAAGCACGTAGTACTGGAGGGTGGGAGCCTGTACCCTGCTCCTCTCGAAATCACCAATGGGAATGCGGCGTGTGTTAACGGAATTTAGCCGGTTTTGCAAAAAGAGGAACCTTGTGGTAAACATTAACAAGACAAAATACATGGTCTTTAATACAAACTCCATAAACTGCCCACACCCAATGATGGATGGTAGACCTCTGGAGAGGGTGTCCCAAATCAATAAGGCCAATTTGAAGCTAACCCAGGCTGTTGGGGAAATTTTAAAAGTCCATAGGAGCTGCGTCCTAAAGGTTATAAGCCCACTGCTAGAAATCTACAAAGTCCAAGCCAGGGCAGCCACCATATATGGGGCAGAATTGTGGGGGCACAGTCCATCCAGTGCCCTCATTATAACTGAAAATAATTTTATTAGACAAATTCTGACCCTGCCAAAAAATACACCCCTAGTACCACTAAGGATGGATTTGGATATCCTCCCAATTGCGGATTTAATCTCCTCACGTCCGTTGCTATATTGGCGCCGGCTGTGGAGTACTCCAGAGTTGGGTCACTATAGGGAGAAACTAAAAGTGGTATTGTCATCTCTGGGGGTTGGTAGTATACCCTGGTTGTCCTTTGTTAGGGATTCTTTTCATGCAATTGGAAGAGAGGATTTATGGACCAATGCTGAATAATCCTGCCCAGCTACTTCTAAAAAAACCTTGGCAAGTGCAGTGATAGAGCACAGATTGACTAGCATTTTACAGGCATGTTACTTGTTTGGGCCACTTTACCTGCTGGGATCCTGTTTGCCCTCATTCCTGCTTGCCGCCATAGCCGCTGCACGTCTCCCTCCCGCCACTGCCATTCTAACACGGCCGCAGTGAGGAGGGGGACCACAATCCCCAGGCTCCCTCGCGGCGGAAGCCGCCACCAGTACTTTCGCGCCTGGAGGCGCACAAAACCAAGCACAGCCCCGGTGGAGAGGGCGTGTTACTTGTTTGGGCCACTTTACCTGCTGGGATCCTGTTTGCCCTCATTCCTGCTTGCGGCCATAGACGCTGCACGTCTCCCTCCCACCGCTGCCATTCTAACGCGGCAGCAGTGAGGAGGGGGACCACAATCCCCAGGCTCCCTCGCGGCGGAAGCCGCCACCAGTACTTTCGCGCCTGGAGGCGCACAAAACCAAGCACAGCCCCGGTGGAGCAGGCGTGTTACTTGTGTGGGCCACTTTACCTGCTGGGATCCTGTTTGCCCTCATTCCTGCTTGCCGCCATAGCCGCTGCACGTCTCTCTCCCGTCGCCGCCATTCTAACGCGGCCGCAGTGAGGAGGGGGACCACAATCCCCAGGCTCCCTCGCGGCAGAAGCCGCCACCAGTACTTTCGCGCTTGGAGGCGCACAAAACCAAGCACAGCCCCCGCGTCGCGGGACCGCGCGCGGGCTAAGCCCCGGCAAAGGGCGGGCCGTCTGTGGCCGTCAGGGGCCAAAGGAGGCCAGGCCGGGCCACCCCCCTAACTCGTTTCCATGCACATTTGAGTAAGATATCAGAATTGCCTGTTGAAACTGCTGTTGGACGCCTACTGTAGTGTAGTGCTCCTCTAATTGATAAAGGTGTCTTGTATTTATAAGTGGGCAACGGGTTAAGGTCTAACGTGAACTGAGATGAATTCAAAACTGGGTAAAGGCAGGAAGTCCCTGGTGGGAGGCACAATTACAGGGACACTTGACCAGTTTATAACGAGGGCGGCTTCAGTGCTGGAAAAGGAGATCGTAATTACGGAGCGACGCCTATCCTTAGAACTACTTAATAAACGCTCTTCTTTGGGCCCAATCCAGTTAGCCACTACTCTGCCAAGTTTTCCTTTAGGCTTGGGCATGGATAAGGATTTAAATATTGTAAATAGTGACTCGCATCAATCTCCTTCGCCGGTTGTCTCTAGAGCAGTGAGTAGGGAATCTTCCCAAGAAAATTTAAGCATGGAGCCCAGGCTAGAAATTATATCTGAGGAGAGTGTTTTATCCCCCATCCTAAATACAATAACTAAAGATAGTGTGAAACCGATTTTGCAAGGCCAAAGCCTACACCTAAACGAAAGCAGGGGGGGTTAATCACAAGGGTAGATTGGCAAAAACCCCAAAAATACATACAAGTCCACCTAATGAAACTAGGCTAGCTCCTAGGAAAACCGTGGTAAATTCGTCTGCCTCATTGTCTTCCCACTCTCAAGATTTATTTGATAAAACAGAACAGCTTCTGAAATCATTGATATTACCATTGGTTGAAAGAATAAAGAGAATAGGGGAGAAGTTGGATTCCATAGAGGAAGTAGTAAAGTCTAATAGCGTACTTATAAATAAAGTTGTTGACCCCCCACATAATCAGATTTTGAATCAGGCTAAGCAAATCATAACATCTGGCCAGGAGAAAAGAAATGACCCGAGTGGGGTGGCATGGATTTCACCGCCCCTACCTAACACTGCGACACCATTGAATAACGCTAATGGTGTTTTAGTGCAGAGTCAGGAAGGGAGTGTGGGACAGGCCAAGGAAGCCAGTAATGGAGGAAAAAAAATAGTAATGATGGAAAAAGAAATAGATCCTTACCCCGCATTGACTTGCCACCTGAGGCAGCTCCATATGTTGCTGTCCTCGTGGGGGTCCCTGAATTAGCCACTGGGAAAAAAGAGGGATACTATGAGTTGAAAAACAAAGTAGTCCATTGGCTAAGCAAGAATAGACCACTACCACCAACTATAGATGGGGAAATTCTTCATGTAAGGAGAGTTGGGTGGTTGGGACACAGGCCAAAAAACTCAGCAGGGGACCTGGTCATAGTTAACTTTAAGGATAGGGGTGTTACTTCTTACATCCAAGGCTGGTGCTCCCAGGGAGGGGAAGGTGGCATTGTCCCGCGGGACCTTGGCTACTTTTACCCTAAATCACAAGACTCGTTAGTGCCAAGATTTTACCCAGGAAACTATCATACAGCCAAACCAGTTGATCCATACTTTAATGGTTTTAATATCCCAACCTCGAATCAATTTGCCCTGTTATCAGACTTAGAGGCGATTGATTGACTTACGAAAGAGATACCCAGCCACGGTGAAAACCTAACTACACTAGAAAGATCAGGGATTTGTGTCCTGACGACAGAAAAGGGGCACAGGGAGGGGTCTGCGGAGACTCAGTGGGATGTGTATGATTCTCCTGAGAATTGTGCTATGGTTAGAGGCGGACATATGGATATTATACATAAGGATGGACTTTCTAATTTTCCCACTGTAATAGACACTCATATTCCTGGTATAACTGACGCATCCAGGAACTTATTTCCACAGGGAGACACATTGGGGGTGCCCCTAGTAACGAAAGATTCAGACAATCCAACTACTGCTATAGACACTGGGGAACGATGTCGTATAATGTTCTGGAACGTGGCAGACCTTAGAGCTAAAATAACCAATCATATTTGGCAAAACATTGTAAATGGGTATGATATCCTGTATCTCCAGGAGACATGGATAACAGAGCCACTCCATCTCTGTGGATATTACACTTTGTTTACACCGGCCTTGGATGTGCCACATGGCAGGGCTAAAGGGGGTCTGTGCACATACGTATCGAACCAGTTAAAATATCAGGAAGTTAAACAACTTGTGCATAATAGCTACTATCAACTGGTGAAGATAGGTATTAATAAAGTGGCGTCGGTTAACTTTTATAATAACATCCCCACAGGTGAAATTGAAGTAACCCTAAAAAATATGGGTACCGATATAAAAAAGGTAATTGATACAAATTCCACAGAATTAACTGTCATCTGGGGGGGTGATTTTAATTGTACAGTTTGCAAAAGGGGACGACAAGGAGTTTGCGGTATTATGTTAGATCAGGACACCAACCTAACACATTTTGAGCACACTTTGTGCGGGGATCTGTTAAATGATATTTTCTTTTCTGGCGACCTGGGGTTCGCAAATGAAATCGGCCAAAGAGAGTGTCCCTTTAATCCGACATTTAATGGTTGGGATGCTACCACCACAATTGATTTTATTCTGTTTTCTGTTAAGTACGGACGCCGGATCATAACTTGTCGGACTATTATTAGTGCATTAAGTGATCATTATCCACTAATCATGGAGATCTTAAACCCATTTTGGGAAGTAGATGGTGGCCAAACTTGCAGGCAAATAGTCCCTGACGTAATCATGAGAAGACAGAACGGTTATTCCCTTAAATGGTGTAGGGTGGTCCCTGATGATTTTATGGCCAACTTAATGTCTTGGTGTTTGCAAAGTTTCTAGACTTGTTTGGATGAGAATGCTGACAGCAATGGCATTCTCAAACACTTCGATATTATTGCTTCTCATATCAGGGATATTTTATGGGTGGAATCAAAAAACCGTAAGGAGGGGACTAGAAGTTGGTTTGATTCCGCATGTACAAAGGCTCACAAGAAACTTAAACACGTTCTCCACTTGGTCCCTCGTGATTCCCTATTGGTTAAGGAGTCGAGGTAAATTTATTACGAGGCACTGAAAAAAAGGAAAGCGGCGATTAAATGGGGTGCGTGGGAGTCACTATGTGAGGCCTCAGAGAGTAGTGACATAACGGCTTTCTGGAAAGCAGTAAACGCCCCATTCTTCTCTGATGATACTAAAGCACGCATTGAAATTGCGATCTCAGAGGAAGAAGGAGTAAATCATTTTGCTCAACTGTACAGCACGCCGAATATGGTGCAACAATCTCCACCTTTAAGTATGGGGGAATTGAGGGCTAAGGGTATGAAACTGGATGTCACTTTGGAAGAGGTTACTACGAGCATTAAAGCAACACGGGGAGGCAAAGCTCCGGGCCAAGACGGAATACCATCTGATCTGTTTAAAAGCAATATCGAGCTGTGGGGCCCTATTCTAGTCCAACTATTTAATGCCTCCACCGAGATGGCCTGATTCCCTCGTGGTTCACTTCTGTTATCGTGCCCATATTTAAAAAGGGAGACAGGCAACAATGTACGTGCTCCCGACCAATCTCCTTACTGGATTCTTCCATGAAAATCATTGGAAGAAATATTTTAACTAGATTACAAAATTGGGCACAAGATAACGCCGTTATCCATGATCTACAGTAGGGGTTCCAAAAAGGGGTCGGAACAATAGATCAAGGGCTAAACTTAGATATTCTGCAACAAAAATATACTAGGGCCAGGAGGGAGAGTATTTACTTTGTATTCGTTGACTTAACGTCAGCGTGTGACTGTGTTTCACACAGTAAACTAGGGGTGATTTAAAAAAAAATTGGGAGTGGAAGAAAAAATTATTTATTTCCTCAGAGAATTATATTTAGGTGCCACTGCAACTGTTAGATATGGTAGAAATGGAGAATGTACAAGATCGCTCGACATAGGGCGCGGGGTACGCCAGGGGTGTGTCCTTGCTCCTTTTTTATTTTTACTTTACATATATGACCTTGGAAAACGTTTACTGCAAGCGTCCTGGGACACACCTATGGTAGCTAAAAGACCGATCCCTGCGCTTCTTTACGCAGACAATGCGGTCATTATGGCCCGAACGCCCATTGCTCTTCAACGTTTGATAACATCTTTTAATACTTTTATTTCAAATTTAGATCTGAAGATTAATTGTTCTAAAAGTTTTCCATGAATTGTGGTTTAGGCATCAACAAAAGGAAAAGGACCATGTATATCAATGCTAGTCCCTTAAATTCCACCCCCACTTTCCCATACCTAGGCATTTTGTTCCACGAAGCAGGCACATGGGCTTGTGCCATTAAGGCAAGAAGATTTTTGTTTTGTAAATCTATCATGGCTTTAAAAAATTTCGCAAAAAAGATAGGAAAAAAAGCTACTGTTGAACTTTTAAGAATTTTTAAGGCTACATGTATTTCAATTGTTGTCTATGGCGCTGGTTTATGGGGTTATGATAATGTAAAATTAATCCAGTGTGCTGAGAACATGTTCTTGAGATTCGTCTTAGCTGTACCAGGGAGTGTCTCAAGTTATATTTGTCACATGGAACTCGACCAACCGTATATCAAAGACACAATTAGGGCCCAGCCAATAATATTTTGGCATAGGGGCTGGACTAATGAGGATGGTGTATTAAGCCATGCCATCTTAAAGGATGTATGAAGTTCCGCACACGTGAGTAGGATAAAATGGTTTGCCTATGTGAAGGATTTCTTAGTGAAAATTGGATATCAGACTTATTTCGATGACCCACTTTCAATGTGCAATATTTCTAGGAAATCTTTGAAAAATCATTGTATGAGATACCTAGAAGAGAAAAGAGCAAGCGAGGAAATTAAGAAAAAGACTGTTTTTAGCTCACCCAGAGCCAGATGTAGGAGCCCAAATACCGGTCGGTAACGGCCGAATTGGGCCGTTACCGACCGGTATTTGGGTTTTCAGATGTAGGGGCCATTATTTTACAGAATCGATAAATTTACCGATTCGGTGAATTTACCGATTCTGTAAAATACAGAATCGGTATTTTTACCGATTCGGTAAATCCAAATGTAGGTGACACTCCTGAGAGTGCCTCAGGCCCTTAAGAGTCGGTATTTTACCACACAATCCTATTGTGTGGTAAAATACCGAATCCAGGTGTGCATGCACTTCAGTGCATGCACACTGTGCAATGTGACACACAGACATGCCCTTAGGGCATGTATGTGTGCCACATGTTACACGTGCCTGTATTCGGGGTGCTAGAGGGTGTCAAAGTGACACCCCCTGCACCCTTGCAGGAATCGGTATTTACCGATTCGGTAAATACCGATTTTTACAGATTCGTATTTCAAAAAATAAATTCACCTACATCTCCCTCCTTCTAATTTACCGATTCATAAATGCCGAATCGGTAAAATTCGGAATTTATGAGTCGGTAAATTAGAATTACCTACATCTAGCCCCAAATGATTCTGGTACAGTGTAAAATACAACCATACCTAACTCTTTGCATGAGCGAACAGGAGCGGTTTGTTCTAACACGTTTTAGGCTAAATATTGTTTTTAGAGTTTTTATTTTCCCCGTCATGAATACTTGGTCGCGTGATTTGATTAAATGCCCATGTGATGATTTATCAGAACAATCGGACATTCATATCTTATTTTTTTGAAAGTTTTACTCCTTACCCCGTAAAAGACTGATTGTTCCTATACTGAAGGAGATGGAGGCTAACCGTTGTCGCCCTGCTTTTTTTAGTACTACAGAAATTAGATGTCGTATTGATTGTTGCAACTATCTCTGAATTTTTTTACAATGTTTTTAGACTGCGTAAATCCATCCGTATTTGAGAAACTTTATATTTTACTTGATTACCGTATGACTGTCCCCCATTGTAATGCTATTTGCTCTTTTATTAAGAAAATTATGTGTACTTTTATGGTTACTTGCTTTTAACCGAATAAAGTTTTGAACTGAACTGAACTGACTAGCATTTTACAGGCAGTAAACCCTTTGAGCTTAACATATAGGTTTTTGGATTTTAAGTCCCAATATAAATTTGAGTTGGTGCTGGACTCAATACAACCGCCATTAGCTAAGAAGTGGTTTTTGCAATTTAGGTATGGGATGCTTCCCCTTCACGCCATAATCAATAAATGTGTACAAATGAAGGTATTGGATCCTACCCTTGACCAGCCTGGATCTCAACAAGTGATAAACAGAACAGGGTAGCTGATCAGGATAATTTGCAAGACAATAAGGTCCACACAGCCAAAACGTGCTGCGTAGCCCAAGGTTATATTCCAAACAAATTTATTGTATTTAAATATCCATTTGCATTAAATCATCAAACACATGGCATCAAAAAGGGACTTCCTATCCAAACAGTCAGTTCAAAAACATACAGTTATATATACAATATATACAAATATACATACATTTAAGGTGAATACTCAAGATATGACGACACCAACAAAAACCTTGAAAAAAATTACATAGCAAAATAATTGCAACATAAACAGCCTTTACACGAAAGGCACCATTTGCAAGTGGAAAAAATCAATAAATGGGCGGGTGTAACCCACCGCCTATGTCCTGGATGAGTAGTGGAGGAAGAAACAGCGACTCATGTTACGCTCTTCTACTCGGCATACAAACAGGCTAGGTCCAATGGGTTATACAACTTTGTAGAAACCTGGGTATTAGGAACTATCGTGAATTCTTTAGGATCCTAAAATCTGATATTAACCCGGTGTTTATTGTTGCAATTTCGAAATTTCTTTTTGCTATGTGGTCTAAACGAAGGCACCTACTAAAAATCTGACCTGATTTCAAGCAACATCTAGCTCTTTTCTGTTACCTGCTCCGATTATTGAGTATGTAAAAACTAAGACTGTAAGTCAGGTTATGGGAGTTAATTCTATGTGAGAGATAGAAATACCTCCCAGCTGGCTGGTACCTTGATCCTGGGCTTTATATAAATAACAGCTGTGATTAACTACTTATTATATATTTTAGCTTAATTTTTATTCTCAATGTATGTTTTAATTCTTTATATCTCCCATAATGACGATTTTGTATTCCCCATCTTTTATAGTGGCTTTCTTATGTCTGCAGGTCTATATTCCAATATTCATGATGATCTTGTATTTTCCCTTTTTGAGATTTTATTGTGCTGTAAATTGTATTGTGCTTTTATGGCTGTAATAGCCGAATTAAAGTTTTTGATGATGATGACTAATTTACAATCCAGTGTATTAACATTCTTTTACCCGTTGTCACACAAAAGTACAAATAAATTAATAAATAAATATTTTCATGAAGAGGAGTTTGCCTAATGGCTAGGGCTGTCGACCTTGATTCTGGAGAACAGGGTTCGAGTCTCGGCAATCACGCTGAACATCCTGTGATTCTGGGCAAATCACTTTATCTCCCCGTGCCTAACAAAAATGAATTTGTCCTCATGTAACGCAACTGGTGCTATGTAAAGCACTCTGATATTCAATACTGGGTCAAGTTTGTGCTATTTAAAACTCTTTGAAAAAAATGAATAGATGGCAACTAGGTTATGAGTAGCTGAGCTCAGGATTTAACATTTCTTGACCTCCCCCTCTGTTGCACCTCTTGCCCACTTCACAGTCAGAACTGTTGGTGGAATTGACTATGTTAACACCTCCCCAACGAGACATTATTCGGCATGTCCTATTGAATCTTAACTAAGGAAAGTCCTGTCTATTCCAAAGGTTATAGGCCAGTGGCAAGATCACATTTCTGGGAAGAAAGACTCAGGTACCCTATATCTAGAAGTCTAAGGGCCAGATGTATGTGGCCCAATACCGGTCGGTAACGGCCGAAATTACTGAATTTCGGCCGTTACCGACCGGTATTGGGCAATTGGGATGTAGGTGGCCTAAATTGCAAACTTGGTAATTTACCGATTCGGTATTTTAAGGAATCGGTAAATTACCGATTCCTTAAAATACCGAATCGGTAAATTACCGAATTTGCAATGTAGGGAGCACTCAAATGAGTGCTTTTCCCATTTTAGGATTCATTATTTACCACCAACTATAGGTTGGTGGTAAATAAGGAATACCTTTGAAAATGAAAATCTGTGCATTTTCAACTGTGCCATGTGGCAGACATACATGTATGTGTGCCACATCTGCACACAAGCACGATTCAGGGGTGCAACAGGGTGTCAAAGTGACACCCTGGCACCCTTGCATGTTTCCCCCTTTTTACCGAATTGGTATTTACCGATTCGGTAATTGCCATTCATTCCCATGGGCCTCCAGGCCCATAGGAATGAATGGCAATTGCCGAATCAGTAAATACCGATTCGGTAAATACTGAATCTTACCGATTTGGTAATTTATACCGAGAATGTATCTACATCCCATTTACCTATTCTTAAATACGGAATCGGTAAAATTCTGTATTTAAGAATAGGTAAATTGGGATTACCTACATCTGGCCCTAAGTGAGGATGGACAAATGTATGATAATCTGCTTATGTAATCAATTCTTTATTTGTAATGTTTGTAGTTTCTTAGGGCCTGATTTAGAGTTTAGCATAGAGGGTACTCTGTTACAAAAGTAATGCTGTACCCTCTCCACCAAACTGATATTTACCCGTCTAATTAAGAGTAAGGCAGAACTGAAGTATGTCATCTTTGGTGACTACTAATTCTCTTCCGCTAACATACACCGCTGACAGCTCGACGGCGTAAGGGCCGTAGGAGGTTTGCCCATTTGACCACCTGCCTGTGCAGTCAAGTTTTCAGTTTTCACTGTCCTTCGCCACCAGGTAAAACCTGGTGATAACGGAAAGTGAAAACTTGATCTCTCACGGCAAGGGTGGGTCATTGTTTTTTTGTTTTTAATCAGTTTGAGTCCGGTGCCACTTTTAACTTCTTATTGGTTTAAAGGCACCTGCTGGTGAGTTCATTGTGTGCAAGGCAATTTCCAGGGTATAATAAAAACGTCAAGATAAGTCTGGTGATAGTGTAATTGCTGTAGAGATCGTAGTTTTGTCTACTAACAGTTTTAACTCATCATAAAATAGTGCAGAGGAATAATGTGCCTATGCAAAGCACAACATGTAACATACAAATCACAGACTTTGAATTTTTATCTATATAGCTCAGTGGGTTACTGCTTCTGACACAGAGATCCTTTTGTTGCCTGCAGTTCATACATTATATATGGGATAATCTACCCCATGCTGAACATTTGAAGCATATTGCAAGTCACTGACGATGAGTTCCATAACCATATAGAGGAACAAAGCCGAACACTGAGTTCCTTTATAAGGTTATGGAACTCAGAGGCGATCTGCAATATCCTAATCATGTACACCAGGGGGTACTCTTCCCATATAATACATGGTCACACCATTACCTTTCCCAAAATCCACTGAAAACCTTGGTGAGTAGCTCTTTCATGTGAAAGAGCGAGCATGCTTTCAAACATAAAGAATAAAAATAAAACCTCTAGTTCAAAATTAAACACATCAAAAACCTGTTAGATATTTGTTGCAAACAGATATTGGAAGCAGTTCAATACAAGTCAGTATTTAAAATAAAGGTAAAAAAAGCTGCAGTATCTCAGAATGTGTAGAAACATGTAGAAAGAGTCTAGGTGTTCTCTGTCTATTGAGTGAAAAAGTAAACATGTTCTTTCTGCTTGTCATTGTAAGATAGAAAAATAGAAGAAAGTAAAGCACATCCTGTTTTTGCTGCCTTAAACAGTTGCTTCAGTTATGCTTCGTGACCTGACCTGGCTTTCATCTTGGCTCTGGTAGCAGGAATTGTGACATCAGAACTCAAATGTAATATCGTATAATAGTCGCATACTGACAACTTTTCTTTATAATCGGCAACTGGTCGCAAGTCGACGGTTATGAAGAAATTAGAGACAGCTTTATACAGGGATTACAGAATCCTATGTATTGTAATACTACTATAGAACAGTAAGCTATTAACCAGACTGAAAAAGCAGCCTGCAAACTGCAAGGAATTGGTTCAGAACATCATTGTTTTCCCCCCCAATCTTTTGATATTCTAAGGATGCTAAAAAGGATTCCTTTGGATAGTAATACATTCTTATTAGTAAAGACAATCCTAACAACTGTGTTACGTTTTAAATCCTACATTTGTGTTTCTCCAGGCCAAGCACTCGTAACATATAATGCCTACAGTATAGATGACTTCAGACTCCAAAACCTCCTAGTTCTCATTGTCTAAGGTAACATGTTGTATAAATGGATTTACACACTTATAGGAGTAATTGTCTCTGTATAATATGCACATATATGCATGTTCCAAAGTGCTCAGACACCTTACTTTAGGATGAGCAACAGTATAAACGAAATTAAATACATGCGAGAGAGATGCCATGGAGAGAAGAGGACCACAGTTAGAAGCTTGGAGAGCGGCAATCCCTGGAGAAGGAGGTCATTGTGGTGAGGCATCAACAAAGATGGTTGTACACAGAGCCACCATGGCCAAAGCCGGATCTGAGAATATTATTTCATTCCTTAATTCCCCTGAAAGTCTGTTGAAATACCATAATATAGCATAACATTTCACAAAGACATTTATAGCCCATTTCAAAAAGAAATTTGAATATCTACACTAGTAGGTTAACGCTTAAACTCGGTGTTGATTTTTGAATTTCTGCAATGCTGAAATGATTTTTGAAAGTTGTTAAAGGAGTAAGCATTTACACTGGCTTTATAGTAAGTAGATAGCGCACAATTATGCACATGAAAAGACCACAGTGTATGTTCCTCTGTTTTTTTTCTCCACAGGGAAAGTTTTGTTCCCAAAAGAGAAACCTATTCCCATGCACCACCACCAATTTTGACAATGTTCTCTTTCCATCCTTATACTAGAAACAGAATTTTGTCTGCCTTGGCACAGGTAAATCTTCAATTCTGAGTGGGCATGGGCTGAGAAAAAGTTTGTTTATACCCACAAACTGACATTTTTGTTAGTGTGAATACACATTCCAGTTCATCCTTGTCCTGGAAGCCCACTCCCTACAGATGGGATCAGAATAGGGCCAAACAGGCTTTTTATTCCAGTGGCCATTTCCCTAGTGTGCTGGGACCCTTTGAATCCCATTTTTGAAAGCCCAAGACCACCTCCGGTACCTTTGTTACTCCCCCTAACTCCCCATGGTTAATTACAGCAGGCAGGGAGGATTTGAGAGAGAGAAAGAGAAGGAGGGTGGTGGAAGGTAGAGAGAAAGGGATCAGAGAGGGAGACAAGAGATAAAAGAAATGTTGGGAGAGAATAGATAAATAGAAAGAGACAGAGAGAGCACAAGGAGGCAAAGAGAACACGTTGGTTTGAGCATCTTTGCCAGGGCTGATTTTAGTACCCAGTTTGGCAATGGGTCAAATTGACTCCCATGTATGAATATGCCATACTGTGTCACATTACTTTAACATGGGTAATGTGAAAGCAAATATAAATGCACATCCATAAATCAATCAATGTGCATGAATGTCTTGAGCTTACATTTTCAAAGCTCTTTGGAAAGGTGTATATTTTCGGTGAAATTGAGTATTTTAGAGCAAAATAAATTAGAATGACTCAAGCCTGGTGAACATCTCTTGCAACATTGTAAGTTTATTTAAATCTTCAGGATTAAAATGTAATATGCTTCTTTTGTACTGCCAGTGATCACCTTTTGATGTCAGAAAACAAAAAACCCAGATCTATTAAGTAATATACAATGACAATGACAATACAATACTTTATTTGTGTGATTAATAAAAACCAATATAAAAATGGAGCAATCAATATAAAAAGGATGTTTAAAATTGTATAAAATAATAATGAATATATAGGGAATGAGTAGGGGCCGGACTACGTGAGACCTTCCTCCAGATAACTTCCATGTTGTGCCATGGTTGACCTGTCCATTAGGGCTTGTCGAGCATGGTAGATGAATTGAGCAAAATTGTCCATGCGCTTCACCGTGTCCAGCAAATATAGCTGAAGGACTGCCTCCTTTGCCGTCCACGTGCCCACTTGGAGAAGAATGGGCCTTAGATGGCTTCGGCGGATTGATTGCATTAAGTAATATATTGAATTAGTTTGTTCAATACAATTATTCCTATTTATGTTTATTGACACCTCCTACTTTTTTTATGTGTGCACGAGTGTGAAGAGTCCCATCACCTGATTGGAATATCTAATACATGGCATGGCTGAGAATCATTGTGGTACGTGTCATGTATGTCCGTAGTAGGAACACAATTATCATTTTTATGACAGGGTCAACATTTTAACAGGGGTGGTCTTCAAAATGTCATAGAGGTCCACAATGGACTATACATTACCACCACTATATGAGATCACACATATGCACAGGGTATGAGCATAGTGCAATGGGTACCCTAGCATGCCAAAAAGTACCACAGTTATTCCAAGACCATCATTATAACAAGGGTGGACACTAGCACATCATATATTCCTCAATCTACAAAGCAGTTTCACCTCTGTAACAGGGACCTTATTCTGACAAGGGTGAGCACCATTATGTTACATGCTGTAAAGAGCACAATGTGCCAAGAACTGCAACTAGTATATCCTGATCAGTATTAATTGAGGAATAGGCACCCAAATAAGCATCGAAACGTGATGGATCTTCACAATTTGCTAAAAATTATCACTGTTGTGCCAGTAAAAAATTCCATATCATGTAAAATGACCTAGATCTAGAGCTAGCACTGCTGACATGTCATGTGGAGTGGCCTGGTTCTAGAAGTGGCAACACATATATATATCATGAGTCCAAATCACAAACTGCATTTCATAGTACATATTATAAAATGCTAGTCATAAACTCACATATGGAGTTTATGCATCTGTCTCTCCTCCTTTTCTGTACAGAGATACTGCTCCAAGTGCAGCATCTCTGCACATATAATTTTAAGTTTTAGTAGTAAATGTGGGAGGGACAGAGGGAGTGGCTGGAAAGTGGGGAATACTTACTACTGAAATGGAGGGGAATAGGGAGTATTAACGAGGGGTTAAGGAAGAGTCAGAGAGGAGTTTAAGGAGGGACGTGTGCTCACCCACAAAAGAGTAAGCCCATTCCTATCCGCAAATTGCATGTCTAAAGATCCTACAGCCAAAATGGGATCCACATGGAAGTAAATGACTCCAGTCCAGAGCTCAAGTAAGTGTATCACCACCCATAGTCTAGGACTGCAACACCCTCCAATAGAAATCAATGGAGTTAGGGACTTAAAAATAAAACTGCACAGGCAATAATGTTAACTTAAATTCCATTGCATTAATTTAAAAAAAATAAGAAATATAAATACATATTTAATGTTCAAACTATATAAAAGTACACATTTTTAATTTAATCATAAAATATTTTGATGGCTTTTTGCCTTTAAAAATGAATGCAACATTTCATAGTATTAAATATATTTAGTAACTTTTATCTAATTTTATGCACCACTTCTATTAAGTGTTAATGCATAAAAAAACGTATTTTATTTACGTCTGGTGGGAATTTATTGTTTTTAACTTAAACATCACAATGATCATTTTTATTTAATATAGTTACATTAAATATAGATTTATTTCAACATTTAGTTAATAGTGCTGTAGCTTTTTTCATTGGTTCTACATTTGAAATAAATGTATTGAAATATTTTACAATAATATATACCATAAAGTATTCTTACAAACTTTTTCCAAGTCAAATTAACTTTGTTACTTTTCACTATACTTTACTATAGCAAGAGTCCAAGGTCAGGATGGAGACCTCTGTGTGGTAAAAGATAGGGAACACTACTCTGTACTTTACCACAGGGAGATCTCCACCCTATTGGCAGGGATTTCTGCATGCTAAATACTTGGCAAAGAAAAAACAGAAGTGTAGAAAAATATTTTTATGTTAAATATTAATCTAAATGAACATTATATATTTATTATTGATGTAGAATAAAGAAAATATGCTACAGAAGTATTAAATAAATTACAAACTAAAAATAAGATCATTTTGAATATATTAAATTATATTAGAGATTTTTCTCTCAAGTTTAAATAGAAAAAATACATTTTTTGCATCAAGTAAAACATTATTTTTTATTATGAATTAATAAATATCAAAATAGATGTATAGAGTTAATTAAAAGTAATGTTATTATATTTTACTAACATGTTGTTACATAAATATTTAAATGCAAACAGGTTCATAACATATTTATAATTACATAAAGAATATGCGTATTTTTTCATGAAGAGTAGGTTAAATGTATTTGTTTTTTAGCTATTTTAAGTAATTTAATTTAATTTTATATTATTTTGTATGGGGTTTATATTTAAGTATCTGCCTCCATTATTTTTATTGGTTAGGTGTTGCACAGTACCAGTGGTTGGCCATGTGTGGTGCTGTACTTACCACTATTTGTTTTATAGTATTAACTTACACACCTAACTTCAGCTCCACATAATTTTTCAAGGGAGAAAATCAGGCCCGGACTGGCCGTTGCAGGCACCGGGCAATCCCCCGGTCGGCCGCATGGGTGGGGGCCGGTTTTGGGTCCCAGGGGGCCGTTTTTGTTACAGGGCCGTTTTTTGCAGCATAGCTGCAAAAACTGCCCTGTAACAAAATCGGCCGAAAACCGGCCCTGGCAAAGAGTGCGGTCGCACCCCCAGGGTAGAGGGGGGGCCGGCTGAGCACTTTGCCAGGGCCGATTTCGGGTCCCAGTCCGGCCCTGGAGAAAATTAAGCCTACATTTTTGAGCAACTCTACACTCAGATTTTGTGAAGTGCCAAAAGTAGTATAGTTACTCAAAAATGTAAGAATAATGTGGTAAATAAATAAATAATACCCTATTTTTGAATGTATAAATGAATAACAGATAGCTCAATAAATAAGAGTCAAGATTCGAGGTAGTAGGAGTTTGCAGGTTTATTACAGCATAAAGGACAGGACCAGGATGGTAAGGCCCAGCAGCGCTGCTGGTGTCAGGATCGGGACAAGGAAAAGGATGACTTTTTTAATAACAGTGCATGAGCATATATACATAACGCAAACACATAGCATTACATTGCAATAGGCGTAGCAGTGGGTGGAGCAGAAGGTGTGACGCGTAGCAGTCGCGAAAGATAAGGGTGAAAAGAGGTGTAACAGGGCGTATACATAGACATGTGATGCAAACGTAACAGAATATGTCATGAATGGGGCGGAAACCATGGAGGGGGCTACCTAAGGAGCCGGGACCTCTAACCTGATGGTGCGCGCAAACTAGCAATGACGTATCACTAGGAGAAGCTGGGGGCTATGAACTCTGTGCTAGGAGCAGAGACTGAAGTCTGGAGAGTCAGGGCGACATGTACCTAAACAGTATCTAGTATCTGATGTTTAGAGAACATGTCGATATAAACTAGAAGTTAGGAGGGGAAAGGCTGACTTGATTCTAAGACTGGACCATGCATTATTCTACATGTAGTGCGTGATGAAGAATATTAAATGACCATTAAATGCAGTATTTCTCTAACGTGGAGAAGTGAAGGCTAGACAATGACGGAAACTATTGATGCGATTCAGTAGCTTAGGAATGCAGAGAAGGAGGACTGAACTGATAACTGGAATCATAACATATTCTTGGCAGACTCAGAGACAGAGCCAGCCTGAACCGGGCACTGTGAGGCAGGAAGTAAGTGAAGGGTCGAGGATACAGGTGGGGGCTGTATCGCTCCTCAGCGAGGTTTCAGGAGACAGGAGCTGAATCTGGTGTCCAGGCCCTTTTGAGGCCTAGAGACGGGGACTTTACAATGAAATAACGTGCACACTGAGAAACGTGGCAACGTAACTTTACATAGGCCTGATATTCGTAGTATTCACGAGGACTAGAAACTGGCATATTAGAGATGGACACAACTATAATTGCGTCATTAATCGAACATGGGGAATGCATATGCATATTTAATCATGCACACATAACATATGATGGATGACGCGTAGGGACACAGAACATGGCAAAATTTACTTTTCCACATTCCCTCCTTGTCACTACGTTTCCATCAGGAAACATCAATATTCATGATACCATCTATCATTTCATACAGTATCATTTGCTCGTCTCGAATTATCCTGGAACGGGATTTAGAACGGGGCTTGGGACTAGGAATACAAGAGGTAGCACAAATGCCGCAAATCGCAGGGCCACATTGTATACAGAGACAGCAGCTGAATATGATCGCTACTGCAATACCTAGGAAGGACAATATTTTCCATCCCCATGCGGAAATTATATTCCAGAACCAACCGGACCATGTCCAGGTGCCTGGATCTTGGTGTAACAGATGGGCAATTTTATGGAGTCTGGTTATAGCTGAATAAACAGACGGCGCGTTATTTGGAATGAAAATGCAGCAACTAGATCCGATGACTCTACAGGCCCCGCCCCTATCGGCCAGTATGACGTCAAGGACGAGACGATTCTGTAAAACGACAAATCTCATAGCAGATTGCTCTTCAGTTAAATTACCTAGAGCAGAAGCAGTCTCATTGACTACTGCTTCAAGGGTTCTGGTTAACCTACGGATTAGCTTACTATTCTGGATAGGTCCTATAAAGAAGAAGAAACCTCTATTGAAATCTGTATATTGTTCTAGAGCAGTTTCAGTATAATCGACAATTGGGGACTCCCTTCTATGTCTAATGTGTACTAGATGTGTGTTTCTATGATAATCAGGTGGGGCTAGGAAAACTGGTGGCAGTAGGAAGGCAATGTAACAGGTTCCCTCCCAATCGAGGGGCAGACGAACATATGCAGTTTGACCACAAATAAAATAAGAATGACGTGAAGCTTTGAAAATAGATTTCCCACTGTCATTATACTTGACAATAGTAGTACAATCACTATGTCCTACATGTACGGAACCATAATTTCGGACACATAATTCACCTTTGACTGGCAGTACTGAAATAGCAGGTAAGTCTGGAGTAGTATCAGACTGAACATTCAGGACCATGAAATTCGAAGAATAGTTACCTAAATTATACACTTCATTTTCTAGATCTAACCCTGTTCTGTGGGGAAGACCTTGCTTGTCTGGAAAACATGTATTGTTAAGAAAAGACATATCTGTTGAGGATGACGTTAACGTGGACCATGCTCCTCACGAACCATTATGTGAGAATGGATAAGGAAAAAGTGGCAGAACTCCCTTCGGTGTCTGGAAAGGGGGGAGTCGACCACACACCCAACAATTAGTGGCATTGCTGGACTGGTGTGAGTAATGTAACATGCGGATGAATGAGTTATTTCGCATAGCGAGGCGGTAAGAGAGTTCATGAGGAGGCAGATCACTAAACGTGTGCTCTACTGTAGCATTAGCAGACTTATTTACATGAAGAACTGGGAAATACAAGAAAAATGCATAACTGGTGCAGGAAATCATAATACTGAGAAATAATATGAAACATAGAAAAATGATACATCGAATTGAGTTTTGACTAACTCTCTCACTATGGGGGTCTATTTTATACATGTCAGAAACAGTCTAACCGTTTCACCTAGGGGAGGACTTAGACAATCAAACTGACTGACTTATTTTACTAGACCGGAGTTTTAACTTATACTCCTGTTGCGGAGTTTTCTCTAACAGGGGAGGGTTTGTAGCAATGTCTTTTGCGGGACAGTCCTTGAGAACAATATTTTGGCAATCCTTCAAATCCTGGGAAATGTTCTTTAAGACGGGTTTCAGTCCATTAAATTGTTTTACATGAGAAAGGTGCACCCAGCCTTTGCGACCTTCCAACTTCACGGCTGTACGGGTGGTGAGGAGGACCTGTCGGGGCTCTTTCCAGCGAGGCTCCAGCGGACTTGATCTGTCAAAATTCCTCACCATCACCATGGATCCTGGAACGATTTCATGCGGTGCCACCTCGGTATTGTCTGGAAATGCGGCGGCAACCTGTGAACGACATGAGTTGAGGGCAGACATCAAGGAAGCTAGGTAATCTGTCAGCATATTACTTGAAACATCGGTAATACTTCGGGGTCTAGGAGTACCCCACATGTTAGGGGGGCGGCCGAAAACGACCTCATACGGGGACAGA
The DNA here is from genome assembly GCF_964261635.1 of Lissotriton helveticus. Taxonomy (NCBI): domain Eukaryota; kingdom Metazoa; phylum Chordata; class Amphibia; order Caudata; family Salamandridae; genus Lissotriton; species Lissotriton helveticus. The sequence continues at coordinate 282,715,880 of NC_136071.1, forward strand.
CCTGATCTGGAATGTGCGACCATGCGCATATAAAATAAAGCGACTGGCAGAGCTACTAGCCAGTCCACACCTTTTTCTTTGCATACTTTGGCGATACGGATTTTCAGAGTCTGATTATGTCTCTCTACGAGACCGGCTGCTTCAGGATGGCGTACACAATGAAACTTCCACTGGTACCCTAACAACAGGGAAACATGCTTCATCAACTCAGATGAGAATGGCTGGCCGTTGTCAGAATATACGACTCTAGGGAGTCCATAACGGGGGAAGAACTCACGAACCAACTGCTTGGCAGTGGTCGCGGCGGTGTAATCTGGAACTGGATATGCTTCTGTCCACCTGGACAAAGCGCATACAACTACAAGGACATACTTGAAACCTCGACATCGCTCCATCTGAATATAATCCATCTGGAGGACTTCAAAAGGGTGGTCAGGGGGCTGGAATCCACCTTGTTCCACCGGGACACTTTTACCTGGATTAAACTGACAACATATCATACAGGTACGGACTTTCTGCTTGGCTGCAGCTCGTAAATGCTTGTTGGACCAAATATTCTGGATACTGTCTAACATAGCTTTTTCTCCTAAATGTGCTGGACTATGTGCGGTATTAATAATGACTTGAACCATAGAGTCGGGGAGAAACCATGTGGCTCTACCCTTCGTTAACCATCCTTGATCTGTCTGGACCCCTCCTTGTTCGGACCATTTCTTAATTTCTTCAGGAGTAGCATGTAACTGTATGTCTATGACATCTTGAGTAGGGTCCCTAACTGTCATACATGTAGTCGGATCTGGAGTATGTGTCTGTGTCGGATTAACTGGAATGTCTGGAGTCTGTGCTGTAAGCTTGGCTGTGCGATCTGCTAGATCATTACCTTGGGAACGAATGTCAGTAACTTTCGTATGTGCCTTACATTTCATGATAGCGATAGATGTCGGTAAGTGTATGGCATCTAACAGAGCTTGAATAAGGAGACCATGCTGAATCTTGGTTCCATGAGAAGTCATGAAACCTCTCTCCTGCCAGAGCACTCCGAAGTCGTGTACAACTCCAAATGCGTAGCGTGAATCTGTGTAAACATTAACTTTCAAGTTCTTGGCGTGTATGCAGGCTTGTGTCAGAGCAACTAGCTCTGCTGCTTGAGCGGACAGGGTATCAATACGGTGTGTCTCAATAACTTCAGTGTCAGTAGTCACTGCATACGCGGCGACTAGTTCTCCTGTACTAGTTCTCATGCATGAACCATCCACATAAAGTGTCAGGTCGGGGTCTGGTAATGGAATATCTGTCAGATCTTGTCTTGGTTTAGTCGTAATGTTAACTACTTCCACACAATCATGTGTGGCTGGATTTGAAGTAACTGATGGTAACAGTGTAGCAGGATTCAGGATGTTGCAGCGTCTGATTTCTATGTGTGGCTGGAACAGTGTCAATTCATAACCTGTTAAACGTGCAATTGTCAAGTGCTGGGTTTGTGTTCGGTTTAAAAGAACTTCCACGGAATGTGGAACTTGTACTGTCAAGGAGTGTCCTAAGACTATGGAATCACTTTGTCTGATAGCTAGTGCTGTGGCTGCAACTGACTTGAGGCACGCAGGCAGAGCCTGGGCTACAGGATCTAATGTGCTCGAAAAATAAGCACAGGGCTTGTATTGTCCTGCTTGATCTTGTGTGAGAACAGATAATGCTGTACCTTCGCGTTCAGTAACGAAAAGTGTAAAAGGCTTACTGTAGTCCGGTGTCGCTAGAACTGGAGCTTGGCATAGGGCTTTCTTTAGCTCATTGAAACTAAGTGTATGTTCAGATGTCCAAGGGAGGACAGTCGATACGGCTGCCTCCTGTGTCGTTAACTGTATCAGTGGCTTGGCTAGAAATGCATACTGAGGAATCCATTGTCTGCAATAAGAAGTAAGGCCAATAAAAGCACGTACCTCCTTCTGGGTCTTGGGCTGAGGAAGACTCGCTATTAACTGGATACGGTCTGGTGTCAACTGTCTACCCCTCTTGGACAGTAAGTGTCCTAAGTAGACCACTTGCTGGACACAGAATTGAAGCTTAGAAGGGGACACCTTGTGCCCCATCTCGGCTAGGAAATACAGAACTGTCAGTGATGCTCGCTCGCAAGTACGTTCAGAACGGGCTGTGATCAGTAGATCATCGACATACTGGAGCAGGGCAGTGTCAGTTGGCATGTGAATGTTGTCTAGTTGTCTCTTGAGTGCTTGACTGTAAATACTAGGACTTTCTGTGAAACCTTGAGGAGCGCGTGTGAACATATAGCTCCTTCCATTTAAACAAAATCCGAAAAGGAACTGGCTGTCTGGATGAATAGGAACACTGAAAAATGCGTTCTTGAGGTCTATGACAGTGAAGAACGTGGCTTCGGAATCAATGGCCGTTAATAGGGAAGAGATGTCTGGGACAACTGGGTACTGAGGAATAATACATTTATTAAGTTCTCGTAGGTCAATCACTAATCGATATACTGGGGGTGCATTTGGATCAGTGCGTTTCATGACTGGAATGATCGGAGAATTACATACATTGGAGTCAGTTTCTACAACCACTCCTTGAGCCATGAGCTCGTCAATAATTTTGGATAAGGCTGCTACAGCCTCAGGTGGCAATCTGTACTGTCTGATTCGTGGTAACACTACACCTGGCTTGAGAGTCACACGATAGGGTGTGATTTGCATGTAACCTACATCAGTTGGACCTTGCGCCCATAAGTGCTGCGGGACATTAGACAGTCTTGAATCAAAATCTCGTAATACATAGTGACCCTTAAAGTCACGTAGGAACAATCGTATTCCCTCTGGGGAACAGCATATAACTGCACCTAACTCTTTCAGTGTTTTAATGCCTAATAGATTTTCTGGACATGACTTAGTAAGTAACAGATCAGTAGTGCGGGACAATGGACCTACTTCTAGAGAAACTGGTTTTGAAATCTCATTTACGATAGGTTTTCCTGAAAATCCAAGGGAAACATTTCTTGAGCCTGAGAGCGGAGCCCCTGGAACTTCGGCGTGACTAATTGTGGTCCTACTTGCCCCTGTATCAATCAAAAACTTTCTGTCTTTCCCTAATACTTGACTGTGAACATAGGGACCTTCTTGATCTACAGGTATCTCGATGAGAGGCAAGCCTACCTCCCTCTCTAGGCTGTTTCATGAATACTGCTGGTACTCTGGATACTCAGACTGTGCATACTGGTACATCTGCTGTGTGACATGCTGTGTTGCAGCGATAGGCTGCGGAGCTGTAACTGTCTGTGGCGCATTCTGTGGCTGAGGAATCTGTGAAACTTGTTCTTGTCTAGGCGGACGTGGTCTTTCTTTAGTCTTACCAGTAGCTATGTTGTGTTTCAGAACTGCACACTCATTTATAAAATGACCTGGCTGTTTACAATAATTGCAGTTCCCTTTAACGGGAGCTGCAGGATGACTGGCTTGATTCGGACCCCTCTTCTGACTGTCTTGAGGAACAGATTGTGCAACTAGTACTTTCATTTTCGTGTCTTTCATACGTTTTCTTTCGTGTTCTTGTTCTTCTCTGATTCTATTCTGGTGGTATTGAAGCATCTGCAACATCTGGGACGGGGTATTAGCTTGCCAGGTACTTTCGACTTTCAAAACTCGATTTTTAATTTGTGGGCTTGAATTCTCGACTAATTTAGTAACAAAAAGGTGAGGGTATGACTCACTACTTGTCTTGAGGCCACTGTTGATGCTAAAACATTTTTCAAATCTAGAATAAAAATCACTAATATCTTCGTCTTGTTTCTGTTTACAGGCTGAGATTGCATCCCAGTCTTCTTTTCTAGTTGTCAATAATCTGGGTAAAACTTGTATTAATAATTCCGGTAATTCTTTACATTTATCTCCAAGACCGGTACCTGGTACTCGTGCCTTATCTTCAGCTTCTAGAACTGCCCAATCGATCTTTTTCTCCCCCACCTCCCATTCTTTTTCCTTGAGCTTTTCATACACCCCTGCGGGCAGCAGAACCTTTAACATTTTAATTATATCTGGATACGTGTATTCTCCCATACGGAGCATGTCTTTTAATTCTCTATGGAACCCTGCTGGATCTTTGTCATGACAGGGAATTAATTTCTTCATCTCGAGGAGTTCCATCTTTGTAATCGGAGTGTAAACAAACACTCGTTCTAGTTCGCCACCCGTTCCTCTGACTGGGTGGACTTCTCGTAACGGATTCTGTCTCTCCATGTAAAATGGTTTACCTTCTGGGGGTGAGGCAGGAACAAAATGCGGATTCAAAAACGTTCTATATTTGTGACGCTGTTCTAGAATGACACTAATTAAATCGGTACCTAGACCTTTCCATCTATACTGGAGTAACTCGTTCAGGACATCATGTAACGGGCCTGGATCAGAGTGCTGACCCTCATACAATGTAATGAGGTGCTGAATCATATACATACCCACCAGTCGTTGTTCGGCTGGGGGCATTTTCAGAAACATCTGTGCCACTATTTCGTCTGGAAAAGTGGTAGAATCAGTAATCCATCGGACTGCTGATCGGGCTAGTTCTTGTTCATGCATGGTACTTAACTCACTGTAACCGATTCGTGATTTCAGGATGTGATCGGTAGCTTGAAACACTTGTTCTAGTGAACCTTGTTCTGGTGCTGGAGAATGAAAAATAGACTTGTGTTCTAGGCGTAAATGGCGATCTGGAAATCTAGATTTTCCTACATACGCTATTCTGTCGGAATTCTCGTCCTCTACCTCTTCAGTATCAGAGTTACTTTCTTTCTCGCTTACTTGTGCTGCTTTACGCTGTTCGTGTAATTTTATTATTTCTTTACGGATTTTCTTGTACATACTCTCCATAGCACCGACGGTCTTGTGCTTACCCTCGGCTATATTATCACTCCACCTTGTCAGGGTTCTCATTTCAGCTTGATCTTTAGACGGGTAATCTTGTTCTCTTATTAGACAGTTAATCAGAAACTTTAATATCATGAGCTGGATCTCGGCTTTCCTTTGAGACATGGCCTCGCTAATACTTTCTGGATCATCCCCTGTACGGATGAAACGATATATTCTGTCTAGATCTTCTTTCATATTCGGTAAGGTGACTAGATACTCGGCCACCTTTCTTACGCGGAATGAATATAAAACCATATTATCCTCGCCTGGGACTGGATCATAGCCGCATTCGGCAAGGGATTTTCTTATTTCTGCTACAGTCTGATGTCTGGGCGTACGCTGGGACGCTTGTGCATGTAATTCGGCTGTCGTTAAACGCTTGTGTGGCGGCGGGGTTTGAGGAGTACCTCCCCCTGCGGCCCCTAAACTAGAGTCGTCTACTGAGGCTCTTCGTCCTGGCAGAGTGGGAAATGGAAATGTAGGCTGGACTTGTATGGCGGGCTGGACCGGGGGTACCGTAACAGGTACTCCGGTGTCTGGAGGAGCGGGAAGTGCCTGATTTACAGGGACTGGCGGAGCGCGAACAGGATTTGCATATTCTGGGACTGTGTCGTCCAAATAGGACGAAATAAAAATATCAGCTGCGGTCTGTTTGTGACGTAGCTTGGTCGGAACTAATGGTGGCGGGAAATTACTGGATGCCTCTGGGGTCGCTTTTGGCAAGCCCTCGGCAAGGAGAGGATACATACCCCTAATAAGGGCATGCCTCTGTCTGTCTGACTGTTCGGCTTTGACTTGTTCACCTATCTCGATTAGTTCTTTTTCTTGTGCTCGTTCTAAGGATTCTCTACTTAATTCTGACTTTCTGATTTCCTTTTCAGTTCTTTTATGAGCTTCTTTGCGCCATAACTCGATGGCATCTTTCTGTGACTGTCTGGCTTTCTTTTTCCATAATGCTTCTTCTACTCGCATGATGCATTCGGCATCCCATGTACCCGATACGGGCCATCTATACTTTTCTTCTAACTGTTTGGTATACTCTACCCATAAATCTAGATACAATATGGCGCTTATGCCATGCTTCTGATACATAAAATGACCTGGACTGTCCCTAGGCGGAACTGGAACTGCTGCTTCCAGCAGACCCTTTCTGGTTTTTAACTGACGTAATTTCGAAAAGAGCGGCATGACTGAACTATAATCTAGACACAATACAATACACAATAAACACGATACTTATTCCCCATTCATACCACGACATTAAAATACATGAAGAACATTTAAAAATAACAGTTCGAACAGAATACTACCTGGAATACGGAACACAGAATACATGAATTTTCTCGAGAACAGAACTGACTAGAACAGGAACTAGATGCACTGCTGAAACAGTACGAAACTTACCGGTCTCATAAAGAGACACGTCAGGACCCGCATCCACCGAAGTGGACACTTCGTTTGTGGGTCTGTGTACCACCAACCCACGGACCAGAGTCAATTAAATTGACCCTGTCTAGATACCACCCCAGTAATGGTACTCACCGGGCAGCAAGAACGGAAAGCCTCGGACTGGACTGGACTGCTTCGATACCGGACGGACGAACTTCGGACTTCTGTTACGGGTGGGCCTCCGGATACCTCGGACCTTGAACTCTCGGCTTGGGCTCTGGTCGGGACTCGCCGCGTTCCTCCACCGTCTCGTTTGGATGCTGGACCGCCTCCTCCGTCTCCTCCGTGGGCCTGAGGGATACTTGAAGCAGAAATATCTGCCGGTGCGCAGAAGAGTTCCGTCACGACTGCAGAGGGTCAGGGGGTCGGCGTGGCTTCACCGACGCGTGGGGAAAGGGCAAGTCCCTATTCGGGCGCCATTATGTGGTAAATAAATAAATAATACCCTATTTTTGAATGTATAAATGAATAACAGATAGCTCAATAAATAAGAGTCAAGATTCGAGGTAGTAGGAGTTTGCAGGTTTATTACAGCATAAAGGACAGGACCAGGATGGTAAGGCCCAGCAGCGCTGCTGGTGTCAGGATCGGGACAAGGAAAAGGATGACTTTTTTAATAACAGTGCATGAGCATATATACATAACGCAAACACATAGCATTACATTGCAATAGGCGTAGCAGTGTGTGGAGCAGAAGGTGTGACGCGTAGCAGTCGCGAAAGATAAGGGTGAAAAGAGGTGTAACAGGGCGTATACATAGACATGTGATGCAAACGTAACAGAATATGTCATGAATGGGGCGGAAACCATGGAGGGGGCTACCTAAGGAGCCGGGACCTCTAACCTGATGGTGCGCGCAAACTAGCAATGACGTATCACTAGGAGAAGCTGGGGGCTATGAACTCTGTGCTAGGAGCATAGACTGAAGTCTGGAGAGTCAGGGCGACATGTACCTAAACAGTATCTAGTATCTGATGTTTAGAGAACATGTCGATATAAACTAGAAGTTAGGAGGGGAAAGGCTGACTTGATTCTAAGACTGGACCATGCATTATTCTACATGTAGTGCGTGATGAAGAATATTAAATGACCATTAAATGCAGTATTTCTCTAACGTGGAGACGTGAAGGCTAGACAATGACGGAAACTATTGATGCGATTCAGTAGCTTAGGAATGCAGAGAAGGAGGACTGAACTGATAACTGGAATCATAACATATTCTTGGCAGACTCAGAGGCAGAGCCAGCCTGAACCGGGCACTGTGAGGCAGGAAGTAAGTGAAGGGTCGAGGATACAGGTGGGGGCTGTATCGCTCCTCAGCGAGGTTTCAGGAGACAGGAGCTGAATCTGGTGTCCAGGCCCTTTTGAGGCCTAGAGACGGGGACTTTACAATGAAATAACGTGCACACTGAGAAACGTGGCAACGTAACTTTACATAGGCCTGATATTCGTAGTATTCACGAGGACTAGAAACTGGCATATTAGAGATGGACACAACTATAATTGCGTCATTAATCGAACATGGGGAATGCATATGCATATTTAATCATGCACACATAACATATGATGGATGACGCGTAGGGACACAGAACATGGCAAAATTTACTTTTCCACAATAAGGTTACATGTGGAAATTACACAAAGTGCAGTTTGTCTTTGTGAATAGCCCGCACAACTGACTAAGATTTCCTCTAAAACAGACTGTCAAACTCAAGATTCTGAGACAGAGTGTACCTGTTCATGAGTTGGAAAAGACTTGGCCAAGACGTGATACTCCTTCCCTTTCATATGACATGCAAGCATGTCCAGATTACTGAATGTGGTAGTCCATTATACAGGAAAGCCTAGATTGGAGATTGCTCCTAGGCTGGTCTATCAAACTCATTACTGTAGTTTGAGAATGAGTATGCATCTACATGACGTGGCCTGCCATGTGTCTAGAAGTGAAACAACTTCAACATCATAGTCTTCAATCTTTGGACTTTCACACACAGTAGTTTAAGCATGCACGCACATATTATGTAAATCAACACAAGCTCATATAATGCTGTTGCTGACAGTACATTATCCTATTAGTTTGGAATACAACATGTGATTGCGTTCAAATATGATCTGTACTGTAATGTAATACTTCGACTTGCTATACATTGTAGAATTATACTGACCTATTCCAGCCTGTGTAAAAGGTGGATTGGGGTGCATCCATAATCCAGCTCAGAAATACAGATCTGTGAACTCAGGTATTGTGGCATAATTAGCCAAATGAAGTATATGTAATATAAAATGTAGCGCTACACTGTCTAAAATGGTCATTCAGTACAAAAGAAATATACAATATAAAATCACATATGTATTACTATGACATATATGCATACAATATAAATACCACAAGCATACATATATATAATTGGCATCTTCACCCTTCTCTCGCTCTCTCGCTCTCTCATTCTTTCATCCCTTTTCACCCATTCTCTGTCTTTACTTACATTCCTCTGCTTTATAGCAACCGTCGCACCCTGTGTGTAAAGTGCCATGGTACCCCCGAAAAAGGCCTTGTCACATACCTTATCTTTTGCTGATCACTTTTGTTCTCCGGAGTGGGAATGAAACAGGGCTGGGAGAATAGCAGGGATGGGTGGCAGGTATTGATTGTTTGACAAGGGTTAAGGGCCCGATTTAGAGTTTGCAGACACAGTACTCCGCCACAAATGTGGAAGAGTATCTTGTTTCCAATCTGATGGTCCATCCACTGTATATAGTCAGGTGCACTTTCATGTTTATGCAAGCACTGCCTCCACTGGCTCTAATGGCAGAAACTTTACACTGATGGACAGACAGATTTGGAGTTATCAGTGTAAGTACAACAAACTGCCTGTCCTAATTATAGTGAATAGTCTGGTGTACTTTTTTATCTTTGGAACTACCACAAAAGCCTGATGGTCCCTTAGAGAAAAAAAGAATAATGATCCCCACTCCCTGTGACAAAACTTCCCATTGTGCCAAATGTTTTTGTTTTATTGAAATGAACTCCAGCCTTAAGAGTTTGTTTTTGTAACACAAACAATTCTGCTGAGCTCCTGTATGAAGCATGGTGGCCACTCTGAAAACATTCAAGAGAAGCTGGTTAGTCTGCAGCTTCTCTTAGGTCATAGAAATCTCCACCAGACCATCGAAAACCTCTAAATAGGATGAAAATAGTCCTCTATGGCAGTGGAGAATTGTTACCTTAACTTCCACAGTGGATGGTGGTGTTGCAATGTAAGCAATCCAGCTTGAGATGATTTAAGAACTTTAATCCAAGCGGCACAGCAATGCGTCCACCACAAAGGTGACTGCAAATTCAACTGCAGTGCGTTCCGCATTTCATAGCCAACATTGCTATGGAATACAGAACACTGCAAAAAAAAAGAAACATAATACGTGCAGGAGATGACTTGAAAAATACAACACATCTCTTTTATTAAACAAAGGAAAATAAAATCAAAAACTTATATACAATGCTGATATGAAATAATATGTACAATAATAATTCAACAAAACCAACCTTCTTTGCAGGAGGTTGACGGGTCCTACTTGTTCTTTTGACCCGGTAAGCTACAGAACCTTCACTAAGGTCAGACATCCCACAGTAATCACAATTATTACTGTTCTGATAATTTTCCAAATTCCTGCCCTTAAACCTCAACGTGAAATCCCCTTCAGTCTCTATCTTACCAACCTTTACATTGTGATCACATCTGGCATTTGGCAATTTTTCTTACATTTCATACCTTGCCATCCTGGTTAATTACACAATTGATAAATGCTTTTTGACCCGCATGGCCTTTCAAAATTTGGAAGCACCAGGCTTTAAATCTCTCACCCAGTCCCCAACTGTAATTCCATGTGGTTTAGTCTTCCACTCCTTGGTCCTGCTTTGCTTCCACTTTATTCTTTCTGCTATTTCCTTAACATTGCAGCCCTCTTCCTCTCCTCCCCATTTTTCTTAAACTACCAAGGACAAACACTGGATGCAGGATCCCTACCTTTCAACAACTTAAAAGGACTAATCTGAGTAATAGTGCGTGCAGTTATGTGGTACAACCACTACATTTCCCTCAAGGTACTCTTACAATCACCTCCTTGACTATTTGCTTCCACCACGTACCCCTTAAGCACACAGTTAAAACTTTCCACTTGACCGTTTTCATGGGGTTCGTACACTGCAGGCTCAAAGGGATAAAACTCACTTGCAGGATCAGCATGGAGCCGTGAGGGAAACGGCGGGATGCTCTATCATCTTTTACTGGGCCATGAGGGGAAATGGCCAGTAAGACCCGGGGCCGCACACTACAACTCCCAGCAGCCCCGGGACACAAGGGGCACCCGTGACGACTCCGCATGCGCCCGGAGGCGCTACACATTTGGCAAGCGTGCCCCGCAGCGCGGGACACTCAAAGGGATAAAACTCACTTGCAGGACTAGCACGGAACACGGAACCATGAAGGAAACGGCGGGGTGCTCTATCATCTTTTACCGCGCCGTGAGGGAAATAGCCAGTGAGACCCGGGGCCGCAACACTACAACTCCCAGCAGCCCCGGGACACAAGGCACACCCGGGACGACTCAGCCTGCGCCTGGAGGCGCTACAAATTCGGCGAGCGTGCCCCGCAGCGCAGGGCGGGCCCCTCCTTGCCCGTCATCGACAGGAAGAGACAGGACAGGGCTACCCTCCTTGGTTTTCTTTGTAGGCATTGGCTGATTTAAAAGTCCGGCGCCACTGAGAACACTCCTGCAATTTCTGCTAGCCCTCCACAACAGCAAGTAGACTGGTTACATTTGATGATGTTCTGATCCCTTGCTTTATTAGCTACTGCCATTTATGAATGAGTGACTCTCGCAGTTGGTTATTTGGCTAATTGATTTTGGGTGCTGTTTGTTTGGGAATATACCTAAGTTGTGTTGCACTCTCCCTTGAGCTCTTCTGTCTCTCATATACTCTGTATGATTGTTTACTCAAAAGAACTTTAATTGTTGAATCTACTAGTGTGGCTACTACTATACGGGTTGTAACAATATAGTGTAAAATGCGGAAACGCACCTGCATTCCTAGAAAAACACGGGCACAAACTACCTCTTCTTCTCTGCCCCTTCCCACCTCAATTGATAAAATGGTGCAAAGGGCCCTAGGTGATGTAACCTCTGAAATTGAACGCACTGAAAGGCGGTTATCAATTATCCCCACTCTCTTTCCTCCTATAACGGATCTGCCTAGTTACAATACTCCCCTGGCCCGTTGTTACCACTTCCAGTTGATCTCTTGCCCTCCCTACCCCAAGCGGATGCTGCAATAGACAGAACAAATATGGTAGTTGAGGGTATGGGCATACGTAATAAGGGGAAGCGTAAGCAGACAGCCGGGAAGGTAATAATGAATAAAAAGGCAAGAACTGGGAGTGGCCTAGGGGTAGGAGACTTGGCTAACCAAAACCCCACAACAGAATCTATACCAGTGGCTGGCATTGAGCCTAAGTATCCAGATTGGGTTCCGTTATTATTAGTAGGCCTACTGACCCAAGTTAGTGCCTTGATTAGCCAGGAGGTTGCCCCTCTAGTTGCACAATTAAAATCTCTAGCATCTATGGCAACCAAGTGGCAGATGCAACCTTGCCCGGCTGTAATACCATCCCCAGGAAGGGGGGGAGGACCAAACCTCAATCCCAATTCTAACTTCAGGGTACCCTTGGACAAACAGGTGACACCTGGCACCCAATGCTCCAGTATACAGCTCCCTCCAGGTCGAGATCATAGTACCACCCCCTCTGCCCCTGCTGCACAGGGAGACCACGAGTGTACTCCTATTATAACTTCGGGCACTATTCGTGAGGTAGCTACGGGCGTTCAACAAAACATACGTACGCTGAGGTTTCAGCAATCTACTAGGGCCCGGTTGGAACTCAGAACTAGCAGAGAAGAGCTGGGGAGCAAGCCTGATACTGTCCTGCCAATCATAAATCTCCCCCCAGAATCCCTTTCTTATGTAATTGTCCTGTCTGGGGTCCCCCCCTAAGCAGCACCCAGTGGGAGACCCAGCTAGAACTTAGAAACAAGAGTCTATATTGGTTAGCAACGCACAGGCAGTTCCCCTACAAAAGGGCTGGGGACATTTTGATGGTGCGGCGAGTAGACTGGGTGGGCCCAAAAAGAAATCCAAATCGGGAGACGGTGTGGTTGTTAATTTTACAAAACTCCAGATTGTATGTTTCTTACTCAATCAAAAAACTGCCTCTGGTGAGTTCCGCACAGATGTGAGAGCGTTTCCGTTGGACTATTTCTATTCTGATCGTCCTAATTCTGGGAGGGCAAATATCCCCTTGGGACAGCCTATACAGGGGGGAGGGGGCAATGGAACTCCGCCCATAGTCACTTTATTAGAAGACCTCTGTACTTCAATCTGCCCGTTAGCAATCAATTCGGGCCCCTGGAAGATGTCGATTGACCATTAAGCCCACTTGGCATGGACGCTCCTAAGACTAGCCAGGAATACAGGGGAAGGTGTGCGCTGGCCGTTATGGGGAGACCCGACCGGGTGCCCCTGGTGGCGCCAAGTACTTAAACAGGGATTGTTGTGCGGCTCAAGCAGGGAGGCGGGGCTTTGGAGCAACAATCCTCGCCACCGGAGTTCACACCTATTAATTCTTCTAACCCTCCTAATGCTATAACAAAGGTTTTAAAACAATCTAACACAGATGAACCCTCTGACCCCCCTTGGGGAGTCCCTAGTTCAGCCGGTGTGTTAACATTTTTATCATGGAATGTAGCTGGCATCAAGGGGAAACTCTCTTGCCCTGAGTGGGGACTTTTTGTGGATCAGTACGAAGTGTGCCTATTTCAGGAGACATGGGCCAGAGACGATGGCGCTAGGGTGGGCTTTGCATCCTTTACATCACAGCCACCGTTAGAGATAGGGGCAGACCGTCTGGCGGATTGACTATATGGGTAGCTTCTCATGTGGGTTGTAAACTTACTTCGCTGAACACCTCTTCTAATGACATACAATCTGTAATGCTCAGCTTTCCTTCTAAACTGAGGATAGTCATTATTAATGTTTACTCACGGCCTGTAAGTCTGTCCCAGGAGTCAGAAACCCTCGAGGAACTAAATTCCTTTATCCTTAAGGTGCCGCCTAACTCAACCTTGATAGTCAGGGGCGATTTAAATTGCCACTATGAACCCCTCTTGACCACACAGGATACGACCATTAGTGGGGAGGATTTGCAGTGGGCCATCCCGACCCTCAAACCTAACCAGTTAAAACATGGTCACCCTTAGCACTTCAATTAAATGATATCAACCTAAACCATTCACTGAGAGCTTGTAATGGCCGCACACATTCTGTTAGGCCAGGGAAACCAATATGCAATAGAAACAGCCAAACTTCTCTTATAGACTATATACTAGTAGAATGTAGATCATGGAATAGGGTCTTAGATTTTGAAGTAATTTCGCGCGTAGATAGCGATCACAATGCACTATCACTAACACTGAAGGTCCCGGACACAGGAATCTTCCCTGCTAGTATTTCCCCCCCTGATGAAAGGCTAACTCTCACCTCCAACAGGAGGCGAATAAAGTGGGGGGCACAAAAACAAACACCCGAGAAACTGGCAACCATATATGAATTGGTTATACCAAATTTACAGGAATTTACTAGTGTCCCTGTCCATCGGGATATTCCTGCCAATGTTGAATTGTTTAAAACTCTGCACTAGAACCTCATAGACAAGCTAGCTGACATCTTAAACCCGTTAGTACGCCCTAAAAAAAAAATTAAAGGCAATCTATACGTGGTTCAATGATACCTGATGCAAGGCAAAACGTGCGCTCCTACTGGCCATTAAAGGGAATAATATGCCCCTAACCAAAATTATGAGGGCCCAATACAAAGAAGCGATCTCTGGTGCAAAACAGCTATGGGAGGAAAACAAATGGGGGAGACATTAAAACCGCTCTGTTAAATCGGGACTTGAGGAAGTTTTGGACTATTGTTAGAACTGGTTGTAGCGAGCTTAACCCAGCGGGTGAACCAAATATTCCAGCAGCACTGTGGGCTGACCACTTTCGGGCATTATATGCAGTAGATCTTGCCCAGGACTCCCACCCTGTTAACCATAGAGATATGGCGAGGAGTCTACAGATTGATAGGTGTGGTGTTGAGGATCTATTTGCCATAGCCCCCAGTCAGGTAGTTGAGGAGGCTCAGGGGATAACACTCAAAGAGAATACCTCTACAATAGAAAAACTACCAGTAGGAAAAGCACCTGGTTTAGACAAGCTTTCTGGGGATCTGTTTAGCGAGGAACCTATGGTTTGGGGCCCCTACCTGTGGGTATTATTCAATGCCATCCTGAATGGCATGGCTGTCCCCGATACCTGGGCGGGGTCCGAAATTGTCCCAGTTTTCAAAAAGGGTTTCCCTCTGCTCCCTGCAAACTATAGACCGATCAGTTTGATCAATGTCACCCAAAAACTGTTTCCATGGGTGTTATTAGATCAGATTCAGGGCTGGCTGGAGGAGAATGATATCATCAGTCATATCAAGCAGGCTTCAGGAAAAACACCTCCACAGTCGACCGAATGTATAGATTCCAGCTTCTCATATGGAAGACGATATTAATAGAGGGTGGCAGCCTCTATTTGATTTTTGTGGACCTGAAGACTGCTTTTGATTTGGTGCCCAGAATCAAACTTTGGGGGGTCCTAAGGGAACTGGGGATTCCCACTTATCTATTCAACCTCCTTATCAGGCTCCATGATGCTACCTATGCCCAAGTAAGATGTGGCAGGGGTGGGAAGTTAACCAACAGGCTCCCAGTTGACAGGGAGGTGAGACAGGGTTGTGTGCTCGCACCGACCCTGTTTTGCCTCTATGTCAACCTGAAAATCCATTTCTATATTTCTATTAAATCCAAATTCAGTTCATACTATACAATCCATTTCTTGCAAAGAGGAGAAAAATCATCACAAAGGAATATGAATTTGAGAAAGATCACTTCATATAAAGTAAAGTGCTAGTGCTGCAAAATGACATATATCGAGCAAGCATGATATCCCTGGAAGTCCTTTTCCATTTATGGCTTAATTCACAAAGAGATGTAGACACCACAGATGTTAATACTATACAACTCGTACTCAACCCACTTTTTCTATAAAGAGAAAGTATAATCATCACAATAGTCTATATTAGAAAAAACAAAGTGACAGCGCTAAAGTGCCATAAGTCCAACAGAGATGTTACCCCTGGAGATCCCTTTCCATTTGATCAAGATATTTCCAAACTAAAATACATTTTCTACTAGCTCCCACCCTATTTGCATAAGCTTCTTCATAAGTTCTTACTTGTTTCATTTTATTATACTATTGGAGAAAGGTTGGGGCTTTGGTTGTTTTCCAATTCTGGAGAATCAGTGAGCCTGCCAACAAAAAGGAGATTAATAGACACATTTCCCCCCTCTTGTTAAAACCTGGTTTAAGTTCTGTTTTAACAAACCAAACAGTGCAAGCTCTGGCTCAGGTTGTATATTGCTTATGAGAGCACAAAGGAGCACTGCACGCATTTTCACCCAGAACTGGCTCAACCTTGAACATGTACAAGAAACATGAAGCCAATCGCCCTCCCCAAACTGCTGGCATCGACAACACTTATTTTCAACCTCAGGATATACTTTATGCAGAGCATATGGGTTATAATAAGCCGTCCAACGTGACAGGAACGCCATTCTCTTAAAGTTTGCGGCTCTCAATGTCTTGCTGCCATGTTGAGAAACAGTCTGCCACTCTTTATTTGAAAAATTGGAGAACAGTTCATGTTTTATTTTTTCCAGTAAATTAGTAACGACTAGGGACTGCCCTTGATTTTAAAAAACACAATACCAATTCCCTACACCTCGTAGTTTAGTTCTAAACACAGCAGCAAAAACCAAGGGGGTAGCCATGTTTCCTGGTGGTATATATTTATTTATCAGTAATCTAATCTGGAGGAAGCTAAAGAAGAGTAACCTGCTCTGAATACCACATCTAGCCTGAACCTCCTCCTAATTAATACATCTACCTCCTATTATAAAGTGGCTTAGCTCTTTAAAACCTTTTTATTCCCAAAGTTTAGTATGACTATTACGAATTCAGCGGCTCAAACTTCTGGCCTCAGTCAAGCCCAGCTATTCGAACCCCGTAGATTGGGCCTTTTGAGAATAACATTTCTAGAGTCTATTAGAAAGAGCTTGAAGAATCTTGTATCTAACTTTTTTAGGAAGTTTTGATGTTTTTAAGAAGACCAGAAGGTGAGTTCCTGCTTCATGAGCCATCTTACTAAGGAAAAAGCTATCCAAAGATCCCCTATTATCAAGCAGCCAAACAACTATATCCATAAATGCTGCTTCATGATAGGTGCGAATATGGGGGAGTGTCAGCCTGCCCCAGCTAGTATCAAGTTCAAGGATTGATAGTTTTAACTTGGCGCCTTTTTATTCCAAATAAACTGACACAATAGTTTTTCCAATTCTCTAAAATAAACTGCATTGACTTTAATCGGTAGGTCAGAAAAAAGAAAAATTAGTAAGGGTAGTACTGACATCTTTATTAGCGCAACACGGCCCAATCAAATTAAGGGGAAGCAGAATGCACTTTCCCAAAAGATCTTTAATTTTACTCAGTGTTGCTTCATAATTTAATCTAAATAGCTGATTCGTTATCTGGGACTCTATGTTTCAAACAATTATGCAGATTTATTCCTACGCTTCTTGCTATGATTATATGTTTTGATATCTATGCTTCTTCCAAAAAAAAGAGGAAGGCGTCTGTGAGTGTTACCTTCTTTACAATGAAAATGCACTAAAGTTTGTGGAAAAAAATATGAGGCAATACTAATTGAGAAGCTGATCAGTTTGAGAAAATGTGTCAATAGGGTGAAATCCCTGGGTCCAGATAGTATTTAACATTATTCATATTACTTTGATTGCATATTTGTTGTTTTAATCTGATCTTGTAAAATTTGAAATTCTTGCTCGCTGGCTGAGTACTTTGTGCACGTGTCTTTGTGTTTTAAGTGACTCAAGAGTGAGATGTCCTAAGCTCTTTCTGTTAGTTTTTAATTGACCTTGGTTTTGGCAGGATTTGAGCCTGACAATCCATACGGTTAATTAAAGTCTGAGTCATATGCACTTCCCTTTAAATGGTGTAATACTTCCCTGCCAGATTTTAGACTACAGATGCCAGAGGACTAGGTAGGATGTAAAACCTTACACATTTTAAATGCAGAAGCAATATATTTTATTGTGCTTAAATATGCGCATAGATTTTACCTGAGTAATTGAATACACTTTTAACAAGTTCCACCTACACTATTTATGAAGCTGCCTGGTTTTTAACTTATTGATCTCAGGAACTATATTTTAGAGAAAGAACAACAAAGTGACAGGTGACCTGTTTCTTGCAAATTACAGTTTCATAAATATTTACCAGAATTCAAAGCTTCTTGATAGATTGCTCAGGACGAAAACATCACATGGCATCTCTTCGAATATTAGAAGCTTGCAATGCATATTTTCCATTCTGAATCTTAGAAGGTTAAGTTGAAAGGGATCTCACATCATCTGCCTCCTGGACCCTGGCCATAGGGAAGATTCCTTTTCTAGGGATGACTTTGCTCAGTCAAAGATATGTTTGAAATGCTGTGCTTTTGAACATTCTATCAACTTTTTGTCTGGAGGTAATATTTATTTATTCACACATAAATGGACAAAAAAGTGTTTATGGTTCATATTAAACTCTTTCCTTTCCTGCACGATCTAAGATTAGAAACTGAAGGTTTGCCAATGCGCTGAAGATTGTGTTAAATGGGCAATTCGACCTCAGGGGATGCATGCTGTATAATGTAAAACGTTTATGCGCCCAAAGATGTTAAATGTCAGTACTAAATGTCATACACGTGCGAACTATAGGCCAATACAATGAGCCAGTGCAAATAAAATAATAATCATTTTATTGGGGGAGCTGAAGAGCCCAATTCGCAACAATTTCGTAAAAAGCGAAAAACCAAAAGCAAATGGGAGCATTTAATAGGTATAATCACTCTTCAAAAACACAAATGCAATACATGATGCAAATGTATCTGCCAGTGCAAGAGTCTTTGGCCCTGATTCTGAGTGTGCTAGAACTGGGTGATATATTTACCTCACCTGGAAAATACTGATAGCTGAGTATGCCATGTATACCTCTTTTTCCAAGAAATGAAAGTGAATCTTGATATGCGGGTGAAATATTCACTGGATCACATTTTAGTTTTACCTCTTTAGTGGGCATAACCAACACATATATTTCAGCAGGTCTGACCTGCCAAAATCTGTTGAGGGGAAATTGTGGGAGGTGCAGTAATTGCTACATGCAGTAATAGTATGGCTCGGTAAATAGCACCTGTGGTAATTCCTGCAAGGAACATAACTCCCATCATCCCTGAGCAAGGTGCAGTGTGCAAAGGTATAAGAATTTAGCCTTTCAATCATAATCAGGGACTGGGGCCCATATTTACTAAAATCTCACACAACGCAGTGCAGCATCCAAAAATGCTGTGCTGCTTTGCGTGAGGAGAAAGCGTGAGAGCGCATTATTTACAGAAATCTGGCACTCTCCACCCCTCTCCCTAGCACTGGTGCTAAAAATTGCTGCTGTGTGCCATGCACACAACTTTGCACCATAGTGTAAGGGTTTCTGTATGACTCTAGCATAGGTTTTGTACTGGAAGGATTCCCTTCCATTACAAAATACTGCGCTTAGACTAAGTTTACAACTTTTTCCACTTTGTTGCGTGTTGTACAGTGCAGCACACATGCAAAGTGGGGAAAAAAAGGAGAAATAAAGGCATTTCTCCATAATAGATCCTGTTTGAAATGGCCGCTGTTTTTTGCCACCAAACCCTGCCTACATGTTGATTAAATAGGATTTCACATCAAAAACGTTGGGTGGCTGCATGGGAACGCCCATGCACCACCCACGGAATGCCCCCTTGGCTCTACGAAATTTATAGAAGCATGATGTGCTGCTTTGTGTTACTTTGAAGAGATTTTTCAGTGCAAAATTGTTTTACGCTAGAAAAGAAATTGATAAAAAATATTTTGCATCAATTTGCATCACTATTGTGACATAGGCACAGTGCGAAATCTTAGTAAATATACCCCTGAGACTCTTATGCCACAAATACATGTGAGGTGGTGAATTCTGATATGTATGGTTGCCCCCTAGTGTCATGCATATAGGAGGAATTCAGTGCAGTCCATTAAACAATGCACCTCTTGAAGTTTTCTTTTGGTAAATGTTGAAAGGCCAAACTTGCTGGAATCAGAGGGTATAAATATGCTGTGATCCAAAGCTTTGGGCAAGGTTTCAGGAGAAAAAGGTAGAGTCATGTTCCTCACGAAATTGCTCCAGATACTTTAGAATATTTAAAAGGTCTCAGAAAGCCATCAGGGGGAAATGAATATGAGCTAAGGCATTAATTATCCCCCCCCTCATAAATAATGATACCACGAGGTACGTTATTAATCGGGTGGGCGAATCAACACCAATTGTGAGTTCATGGGGAATAAGATGCTGATTTCGGTGTTTAACACACCCAAATTCACATGATAGGCTAAATACTATATGTTTTTCCCTGTTAAATTTCAGCAGATTTGACCTGTCGAAATGTGACTAATGTTTACTTATTATCAGATGCATTAAATACCTTTAAACTCGTAATTCCAGCCCATGGGTAATGAGGAGATTACTCACGGGTCGAGATATTACAAAGAACTTCTAATCAGGCCCATAGTCACATTGTGGAATAGGCACTGCACAACACAATGGCATTTCCCCAGAGCATGCAGGAAGTAACACTCAGGGTTTGATTTCGAGAAAACACACACTAGAGGAGGATGACTAACTAGTGAACAGATAAGCTTCCTACAAGTTTCCAGCAGAACTCATTGATTCTGATCAGTTCTGTGAAGAAAAAGGTCACAATAGACCCACCTGACCCTTACAACTACAACGGCAAAACCAAAGGTGGTGATGGACGGAGCGTTGACAATACAAGCACTCACCCCCAGTCAACTGATCTGGGTTTAATCCATCACCGTTCTTTAGCCCACTCTGCCACCCCAGTTCAGACATGGCCATATGCAAATCAGTCTGACCCTGTGCCTCATGGGAACAGTCCAGCCGAACTGCCAAGCCATGCCTTCCCTGGACCAGAAACAAGCTTCCGAGGACCGGTTTCTGGCATTACAGCCGTCTTCAGCCCGGCTTGCTTGAATCCAGTGGCAAAGTGAGCAAGGGACTCACGTCTGAGCATACCCTGCCAACTTAGGGCGAACAAAGAAAAACCAAAGGTGGTGATGGACGGAGCGTTGACAATACGAACACTCACCCCCAGTCAACTGATCTGGGTTTAATCCATCACCGTTCTTTAGCTCACTCCGCCACCCCAGTTCAGACATGGCCATATGCAAATCAGTCTGACCCTGTGCCTCATGGGAACAGTCCAGCCCGAACTGCCAAGCCATGTCTTCCCTGGACCGGAATCAAGCTTCCCAGGACCGGTTTCTGGCATTACAGCCATCTTCAGCCGGGCTTGCTTGACTCCAGTGGCAAAGTGAGCAAGGGACTCACGTCTGAGCATACCCTGCCAACTTAGGGCGAACAAAGAAAAACCAAAGGTGGTGATGGACGGAGCGTCGACAATACAAACACTCACCCCCAGTCAACTGATCTGGGTTTAATCCATCACCGTTCTTTAGCCCACTCTGCCACCCCAGTTCAGACATGGCCATATGCAAATCAGTCTGACCCTGTGCCTCATGGGAACAGTCCAGCCCGAACTGCCAAGCCATGTCTTCCCTGGACCGGAATCAAGCTTCCCAGGACCGGTTTCTGGCATTACAGCCGTCCTTAGCCGGGCTTGCTTGACTCCAGTGGCAAAGTGAGCAAGGGACTCACGTCTGAGCATACCCTGCCAACTTAGGGTGAACAAAGAAAAACGAAAGGTGGTGATGGACGGAGCGTTGACAATACAAACACTCACCCCCAATCAACTGATCTGGGTTTAATCCATCACCGTTCTTTAGCTCACTCCGCCACCCCAGTTCAGACATGGCCATATGCAAATCAGTCTGACCCTGTGCCTCATGGGAACAGTCCAGCCCGAACTGCTTGGGCTGGACTGTTCCCATGAGGCACAGGGTCAGACTGATTTGCATATGGCCATGTCTGAACTGGGGTGGCAGAGTGGGCTAAAGAACGGTGATGGATTAAACCCAGATCAGTTGACTGGGGGTGAGTGCTTGTATTGTCAACGCTCCGTCCATCACCACCTTTGGTTTTGCTTTGTTCGCCATAAGTTGGCAGGGTATGCTCAGACGTGAGTCCCTTGCTCACTTTGCCACTGGATTCAAGCAAGCCGGGCTGAAGACGGCTGTAATGCCAGAAACCGGTCCTCGGAAGCTTGTTTCCGGTCCAGGGAAGGCATGGCTTGGCAGTTCGGGCTGGACTGTTCCCATGAGGCACAGGGTCAGACTGATTTGCATATGGCCATGTCTGAACTGGGGTGGCAGAGTGGGCTAAAGAACGGTGATGGATTAAACCCAGATCAGTTGACTGGGGGTGAGTGTTTGTATTGTCGACGCTCCGTCCATCACCACCTTTGGTTTTTCTTTGTTCGCCCTAAGTTGGCAGGGTATGCTCAGACGTGAGTCCCTTGCTCACTTTGCCACTGGAGTCAAGCAAGCCCGGCTGAAGATGGCTGTAATGCCAGAAACCGGTCCTGGGAAGCTTGATTCCGGTCCAGGGAAGACATGGCTTGGCAGTTCGGGCTGGACTGTTCCCATGAGGCACAGGGTCAGACTGATTTGCATATGGCCACGTCTGAACTGGGGTGGCGGAGTGAGCTAAAGAACGGTGATGGATTAAACCCAGATCAGTTGACTGGGGGTGAGTGTTTGTATTGTCAACGCTCCGTCCATCACCACCTTTGGTTTTCCTTACAACTACCACACCATAGCTGGAATTAAATGGCATTCTGAGACAGTTTGGAAAAGTATAGTCTCTGCGAATATCCAAACCCATTTGGAAGCCTAGGTGTGCTGAGGGAGAAACTGACACCTACATCATGCAAAGTGAGTAACCTTGACTGTGTTTCAGGAAATGTTGATAAAAGGAATAGCCAGGGTCTTTGAATGTACTGCTTCTAGGGCTGGGGCTTGTCAACTGGGGATCATTTTGTTGAGGCTGACTTTGGTAAAAATCTTGGAAGGGGCTGGTCCTCTGGTGTTACTGTGAGGGAAGTCAAAAGGTGGGTGAAAGAAATGGCCACCCTGATTATCACGAGCCTTTACTATGAAGAATAAGACTAGGCTGACATACAGTTCTGCTTTTGGAAAATTGATGTAGTGCTGCATTCTGGGGGTAAAGAAACTGTAAACCTCTGAAGAGTGGACAGGACCTATTCGTGGCCACATGGACACCGAGAAGTGTTTTAATACTAAATTTAAACCTACTTGTGGTATATGGCTCTTATGTGTTTATTGATGCGGACCATGAGAGGGATGTGTTTTCTAAATGAGGTGTACTTAGAAGTGTGGCAGTCCTAAGGTTTGTTCTGATTGGTTGTTGCTGCACATATGTCTTTTGTCTTCTTGATGGCTGCTGTGAATCAAGGAATAGGGAATGCTTAAGCTTGATTAGGGAGAAATTATCTGCAAGCTTGCATATGGAGGTGTCAGATTCTATTTTGTATTCATTGTTATATCCTGTGAGGAGCTTCATGATGAAACGGAGAATATTGTCGTCAAACAATATGGCCAGCATTGACGTGAAGTTGCTACATGAAAGCCATTCTATAGGATGATGGGTATTCTGCCATTACTTCACAGGCCTTACAAGAGTTACATTAGGAATCATGACACACTTCACAGGTAAGTCACTTTAATATATGTGTGTATTGTTTTGCTGGAAACCTGTGCAGTCATTTTAGAGGGATTAGTGTTTAATAAGGTGCTCGGGTTGGTTATGAAGAGGTTACATTTTAGGAATATTAGGAAAGTTAATTTATGGATCCTGCGTGGATTCATGAATCTTGGAGGGTTTGAGAATCCATAAAAAACACACTCCACTTCTCTAGGGGTTATTTTCCCCCATTTACCATTTCAGATTCAAGAATCCAGCATCAGATTCATGAATGCTTCATGGTCTGAATGGGTGGCTGTCAGAAAAACATTTGTGTTGCAGCCAGTGGTGGCTGCCACCGAGTAGCATGGGTGGGAAGCAGGGGAAATAGAAAAATAAATGTAAAAAATGACTTACTCTGCTGCTGGACCACCACCTCACCTTGCCTCATCCCCTGGAAGCACAAAAAGGCTCCCCTAGCCAATCACAATGTTGCTATGCAGCATTGTGATTGGTCTGAGCGCTGTGGTTCGGTGCTCAGGCAGGCACTGGAAGCCTGTGCATGTTCCTAACCAGGCTGTGTATTACAGCCTGTTGGGGAAACATGCAAAATGTGCATGACTATTTGGCTGGCCCAAGTCTTAAGTGCCTACCACCCCTTCCTTGCTGGCTTTGACACAGCCAAGCCCTGCCCCGCCACATAAACCAGAAAAATAAAATGATAATAACATAGTGTTATTTTCATTTTATTTTTCCTTTATTCACTGCTCAAAATGCAGTGGGGCAATGCTCCTCTGCCTTAGCGGAGGAACCGACGCTGGTTGGAGCTGCCATTACCCATTACGGTGCACTAAGTACTGTGTTAGGAAAAATAAATATAAAAATGAAAAGGACATAAAGGGGCAAAGTGAACCTACCCTGACCACAGTCACTTGCGAGTTGGCCCCAAAGGGCCCCTCCTCTGTGATAAATATTACTCAAAAAGTTTTTTTGCCTAAGGATTCCCAATTCTAACCCTAGACTTAAGGCTCCTGGACTCTGCCCGGATTTTTTTAAACCCCAGAGCCACATGGCATGCACAAATCCTTTAATAACATGGGTGAAAAACATTATGAGCACACAACTGCTGAGCCTGACCAATGGCCATAAGTGGGGGTTGGCTGGTTGCTGTTGGGTGGCAGCAGTGTCTGGATACAATCCAGGCTTTGTAGCCAACCCTCAGCTGTGCATGGCTGAAGGCTGCATGCAGCTAGGGTTGACTGCCTGTGGAGGGTTAGGCACAGGGCTAGGCCAGATGCCAAGCACTGTGGCTGGGTGCAGGTCCTGGCTGGATGCTCTGTTTGGCTGCCCACAGAGGGTTGGGTGCAAAGCCTGCCCTCCAACCACACCCTGTTGCTTGATGCCTGTGCATATTCAAACAAGGTGCACTATGGATGTTGAGAGCCATGAAGGGTTGGGAGCTGGGCTTTGCCAGAGACCACGTCTTAAGGCCAACCCCTCTGATTGTGCCAACCCTGCTATACATGGTCAAAGGCCTTGTTCAGGAGGCTTTGGCTTCCGGTTGAGGCTTGGGCTCTGAGCCTGGAGATCAAGCCCTATTGCCATTCCCGCTGTGGACTACTGATCAGTGTGCACAGTTGGTGTTATGTGCCCATGGAGGGTTGGGCGCAGGAGCAGAGAGGAGCAGAGATGTTTTAAAGCATGGACAAAGTGGGCTCTGTCCCAGGGCCCCCGCCTTTCAGGGGACCCCTGATAGATCTGGCATTCTTCTTTACACAGTCCTGCTCTGATGACCTTGAATGATTTTTAAACACAGACTCTTTTAAATACAATTTTCATTTAGATTATTTTTAATATAGGTAATGTGCAGGAGTTTCTTACAGACAATTTGGTAGCAAAATGTTGTGTTTATGTTTCTTAATGCCAGGCAACATCCATAACAAAAGTCTCTTTTGGATCAAAACAGGACCTCACATTTGAGAAATTGCAGTGGGTCACAGAGATTATTTGCAATAGCATAAGTGAGCTGCTGACATATTACAAAATTGAAAAGACAATTCACTATCCCTGAATATTAGATGGAAGCACATTTAGAATTTGGACCAGTCTGCCACTGTAGTGTCAGTGGCCTGCCCAACTGGACATGAAAAAGCAGAAATTGGATCATAAATTGAGAGCTGTGCTGAATAGAGGCCCCCAAAATATATTTTTCTGAGGGCCCTAAAATCCTTAAGATGTGCCTTGGCAGGAGGCCAGGCCTTGCACCCAATCCCACTGTACACAGCCAAAGATAATGTGCAGGGCGCCTGTGGGGGCTTGAGCACAGGATCTGCAAGCCTGCTCCTGTGGTGAATCCTGTGTGCAGCCAGGGTTGGCCGACCCTGGAGGGTTGAGTGCTGGGAACTCTTAGATGTTGAATAGATTCAAAATAAATCAAAAATTCACCAAAAAAAGAAAGGTTAAAGGGAGGTTATGGTTGTCATTAGTTATAACTCGTCAACATGTTTAAAAAAAATAACCTGAGAAATTTACCTAAAAGACCACCATGAAAGAGAAGTTATGGTTCCAAGTTAAAATATCAAAACGCAAGGGGGTAGCAAAAGTAGGGACTTGTCCTCCACAAGACTATGTAAATAACCAAAAAGGGTCCCTTTCGTTTCAGAGAAGGTGAAAAAATGACCCTTTCAGGAACTTAAAGAAAGTTAAAAAAATTCTTTCACATAACCCTCACTCACCAGGGTTTCCCCTTGGTGGCATGCTTCATCATAGGGTCCATCCTTGCCCTCTATGGACAGGGGCGTGCTGCTACCAACGAATACACTGGAGCAGTTGATTGGAAAATAGGGGAGTCCCTATACACCTATGTTGTTCTAGAATGAAGATGGAGTGAGTTTTTTAATCACCATTTTTCTGTCCATTCTATTGCCCACTCGGATCAAGGACATTAATCAGGAATTTGACAGGGGGCCACATACCTTATTTGATTTCCATTTAGTGTAATGTAGGTGTCTGTAGTGTAAAGGAAAAAAATAAATGTATTCTTCTGTCTTTCAGGATAAACAAAAGTTAGAGATAATGTATTGTACCATCTTGTTGGTAACTTGTAAAGGTTTTTTGCAGTTTATCACACCAAAATCCAGATGTTCGCTCAATACCCTGCATTTTTTCACCAGGTTTAAACCTGCCAATATTTATTTCAAAACTTCTCAGTGCAAAATGGGCTGATCATAATGAGGGCCTTGTTGTCTAAATGGTGGTAATACTAGTGCATCTGTATATCTGGTAGTAATTCAAGCCCTGCACACACATAGACCAAAACTACACAGCACAATATGCAGTGTGTCGAGAGTTTCCAAATAAATGAAAATGAACAATTGTGATACCAGAAACATATTTTGGGGAACATAGAGGGGGTAGTAAATTTGCTTTTTTTGTTTGGTAAAAATATTGTCACCTGTTCCTTATGCTGATTTCGTCCTATGAGGAGAGTGAATTCAGATTTGCAATCATTTTTAAATGTTTCTGTCTGTCATAAAATTTTAAACAAAATTTGTCCCAAATGTGACTTTTTTCTGAAATGTATCTATTATTTAAAAATCCATTCCTGATGGCAACAACTTTTAATTGCGGTCTATAGTTAAATTCCTGATTAGGATCGACCCAACCCAAAGATTGAGGTCTGTGCAGGATCTTCATATTTTGGTAGTGGATGTTACATCATCTCTGTGTGAACATGCTAGTGCCATTGAATGATTTTGTATCATACCGTGGTATGATATGCAGTTGTTTGACAGAATATCAACTACCAAAATAGTGTGGTACCAAAATATGTTTGTCAAATATCGAAAACCGAAATTTCGACATTACATACACACAATATAAAGCTAAAAAATATTGACCAAAATATTGACTTTACATTTGTAAGTATTTTTATTAAAAATAATTACCTTTACTAAAATTTTAAAAACGATGTTAATTTTTTTAAATTATAATACATTTCAAAATTCTTCACATAAAAATAGTATTTAAACAATAATTTATGGACAAGTCAACAAATTCTTAAAGATTGATGCAGCGTTAAAATATTTCTAAGATTTAATATAAAATAATAATGATAATTAATTATTATATAAATTGATTATACAAATAAATATCATATATAAAGCATATAGTACCAATAAAGTATAATAGGTAAGAAAACACATTATCACTGTGTATAATTATTAATAGTTTTTAAAACACTTGAAACTCATTTTGTATTTATTAAACCATTGAAATATATTTTAGAAATATGCAGCAAAAACAAACATTTTGCAAATCCTAAACAAAATAGCAAAACATAGGAGATAATTTAAAAAACCCATTATAAAATATAATTCAAAGACATGAAATAATTTAAACATCCTACGTTATTTGTGCAGAGGAGGGCAGATATACTATTCTAACTCCAGCCTAACAAGCTTTACGGGAAAAATGCATACCTTGGTAATGAGGAGCATATTTACTATTCTAACTTCACTTTAACAAACTGGACAAAGTATACATGTTTGGGGGAGGTCACATTTACTATTCTAACCCTAGTCTAAGAAGCTTTGAGGAAAGTGCATAAATGAGGGCGGGAAGTGAAAATTACTAATCCAACTCCATTGGGGCAACTGATATTCATATTTAGTCTTCTAACTCCAACCAAGCAAATACTGGGAACATTGCATTTATTTGGGGATTGGAGTCAGATTTGCGATTCTAATTCAAGTCTAATAAACATTGAGTTAAGTGAATACATTGGGGGAGGTCAGGTTTACTATACTAACTCCATTGTATAAAACATTGTTCATTGTAAAAAATTGGGTTATTGGTCGAGAGGCCTGGAAGCCTGACTCAGGCAACAACCACAATCTTTCTACGGGTGAATCACAAAAGTCACTAAATTAACCTGTGCTTAACTCTTTTGTAGTTTGGCACAAAACAGTCAGACTTAACATAGAGGCAATATGTAAAGTAGTTATGCAGCACACAAACAGAAATAAAGTGAAAACACAGCACAAGAAAAATCCCAAACCAGTTTGGAAAATAAAGTAAATTTCCATTCACAAAAAGATACTAGAACAACAAAAATACAGTAGAACCGAAGATAATACATTTCAAAGATTTTAGTGAAAATAGCACTTAAAAGCACACAGAGGCGCTCCCATTTTTCTGAACACGCTAGACTGAGGTAAGTTACTAGTTCAGTCTGATTGCAAATGAGCATGGGTCAGATACAGTGACCAGATTAGTTCAGCAGAAAAGTTACCTTCAAAGTCCGACATGAAGAGTTCTATTCACTGTAGAGGAGGCCACAAGGAGCAGGTAGGCGTCAGGATGGTCATCCCTGTAGTGGGCCAGGTGTTACAGACTTCCGTCGATGTAGCGTGAAGATCCGGTTGGACCCCATGGACGTTAGCTGCTGTAGCTTTGCATTGGTGGTCACTGCAGGCTGGCGTTACTGTTGCATGAAGTGCAGCTGTCGCATTGCCGGAAGTCGCTGGAGATCATTTTAGAATGAAGAGAAGGTCTCACGGGAGCTTCACGTTGGCAGTCATCAGAGTTAGCAGAGTCCTGGCTTGAAAGGGCCTGTTCGCAGTCACAAACAGCCTAAACTTCATGATTTTTAATTTTGCTTGAAGAGGAGTACACCCTGATGCTAGCCAAGTGTGCAGGACCTGGTGAAGCACATGGGGTTTAGGGACTCCCTCCAGCAGAGGCCAGCAATGCTCAGACAGGTCTGGTTGCAGGTCCAGGTAGGTCCATTTGCAGCAAGTCAGCTGGGCAATTGCAGGGAGACATCTGAAGCTTGTTGTGTTCCTATAGCTCACACAGGAGGTCACCCAATTCACCCTTGGAGTCACTCTGGGTTAGCCTGGGATTAAATTAAGTAAGTCCAGTCTTCATTCTCATACATCAAGACAGTCCTCAAGTGGCAGGCTGGTCCTTCTTCTGTAACTTCCACAGGACCAGGAGTGTCTCTGAAGGACCAACATTTAAACCTGGGGCCTGTCTTTATGTGGAGGAAATCCCTGTCCTACCCCACATCTCATTCTGGAAAGTTATTTGCTTTCCTCTGGCAAGGCTCCAAACTGTCGGGGGTGACAAAAGAGAGGGCAGGCCTGGTATCAGATTGCTTTGTGTGTGCAAAGCTCTTTGAAGTGTAAGTGAGACTGGGGACAACTCCTCCCAGTCATCCTGACAGGATGGCCCATCTTGTCCACACCTAGGCCCTCTTTATGTTACTGTCTGGCAGCAACACACAAACCCGACCAGCATAGCCATTCACAGTCATGTGAACCAGGCCACTGGCAGAAGGCACAAATGGTTAGGGACAGAAAATGGCAATTTAAAATCTGACTTTACCATTTTTAAATTATAATTCATCTGAGTGTAAACAGCATTTCTCTATCTGCTTTCAATCCAAAGTTATTACCTATTAAATGTAATAAGATAACTCAGTGTTAGTAAATAGGGGATATAGGCCTTCAAAGAGTGAAAGACAAATTTAGGAGTTTTTCGCGGCCGGGACATATAAATCTGAAATACACCAGTCCTACCTTTTAAATATAATGTGCCCTGCCCCCTGAGCCTTTAACGTCTACCTTAGTGGTGATTATACTAATTAAAAAGGAAGAATTTGGCCTGGAAATAGGTGTAGTTTGCTAGGTTGAAATGGCAATCTAAAACTGCACTACAGATTTACAGTGGCAGGCCTGGGACATGTTTTAAAAGACTATTTTAGTGGGTGGCAAAATGAATGCTGAAGGTCCACTAGTAACATGTAATTTACAGGCCCTCAGTATGAATAGTGTCATTTATTAGTGGCTCACAAGTTAATTGAATGTGCCAATTAGGTGTAGACCAATTTGACCATGTTTAAAGGAGAGCACACATGCAGTGGTAAAGTGCACAGAACCCTAAAGTCAACAAAAACAAAATTAGAAAACAAGACAAATGAATTCAAATATTTTGGGAAATACCACACCAAGAATGTCAGGTCTAAAATGCATACATTGTATTATATTAAAATTCAGGGGTGTATCACCCAGTGGTGTAGCCAGTGCAATGCACCGGGGCCCAGAGCTGAGAGCGGGCCCAAATACAGCAGCCACTGATGTCTTGAGAGGGCACCTAAAAAAATCATGATGGTGTTATGAAGATGAACAAGCATTAAAGAAGACTTAAAATGTTGTTTTTATCCTGTCACATTTGTGGTATGTTCAAAGTCAGAGGTCAAATGTCAGTCTGACAAATTGCTGCATATTCTTTTAATATGGAGACTGTTGTTTACTTTTGTTTTGCTTACATCAAAGTTTGAAGATTTTGAAAAGTGAACTATGTGACAATCTTGCTGGTGTGAAAGGGAAGGCTATTTAATGTTATTTTCTTCTAACAATATTTTATATAAATATCTATGAATGAACAGTATTAATATTTCAAAATAAATAAACATTTAGCAAAACTCAAATGTAGCTCTTTTATTTTTAATACTGAAGTGCAATGTAAACAAAGTTTTTAATAGGATCAAATCAAATCAAGATACTTTACTTGGTGATGCACAAGTGACAAATATTCTCTGAAATCAAATGTCAACACCGTATATCGTTTTATCAGTAACACTATATATCTGAGCAAATTTTGTGGTCATTTCAAAGGACAATGAGCTGTCTGTTAATGACAGTGGCTACAGCGCCAGTCTTTAGTAATATATTTGCGACAGTGTGATCCTAAATGCAACATCAGCTACATGAGCTACTGTTACCAAACCTGCTGTTAAATGGGCATGGCACATTGTGAAACTTGTTCATAGTATTGTGCTTGGAGATTTCAGAATTCCTTTGAAATCACTGTCTACTGGGGCCACAGGAGCTCTTACAGCAACTGGACCTTGCTGCTAGCTAGTCCCCTTCCCTCAGTTGCAGGAGCCAGACTCTGAGCAGCAGAATCTACTGAAGTACCTGCGTTGCAAAGGCCTCATTGTGTGTATACTGAATGGCCGACCAGTGCGCATGTTCACGTTTGTAAATAAAGAGTATGCCATGCGGCCCTGGCTACCTGACGCCAGCAGCGATCAAAGAAGAAGCAAAACCATGCTGCTGAGTGGCTTCTGAAGACAAAACAGTAAAAGCATTCACTGTGTTCAGCCTGATGTGTGGAGGGCAAACTATGTCAGTTAGTAAAAGAACATAGAATTACTTAGGACAGCGTGCTGGAACTGGGAAAAAGAATGACGTGAGTGTTGTCTGTTTCATTTTAAGCTAAAAATGCACAAATAACTTTAAAACAACTTCTAGGTGTCGCTAATGGACACTTCTTTCTTATTAAAACCAGAAATAAAAATATTTATCCTTCAGAGACCCATGGACACCTGCTATAATCTCAGAAACATGATGTTGCTCCCCAGAGTGAGATACTGAGAGAGGGGAAACTAAAGCAACTGTTAAAAACAGTACTGAAGTAAAATAGGTGCGCCAACAAATTAACTGGGAGAGCCGAGGCAAGGCACGAGTGGAACGATGGAAACACTGGGCGTGGAAATCACGCTACAGATATTATAGAAAAATGTGCTGAAAGGACTTCAAAAATAAAAAAATGATGGTCCAAATGCATTACAAAAATGTTTTGCGATTCCCTAATTGCGAATCTTTGCCATTCGCAATTACGGAATTGCAAAACAGCATGCATGAAAGTGTGCAGTACGCTTTCTGTGATTCCTAAGGGGTCGCAAATGACCTACCTCATGAATATTAATGAGGTAGATCACAATTTGTGACCCCTTAGGAATCGCAAAAATCACAGGGATGGTGGCCTACTGAGATCAGCAGACCACCATGTATGTGACGGCATTTAAATAAAGCAATCATTTTTTTTTGTAAAGCAGCCTATTTTCCTTAAAGGAAAACGAGATGCTTTACAAAAATAAAAATGAAAAGTTTTCTTTCCATTTTTTAACAGCAGGCAGTGGTCCGTGGGACCATGTACAAACATTCACAAACATTCACAAAAGGGTAAGGGGTCCCTTGGGGCCCCCTTTCAATTTGCGAATTTCTTTCCCCCTACTTGAAGTAGGTGGTAATATGCGAATGTTTTGGGACCGCATTCACCTTCACAAAGCATACTGTTTAGGATTCGCTATTTGGATAGGGACCCCCTACACACCCCTTCCAAATAGTGAATCGCAAACCCTTTTGCGATTTTGTAACAGTTTACTGAATCGCACATTTTTGGGGGGATCGCAAACAGGCCGATTCTGCGAATTGGCCAGTTTGCAAGGAGAAAAAGGCTTGATGCATCTGGCCCTCAATTTCTTTGATAATCTTTTCACTTTAGTGCTTCAGATTACATCACTGCATTGAGAGACCTTTACTAAAAGTGATGATTTTTATACATGAACTTAGAAACATTTAGGAAGAGGTGTGGCGCCGCGGCCAGGGCGACTGACTCCGGAATCTGGGGATCACGGTTCGATCCCCGGCACCGGCGGCAGATTAGCCCAGCACCATGTGACTCTGGGCAATAGCTTGCTTAATCTTCCCGAAGGCCCCCAGCGCCTAGAGACCCTAACGGGTGATTGTGCGCTTACAAATGTGGATATTATATTATTATTTATGCCCTCAAATTCCACTCCGCCGACAATATCTTTAGTAAACTAAGAAGCAAGGTATTTGTCATGTGCACTCCCTATGTGGTTATATTCTTATTTTACACCGAACGGATTTATAGCCCATTAGGTACACAAGAGAGAATTTTGTAGAGCACACATTCTCATGTATTTCAAGGTTTCCTCATATGCAGTAGTAAAACAAATAGGAGGCGCAATAAAATAAAATTAAATAATTACCCAGAATCACACACTATTTGATCAAGTGGGCAAGCCAGGACTGATCTTAGGTTTTCTGGTTTTACACTGCGCAGTTCAGCCATTAGATTGCCATCCCTTTCTCGCTTCTGCTTGACACAAACATTTAATGGTTTGTCTGTACTTTTTGGTGCATGAGGTTAGCACTTTGGGTAAAAGCAGAATCCTCAGCTACATTTTGGGCTCTAGGGCTGAAGAGGAACTGGAGCTGAACCCAGGGTCATATTAAGGATTTTGAGGCCCTGGGCCAAATGTATTTTGGGGGCACCTCTTCAGAACAGATTTTAATTTATGATCCAGTATCAACTCTTGCATAACCTTTTTGGCCAAGTCACTGACAGTGCACAGGTACAATCATCCAAATCATAAATATATGTACATGTAATATTCAGGGCTAGTGACATGTGTTTTCAATATTGTAACACAGCAGAAGCTCACTAACAATACTACAAATAATCTCTGTGACACCGCCCCATTTCTAATATGTGAGGTCCTGTTTGAATCATAAAGAAATGTACTTTATGGATGTTACATGAAAGATTAACACAACATTTCTCCGCAAAATGTCAGTAATAGACTCTCATTCATCACCCACATTAAAAATAAATTAAAGAAAAACTTTATTTAAAACAATCTGTTTAAAAATTATTAAAAGTCATCCAGGCAAGACTCACTACAGAATAGAGCTGACTCTATGAAGGGGCCCCCTGAAAGGCTGGCACCCTGGGCCAGAGTGCACTTTGCCTTAAAACGCCTTTGTCTAGCATCTGGCTTGAGCCTTCAGTGGCTCACCTACATCTATACTTTATTCTGTGGCTGAAATAAGCTTAAATGTTGCTGCTAGTGTGATACATGTTTTCTATGTGAGGATATCTCAGCTGGCAAGTTTGATGACCATCTTGTACCTGGCCTGCATGTGAGGGGAACTTACACTACCCCAAAATGATTGTGTGTGTATTTAAACATAGTCTTGCACTGCTTCTGCAGATGCTGTCGATTTTCTGTGCATGCCAGGAACACTTGGATTGTTTCTGACCAGACAGGTATGTGTTCTTTAAGTGTGTGAGAGGTGTTCCTATTTTGTGTGTGGAAACACTGCAATGCGTTTGAGTCACATTTGCACTCATACACCCCAGTGCTGCTCCTTACTCTTGTACCAAATCTGAAATTCTGCTTGTTCGTTGTATTTAAGGGAGGTGTTAATTGGTGCTGCATAGAGCCACACTTGTTCAATGTATTGGAAGGAAGCTTGAAGTGGCCCTGCAATGCCACTATTGTTCCATGTCTTTGAAGGAAGCTTGCATTTGCTCTGCATTGTCATATTTGTTCCATAACTTTGAAGGAGGCTTGGACTAACAGGCCCTGCAGTAGCATATGTGTTCCATGTCTTTGAAGGAAGCTTGCCTTGCTGACACCGCAGTTCACAGGTGTTCCATATCTTTGAAAGAAACTTGGACTGGTCCTGCAGTACCACACTTATTTATTGTCTTTCGGAGAACGTAGCCACGCTGTGGATTAGTGGTATATGTCTTAGGCATGAGTCAATGACCCCCTGTACTCTTTCTCCATGTGATCAAAAACAGTTTTAGCTGTCTCATCATCAGCTTCATATTTTCACAAAAATAATACCTAATCTTGCTTAGAGAAAATGGGCTTTGGGCAACCTAACTTCAGTTGTTCATCAGACACTGTGTCATTTACATATTAGTTCAGCTCTTAAGAACAGCATACATGCAATTGGGCAGTGGATCAGGCCTCTTCAGCCATTGGCTTTGTTGCCATTGTTTGACTCTGCCTAGTAGGCAACTGCTGGTCAATTGGATGTCAGGCAGTTTGAGTAGCAGCATTTTGTCTACTTATTTTGTGCTACTCTGCATCCAGAGGAGTGGAACCTACGGATATATTTCCTTTAAGTTCATCCCCAGCAGCTCATGCCAATGCAGACTAGTGCTGATTAAGTAATGAGAGTACCCAGCAGTTGCATTGCCATTGCTACTGGACCACAACTTTATAATTCAGTGCACCAGGCACCACTGCTGCAAGCTTCAAAAGTGGCAAGGGGTCGACAGGTTGAAAGTTTTGCCTGTGTGAGTTCAGCAGGGGGGTTGTGCCTATGTGAGGATGTGAGGTCCCTGCATGTGTATCTTTGTATGCATGCACTTTACAAGGGATAAGCCTATTTGCTTTGTTAATGCTTCTTCAGGGTAGGGCTTAGAATTCCAGAAATACATTGCAGAGAGTGCTAATACAATAGTGTGTGTGGTAGTGGGTTTTGATACAGCAGATGCACACACTGTTGAAGGAGGTTGAGGAGTGTCCTTGGCAGCGAGCAGACTGAGATGCCACCCTACTGAGGGGGCCCAGTCCCATGGCAACCTGGCTATGCTACTGTTAAATTCTACATCACTTACTATCCATGATGAGGTATTGAAGCACATTGCACTGGGCAACATGCTGCTCCAGAACCAAATGCAACTGGTTAAACTAATGGTTATTAGTTGGTTATTGGAATTAGTCTTGTGATTTTAAAGATACCCTTTCTTGCATTTATTCCTGTTTCTTTGTGGTAAAATAATTTAATGGGAGTTACGTGTGGATGATATGTCAGTTCATGCATTTTTTTGGTGGGATTCATAAATGAACTAGGGGAGACTAAGTATTGTTAGGTTGCAGGTGCATGACTTTTAAAGAAGGAGAGTTTGGGATCTTTAAAATGATTGGCAATTGGTGGAAATTAAGTAGAATAGGCTGTATTCGGAGAAGAGATATGTAGAGATTAGATATTATGGAGAGGGACAATTACAGCATAAAAGGGAGAGGTAGCAAACAGACATTTTAGGTCAAAGTCACATTTTCAAGCAGTGCTTTGGGATTATAGATGGGACTTTTTCGGACAGCATGTAATCTGAGGAGGTAAAAATATAGAAAAAAACATTATTTAAGTATGCATTGTGCTATGTCAGGTAATTAGAAAAGACACTAAAACTAGGTGACAGTCTACCTGCTGCTAGACAACCACTAGACCACCACTTGAGCAAGGCAAGGACGGCTGATCATCTCAGGGGTTGGAAGGATAAAGTAATATCTGGATTAATGTATAGGAAAATAACAAGAATTTTAGGCTGTGCTAGAAAGAATCAAAATTATCTCTCATAGCAATATGAGAGAATTCACAGGGTAAATAATGCAAACATCGAAAGGAAGAGTTTGCAAAAACTGGTGTGAATGTCTTTGAATGTTCACCCTTAAAGTTTGGTTCAGGGCATTAATTACAAAAGAAAGGTGTATCTATCTTAGAGATCCCTAGTTAAGCATAGCGCACAATTAGGGGGTAAGGATAGCATCACCAGACAGTGGAAATGTAATGCCTGCATGACTTTGGCTGGAAGATGGGGACCTAGATATCGAAGTGATGAGTTTGGAGACAGGGCTACCTTTAACAATTTCAGTAGGACTTCATTTAAACAAGGTGGTGTTAATAAGTCTTCATGAGTACTACCAGTTGGTGGGTGGAACAAGCCAGTTGTAGCAGGGGTGGTTCCTTCTTTAGTTCGGAAGGACCTTGCCGCCCACCCCGTGTATTCTATCAAAATGAGAGGGCTCTCATGTGTTTTTCTGTTGCCCGGAGGATTCAGGTGGCAGAGGACAGGACCCTGGAATCCGGTAAATTATATAAAAGGATCCTCACCCACTGGTACCACTAGTGACATGCTTCATCATTGGATCCTCACCCAATAAATCGAATGTGAATAGGTGGCCTAGACTCAATTTTTAGCCAGGGCTCTTGTTGAAACCTTTGGCAAGGTTAAAAACACTTATTAGAGGATGTTGTTTAGGGTATATCATGAACCTAAATATCTAAGATTGACATGTTTTTGTCTCAATTACTGCCCAGGAGGGTCAATAGACTTTTCAGGACCGAATTTCCTCTAGATCCCTAGGTTTAGAGTGGTGATTTATCACTACTGAAATATGTTGTTAAGCTGTCACATTCTCCCAAACAGAAAAGCATGCATATAACTACAAACCATTCAAAAGGAAATACCCAATTTTTATCTGAACAAAATATAGAAAAATACACACACAATAGTTATCATTCTCATTGTCAATGCACACACTTGTGTATAGTTGCACGTTGTCCATTATCTGGCAAATGCAGTGTGCATACAAAATGTTTCATCCATTGGTGACCACCAATAACTGCACCACCGAAGCGGTGGAAACACTCTTGCTTTTAAGAAAAATGTTTCTGTTGGTGAAGTGCAAATTGTGGGTACACTCTCACGCAAGGTAGATAAGTATCCAGACCTACACTGCCCAATTGTGTCATAGCTCCATAGCGTTTCGGGTGTAGGTGGACTCTGTAGTCAAACACTAAAGAGGAAAGTACACGCATTTGTAAGTTATCCTCAAGTTAATATTGTAGAAATCAAAGATCTATCAGTTTGAACAAAGTGGAAATCCCCTGAAAAGTGCCCCTAGACTTACTACGTCAAGAGTTCAAGTCTGGCCGCATACCTGTTTGTGTCCTCGGAGTTCTGCGTATTGTTGTGCTCTTGTGTGCATTTGAGTTATAAGTGTTGTTCCGTGGAGCGCGTGGATTCACGTCATTGCACTGCCCTGTGCAATATGGGAAGAGTGGTTACAGAGATTGACAAGCCAATGTGAAGGCTTTTCCTCTGGGGTCATCACACCACTCTGTGTATGCCTGGGAATTGAGGTCCCAGGCAGCCATTGGTTTTGTTCTCCCTGGATCACACAAATGTGTGTTGTTGTGGAGTCATTGGCTTTATGGGAAATGTAGTCCCATAGCATAGATGTGTTCATCATTAACCTGTGACTTGGTGGAAGAATTAGTGGGAGGGATAATATAAGTTTTCGCTACTGTGAAAGTAGGGATACGTTGTCCTCTCCCCCTAAATGACCAGGATGCACTCATACTAGGGAGAGGTGTGGCGCCGCGGCCAGGGCGACTGACGCTGGAATCTGGGGATCAGGGTTCGATCCCCGGCTCCGGCGGCAGGTTAGCCCAGCACCATGCGACTCTGGGCAATAGCTTGCTTAATCTTCCCGACGGCCCCCCAGCGCCTAGAGACCCTAACGGGTGATTGTGCGCTATACAAATGTGGATTATTATTATTATTATTATACAGGTCTCCGCATGGCCTTGGAAGTCTAGGGACAAGGAGTTCCGAATCGAAAATGTATTATAAGCTGTTGTGATCTAGCTCTAAAGTTGTTGATGTATGTAGTGAATTCTATTAACATATAACCCCTCATACTGAATTTATGTGGGAGATATGGGTGGACTATTATCACTGTCTGCAAGCATAACCAGCTTCTAATGTTCTTTTGAGTGATGTTCCTGATGCGAATGTTAGTGCTTTCTGCATCCCTTTGGCTCTTTTAAAGATGTTTTTTTAATGTAGGTGATATGTGGGATCTTTTTTCAGGCATATCTCATTAACCTTTCTATGTTATCTGCAACAGGTTTGGACAGATGAGTAACTGGTCTCATTATCATGCTGGAACATTGAATAATGGTGATCACCAGGCCTCATCTTGTAGCAGGTGTATTTAACTCCCATCCTCAGGGACACCCTGCGTTCTCTAAGTGATCTTGAAGACATGTAAGTTGGTGATTTAGTCCTGTATTATGTTTCTCCAAGGAATGCCAACATTTAGACCTTGCTTGTGTGTTGTGAGTCTATATACCCATCTTTGTTCCTTCTCAAATAGTACTCTCACCAGGTTTCTTTTGTTACCAACCACCTGTTCAATCACTACCCATTTCAGGTCCTTCATTGTTTGTCCTGTGGAGAGCTAATTTTTTGCCATTTTTGGTGTGCCACGTCTGCAACATATGCTACTCCTCTGCTTGCAAATCCTTGTTTTTGCATTGTCGGTCATCATCTCTATGTATCGATAGCCATAGGTGCATGTAATCATGTATATGCCACCTGTTTGGAGATACAATTGGTATGTCTTCTAATCTTCCTTTCAAGTGGGTTGGCCTAGGTCTATTGTCTTTGTAGGAGATGTGAGATGGCAGACTTTGCATAGTGGGTACTTTGGGTAGTGTACTGTTACTGCAGGTAGTCCCAACTGTCTGTGTATTGTGTTTTCTGTGATGTTCGATCTTCTTGATCTGATGTGTATGAAGGTATCTCTTAAACGTTTTTACCTTTTTGTGTGGAAAGCAGGGGTAGCTCCTTATTAGGGGTACTGTATTCAGAATATCCTAAATACTTGTTTAATTATCTTTCTTTCCATGTCTGACGCTATGTTAAAAATTCTTATACAGACTGGGTTCAGTTCTTGTTCTATCCTTTTCAAGGATTCAAAAAGGGCTTCCCTTCTTTGGTTTTATCCTCTCTCTGTAATCACAGGTTCTTAATTTGACACTCAAAATTTCTACCTGTCTTTTGTAGTCTGAGACTCTGCTGCGGTTCCTCCTTAGGTGCAGGAATTGCACATAAGGGAGATTAATCCTTGGCAGACGTGGATGGAAGCTGTCATATTTTAGAGAACTGTTCTTGATTGTTGGTTTATAATTTTTATCTGTCTGTAGTGTTCCCTGCCCTGAGAATTTTCTCACATCTAGGATGGTTAAGGTCTCATTGTTTATTGTGTGTGTAAATCTCAAGTTGATGTTAAACATTTTAACGTCTATTTTGAATTTTGGGATTTTCAATTGAGAAGTCCTTATACTCCATCATTCCTTTATTGATTTCCTCTAACCTCTTTTTGAAAGCGTTCAAGTCAAGTCAAGTCAAAAAATTTATATAGCGCACTACATACCCAGAGGGTTTCAAGGCGCTTAGGGAGGGGAGGAGGATTATTTGTCAAATATCCACGTTTTAAGTTGCTTTCTGAACGCTAGGTGATTCTGGGTGAGGCGAAGGTAAGCGGGAAGTGAGTTCCATGTTTTGGCAGCCAGGTATGAGAAGGATCTGCCTCCCATGGAGGTTTTGTTGATGCGAGGGACAGTGGCGAGGGCTTGGCTGGAAGAGCGAAGATGGCGGGAGGGGGTGTAGAAGGACAATCGAGAGTTGAGGCAATCTGGTCCGATGTCGTAGAGTGATTTGTGTGCGTGGGTAAGCAGTCGGAAAGTAATCCTCTTATTGACGGGTAGCCAGTGGAGGTCTTTAAGGTGACCAGAGATGTGTTCGTTGCGTGGGATGTCTAATATGAGCCTGGCTGAGGCGTTTTGGATTCGTTGTAGTTTCTTCTGGAGTTTAGCGGTGGTACCTGCGTAGAGGGTGTTTCCGTAGTCCAGTCGGCTCGTGACTAGAGCGTGGGTGACTGTTTTCCTTGTTTCGGAGGGGATCCAGCGAAATGTTTTTCTGAGCATGCGAAGGATGTTAAAGCAGGAAGAGGATACGGCGCTGACTTGTCTGTTCATTGAGAGTGAAGAATCCAGGATGACGCCAAGGTTCCGTGCGTGGTCTGTCGGTATGGGTGCATTTCCGAGGGCATCCGGCCACCAGGAGTCGTCCCATGCAGAGGGGGATTTACCTAAGATGAGGACTTCTGTTTTGTCTGAGTTCAGTTTCAGACGGCTTTGTTTCATCCATTCGGCGACTTCTTTCATTCCTTCGTGTAGGTTAGTTTTGGCGGTGCTGGGGTCCTTGGTGAGAGATAGGATCAGTTGGGTGTCATCCGCGTAAGAGATGATGCTGAGGTTGTGTTGGCGGGCGATGGCCGCGAGGGGGCTCATGTATACGTTGAAGAGGGTGGGGCTGAGTGAGGATCCTTGTGGTACGCCGCAGATGATTTCAGAGGCCTCGGACTTGAATGGTGGGAGGCGGACTCTCTGGGTTCTTCCGGTGAGGAACGAGGTGATCCATTCCAGTGCCTTTCCTTGGATTCCGATGTTTCTGAGGCGTTGTAAAAGGGTGCTGTGGCATACTGTGTCGAAGGCTGCAGAGAGGTCGAGGAGGATGAGGGCGACTGTGTCTCCATTGTCCAGTAGAGTTCGAATGTCGTCTGTTGCTGCGATGAGGGCGGTCTCAGTGCTGTGT
The DNA here is from genome assembly GCF_964261635.1 of Lissotriton helveticus. Taxonomy (NCBI): domain Eukaryota; kingdom Metazoa; phylum Chordata; class Amphibia; order Caudata; family Salamandridae; genus Lissotriton; species Lissotriton helveticus. The sequence goes on from NC_136071.1 coordinate 282,757,096, forward strand.
TTGGCTCGGAAGCCAGATTGTGAGGGGTCGAGTGATTTGTTGGCTTCGAGGAAGGCGGCGAGCTGGTTGTTGACAGCTTTCTCGATGACTTTGGCCGGGAATGGAAGAAGCGAGATGGGGCGATAGTTTTTGAGTTCGGTGGGGTCTGCTGTTGGTTTTTTCAGAAGGGCGGTGAGTTCCGCGTGTTTCCAGTCTTCTGGGAAGGTAGCGGAGTTGAAGGAGCAGTTGATGACGTCTCGGAGGTGCGGAGCTATGACGGAGTCTGCTTTGTTGAAGATGTGATGAGGACATGGGTCTGTGGGGGATCCAGAGTGGATGGAATTCATCAGGCGGATGGTGTCCTCAGTGGAGATTGGGTTCCAGGCGTTAAGGGTGTTAACGGGGGGGAGGATAGTCAGCTGATGGAAGGGTGGGTTGGCTTCCGGGTTGGTTGTCAAAGCTGTTGTGGATGTCAGCAATCTTGTAGTGGAAAAAAGAGGCTAGGGAGTCGCAGAGGGTTTGAGAGGGGGTGATGTCGTTGGAGTTGGCCGAGGGGTTGGAAAATTCCTTGACGATGTTGAAAAGTTCCTTGCTGTTGTGGGCGTTGTTGTCGAGTCGATCCTTAAATGCTGTTTTCTTGGCTTTTCGGATCAGTTGGTGGTGAGTACGGATGGCGCTTTTGAAGGCGTCCTTGTTGCTGGTGGATGGGTCTTTTTTCCAGGCCTTTTCAAGGGAGCGGCATAGTTTCTTGGATTTCTTGAGGTCCTCGTTGAACCATGAGGCCTTCTTGATGCCAAGTTTGTGTTGGCGTTTTTTCAGTGGTGCTAAGGTGTCGGCGGTGTTGGATAACCAAAGGGTGAGGTTGGAGGCGGCTTCGTTGGCGTTAGAAGAGAGGGCTGGGGAGGTTTGAAGGAGCGATGTGGAGATCTGCTCCGTGGTGATTTTGTTCCAGTTTCTTTGTAGAGTTGGTTGGAGGTGGATGATTGGTTTCGGCTTGTTGTAGGTGAAGTGAACGCAGCTGTGGTCAGTCCAGAGGAGATCCGTAGTGTGGCTGAAAGAGACATGGTTGCTGGAGGTGAAGATGGGGTCGAGTGTGTGACCTGCGATGTGGGTGGGGGAAGTGACTAGTTGTTTAAGTCCGAGGTTGGCGAGGTTGTCCAGGAGGGTGGCGGTGTTGCGGTCGTTGATCTTCTCAAGGTGGAAGTTGAGGTCTCCCAGAAGGATGTAGTCTTTGGAGGGGAGCGCGTGTGGGGTGATGAAGTCCGTGATGTCTTCACTGAATTTAGCGCGGGGTCCTGGTGGTCTGTAGAGGAGGGTGCCTCTGAGTGTGGTCTTGGGGTCGATGTGGATCTGGAAGTGAAGGTGTTCGGAGTTGGCGAGGTTGGCGTCAGAGCTGGTTGAGATGCGGATGGATTTCTTGTGGACGATAGCGATTCCTCCTCCTGTATGGTCGATGCGGTCCTTGCGCGTGATCTTATAGTCATCAGGGATAGCGATGGCGATGTCAGGGGCGGAGGAGGCGTTCATCCATGTTTCCGTTAGGAAGGCGACGTCTGGAGAGATGGTGTCTAGTAGGTTCCAAAGGTCAATGGCGTGTCTGTGGACCGAGCGGGTGTTGAGAAGGATGCATTCTAGGTGGTTGGGGTCGGGAATCTGTGGTGTGGTCGGGGCGGAGATGTCGTCGGTGCTGCTAAATTTGCAGGAGAAGCAGGAGAACGGACCATGGGTGCGTCCAGGAGCGGCTTGGACGCAGTTGGGGGCGCGACCGGGGTTAAGGGCTAGGAGGGCGGCGGCATCGTAGGAAATGCGGGGGGGTTGGGCAGCGCGAGGGGCAAGGGGACTGGCGCTGGGCGCGGTCCAGGCGCGGACGGGCATAGACGGGCTTACCTTTGGCGCACCTTCGGCGCGGGTTGGGCGCGGTCGCTGCGCGTGAACGCTGCGCGCGGGAACTCCTGTCATATATGGATAGTGGGGGGAGGGGCGAGGGCGCTTCAGCTGGGAGGCGGGGCGGGCTAAGGAGGACGAAAACAACAACAAAATGGAGGTGGAGGGGTCAGGGCGGCAGGAGAGCTTGGGGGGGAAACGCAAGGACTGAAACAGGGTCGCGCTGGTAAACAGAAAGCAAATTAGCAAAAGCGGCGATAAGTAAATAAATTAAACTGCAGAGTCACGCTGGCAGAATCACACTGCGAAAGGGCAGATCGTCAATTTCAGCAAGTAAAATGGGCAAAGCAGCGAACAAAATGGGCAGAGCGGCAGGAGCAAAACGCGATTATTTGCAGTCTGGAATAGATCAAAAGCGCTGCACAGACGGTACCTTATCAGCAGGGGAGCGACCACTCAGCTCGGAAGCGTAGAGCGAGTCACGGCGCTTCGAGGTGTGTGAGCGCTGTTTGTTGTCTGTGGGAGGGCGCTTCACAGTCATCTTCAGATGTTTCTCACTGGCTGAATGCCTCGGATAACCTCTTTGCTGTTTTAATGATTAAAATGAGCCAATCCCATGTGCAGTTCTAGGCTATCTCAGCCCACTCTTTCCTGAATGTGTCTTCTACCAAGAATATACAAGGGGCATTGGTGACCCACAAGCCCCTCGGGCTCCATTTGCCCTCAGATTCTCTGTTATAATTACTTCTTGTAATATGGTCTTAATATGATTTCTCTTCATTTCTGTCAATGAGTCCCAATCTTTTCTTAGGGGTATTGTTTGTTCTATGTTCAGGTCACTCAGAAGGGAAGGGTCAGACAGAATCTGGTTCACATTCTCCTCTGTGTACTCCAATCCCAAGTTTTCCACTATCTTGCATAAGATGTGTTGATATGGTAATAAGGCGTGGGTGCTTCTTTGTGTATACAGTGCTCCCTTGTGTCTACTGTGGTGCTAGAGTGTGTGGTACTGGTACCCCATGAGCCACCGCAGACTCTAATTTAAAGTTGTCTGCTTGAGGGTGAAGTGGGCCTTGCTTGGTAGCAAGGAGGTCTCAAGTGAGGGCTAGAAGTGAAGTGTGCTTATCAGGCTGGACTGGGGTTTTATTGCAGCCAGCCTGATTTGCTTATTTGCGGTTTCTCTAATTTGCACAATGTTAGAGAGCCAGTGCCCCCGGTCTCCTTCGGAGTGCTTGTTTCGCCTCCTCCAACCAATCTTGGTGCGGCTTTCATAGTGTTACTCCCATAAAGACAATGAAAACAGCATCTGGATTGGGTTTGGGTTTCAGCTGGTAGGCGTCTAGTCCATCAGTAGTGCACAGCGGTACTTTCGCATAATACGGCCAATCACTGTGTGGCTTTATTTTTAAGCACTACAGTCATTAGTCATGTTCTTCTGTGCCTTATGCTGTAACGTGACGCTCTTCAATAAATCTGCGTGCTCTCCACTATTCCCACTGGTGTAGACTCCTCCATTATAGGGGTGGATCGAGCTTCTGTCTGTAAAGGGCCTGCTTATGGTCTGAGTATCAGATGCTACCTATGTTGCTGCAGTTTCCCACGTTTCCCTTCAGCTGCTCAGACGGTGCAGAGTGGACCCTGGCCTTCTCGTCTTACCTCCCACCAAAGCCCCCGGCTCCAGCAGGATTGTGTGACATTTCACCTTTTGCTGAAAATGCAGATTAGAGGGCGGCTACTGGGACATCTGTGAAGAAATAGCACAGCACAGCGATGGAGCTGTACTCTACCACCAGGTAGGCCACTGATTAATTATAAAGGCAGCACCAGCGACAAGAAGTCGTTTGGAGGGAGCCGAGGAAGACCTCGGGGCACCAGCAGGATGATGAAGGAGCTCCTTCATCAACACAGCTAGGAACATGGACCTTGCAATGCCCTGGGTGGACTCAGATCGCGTCTACAGGTTACAGTGTCTCTCTGTATGTTCCATGAATCTACACACTCTCATTTACATAAGAGCATGTTTCTGTCTATTTATATCCTCTCCACCATCCTTCTGCTCATTGGCACCACAGGTGCCTCACCTTTGCCTGATGCCTCACAAAATTAGGAAATAATGACTCTTTGAGGATCATTACACTCACAGTAGAGTTCCGTCAAACTAAGCACTCAGTAACACTTTAATGAATCAAATTAAAAAACACCCCAGGCCCTGTGATCAGTGCCCTAATTACGATAGTATGAGCTCTTGCTGTCTTGAGCTGAAGGTGTATTAAAAAATCAAGACAAGATTGTTTTATGTAGTCTACTTTACCCTTTGTTTCACCTCCTGAATGGTGGCATAACTTAAAAAACATTTTAATTTGCATTTCTTCTCACCATAAATTATTAATTTGTTACATATAATTAATTTTTCAATAATTAATGACCACTCAGGCCGCTCTGCGGGGCAAACTGTAACATGTTTCGTCTAGTTTGCTTCATTTGAGTTACCTAATCCGTTTTAGCGCACAGTATCTGAAATAAAAGTAAGAAGCTGCGATCTATACCATAAACCACTTTATTTTTTATTTATTTCAAGTTTTCCTTAATTGCTTCTATTTATTTACGATTTCTGAAGCACCACTTCCTGTATACAGACGCCTTCAAGGATCGAAAATAGATACAGAATCACCAAGGGACCACACATAATTAAGTGAACACATGGTATTGAGGTGCAAAGCTTATTGCGCAGTTGCAAAGCCTGTGATTTGCAAGCACAGTGGGTTTCACCTGCAAAATAGTGAGACAATATATAGAAATTTGACATTAATTTTTTGGAAACGTCGTTCTTACTCACATTGTGCTCTTTGCGACGCATACCCAATTCACAAATGAAAGGGGGCAAGTAAAGTACATACCCTCCTCCCTTTCGTTTCAGTTTTGAATATATTAGTGTTTTTTTACTTTAACTGTACTAGTAAACCATTCTTGTGGTAATGATCTCTAAAGGCATGGCATCCAGTTACAAAAAGACAGCTCTTCCTGTGAGGCATATGTGTGTGCTTGGCAATGAGAAACAATGATTCACAGGACCACTGAATTCTCCTACGGTTGTCATTCCTCAAAAGTTGATTTTATATTTAAAAGTCACTCCTTTCCTTTTAAGGGAAAGGTGCTGCTTTAAAAGAGTGTTTCTATTGATGGAATGCAAATGTTGGCATGGATGTCTCCTGTCCCTTCGGGACAACAGCAATATTAATGTGGTTAGAGTTTGTGCAATGTGCATTTTGTGATCTGACTTATTAGTACGTCAATTGCATTGCAAAATGAATCTCATGTTGTGAATCCTTTGATGTGCATAACACACCAACTGGTTTGTGACCCGGACTCTGTACATCATGCACAAGACATCCTAATACTATGGTAACTTAATTTCTTAATATATTCTTCTGAGCCCATTGTATTTAGGCTGGTTCACTCAGACTTTAGTAGTCTAGAAAGTTAGCAGTCTAGGGCCAGATGTAGGTCGGCAAATACCGGTCGGTAACGGCCGATTTCGGCCGTTACCGACCGGAATTTGCAAATGGAGATGTAGGGGCCTTCAAATTTACAGAATCGGTATATTTGCCGAATCGGTAAAGTTACCGATTCGGTAAAATACCGATTCTGTAAATATACCAAATCAGTAAATCAATATGTAGGTGACACTGAAAACAGTGCCACAGGCCTTTACCGATTTGTTATTTACCATGTAATACTATTGCATGGTAAATAACGAATACCTGTGTACATGAACATCTGTGCATGTACACCTGTGCCATGTGGCACACATACATGCCATATGGGCATGTATATGTGTCACATGGCACACAAGCCAAAATCAGCGGTGCAACAGGGTGTCAAAGTGACACCCTGTCCCCCTTGGCAATTCGGTAATTTTACCGATTCTGTAATTACCGAAGCGGTATTTGCCATTGAATCCTATGGGCTTCAAGGCCCATAGGAATCAATGACAAATACTGATTCTGTAATTACAGAATCGGTAAATACCGAATCCTACCGATGCGGTATTTTTTACCGAAAAATTATCTATATTAGATTTACAGATTCATGAATACCGAATCGGTAAAATTCGGTATTTATGAATCGGTAAATCTAATTTACCTACATCGGGCCCTAAGTTCTTTGTGGCTGTTAACTAGAAGCCATACAAATGTACAGGGCAGCACATGCACACAGATATGTCTGGGGGAAATTTTTGTTTGGTGCTCTGAGACATGAAATCATTGCTGTATTTACACTGTGTGGTTTAAAAGCTATTTTGCTCTGCTTCTGTCCAACGGGAACAGGGGCCAAGGATCCTGCCCGTGTTCTTTACTATTCGGACTTAGATCATTATAATTTAAAACAGGTCAGTCCTTCCCTTGATCAATAGGTTGCTGAGACCTTGTGGAGAGCAAGCTTGCTTAGAAACTCTCCTCTGGCAGAGTATTCTCTGGTCTACTCTCCTTTTGGGTTCACTTTGTCCAGCTCTCCTTGTTTGTTTGCCGCTCTAACAATTTCTATAATTCCCTACACATGGGTCTCCTCACCAGGCCTCTGAGTAAGCATCCCTGAGTAAGCATAGCACTGAACTTTACAACTTGCTGGAGAAGAACTCACTAGACATACTCTGTCTTGCAGAAACCTGTCAGGAGGGGTCATCGATGCCCGATATCTTTGAGGCATTACCCTCTCAATATGTTCTTTTTAATACCAATAGAGGCTTTCACTAGAGGGGGTTGATTTGCATTGTCACCCACCACACCCTTAACTCATCTGTTGTGATTGTTAGGAAATAAATACTTTTTGCACCCTCCCAGGAGGAGTGAAAGAAAAACACAATCTAGCAGTTTGCAGAGACACAAATGAAATATATTTGTGTGTATTCATGCAGACTTGCTGGCCAGCAAGGAAGAAATCAGGGCACAAACTGGTGCTCTCAGCCTGCTTCTTCCCTGAATGATGGGTTTCTAGACCATATATGTGTTATCATGTAAGTGATGTCATGTTCTAAGGGATTTGCATATGTTCCATGTTGAGCTTTCTTAGCCAGATTGTAAGGCTGAGGGAATTCCGAGGTGGGCAGTTGATCCCTGGCACCATGTGGAGAACTGACGCCAGGTTGTGTCTCCAAAAAGCTTATTGAACAAATTACTCAATACTTGGTTTATGGTGTTGACTTCTTCAGTACCATATGCACTTATTAATGCCATCTTTGCAGAACTAAAATAATATGGTGCAAAATATGGTCAAAAGAGAGATGCAAGATTGGCACAGTGCCAATTATACACTGCCAATTATAATACAGACAAGTGTTAGCAGAAATGAACAACTCAATAAGCAAGCTAACATGATAGTGAGAAAAATAAAGTGACCCCTAAGTTGCTTCTGAAAAGCTGCTGAAGGTCCAGGCAAGGTCAGATGTGTATTAAGTGCATACACTCACTCACACACACACACACACGCACATATATATGTATATATATATATATATATATATATATATATATATATATATATATACTCCACCTCTCAAGTAGTAAAACCACAAGGTGACGAGACTGTATGCTGGCCAAAGAATTTTATTTTTAGACAGCCCTCGGATGCATTTCGCCTGACCAGCAGGCTTGTTTACCAGCCTTGTGAACCAGACCAGTTAGTATAAGTAAAGAGGGGTGAAAGACAGTGAAAAATTGAATTAGGATAAGAGATGGGGAGTGACAAACACAAAGGACAGAGAAAATAAAGGTAACAGTACCTGAATGGGTTTGAGTGAAATAGCAAACAAAGATAAGTAATGCAGTTTGTGTGAGTTATAGGGAGTTAGTGGGTGTAGGTCGGGGTGTCGGTGTGTAAGGTGTTTCTGTGGTTGTGGCAGTGTAGGGTGTTTCGGTGTGGGTGGAGGTGAGGGTGTGTGAGATATGTGTGAGGGGTGTGTGGGTGTGGGGGGTATATGTGTGGGATGTATGTGTGTGTATGGAACGTGTGTGTGTATGTGAAGTGTGTGTGTGGGGGGGATTTTTTTCTGTGTATGAGACGTGTGTGTGGTGTGTGTGTGTGGTGTATGTCAGAGGTGTGTGTATGTGTTGGGAGGGGGATGAGGTGTGTGTGTAGGAATAAGGTAAATAATTAAGAACAACAGAATGAGTGAAGAAGCAAAGGAAGAGAACAGAGGGTAAGTGAAGTAAAGAATAGGGACTGAAAGAAGTTGAATATGAGAGGGGAAATAGGGAAATTGGAGTAAACATGGAGAATAAGAATAAGTGAGGGAAGCAGAGTAAAGAAACAGAAGTGAGGTTGGTTGAGAAAATATTAGTGAGCTTAAAGCAAAGGGTGATGACAAACTACATTTTTTTGTCACACTTACCATATAATAAATGTAACTTTAATTACATTTTTTAGTACACTTTGTATCTGTGAAAGAGAGCAGAAAAAATAAGTTATAATTAGTAAAATATGTATTTTAAATTAAAAGATACAAATGAAGAGGTTAAAAATCATAACAGTGTATCTACAAATAAAGTAAGAGTGAAGGACACAGAAAGGGAAATAAAGTAAGGTAGAAGGATATAAAGAGAAAAAAAGAAATAGAATGAGAACAAATTACTAAGAGTAAGGCATATAGATTCACTGACACAGAAGAAGAGAAGAACAGAGAAATGAAGTGAAGGTAAGAAAGATACTAAAACAATGTGAGTTAGCAAAACTAAATCAGGATACAGTAGTAAGTAAAAAGATAATGACTGAGACAGAAAACAGTCTAATTAAGGATGCATTTAGAAAAATGAGGAATAGAAGATAACTGAGAGTAAGTGAAGAACAGTCATAGAGTGAAAGGATGAAGAGAGAGATGATAATATACAACGATTAAGGGAAATAGAGTGCGGAAGTTAGACAGACACACTAAGAGAAAAACTGAATGAGGTGGAGTACAATGAGTGAGAAAAGGAAATGAGTAAGGGATCAAAAAAAGGAAAGAGAGGAGAAGACGACTAAAACAGTGGTACTGAGAGAAAATAATTTGGTGATGAAAGTAAAGAGAAGGACATTGAAAGAAAGGAAATGAGAGATAGTAATGGAACCAGAGTAAAAGAAATGAGATGAAGAACGATGAGAGAGGAGCAGTGAAATTGTTGTAAAAGAAATGATAGAAGGTAGATAAACACAAGTGAACATAACACAAGGAGAGAGAGGCACTGAGGACATAGAAGTAGTGAACGAAAAATAGATTGAAAAGGTCAAAAGTAAGGAGCAAACAAAGATAAGCGAGGGAGAGTGGGTGATTTATAGTGATAGAGTGCGATAATACTGCTGAGTGAGTAAACAGGAATTACTAAAAGAGCAAAGGAGGAAAATACGGAAAAGGGAAGTAAAGCAGAGAGACTGAAAGCTGAAAAGTTATGCAAGGGAGAGAGGTGATCCAGACAGTTGAAATGAGAATGAGGGCTTGTCAAAGAAGTGGAGTAAAAGAACGGAGGTTACAGAGAGTGAGAGAAAGACATTATAAGTGAGTTAAAAGAGCTGAAAGAGGATGGAAAAAGTGAGTGTCAGAGAATGGGAATACAATTTAATTTACACAATCCAAAGTATAGAATAACTTGTACAACATGTTACATAGTTTATTTTTGCTGTTCTCAGAATATATTGAATTTCACTTAAAACAGTGAGTTCAAATTACTCATCCTATGACAGCGGGAAAAAAAAACCACAATCTAAAAGATTGTGTTTTAAAAAAAAACTTAGATACTGACAAATGACAAATGTACACTAATCTTGATTGACTTACTTTTCCTTGAGGCCAAATAGTATATCATGTAGGTCCTTTTCTCGTTGCAAAGTACTTTGCTGTTCAGTAAAAAATCCATTTAATCGACTTTCTAGAAGAAAAACTCCAAGAACATCTGAAATATTTTTTATATTTTCATATACTCCTTTTTTTCAGTCATGACTCTTTACTCATTCCTGCACCTTTCCATTTGGCCAAATAGTGTCAGATGTATGAGTATATATCAGTACTCCTCCCGTCTACATAGGCCAAATACCTTTACCTAAATTTTGGCTGTAAAAACACTAGGTATGAATTTATAAAGCCATAAGGCAAACGTTGTTTGAAAGTCAAATGAGTGTCGTTACATTGGGTCCAACCTTTAGAAGTTTTTAAATAGCATGTGTAATGCCCTGATGTTGTAGAAGGACCATCATGAAAAATAATGCTACAGTTGTAAAGGTTCTTCCTGATATCGATAACTGAGAAGCCACGAAATTTTTATTAGAAGTTGACAATTTAGTTCCATCAGGTCTACATCGTTGGAACATTAAAATGACATAGTGACCATAATTTTGAAGAAATAATGTGGACAACATTGCAGACTTACATTGGGTACACACCATATTGTGATCCGCTGCTTTAACTAGATTATTAAAAGGCACTGATTTGCAGTCTGGTAAAGTCAAATATATAAATCTTTCAGAGTTTATTCTAGTAGTACTTGATGAAGCACAGTTATCACAGTCATGTTGCCATTGATAAGAAAGGCTAAAAAGATTTTTTATATCTACTCCTTCATCTTGCAATACATCAAACATATACATTAAAAATTCCTGACAATCCTGCTGAATATTCTGTGAAAATTGATTTTGACCTGAACATATGTCTACAAAATTCCTAATTTCTGAAACACTTTCTATTTTTCCTCTATCACTACTACATTTCTCTAACACAGAATTCAATAAACAGCACAAAGTTTGTTCTCGATTTTCGACAATCTGGTTTTGTAAATTTTGAAGAAAAAAACCAACATTAACTACTACATTAGCATAGCAGTTGACACCAGAACTGTTTTCAAACTGAAATCCAGCAACATCTTCAACAGAATCCTTTTTCTTTCTCTTTACAATTACACTTTTATCTACTTTATGCCTTTTTTCTAATACCTCACTGCAATTACTCTCATTTCTTCTTTTTCGGCCTACCACACGTTTTTCAATCAGAGGATATTGAGGCAAATGTGGAGCATACTCTCTTCTTAACCTATTGTATTCTTTAACACAATGTAGATCTGCACAAATCTTTGTTTCATCTCACTCAATCAAGTACAATCCTGATAAAGTTCTGACTCGTGATAATGCCACATATGCCATACCCTCTTTAAACACAGAACTTCCAATGTTCACCAAAGCGCTATCTACACTTAAACCTTGAGACTTATGAATTGTCACCGCATATGCCAAACAAATAGGAAACTGTTTTCGGCGAACATATAAGTCTTTCACGAGCAAAATTCTAGCTGAACAACGACAAATTTGTTCTATTTCATCAATGCCATCAAATTTAATTTTTAAAATTTCAATTCCACCTCTATTTTTGTAATTCACAAAACCAACAACATGACCCATTGCTCCATTTACCAGACCTCTTTCAACATTTAAATTCCTTCTCAAAATGATACGACAATTTAAACACACATTCAGAGTCTTTTCAAAACCAGCAGTTTTAGAAATAGTCTTCTCTAATGAATCCAATTTTGATTTCAAATTTTCAGACAAAATAATTGTTTCTCCCATATGCTCTATTTTATCTGTAGCTTCCAGTTTCACTATCTCTTCATTTTCTAACTGTAACATTTTGTTATTGAACATGGAACATTCTTTCAGAGTTGGCATCAAACATATGCCAGATTTCTTCTCATTCATTTTCTTAAAAATATTCTCTGGAAGAATGTTTTCATTTGGGTACAAATTTGAAATTAATCGTCCATGTAAAGCTTCTTTCCCTTGCTCACTTAGTTTTCCGATTCTTACATCTTGTAAAATATTTTTATAATCTTCATCCTTTGTCTGCCGCATATTTTGAAGCAGTTCTGCAAATTTGAAGTTTAACCATATATTAACGTTTCCAATGCTCCCTAAGCACTTCCTGGTATCTTCATGCGTGAGCATTTTGAACACAGGTTGTCCTTTCACTGGAGTCAACTGCAGTAGATCTCCAAAAACAATAATATGTTTTCCTCCAAATAAGACATCATAGTCTGTTCTAAGAATTTCTTGCATTCTCAAATGCACAAAAGCAAGCATTATATTTGACACCATGCTTACTTCATCAATGATAAGAAGTTTCATTTTCTTCAGCACTCTGGAAACTTCGGAACACGCATCTCCAGATAACTTGTGATACTCCAATTTGTTATCATGCTCCACTGGCAGCATCAGTAAACGATGTAAAGTAATCCCTTTAATGTTATGTGCTGCCAGCCCAGTTGGAGCGGTAACAACACAAGACAGCGATGATTCAGTCCTTTTCTGCAGATAAGTTGCAATTGCTTTAATCAGAAAACTTTTTCCAGTTCCCGCTTCTCCACTCACGTACAGTTGGACAGCCTTAAATGATGTACATGAGCACTCTTTTTTCTCATGAATGAATCCATGTTCAATCTGTTCTGTGACTTCGTCATATATCTGTTTCTGCTCAAGGTTTAGTTGTTTCACCAAATCTTCTAAGTTAACTTCATCATCTTGAGCATGTTCCATAGCTCTTTCCACCTCATCCATGGCAGTGGCAGCTTCACTTTGGATAATTGGTCCTCCAAGTGGATCCTGACTCAATGAAGCAGAACTCTGACTGTCTTGAGAACTGTCTCTAGCAATCTCTGCAGCAATTGTGGCTTCTTGCTCTATTTCTTCGTTCAACATTTGCAGAAAATTTGGAAAAACAGGACATTCTATGGTATCCTTGGTTGCATTAAAAGAATCTTCATAACAGAGAAAATCTCCAAGTAGTTCCTCTTCTGTACGCCATGGCTTAAAGAGTTGCAAAAGAGCTAAATAGTAAAATTCCCTTTTCTCTGCATTTTCACAACTCAATTTTCGATGATTATTCAAATGACCTTTTCTCTGTTTCACTAGACATCCTTCACATCCAATGACAGCATATATTCCATTATTGATGTTCCTCTTATAAATATATCTTTGCAGAACTTCATAGAGACAAGCGTTCTCAAGGTAAGGACTTCTATTTGGATAGTATGTATCCAACATGTTGGTCTTCAAAATATCTGTACTTTCTGGTTCTTTCTCCGCCAAATACTCTATTTCTTGTGCAGATTTCAAAACTCGATTTTGTGTTGCAGCAAGACCTAGACTCTGCCAAATGATGGTTCTAGATTTGGCATATAGACTTGCTGATGACAATCAATCAGAACATTAATATGCTCCAATTGCTCGATGCGACAACATCTTCAGACTGTAACTGTATAATTTCATGCTTAGACTCTTTTCATGGGAAATGTCCTCCCACATTTCCTTCAGTTCTGTCTTTTCTTTTTTTGTGATGTAAGACGTCACATATCGAGCCACAGCAATAGAGTTGTCAGCAACGAATTGAATATCCATGTTAGCATTCCACATGGACAAAATCGCTGGATTGTAGTCGTTGATGTACTTGGACTCTTCGTTTCTTTTTAAATTGTATGTATTTTTTGGTGATTTCCTCGTCACAGTATGTCGCAGAGAAGACATCAAATTATTTACTCTTCCTTTAGAAATCACTGGTCGTGGAAAGGCGAAACGACATTTTGTGTAGAACTTGTCCTTGTTTCTGAATTTTCGACGACAGTACTTTCCACAACGATGGGATTGAAAGCGTAAAACTTGTTGCCTTAAACTTTTTTCTTCAGTAGTTTTAGGAACAGCACATGTTGAATACTCTTCAATAAAGCTCATCACTGTCTCATCCGAATCTGTTCCAAATTTGGGTGCATCTTTAATCCACAACAACATATGTATGTGAGGAGCACCTCTCGCTTGATACTCCTTTCTCCAAAGGAAATCCAAAACTTCTCCAAGGGGAGGATTTTTTTTGTTGGTAATAAAAGACATCATAGCTTCAAATCTATGATTGAAATATCTGCATACATTTACTGGATCCAAAGAACACAGTTCTCCAGGTGTTTTGAATTCTATATTTTGTATATTTGCATTTGCCTCGCGTAGAAATTCAAGTAAGTCGTCCCATGCATACTCGGCACAGCTAAGAGTGAGGAACCATGTAGGAGTTCCTAAGTTTCTTAGCATACATTTCAATTCCCCATGACGACGGTACCAATACTCGTTTGTACCACGCTGACATGCCATGAGATTGATTAGATGAGATTTCAAAATATTATCTTGCAGATTCACTTTCTCCATAAAGTCCCTCGCCGAAACATTTTGTAGATGTGCTCCACTTTTCAGTATATGGTTTACTGCATAAAAAAGCCCAGACAAGTCACTTTCATACAGTAGATGAAACAAATAGGGAATGCATTGACGAAACCTTGGATCTTCAGCATATAATCTTACAGTTCGATATTCAGATGCAGGAATTTGAAGTGGTCGATCGTCATATCGTCCACCTCGACCTGTTGGAAACAGCTGTGGAAAACAACGAGCTTCCAAACTTTCTTCCCATACACTAATGGGACTTCCTTTTGCTGCTTTCATTTGAAACAATTCAATTGCATTCCCCATTACTTCTTTGGAATGCAAAGGATGAACAGTATAATGTTCATATATTTCTTCACTTCTAGAGACATCAACTTTTTCAATTTGGCCGACTGAACAATCACTGTCTTCATCTGCAGCTGTTTCCTCTGCTGCAACACATACATCTTTGTAATACTCATTGTTTTTGACTAAATACAACGTTGCCTTTTTGACTTTCCTAACATCCACTAAATCTTGCCAGATTTTCTTACTCTTTGTGGGAACCCCATTAACTAGAATAACTAAAGGTTCCTCTTCTACTTTTTCTATACCAATTGTATCAATATTTTTTTTAAATCTAGAGGCAAATAAACAACTCTTCCCTTTAATCCTCTCTGCAAATCTGTAGGAGGCAATTTCCCTATCTTAGGCTCCATGCGAACAATTGCCTGAAAAGGGTGGACACATTGAATCAAAATAGACTCATATGTATTTAAATCCATCAATTCAGGGGGAATGTCTACCAACTCCATATTATTATGAACAGCTCTAGCAGGCATTCTGTTTTGATTTAATTTATTATAACAATATTTACAAATACGCTGATCAGAACTCAAATCAAAACAATTCTCCACCCACAAATAAGTGGCAAAATCCTTCCATTCATAATTATTCATCTTTTCACTTTTTACGTATAAATCAACTAATCTAGTTTGATGCTTATAATGACTTCGTCGACAACACACACAAGTAAAATTTGGCCTTTCACTTGATTTCACCTTAAACCTGGTAATTTCCTGCTCAAACTTTTCTGTACTTGAAATCTGTACATTGTCTTCCACATTACCTTGAATTGCTGTGTCAATTTCTACACTATCCTCTTTTTTATCAAAATACAAATCTCAATTTCTTCACAAATCTTCTTCACATCTAATTCAGTTCCATGCAAAAGAGCACTGTTTAATTGTTTAAGTTTAAGTGCTGGACTTTTTGCATAATACAACATTCTCACTAATTTCCTCATTTTGGTATGATGCACTGCTAACATCCTAAAATGATGAAAAACACTCTGACAGACTTTTCTAGAAAGACAAGCCAGTGAATGGCCTTGCAAACCTGTCTTTTCTCTCACTCTGCAAGGATCTAAGTCTTGCAACAACTTCACTTTCTGCTTTAGACTTTTCTTACTATATGTACGTACGAAATTACAAAACAAATCAATTGATTCCTGTCGCACACTACAAATACGACTACACTTCCAAGTGTACACTGGACCCTTAGTACGTCTCCCTAAAACTTCATCAGTTAACACCTCTTCTGGTTCTCTAGGCACAAGTTTTTCTTTTTCAATCGGACAACCGTCTTTCACTTCATACGCTCGACCACTGGTGTCAACTGCATGCACTAAATCATTCTCCTGGAAGTAACTCTCCTCATTAAAAAATGGCTCACAACTTGAACTGTGCATCCATTCTCCAGAAAAAACTTTACAAAAATGAGTCTGATTAACTACTCTTTTCCATCTACTGTTTGATTTGAAAACATCAATTGTCTTGTTAAGTGTCCTAATTCTATTGATTATTAAAATAAATAACTTTTTCTTAACTTCAAAAGCCTGATCAACAATCTTCTCTACACTTTTTTTTCGTATAAAAAGCAGCTCTCTGTTTACCTTTCCTAATGTATTTTAACAAATTTAAAACCACTCTATTGCGAAACATTCGTCTACGAATGTCTCTAAACTGATTCTGCCTTCTATTCCTATACATATTATTCTCTCCTGCTCCAGTTGTAGGATTCTTTGAGGTTCTCTCCTTCCTTTTCAAATTTACTCTCTCATTTTCTTTTTCTACATGATGTCCATCATTTTTTTTAAAGTACATATGTTCCAAAAAAAAGACTTAGTTCTCTTACCAGGAGCTTGCTTCCTGTTTTTTGAAGTATTTCTTGTGGAAGAGTGCTGTAATTCCGTTGCTGTTTTTGATTTTTCTCGGTTACGTTGTTTTCTTGTTCTTTCCCTTGTGGGCATCTTTGCTGACTTTTGAAATCTTGATTTCAATCTGTGTTAAAGAAAAAAATAACACATTATAGACCACTATTACCAAACAACAAAGCAATGACAAAAAACAAACAATCTATTCAGGGTTACAGATCAGGTGAGGATTCTCCAGGGGTATACAAAAGGTGAGGCCTGTATTGAAGAGTATAGTGGAAGACAGCTCTGTCCACAGGTACAAAGAAGATGAGACCTATGTCTAAGTCCACTGCACTCTTATACACAGGCTTCACCACCTATGCTTCCCAGGAAAGCCCTCTCTCCCACTACAGTCTTGATCATAAACCTCACCTCCTCTGTCCCTCTGGACATGTCTCACCTCATCTGCACAATCTACTTCCTAATCTCAGGTAACACAGATCACATAATTGATCCTCATTCATAAAGCCATGCATCAGTTTTGCGCTACTGAAGCGTCACTTTTTGTGACGCATTGGCATCATAAAACATGTGCCTTTTTGCACCATATTTAAAAAGTGACGCATGTAGGTAGATGCGTCCTTTTTAAAACCTTTTTCTCCACATTATACCTCTGTCAAGTGTAATGTACAGAGAGGGGTCATTTCTCTGAAAAAAGCCTTGTAATAATGACACAGTGAAATCTATAAAATTTCACTGCGTCACTTTTAGGAAACTGTTATGTCAAAATCTTGCACCTGCCTCACAGTAGGGATAAGACTGAGGCAAACGCTTTCACATGGGGCTTTCCCCATGTGATACAATACTCACACCTAAGCAGGAGTGCAGATGAGATGAAGACTCTCCAGGGGAGCACAAAACGTGAGCCTTGTGTCCAAGAGTGCAGTGGAGAGGACTAAACTGGAGTAGTGTGCAAGAAAAAGATGAGCCTCATTTATAAAGCCATGCGTCAGTTTTGCGCTACTGAAGCGTCACTTTTTGTGACGCATTGGCATCATAAAACACGTGCCTTGTTGCACCATATTTAAAAAGTGACACATGTAGGTAGATGCGTCATTTTTAAAACCTTTTCCACCACATTATACCTCTGTCAAGTGTAATGTACAGAGAGGGGTCATTTCTCTGCAAAAAGCCTCGTAATAATGACACAGTGAAATCTATAAAATTTCACTACGTCACTTTTAGGAAACTGTTATGTCAAAATCTTGCACCTGCCTCACAGTAGGGATAAGACCGAGGCAAACGCTTTCACATGGGACTTTCCCCATGTGATACGATTCTCACACCTAAGCAGGAGTGCAGATGAGATGAAGACTCTGCAGGGGAGCACAAAACGAGACCCTTGTGTCCAAGAGTGCAGTGGAGAGGACTAAACTGGAGTAGTGTGCAAGAAAAAGATGAGCCTCATTTATAAAGCCATGCGTCAGTTTTGCGCTACTGAAGCGTCACTTTTTGTGACGCATTGGCATCATAATACATGTGCCTTGTTGCACCATATTTAAAAAGTGATGCATGTAGGTAGATGCGTCACTTTTAAAAACCTCTGCGCAACATTATACTCAGAAATGTAAAAGCAATTAATTTTCGCCAAAATCGTTTTTGACATCACATTTAGGAAACACAACACAAATCCTATGTACAAGCATTCCATATCATTACTGAAACCTCACTATTTCACAAAATACAATTCCTCTATGCAAACAAACTCAATATGCTTCCTACACTGAGTTAACACAGGTAACATCATTGTAAAGAGTCAAATTGACACCTGTGTCTAAGAGTGCAGTCAGGGATAGGCTTCATGAAGTCTAGTCCACTGGACTCTTA
Organism: Lissotriton helveticus; assembly: GCF_964261635.1. Classification (NCBI taxonomy): domain Eukaryota; kingdom Metazoa; phylum Chordata; class Amphibia; order Caudata; family Salamandridae; genus Lissotriton; species Lissotriton helveticus. The sequence continues at coordinate 282,775,241 of NC_136071.1, forward strand.
GACACAAGCCTCACCACCTACGCTCCCCAGGAAAGCCCAAACATGTACCTTTTTGCGCCATATTTAAAAAATGACGCATGTAGGTAGATGCGTCACTTTTTAAAGCTCTGCGCCACATTATACTCAAAAATGTAAAAGCCATTCATTTTGCCCAAAAACAATTTTGATATCACATTTAGGAAATACAGCACATTTCCTATGTACAAGTATTCCATGTCATTATTGAAACCTCACTATTTTACAAAATACAATTCCTCTATGCATACAAACTCAATATCCTTCCTACACTGAGTTAACACAGGTAACATCATTGTAAATAGTCAAATTGACACCTGTGTCTAAGAGTGCAGTCAGGGATAGGCTTCATGAAGCCTAGTCCACTGCACTCTTAGACACAAGCCTCACCACCTACGCTCCCCAGGAAAGCCCAAACATGTACCTTTTTGCGCCATATTTTAAAAAATGACGCATGTAGGTAGATGCGTCACTTTTTAAAGCTCTGTGCCACATTATACTCAAAAATGTAAAAGCCATTCATTTTGCCCAAAAACATTTTTGATATCACATTTAGGAAATACAGCACATTTCCTATGTACAAGTATTCCATGTCATTATTGAAACCTCACTATTTTACAAAATACAATTCCTCTATGCAAACAAACTCAATATCCTTCCTACACTGAGTTAACACAGGTAACATCATTGTAAAGAGTCAAATTGACACCTGTGTCTAAGAGTGCAGTCAGGGATAGGCTTCATGAAGCCTAGTCCACTGCACTCTTAGACACAAGCCTCACCACCTACGCTCCCCAGGAAAGCCCAAACATGTACCTTTTTGCGCCATATTTAAAAAATGACGCATGCAGGTAGATGCAACACTTTTTAAAGCTCTGCGCCACATTATACTCAAAAATGTAAAAGCCATTCATTTTGCCCAAAAACATTTTTGATATCACATTTAGGAAATACAGCACATTTCCTATGTACAAGTATTCCATGTCATTATTAAACCTCACTATTTTACACAATACAATTCCTCTATGCAAACAAACTCAATATCCTTCCTACGCTGAGTTAACACAGGTAACATCATTGTAAAGAGTCAAATTGACACCTGTGTCTAAGAGTGCAGTCGGGGATAGGCTTCATGAAGCCTAGTCCACTGCACTCTTAGACACAAGCCTCACCACCTACGCTCCCCAGGAAAGCCCAAACATGTACCTTTTTGCGCCATATTTAAAAAATGACGCATGTAGGTAGATGCGTCACTTTTTAAAGCTCTGCGCCACATTACACTCAAAAATGTAAAAGCCATTCATTTTGCCCAAAAACATTTTTGATATCACATTTAGGAAATACAGCACATTTCCTATGTACAAGTATTCCATGTCATTATTGAAACCTTACTATTTTACAAAATACAATTCCTCTATGCAAACAAACTCAATATCCTTCCTACACTGAGTTAACACAGGTTAACATCATTGTAAAGAGTCAAATGTATTTCTTGAAACATGCACACATTCTTTATTCTTTTTAAAAAATGTAAAACCCATTCATTTTCCCAAAATCGTTTTTGACATCACATTTAAAAAAACACAGCACAGCTCCTATGTGCAAGCATTCCATGTCACTACTAAAACTTCACAATTTTACAAAATACAATTCCTCTATGCAGTAAAAAAATTTTTACCAAGCATTATCAAAAAGCATGACACAAAGCAACATTTAAAAACCACAATTTGCTTCCAAATCTTCTCCATAGAGTATACAAGTCTCTATGTATATTAAATGAATCATAACTCACCTTTACAAATGCTTTAGGAGATTCACAACAGTGTCAGATACACACACCAATATTTCTTTAGCAGAGCAAAAGGTATGTTCTCCAGGCACTGCAAACCTTAATGGCACAGAGAACCTCTAATTCTACACACATATTCCTCATGGTAACCAATCAAAACTCTTCCCTCTGTATTTTCAAACGAACACCCTTCCCCCCCTCAGCCCTTTCTACCTGTTACCATAGCAATTCCTCCTCACTGAGCTCTCAGGTTTAAAAGTTTATTCTACAATGTTGCAAATCACCTCAACAAGGATGTTTGACCTGCGAATACACCAGCTTATCTGGTGCAATGTTTCTTTAAATGACTTTTTTTTAACCATTCAAATTACTTCTTACACAGAACACAACCATGCACCCTAACTTTCAGTTTTCAACTATCTCAATCTACCAATCTACCAATCTGAAAGTCTACAGTTTTTTTTTTGCAAACTCCTATTGTTCCAACTGCCATTTCTTTCCCACACTTCATCTGACTGCACCAGAACCTCCTCTACCATGTATTCTGTCTGGATTATTGGACATAGCTATATCCACTGGGCTCAAAGGTATGCAGCTACCAGAAATTTTCACAACCTTGATTTTCAAAATGTGAACATTAGATGGATTGGCCAGAGAGGATTAAGATGTCACCAATTGATTCCATTGGTGAAAACCTTTTTGCATTTGCCACACCCTAACCTCATAATTCTGCATTGTGGTGGAAATGACTTAGGCACTTTGACTGGGGTAGGTCTGGAAATGCTTTTAAAGGACACCTTTGGGCAATTGATGGCACTTTTTCCTCAAACTGCCTTGGTATTTTCCAATATTTGCCAAAGACAGAAATGGAAGTGGTCCAACCAATTTTGTCCACAATTTGAGAAAGCAAGGAAACATGTGAATACATCTGTTTCTGCTTACATGAGAGACTATGGAATGGGTTCAATATGGTGCACAGAGATAATATCGACTCCAAAATATCGTTTGGACAGAATATCGAGTTTTAAATATCGTTTGGACAAAATATCGACAGGACAGAATATCGACAGTCAAAATATCGTTTTTAAGGTAAGTGAAGTAATATCGACTGTAAATAATATAGAAAGTGAAAATATCCAAGTATATAATCTAGATAGTATAAAATATCTTTTTTTAAATAATATTTCATTATTTATAGTGTTTTTATGTTATAATATGTGTGAAAAGTGTCATTTTATGTTATAATTATTTTTAATTAATAATTTTTTTTTAATTATTGTGTAATTTTATTCTGTAGCGGGTTGTGGGTTTATAGGGGAATAGGGTGGGAAGTAATTTAATTATAATTAATTAAATATGTAAATTTATTAATTGGTAGTAATAATTAATTAATTGGTAATTAAATAATATTTGTTAATTATTTAAAATTTAATTGGTAATTAATTTAATTTAATTGATTAATTGCTAATTATGTAAATTAAAATAATTCATTTCCTGTAGCGGGTTGTGGGTTTATAGGGGAATAGGGTGGGAAGTAATTTAATTATAATTAATTAAATATGTAAATTTAATAATTGGTAGTAATATTTAATTAATTGTTAATTAAAAAATATTTGTTAATTAATTAAAATATAATTGGTAATTAATTTAATTTAATTGATTAATTGCTAATTATGTTAAATTAAAGGGGTATTTTTAGGGTTCAGGGTCAGTTTTTAGTTTTTGGGTAAAGGGGTATTTTTAGGGTTCAGGGTCAGTTTTTAGTTTTTGGGTAAAGGGGTATTTTTTAGGGTTCTGGGTCGGTTTTTTGTTTTTGTGTAAAGGTGTATTTTTAGGGTTCAGGGTCAGTTTTTAGTTTTTGGGTAAAGGGGTATTTTTAGGGTTCAGGGTCAGTTTTTAGTTTTTGGGTAAAGGGGTATTTTTATGGTTCAGGGTCAGTTTTTAGTTTTTGGGTAAAGGGGTATTTTTAGGGTTCAGGGTCAGTTTTTAGTTTTTGGGTAAAGGGGTATTTTTAGGGTTCAGGGTCAGTTTTGGGGTTTTGGGTAAAGGGTTTTTTTTAGGGTTCAGGGTCAGTTTTGGGTTTTTGGGGTACAGGGGTACAGTGTAAAAATAAAGTAAAATTAAATTTACATTAATTTAATTTAATGAAATTAAATTAAATTAAATTATATTAAATTATTTTTAAATAATTTAAATAATAAAAATTATTATATACTTACCAATACTTACGTTGTAATGGTAGTGCGTTGTAAAAGTTGCGTTGTAACGTCATATATCCACTGTTGCACTCCTTGGAGTGGGAATAGTAATTTTAACCCCTACGCTATCCAACGCTTTCCCTACTGTTGCACCCACTGGAGTGGGAATAGTAATTTTTACTCTTTTGTATTTGTACGTTAATAATATTGGCTATTATTTAATTAAATTTTGTTACTATATATATATATATGTTTTAAGAAATATGATTAAAAAAATATTATGTTTTTACTTTCATTAATTATTTAATTATTAAAAGTTATTTTAAGTATTGTTAAGTATATTTTAGTAATTAATTTTTTATATTAATGTAATTAAACATTGTTTTTATTAAAGTCGATATTTTTTACAACTATATTTTTGTAAACGATATTTTTAACTCGATATTTTTGTACTTACCTGTTTGTAGATAGAAACTCGATATTTTGTCTCTCGATATTTTCTCAACGATATTTTTGTTGGTCGATATTCTGTCCCTCGATATTATTTCAGTGATCCGTTCAATATACAACAACAACTTGCGTTACAACATGCAAGATATCTACAGAGCAGATGGTGTGCACTTCTTAGATGAGGGGAATAGAATATTCCTCCTGAATTTAAGACTGTGCATTGGTACCTACTTGTAGGTACCTAAATCAGCCACAGAACCCAAAAGCTCTTTTCAGAGCTACCCTACCTCTAATCACTCAAAATTATTATTTTTCACTACTATTTTCACTATTTTTCACCAAAGTACGCTTCCCGTACCGGGCGCTCCCCCCGCGAAAATTCAATTATTTTTTTTTTGCTCTATATGGGCCTCCTAACACCCCCTCAGCAATCCTAGGGGGTCAGGGACTGCCTACCGTGCCCCCTTATACCCTTTTCCAACGTTGTTTGTCCTCCATTTTCTGACTCAAATGTACCGAAACACAAAATGGAGGACTCCCGTAGCGCTGCCGGTACGCGTACCGGGGCGCGCACCGGGAAGCGCTCCCAAAACTATTAAAAGTTATTTTACATACTGGAGACACTTTCACCAAATATAGAATAGGCCATACTACATACCAGTCCCTACCATTTCCCAAATTTGGTGAAATTCCATTTGAGCTGTAGCACTGTCTAAATATCCTGAGGTAAATTACATGACTAAAACACATATGAAAGTGTTAGAATTTGCAACCAATGAAATTGTTACTTTCATTTTGTATTTTTATGTGCTGACATTTCATTGGTTATGAACATGAATATATATGAAAAATGAGAGGGAGACACGGCCATTTTGAGTACTACTACCTGAGGTACATTTATAAAGGATTTCCTCTTAAACATCAACTCCTTTCTGAAAGGTAATTTGTTAATTTTTAAGGGGAGCTATGTTCTGCATTTTAAGTTAAATTGGAAAAACGTTTTCTGATAGTTTTTTACTGTCCCTCTGTTATAGTTATAGATTCAAATAGGCTTCTCTGTTGTAGTTATGGATTGATTTAGGTTTCTCTAGTATATTTATGAATTTACTTAGGCTTCTTCACATGCACTTTTTTATATTTCTACTTCCTGCCTGATAACATACACTGGCCAAAAATAACTTCACTGGTAAAAACTCAGAAGTACCTGTCTGAACTTAAACCCAACAGTGCCCTAACTCTACTAATATAGTTATTTTTTATGCAATTTACAGCCAAAAAATGGAAGGTAAAGAGGAGAGCAATACAATTTCTTTTGAAATTATGCATAACAACATTCTTAACAAAGACTTTGATTTCATGGATGAGTCTGGGGATCAAGAACTAATAAACTGTCTTGAAGCAATGGAATCATGCAAAGAAATTGAGGAGGAGATTCCAGATAATCTGATGTTAGAAGTTTTATTAGAGTATGAAAAATCTCAACAATAAATTGTTATTTAATAATTAAAAATTGTTTCAGACATTATTCATTTTTATATGTAATTCTTATGTAATTCTTGAAGTCGTACCAAAAACATTATATTATAAAGTGAGACTTATACTATACTGTGCAATTTTTTGGAGTTACATAGTAAGTTTGCTCATAGTTACTTCCTTTCTCCCACTATATTATCTCCAAAGTGTATTTGACATCTCTTTCTCATCTCCTGCCTCCTTTCTCTCACAGTCTGTCTCTAATGCACGATATCACCGCCAATTTTTTATACATTTAGAAGAGATTAAATATAATACTGGAAAACATCATAAAGGAGCAGGATAGACTACCTCTGATCCCCTAGACCTTCTCAGGGTGTGCTTAAAGGATCTGTTTCTACTTTCCTGACAGACTATGCTATGGATTCCATATACCACAATAACTTCTGTAACAACATACAAATTATCTACAAAGGAGACGGTCTACATTGAATTTTAAACTCTGCATTGGTACCTACATGTTGGTACTTAAATACGCCACACAACACAACAACTCTATTCAGAGCTACCCTACCTCTAAGCACTTTAAATTATTTTTTTACTGTTTCACTGAGTTTTCCCCATGTGTGGAGGGGGGAGGTGTGTGAGGGGGATGTGTGGGGTGTGTCTGTGAGGTGTGTGTGTGTGTCTGGGGGAGGTGAGGTGTATAGGTGTGTGTAAGTGTGTGGGATATGTGGGTGTGGGTGGGGGTGTGGCTGTGTAAGCTGTGTGTGTGGGTGTTGGTGTGTGGGAAGTTTGGGTGTAGGTGGAGCTGTGAGTGTGTGCGGTGTGTGTGGGGGGGTGTGTGTGGGGGGGGGTATGTGTGCAGGATGTGTGTGTATGTGTGGGATGTGTGGCTGTGTCTGTGAAGTGTGTGTGTGTCTGTGGAGGGGAGGAAAGTGTGTGTGTGGGATGTGTGGGGTGTGTCTGTGAGGTATCTGTGTACGTGTGTTTGTGTGTGTTGGGGGGGTGGTGAGGTGTGTGTGTGGGTGTGTGGGATGTGTGGGTGTGGGTGTGGATGTGTAAGGTGTCGGTGTGGGGGTGTGGGGTGTTTAGGTGTGGGTGGAGGTGTGCGTGTGTGAGGTGTGTGTGGGGAGTGTGTGGGTGTGGGTGTGTGGGGTTGTGGGTGTGTGTGGGACGTACTTGTAGGTACCTAAATCAGCCACAGAACCCAAAAGCTCTTTTCAGAGCTACCCTACCTCTAATCACTCAAAATGATTATTTTTCACTACTATTTTCACTATTTTTCACCAAAGTACGCTCCCCGGTACGCTCCCCGGTAAGTGTACCGTGCGCTCCCCCCGCGAAAATCGAAAATTGTGAAAAAATTTTGGGGGACCCGCGGGACCCTTTTATGGCCCCCACATCAAACCTAGGGGGTCAGGGGGGGTCTACCCTGCCCCCTTTTGGTTATTTCCCCCTTTGTTTTTGCCACCTCTTGTGTCTCGATCCTACCGAGACACAAGATGGCGGCCGCTGCGGACTGTTTCGAATGTTTACAGACACCCGAGAGCCAATCAGCTTCCTGTGCGCAAGTCGCGTGGCGCGCCCGGAGCGCTCCCCGGTACGCGCACCGGGGCGCGCTTACAGATATATATTTTTTTTAACCTAAATTACTCAAAATCCTCTGGAGCACATATCTTGAGACATAGCAAAGGCACATTGGGCTACCAGTCCCTACAATTTTGCCAAGTTTGGTGAAAATCCATTCAGCCGTTCAAGCTAAAAGTGCGACAGACCGCCCTATGGAAATTAACATGGGGAAAACATGTTTTGGGACCCCCCTTTTATCTCGGCCCCCGCTTGTCGGATCCCCCCCCCAAACTTTCAGGGAAGGAGCAGAGAGCCGCGAGGCAAAGTTGCTAAAAAATTCAGGCAGATTCCTCAACCGGCGCCAAAGTTATGCCCAATAGAATGTTGCGATTTCCCTATGGAAATCAATCCTAACTATAACTACCTACTGGCGACCGCCAGTAGGTAATATATACATATATATATATATATATATATATTACCTATATATATATATATATATATATATATATATATTACCTACTGGCGGTCGCCAGTAGGTACATATAGTTAGGATTTTTTTGAATAGGGATTTCTGAAAATTCTATGTTGAACAACTTTGGCGTTGATGGACGGAATTGGCAGACATTTTCAGGAAAATGGCACAAGTTTGGGGGGGTTTCATCAAGCGGAGGCCGAGAAAAAAGGGGGGTCCCAAAACGTGTTTTTAACATTGAGTTTTCCATAGGGCGGTTGGACTCACTTTTAGCTCGAACGGCTGAATGGATTTCCACAAAACTTGGCAAAATTGTAGGGACTGGTAGCCCGATGTGCCTTTGCTATGTCTCAAGATATATGCTCCAGTGGTTTTTACGAAAATTAACTTTGAAAAATATATATTGGGCTACATTGGGCTATATATATGTTAGAGCCCAAATGTAGCCCAATGTAGCCCAATGTAGCCCAATGTAGCCCAATGTAGCCCAAAGATGGCCACCAGAGACAAAAAAAAACAAATGTAGCCCAAATATCAGCCAGATGTAGCCCAACTATAGCCCAGTGACAGAATGTCCCAGAGTGTTCTAAAGAACAACTAGAGCGCTAACAGTCTTACTTATGACAAAAGTATGGCACACCTGAAGTCATCTTGATTGGAATAAAGTGTTAACACTTAAAACATTTAATTTGCAAAGGAACAAAATGAGGGGGTTCATTTTGCCATAGAAATTATGATTAGTGCTGAAGAAAGAAAAATTAGGGCACATTTTGAGTGACTTCTCAAATCCTCTTATATTTCATTAAAAAAATTCTGATATGCAGTCTCCCAAGATGGCCACCAGAGACAAAAGAGCCCAAATGTAGCCCAAATATCAGCCAGATGTAGCCCAACTATAGCCCAATGACAGAATGTCCCAGAGTGTTCTAAAGAACAACTAGAACGCTAACAGTCTTACTTATGACAAAAGTATGGAACACCTGAAGTCATCTTGATTGGAATAAAGTGGTAACACTTAATACATTCAATTTGAAAAGGAACAAAATGAGGGGTTTCATTTTGCCATAGAAATGTTATATATATATATATTACCTACTGGCGGTCACCAGTAGGTATATATAGTTAGGATTTTTTTGAATAGGGATTTCTGAAAATTCTATGTTGAATAACTTTGGCGTTGATGGACGGAATTGGCTGAAATTTTCAGGAAAATGGCACATTTTGTTTCTGAGCGTCCCCTGAAAGTTTGGGGGGGTTTCGTCAAGCGGGGGCCGAGAAAAAAGGGGGGTCCCAAAACGTGTTTTTAACATTGAGTTTTCCATAGGGCGGTTGGACTCACTTTTAGCTCGAACGGCTGAATGGATTTCTATGAAACTTGGGAAAATTGTAGAGACTGTTTGTCCGATGTGCCTTTGCTAGGTCTCAAGATATGTGCTCCAGTGGATTTTGAGAAATTAACGTTCCAAAAAATATATATATCTGTGACTGCGTCCCGGTTAGCGCCCCGGTTCGCGTACCAGACGCGTAACGGAACTTCGCGAGGAGAAGCGGATTGGCTCTCCGGTGACTGTCAACATTCTAAACAGTCCGGAGCGGCCGCCATCTTGTCTCTCGGTAGGATCCAGAGACAAGAGGTGGAAATAAACGAAGGGGGAAATGAATGAAAGGGAGCAAGTTAGACCCCTCCTGACCCCCTAGGATTGATGTGGGGGCTATTAAAGGGCCCCGCGGGGCAAAAAAAGAAAATACATTTTTTTTCGATTTTTCGCGGTGGAAGCGCTACCCGGTATGCGAATGGGGTAGCTCACCGGTAGCGTAACGGGAGTCCGCCATCTTGTGTTTCGGACGAATTTAGTCACAAGATGGAGGATAAACAATGTTGGGAATGGGTATAAGGGGGCACGGGAGACATATCCTGACCCCCTAGGTTTTCTGAGGGTGGCTGAGGAGGCCCATATATGTAAAAAAAAACACTTTTTTTTTCAAATTTTCGCACGGTTAGCGCCCGGTCCGCGCACCGGGTAGCGTTCCGGAAAGCGTAACAAGGGGAAAACCAAGGGAAATATTAAAATAATATTTTAGAGTGCTTTGAGGTAGGGTAGCTCTGAATAGAGCTGTTGTGTTGTGTGGGTGATGTAAGTACCAACATGTAGGTACCAATGAAGAGTCTAAAATTCAATGTACAACGTCTCCTCTGTAGATATTTTGTATGTTCTAATATGGGTTATTTAAATGTAAATGTGTGGAAAAGCACTTCATGCTTTAAAGCAATTGTATTTTTGAACTGATTGTTCTTTCCTCTTAGTCCTCCTCTTTGGTTTTTTTTCCCCACACTCTTCTTCAGCATGATAGTTGATAAATTTGTTCCCTCAAAAAATGTATATACAAAAAAAATTATATTAAATGCATATAAAATATATTTTTCCTTTAAAAGAAGAATACATTTTACAGCTTTTGATATTTGCTATTAAAAACCCATTGAAATTCACTGAAAAAACCATAGGTTATATACCATATATAGTTAGGAATTAGCATTTACAAAACCTTGAAAATTCACTGAAAAAACCATAGGTTATAGACCATATATAGTTAGGAATTAGCATTTACAAAACCTTATTTTACTCACACAAAACCATTGAAATTCGCATATATAGTTAGTTGCACTAACTATATATCGCGCACCCGCAATCCACTGCTGATCATGTTACATATTACATCATTCATGACATGGTCACTGACATCACTGATGACATCACTGATGACATCTCAAATGACATCACTGATGACATCACTGATGACAACATCCAGTGACTGTATGTTTCTGTAAAGTTAAAATATGTCTTACATATTGAAGAATGAGTGGATGTATAAGTGTCTGGATGAAGGATTTAGTAGGTGCATGACTGACTGTATGAGTGAGTGATTAAATGTGTCTAACTGAGTGCATGGGTTAGTGACTAAACTGTCTTAATTTGTGCATCATTATGTCTGTTGTTCTGTAAACTGCTGCATGTGTTGATCAGTAGCTATATGAGTAACTATATGGGTTATTGATTGGTTGCCCAAGTATTTGTATGGGAGACTGAGTGTGTGTGTGGGTGGCTGGGAGGTGTATGACTCTGTGCATAGATGTGTGAGCAGTTGATTCACCAGATGTATGGGTTCAAAAGTGCATGTGGAAACTGCTGTATGGGCGGTTGACTGTGTGCATGAGTGTATTGGTGAGTGAATGGATATCTCAGTGCTACATGTCAAAGTAAGTACATATGTAAAACACAGTACATGTGAGAGTTGACATATATAAATAACTGTGCATAAGAGCCAGTGAACGTGTGAGTGGCTGTATGGATCATTGTGAACTTGTATCAGGGATTGTATAAGAGAGTAAATATGTGTTAGTATATGTTTGAATAAGTAAGGTGTGTATAACTGTATAGTTGAGGAAATGGAGGTGTGATTGATTCTTTGCATGACTGACTAGGTGTGTGAGTAACTCCATGGATGAGTGACAGTCAGTGAGTGTCTGTTTACACTGAGTGTATCTAAGGTTATATTAGAGTCTGAAGAGGTTCATCGTATTATCACATGAATGATGTCATCAGTGATGTGATCAGTAATGTCAAATGAGATGTCATCAGTGATGTCATCAGTGATGTCATTTGAGATGTCATCAGTGATGTCATCAGTGATGTCATTTGAGATGTCATCAGTGATGTCATCAGTGATGTCATTTGAGATGTCATCAGTGATGTCATCAGTGATGTCATTTGAGATGTCATCAGTGATGTCATCAGTGATGTCAGTGACCATGTCATGAATGATGTAATATGTGACATGATCAGCAGTGGATTGCGGGTGCGCGATATATAGTTAGTGCAACTAACTATATATGCGAATTTCAATGGTTTTGTGTGAGTAAAATAAGGTTTTGTAAATGCTAATTCCTAACTATATATGGTCTATAACCTATGGTTTTTTCAGTGAATATATATATATATATATATATATATATATATATATATATATATGAAACATAGTTACATATCTTTGAATGGCATTATGGCATTACCCAGTGCTTAGATGAAATCCATATATTGTCACATCTATACATTCTGATGAGATAATCACTATTGAAACAGACAAATGATATACTAGTATTCAATTCATGCCTGTTGCATTGTGATATCAGCCGGTGGTGGTAATAAGGTAGTATACTCATAATTAAGTGTCCAACAAATATTGTTTGCTCTATGCAATGCATATTGTTACAGTGTCCCTTAGTCACTCAGTTCCAGGGCATTTTCTGTAAATGTCAGTAATGTAAAGGCACGCAGGGTGCATCATCTGTTTCTCTGCCTGGTCCGCAGTCGTCTTGTTCAGGGGCAGTTTCACGGACCTGCCCTGCGTTGTCTTCTTCAGTCTATTTTTTGGCATGTGCAGACCATCACCTTTTTTCTGAGACTTCTTAGCGTGCTTCACTCAACAACATCTGTTGGTGTCACCGTCCCTGTGACACTTTATGATGGGCCCTCAGGCCAGCGTGACTCTTAGGTACTGTCTGGTCTGTCTCCCCTAATCCGGTATGTTGTGCTGCTCCATGGGTGGCCGGTGCTCATCCGTTATAGGTACCTCTATCTCAGGCTTTGTTGTTGCAGATTTGCATCTGGTCCTGTGTATCTACTTAGGTTGTCCCTGAACCTTCACTGTCTGTGGTCCAGTTCACCTAGAAGTAAGAGAACCATCTTTTATATTTCTCACCATGACCATGTCTCCATAGTTGCTTTAGATGGCTCTGCACTTATGGAGTGCAGTCCTAGAGGCAGAGCATCAGTTGTCTTTCTATATAAACAAGTTCTTTACCTAAAGGTCATTTGTTAATGGGGCACCTTGCTGATCTTAACTCTATACTGCTACAGCTGGCCAAAATCATGGACGACTCAAAAGGCATAACATGAGTCAGTTTAAATGCTGACAGTATTCCCCCAGCTCCCGCCGCCTAAGGCAAGCCCTTCTGCGCCCGTCCGCTCCTGAACCGCTCCCAGTGCCGGGACCCCCAAAACTCGCAAATGCCATGACGCCCGACACCGCTACAATGCCAGAACCCTCCACACACTCAACTCTGGATGATTACACACCTGCTAAATTCCTGCCCCGAAGCGCACCCATGGAGCTTTCACTTGCCGGAACTGCAGCTTCACAAGCATCCGACGGACCATGCTGCCGACCAGGAAAGAACCCAACGAACTCAGATGCATCCTTCTCAACCCCTGCTCCGCCTGCAATTACGCAGTTGAACTCTGGTACCTACTCGACTCAACCTCCCCCGATGTCGCCTTCCTGACGAAGACCTGGCTGAACCCCGCCTCGGCACACGACATAGCCATAGCCGTCCCGGAAGGCTACAAGATCACCTGCAGGGACTGCGCCAATGGAGCAGGAGGAGGAATCGCTATCGTCCAAAGGAAAACTCTCAAAATCTCGGACAACACAGATGACACCCTCAGCACCGCTGAACACCTGCACTTCCAGATCCACACCGACCCCAACACCACCCTCAGAGGAACCCTAATCTACAGACCGCCCGGACCCCGACCACAGTTCAGCAACTCCATTGCGGACTTCGTCAGCACACACGCCCTCGCCTCCACAGACTATATCCTCCTCGGGGACCTGAACTTCCACCTCGAGAACAACAACACCAACTCCACCACCCTGATCGACTACCTAGCCAACCTCGGACTCAGACAACTCGTCACAACACCCACCCACTCCACCGGTCACAAGCTTGATCCCATCTTCTCCGAAAGCCCCCACATCTCCTTCAACCACACCACCGAACTCCACTGGACCGACTATCGCTGCATCCACTTCACCTTCAAGAAACCCACCACACACCACCGCACCCAACAGATATCTCGCTGCTGCTGGAGCAAAGTCACCGAAGACCAGCACCCTCGCCCAGAGCCCACCCGCTGACCCCACCGACCCCGACACTGCCGTCCGCAACCTCAGACAGTGGATCAACGACTGTGCCAACACTCTCAACATTGTGAAGGAACTCTCCAACCCCAGCTCCAACACCAACAACGTCCCAACCTTGCAAGACCTGTGCAACTCACTGGCCACCTTCTTCCACTGCAAGATCGCAGACATCCATGACAGCTTCAACATGACCTCCCTGACAACCACTGAGACCTCTGCCCCCACGACCACCATCCGCACCAACCGCCTGCTCTCCTGGACCAACATCAACAATAACGGCACCATCAAGATCATGAGCATCATCCACTCAGAATCTCAGTCAGACCCATGCCCGCACCACATCTTCAACAACGCCAGCACAGCCATTGCACCCCATCTCGGGAAAGTCATCAACACCTCCTTCGAGACAGCAACCTTCCCGGAGAGCTGGAAGCACGCCGAGATCAACGCCTTACTCAAGAAACCCAAGGCGGACCCCAAGGACCTCAAGAACTTCCAGTCCATCTCCCTGCTCCCATTCCCGGCAAAGGTCATCAAGAAGACCGTCAACAGACAACTGACCCTCTACCTTCGAAGAGAACAACATCCTGGACCCTTCCAGGTCCGGGTTCCGCAGCAACCACAGCACCGAGACTGCCCTCATCGCCGCCACCGATGACATCAAGTTGCTGCTGGACAACGGAGAAACGGCGGCCCTCATCCTCCTGGACCTGTCAGCCGCCTTCGACACGGTCTGCCTCCCCACACTACAATATCCCAACAGGTAATATTTGGTAGACAATTATACATGTATGTTGAAAACATTACACGAAAGGAAATAAAGGAGACAGATATTCAATTACTCTTTTGTTGTTATTCATCTTGTATTCAAAGGGAATTGTAAAACAGGGTCATGATCATACAATTGTAGCAGCACTGCATTTAGACAAATCAAATGACAACCATAAAATACTTGATGCTCAATGGTGTGCAAGTGAGAGGTAGCGACGCAAGTGGTAGGAAAAACAGCTTGAACGGCGCAGGAAGGGTGTGAGTGCAAGTATCATACAGTGGGTGGCTTAGTGAAGTGAACAATTCAAGTGACTTAAGTGTTCAATTCACAGTTAAGCAATAGCCACAGTAGAATTTGCGCCAATAAATGTGCTGTACAGTCGATGACGTTTCGACCCTCAATGGTTTGAGGTCATCTTCAGGACATGGTTGTCGGTTTAGTTCCAGTGCTGGGAAGGCAGGAGTCAAGTGCTCGGCGGTTAGATGTGAGTGAGCAGGCATCTGATGAGGATCGTGGGTCAAGAGATTTGGAGCGCCGCGGTCCGGCGTCTCAGGGGTTCTTTAATTGTCAATGAGGTGCAGTGTGTGCGGGCCTCAAGGTGGCGGGATGTCAGGAGTGTGGCCGTTATTCATCGGTCTGCTTAATCAGAGCGAAGCGGTCGGGCGTCTCCCGGGGGCTGAAGTAGTGCCGCAGGACCTGAGTCAATCACGACCGTGGGTGCACAGAGGGTGCACATAACAGCACTTAAGTTGCAAGCAGTAAGTGCTCTATTCTAACCTGTCCTCAGATATTTGTTGGTATATCCCCAGCAAATTGGTGGGGCGCATTCATATTAAAATTTAAGAAATCAATCTCTTTATCTCCTACCTTAGGTGGAAATATGTCATTCTCCTCGGGCGTGATTGGTACCGTCATCTTGAAACACTGGGATGGGTGTTCTACCATGCTGATCCTTTGTTTTTCCTGGAAAGTGTTCTTCATGTAGCACTCGTTCACCTCAGATCCTTTGACATCGGCAATAATGACACTGATCCCTTCTCTTAGTCCTGATTGTTAACAGTGAATTATTCCCAGGCAGAGGCCTGTGTGAGCCACATACAGCAGACTGAGGCTAGAGCTAGGGAGGGTGATTTCTATCCCATACCAGACTAATTAAAGCTCCCCAGCGTAAGTGCACTCAATTTCCAAACCGCTAGGCCCATTATATTTTTCTGATTGGTGTTTGTTTGGCTTCCAGTTCAGATGTATTGATTCATCTTTGTCCTTTTTCTTTGCCTTGAAGAGGTCCAGACTGAGAGTGCTGAAAAAATATGTGGGTGAGGTTGTGGATGTGGCCTAACGGCTAGGGTGGTCAACCTCAAAGCTAGGGAACCGGGTGCGAGTCTACGCAGGGACTTTCAACATCCTGTAATTCTGTGTAAATCACATAGGGGCTATGTACGATATCACGCAGAAAGCCTCCGAACAGCATTCGGTTTTACCAAACCATGTTTCCAACTGACTTGGAAACATTTCCAACCACCCGATTACGATGGAAGGTAACCGTTCGGTCTTTCTGACCTGCATTCAGAAAGTCCGAGTTAATCGTAGCCGACTTATACAGCTCTACAGATAGCGTTTCCGACTAAGCAATCACGATGTCGGATTCAGACAGCCTTTCTCACTTGGTTTGACCGACATGGATCAGCTGTCGGAAACTGACTTTGGAGGCCCATAGCAGGCCCTCCTTCACCCACGGACCTACAGTTGTGGCCCATAGGGGTAACCATGTGTCCCCTCTTTACAACCATGCACAGTGTGGCAGGCACCATGGGGTGGCTGCCACAGGGTGCAAGGTTTTCCCCAACCACCCCGTTTTTCAATGGGAGCCTGTGTTGTCGGTAAGAACACAGGCTCACATTGAAGTAAATGGGAGCCCGACTGAACGGTGTTCAGAAGTATCATAATCGGTCGGTCGGACTTCCTGAAACCGAGTCGGTCGGAATGGTTTCCGACCAACATCATAACGAGGGCCTTAATCTCTCCATGCCTAGCAAACAAAAAGAAATGAAGGTGCCCATCTGTAACGCAACTAGTGCTCATGTAAAGCGCTCTGACACCTTTGGGTCTAGAGTTTCACCTATATAAACCCCACCCCCCAAAGCAACATGAGGAGTTTCTACTTCTTTCAATATTATGGAATTTTTTATTCGTTCAAAGGAAAGCTTGGACTGAAAATTCAGAGAACAGTCCCTGATTTTGGCTATTTTGGGGAATATTGGAACCACCTCTGGGTGATTTTGGACATAACATTGGATTACAAACACCCCATATATCAAACATTCTTTGGATGCAACGACTATGAATAAATTATAAGAGATAACTATTTCAGCCTAAAGATTGTGCAATAAATATCAAATAACGTGATTTTTGTATGTTTGCTTTCAATTCTATTTAGTGTTTTTGTTGTGATGTTTGGCAGAGAAATTACACATACTGTGTGTGTTACGAAACTGAAGTGAGCGAAAACAGAAAGAGGGCTAAGCCACTATTATTTTTATTTGCTAAATCTTTCCTAGTCAATCCATACAGAAAACCCTTCACTTCTGCAATGTATACAGCCCAGGTGTACATAGGGTTAGCCGGGCTTCCCCTTTACTCCCTACATTACTCTCTGAGTGAGGCATGCAATTTGGAAATCATGAAGGCGTGGAGTCCAGCGAGCCAGCATGCTAAGATGTTGGCTCTTTCCTGAGCCTTTTGGTTACCTGCAAAGCCAACCATCTTTCAAGACGAAAGAAAGCAGTTTGCCCTCTCCTGGGAACCGGATTCTGTTATCAGAAGGCGGTGTCCTTCACACAATTGACTGAAAGGTTTTTACCATTCCAAAGGCCTAGTAAAAGGCGTTTTTCTGCATGCATAGACTGCCAGAATTGCAAAGCTGTGCTGAGGTAATCATTTGCCATATCTAGCCTGCCTCTTTAAGGAGCATTGTAAAAAGAGAGGTCATTAAGGTGGGGTGTCGTTGCCCCCCACACACTGTGCCACGCTAAACGTGAAAAATAAACCGGCAATGAAATCATTTCATTGCCATTTTATTTTTCACAATGGAGTGCCGTAGTCGCTAGCCTGCGCGAGCCAGAAAAAAAGGGAGCGTGTCCTTTACAGCTGATCGCGGCAGAGGATTGGAGCAGTGACTGGCTGGTCACTCCAAAGTGCGCATGTCAGTTTGGCCAGACGTCATAGGTGGCCAAACAGACATGCACACTTTTATTTCTCCAACCCATCTGTTGCACAGCCGGGTTGGAGAAAAGCCACAGGCTTCCTGTGCCTGAGCGAGCATCAGGGTAGCCTGCTCATGCCAATCCAGGCATTTCTCTCCTGCTAGCATGAGAGCAGCATCGGGATTGGGTGGGGAGCTTGTGCTGAGATTCATGTACTGCTGGGAGTTCGGAGGAGAGCTGGAGAGGAGCGGTGAGGTAAGTCTTTCATTATATATTTGTATTCCCCTAACCCACTCTTAACCAACACCCCCTCCCCCCCCCGGCACCCCTCCACTTTGAGAAAGGTGGCTCCATAAAAATCGCCATCCACAGCCAGATTTAGCTGCTGTACAATTTTTTCTTATATTTCATTTGGTTGGCGGTAACCTCTGCGAGTAACTTGCTGTCCCAAAATCCTTGGCTAAAAGTATTCACAGAAGGCCTGGAGTTAAAAAGGTGTGGCCACTAACTATTCAAAGCAGCCCTAAGCAAAGAAGTACAGGTACCTTCTTTCGTTCCTAATCGCCGGAACCTCATGAGACGAAAGCACGTTGATCTTGTTTTCAGCAGTTATGCTCAAAGAGGAATCCAAAAATATATCACTGAAAATGTTCGTGTATTACAAAATCAAGTTTTGTCAGCTACGCGTGGGATGCTTCTCATCATTAGATCTACTACCACCCTAGGTGCCTCAACCCGCCATCAACAAGTGACATCTGTGCGACTTGATTCAAGAGACGTTGTCACATCTTATTTGCATCTGCCCCGCATTAAGCGATGAACGCAGAAGAATTGTTCGCTGCTTCCTGATTAACCAAGGGATACAGTAGATCCAGCCAGCTATTAAATATTTCTTGAAAGAAGCCCATCCACAAGCAATAGTTAGTCTCATAAAATATCTCAACAGAGTGGATAAAGCATTAAGGAACTTTGCCCCCCCCCTCCGTCTTTGCCCCCCCCTCCGTCTTTCAGATAAGTATCCCTTCTTTGTGTGAACAACGTCTGATGAACAAAGGATCATGTGATTACGAAGCGGTTAGGCTGCTAGGAGAGGTTTGTCATTCCCCTTCACCTATTCTGCTGCCATCAGGAACATTACAATTTGAGAGTGCTCATTACATGATCCTGTGCCTCACATCCCACAATCAAGACAGAACCAAAGTGTCAGAGTCTTGAAGCCTGTGTCTATCTTTTATCATCAGAAGTGTAGACTTCTTGTTGCTTTCTGTTCAGATATTACCAACAGAACTATGGGCAATACACGAATAACGCGGGCAGGTTGCTAGGTTAAGGTTGTCACTGCGACACTCTTTCACAAACTTTATTTAAGACTATTATCGGTCACTGATTATTCTTGACATACCTCACCTATCCCACCGCTTCACGTAATGATTAGAGTCTGTTTGTGGTACACTTTTTTGCATATTTCCATGTGAATTTACCTGTGAAATGCGCAATTTTAATGACAAGATTTTATTAGGTCTAGTACTTTATTTTTAGAACATACACAGCTTAGTCAGTCATAATAACTTTATTTCGCCGACATGATGAAGGAATAAAAGTATACTACATGTATAAAACGATAAAAGATAAAAACATTCCACATCCTTACAGTACGATAATTGTTAAGATACAATAGCTATACAATTTCAAAACTTATGATAAAAAGTCATACTTGATTAAGTTCATATTACAATTAATTGAATCCGCAGATTGAACGTCTCTTTTTTAGAGCAGTTAAAAGAAAGGATGCCACAGAGAAACAGATAAAGGGGTCAGACAATAGCTGTAAATAGTAAAAGGCCATACGACAGTGTCTAAAATTCATTTTTCGCAAAATGGTGATGATAAACCTTTTCCTCTCATTATGGTAATCTTTACAAAAAAGCAAAAAATGCATATTATTCTGTATTGACTGATTATCACAAGTAGAGAGTGGGAGATCGGCAGCAACATAAACATTACCAGGGATACCCTACATTAGAGGAATATAGTTTAGACGGTATCTCACCAGGATGTACCTATGCTG
This sequence comes from Lissotriton helveticus, assembly GCF_964261635.1. Taxonomy (NCBI): domain Eukaryota; kingdom Metazoa; phylum Chordata; class Amphibia; order Caudata; family Salamandridae; genus Lissotriton; species Lissotriton helveticus. Next base: position 282,795,238 of record NC_136071.1, read on the forward strand.
TAGATTAGTTACAAAAGTCAGGTACATTGGTTTTATTTTCCATTTGTGAGATACTTGGTACAGTTAGATATATTTTAACTGTTGACAACAGCTTAATTTAGCCGGTTCACATTGCACTTTTACCCCTTAGAGCACATCACTATTCAGTTCCTGCATAGCAGCAATAATTTTAGTACCTGATTAACTTGCTTTTCATCTTGGAAATGCGGACAGTTGTATTTAAAGATTTGTATACTAGTTCTAGAGATTTTAGGCTAATAATGTTGTATTGTAAAAAAAATCTTAGTTTGTCACAGTTTAAACTCTGATATCTAAGTCTAAGGTCACTGTTGACAACATCATATATGTGTATCCACTTTTGTAATCTGGGATTACAAGGCGCTTTGGGCAAATAACTCTACGCTATCAGTAACTTGTTTACCATTGCAGTATGCAATGAGTCGCATCTGCTGTTTTTAATCCTTTTTGCAAAATGACAGGAATGTGTAAAGTAACATCGCCTATCGGCTGACCATAATTTAATGTTGTCATCTGTACATTTTTCTACATCATGTTGTCGACCCTTTAATAGACTTGTCTAAATAAAGTATTTCCAATCAGTCTTACATTTTATGGCCATGAACTTTATCATTTATTGAGTAGTCTGCTACAAGTATAATTAGGTGATTTTAAAATTACCCTTTCTACTGTATCTTCCATTGAATCCTCAATATCCATGTTAACTGGATCTTTTTTAAGTACATTTTGGCTTATTTCACAGCAGTTTTAATACTTTGGTTAAAATGGTAGCTTCTACATGGCAATCTTAAGATTTCCAACTGCAAAAAGAAAACAAATTAGGGGCATATTCACAAGGAGCTATCACCAAATTATTAGCACATTAGCGCAGCCAAAGTCGTGATAAATGTATCTCCCCATTCACAAGCCGGTGCATACAGCCCACAGTACCACATTTCCTGCGTTAGCTTCCGCAACAAACATCGCCATGGATGACTCCGGCAATTATCACTAATGAGATGCAGAGTAGGCGTTCCCCAGCAAAAAGCAGCGACAACATCACTCCGCAACATTGTCAATGACCAGCCAGATCGGCAATAAGAAAACAAAACACGCGTTAGCAGCAGGAAAATGACACCTGCTCTGACCTGGTGTAAAGTTGGACCACCACCTGCACCACAAAAGGTAGCACAGCCCAGAGCCACACCTGAAGACAAGCACATGCCATGGAGCAACTGAACATGCAGCACGGGCACCCAAGAGGGCTACAACACCCACCAACACCACACCCAGGACCACCCCTCCCTGGCATACCCCCCGGCCAAAGACATGCCATATCAGCTACACCTAAACATGTACAAAATAATCTGCCTGATGTCGCACAATCACAACTAGTGACATGCATGTGTCGTCAAAGAAAAGAGCATCACACATTCACTTTCGAAGCAACCAATGAAACTTTATTGAAATGAACACTAAAATGAAATGAAGACACATGGCGGCTCCCCTACGAACAATCCGTAGGTCACAGCCTGCAAGACAAAAAACATAATAAGAAGGTGTGTCCTGCGCACATCAAAGAACAGAGAGAGAGCGAAGGAGAGAGGAGAAGTAGAGAGGGGGAGAGAGAGAGAAGAAGAGAGGGGTAGTGAGAGAGAGAAGACAAGAGCATGAGAGAGAGAGAGAGAGAGAGAGAGGTAAAGAGAGAGGGAGAAGAAGAGAGGGGGAGAGAGAGAGAAAGAGAGAGAAGAAGAAGAGAGGGGAGAGAGAGAGAGAGAGAAGAAGAGAGAGGAGAGAGAGAGAGAGAGACGCCTCTGCGCACCCAGGCCACACTGCTCACCTACTGCAACCTGTGTGTCTCCAACCACTTGCCGGTATGTATAGCAGTACACCAGGTCACACATCAGAGTCAGAGCCATCATCTGAAACATAGTCCAGATACATGACTCGCACAGTACAGACACTTGCACAAGACTACATCGCCCGCCCCCCTATGCACACCCAGGCAGAGGCACCCCAGCCCCTCCCGCCCCCATCGGAGCATGACCGCCCATGCACACCCGGGCCTCACTGCTCACCTTCCACCACCGGCGTGTAGACAGGAGGACCCACCATGTGCCACTGCAAACCACAGGCCCGGGGCCAGTGGACATGGTACCCTCCACACCATGCAGCCATGCTGCGCAGGACAGCAGGTATCTCGTCTGATGCTGGGTCCTGATTACTCCATGGCATAGGACATACCAGTGCACCCGGCACCATCGCAGGCTGCACACCCGCTCAGCCCAATGGGTGCCACTAACTGTGTGATCCCAGAAGTGAGACCACGTGGAGGTGGGCCTGCACTGCCTGCTGGCTCTGGCCTACACTGCAGTCCAGCAGGGCACACAAAGCCTGAGTTGTCCGGACCGCCGGGACAGGGCATCATCGCAGGCTGCACACCCGCTCAGCAGCTTAAGGTGCCAATGACTCAGTACAATGCTCTGTGTGCCACTAAACCTGTTCAATCCCAGTCAGCGTCCCGTGGCGGGGTGCCTGAGCCTGCCACAATGCTCTGTGTGCCACTAACCCTGTTCTATCCCAGTTAGCGCCATATGGTGGTAGGCCCGTGCCAGCCGCAATACACTGTGAGCCACAAACCCTGTGCACACCAAATCATGGGCCCTTTATGATTGAGCACCGTGGAGCGTCCGTCCTCCAGTCACCACTGGCAGAGGGGAATGTGACGTTGTCGGCCCCTTATATTTGCAGGGTCACATGGCCTGTGATGCCTGTGCCTGATGGGTGTGGTGTGTGTGCAAACCTGCTCTCAGGGAGAGGCTGTGACATGCTGACAACTAGACCAGTGACCTGCACACCACCAGCGAGTACGCCTGCAACCGGTAGCAATGAGGCCACCCCTCGGAGCATTAGCAGAGTCGCCTGGCCTGCCGTACGCCGGAACAGCGCAGGGCTTTCAACAATGACTCGTGGGCTCTGGACGTGGTTCAGTCCATGTCCGGACAAGGAAGTGGCTGATTCGTGTGTCCCTGTTGTGGTGTCCACGAGACCCATTACACAAATTGCTATGTAGCACCCTCTGACTGGCATCCCACAAGATGAGCATCATTGACGCAAGGGAAATCGCTGTCCCTACATTCATCCACACATACATACATGAATGATGAAAGACATGACACAGCAGTGCCTCACTGGATGTTTATGTAAAGGATACACGACGATTCTGCAGGAGCGTCAGGATTCCGAAGTATAATCCACAGCCTTCCCCTGCTGCCTACTACTCTATCAAGCACTAGAGCACAGGAGGCAAGCCAGGGGAAAACAGGGAAACAAAACAAGGAAAGGTTGGGGTAACAAGTGGGTGTTGAGGGTCTTCAGACTGGTCGTCTCAACCTTCGTGTGGACTTGGTAATCAGGAGAGACTGCAATGCAAAGAGTTATATTCTTCAATCTGAAGAGGACAATCACACTTCCAAGTTTATGACATAACCTTACATACCTAGATGTTTGTATATTGCTGTCCCTGAATGCATATGTGAAAACCTCTGGAAAGGGATATAACTGGAGCTGCAGTGAAGAAGACAATAACCTCATAAGTCTACGGACCCAATGTATACTTGTAGTAGTAAGGGACTAACAATATATCGTGCTCACTCTGTTCTATTGTCTTTAACAGCCTCGAAGCACACCCCAAAGGAGATCCTGATTACAAGCATTCAATAGTCGATATTCTTGATGGTGAGAACAACATCTATGATGATCAAAACAAGGAGTCAGAACCAAAATACAGTAACACTTATAACAATATAATATGCAGCGCGAAAATGCGCTGTTACCGTATTTCTGGAACATGAATCTGTATCCCACTCCTCACTGGTCCACGCAATAGTTCAAGTCCAAATGAGGTGAATAAACACCAGTACTTACGAACCCCAAGGAATAGGTAAGATCAAGGAAAAGGAAAAGACCTAACTAACTAAATAGAGCTCACCGGTAAACAACCCAGCCGCCAGCGTAGCAAAACCCGGCTGGTAGCGGAGCAACCCGGTGAGGCAAGACAACGTGAGGGAGAATGTGTGCCCGGCCCGTCAGCGGAGTAAAACCCGGCTGACAAGCGGAGCAGAACACCAAGGAGGCCAAAAACAGAGGGAGGATGCCCGGCTCTTCAGCGGAGCAAAGCCCGGCTGAAAAGCAGAGCTGAATTGAGGCAAAGGGTATGGTAAGGGAATCTCGCCGGATGGCGGAGTAAAACCCGGCCGCCGGGCGAGACAAGAGAAATACTGCAATGCAGTCTAACTGCGTAGAGACACTGAACGTGTCGAATGTACACAAGCGCGGTGGGGAGGCAATGTGTAAAAGAGAGCGACGGCCGGTAAAGGCTCAGAACGAACCAAACAGAGCCGAGGACTCTCACAACGGAACAGACACCAAGACGAAGAGAAACCGGAAGTCAGGCACAGGAAGTCAGGCACCGGAACGAACCCAACGGAGCTAGACGCAAGAACGTGAAGCGTCGCTCCTTGGGTTAAGGACACCTAAGTAGTGCATGTTTAAAGGGCCAGCGCACTAGGAGGGGGCTTGGGGCATGACAGTATACTCCCCCCACAACAACCCCCAACCGGTTTTGGCTTGTCAGGGTATCTTTTATAGAAAGCCCTTAACAGTCTGGGTGCATGGACGTTAGACAAGGGTTCCCATGTACGTTCTTCCACACCGTATCCCTTCCAGTGAATCAGATACTGAACCGTACCCCTAACTCTACGGGAATCCAGGATTGATTCAACCTCATATTCCTCCGAGTCCTGCAGAGTTAATGGAGTAGGTTTTGCTGGCAGAGTAGTCCCTGGTTCAACCGGCTTTAGTAGGGAAACATGAAAAACCGGATGAATCCTGAATGAAGGCGGAAGTAGTAATCGTATGGCAACAGGATTGATTATTTTTTCCACCTTATAGGGACCTATGTATTTGGGATTGAACTTGCGTGGACCCTCGAGAGTAATGTATTTAGTGGAAAGCCAAACCTCATCTCCTGGTGTGTATATGGGTTCTAATCTTCTGTGTAGGTTTGCCCCCTCCGTGTATCTCACCTTGGCCATCTCAAGACTCTCCAATGCCTTCCTCTGTATTTCATGTAACTCTTCTACTCTATCTGCCGCAGCAGGGGTTGGACAATCTAAGGAACCACCAGAGGGCAGCAATTTAGGATGATAACCATACAGGCAAAAGAACGGAGAGATCTTAATAGAGGAATGTGTGCTGTTATTATATGAGATTTCTGCCAACCAAACCAACTCATCCCAGTCCACTGGAGACTGCAACACCTGATTCCTTATGTATTGCTCAAAACACTGATTGACTCTCTCCGTCTGTCCATCTGACTGTGGATGGTGACTTGAGGACAGACGGACGTCTATCTGAAGCAAAGAGCACAGACTCTTCCAGAACCTTGACACAAACTGTGCTCCTCTGTCGGAAACTAATGCAGATGGGAAACCATGAAGCCGCACTATGTGTTGCATGTATATGGCGGCTAATTCTGCTGCTGTGGGAAGACGTTGTAACGGTACAAAATGAGCCATCTTGGTGTACATATCCACCACCACCAGTAACGTAGTGTTCTTTGCCTTGGTGAGCGGTAGTTCCACTATAAAATCAAGGGACACTGTATGCCAGGGACCGGGAGGGGGAGGTAATGGCATGAGAAGGCCTACAGGGTTGAGGCGAGAAACCTTAGTCTGTGCACACACATAGCAGGTCTTCACAAAGTTTTCTATGTCTGCCAACATGGTAGGCCACCAATAGCGCTCACGCACAGTACTAATGGTCTTCTTAATCCCTGGATGGCCCGCTATGGGATGTGTATGATACCACTGCATAACCTGGTCTTGGAGGTTCTTTGTCGGTATAACCACTCCCCCTTGTACACACACGAGGTCTCCCTTCTTGGTCGTGTCTTGTGAACCCACTAGAGCCTGCATGTCTGCTGAGGCTTGACTACACTTGACTTGTACCAAGAACTCCTCCTCCGACCTAGTGCCTCCTACAATTTTCCTTCTAGGGATAATCGATGTAGGCTCAATGGGATCGATAGGAGTATCGAATCCCAGCCGTGAAAGTGCGTCTGCCTTCCCATTACGTTTGCCTGGTCTGTACTGCACAGTGAAGTCGAACTCACTGAAGAACTGAGCCCAACGCAGTTGTCTCATGGAAAGTGCTTTCGCTGACTTCAGATATTGGAGATTGCGATGATCGGTGTAGACTACCGCAGGGTGTCTTGCACCTAGGAGATACTGCCGCCACTCCTCGAATGCCTTCTTGATGGCCAGGAGTTCCTTGTCCCCAACCGCATAATTGTATTCCGCAGGGGAGAGTTTATGCGAGTAATAGGCCACTGGATGATACTCACCGGACGTTGCATCCGCCTGAGATAGAACACCTCCCACTGCCACTTGCGAGGCGTCTACCTCCACCACAAAGGGCAGAGCAGGGTCGGGATGAAGCAGCACCGGGGCACTAGTGAATGCATTCTTAAGCATCTGGAAGGATCGCTCTGCCTCACCGGACCAGACAAAAGGAACCCCCTTTTTCAACAAAGAGGTTATGGGCGATACCAAGTCCGAGAAATTGCGAATGAATCTCCTATAGAAATTGGCCAGACCTATAAAACTCTGGACCTCTTTAACCGTCCGCAGAGCCGGCCATGCCAATACAGCCTCCACCTTGGAGGGATCCATGCGCAGGCCACCAGGGGAAACTATATATCCTAGGAACGGAACTTCCTGAGTGTGAAAAGTACACTTTTCCAACTTGCAGTACAACTGATTGTTCAGTAACCGTTCTAACACGTTACGGACATGTTGTTGGTGTGTCTCCAAGGTAGAGGAAAAGATCAGCAGGTCATCAATGTAGGCAATGACGTAATCATCAAGAATGTCTTTCAAGACTTCGTTAATGAAGAATTGAAACGCCGCTGGGGCATTACAGAGCCCAAAGGGCATTACAAGGTACTCGAAGAGACCATACTTAGTGCAGAACGCCGTCTTCCACTCGTCTCCCTCCTTGACTCGTACCAGATGATAAGCGCCCCGCAGGTCCAACTTGGTGAAATATTGGGCATTGCGTATTCTGTCAAGGAGGGAGGCTATGAGAGGAAGAGGGTATCGGTTTTTTATGGTCACTTCATTAAGCTTCCTGTAATCGATGCAACACCGCAGGCCCCCTTCCCTTTTAGGAATGAAAAACAAGGACGAAGAGGCCGGGGATCGCGAAGGTCTGATGAAACCTTTCTCAAGCATAGAGTCAAGATATTCCCGTAAATACACGTTCTCCTTTTCAGTGAGTGCATACACTCTACTACAAGGTATTCTGGCTCCTGCCTCGAGATCAATACGGCAGTCGTAGACACGGTGCGGCGGAAGACCCTCCGCTTCCTGTACATCAAAGACTGTTTGCAATTCATGGTAACAGGATGGTAGAACAGGACAGTCTTCCTTACCCTCCTCGGCTGTGTGTACCTCTCTATGAGAAACTCCTACAACAGGCCCCAGAACCACCGGAGGAAAGGTTATAGTGGATGTTTCCCAATTGATGACAGGATTTTGCGCCCTTAACCATGGGATACCCAGAAGCACAGGGAACTGTGGGGAACAAATTAAATCAAACATTATATCCTCATGATGATCAGGAGCTATAACCAAGTGCATCGGGTTGGTGTGATGAGTAACCGGACCGGAAAGAAGGGGACTGCCATCGATGGTAGTGACATTACTGGCAATCTCCTTCTTAGTGTCGGTTATCATATTCTCCTTTGCCCAATCCCTGTCCATGTAGTTTCCAGAAGCCCCAGAGTCTACCATTATCAATACGTGTAAACCAAGAGTACCCTGTGTGAGATATGCTGGTATATACAGATGGTTAGTAGGAGCGTACGTATAGTCGGAAGAAGAGACTGTTAGTCCAGACCTACCTGAGTTCCTCGTCTCACAAGAACTCAGGCTGACTAGTTTCCCGACACCTTGGACTGAGCGGGTTTGACTGGGCATTCCCTTAGGAAATGACCCACTTTCCCACAATACAGACATAACCGAAGAGTTCGTCTTCTCTGTCTTTCCTCGGAAGTCAGAGGACCTCGGACTATGCCTATCTGCATGGGTTCGCTGTCTTCCGTGGCTTTTTCTGGGGCAGGTTTTTTATCCTTCAGAGCAACATACCGATACTCATGCTTCCCTTTTTCTTTCTTTCGTTCATGCAAACGATGATCTATCCTCACCACCAAGTCTATGAGAGCACTACAAGAGGTAGGAAGATCGACTATCTGGGACAGGGCATCTTTCAGTTCTTCTCGCAACCCCCTGTAGAACATGGTACTGCGTTTTTCCTCCGGCCAATCGGACTCAATCACCAACCGGCGAAACTTAGTAATATAGGTCACCAGATCCTGAGTACCCTGTTTTAGTTCCAATAATTCAGTATCGGCAGAATGAGTATACATGTGTCTATCGAAAAGTTTACGGAATTCTCGTCGAAAAGCTGCATAATTATGTAACAGGGGGTCATCTCTGTCTACTAAGGGTATAGCCCAATCAGCGGCAGAACCACTGAGATAAGAAATTACAAAGGCTACTTTGGCCTGGTCGGAGGGAAAACATTGAGCCTTGCAGGAGAAATGAAGTTGGCATTGACTGAGGAAAGCCGCGCATCGCGCTGTTTCTCCTGAAAAACGCTCAGGGGGTGCTAGAGGTATTGAATGTGGAGTAGTCACTTGTACTACCGATGGCCCCCCTCCTGTGGCACTAGAAGTCTGTTGTCTCTGCAGGGAGTCCATTCTGGCCATCAATGTCTGAGTCTCAACCTGCAGATTACCCAACATACCTGCCACATCCGCCAGTGTGACCGCTTTGAGATCCATGACGCTCGGGCAGAACTAACCACTTGGGCTTCACGTTCTGTAAAGGATACACGACGATTCTGCAGGAGCGTCAGGATTCCGAAGTATAATCCACAGCCTTCCCCTGCTGCCTACTACTCTATCAAGCACTAGAGCACAGGAGGCAAGCCAGGGGAAAACAGGGAAACAAAACAAGGAAAGGTTGGGGTAACAAGTGGGTGTTGAGGGTCTTCAGACTGGTCGTCTCAACCTTCGTGTGGACTTGGTAATCAGGAGAGACTGCAATGCAAAGAGTTATATTCTTCAATCTGAAGAGGACAATCACACTTCCAAGTTTATGACATAACCTTACATACCTAGATGTTTGTATATTGCTGTCCCTGAATGCATATGTGAAAACCTCTGGAAAGGGATATAACTGGAGCTGCAGTGAAGAAGACAATAACCTCATAAGTCTACGGACCCAATGTATACTTGTAGTAGTAAGGGACTAACAATATATCGTGCTCACTCTGTTCTATTGTCTTTAACAGCCTCGAAGCACACCCCAAAGGAGATCCTGATTACAAGCATTCAATAGTCGATATTCTTGATGGTGAGAACAACATCTATGATGATCAAAACAAGGAGTCAGAACCAAAATACAGTAACACTTATAACAATATAATATGCAGCGCGAAAATGCGCTGTTACCGTATTTCTGGAACATGAATCTGTATCCCACTCCTCACTGGTCCACGCAATAGTTCAAGTCCAAATGAGGTGAATAAACACCAGTACTTACGAACCCCAAGGAATAGGTAAGATCAAGGAAAAGGAAAAGACCTAACTAACTAAATAGAGCTCACCGGTAAACAACCCAGCCGCCAGCGTAGCAAAACCCGGCTGGTAGCGGAGCAACCCGGTGAGGCAAGACAACGTGAGGGAGAATGTGTGCCCGGCCCGTCAGCGGAGTAAAACCCGGCTGACAAGCGGAGCAGAACACCAAGGAGGCCAAAAACAGAGGGAGGATGCCCGGCTCTTCAGCGGAGCAAAGCCCGGCTGAAAAGCGGAGCTGAATTGAGGCAAAGGGTATGGTAAGGGAATCTCGCCGGATGGCGGAGTAAAACCCGGCCGCCGGGCGAGACAAGAGAAATACTGCAATGCAGTCTAACTGCGTAGAGACACTGAACGTGTCGAATGTACACAAGCGCGGTGGGGAGGCAATGTGTAAAAGAGAGCGACGGCCGGTAAAGGCTCAGAACGAACCAAACAGAGCCGAGGACTCTCACAACGGAACAGACACCAAGACGAAGAGAAACCGGAAGTCAGGCACAGGAAGTCAGGCACCGGAACGAACCCAACGGAGCTAGACGCAAGAACGTGAAGCGTCGCTCCTTGGGTTAAGGACACCTAAGTAGTGCATGTTTAAAGGGCCAGCGCACTAGGAGGGGGCTTGGGGCATGACAGTTTATTGCACATCCAGTGCAGTTCTGCAGCTGAAGCGTTACATGGCAGTGCTGAGCACACTACACAAAATGAGCCAGTGGAGGGCCAGCCAGAGTCCATCTGGGGATGACAAGTACTGCAGAAGAGGAAGGGTACTGTCCTCAGTCTGGTCGCCGTGTCATTGGTCATCAAACAGGATGTGGCAGTCCATATTACTGTCCAAGGTGAGTGCATCTGAGTGAATCAGGGGCAGTGGAAGGTCATGAGGCCATGTGCAGGACCAAGCAGAAACAGGCCAGGTGACTGAAATGTTTGCTACTGAGTCCTTCTGATCACAGGCACATCCACGCCCTTGTCCCCGGATGAGTACTCTGCCCCATCTGTGGGTGTTGCTGTACCGGCTGCAGCACTGTGTGCCACTGACACATCAGGTGCCGGAGTGGATAGGCCTGCTGCACTGGGAGGCACTGAGACACCAGGGGGCAGAGATGTGGATGGTGTGGGGGCAGCAGCATTCATCATCGCCACACCTTGTGGCAGCAATGCCATGATGGGGATCTTCAGGGCATGGTAGATCCCAGCTACATTCCGCTGATGTGCAGCAGTGGCTGCCATCCTTTTTGCCTCCATCCGCACCATGTCCTCCATGAGCCTCCGCATGTGTGCCAGCTCACAGCTGGTATTGCTGGAGCCACTCTGAGCGGACAGGTGTTATTCCCTCCTCGTCATGACTCCAACGATGTCAGTCAGGGCTTGTTGAAGACCAAGGAGTGGGCCTACACACCCAATGATGGCGTCAAGTTTGGTTGCCATGGTGCCGAAGCCCAACCGCACCTGCTCAGCTGTCTCCATCTAGCACTCCAGCACACGGCGTTGGAAGGTCATGTGTTGTTCCTGGAGGTCTTGGTGGAGTGGGCTGTGGGTGCCTCCTGCTGGGTGGTTTGGGTTGTGGGTGGGGTCTCCTTGATGCAGCTGGGCTGCCCTGATCCTGAAGGTGAGTGGCGAATGAGGTCAATGATGTCTTAGATGGTTTGAGTGTTGATGCTGGTGTTGTCCTTCTCGTCATCAGTGAAGAGTGGCTGGGACTGCTCTGCAGGAGGTGTTGATGGTGCCCCTGCGATGTGAAGGAGAGATGGTGTATTACAATGTGTCCACATGTATGTAGCCGCATTGGTACATGTTGACATTCAGACAACATGGCATTGTACATTGTGACAGTCTGTAGATCTGGGCGAGGAGCCAGAGCCATTGTGGGTGTGCACTGTGCTCTGCTTGATTGTGCATGCGTGCCATTGTGCCCATCTCTAACCATCCCCCCAGTACCTGGTGGTCACTCACCCTGTTGCGGTTGTCTTGTGTCCTGTCGAGCAGTGTCCGATCCCCCGACTCCGGCCACAGTCTCCACACTGATGACTGTCGACACCAGCTTCTCCATGTCATCCAGCATGAGCTGTGGTGCTGTGCCCCCACATCCAGTCTGCGTTGCTGCCTTCTGGTTGGCGGAGAGTTTCTCCTTGGTCCTTCTTCTTGATGTCATTCCATCACCTCTTGACCTCGTCCATTGTCCTCTTGTGCTCTCCAACAGCATTCACCTTGTCCACGATGTCCCGCCATATTCCATTTTTGGTGCCCAATGCCACATTGGAGGTGATGAACAGTTGTTGTTGGTGTTCCATCCGCTCCATGACTATGATCTTGTTTACCTGTGGACTGAACTACGTCTTCCTCTTCTTATTGTCCTTGCCCTTCCCTGTGCCCAAGGTCCTGGGCTGGTCGACCCGGGGGGCTTGTGCGGTTGCACGTGTCCTCTGCACCTGCTTCGGCTGCCTCCATGGTGCTTGGGTGTTGGTCAGTTTGTGTTTGGGTGTTTTTTCTACTTTTATGGTGAATTTTCCTGCCTGCCAGGTGTGTGTTGCAGGCCTGGCACTGCTTATCGTCCGCGGTTTCGGAAGACGATCTCATGCTACCGTCTTGTCGTGAATTCCACGTTGTCAAAGGTTTACTTCCCACGATAGGCTGCGATGTTGAAAGTTGCGTTACGCTACTATTGCGCTAGTTATCACACGTTCTTGTGAATATACCCCTTAGTCTTGCCCCCTGCCAAGAGGAAAGTTGTTGAATCTCAGGAGCCCTCATTTACTAAAAACTTAGAAGACGTTCAAGCTCTGTGAATCACCACAGATTATATCAGTAGCGACATTAAATGCAATCAGAAATATTTATCTGGCCTCTCCAAAAGAGTATCTATGAACAAAATTAAAATAAATGATATTAGGATGTGGTTGGACAAATTTCCCCTGACGTAAAAATGGCTCCACCTATATGCCAAACAGACCTTACAAACAGAAATAGACAGTACAACCTTAACAATTTTAATTGAGCAGAAATTATAGATGGTCAAAGCTGTAACTCAATTTGGAAAATGTTCTACCTATCACATTAAATTTTAAATGTAAAAACAAGTTTAGATTGACAAAGTGGGAGTGATGTTTTGACGGATTATGGACTCACAGACCCCTGTAGATTAACACACCCAATTGAAATGGAATCCTCTTTTGTCTTCTCTTTCCATGGGACATGCTCAAAGATTGAGTCTTTTTTGTCAATCACCAGGTCCTTCCAGCACCGGAGGACTGTAAGATCCTGTAGGGGGGCATGCCGGATCCTCAGTACTGCTGGAGCTTGACAAGGGTCACATCAGACGGATCCCCAAGAGGTGGCATTACAACATGTCTGATTATAAGACCCCTAAGGAAAAAAGGGCACTGGCTGCACATTTGTGCCAATATCTGTGCAAAATGAGGGATCGACGTCATCGCCTCAAATCCTATTGCCTGTGGGGAAAGACGTTGTTCGAAGAGAATAGATGGGGAATTCCGTGACTGGCAAGCAGTTGGCTAGGAAAGTACAAAGTCACCTGGAATTGGATATTATGGACCTGACACAGCAGCACATCATTTGCCCTAATCCACAGCTACTACAACGCATTGAGAGAGAGAAAACTTTGATTTTAACTCTTTCTTCACATGCCAGGAGGAGTACGCCCTCCTGCTTCTCAATTCATGGCACTATGAGTAAGTCAAAAAGGTGGGAAGGTTTCTGGCAGGCTACCCCCACCAACAGAAAGCCCAACTGGTCATACTCACTATTAGGGATCCTATGGGCTGCCTGCACAATCACCCCGCCAGATAGCAAACTCTGTTGCCAGTTATCAAGGAGACCTTTAAATTCCAGAAGTGCCTGACAGCCCAAGGCTGAATTACTCGTTATGGATGGGGTATGTCTCCCAGCTCCCTCGGAGGAAAGCAGGTCACAATTGGAAGGGGAGCTAACAGCGGAAGGGATACTGCAGGCTATCTCCGAGATGCCATACAACAAAGCCCTAGGAGACGATAAATTCCCAACAGAATTTTGTAAGGTCAATATGGAATTGGTGGCACACTTACTGCATTAAGTCTTCAAATGGTGGAAGCTAAGGGCTCCCTGGGTACCGAGTATAAGAGGTGATTATCAGTCGCATCCTTAAGGAGGGCCAGGAATCCACACTATGCACTAGTTACAGGCAGCTGATATCACTATTGTTTACTTATATGAAAATACTGGCCAAGGTTCTGGCGACCCAGCTCAAGAAAGTCCTCCAAAGTCTTTAACATGATTCACAGGTGGGCTTTGTGCCATCCGATCATCTCAGAACCATATGAGCATCTTTGTTATTGTCATTGTTATTGCCACTTGCTGCAGCACAGTGAGTCACGCACAGAGGTGCATCTTGGCGCTTCACTAATCTGAGTCTGTACATTTAAAACAAACACGTCTTTATGAGTCTTTTGTACTTTTCTAGTTCCGTGCATAAACGAAATTGCAGAGGAACTTTATTTAATGGAACAGGGCCAGATATGAGAAGGATCTGTTGCTGTATCTTGAAGTGCGGACATGACGGGTCCATAGTAGAGCTTTGTTTGTGGATCTGAACTGTCTGGAGAGGTGATAATGGTAGAGCCTTTTGTGCAGGTAGACTTGTACCGAGTTGGTTAGTGCCTTATGAGTAAGACAACAAAGCTTAAAAAAGCGCACTTCCTAACTGGAAGGCAGTGCAAAGCTTTCAGGATGGGTGCTGAGGAGCGAGAAGGAGGTTGCAGATTAACCTGGCAGCAGAGTTTTACACGACCTGGAGTTTAGACAATAGAGTGTAATTTGCCACAACAAGTAATGCATTACCATAGTCGAGGCGACTCGTGATCAAGGCCTGCACAAGACTTTCCTCAAAAGGCGCATTGTGGCAAAACACAAGCCACAGGTGGCTCTAACCTGGTCTTTCATAGATAGTGACTGATCCAGTTTTGTGCCAAGGTTTTTTACCACCTGTCCTGGGGAAGGTGCCGTGCCTAATTCAGCAGGCCATCATTGCGCAGACCAAAGCTCCCAAACAGCAGAATCTCAGACTTGTCGCTGTTTAGTTTAAGACAATTGTTTGTCATCCACTTCGAATTTCCTTCATACAGTCCAAGAACGGGGAGGTGTGACCTTATCCGGGTCCTTACCGAAAGAAATGACATGTTGGGTATCATCCATGTACGATATAATCTCAAACCTGCATGATTTCACAATTTGCACTAAAGGGGCCTCGAACATATTAAATACTGTAGGGCTCAGGGAGGAGTCCTTTGGGACTCCTTTGTTTACCAGAATTGTTCGCGACTTGAAGGAATCCAGGGGAACGTCTGAGTTTGATTATTAGCAAAGTCGCTGAGCCAGTGTAGCAAACTACCATATATTCCTATGTCATAAAGCCTATGGGTTAGAATTGCATGGAAAACAGTGTTGAAAGCCACTGACAGCTCTAGCAATAACAGCATTACCGGAGTACCAGCGTCCAGGGACAGTATGATGGTATCCTTGACTGCCACTAGCACAATCTCTGTGCTGTGCATTGCTATGAAACCTTATTGTGAGGGGCACAAGATACTATGCTCTTCAGAGAGGGTGTTAGCTGTTTATTTATATGACTTTCTAGGTTTTTTCAAAAGGAAACAAAGAGCTAGGTCAGTAGTTGGAAAGAATTTCCGGATTGGCGTTTGGTTTCTTTAATATCGGATACACTTGAATAGACATCTAATCAGCCGGAATTTTTGCTAAATCTAAAAAGAGGTTCGAGAGCCAAGATGGATGGCACCATGGAGTTCTATAGACAGGCAGTGATACTGGGCAGGCAGAAGTCCAGTGGAGAGTCTAATTTGGTGCAGGCTACCATCCTATGTACCTGCTCCAGTGAGCATGGCTCAAACTTCTCTAGGGTGGAGGTCACTTTTGGGGGGGACAGATTGCAATCGACTTCCCTCTCAAATTATCCATGGTTGGTGAGAAAGGTCTCATAGATACTATTACTCTTTAATTTGAAAAAGGCTGCTAACAAGTTGCATTATGTTTGTGATGCAGGAATGTCTCGGTTACAAGCTTGAGGTTTTGTGAATTAATTCAGAGCTTCAAAAAGTTATTTCGCAGAATTTCCTACTTGATTGATTTTTATTAGTTATATGATGTTTACGGGCTACTTTTATCTTATTGTGATAGCTCCTAAGCATTACTTTGCAAGCTTCTGTGTCGGAGGAGGATTTAGTCTGATGCCATCTCTGTTCAAGGTGTTTGCAATTAGTTTTTTCAAATCTTAGCTCATCTGAGTACCAGAGGGCTTGACCTCTCTTTCAGGTGTCCAATGTTTGCTTGAATGTGACGATCTTATCAAAAGTAAGCGTAAAGGAGCCATGAGAAAATAGCTAAGGCTGTTTCTTTGTCATTCCTCTGTGTGATCTCAGTGGGCTCGAAGACTGTAGAGAAGGAATCAAGGGAAACTGATGTCCATTGTTCTTCACTCTGTTGGCCACTGTACTTGACTTGATAGGTTTGTTATCTTTTGGGGTCTATAACTTGATCACGTAGTAATCAGACCACGTAAGGGCTAGTGGGGATTTGCTCCTAACCCTCGGCAAGTTGGTAAAAATAATGTCTAAGTTGTGACCTGCCTTATGTGTGGGGCCTGTCACTATTTGTTGAAGGCCAATCATTTTGATATCTGTCAAAATTTGGGCCACGCCATTGTCCATAGTGACAATAATTAACGTTCTCTGGCAGATGAGGGTGGACATTGATGACAATATCCAGCTCTCCTTGGATACGGAGAAAGCGTTTGACAGGGTGGAATGGGGCTATCTTTTTCAAACCCTGGAGCGGGTAAAACATGGTCTGGACTACCTTCAGAAAGTCAGTTGGATTTATACCAACCCCACCGCTCAGATATCCTGCAGGGGGCTACATGTCGCGGATGTTTGATATCCAAGAGGGAACGCGGCATGCATAACCTCCCATCTCCGCTCCTGTTCTTGCTGGTGGTGGAGCCATTGGCGGTTGCAATTAGGCTAAATGTCAACCTCCAATGGCATAGACACCCCCGGAGGACCGGTGAAGATTAAGTTGTAAGCAAATGAGGTGTCTCTGATCCTCAGTGACCCAGATGACTCCAAACCATCCCTTGTGTCTTTTATTGATGACTTTTCAGTATTTTCAGGATATAGGAACAACCAGGGTAAGAGTGAGGCACTCCCCATCACAACATGTATGGCCATGCATAAGGGAGAGTATGGTTTCACCTGGAAAGTCTCTTGCCTGATGAACCTAGGCATTCTACTTACAAGGGTATGGTAACAGACAATATTCCGATGGCTTTCCTTGCTACTGTTGTGTTTACCCACATTGCACCTCCTGCCTCCTCCAGCAGCATCAACCCCTCACAAGACCTTTGCGACCAGGTCTTGGAGTTGTTCTGTAAGAAACTCACCTCCATGTACAGCTTTGACCCTCAACCGGACCCCATTGCAACTCAACTTCTCATCATGGCTGGTGAATGAACCCTGACCTCGTAGCTCGCTGTCATCACCATCGAAATCACTGCTATCGTGAACACCATCCACACGGGAGCTTCATCAGACCCTTTCCCCCACCACACCTTCACCAAAGTACTCCTACTGATCAGCGAAGTACTAACACCCATCCTGAACTCCTCCATCAACTCAGCCACATTCCTGGACACCTGAAAACATGCCACTTTCATACCTCTGCTCAAGAAAATATTCTCTCACTCAGCCACACCTTCCAACTACAGACCAATCTCCCACCTACCATAACCGGAAAAGGTCTTAAAGAAACTAATGAACCGATGCTTCACCGACCTCCTCAGCAAACACCAGCTTGATCCACGCAGAACAGATTCAGGCCAAACCCCAGTACAGAAACAAAAAGAAGAAATGATGACCAGCATTCACCCCTAGTCACAGATCGGGTTTAATCTATCATTTTTCTGCTCACTAAGCCACCCCAGTTTGAACCTAACATTTGCAAATCAGTCTTGACCCTGCGCCCAATGGGAACAGTCCAGCCCGCGACTGCCAGGCTAGAACCTCCCTGGACTGGAGACTAGCATCCTAGGACCGGTTTCCCAGGCATCACCCCTCATCAGCCATTCTAGCTTGAATCCAGTGGCACAGTGAGCACATGAATCACGTCTGAGCATACCCTTCCCACTTAGGGCGACAAAGCAAAAATAACAAATGATGGAAGGAATGCTGAACAAATCAAAATTCATCCCCAGTCAAAGATCTGGGTTTAACACAATAATTATTTTGTTCACCATGCCACCCCAGTTTGGACCTAGCCATATGCAAATGAGTCTTGACCCTGCTCCCAATGGGAACAGTTCAGCCTGAACTGCCAGGCCAGTTCCTCCCTGGACTGGAAACAAGCATCCTGGGACCGTTTTCTGGGTATCATCCCTCATCAGCCAGGCTAGCTTGAATCCAGCAGCACAGTGAGCACAGGTCCCACGTCTGGGCATACCCTTCCCACTTAGGGCAAAAAAAGCAAAAAGAAAAAATGATGGACTGAACGCTGAACAAATAAAAAATTCACCCACATCCACAGATCAGGGTTTAATCTATTGTTTCTTTGCTCACCATGCCATCCCAGTTAGGACCTAGCTATATGCAAATCAGTCTTAACACTGCTCTCCATGGGACTAGTCTAGCTTAAACTGCCAGTCCAGCTCCTCCCTGGACCGGAAACAAGCATCCTAGGACCAGTTTCTGGATAGCACCCCTCATCAGCTAGTCTAGGTTGAATCCAGTGGTGCAGTGAGCACGGGACCCATGTCTAGCAATACCCTTCCCACTAAGGGTGACAAAAGCAAAAGTAAGCATTGATAGCTGGAATACTGAACAATGCAAACATTCACCCCCAGTCACAAGGATCTGGGTTTAATCCATTGTTCTTTTGCTAAACAGGCCTACCCAGTTTGGACCTAGCCTAATTCAAAAAAGTCTTGACCCTGTGCCCCATAGGAACAGTCCAGCATGAACCGCCAGGCCAGGTCTTCCCTGGATCAGAAGCAAGCATGCTGAGACCGGTGTCTGGGTATAACCTCACATCAGCTGACTAGCTTGAGTCCAGTGGCACAGTGAGCTCAGGACCCATGTCTGGGCATACCCTCCCCAATTAGGGCAACACGAGCAAAAAGAACAGATGATGGACCGAATGCTTTACAAAACAAACATTCACCCCCAGTGACAGACCTGGGCTTAATACATCATTTTTTGTGCTCACCGTGTCATCCCAGTTTGGACCTACCCATATGCAAATCAGTCTTGACCCTGCTCCCCTTGGGAACAGTCCAGCCCGAAATGCCAGGCCAGGTCCTCTCTGGACCGGAAACAAGCATCCTGAGACTGGTTTCTGGAAATCACCCTTCATCGACCAGGCTAGCTTGAATCCAGTAGTACAGTGAGCATGGAGGCACGTCTGGGAATTCCCTTACCACTTAGGGTGACAAAAGCAAAAAGAAGAAATTATGGATGGAATGCTGAACAAATCAAACATTCATGCCCAGTCACAGATCTGGGTTTATTCCATTTTTTTATGCTCACCATGCCACCCCAGTTTGGACCTAGCCGTTTGCAAATCTTTCTTGACCCTGTTCTCCATGGAAACAGTCCAGTCCAAACTGCCTGGCCGGTCTTCCCTGGACCGGAAGCTTGCATCCTGGGATCGGTTACTGTGTATCCTGCCTCATCAGCCAGGCTAGCTTGAATCCAAAGGCACAGTGAGCACGGGACCCACTTCTGGACATACCCTT
Organism: Lissotriton helveticus; assembly: GCF_964261635.1. NCBI lineage: Eukaryota > Metazoa > Chordata > Amphibia > Caudata > Salamandridae > Lissotriton > Lissotriton helveticus. The sequence continues at coordinate 282,814,728 of NC_136071.1, forward strand.
CCAACTTAGGGTGACTTTCTTGCACTAAATAAAATCTCAGACCTCTCTAGTAACACACACATTCCACTGTGATGTATCATGACACCACCACTCCTAGAGTCACTCCAATTCTCTACTCATTGATGGCAAACTACACCCATCACTAACCATCTCACCTACCATCCTAAACTAAATATTAGACAAACCTCGGAGATGACAGAGTACTCTCCTACTCAGGGCATTTTTTATGAGCCGTTGCAACAACTTTGTGTCGCTGTTGCGCCACTTTTTGTGACGCACCAGCGGTGTAAAAAATGCACCATGTTGTGCCCTATTTACAAAGAGATGCATCTAGGCAGATGCTTCACTTTGTAAACCGCTGCACCACATTATAACTGCGCCAGGTATAATGTATGCAGGTTGGGCGATCCCCGGCAAAAAACCTCGTAGAAGTGGTGCATTGAAATCTATGAGATTTCAGTGCACCACTTCTAGGACGCCCTTGCGTCAATATCTTACGCCTGCCTCACAGCAGGTGTAAGAATGACGCAGACCCTTTCACATGGGGCTTGCCCCATGTGAAAGGACACATTGCTGGAGTTGCATCTGTTTTCAGACACACCCCAGCTATGCATCACTTTTGCACCTACAGATACGTCAGAAATACTGACGCATCTGGAACTCCTTGCAACATGATGCGTCAAACAGTAAATATGACGGATATATCTTGTCGCAAGGAGGGCGCACTGAGAAGTGACACATCGCTGTTTTCATTCAGCGATGCATCACTTCTCATAAATAATGCCCTGAATATTATGTCACTTTTTCTCTTTGAAGTGATCTGCCAGTCTACACCAATACTTTCTACAAGTTGAATACTTTGACTAGTTTTGCCATCCCTAAGCTTGGCAACTATCACTGTTACTTGAATTGATATCAAAGACATTAGCACTTCTGCGACACTTCACACCAAGCTAACTCCTCCCACACCCGAAGGCAGCCTCGTAAAGGAGGAGATGTCAGCATCCACCTCCACAAGCTTATCATGACAGGCCCAGCCAGGCACATAGCACTCATATGTCCTCCTTTGAACATCAGTAACCACTCCCATCAAGTTTAATGTTCAGGCGCTTTACTGTCTTCCAGGGGCTAGGTCCCGTCATTAAAGACCTTCACAATGTCCTGATAGAATTCCACCGCTCTCCACATCAATCTAGTCAACTTCTTTTCTTCCCCCCAAAAATTGAATACCTCAGGGTCAACTGTCAGACTTCATCAATGCAAACAATCTGATCAACGCATTCCAATCAGGCTCTCGAACTCTCCACTCTCCACTCCTGGTTATTTGGAAATAAATGTCCAGACCTGGAAAGAACCACTGAACCGTCAATTACATATTTCATTATTAGGGTGTAAACGATGTCAATACTTTTCCGCACAAATGTCGTTTTTCAAAGATAGTCTTATTAACCAAACCACTTAAAAGTGTAGTTTTTCGGAGTTGTGAGAAGTGCTGTTTTCAGGGGAATTGGAAGCTCAAGACGCCTTTGCTGCCGATACTGCATCTCACAATTGCACTTGGGGATGATTTAAAGTGAAGCCCGCTCGCCTGAGGTCTTGTAATGCAAAGCAGGCTGGTGCCTTTAGAATCTGGAATTCAGCTGCATGGTGTTAATGAAAAAGACCTAATATACAGCCTCTTTCTTCCCTCATTTTAACATGGAAGAAAACATATTTTACTGACTCTTTCATCTTCTTATTGCTACATTAATATTTTCCCATCTCCTGGGCTTACAAACTCACAGCAGAATATATCTGCATCATCCAAATGACTTAAAGAAGGGACAAAACATTTCCATTTGAAACTATCTCCAGGGAAATAGCATATTTTAAATTCACGACTGGATTTTATATCTAATAATATTACCATAAGATTATATGAACAGATTTCAGATGAGTCATATTTACAAATGTACTTTTGCCTGAAAGACACATTTGCAAATACCAGTATCCCACAACCTTGATCTTTTCAATGACGGGGACACAATTGTGTCTTCGTCTATTCTGGATATTATTGTCAATCAGGGGGTTAGCTTCCATTGGTGCAGCAGGTGCATTGACACCGGGGCCCAGAGACTTGAAGGGCCCTCTGGACCCTGATTATTGCTATATTCCACAGTTCAGAAATTACACAGGGGCCCATTTTCCCCTTGCCTAAGGGCCCCTGAGACACTGGCTATGGCACTGTAGTCAATGTATAATTGAGATTTCATTACAAATTCCCACTTGTTGAAAATTAAAATGTCATTTTTTTAATTAAATATTCTCCTACGACTTTTAACTGCACTTCCTTAATCTTTTCGACTGCAGGTTCAATAACCGCAGGATTACCTGTCATATATCTGATAATTTATATACTGCTATCACCTCCTACATTTCCTCTGGCGTAGTCCGACCCTCTAACTGTATCTGGTTTACTGTCACCCCATTTTTTAAAAACATTTTATAACATCGGAGTTTACCATACATCTCTGAATACCATTCAGTTACACAAATAGCGCAATCAGCCCTGGTGACATCACTACATAATTAGATAGAGATTCGTAGCCCCCGAGATATAGGGCCCGATTCACAAAAGTAATTGAGACAAAATCCTAACTTTACGATTTTCGGCATTCACAAAGGGCATTTAGGAGTAGTAAAATTAGGATTGTGTTTCAGTTAAACTTAAGTTAAACGTAAGTCAAACTTAAGCTTAACTGAGATAAATTCCTAATTTTACTACTCCTAAATGCCCTTTGTGAATACCGAATGTCGTAAAGTTAGAAGTCTGTCTCAGATTACTTTTGTGAATCTGGCCCGCTGAATACATATCCTTAAATTACTTGCCAACCGATGAAATTACACAATATGGTTCTACAGAGTAGGTATCATTTTCTGGACAATCGCTACCTCTACCATTGTACTCAAATAATGGAATACACTGTTAGAGTATTGTGCTGTTGAGGGTCATGACCATGCAGTGTGCAGGAAAGCATCGTTTGATGCTTTACATTTTCTAGACTCCTCAGAATTTCCATGAGAGAACCTAGCCATCCTTTCCTGAGTTGTTATTTCAGGCTGTTGATGAATTTAAAGTGTAATAATTTGTGTCTGTAATTAAATGTGATATTCTTTTTTATTTTTTTATTTGGTTTTGTTCTTAAGGGATGCTGTAATTTCATACCAAGTTGAATATGAAAATAACATTGCCAGCATCGAAAAGATATGAACAGTATCATGAGCAATAAACGCTACACCCCCTCCAGCCCACATCACTATCCGCTGATTTACTATCACAGTACAAAGAAAATGCACATGCTGTAACCGCATTCCTGCTAAAGTCCTGGCACACCCACTCACAGTTAAGTTGCTTGCTATTGCTCCAATTCGTCATCCAGGAGATCTAGGAAATAATAGGCAAGCCAAGCACCCTAGACATTTCTAAACATGCATGGTTAGCCCCTACTGCCATAAGTAATCTTTTCTGCCATCATGTACATGTCCATACCCCTTTTTCATTCCTGTAGGGTTGGACAGTACCCGGCTCCCCATTGTCGAGCCATGTTTCTTTTTGCCACCACCAGTCGTAGGTTACAAAGCAAGAGCTCAAATCTAGGAAGGTCAACATTATTGGGGATCCCCAGGATAATGAATTTGGGTTCCAGTTGAATAGGCTCGCCAAGGACCTTGACTAACTCCCCGGTGATTGCCTTCCAGTACCTTGCATATTTGGGTAGTCCCATATCCCCCATCCAGCAATACAGGCACAGAGGGTGTTGTGCCCTTCTAATCGCTTGTAAATTACATTTATCATAAGACACCCTGGGGAGGATTTTAAATTGGATTAAAGGGAGCCTCGCTTTAATCATCAGGGCAGCTTTCCAGTCAAGATCGGCCATTTCCCCCAGATCTCCCATCCATAATGCCCCCAACCTCTGTAAGTTGTCAGGCATGTTGTTGGTCAGAGTTTTGTATGTAGGGAAACTACACTTCTTCCAAGTTCCACGGGAAGGGCCGACCGTCTAGCATGACAAACTCAGGGATGTTATCCCCAGGGATTCCCTTTGCCTGCCAGGGCATACCAGAGCTGGGCGTATTTCCAGAGTTGGTTGACGTGCAACTAGTATTCCTGCTGCAACTCGGAGAACTATTTTATGTCACTACTACTCAACAAGTCCCCTACAATGGAGATCCCAATTAAATCCCAGGTTCCAAATCCCTTCCGTTTTTGTATCTCAGGGAGCGAGTGTTTCTTTATAAATGTGTTTCCCATTTTATTCTACGGTGTCAACACAAGCATTTCATCATTTTCCCCCAGGCCGCTAAGTCCACGTGTGTGGCAGGGAGAAGGCTCATTCCAATTTGAATGTAGAGTGATCTTGTGGCGCAAAGATCCTATCATTAATATTGATTAGGTGGGTCACCCAATAGTAGGCCTCTAAGTCCCAGAGAGCCAATCTCCCATTGTAGGGGATGTGCTGCAGAGTTTTCAGGGTGATTCTGAGGGTTTTCCCATCCCATAGTAAGGTGCGCAGGTCACTCTCTAATCTAGCAAATACCTCAGGAAGGACGCTGTAAAATGTGTTTTGTGGCACATACAACAGTTTTGGGATCAATATCAGTTTGAATATGGCCACCTCTGCCAGTCCCCGTGGCAGGCCATGGACAGCCTTTCCAGATTTCTCTTGAAACAGAGTTCCTGTTTTAACATGATAAAGATTCCCAGGTATTGGAAGCCATCCGTCATACACAGTAATCGAGGAGGGGCAGGAGGGTTCTGTCCATCTCACCACTTGATACATAGAGCACTGACTTGCCCCTGTTAATCCTATAACCAGCGGATCTGCCATAATCCTCAAAGAGCTGGAAGAGCAGTAGGAGGGCCTGAGAAAGCTTTATGATGTAGAAGAGGATATCATCCTCATAAAGTGAAATTTTCTCCTCGACCTCCTCCATTTCTTGATCTTAGGGATTTTTTGTTAGGTCCCCAGAACCAACGTCAAACGCACGTCTTGTGCGCTATTTACGAGGTATGGAAAATCTCCCAGCAGGAGATTTGCGTGAGATTGAAAGGGTTAACCTAGAAAAGGCTTTGGCAGTGGTTGACAATGGTATCACCAGGTTGGCAGGTATAAAGCATTGGGGCAGGATACATACATGAGACTTGGGATTTGCTGTACAGATTTAGATGCAGGAATAGGGACACTGAATTTTTTTCCAAATTGTTCAGACTGTGAGAATTCTTTAAGTGGATCTCTAATTTGTCAGGATATTATGCATCACGTAGCATGAAATGCTTCAGTTGCAAATGTATCATGTCACTTGAATGGGTCCCAAGCTGTCATGATTCATCCAATGTTCAAACTGCTCTCTAATGGGAGTTATTTGATGCTGAAGGATCAATGTTATTGTGGGATGCTACCAGGCATCGCATGACTCGTCATACTAAGTGCCCGGGTTACTTGTTGTAAGCAAGTATTATTTCCACTGACCTACACATTCAGGGAGGCGCCACTATGGCCTTCATTGAATGTTTCCCTTATACAGTTTAATTCTCTGAGCAGACTGAAAGCCATGCTTTTTCAGAAGGATGTGGCCTTAACCTCTGCCGAAGAGCCTTTTAATCTCCAGGTTGCAAGGTCTTCAGCTGAGATACAGGCACTAGTCAGAACGAACTTCCTGTTCCAATTTGGAGAAATGGTACATCGTATCTTTAACATGTGCACCGATTTAAGAGCATATGTTCTGGACTATTGAGCAACTTTCAGAGTTTTGCAGTTATTCAATTATTTATACACTCACTACTAGGAAGAGTATTTAGAGGGCTTCAACTGGTCCTACTACTTGTAGTGAGTATCCTGTTTTTTTATTTTCCTGCTACGCAATGGACGTCTCAGCCTCCAAAGAGATGGAAAAAGCACTCCTTGTGCGACTTTGCCGTGAACGCATTGTACTCCATCTGGGCACACCTCAGCTTCGGGAGCTAAGCGAGCATTGGTTCCTATCCTTCAGATCAGGCTGGGATGACTCCGTCTTGCCTGTACTCCGCTGCCTATTCTGCGGTTAGAAGGCGTGCTGAACATATGTCTAACACTTCGATCGGCTGCGCCTCCGGACATAGACGTACTACTGGACCCCTTAACCCTTTCGATGCTCAGGATGGAATGGTTCCTTCATGAGCACTGGTGCTCCTCTGCTCATGGTGGAACCATTGCCAGGAGGCAGATGGGGGCAGTAGCCCCTGATCTGCCATCCGGGGGGCTGAAAGTCCACTAGGTGCCAGCGATTATACTGGCTTTAATATTAGTAGGGGTGGGGGCTTCCAGAATGGGCATCCCAATACCCCCACCCCCCAAAAGAATAGCCAGCGTCTTTCTGCCCTCCTTGGGGGCATATCGGGCAGTAGCCCTTGATTTCCTCCTCCCCAGGGCGGTTGATAGCCCACTTGGCTCTGAATTTTCTTCAGGATGTGCCTACCTGTGAATTTTAGACTCTGGTGCAGCCGGCACATAGGGAAACCTAGCAAACCTGTACATTTTTTTAAACTGGACACCAAGGGGAATCCAGGATGAGGTGACTTGTGTGCCTCTCACCAGGTTCTCTCACCCAGAATCCCTTGCAAACCTCAAACTTTGTCTAACAACCCATATTTTCCTCACATTTTTGTGGTGGAAAGTTCTGGAATCTGCATGGATCCACAAAATTCCACCCACCCCACATTCCCCAAAGTCTTCTGAGAAAAAATGGTACCTCACTTGTGTGGGTGGGTCAAGTACCTACGACAGGCAAGGGCCCAAAACATATTGAGGCAACATCAAAATTACCTATCAAAAAATGACCTGGTTTTGCAAGGGGGGTCACCTGGGTTTTTGGCCCGTGCTCGGCGGCCGACAAGGGAAACCTACCAAACACACACATTTCTGGAGACTAGACCCCTGGGGGATTCCAGGGAGGTATGGATTACCTGGATCTCCCAATGTTTTCTTACCCAGAATCCCCTGCAAACCTCAAATTTAGCTGAAAAATCACTTTTTCCACACATTTTCGTGTGGGAAAGTTGTGGCATCACTGGGCTGACACAAATATCCTACCACCCAGCGTTCCCCCAGGTCTGCTGATAAAAATGTTGCCTCACTCGTGTAGGAGGCCAAAGTATTGTTATTGTTATTGTTATTGTTAGTTTCGGTTTCTATAGCGCCAACTCACCGGCAGGTCTCAAGGCGCTCATGACCGAAGGACAAAAACCAACACTTAGACAGATCGAAAAGTCAGAAGAGTGTGCAAGTTAATATGAACCCAAAGCCTCCCTAAATAGAAGTGTTTTTAAAGAGTTCCTGAAACATAGGAGGTTACCTTCTTTCCGAAGGGACTCGGGTAATCTGTTCCAGATTTGAGGAACTAAAACTGAGAAGGATCTCCCGCCCTTCGTTGCCAGTTTAAACCGTGGGCAGACTAGCAACTGAGCGTCAGATGACCTCAAAGTTTGTTCAGGTTTATGGATCTCCAGTCGTTCCTTGATATATTTACAAAAAGGAGGGTGTCCCAGTCTTAGGCAAAAAAACACAATTGATACAATTTTCAAAATTCAATGGATTAATCAAAAAACACACGTTAGATCCACAGAGTTTTATTCACTGAGGGATCAAATGTAATGAATACAAAAGACAAATAGACAACTGTATTCAAGGTTACGCAGTGCCCCGGAAGGGAGGAGGGAAGTGATAGAGGTGAGGATAAGGTAGTGACGGGATTGAGTGACAATAAAATCAAACAATTGAAAATACGTTTAGCTGTAATTCGTTTAACAGCAAATGCCAAAAAGGCTAATAATGACCAAAATTATGAAAGACATATTCCACATGGTATACTAGATATACATAGTTCAGGCGTGGAATTGCCACAAGAAGCAAAACAGTCGACGTTTCGACCCTCTTATCAATGCAGGGAAGGTTGAAATCCTTGCTGTGGGGTCTTCATCAGGACCAAGGAGTTGGGGCAAGTAACCTAATGTATAAAGGTAGAGTAAACTAAAATTAGAGGGGTACAACTCCTGCCTCTTAGATAATCACATTGGTAGATAGAGGTGAAACGCTAGTAATTTGGGAACCTAGTTAAGGCTTTTACTGGAGTGAAGTATCCAAACATGGAGGAGCTAAAAAAGTCGCTATGGACACAGTAATGTGGGATAGTTACTATAAGAATCACATTGGTATGGACCGCATCTATAAAATGAAATGAAGGACAGTATTGTGTTACTTAAACAGTTTAAAGACTCGAGTATCAAGATTCAAAATAGGGCACGCATCATGGAGGTAAGACATAGCACACTCCTGACGTGGCAGAGTAGGTGACTGATTTAACCGGCACGTCAGGATATAAAGTAACATAACAATGGAGGCAACATACCGCCAGGTTGGAAGTCCTCCAAGGGGTCAATGATTGATAATGGCGTCGTCGAAGTCAGGCGGCATCTGGATAAAAATCATGAACTTACTGAGGAGCTAGGCAAACACGATACGGTAATGTTAATTTTTGAACAATTAGCAAGGCTTACCGATCGTTGAGCAAAGCACTCGCTCGGTGCTGGTCAAGTGTGGGACGTCATGGGGATTGAATCCATAGTTAATCTAGTGGGTCAAGATAGGAGAAAACTGAGCCGCAGTTCGAGGGTAAACGCTAAACGATTACTGACCGGGATGGAGTGTTACTTACTGGGATTGAGTTAATCGAGCCGCTCGGTACGGGAGAGTGTAACGCGAGCTCCGCTTCCTGAATACTCAAATAACCATGGTGACGGTGTCACATGGTGTACCAGCGAGCAATGAAACTCGAGAAAAGACTTAATATCAAAAAAGTCAAGGAAGTATCCTCACACATTGGTAACAGTCATGTATACAATTTGTTTAAAAAGTCAATATAGAGCGCGTGAGTAATATAAAGAAAGTGCTAAATTATAAGTACAGTTAATCACACATCACGGGGAATTTTTCATATAGTCGGCATGGCGTACCTCTCTGACATGAGGGTAAAGCACATTGCGCATTTCAAAGCCTGAAAAAATGACAGCATATGATTAATTAGTACCAAGATAGAAGGTCATGCCAACTGGTTCTTAGCCAATCACTATAAGACACGCTTGATAATGTTGGCGATTCATAGGCATTAATACTGAAACACGCTTGATAACCTTGACAATTGCTAACAAATTACAAGACCGATTCAGAGAGCGTAGATGTTATAGTGATGCTTGAAAAGCGTAGAGTCAGATGGGAGATCCATCAAACAACAAAAGTTAATTAGCATGGCGTACCTCTCTAACATGAGGGTAAAGCACATTGTAAAGTCATATTGGTCTACATGTCATTCAATCATTAATCATATTTCATGATAAGGAGGAAAAAGGGGGATGTTAGAGCAGTAACATTGGGAATCCAGATATCCTGGTGATCAAACACCGCCCCCAAAAGGATCATGTTGAGAATTTGACATGCTAAGCTGAATATACATTTCATCATGGCAGGGTAGCTAATTGGGAAAATGAACTATCATGTTCGTTAAGGCCAGTAGCGATCGAGTCGAAAAAATAGATCCATTTAAGTTCACGGGTGTTGAGAATGTCTGCGATATTCCCACCTCGTGGTCCCAATGTTGCTTTTTCAATGACAACCCATCGTTGACTTTCAGGGAGATGAGAGTTCAACTTGAAATGGTCCACAAGTGGTGCACCAGGGGTCTCACAACGGATCCGGCTCATGTGTTGTAAAATGCGGACTTTAACTTTTTGTTGTGTTTGGCCAATGTAGATTTTTTGACATGGGCAAACGATGGCATAAATGATGTTGTTCGAATTGCAATTGCTGAAAGATTTAAGCTTGATTGTGAGATGGTGATGTTGGAATTCCTTAGTTTGGATTACAGAGTCACAGGCTTTTCAGTTCCCACATTTAAAATGACCAGTGACGGGTGGCAAGTTCCACAGAGAAGTAATGGTGGGTTGAGTCTCTGAAGATAGGAAAGAGCATACCACATGGTCCTTTATGCTCTTCGCCTTCTTGAAAGCATGCAGTGGTGTCTCAGGTTGTTGGATATCATCGGATACCAAATGCCAGTGCTGGTTAATGATACGTTTGATCTTATTGCTTTTGGTATTAAAGGTGGTGACACAAACAATGCGATTGTCTTGCTGGTTGATTTTGTCTTGCGGTGATAGTAATTCTTCACGAGGATAGAACCAAGCACGTTTGCGAGCTTTCTTGATCAGACGTCTCGGGTATCCCCGGCTGAGCAATCGACAGGAAAGCTCCTCTGATTCGGAGAAATAATGATCTTTGTTGGAGCAGTTTCTCCGTATTCTCAGAAACTGCCTGAAGGGCAGATTATCGCGGAGTGCTCGCGGATGGTGACTGCTATAAGCCAAGAGAGAGTTTCTTTCGGCCGGTTTGCGATACAATTTGGTACATAGTGAGCCTGCCTGATGAAAAATGGTGACAACGAGAAAATCAATGGTATCACTGTGGGACTGGATAGTAAATTTGACATGTTGAGATTGTTGATTCAGCCAAGTGAAGAAACAGCTTAGAGTGTCTTGGTTCCCATTCCAGATTATTAAAATATCATCAATATACCTCATCCAGAGGCCGATGTGGTCTCTGAATGGGTTCAATTGATTAAGGACTGAATCGTCTTCAAAAGCTGCCATGTAAAGTATGGCTACATCCGGAGCGAAGGGAGCCCCCATCGCTACGCCGGATGTCTGAAGGTAGAATTTGTTGTCGAATAGGAAAAAACTGCGAGTCATCGCTATTTTTAGTAGGGCAACAATAAAATCTGAAGGAACTTGTACCGGTGCAGGGCGTTGTTGAAGGCATCTTGCAATCACTGTCAGCGCTTCTTGTTGTGGGATGCAGGTGTATAACGAGACCACATCACATGTAGCAAGTCTCTGGATTTGTGGATCATAAGGTATACTTTCCACAAGATTGATCGTGTGCATTGTGTCTCGTAGATACGATGGAGTGGATTCAGCCAGAGGTTTAAGGAAAAAGTCTATATATTTCCCTAGTGGTTCCAGGATGGACCCACATCCGGAGACGATGGGGCGGCCAGGTGGGTTAGTCGTGTTCTTGTGGATCTTCGGCAAGGTATACAGTGTTGCCAAGCGAGGATGTTTATTGTTCAAAAACAGAAATTCATTTTCGGACAGAACGCCTAAATCAAGACCAGCCTGGGTGACTTCCAGGATTTCAAGTGCAATGGAGTTGGTCGGATCAGACCTGAGTAGTTGATAGCATGAGTCATCTTGTAGTTGCCGTAGGATTTCAGCTTTGTAGGCGGATGAATCTTGCACTACAATAGCGCCCCCCTTGTCAGCAGGTTTGATCAGGACTAGTCGGTTATTTGCACGGCCATTTGCTCACAAAATATTTAAAAGAGAATATCATCCCTGTGGGTCTCCAGATTAAAATCGAACCGGCAATCTTCATCGAAGTCCCAAAATTTAAAGAAGGGTTTAGTCACATTTCCAACAATTGTTCGCTCCATTGGATGGTGCTTGGTGTTGAAACTGCTGCCGATCAAGTACAACAGATTTCCTCTGAAATCAGCGCATTAAAAGCTGAGATCGCTGCCGATCCCAATTTCGCAAGTGCCAAGGATACACTAACCAATTTGGAAGCCACATTGAAGGATTTTGACTTAACCACCCAGAATCGTAAACTTGAAAAGCTAGCCCGTGACATTCGGTTATATGACAAGAAAAAGACCTAACCATACCCACAAGACGACTACTACCGGCAAGATACTCAGGGTCGTTTTACCAACAGAGGTCGTGGATCCTACCGGGGAAGACGTAACTTCCAAACCTTCTCCGATTCATCTTACAGCTCCGAAGGCGAACAGGATCAAGCCGGTCACAACTATTCCTACCACTACCCAGATTACAACTATCCGCCTCAACAATTCTCTCCTTTTTTAGGACAAGGTCCTGGACCATGGCGACCCCCACGAGGCAGAGGCAACACCTGGCCCCGTGGCCAACAACAACGTGGTCCACAGCACAATCAGACCAATTGGGATGGCGGACGCGGCCAAACCCAGAAACAAGTTCACTTCCAACCCGAACAACACGGCGAGAGGGTGACACGGAACAAAACTTACCGCTGGTAGAAATCAATGATTCACTAAACCCAGTGGTGAACATATCTCAACAATCACTTACTAATGTTGAACTTCAAGTACTGAGCAAAGGACTGTCTTACGTTCCTACACACAAACCAGACAATTTCATTATACGAACGGAACTTTACAAATTCTTTCGAAAGATTCGATTAAAGTACTTTTTTCGCAACACTGCAGCACATTCTACGTCATCTGTAACAGGCTTTCGACCTCCTTCAACCTTTGTCCCATATGCTAGCAGCATGTCCAACCAGATCTTAGCATACGAAGCGGTGGTTTGGCGTGATGTCCAACGAGCCCTCCAGGACAGAACTTTCATAAGACACAATACCAGTAAACTTGAGAAGACAGCTTTACAGACATTAGCAAATAACCGACTAGTCGTGATCAAACCTGCTGACAAGGGGGGCGCTATTGTAGTGCAAGATTAATCCGCCTACAAAGCTGAAATCCTACGGCAACTACAAGATGACTCATGCTATCAACTACTCAGGTCTGATCCGACCAACTCCATTGCACTTGAAATCCTGGAAGTCACCCAGGCTGGTCTTGATTTAGGCGTTCTGTCCGAAAATGAATTTCTGTTTTTGAACAATAAACATCCTCGCTTGGCAACACTGTATACCTTGCCGAAGATCCACAAGAACACGACTAACCCACCTGGCCGCCCCATCGTCTCCGGATGTGGGTCCATCCTGGAACCACTAGGGAAATATATAGACTTTTTCCTTAAACCTCTGGCTGAATCCACTCCATCGTATCTACGAGACACAATGCACACGATCAATCTTGTGGAAAGTATACCTTATGATCCACAAATCCAGAGACTTGCTACATGTGATGTGGTCTCGTTATACACCTGCATCCCACAACAAGAAGCGCTGACAGTGATTGCAAGATGCCTTCAACAACGCCCTGCACCGGTACAAGTTCCTTCAGATTTTATTGTTGCCCTACTAAAAATAGCGATGACTCGCAATTTTTTCCTATTCGACAACAAATTCTACCTTCAGACATCCGGCGTAGCGATGGGGGCTCCCTTCGCTCCGGATGTAGCCATACTTTACATGGCAGCTTTTGAAGACGATTCAGTCCTTAATCAATTGAACCCATTCAGAGACCACATCGGCCTCTGGATGAGGTATATTGATGATATTTTAATAATCTGGAATGGGAACCAAGACACTCTAAGCTGTTTCTTCACTTGGCTGAATCAACAATCTCAACATGTCAAATTTACTATCCAGTCCCACAGTGATACCATTGATTTTCTCGATGTCACCATTTTTCATCAGGCAGGCTCACTATGTACCAAATTGTATCGCAAACCGGCCGAAAGAAACTCTCTCTTGGCTTATAGCAGTCACCATCCGCGAGCACTCCGCGATAATCTGCCCTTCGGGCAGTTTCTGAGAATACGGAGAAACTGCTCCAACAAAGATCATTATTTCTCCGAATCAGAGGAGCTTTCCTGTCGATTGCTCAGCCGTGGATACCCGAGACGTCTGATCAAGAAAGCTCGCAAACGTGCTTGGTTCTATCCTCGTGAAGAATTACTATCACCGCAAGACAAAATCAACCAGCAAGACAATCGCATTGTTTGTGTCACCACCTTTAATACCAAAAGCAATAAGATCAAACGTATCATTAACCAGCACTGGCATTTGGTATCCGATGATATCCAACAACCTGAGACACCACTGCATGCTTTCAAGAAGGCGAAGAGCATAAAGGACCATGTGGTATGCTCTTTCCTATCTTCAGAGACTCAACCCACCATTACTTCTCTGTGGAACTTGCCACCCGTCACTGGTCATTTTAAATGTGGGAACTGTAAAGCCTGTGACTCTGTAATCCAAACTAAGGAATTCCAACATCACCATCTCACAATCAAGCTTAAATCTTTCAGCAATTGCAATTCGAACAACATCATTTATGCCATCGTTTGCCCATGTCAAAAAATCTACATTGGCCAAACACAACAAAAAGTTAAAGTCTGCATTTTACAACACATGAGCCGGATCCGTTGTGAGACCCCTGGTGCACCACTTGTGGACCATTTCAAATTGAACTCTCATCTCCCTGAAAGTCTACGATGGGTTGTCATTGAAAAAGCAACTTTGGGACCACGAGGTGGGAATATCGCAGACATTCTCAACACCCGTGAACTTAAATGGATCTATTTTTTCGACTCGATCGCTACTGGCCTTAACGAACATGATAGTTCATTTTCCCAATTAGCTACCCTGCCATGATGAAATGTATATTCAGCTTAGCATGTCAAATTCTCAACATGATCCTTTTGGGGGCGGTGTTTGATCACCAGGATATCTGGATTCCCAATGTTACTGCTCTAACATCCCCCTTTTTCCTCCTTATCATGAAATATGATTAATGATTGAATGACATGTAGACCAATATGACTTTACAATGTGCTTTACCCTCATGTTAGAGAGGTACGCCATGCTAATTAACTTTTGTTGTTTGATGGATCTCCCATCTGACTCTACGTTTTTCAAGCATCACTATAACATCTACGCTCTCTGAATCGGTCTTGTAATTTGTTAGCAATTGTCAAGGTTATCAAGCGTGTTTCAGTATTAATGCCTATGAATCGCCAACATTATCAAGCGTGTCTTATAGTGATTGGCTAAGAACCAGTTGGCATGACCTTCTATCTTGGTACTAATTAATCATATGCTGTCATTTTTTCAGGCTTTGAAATGCGCAATGTGCTTTACCCTCATGTCAGAGAGGTACGCCATGCCGACTATATGAAAAATTCCCCGTGATGTGTCAAAAACTGTACTTATAATTTAGCACTTTCTTTATATTACTCACGCGCTCTATATTGACTTTTTAAACAAATTGTATACATGACTGTTACCAATGTGTGAGGATACTTCCTTGACTTTTTTGATATTAAGTCTTTTCTCGAGTTTCATTGCTCGCTGGTACACCATGTGACACCGTCACCATGGTTATTTGAGTATTCAGGAAGCGGAGCTCGCGTTACACTCTCCCGTACCGAGCGGCTCGATTAACTCAATCCCAGTAAGTAACACTCCATCCCGGTCAGTAATCGTTTAGCGTTTACCCTCGAACTGCGGCTCAGTTTTCTCCTATCTTGACCCACTAGATTAACTATGGATTCAATCCCCATGACGTCCCACACTTGACCAGCACCGAGCGAGTGCTTTGCTCAACGATCGGTAAGCCTTGCTAATTGTTCAAAAATTAACATTACCGTATCGTGTTTGCCTAGCTCCTCAGTAAGTTCATGATTTTTATCCAGATGCCGCCTGACTTCGACGACGCCATTATCAATCATTGACCCCTTGGAGGACTTCCAACCTGGCGGTATGTTGCCTCCATTGTTATGTTACTTTATATCCTGACGTGCCGGTTAACTCAGTCACCTACTCTGCCACGTCAGGAGTGTGCTATGTCTTACCTCCATGATCCGTGCCCTATTTTGAATCTTGATACTCGAGTCTTTAAACTGTTTAAGTAACACAATACTGTCCTTCATTTCATTTTATAGATGCGGTCCATACCAATGTAATTCTTATAGTAACTATCCCACATTACTGTGTCCAAAGCGACTTTTTTAGCTCCTCCATGTTTGGATACTTCACTCCAGTAAAAGCCTTAACTAGGTTCCCAAATTACTAGTGTTTCACCTCTATCTACCAATGTGATTATCTAAGAGGCAGGAGTTGTACCCCTCTAATTTTAGTTTACTCTACCTTTATACATTAGGTTACTTGCCCCAACTCCTTGGTCTTGATGAAGACCCCACAGCAAGGATTTCAACCTTCCCTGCATTGATAAGAGGGTCGAAACGTCGACTGTTTTGCTTCTTGTGGCAATTCCATGCCTGAACTATGTATATCTAGTATACCATGTGGAATATGTCTTTCATAATTTTGGTCATTATTAGCCTTTTTGGCATTTGCTCTTAAACGAATTACAGCTAAACGTATTTTCAATTGTTTGTTTTTATTGTCACTCAATCCCGTCACTACCTTATCCTCACCTCTATCACTTCCCTCCTCCCTTCCGGGGCACTGCGTAACCTTGAATACAGTTGTCTATTTGTCTTTTGTATTCATTACATTTGATCCCTCAGTGAATAAAACTCTGTGGATCTAACGTGTGTTTTTTGATTAATCCATTGAATTTTGAAAATTGTATCAATTGTGTTTTTTTGCCCAACACTGGGACACCCTCCTTTTTGTAACTATTCAACCCAGGTCCCAGTGACTATGATTGGGTAACCCACCTATATATAAACAAGTTCCTTGATATAGGCAGGTGCTTGCCCATAAATTGCCTTATGGGCCGTGCAAAGGCTTTTAAACTCTGCCCTTTGCCTAATAGGAAGCCAATGGAGGTTCTGTAGCAAGAGGGAAACATGGGATCTTCTTGGGAGTCTGAAGATGAGTCGTGCAGCATCGTTCAGAACAACCTGCAGTCTATTGGTCAGATTTTTTGGTAGACCTAAATAAAGAGCATTCCCGTAGTCCAGCCTCGAGATAATTGTAGCCGAAACTACAGTGCGAAGCATGGATGTGGAGAGAAGGGGGGCTAGTTTGCGCAGTTGTCTGATTAGACCGATAAGTATCCGATACAGGCAAGGGCCCAAAACGTATGGAGGCAACGTCAAAATTGCCTATCACAAAAAAACCTGGTTTTGCAAGGGGTCACCTGGATTTTTGGTCCCGTGCTCGGCGGCCAGCTAGGGAAACCTACCAAACCCATACATTTCTGAAAACTAGTCACCCGAGGGATTCCAGGGAGGTATGGCTTGCATGGATCCCCCAACGTTTTCTTATACAGAATCCCCTGCAAACCTCAAATTTAGCTTAAAAAATCACTTTTTCCACACAATTTTGTGTGGGAAAGTTGCGGCATCACTGGGCTGACACGAATTTCCTACCACCCTGTGTTCCCCCAGGACTCCAGATAAAAATGGTGCCTCACTCATATAGGAGGCACAAGAACCCGTGGTAGGCAAGGGCCCAAAACCTATTGAGACAACATCAAAATTGCCTATCACAAAACGACCTGGTTTTGCAAGGGGGGGTCACCAGGATTTTTGGCCCCGTGCTCGGCGGCCAGCTAGGAAAATCTACCAAACCCACACATTTCTGAAAACTAGACACCCGGGGGATTCCAGGGTTTTGCACATCACTGAATACTTTGACTTCTTCTGCCATCATAAGCTTTGCAGCCATCACTGGAAATTGGACTGATGTCAAAGACATTAGCACTTCTGCAACACTTCACACCAATCCAGCTTCTCCCACACCTGAAGGCAGACTCACAAAGGGGGAGATTTCAGCATCCTCCTCAACAAGCTCATCATGACAGGCCTTGCTTGGCACCTAGTACTCCTCTGTCCTCCTTTAAATATCAGTAAACACTCCTATCAAGTTTAATGTCCAGGCCCTTTACTGTCTTCCAGGTGCTATGTTCCTACATTGAAGACCTTCACAATGTCCTAGAATTGATAGAATTCTGCATTCCACATAAATCTAGTCAACTTCCTTTCTACCCCAAAATACTTGAATGCCTCAGCGTCAACTGTCAGACTCTATCAATTCAAACAATCTGATCAATGCCATCCAATCAGGCCCTTGAACTCTCCACTCCTGGTTATTTGGAACTGAGGGGCATATTTACAAGCCCATTGCACCACTGGTGTGCCACTTTCATTGACACACTTGCGGCACATTGTGTCTGCCCATTTTTACCAGGCTCGTAAAGTCACATTGCATGGCTTTTCATGGCATTGTAAATATGGCCCCCTTTCACGCATGACAGGAGTGTTCCATGGGTGTTACTGTGGGTGTTACCACATAACTTTCATGGAACCTGAGAGATTCCCAGATTTTCAAGGTTTTGTAAACCTGGGAATGCATCAGATTCCTATGCCTCACCGGGGGAGGCATAAAGGAAGTGCAACGTGGCATTTATGGACTTAACATCGGCGTTCGATCGTGCCAACAGATCTAAATTGTGGGCAATTCTTTTGGATCTGGGGCTGGAAGCAGATCTGGTGGACTTTCTACACTCCGTACATAACAACACCACTGCAGCAGTGAGAT
The DNA here is from genome assembly GCF_964261635.1 of Lissotriton helveticus. Classification (NCBI taxonomy): domain Eukaryota; kingdom Metazoa; phylum Chordata; class Amphibia; order Caudata; family Salamandridae; genus Lissotriton; species Lissotriton helveticus. The sequence continues at coordinate 282,833,039 of NC_136071.1, forward strand.
ATAATGAGGATGGCTGCATGTCAGCCTCCTTGGAAGTCAGGAGAGAGGTTAGGCAGGGCTGTGATCTGGTCCCCCTGCTGTTTACACTTTATGTTAACAAGATCGAGGATGCTCTCTCGACTACTAACAAAGATATTCAGAGAGCTGGCTCTAAACTTATTCCGGCACTTTTATATGCAGACAACGCAGAGTTGTTTGCTACGACTGCTGTAGGTCTCCAAAGATTCTTAAGTGTTTTTATAGATTTTATGGATTCACTTGATCTTGCCACCAATTTTACTAAATCCCATACCATGACAATTGGCACCCACAAGGCCATCAGGCTTAAGTTTTTCTGCGGGATGGCAGAGCTAACTAAAGTCTCAACTTTTCCTTATCTATGTGTACTGCTTGATGATCGTGGGTCATGGGTTGCACAAAGAATACACAAAAAGAATGTCCTGGCAAAGGCAGTGGGGGCAACCATGGACTTCACAAAAAGACAAGGGACAAAGTCTGTACCTGCTCTATTAAAGGTGTACAGAGTAAAATGTATCCCTATGGCCACTTATGGATGTGATGTGTGGGGGTACAAGGATGTGAGAGACATACAGACGGTGGAGAACAAATGTATGTGCAGGCTTCTTGCTGTCCCTCCCTGCATTCCAGGCTTCATGTTGCATGAAGAGCTTAGCATGGGTTACATTTCTGACCTTATTGCCTTATCGTTGCGTTGGTTGAGAATCTTTTCCTGCCCAGCTTCCACCCTAAATCAAATCGTTATAGTGGATTGCACTGCACTTGAGGGGGCGTTGCACATTTCCTGGCTAAAGTATATTATGTAATTGTCAAAGTGGCTAAGTTGCCCTGACTTGTATACCAACTCCAGGCCTCTATGCCTAGTAGACATTAAGAGCATGAAACATCTGTTCATGACAAGAAGGCAGGGGGGAAGGGAGGGCTGGAAACTTGCTAAGCCCACAGTGAGAAATACTGAGTTTGAGTCCACATATACAGCCACTTTTGTCACTAGTTACCAATGTACAGCATCGCTTTGTGTTAACCAGATTCAGATTGAATTTCATTCACTGGTTATTATCCTTTCCTAAAGACTTCACGAAGCCTGCTGCTCTGAAGCCATGTCCATGTGACAATTTCTCTGAACAGGACACCTTACATTTTCCGTTTTTTTGTGACTTTTTTGCCCATTTGCATAAAAAAATTATTCTCCCGCTTCTCAGATCATGTTGATTTGTTCAAGTAAGGCCTGCACTAGTATATTTACAAATGCTCTCCTCCCCTAAGGTTTGTTTTGGTGTGGCAAGCTTCTTTAGAGGGTCCATGAGACAAAGGAAGAAGATGCATAGCCAGGCTGAACCCTAGCCACTGCGTTCTGTGAAATGTCTATGTTTATTTCTAGTGCTTGGTATGGCTTGACTATGCGGTGTGCCTACTCCTTCAAAACACTATCAGTCATGCACTTTATTTGTCGAATGTTATACTTCGAGCTGTAATTTGTATTTGTTTTTATAGAATGACTTTTTATATTCTTAATTGTTTGCACATAGTCTTATACTGATTTACTTGGGTCTTATGGATTCTTTATGTATGTATGGTAATCTTTTTTGCTATTGTATGTACACATGTTTTTATCTGTGTGCTTTTATGACCTTTGGTGGCCGAATAAAGAATCTTTGACTGACTGACTATTTGAGTGTAAATTTCTACACAAATGTAGTTTCTCAAAGATAGACTTGTTAATTATACAACATAAAAGTGTAGTTTTTTGGAGTTGTGAGAAGTGCCATTTTCGATGATTGGAAGCCCAAGACGCCTTTGCTGCTGAAACTACATCTCACAATTGTAATTAGGGATGATTTTAAGTTAAGCCCACTTGCTCGAGGTCTTGAAATGCAAAGTAGGCTGTTGCCTTTGGAATCTGGAATACAGCTGCATGGTGTTAATGAAAACGGTCTCAGTTACAGCCTGTTTCTACACTCATTTCGTTCGAATATATTATCAACATCGAAGAAAACATATTTTGCTGATTCTTTCATCTTCTTATTGCTAAATTAATATTTAACTTTCTCCTGGGTATACAAACTCGTAGCAGAATATATCTGCAGCATCCAAATGACTTAAACAAGGGACAAAGCATTTCCGTTTGAAAATATCTCCAGGGAAATAGCATATTTTAAATTCACGACTGCGTTTTTTAAATCTAATAATATTACCACAGGATTATATGAACAGATTTCAGATGAGTTATATTTTACAAACGTACTTTTGCCTGAAAGATACATTTGCAAATACCAGTATCCCACAGCATTGATCTTTTTCAATGACGGGGGAAAAAATTGTGTCATCGTCTATTCTGAAGATTATTGTCAATGAGGGGAATAGCTTCCATTGGTACAGCAGGTGCAGTGGCACCGGGGCCCAGATGTACTGAACCCTGAATTTTACCATATTCCACAGTTCAAAAAGTGCAAAGGGAGCCCATTTTCCCTCCTTGCCTAAGGGCCCTTGCCACACTGGCTACGTAGTGGCGGCTGGCACAGGTAAGAGTGGTGAGTGGTTAGGTGAGGCGGGGGCAGGGCAGCGTTTGGTGGTTGAAGTCAACAGACAACAGGATAGATATTACATTTTTAAAAACCACTTACCTTGCGCTCACCTCATCGCTGAGTCGGCAATGAGGGGAGTGCAGGGTAAGTGTTTTTTTTAATTGTTTATTTAATATTACCTATTCAGTCATCAGTTGCGAGTAGCAATTAAGGAATACCTCTAAGGGGAAAGGGGTTGGCCTAACGGCTAAGGTGCTCGACCTCGGACCTGGGGAACTTGTTTCGAGTCTCGGTAACGACGCCAAAAACCCCCTGTGATTCTGGGCAAATCACTTAATCTCCCCGTGCCTAAAATGAAAGTGTGTCCTCATGTAACGTAACTGGTGCTATGTAAAGCGCTCTGATAACTGATTCGGTTCGGTTCAAGTTCGCGCTATATAAAACTCTGCAGCAATACCTCCCCATTCCTTCCTATGGGCCTAGAGGCCCATAGGAATGAATGGGAGGACAACCTAAATTTGCGATTCTCAATTAGAGAATCGCAAATTGAGATTGCAATTTCAAGGGTGCCAGGGTGTCAAAAGGACACCCTATTGCACCCCTGAAATCTGCATATGGGTATATCTTACACACACACATGCCCTAAGGGCATGTGTGTGTGTAAAATGGAACTTTGAAAAATGCACTTTAGTGCATTTTTCAAAGTTTTTGCAAATTACCATGAAGTTCAACTTCATGGTAATTTGCCACCCCTATTAGCGAAATTTGCTATTTTTTTTAACTTTTATGCATTGCATTTGAGGAGTCTCATTTTGAGATTCCTTAAATGCAAGTAATCGCAATTTTGTGATTTCTAAAATTGCGATTTTTGCATTTGGGATGATGCATCCCAAATGCAAAAATACCGGTCGCAAAGGGGCAGATTCTGAGAATCTGCCCCTTTACGAGCGGATTTTACCTTGATGCATCTATGCAAATATAATTAGATAGAGAATTGCAGCCCCCGAGATATAGAGTTCATAGTATGCTCAATTAAATGGCAACCAATGACCCAATACAGTTCTATAGAGTAGTTAGTGTTTCTTTCTGCCTCAGAAAGGATCTGTATGGTTCTCAACTGTCCTTAGGGAGAGTCTTAGGGTGCAGAATGTTGCTGTGTTCACCCATTGCTACACTGCAATACTCTAAATCCTAAATCCAAGCAGCATGCATGGGCGCCTTGGGACTCATCCGCATTATAGCCACCTTCTTCTTAGCCACGAATAATGCCATGGAGACACACTTAAAGATCATTTTAGGAATAACATTGGTGACACCTCGCAATACTAGGATAGTGGCTGGTATATTGCTACCTCTACCACTGTACTCAAAGAATGGAATATACGGTTAAAGTATTGTGCCGTTTAAGGTCATGACCATGCAGTGTGCAGGAAAGCATCGTTTGATTCTTTAAATTTTTTAGACTACTCAGAATTTCCCTGAGAGAACCTAGCCATTCATTCCGGAGTTTTTATTTCAGGCGGCTGATCAGATTTAAAAAAAAAATACTTTATTCAGACAATCAAGTCTGTTAAAGTGCCGGCAACATGAGTTTAAAAGTGTGCAAGTAGGCATAAATGGATGGCAACCCTCAGTATGCATACCCCTATAAAATGCAAGTGGCTTTTCCCGTGGACATGCATATCATGAATCAACTTCAACATAATCATTTTAAGCAATACAACAATTTTAGACTGAAATTTCTGAGGGTAATTATAGGATGTGTTTGCATCTCGCAGCGTTTCCATTAAAGAAAAATCAGGCTGGAATGCTAGATCTGGTGTAGACCTAATATGATGAAAGGTAGTGTGCTTTGTTCTTTAAGGACAAAATACTGAACTTAGGGCCATATGTATCGAGCAAAATTGCGATCGCAATTTTGCTAAATGGTATGTATGAAGGCAAATCTGCGTGCAAAATAAAGAATCGCAACATTTGCGATTCCTTATTTTGAGATTGCATTTAAGGAATCGCAAATTTTGCGATTCCTTAAATGCAATGTAAGAAGCACAAAAAAGTGCAATTTGCCATTAAGGAATCGCAAATTACCATCAACTTCAAGTTGGTGGTAATTTGCTTCTTTTTTTTTTAAATGCACTTTTTTACATTTTTCAAAGTGCCATGTGGCGCACATTCATGCCCATAGGGCATCTATGTGTGCCACATGTGCCCACATGCACATTTCAGGGGTGGAACAGGGTGTCCTTTTGACACCCTGGCACCCTTGAAATTGCATATTTAATTTGCGATGCTCTAATTCAGAATCCCAAATTGAGAATGTCTTCCCATTCATGAATGGGGAGGTATTCCTTAATTGTGAATTGCAATTTGTGATTCGCAATTAAGGAATATGTAGGATTCGCAAAATTATTTACAAATCCTACATACATAGCATATTGCGATTCTCAAATAGCGATTCTCTAAAAATCTCTATTTGAGAATCGCAAAACCTAAGTTTGATACATATGGCCCTTAGTGAAAACTTTACAATAGAAGTGCATTTCACAATTTGTTAATTCCTACTGAGCTAGGGGACCATAGAAAATGTCAAAACTGGCTCTAATTTGTGAAAGCTTGATTGTAAGAATTAATTAAAATTGCCACAATATGAAATACTGTAACAGATGGAATTCGTTGGAATGAGAACTTCTCAAGGATCGTTGATCAGTGTCCCGACTGTAAAATTGAGTCCTGCTTTATGCAAGTAAGAGGCGTGAGACCTGTGAGAGTAAAATAAATAAATAAATAAACTTATAGCAGTTTGCTCTGCATAGAAAAATTGGGATTCAAGTGGTGCTTGTTGGAAAAGTGCGTTGTGCAGGTGGCAGTGCTGTGCAAATGAAGACTAGAGCACAAGTACTGTGTACCAGCCAGAGATTCAAATCTAGTACAGGGTTTTAACCCCTTCACTGCTGGCAGGATTCCATGCTGTGCTGGGGGGAGGGGGGGCACGCACAGCGCCCCTGTGCTCATGACGAGCTCAGCTCGTCATGAGCCACGGTTCTCGTGTGCGCATGACGAGCTGAGCTCGTCACGGCCACGCCCGTTTCAATAGAATTATCCCCACGTGTGACCGTTCTAGCGGCCGTGACGAGCTCGGCTCGTCATGAGCACACGAGAACCGTGGCTCATGACGAGCTCAGCTAGTCATGAGCGTGGGAGGGGTTAAAGGGCAAGGTACTCCTGCCCAGTACCTGGTGAAGGCCAGCGGTCACTGCTGCGTAAGCTGTGCAGACCGGTAAGGTACTTCCTCTAAGGCCTGGTCATCTCCCTGTAGATATTTTACTGTTCGGGTGATTGCACAAGGGGCCCCAGAATTTGAACGCTATTATTGCTTGCCTGCAGGATCCCATCCCGGTCTGGTTCCAGAATACCCTGAGCCAACGACAGCACAAGTTTAGAGTGGACTTGCAGAGGCAAAAGGTGTGGAAAGCACCTTCTTTTGGTTGGTCACACACCCTGCAGGGAACTTCTCCAGATGCCTCTAGCCAGGGTGCTGCATGCGTATTGGTAGGGAGTAAACCAAGTTGATGTTTTAGGAAGGCTCCTTTGATCCTGCTGCTGAGGGCTTCTCCCAAGTATGGTTGGGATTGAGCAGTGTGTAACTGTTTAGGACCATCCATGCATGGGCGCGGCTCTCCAGAGAAGCCTTGCCCTCTAGGGATGAAATTTGTTTCAACATTTTGCTGGCTGTCCTTTGAAACAACTCAATGGTGGCATTGTGGACCATAAGTGAGCTAGCACGAGCGGTTCAATGGAATTTGTAAGGCATTTCCCAGCTGCTGAACGGGGTTCGTTGATTTAGAGCAAGGTGTTGTAATTCATGGTACTCCTTTCGGCTGACTGGATTCTGTAGCACAAGGTGAGGAAAGCTGCTCTTCTGGCTAACGTTTGTTTGACTAGACCAAGTTTTAGCCTGAACTGGGCAGCTAAGGTATATCTGGGTGGTTGGAATATTCTCCTGTAGATTTTAATACCAGTATTATCCAGAGTAGTTGAGGCCCTCCCTAAGACGGCTTTGATTCCGTATGCCATAGTTGGAACAAACTTCGCCCTGGCTACTTCCAAGATGAGGCTGAACGATGGCCCATTCAGGTTCCTGAAGAGAATGGTGAGGTCCCCTGACAGGGCAAATCTTTTCCTTTCTATTTTCTTCCGGTATAGTTTGAAGTGTCCTTTGTTGTTCAATATTAGATCAAGGTATTTATATTCAGTAACTTCTTTGACCTTTGTGGAATCGAGGAATCAGCACATTTTACTGCCCGTTCTTCTGGAGCAGTTCATGATTTTGGTGTTCTGGTGCTGATTATTAGACGGCTTTTTTACGAGTAATCGTGGGTGGCATTCAGAAGATGCTGCATCCCCACTTTGGTACAGCTGAGCAAAACCATATCATCAGCATACAGCCGATTTGAAAGTGGGATAGTGCCGAGTTTCAGGGCGTGAGAATTTATCGATGCGATCGCTGGAGATAGGTCTGCCAGGAATAGATTAAAAAGTGACGGGCCAAGACACACCCCTGCTTAAGCCCCCAGGATTTTGAGATAGCTCTAGAAAGATTTGCCCCATTTCCCAGCTTTATCCTGACTCAAGTGTCTGTGTAGAGATTTTCGATTGCTCTTTGAAGCATTGGTGGTACACCCCAATTGTTCCATGCAGATTTCTATGACACAGTCAAAGGAGGCTTTATAATTTATGAACATAAAAAGATTGATTGGTTGGTTGATTTTGAGACTTCAAGTAGCAGGGTCAGTGCCATGCTGTTTGTCAGAGTTCCAGTTCTTTTTAGAAACCTGCCTGATTGATCAGCATGATTGAAATGGTGTTAGCCCAGTCAAGGAATTGCTCCAGTAGAACGCTTGTGTAGTACTTTGCCTCATTTTTTTTTATAGTCCTCATATCACCATTACTGCAAAGTCAGGCCCCTTCTATGAACACTTTCCAGCCCTCGGCCTGCAGTTAGGCTGGCACTTGCCAGGCCAGTCTAAACCAGGAACCTGGTTCCTGACTGTGCCCAGTTGTACTCATACGACCGCTCATTAGATTACTGCTTCAACGCTCATACCACTGCACATTATGAAGTAAGCCCAGATCTTATTTTTTTTAACCCCCTTGCGTCTACAGTCCATGTCCATTCAACAGTTATATCTCACTGCTTAAAGCCAATCCACCATTCTTGAGGGTAATGGGTCTGTCCAACGTTTACAAATCTCCCTCCCAGCTAAAAGCATCGAGTAAAGCGATAAGGCCTGCTGTGGCTCTGAACTGGAGTTGTCTAGGAGAGATGTCCTGGAGAAACTGGAATTAGGCTTAGCATTATATTCTTCACCTCATTATTGATGAGGGCTCTCAGTCTTTATTTTTTGAGTATTGACTTGTCGCCGTCTTTAAAGATTGGTGAAATTACAGACCCTTTCCAGGAGACTGGGATTGTAGCACCTGACAGAGTGTAGATGAAAAGGGGGGCCATGTATACAGCCGATTTGCTGGGTTGGTCTTATAGATGGCCTGGGGGATTCCGTTTGGGCCTGGAACACCTGTGAGTCTGCCTTTGGTTACCTGTCTGTCAGGCAGTTGATGAATGTAAAGGGTAATAATATGTGTATGTCATTAAATGGGATATTCTTTTCTTTTTTAAATGTTTTGATTTGGTTTTGTATCTTAAAGGATTCAGCAATTTTGCTTAGAAAGACCACGTTGCATATGACAATAAAATTGATAGCATCAAAAAGATATGAACAGTATCATGAACAATAAACACTACCTTTCTCCGACCCCCCAACCCCCAACCCAACCACTTTCAGCCGATTTACTATCACAGTACAAAGAAAATGCACATGCTATTACTGCATTCATGCTCATGTCCTGCAACACCCACTCACAGTTAGGTTGCTCTCTATCGCTCCATGTTGTCGTACAGGAGATCTAGGGAATAATAGGTTAGCCAACCACCACCGACCTTTCGAAACATGCAGGGGCAGCCCCTACTGGCACAGGTAACCTTTTCCGCCATCATTTACATGTCCATACCGCTTTTCTATTCCTATAGGGTTGAGCACTACCCGGCTCCCCATTATCGAGCCATTTCTCTTTTCACCACCACCAGTCATGGGTTACAAAGCAAGAGCTTAAATCTAGGAAGGTCAACATCATTGGGATCCCCAGGAGGATGAATTTGGGTTAGAGCAGAATAGGTTCACCCAGGAGCTTGCCTAATTCCAGTGATTGCCTTTCAGTAACCCTGCATATTTGGGTAGTCCCATATTGTGTGCAAGAAGGTACTCTCACCCATTCTGCAAGGTAGGCCACGAGGGTGTTGTGCACTTCTCGTCACATGTTATATACTTCTATCATAAGACACCCTGTGGAGGATTTTAAAATTGGCTTAGATGAAACATGAATCGTGTCATTACCGGGTGTGGGTGGGACCCTGACGCCGGTCTACCTCCCAAGGCACGATGTACCCACTGAATGATGAAACAGGCAGAGATCTTGTCCTGTGGGCTTATTCATTGGAGCCAGGTATCAAGGAACCACATAATTTTGGAGCCCTCCACTCCTTCAGGGAAACCCATTGTCTGTCCACCACAGCACATCCTTAGTTGTTGTGCGAGTCTCCGCTGCTTCTCTACAAAATTTTCGATCGTGTCCTCTAGTTCTGAGATCCTACTTTCAGTGGCGGAACCCTCTCTGTGACATTGCAGAGGTCTTGGCATAGGAGGGACACCTCTAACCGAAACTCACCTTATCCGGCATGGGTTGTTGGAGTTCCTCTGGTGGAGGGTTAATGGTGTTGGTGTAGTGATCCATTTTCCCTTGAAGCTGGGATTTGGGTTACTTGTCCTTTGACATTGTTTGCTTGCTTGGTCACGTAAAAAAATGTCCCACTATATAGGGCAGAGACACAAGCCCAGGAGGATTATGACAGGCACCGCAAAGTTCACAGCACCCACTCACCTGAGAAGGTGTCCACAGTATATATATATATATATATATATATATATATATATATATATATATATATATATATATATATATATATATATATATATATATATATATATATATATATATATATATATTCACTTCCCTCCTTCAGAGAAAGAGGCACACTGACTCTGGCTGGATTGCTGTAAATTCGTTTAATATGTGGAACAGCACGAGGGCATTAGGCGTCCTTTTCCCAACGTTTCTGCTTCTGCAAGCCTTGATCACGGGAGGAGTCTCTGACTTTCAAATGACCCACGTGATTCTTTTAATCACCGCAGGCCGTATTCTTTTGCAGAGAGCGCAAGGGGAAATAAAGTGACATTTTTAAGGGGAGCGCTTCAGTATGCGTGTAACTTTCCTCTTTTCTTGTCTGTCCCCAAGCGCTGTAACATAGTCAGCCCAATTGCACAGTTCGTTTTTTCATTTCTCCACTCACTTTGGAATTACAGCCCAGCACGCAGCATCCAGAAATCTTTCCTTCAGCTCCCAACTCCAGTCTGCGGAGAGTTGGGAGCTGAAGGAAAGATTTCTGGATGCTGCGTGCAATTTGTGTTTGGATATATATATATATATATATATATATATATATATATATATATATATATTCACTGAAAAAACCATAGGTTATAGACCATATATAGTTAGGAATTAGCATTTAAAAAACCTTATTTTACTCACACAAAACCATTGAAATTCCATATATAGTTAGTTGCACTAACTATATATCGCGCACCCGCAATCCACTGCTGATCATGTCACATATTACATCATTCATGACATGGTCAGTGACATCACTGATGACATCACTGATGACATCTCAAATGACATCACTGATGACATCACTGATGACAACATCCAGTGACTGTATGTTTCTGTAAAGTTAAAATATGTCTTACATATTGAAGAATGAGTGGATGTATAAGTGTCTGGATGAAGGATTTAGTAGGTGCATGACTGACTGTATGAGTGAGTGATTAAATGTGTCTCACTGAGTGCATGGGTTAGTGACTAAACTGTTTTAATTTGTGCATCATTATGTCTGTTGTTCTGTAAACTGCTGCATGTGTTGATCAGTAGCTATATGAGTAACTAAATGGGTTATTGATTGGTTGCCCAAGTATTTGTATGGGAGACTGAGTGTGTGTGTGGGTGGCTGGGAGGTGTATGACTCTCTGCATAGATGTGTGAGCAGTTGATTGACTAGATGTATGGGTTCAAAAGTGCATGTGGAAACAGCTGTATGGGCGGTTGACTGTGTGCATGAGTGTATTGGTGAGTGAATGGATATCTCAGTGCTACATGTCAAAGTAAGTACATATGTAAAACACAGTACATGTGAGAGTTGACATATATAAATAACTGTGCATAAGAGCCAGTGAATGTGTGAGTGGCTGTATGGATCATTGTGAACTTGTATCCAGGATTGTATAAGTGAGTAAATATGTTTTAGTATATGTTTGAATAAGTAAGGTGTGTATAACTGTATAGTTGAGGAAATGGAGGTGTGATTGATTCTTTGCATGACTGACTAAGTGTCTGAGTAACTCCATGGATGAGTGACAGTCTATGAGTGTCTGTTTACACTGAGTGTATCTAAGGTTATATTAGAGTCTGAAGAGGTTCATCGTATTATCACATGAATGATGTCATCAGTGATGTGATCAGTAATGTCAAATGAGATGTCATCAGTGATGTCATCAGTGATGTCATTTGAGATGTTATCAGTGATGTCATTTGAGATGTCATCAGTGATGTCATCAGTGATGTCATTTGAGATGTCATCAGTGATGTCATCAGTGATGTCACTGACCATGTCATGAATGATGTAATATGTGACATGATCAGCAGTGGATTGCGGGTGCGCGATATATAGTTAGTGCAACTAACTATATATGGAATTTCAATGGTTTTGTGTGAGTAAAATAAGGTTTTTTAAATGCTAATTCCTAACTATATATGGTCTATAACCTATGGTTTTTTCAGTGAATTTTCAAGGTTTTGTAAATGCTAATTCCTAACTATATATGGTCTATAACCTATGGTTTTTTCAGTGAATTTCAATGGTTTTTTAATAGCAAATATCATAAGCTGTCGAATGTCAAGTACGTGGTAAGTGAAAACATTTTCGTGTTTATGCACACTGATCTGCTTTGAATGGTGCCCCCCCCCTCATTTCTATTAGGAGTACTCTCTCTTTGCACATAGTGAAGAGTAGTTAACGCAGGCCTTTGCCCCCATTGTAATATGTCGTGCCTGCTTCTCTCTCCATTTGATTGATTGTTATCCAAGTATTTACTGTTTTAGAATTGGTTCTCTTTGGTTCATTCTCTATTTACAAACAAACACAGAGTCGCAATACTCTGTTTAGTCTTTGCAGATAACGAAAAATCGTGTAAAAAAAAAAAGAAAAGGAATCGAGCAAAATCAGTAGGCCACTAATGGGATCTCTTTTTGACCTCGCTAAAATAGAAACATTAGGAACAACCCCTCATGACAAATACAAAACTAGTGAGATGAACTGAACTCCACACAATGATGGCTGCAAAACAGCTCGGCTCCGCCACCCACCCCGCCCAAAATAACGATAAAGAGCGGCTGCCATGATTGGTTGCGGAATGGCCACGACGGAGCTACGAAATGGTGCTGCTCTCATGCTAACCCCAGCTTCAGTCTGAAACATCCAGAAACACTGTAGACTACCAATTCGATCAGTTCCGGTAGCGCCCCAATGTAACCCGGTAGAGAAGAACTAGCCCTCCCCTCTTTGACTGATGGTTCTTGTTGCCTGTCCCTTCTGTTGTCATTTAACAGAACTATTTAGCCTGCTGAAAGGGGTTAGGTTCCGACCGCTGGTTGGTGGAGACATTTTGACTATATTCTGGACCTGCGTTGTCGCGTAATGCGTCATATGACGCGCCGCGTTAGCGCATCCGGAAGTCATCCGGGGCGCGCAGCGCGTAACGTAAGCATAACAAGTCACTTTTCATTAGTTCATTTTACTTTTCTTATTCTAATGATGAAAGGCTTGGTCATATGACCTAAAAATTACGCTTTTTATTACTTCCGAACATTATTTTTTCTTAAATATATGTTATAATGTTCCAGGCTAATGTACTTTCCCGGAAAATTTACAACTGTCCTGCAAGTAAAATATATTCTTTTTTCGAGAAAAAGAGCGTTTCTTCGTCCCATGACGGAGCCGTTGAGCAAAAGAGGGTCGACCTGCTGTCTTAGTCGCCGATACGCCTGAATATGAGATTCTTATCGATCACTTTATGTTGCAGGAGTAGAAAACACAACAGCCCTTGACCATTTATCTTTACTGCGTTCCTTCGTATTATACCTTTTACCCTTCATGTAATTGGTCTGCTTTATTTCACTTGCCTTTTAATGATTCTAAAACAGTGACTATTATTAAAAACTTTACCAATGTATATACTACTACCATGTTTTCTTTTAAAAACCTTTATTGTGAAAATTTCATTATACAAATACGAGCCTATAACCACGTGGGCCGGCCACGGAGCAAACTGTAATCGTATATGATGAGTAGACATTTACACTGTAGAGGAACGTAACGGGCGGGCCATTAGGTTGCAAGAACTAAGGTGTCTAACAGTTACGGAATCGGTGGAGGTACATTTTATAATTAAAATACGACAGGGCCAGTTACAATAAAATTATCTACATATACATTTGCGGGCAAGTACCATGGGTGACGTTAATTCGAACTTTCAATAGTGCAGTAATCAATAACACATCAGAACTTAATATCAATAGGGATGTCGAAATATTCAATCAATTCTCGTCCCCGCCCGCCATGTGCTTCAAAACTGCATACGTATCTCGTGATTTCAAGGTTCTGCAACCAGTACACAACAAGGAGTTACGAGTCCCATTTATTCCGGCGCCATTTTGGGCGAGGACGGGCAGGTCCAGGATATAGTCAAAATGTCTCTACCAACCATCGACTATGATGATGTTCATATGCTGTATTTATTAGAGTAACACTCATCTGTCCACATGAAATTAATTTGCCACAATCTAAACATGTCATTTTAATCTTTCCAAAGTTCTTCTAAATATTTGGGACCGTTTCCCTTGCCTCTGATGCTGTCAGTGCCACTTCTTTGATGAATGTACTAGCAGGTCAGGGGTTCTCCTCCAAATCTCTCTTTTATGCAGCACTATAATTAATTGGTGCCACCTCTCCATATGACGATGCATGGTATAGTTACCATAACTATATTTTTTTTCGGTTCCTCTGGAGAGTTCATCGTGGTAGATGAAGCGTGTAACGTACCGGACATTTACCTTTTTTTGCATGTACAGGAAAGGAAAAAAAAATCGAGCGTCCGAGTTCTAAGGTGTCCCAGGGCCATTTTAGTGGACCAGGCCCAAATCCAAAGAACAGGCCGCCATTTTGAGAGTCCTGTTGCAGCCGCCTGTCGCTGTAGCATCAAGAGCAGCCGAAACTCAGCTGAATGGCAACTGAAACGGTAAAGGGGCGCCCCACTACAGCAGACAAGCCTCCACCTGGGAAGGCCCGTTCACGCCGCTCCCCCCCCCCCTTCGGGCACCCCACGCCGTTATTCGGAGCAGTATTGTAGGATGGCCACACCAGTGCGGCAACTTGCTAGACATCACCTCGGTGGTAACCGAATCTCAGCCCCTTGTAGTGTCTCCTCTTCAGAAAATATTCTTGCGCTACCTTTGCCCCATTCACACATCGGTCCGCTACTGACGCCATCTCACAGGCTAATGGGGCGCCCCACGCCGAGTTTCAGCATTGTAGGATGACCACACCAGTACAGCAACTTGCTAGACATCACCTCGGTGCCATCCGGATCTTGGCATCTCAGCGCCTTGTGGTGTCTTCTATTCCGAAAATATTGTAGAAAATATTGTTGCGCTGCCTTTGGCCCCATTCGCACATCGGTCTGCAACTGACACCATCTCACAGGCCAACAGGGCGCCCCACGCCGACTTTTACCATTGTAGGATGGCCACACCAGTACAGCAACTTGCTAGACATCACCTCGGTGCCATCCGGATCTTGGCATCTCAGCGCCTTGTGGTGTCAGTCAGAAAATATTGTTGCGCTGCCTTTGTCCCCATTCGCACATCGGTCCACTACTGACACCATCTCACAGGCCAACAGGGCGCCCCACGCCGACTTTTACCATTGTAGGATGGCCACACCAGTGCCACAACTTGCTAGACACCACCTCGGTGCCATCTGGAACTTGGCATCTCAGCGCCTTGTGGTGTCTTCAATTCAGAATATATTGTTGCGCTGCCTTTGGCCCCATTCGCACATCGGTCCGCTACTGACGCCATCTCACAGGCCAACGGGGCGCCCCACGCCGACTATCAGCATTGTAGGATGGCCACACCAGTACAGCAACTTGCTAGACATCACCTCGGTGCCATCCGGATCTCGGCGCCCCACTGCAGATGAAGTGCCTCTCAACTATGAAACCACCACGGTGACATCCGGATCTTGGCGCGTTGTGCTGCCTTCGGCCTATTCGCACATCGGTCCGCTACTGACGCCATCTCACAGACTAATCGGGCGCCCCACGCCGAGTTTCAGCATTGTAGGATGACCACACCAGTGCACCTTACTAGACACCACCTCGGTGCCATCCGGATCTTGGCATCTCAGCGCCTTGTGGTGTCTTCTATTCAGAAAATATTCTTGCGCTACCTTTGCCCCATTCACACATCGGTCCGCTACTGACGCCATCTCACAGGCTAATAGGGCGCCCCACGCCGAGTTTCAGCATTGTAGGATGACCACACCAGTACAGCAACTTGCTAGACATCACCTCGGTACCATCCGGATCTTGGCATCTCAACGCCTAGTGGTATCTTCCATACAGAAAATATTGTTGCGCTGCCTTTGACCCCATTCACACATCGGTCCGCAACTTAGACATCACCTCGGTGCCATCCGGATCTTGGCATCTCAGCGCCTTGTGGTGTCAGTCAGAAAATATTGTTGCGCTGCCTTTGGCCCCATTCGCACATCAGTCCGCTACTGACACCATCTCACAGGCCAACAGGGCGCCCCACGCCGACTTTTACCATTGTAGGATGGCCACACCAGTGCCACAACTTGCTAGACACCACCTCGGTGCCATCCGGATCTTGGCATCTCAGCGCCTTGTGGTGTCTTCTATTCCGAAAATATTGTTGCGCTGCCTTTGGCCCCATTCGCACATCGGTCCGCTACTGCCGCCATCTCACAGGCCAACGGGGCGCCCCACGCCGACTTTCAACATTGTAGGATGGCCACACCAGTGCGGCAACTTACTAGACACCACCTCGGTGCCATCCGGATCTTGGCGTGTTGTGCTGCCTTCGGCCTATTCGCACATCGGTCCGCTACTGACGCAAACTCACAGGCCAACGGGGCGCCCCACGCCGACTTTCAGCATTATAGGATGGCCACACCAGTGCTGCAACTTGCTGGACACCACCTCGGTGCCATCCGGATCTTGGCGCGTTGTGTTGCCTTCGGCCTATTTGCACATCGGTCCGCTACTGACGCCGCCTCACGTGCCAACGTATTTTCTCCGCATTTTATACCCTATGCCGCATAACAGGTCATGTGACTTGTTTATAAAACTTTTCATTGGTTCATTTTACTTTTGGTTTCCTAATGATGGAAGGCTTGATCATATGACCTAAAAACAACATTTTTCATTGGATGAAAACTTTTTTTTTTCCCAAACGATGAAAGCCCCACCTTGTTTCTGGATGTTTCAGACTGAAGCTGGCGTCAGCATGAGAGCACCACCATCTCGTAGCTCCGTCGTGGTCATTCCGCGATCAATCATGGCAACCGCTCCCCACCAGAAGCCTACAGGAGTCGGGGGCCCCCAAAACTTTTGATAAATCCTCAAGGCGGAGGGGACGCTTTCGAGAATGGGGTCCAAGACCTAGCAGACAAGCGTCCGATTTCCAAGGTGTCCCAGGGCCATTTCAGTGGACCAGGCCCAAAAAGGAAAGAGCCTGCCGCCATTTTGAGAGTCCTGTGACAGCCGCCTATCGCTGCACCGCAAGAGTGGGCGCAACTCAGCTGAATTGCGGCTTTTGACACAGTGGACCAAAAACGGACGGAATGGCAACTGAAACGGTAAAGGGGCGCCCCACTACAACAGATGACACTCCACCTGGAGAGGCCCGTTCACGCCGCCTCCCCCGGGGCGCCCCACGCCGTTATTCGGAGCAGCATTGTAGGATACCAAAACCAGTGCGGCAACTTACTGGACATCACCTTGGTGCCATCGTTCTGCTGCCTTGGAACTATTCGCACAACAGTTTGCTACTGATGACCCACCCCCGCGACGCCCCACGCCGGAAATCTGGACGTTGTGCTGCGTTGGGACTATTCGCACAGCCGACCGCTACTTCGTTGTTTTTCCCTAAAAATGTTTATATGTTATTACTATTTTTGTTTTCTTGTATATATTTATAAATTATTAAAGTTTTATAATCTTACTACTTTGTCGGAGTGCTATATATTTTTAATGTGACACATAATTGTAAAAACTTTGATGTACAAAGAGTCATCCCTGGAATCTTCCGCTTCAGGCTCGGTCCCCTCCCCAATCACAATACAGGATGGTTTTCAGATAATAGGAACGC
This sequence comes from Lissotriton helveticus, assembly GCF_964261635.1. Lineage (NCBI taxonomy): Eukaryota > Metazoa > Chordata > Amphibia > Caudata > Salamandridae > Lissotriton > Lissotriton helveticus. The sequence goes on from NC_136071.1 coordinate 282,850,267, forward strand.
TTCTGCTGTGACGAATCTCATCGAGTGTGGGCCTTGATCTACTATAACTCCTTTGAAGAGGGGTGATTCTTTACAGCTGGGGCCATAAACTACATCTGCAGGGCTAGCTGATAGCCTAGGACCGGCCTGGACAATCGGACACAGAGGAAGAGGAGTGTCAGAGGGTGCGGTAGTGAATAGGGCGAAAGGGAGGTGTCGGGCGGGCACAGGGTGTGATTCTCAGGGAAGAGCAGCGCAGATGGGGGGAGGTTTATTACCCATGCATAAGACAGAAAGCGGGGGTGACCACTGCCTGGGGTAGATGCTTGCGAGGGTGGGGAGCCATGCTAAGGATCGACAGCGTGCAGAGAGTGGGTCTGGTCAAGGCATCTAAAATGGCTGCCGTGCACGACAAAAGTGTGGCATTTGAAAAAAGACAAGATGGCGCAGACAATGTTTTTCAACACTTCCTGATTTCCTTCGAATCGAACGTTAACAGACGTTGGGGCATATTACCAAAGTTAAGCGATATTTATCCCTAACGATGCTTAGCAACGATTTTTTTACCGCTAAGCATCGTCAGAAATTATCGCAGATAAACCTTGCTATTATCAAGGTTTATCGCAAATACGATAATAAACGACCGCAATGCATTAATATCGCTGAAAACTCAGCGATATTCATGCATTACCGAGCTAATGCTCTTAGCCATGTTATCCACCTCCCATTGGATAACATGGCTAAGAACTGCTCAGGGCAGGTGCTACTTTTTGGAGATATTCGCGCTTATCTCGAATATTTCCAAAAGTTGATAATAGGAGATAGCGATGTTAGCGACTGTTTCCAGTCGCTAACATCTTGGCACGCCCACTTTGCATGTCATTAGTGATAAATATCACTCACATGCAAAGTGGGGCCCAAGATGGTCGCTATCTCCTACTAGCCGTCGCTAACTGGTGTTAGCAACAGCTAGGTAATACAGATATAATTTTATCTCCGCGAAGCGGAGCGCTGTTACAGATATATATCTTGTTTTTGAACGTTAATTTCTCAAAATCCACTGAAGCACATATATTGAGACCTAGCAAAGGCACATCGAGCTACCAGTCCCTACAATTTTGCCAAGTTTCGCGCAAATCCATTCAGCCGTTCGATTATTATTATTATTTTTTTTTTGCCCCGCGGGGCCCTTTTAAAACCTCCACATCAAACCTAAGAGGTCAAGGAGGATCTACTATGCCCCCTTATGGTCATTTGCCCCTTCGCTTTGGCCTCCTCTTGTCTCTCGATCCTACCGAGAGACAAGATGGCGGCCGCTACGGACTGTTTGCAATGTTTACAGACGCCGGAGAACCAATCAGCTTCGCAAACCTCCGTTACGCGAAGCGGAGCGCTGTTACAGATATATATCTTTTTTTGAACGTTAATTTCTCAAAATCCACTGGAGCACATATATTGAGACCTAACAAAGGCACATCGGGCTACCAGTCCCTAATATTTTACCAAGTTTCGTGCAAATCCATTCAGCCGTTCGATTATTATTATTATTTTTTTTTTTTGCCCCGCGGGACCCTTTTAAAACCTCCACATCAAACCTAGAGGGTCAGCGAGGATCTACTATGCCCCCTTATGGTCATTTGCCCGTTCGCTTTGGCCTCCTCTTGTCTCTCGATCCTACCGAGAGACAAGATGGCGGCCGCTACGGACTGTTTGGAATGTTGACAGACGCCGGAGAACCAATCAGCTTCGCTTCACAAAGCTCCGTTGCGCGAAAAGTACGCGTAGCGGAGCGCTGCCCGGTCCGCTGTTACAGATATATATCTTTTTTTGAACGTTAATTTCTCAAAATCCACTGAAGCACATATATTGAGACCTACAAAAGGCACATCGGGCTACCAGTCCCTACAATTTTGCCAAGTTTCGTGCAAATCCATTCAGCCGTTCGAGCTAAAAGTGAGGCCAACCGCCCTATGGGAAACTCAATGTTAAAAACACGTTTTGGGACCCCCCTTTTTTCTCGGCCCCCCCTTGACGAACCCCCCCCAAATTTTCAGGGGCTGCTCAGAAACAAAATGTTCCATTTTCCTGACAATTTCAGCCAATTCCGTCCACAAACGCCAAAGTTATTAGACATAGAATTTTCAAAAATTCCATAGAGAAAAAATCCTAACTATATATACCTACTGGCGACCGCCAGTAGGTAATATATATATATATATAATTTTTTTTTAAAGATTTTATATAGCGCTGGCCAGACCCGGAGGTTTCAGAGTGCTTTACATGAGTATCAGAAAATAGTTACAGGTTACATCGTTACAAAGGTTACATAGTTATTAGAGCATGGCAACATAGTTACTTGTAAGGTCATGATAAACAATAAGCACAGATACGTAAGGGGAAAAGCAGGCATGGGGAGAGATTCAGTGGAGGGGGGTAGGAGCAGGAGAAGTAGACAGATAATGAAGGCGGGAAAGAGGAGGGGAGGGTGAGAGACACCGTATGGAGAGAGGAGGGGAAGGGCGACGGGGACACAAACTGGTAGCCGAGTCAAAGCAACATCCAAAGTCCAGTAAGCTGTGATCCCAGGGGAAGTGGTATCACTTCCCTATCTCTGTTGCGAGAGGCTCCCTTTATGTAGTGGACTCTCTCAAAGGGGTCTCTGAGACTCCAAGGCCTACATACTCAATACTTTCCCAAAAAAGGGAGAGGGAGTGCTGTGGCAAGGGGTGCCATACCATACCTCAGCTGTGAGTGGCTCCCTTGGCACAGTGGACTCTCTCAGCGGGTCCGCTGAGACTCCAGAGTATACATATTGGATCTTTACCCAACAAGGGGAGTGCTTAGTCAAAGGGCACAAAGGACAGGGGGCTAAGCAGAGTAGCAGGCAAGGTGAGAGATTCAGGGGAGAGGGAATAGGAGCTAGGGAAGTAGACAAAGAGAGAAAAAGTACTAAATGGGGACATATTTAATTAATGAGTTATCATATAGCGCTGGCTAGACCCGAAGGAATCAGAGTGCTTTACATGAGGAACAATAATGTTGCAATTAACATCAGTTAAAAGTTACATAAGTATCAAGAAAAGCATTTAAAGAACATAGGGGACAAGGTGAATGGAGCAAGGAAGGGTAAGGGGATAGGGTAAAGGGGTAGGAGGAAGATAAGGCTTAGAGACGAAGGGAAAATCTGTTTAAGGTCCGGCTGGGTAGGTGACAGCAGGGGGGGAGTCCACTACCCATCTCCTCTCTAGCTATGTGGTAGCTCCACCGGGCATCGGGAGACTGCAGAGGAGGGAATCCACAGCCCTTCTCTCCAATAGCTATTGGGGTAGCTCCACCAGGCATCAGTCAGAATAGCAAGGTCTCAGTCGAGGGAGGGTTCCCAGATTAAATGTCCTGGTGTGAGGGCAGGAACAGGCTTGCGTTGGAGTCGACCTTCCAGGACCTGGCATTTTGCTTCTAAGTCAAGGGTGCGCGTCCCTATGGAGTCCAAGTCCACCTGGAGCGCATTAAGTTTGTTGCCCATTTCCAATTTGAAGGAGTCGAAAGAGGCTCCTATGTTCACTTTTATGTCCTCTCTGAGCTCCCTTTTGAAGTCGTTCAGGGTCGCAAGGAGGTACTCCCAGGAGAGCGCCGTTTCCCCCATCTCCTGGGTGCCCTCTTCCTCCTGCACCCCTCCTGCCTTGGGCGCCCCGAGGTAGATGAATACCTTGTTGGGCTGCTTTTTTTTTTTTTGGGTGGCATAGGGGCAGACCTTTGTCGCACCCCACACCCCTCGCTTGGTCGGCAGTACTCTTCCATGTTTGGCCGTGAAACTGTGTGTGTCTTTTCAAAACACAAGCAACACCAGTTCTTGCTCAATAGCATCTCAGCATTTTATTTTGGTGGGTTTTAGGTCCTTGACCTGTGTGTGTAGTGTTTTGTGCACCGCTTGAGTTCTGGATTGGCAACATCCTTTCCCGCACTCCTGACACTTGAACGGCTTTTCCTTTGAATGGATGTATCTGTGATTTCTAAGGTGGTCCTGTCTTCTGAATGGTTCATGGCAAATGTCACATGTGTAGGGTCTCACATCAGTATGGGTTCTTTTGTGAATCAAAAGATTATATGACTTAGTGAAGTGCCTGCCACAAAACCTGCACACAAACTCCTTTTTAGTCTTGGAAGGCAGCCTGCCTCGAGTTGACTTCTTCTCAGAGGAGAGTTTGGTGACATCCAGAAGAGAGTTCAAGGCAGGAGAGCCGCACCCATCTGGCTGGCCCTGCTTTGAATGGTCTTCTTGGGTAGGTGCCACTGCCAGGTTGGCAAAATCAAACCTCGGTTTCACTTTCAGAGAGCCATTTGCAGACTCTTGTTTGGTGTTGATCATGTGAGGAAAAAAGGGGAAGGCTGGCAACTGAAACCTGGTGTCCACCAAAACAGACACCCCTGGTACTTTGGAGAAGATGGACCGAGGTAAATGCATAGTAGGGTAGCCCAGGGTCTACTGGTGGAGATGGACCGCATGAAGCAGTAGATGTTGGGCAGGTGGTCAGCTGGCACTGGGAACCCATTGAAGGAGAGGGGGGAGAGGAATCAACCGCCCAGTGGCCCCTCAATGCTCCCGCTCACCTCTGTATCCTGCAGGCTCCGGGTCTCAGCGCTCTCAATCTCCCAATAATAGGGAGAATTCCTCAGTGATTGCGTTCTAGGCTTGGGGTCCCACAACTGTTTGACTGGGCCTCTGTGGTGATCCTCTCTCCATGAATCAGACCACGCCGCCAGCAGAAGCAATGCGAGCTCCGGTCCCCCTTTATCGAATCTTGTCTCCTGCGGGTACAGAACGGAGACCCAGTCACCTCCGCCAGGGGCCTCGGGCGCCACAGCCCTCCACTTCGAGTTCTCAGCCAGATGGCAAGCTCCTCTCTATTTTCCCTCTGAAGCTGTATCGCTGCCGTTCCTTCGTTGGCAGCATTCACCGGTCTCGGTTCCTGGTTCAGTCCGCCCCTCGATGTTTTATACTGCCTGGTTCCGGATCCGCATCATTCTCTCCGCAGATTTTGCCAATTTTTTCAGCTGCCATCAGCATCGACGCCCTCTCGGCGATTAATCTCCCGAGGGCAGCCGCTGATCAATGTTAACTCCGTTTCAGGGCTTTTGGGCAGCCACCATCCTGCGTGAAGGCATTAAAACGATGAGTGATAACCAACAATGTAAAACTTTAAGAATAAGAGCAGTAAAAGCCCCACATGAAATACACGTTGTCTGATTAGATCCTCTCCGTTATAATGGGAATTTATAAGGAGAATTTATAATGCATGGCAGTAGTGAGCGATCATCATGTCCCATTCGGCCGCCATGATAGGGTCAGGCACCTTGACACTGATATTGCTATAATACGCCACACCAGCTAAAGGGGTTTTAAATACCTTGTCTTCTGGTGGATTAGCCCGGTGCCTTAAGCGGGTGATTACGATAGCATTATAATGATTGGATTGGCAGACCAAGCTCGTTTTTATGGTAGTTGTTGAGCAGCCGCCATTTTGCATATCTAAGCATCGGGTCTCAGCGGCAATAAAAATTCAGAATTCATGCCAGTAACATCAGCTTAGTCGTCGGTGAAGGCATCCCCTTGATCAGTACACCTTCCGAAATCCAAGACTGTAAACGATGTATACGAACGTTCGCTTGACCCCTGGAAATTCATCAATTCCTCCTCCGTTCCGACAGAGAGGAAACATTCCTCCTTCTTGCGCTCTCGATCTTCACAGTCGATGGAAAGAAGAGGACAGAACCATGCAGCTGGCCAAAGTATGCCTCCAAGTGTGCCGCCAATCAGGCTCCCACCTCGTTGGTCACAAAGAGGGGTGGCTGTACTTCCCACATGGCTCTGGCCCTGATGTTGTCCAAGATGGCAGCCTCACTCCTCCCTCACCGTGGAGGCTGACGTGTTGTCTAAAGTACTGTGGGGGGGCCCTCAGTGAATGACAAGCAGGGCCGGCCACCCCGGGCGCATCTACCCTCTCCTCACCCCAGTGCCGCTCATTCTTGGCTGTAAGAATATGCATGGCTCCCGACGTTTAGCTGCTCCCCTGGGTGCTTCTGTCTCCGGTGCCCGGTTTGGTCCTCCCAGCTCTGGACCCTGAGGGGTTATCTCATGAATTGGGAAAGAAGTGGAGAAAGGAAAGGAGGCAGGCCACCCAGCACTACTATTGAAGAAGTCTCCTCTACCTGTCCCCTGGCAAGACATCACCTAGTGAGTGAACAAGGCAGCTCCCAAGGCTCCACCTCGCTCTGAGTCTAGCACCCCCACACACATGGTACTCCAGGCCCTCAGGGCTTGCGAATGCTGCATTAGAGGCCTCCCCAATCCATTCTGATATCACCAGTAAACGTGGCCCCCCCCGCAACCTCTCCCCCGGTTCCAAGGCTGTAGTATCTCTGGCCCACACTCCAGGTCAGGTCCAGGTCTGGACCTGGTCACAACAGCTCACCCCTCTGGATCCCCAGATCCATCTATGACTGGGTTCAGCTGCTCAGGAAGGGGGGGGTGAGGGTAGGGGTTGACAGTGGACTCAGGCAACCCGTGGCCCATGCAGCAGAAATCCCAGCAGGTATAAGGCCTCCTCCATGGGTCCTCCGAGACCTGGCCGTACTTGCAGTGCTTGCACCGCCGCCTCCTCTCTGTCTCTCAAGAAGGAGCAGTGCAGGGCGCAGGCAGGAGCGGCCCAGTCTGCAGCGGGGAATCTGCTCATGCACAGAACTATGCACAGGAAAGCAGGACCTCAGTGAATTGTGGTGTACCAAAAAACTCACCTCAGTACCCAGAACTCCTATCTGACTAGCATCAGTGTCTCATTTGCTCTCCGTCCTATAGCGAAGCTACCAATGAATAGACAACCCAGAACATGCAACTTAGGGTACTCTCAGTAATGGTGGGATTCAAGATAACTCTTTCGTTTATATTCTCATACCAGTCCACAACGTGAGTAATTAGAGACATGGAAAAGTTTAAAATGCTTATTTTAATGACGTGCACTAAGATGCAGTATTTTGGCTAACATAAGCAGGCATATGATTAGAAATAAAACAATCAGCATTGTTACAATTCCATAAAACACAAAGGGAGAAATCATGTTACAATGATAGTGGAAACAGGTCCTATAGTGCCTTGCGAACCACCCTCCCCTGCTAGGAACTAAGGGGCATATTACCAAGCAATAGCGATAATTATCGCTATTGCTTGGTTAGAGACAAAAATTTACCGCAGAGCTGCGGCGATTTATATCGCAGATAAACCTTGGTATTACCAAGGTTTATCGCAAATGTGATAAAAAACGGCCGCAATGCATGAATATCGCTGAAAAGTCAGCGATATTCATGCAATACCGAGCTAATGCTCTTAGCCATGTTATCCACCTCCCATTGGATAACATGGCTAAGAACTGCTCAGGGCAGGTGTTAGCTTTTGGAGATATTCGCGCTTAGCGCGAATCTCTCCAAAAGTCGGTAATAGGAGATAGCGATGTTAGCGACTGTTTCCAGTCGCTAACATCTTGGCACGCCCACTTTGCATGTCATTAGTGATAAATATCACTGACATGCAAAGTGGGGCCCAAGATGGTCGCTATCTCCTACTAGCTGTCGCTAACTGGTGTTAGCGACAGCTAGGTAATAGGGAGATAATTTTATCTCGCTTTCTTGGCTTTTAAAGCCAAAAAAGCGGAGATAAACCCCCTTGATAATATGCCCCTAGGTTTCATAATAATAGAAGGTCTCTTAGGCTTAAATGGGGAACCCCATACCTCCAAGATCAGCAGAGGTGAATCACATCTCAGGATCAGCAAAGCTCTCTGTCACTGGAAAGGGTTTTTCTCTAAGTGCCCAAATCATGCATGCAGTGCAATAGTAAAGGCACTAGAATTGCAATTGGTTGCAGCTGTGTGCGTGTTTTGTCTAAAGCGTGGGCCGATCAACCTGAATAACAGCATACATTGTTATGGTGACCTTGAAGGCTTTTGCACGCATTGTACAGACTAAGGTCGCAGTGTAAGTCTAGGGATGTGAAAAACAGAACGTTCTCATGCGAGGAAAATCAAGCAGTTTATCTTACAGCAACAGTTACATGTAGTGTTGTGTGCAAAAGCTGCAAAGTGGCAAAATGGCATTTATACCTCTAATAGGCTTATGCTAACATAGCAATGTGTGCAAGCAGTGCCCTGTCTTCACTACAAGTCATCTTTGCTCTTGCAGGTCGGCCTTGGTGGAGTTCACGGAACTCGGTTAAGTGACCAAAAACTCTGCAGCGCTCTGCAGAGTTCTGCAAGTGAGGAAGGGCGTTAAGTCACATCGTTTGCACTGATTTTTAGCGTTTGATGTTTGTCCCACACTGTTAAATCAGCACAAATGGCACCATGCGCAGCGCTAGAGGGTGCTGCTTCTATCTGCTGCACAAGTAGATGTTCTACTCAAGCGACAGCTTCCTTAATGCGAGCGATGGTGGCCATATGCAACAGCCTGCATTGAGAAATCTTGCCCAGAGGTGGTCGGGAGTAAGATTTTCCTTGCTCGCCAACTTAACATTGGCGCGCGCCAGTGAGAAAAAGACGACGCTCCGCTGAGTTTTTTAGAACACCGAACACTAAATGGAGCACGGAGTGGGAAAAACTCAGCAAACTCCGTGAGCAGAGCGGAAATTCACACCCAAGCCTACCTGCAGCTCACCAGCTTTCTGGTGCTTTCAGAGTCGGTCCCCCGGCACAGAGAGGAAATGCGGGGAAAAATACCAGCAGCTAGCACTGCCTTGATGCAGGTTCAGTAGGATTTTCAGTGGGATAGGAGCTGGCTCTTTCAGCGAGTGTCTGAAACCACTGTCATCTTGGCCATGCCCCCTAAATGGGATATTCTTAACCTGAGCGCAGCTGTACTGTCAATTTATATCTGATAACATGAAATCCATGCCAAGCTCATCTGGACATGTACTCTAATACAACAACACTTTCTACCACCTCTGTGTACGTAAAGGAGGTTGGTTTGCCTATGTCAGTTCTCCGAATCCTTTTAGAAAGAGTTGTGAGCGAAGGAGGAGAGCGAAGGAAATCCGGGAAATGGACGGTTCCTCTAAATAGATGCTATGGTACACCAGAACTGCTAGTGCTGTCTTGTCCCCTTTGGATTGTATGTTTGCAGACCCAAAAATGGACTGTTTAGAAATAGATCTCCTGGTATCTCAAAGCAAACCCTCCTCAGAGCGGTTACAGTGGATTTTTCAAGCAGGTGTGGGAGAAGAGTGTTATAACTTATCATCAAAAAGGGCGATTAAGGTACACCTACACTAACCCATCTTGTTATTTGCCACCACTTATGATCTTGATCACATCTGCATTGTCCCACCAAAAATGTGATGCCCTACACATGGACATCAACATTGAGTGAGGCCTCACCCAGCACCCACTCTATCCAGACATGCATTAGTGAATATTTTTTCCTGAGCAAGTACTTGATATAATGCAACTGCACAATTCTATTATAAAGATGCAAATAAGGGACGGATAATCCCTCCCTTTCAGTTAATATGAGGCTGCTTGCCTCCTTATAAGAAATGTAGCAGTACCTGTTTAAGCTGACGTAACAAATTGCTTGGAATGCTATAGGAATGTTGTTAGAAAGACACAAAATGTTTGGTAGCACAAATATCTTAGTGAGCAACATGATCTGTGCAGTTGTCTGTCACCTGGTCCTATGAGATTGGTTGCTCCTTCTCCTCGGGCATCCTAGAACTGGATCAACATTTCTTAGTATCAAAGCTTGTCTTTATACACGTTGACCTAAGTTCCAGAGTAAATTACTCCACAAACTCCTTAACCCGAGAGGTGATCACAGGCATGGACAATATAGGCATCTCTCAGTAAGCCATAGAACTGATGCATGAGGATGATCACAATCATGACCTGATTGAGTTTACATCAGGGACTCTTAGGTAGTGTTTAAGGACCAGCATATATTTGTTATATGTAGATCACCTACAAATTGACCCTGATTGCATGTTTTGTGGTGAACATTAAAGAAGAAAATCGAATTGATATTAGAAAAAAACATATGAATACATTTTCTTAGTTTAAAAATTGTTTATGTTTGAGGCAATGCTGTCCTTTCTTCAGCAACATGCCCTATTAGTAGTGTATTAACCCGAACAAGACTTTGGTTTATTTCATAGATTAACTAAAACACATATTGTGCCTAATGTATTGTAGTCCACAAATCTTAGGATATATTGTACAGAAATTGACATATCCTCTGCATTTTAAAATGCTGCGGTGCTTCATTTTTTTCGTGATTGCATTTTGAGGACTTGGATTTATTGTTCATTATTAGACTTTGACCTAGAGCAAGCAAGAGAATAGAGAAAAGAAGAAGGAAGAGCAATACAGAGACACAGTGACAGACAGAACGAGCATTGGCAAAGCCATTAGGTCTCATTCCAGTCTAGGAAACCTCTTGGCTTTACCTATAGTCTTTAGCTACACTGTACAGCAACCTTAATATTGGGCAACATGGATAAAGTTTTAAAAACAAAGCCTTTGGTGTGTGCGCCTACGTCATTTTGTTGGCACACACACTACGCATGCGTGCAACTACAAAATGATGCATGTGCTTTTGTCTTAGTTGCACATCTGGGTTAAATCAGTAACCAAAATGAAAATAAATCTCACAGAGGAGAGGAATCAATGGTGGTGGAAGCAACTGGGGCGAAGCAACAATTTCACACAAACAACATGAGGAAGGGTAGGGGAACCTAAAGCAACTCAGGATGCTGAACACAACTGCGAAGGTTGGGGGATATGCAGAAACAACACAGGAGGCAGAATCAACATGGGGCAAGGTGGCGCAAGCAACGCAGGGGATGGGAGGAAGTTGCAACAGAGAGATAAGAAGGAGGGCGGAGATGTGAGGAAGCAGCATGGAGGGTGCAGACAAGCAATGTGGAGAAGCACACGCCGAGCGCAACAGGGAAAGGTGGGAAAAAGCACTCGGATGACAGAGAACAACAAGGAGCACAGGGGAAGAGAAGTATATGGGGGACAACTAGACCACATCAACATTCTCATGTATTAAATAACACAAAAGAAAAAAAGTAGTGCTTGAAAAGCAAGCAATGAAAGCATAGATGCTTGTCTATCAAAAGAGATGATTCAGAGGCAATGCTCAATGGGAGGGACAAAGAGAATATTTCAAGCATGGACACAAATAAGAAGTAAGTGAATAAGAATGACTTGGAAGCCAACCAATAGTAAGCAATAGGCGGGCACCAAGTCCCTCTATATTCTTAGTAAGCCATAATATGACTTGCAACAAACTAGAAATACGCTGTTTGGTAGGCTCCACCTAAAAAGTAAGGATGAAAAAACCTGCAACAGTGAAACAAAGAGACAGAAAGCTTAGGGTGGTGGAAGAAAAAGGCTCAATGTGGAACGAAGTCTCGGCAGAATCAGAGTTTGGAAACCTTGCATTTCACAGCCCCTGTGGTGGGCTCCTAAGAAAAACTTTATGCTGCTGTACTTATTTTATTGTTTTTAATAAATTAAGCAGCCATTTGTATGCAGGATGGCAATATTATAGAATTGCTGACATTGTTCTGAGAAAGAAAAAGAAACGCTAGTGATACTGTGAGAACACTGTGGAATTCCTTGAAGCCGTTTCACACCCAAGCATAACGTTCACCTTCTATACACGCATATGGGATAAAGTATCCTGCCACCTTTCATTGAGAGCACATCCAACGTGTTAGCGATCAATCCAGTTCCATGCAATGGCTGTGCGTGCAACCAATATGTCCTTTTACCAATGAAATATCCAAAAATTGTGTTCTCACACCATTCACCGTGCATTGTATCATCTCAAAAGTTTAATTCTGTGTTTAAAGGCTCTATTATTTCAAGCCACCTTGACTCTTGCTATGGTGAACTTTAGAGTTTGCAGTGGAAAAAGTACAGCAGAGTGAAAACTAATGAAAAAAGCCTGGTGCATACTTTTTACAATTTATAAACCCAATTTCACTGCAAGTACAATAGGATCACATTAAAAATATATCATCGTTTGCTCTGACCGTCAACATAACGCAACAAGTTAAGTTTGACGTGGGTGTAATACGGTAAAAGCATTTTCAAGGGAATAAAAACATATAAGATTTGTAGATCCAGATCTTGCAACATAATTTACTTCATAAATATTGTATATAGCAGCTACAGTGTGGGGAATTTAACCTGAGAAACTTAGGAGGATATGTACGAGGACTGGCGAAAAAAAAGTTTTCTTACTGCCGCATACCGCTGAAAATGATTGCTATGTTAGCAACATATTTATAAGCTGTGGCTACATGACCATAGCATCAGGGATTGGTGGTGAAAACTGCTGCTAAAATTAGCTTGATGGCAATAGGAATTCAAACAAAAGGCCCATTAGCTGCAACAAACGCACGATAGTCAGCTCAACGTGAGATTTTTTTGCCTCTAATGGACAAAATAGCCTTTCAGTCGACCTCCAATAAAAAAAGGCAAAAGAAAACAATGACATGCATAATGGAGCAGCCAGTGCCAAGTGCAGCACATATCAACAACCCTCCCAAGTCACCCAACATCCAGGATGACTAGGATGAGAGCCTGGATGCCTTGCTGGACCTGAGCCTGGAGCCTGGATGCCTCACCAGACCTGCGCCTTGAGCCTGGATGTCTGGATGCCTTGCTGGACCTGCACCTGGAGCCTGGATGCCTCACTGGACCTGCGTCTGGAGCCTGGTTGCCTCACTGGACCCACATCTAGAGCCTGGATGCCGCGCTGGACCTGCATCTGGAGCCTGAAGTGGGATGCAGAGGAGTTGTGGAGTCAGTGAGCCATGGCGGTAGACATTGAGGCGCAGCGATCACCTGTACCTGGTGGTGAAGTCTGGCCGTTCGCATGCAGACATGTTGCTGGCCTTAGTAAGAAGACTGCATGCACCCCTTGGAGCTGTGAATGGTAGAGGCGCTCCTGTGCATCAACTTAGGGAGGTCTGCATCTCATGTTACGATCCACCACTACACCGGGGTGCATGGGGGGATTACCAATGGTGGGTGACGCCTCTCTGCATCACAGGCCGGATGATGTTGCACTGGCCAGACGCTGTGGAGGAAGAGGCTCCTGAGCTGCACCAAACTCATGTGTTCGGAGAGCTGCAAGTTCACGCCTAAGAGGGACCTGCTGCCTCAACTGCATCGGGAGGTTCACCAGCTAACTTGGTGGTGACTGCTGTACCCAGGCTTGTGAAATTCCACCTGGCTGAGGCCCCTGCTGGCTGAGTCACAGATTTGGAGAGAGTTTAGAGGATTACGCCACGGTGTCAATGTCTAGGTAAGGAGAAGGTGGGACGCGTAGCGGAGGAGGCCCGGGGGTCGAGTCGCCCAGGCCTAGCACCTGTAGATGATGCACCCCCATTGGAGGCTTATTCGCTATGGCAGAAGAGCGTCACCCCACGGCTTTCAAGCAGTGCAAGTACGAGAAAAATCCTCACATGGTGATAGCTCCTGATGTAATCGAGCAATGTTTCCTTTGCGGGCAGGAGGGTGGGTAGGGCTGCTCCACTCACGTAGCAGGGCAGGTGCGGAGTAGCATGCCTACTCAAGTGCACAATGATTGTTTGGTTGGCCCGCTCAGGCCACCCAAAGGAGTCATGTGCACTGTCCTGTTCGCAATGCAGGCTGCATTACAGCCTACATGGAAAACATGCTCACCCCTCCAGCTCTTGCCTGAACGCCTCGTCCCGGTGCCAATGACCTATCCCAATGCCACATTGCAGCATTGTGATTGGCTATGGGGAGGGAGCTCGGCTGCCTACTTCCTGTTCCTGGAAGCAGACTCATGAGAGCAGGAGCAATGGTGATACAGGACCCAGCCTCAAGGTAATATTTCACTCATTTAAATATTTACAACCCCGCTCACACACACACACCTCGTCCACGCCCCATTCAGTGTTCTTTACGGCATTTCTCACCTCCCAGCTGTCCAGTCCCCCCGCAGCACTTCTCAATGGCAGGTGCTGTGCAGGCGTACCACTGGTATGCCAAAGTTATATGTGGAGTTATGATGCATACCATTACATCGCATTCCATTACAATGCATACTAATACTAGGCATATTGTAACTGTAGGGAAGGTGTTGAATTGCGGAGATGTAAACATTACTATTCCCACTTCAGTGAGTGCAACCCTAAAACTACCCTTGCACCCCAAAGCAAACCCTAAACCCTAAAATTCATCTTTAAACCCCCAAAACACAACCTAAAAATCATACTTGACCCAAATGCACACCCCAATTTTCATGATTAAGCCAAAAAAACAAATTTTAAATTTTACCTCATAAATCACCCCACATTTCATCTTCGACACCCGAAACCTATACCCACCCTAAAACCTAAAAATACCACATTACTGACCTCACAATGCGTTGTAATGGAATGCGATGAAAAGGCACCTGCCTTTTTGTTGCAGTTGCGTTGTAAAGGCATTACAATGTAATGCCTGTATTGTAATGGACATCTCCCGTGCCAAAGGCAAGCCATAGGCAAGCCTGTCTATGTCTGTCTGCCCTGGACCACGCTCAGCAATCAAGGACCCTTCCTCTCAGACACTCCACCCCTCCGGCGCCAGCACCCTCCTCGCAATCAACCCTGGACGCCACATCGCCTGCCAGGACCAACATCTGCTCCGGACCAGACATCACCATCTCCATAACTGGCTGCTACTAAATTACCCGCAAGGACCACCCGGACCATCCAGGAGGAGGCATTGCCATCACCTACAGAAGCACACTCCAACTGCCCATGCACTCTAATGACCCAACGTTGACCATGAAGCACCTCAACATCCAGATCTGGACCAACCCCAACCCCATCCTCTGTGGCACCCTCACATGCAGGCCCCATGGACACCCATTCTCCAATACCATTGTAGACCTCATTGCACACCAGGCTCTCCCATCCACAGACAACATCCTACTCTGGGAACTCAAGTTCCACCTGGACAACCCCAGTGACCAGAACACCACCCCCTCCTGGGGAAGCTCCTCAACATCAGACTCAAGCAGTTAGTCACCGCAGCAAGCCACATAGCAGGACACACTGTCAAGCACATCTCCTCCGCCAGCTAGACCTCCAACTACAGCCACACCAACGGACTCTCCTGGACAGACCCTCATTGTATATATATCACGTCTTCACCATGCTTATCATACACTACTGCCATCATCGCCCCCATCGCAGCTGGATCAAGGCCACCGAAGTACATCTCGTCAACTCTCTCAGAACCACCAATCCACCAATGCATAAAGACGATGACACTGCAGCAAGCAACCTCCAACGGTGGATCTCTAAATGCGCTGACAACACCCGGGCACCCCTCAAGAACGGCACTGCTTCAGTACCGTACGCCTGCTTGATGGCAGGTGTAAGAGTTACGCAGTGCCACAGGGATAGGCTGGCCCCATGCATTGCTGGAGTTGCGTGACCATAGCATCAGGGATTGGTGGTGAAAACTGCTGCTAAAATTAGCTTGATGGCAATAGGAATTCTGGCTTTAGCGGGCAAAAACTAACAAAAGGCCCATTAGCTGCAACAAACGCACGATAGTCAGCTCAACGTGAGATTTTTTTGCCTCTAATGGACAAAATAGCCTTTCAGTCGACCTCCAATAAAAAAAAGGCAAAAGAAAACAATGACATGCATAATGGAGCAGCCAGTGCCAAGTGCAGCACATATCAACAACCCTCCCAAGCCACCCAACATCCAGGATGACCAGGATGAGAGCCTGGATGCCTTGCTGGACCTGAGCCTGGAGCTTGGATGCCTCACCAGACTTGCGCCTTGAGCCTGGATGTCTGGATGCCTTGCTGGACCTGCACCTGGAGCCTGGATGCCTCGCTGGACCTGCGTCTGGAGCCTGGTTGCCTCACTGGACCCACATCTAGAGCCTGGATGCCGCGCTGGACCTGCATCTGGAGCCTGAAGTGGGATGCAGAGGAGTTGTGGAGTCAATGAGCCATGGCGGTAGACATTGAGGCGCAGCGATCACCTGTACCTGGTGGTGAAGTCTGGCCGTTCGCATGCAGACATGTTGCTGGCCTTAGTAAGAAGACTGCATGCACCCCTTGGAGCTGTGAATGGTAGAGGCGCTCCTGTGCATCAACTTAGGGAGGTCTGCATCTCATGTTACGATCCACCACTACACCGGGGTGCATGGGGGGATTACCAGTGGTGGGTGACGCCTCTCTGCATCACAGGCCGGATGATGTTGCACTGGCCAGACGCTGTGGAGGAAGAGGCCCCTGAGCTGCACCAAACTGGAGTTGCGTCATGGTTGTGACACGACTGCAGCAATACATGACTTTAGCACAGACAGATAAGTCAGCATTCCAGGCGTATCTGTCATTACTTGCGCCATGGAGCGCTGTCCAGTGAATACAGTGCATCTGTGGTGTTGCAAGAAAGGGATAGTGAAAATTGTTGAAACGCTGTCTTGTCTAGGGGTGGGCAGAATTTGCGATTTTTTTTTTCGCAAACTATCACGAAAATTTCAAAAATCTCCGCAAAAACGCGGAAATACCACGAAGACGCAGAAGTATTTTTCCCGCCTGTTTGCGATATTTTCTTTGTGATCGCATTGAAAATGTCTTGCCAACTTGCCCATGTGGTCGCCTATGGGCACGGCCATCTTGTTTTCACTTGTCCCACCTGCTCGCGATGCTTATTTTCTGTTCTGGGTCGCGCAATGCATGCTCGCGCCCGTTTGCGATACCTATTTCCTGTTCGGGAATGCTTTTACATGTTCGCAATGCTTTTTGCGTGCTTGGGAAGAAAATATTGCGTGAACTTGCCCGCGCGGTCGCAATGGGCGCAGCCATCTTGTTTTTCACTCTATTGCTATGGTTCTGGGGCTTGCTTTTGAATCCTCCCTCTATCTTTTCAATCCTTTGTTTCTAAACCCTTTTTAAAAATCTTTTTTATTTATTATCTCTCTGGCTATTTTCCTGCTTCTATATTTTAGTTTTTTGTCTACTTTTTGTGTGTTTTAACTACTTTTTCACTCTTTTTCAATTGCCTGCTCTTTTCATTTCCTTTACTTGTAATTTTTTTTTACCTTTTCTTTCCTGCCCCGTATACCCCAGAACCATGTCTAAGGGTCAAAGGGCTTGACGCAGGAGCCAGAGCCGCTACCGCCTTCCTTGCGGAAGGTGGCACCCACAAAGGGTGCAGGCACGGGCCTTATTTGGGGAAGTGGAGTTAGTTGCACTCGTTTTCTTTGTGCAGCGCCGCCTCCCCTTA
This sequence comes from Lissotriton helveticus, assembly GCF_964261635.1. Taxonomy (NCBI): domain Eukaryota; kingdom Metazoa; phylum Chordata; class Amphibia; order Caudata; family Salamandridae; genus Lissotriton; species Lissotriton helveticus. The sequence goes on from NC_136071.1 coordinate 282,867,572, forward strand.
AACCTGGCAGCAGGTGGCAGGCCTGGGTCCGGGTACGGGCTCCGGGAGCGTCAGCAGCGGTGGGGGAAGGTGCGCTGGGCAGTGTTTCACTGCTCTGGGGTCCGGCGCGCCCAGAACCAAATGACACACCGGTGGTCCGATATCCTGGACCGGGAGCAGGACCTGCTGGACCTGCTAGGAGTGGAGATCCAGGGTCTTGGTGAGTAACTATTTAATTATTACTACTTTGTGTCTGTTCTTCTGCTCTGTGTTATATATTGCGGATATCTTTTTTTTCCAAACAGCTAGAATGCTGCTGCTTACATTACAGGTAAATTACGTTTAAAAGTCTTCTGTGATTGTTATGATGACACAGGTTCTCTCCTGCGCTACTAATCTTACTTGTTTGCAACTTTGCGTTTGCGCTCGCCTAGCTTGATTATGTAAGAGTTTATTTTAGAGAAATTAAGGTACGTAATGCTATAGTGACTCTAGTGCTTACTTTGTCCGGTCACTAAGAGATAGGGGTGGATTGATACTTAAGTTTAGTTACTGTGTATGTGTTTGTAATTTTCTATTGGTATACGTGATGCCCCATCCGTTACGTCACGTGCTGCTAGTACCCCAGTCTTTAGTAGAACCTTTTCTAGTTTTTGCAATGAGTGGTAATAGGCTTAGCACTAGCAGAACATCAGCATCAATCAATCAACCAAAAATGTGGTGTATACAAAAATGTAGTCATGTGTCCTCCATTTGACCATTTGCATTGTTGAGGACTAAAAGAAGTAGAAATGCATACTTAATGAACAATTGGCACGCCTGAATAGATGGGCTAGGTCAGGTGGTACGTACTACTTTGGCTTAGTTAGTATTCTGGAATCAGAATGGAAGACTGGATTAGTGTTGATAAATAGTGAGTAGTCGATCCGCGAATCCCCCGATACTGCTTGTTGACCAGATGATATCGGTCAATTTAGTTATTGAAATTGTTTTTTACATAAATGTGTTTTTCACCGTCCTTTAAAAATATATTATTTGTTTCACACCAATCATCAATGTTTGTCTCTTTCGTATATCTTTCCTGTTCAGCACCCAAGGGCAGGCAGACAGGGTCGCAGTCGGCTGGAGGAGCACAACAGCAGCAACAGGAGGACACCAACGAGGGCTCTTCTGCTGGCCCTAGTAAGTCTTCTTGTTTTTAATATTAATAATTCCTATTCCAGAACTTTTACTGCACCATATTTTTTCCGAACTATTGTTTCCGTTTCCTAATGCTATTTTTTACCAACAATTATCATTCGATCTGGACTATCTGTTTCTAAATTCTTGTTAACCCTGCCTCTAACTGCCTCTGCTATGATGACTCTCTGTACTACTACTATTAGTCTGTCTGTAGCTAAGCTTGCCCAGTTGGCCACTCGTTTTTTAAAAGGTTTTATATAAAACTCAGATTCCCCAGTAGCTCTAAACACTGAGTCCAGTCCTTTGGGTTGTCCTCTTGTACTACTTCTATTTTCGACAATTGCGACCAACAAATGCACAACCAGATTTTACTATTTTGATAGGATAGAACATACTACTACCGTTGTAGGAATTTTCCACGTACAGAACTTTGCACAAGAAAATAGAATGTTGGTGATGGTAGGCTGGACCTTCCTCTCTCTTCAATCAGAAGTTCAGAACCCACCACAATCCCCTGTTCGAATAGTTAGTAGTGTCTCGTCATAACTAGCTCTCCGAACCCCCCCTAAGATACCCAACAAGTAGATAACCCAGAATATAACACTCCCAACCTCTCAGTCGTGGAAGCAATGCACATGCACACCCTTCCTTTTGCTCGCCCACTCGTGTAAGGCCACACCAAATACCATTGAGTCTATGTAAGTTGAAATGTTTTATTTTCAATTGACAAGCTCTGTACGTTGTTCTGTAATGCAGCACCAGCATGAAAATGCATACCATTAAAACAATAAACATTCTTACACTTAGTTACAGTTACAACAAGTACAGGTGCATAGTGAAAAATGGGAAATCATGATAACTGAACAGTGGTGGAAGCAACACAATCCCCTTGGTAGGAATATAGATTATATAGAATTATAAATGAAGATCTCTGAGCTAATTCTGGGCACCCCTCACCTTAGAAGAACCTAGTATTTGTAGTTGTTACATCATAAGCTCTGCAAAGCTCTGTTTCATTGAAGGGAATCTTCTGTCTGTAATGAGAAAAATGGTGCGCGTTACTATATTGCAAGCATTTCTCAGCCGTGCCAAAAGTGTAGCATTTTTATGGATAAGCAATAAGGACTAACACCAGAACTCCATAATGTGGCTTGTTAATGTTTTGGTTGACCTGGTACGCAGCGCTTAGACAGTAGCAGTATGAGGTCATGTGGGCTCAAAGGTGTCTTATACAACAAGCTGCGAGGTAACGTCACATGTGTAAAAATGAAAGATACAAAGGTGAAATGGTTGCATGGCTCGGGCTAAGTAAGCAAAGACTAGAATGACCCTAGGGACCATATAACTACTAGTGTCTACTCTACTACTACCTGATTTGTACTAGTAGTGATGTATGTTGTATATGTATGTATTACTATTAACTCATTTTTCAACCTTGCTACTGACCAATAGGGGGAGGTGTATATGACACCTAAAAAATGTGTAATGTTTTTTCTAGGCGCACTACCGATCACTAGTGCTGGGGCCAGCAGCGAAGGCGACGTGGCTGGCGAGGATGCGGCAGTTGCGGATGGAGCTGCAGGGGGCGAGCCAGCACCAGTGGCGGGCGGTGGTAAGTTAGATTCATAATCCTTAACTATTGACATTACACTCACTGCAAGGGTGTACTGTATGTATACTGTACTGTTGAGACTTAGTAAGTAAGAAGTTGTTGTGAACGTTTGAAGAGTGAAGACACCCTTTAATTGGCATTAGTAAAGGCATTAGGGGCGGGAAGTAACCAATGGCCTCTTCTATCTGATTTTAACCCCGCTTTGAAAGTTTTATGGAGAAGACTAAAAGTCAGATCAGATCACCTGGTGTTTATTTATTTATTTAGAAAGTTTTATATAGCGCGAACACGATCCTTGCAGATATCAGAGCGCTTTACACATACATGGGATCAGAAAAACAAGAGAGTCATTAACAAAGGTTTTGTGCAAAGAGGAGCAGAAGGTTATCAGTGGAGAGCAAAGTAAGGTAAGGTAACAAGGTACATAGTAGATCAGTCCAGACATGTAGTAAAAGGATAGATGGAGAGTCTCTTGAACTAAAAAGGGAAAGACGGGTGGAAGGAAGAAGGACGGGCGAGATTTTATATTTATGACTGAGAGAGAGAAGGATACGTGTGATGCAAGCATGCACATTGCAAAGGTGGCTGATAGGAATCAGATGCATGGTTGGTTGAATCAGAATGCCTGAAAAAATCCAGCAAATGTTAAAGCCCAAGCAAGTGGGAGGATAGATACATACCACAAATGTTATGTACTGTGCTTGCTAGTGCTAACGTGCCACTATGTGTAGAATTAATTTGTCTTACTGCTTTGCTAAGAGTATATTTTACAATAGTCTTGTTTTTTTCTTTTTGATATACAGCTACTCCTTCCAAACCGGATCGGAAGGAGTTGGCCGCGAAAGCACGGCGCCGGAAGCTGGAGGCAATACAAGTGGAATATCGTCGACTGGTGGTCCTGGAAGAGGAGGAGGAGGAGGAGGCGGCAGCAGCTGAACACTCCTTCAATGCCCTGGGCCCCAGCCACCGCCCTCCAGCAGTACGGCGCCACCGTCCGACGGGCAGCCGCCACCGCCTTTCCATCACTGGTGCCCCCCCCACTGTGGCTGCAACTGCCGCGCTCTAAAGCGCCGCGTCACCCAACTTGAGGAGGCAGTGCGTGTCCTCCAAAGACAATCCCGCCGGACATAGGAGACCCTGTTTATTGCCCCTTTTTTTATTGTTTTGTTGGGTGGGAATGGGTGTTGGGGTTTTGGACAATTGGACTTTTGGTTGGACTTTTTCTTTATGGACATTGGTTGGGGTTAGGGAGAGGGGTGGGTCAGTTTTTTTTTTTATTTTATTTTTTATTAAACCTTTGTTATGCAGCATGTAAATACAATTACGGGCCTACAACCAACCTGGCCGGCCTCGAAATCTGTTTGTAGCAATTACGGCCATCAAGAATTACCTCAGTATTCCACCTCACATCATATTGCATACAATACAAAAAGCACTTCAGCTGGACGCGCCCACCGAGGTAAAGGATCAGTGAAGGTTCATTTTAAATTATATAATGAGAAGGATCATATGGCATACAATCAAGCTAAGGGCATAGGGTGGGCAATGCACACATCAGGATGTCAGCAGAGCTAGTAACCGCTGTCGACTTGTCGGTGCTACAGTACACATATAGGAGTGAAGGAATAAGCAATCACAGTTCGCACCAGTCATCGCCCACCCCATGAACGCAAGACCACCTTAAGAAAATACCAATATACCAAAACACAGATACGACAAGAGGCGTAATACTTAACCTCCATAATGACCCAAGAGAAAGGGAAAGAATAAGAGGACGAAGAAGGATAAGTGAGTGAAGGAAAAAAGGACACATAGAAACTAAAAAAGGGACAAGAAAAAAAAAAATGGAAAGACCCCTCCCCCTACCCCCCACCCTGCACCCCTGCAGAGGCTATGGCTTCCCCCCCCCCTAGCAGCGTGCCTGTCGCCCCATAAAGAATACCCAAAATATAGTTACAGGAAAGGGAGAAGAAACCCTTTAGGCTGAAATATCCCAAAGTGTTACTCAAGAGAGAGAAAGAGAGAGGAAGGAACAAAAAGGCCGTAGAAAGAAAACACCCCCGGACAAGAACCCCCCCAACCCCCCACCCTGCACCCCTGCAGATGGCTACAGCCTAAACCCTAGCAGCGTGCCTGTCGCCCCAAAAATAAAGAAACCCCTCCCAAAGGTAGGAAAATCCCCCCCGCCCAGCCCGAAGGCCAGCAAGGAAAGAATGCGGAGGAGAGCCATTCTGAGTGTCCCCCGGCCCCCCCCCCCACGCATGCCATGATTGTACAAAAAGCAGAGCCAATTCGTGGAAGATATACACAGAGTAGTATACAGACAAATCGTAGGAGTCCTGGTCACCAGCGTGAGCCCCGTAACAAACACAGTTCTGCCAGCCAGCCATCAGATATCAGTCCCGGTTCAGCAAACAGTTTTCAACCCTGTCCCCGTCTATCCGGCCCCTCCTTGTGCGTAAGCTGAGCAAGCAGTATTTGATAACATACATTAAAGCCCGGTCTTACGGCAAAACGAAGTCGCTCCAACCCCCATTTAGTTTCAAACAATCGAGAACCAACCGTCACTGTCCTGCTAGGCTCGAGCCATATCGTTGGTGTCACTTCACAGCTCCTGCGGCCAATGTGTGGGCTACAAAGTATCGAGGAAAGAAGCACTGCTACGGTTCGTGGCAATCGCAACGGCCGGGGTTTCTGAGGAGCTGTCCGGTGGTAGTCGTTCGTCCGGGGAGCAGGACACGGCCAAGTAGAGTCGCCCGCACCACACCTCGGGTCAGTCGGTATCTCGGGAGAAGACGGGACACTCCTCGCTGGGGAAGGTGCAACGTCAGCATCATGCCACCGCAGGCAGCGCAATTCTCTTTGTCCCAAGGAGGAGGAAATGGCGTCCACCCTCTTCTCCAAAGCCCAGGCGCCGCCAATGAGAGCCACGCGAAGGGGACCCAGTGCCGCCATGAGATCGTTCAAGTCGGGCTCCTTTCCAGATGCATGCGGGGCAACACCACAATCCACAACACTCTCCCTCCCAGGCGGGGGTACCTGATGTAGGGCACCTTCCCCCGGCATAGCTAACCTGGCGCTGTTCAGCCCCGTGATGATCCGGTATGGGTCAATGAAATAATAACGTGGAACGGCCCGATATGGCCCGGAACAGTCAATGCCAGGGAAAGTGGTCTACACAACTGACGGTGCAGGTCGGAGCCCCTGCTGTAGATAACAGGGTCCCGTATCTCAATGTAGGCTGTCCACAAGTCCCGGTAGGGAATCGAAACAATGGCCGCACTCGACAACAAAGAAGGGCAGGGCGATCACAGCTGTCCCCAAAGCCGCGGCGCCGCGCGGCTCACAATGTCATCCCTCGACGTGGGCTGGACGAATGCCCTATGAGGCGACCGTGCGGAGTCTCAATTAAGGCCGATTACTCCTGCCACCCGCTCACTGCCGAGATGGTCCCGCTGGTGGCCGGCCTCGCTGCGCACTCGGGACCCCAGACTCAGTCCTCCAAAGGCCGGAGAGGCCGAGGGGAGAGTTCTGCATTTCTACCCAGGTCGGGATCACTGGAGCATATCGCCGGTGTCCCCTGCACTTCATCTCCACGAATCTGCGGCGTCCGCTCAGGATGGGTATCAGGATGTCTGCGTGCTGGGAGAGGGCACCCGGAGCCGGGAGCCTAAGCAGCCGCTGCGATCGCCCGGGTGGGTCAGTTTTTGTGGGTTTTTGACATAGTTTATTTTTGTTAGGGTTATTAAATCAATATTTCTAATTTACATACAATGTTGTTAATGTTTTGTAGGTGGGGTTACTGTTTTACATCACACTGTTTCCTTGCTGGTGCAGGGCCGCCCATAGCCAGTGTTTGATTTAAATAATTGGCTGACTTTGTAAGGCACAAAAAGATAGATGCGGTACCCCTCACTGATTGAGTTGTCCAACTAGTACTGTCAGTCTCTCTCTTCTAGTCTATGCATTCTTTAACTGGACTCAAAGGAGTGTGTGAATTGATTGAAAGCATGTCCATTATTAATTATGCCTCCCCCAAACTTCTCTTACCTTTGCTTGATGTTTAACTTAGGCACAGCGATGGCTGCATGGTGATGATGGTTTCTTTTCCTAACATGCCATGGTTGTGGTGGTGGTAGTAGTAGTAGACACTGGCAGGGCAGCAGCATTTGCAAAAAAAGAAAATGAGACAGTCAGTTGCCTGTGAGAGACTGTTGGAGTAGTAGTAGAATGAAGTACAGTACAGAATTTACAGCAAAACAATAATATGCAAAATATTTGGCAACAAAACATAACGCTGATGGGGATAGCCTACTAAACAGAGTTACAAACTATAGTTGTGTCGAGTCACTTGACTAGGCCTACAGTACACTCGACACAAGCGTAAGAGTTAGCGCTGTGTATGAGGATGACAACAAATCCAATCAATGCCGACAATTAATCCAGATGTATATGTTCCTTTGGTAAATAAAAATCACCTCTAAAATATACTGCTTATGGGTGGGCAAGCAGAAGAAGATCCTCGCTCTGCCTTGAAGTTGAAGTACTGTTGCTTTCGCCACATCCGCCCCAGCAAGCGTGTGATAAATTATTGGTGTACATTTAATTTAGTCACACCTCAATAAGTCACACAGCCCGGGGGAAGAGGGGTAGGGTTTGTTGAATGAATGGGAAGGGGGGTTTGGGGAAAGGTTTGAAAATGAAAAACAGACAGTACGCATGGACAAACACCAAACGACCAAACTCTGTAGACTACCATATCCATATCAATATGTTAAGGGAGAAATAGCAAATGCACGCATGATGATGATTGATAAGGAGACCCGGATTACATACAGTTCTTGTTCAGTTGTTCCGGGCTTACTTTCACAGATAGCAAATAAAAAATGTAAATATTGGTAGGGATGAATCATAAACAGAGAGCAAACCTAATGATAATAATAACAACAACAAGAACACACTGTTGTAAATATTGTAGACAAAAAAATGAATCAAATTATTCAAAAGATGATGAAAGTTGGTACTGTTACTGTGTTATCCTGGTCAAAAATGTGGATTTGCATTCCTCTTGGTCCTCTCCTACATCAATCTCGGGTGTCGCCAGTCACCCCTGCCTGCCTGGCAAATGTAGATTTGTTGGTAAGGTAAGTGTGCATTGTTTTCCCAAGTATAGCACAAGGCCCGGCTTGTAATTGTAGATGGAAAAACAAAAGGGATATTGAGAAACAAAGTTGAAAAAATGCACAAGTTATGATGTAGTGCAACAAGAACACTTTCCAAGGCGGCATGTATGCATCATCTCTACTCTAGTCTGTTTCCAGCATTGACCTACAACAACAACCGGACAGAGCAGGCCCACAGTGACGGCACGTAGCTTAGCACATCCTCTGTTTAGAGTACATTTTTTTAAAGAGTTGGACAAAGCACATAACGAGCAACTTAGCATTTTACAATTTGAGTGACTAAATCAATGCACCGCAGTCATCCCACCGCTACACTCGACTCCACTTCTACACAGACATTTAGGTCTGCTGTGGTTGTTGTTGACTTGTTTACATTTTATGCCACTCATGAAACGTCGTCCTGACTTGTTATTATTCCATCAATCATCTCCAATACTTGTACTGACTGACTGTGAAGATCGGCCTACAGTAGAAGTACAATTTTGTTATTACACAATAAGAGTAGAAATATTATTGACTTGAGTCACTCTTTAGTGTGTACAGTAAGACTACCAGTACACTTTGACTTCACTGCATACACAACAAACAACAAAAACTCAAAAACCAATCACTCAGAGTCAGGTGTCCAATGATTGCCATTCATTTTCATTACCTGTTTCCTCTCATCTTAAGTTAACGGGCCGTCTTTTTCGCCATCATCATCATGGAAGGTGCTGTTGTCATACTCAGTGTGCAGTTTTCAGATTGAGTCCCCTTTGTGCATTCAATCAAAAGCAATGTATCAAGCTGCAGTAGAAGTAAAAATTTCTTATTAAAAATAGTTGCAAGAAGGGGGAAATGGCCTTGAGTTACTTTTAGTTTGTAGAATGATGATTAGTGCACAATGAAATAACTTAATGCACAACAAACAACAACAAAATCACTCAGTCTGCGTCCAATGCATGGCATCATTCATTACCTGTTCCATCTCATTTTCAGTTAATGGGCAGTCTCTCTCGGCTCAGAAAGGAGGATAGCTATCCTGTTCCACTTCTTTTGGAGGGAATAGGAAAGATTTGATTTTTTCTTCTATTTTGCATCATCCAATCAACATCTGTCTTGAGGTCAATGGATTTAGGGAGATTCCGGAGGATGGAGTGGAGGAGCTGGATTCGGAGGACTGTACTATGAAATGCAGACAGCTGAAAATCGTATATTGAAATAAAAAGAGTAAAAGACGGTGGTGATGGATTTGTTGTGATTCAAAGTTTGTAACCGAAAAGACAGACACAAATAAAGGAAAATAAGGGAGGAAGACAGTAAGTGCAAGCCTAATTGTCAGGTAAGTATAGCTCATCCTCAAACTCTAGGGGTTCAGGTAACACACTACTTCTGTCACCTGAGCCACTGTCCTCATCTTCCTCTCTTGATTCATGTATTGTGTAATTCGGTGGTATGAAGTGCTGATTCATTTTGATCATTGTTAACCTCTCCACGTTTTTGGGCCAGAGACTGGTCCTTCTCACTGTTACAATGGAACCAGCAGCACTGAAAACACGTTCGGAAGAGACACTTGCGACAGGGCAAGCCAGATAGCTTATCGCCAGCCTGCTGAGTAGTGGCCATTCGGCCCTTTTCCTATACCAATACTGCAATGGGTTTTGATCAATGTACACCTCTGTTGGGTCGTCCAGATAGGCCTTGGCCATCCGCTCAATGTTCAGGGGTGCTGCTGCTAACCTTTTTTCAGGCTCTTTTCTCTGTGCATCAGCACTGTGATCACCAATGCCTAACTGTAAATACCAATCATGTAACGATTCTTCTGGTCCTAATGATCCAGTTATTGTTGCTGTTGTAGATAGTGATGGTGAGTGTTGTGAGTCAAACGCACTGTCCTCAGCCTCCGAAGTTGCACTTGATGCTGCATGCCCTGCTGCAGTACTTCTTGTGGGTTGATCTAGCGGGCTTTTAATTAGCAGCCGTTCATTTTCCAACTTACTCGCTGCCTCAGCTATCCTAGTTTTATAGCGGGCAACATCCATCTCTGAAAAAGGAATTAATGTCTTCAGTGCCAATTTTTCCCAGAATTGTGGCAGAAATGTATTGTTCTTGTGACAAAATGTTATTTTGCACCCTTGTATTTTCAGCTAAGTGATGGGCTAAGCTCTACACCCAGTCATAGGCTTCTTTTTTTTCCTCTACACCTTTGTATGATTCAGACACCGCCTTCAGCTGATGCTCTAGCATTTGCAATAATGGGATAGCTTGGCCCATTGTACAGTCCTTCTTGCTGACTTCACGTGTGAAGACGTCAAAAGGACGAAGCATGTCAGTCAGGCATTTGACTAGGCACCATTGGTCCATCTGAAGGCTCATGCCTTTCACAGTAGCATCCTCTCTTCGCATGACATATTCATTGAGTGGCCTGTACTGCTCAAACAGACAATCAAGCATGTAATACTTTGAGTTTCAACGTGTTGCCACCTCCTGGATGAGTGCTTTGACTGGCATTCTATAGTCACGTCGAATGATCCTCAGCTGCTTCCGAGCTTTAAAAGAATGGCTGAGGCAGGTGGTCAGTAAGTTGCTGACTATGGGTTCTTTTTTCAGAAAGTCTTGAACTTAATGTTTATGCAGTGCGCCAAACACGGAACCCTGAAATAGGAACCAAGCACCATGGCCTTAAGTACATTACTGCCATTATCTGTGGCAACAAAACCATTACTATGCCCTCTTGGGCGCAGCCATTCAAAAACCTTGCTGTGAAACTCTTCCAAAATGTTTACAGCAGTAAGAGATTTCTCCATGGCGAACATGGCTAGAGTTGCATGTTTCCGAGTAGCTTTAATAATCTCAGCTGTGTCAACAGCACCTCCTTCAGATAGCTTATCTCTAACCCCCACAAAAGAGAGCCAGTGTGCAGTTATGCACATGTAATCTGTGGCTTGGCAACTGGTCCACATGTCTGTTGTCAGATGGATATTGTGAACAGCACTCTGCTGTAAAGCTTGTCCAACCAATTCCAGCACATCATGATGCAGTGCCAGAACAGCAATTCTTGCGAAATTGGACCGGCTGGGAACGTTCCATTTAAAGCAGATGGCTGACACATATTCAAAGAAACCCACCCCTTCCACAAATGAAAAAGGGAGAAGGTCCAGCACTAACATTTTAGTCAGCTTCGCATTGTACAACCGTGCTGTTGGGTGGTTGCGTTGGAACTGCCCCTCCAACCTAAGCATGCTCTCAATGGTAGGCTGGATTACTTTACTTTGTGGTGCTGTTGTTTTCATTAACCCACTTAGGCTCAACTACGCACTTTGTCTCATTGCAGTACTCGGTCGACTTGCTGTCTCAGCTTGACTCTGAGTATGGCTCTTACTGCGGTGCCACTGAGATGTTGCTGAGGAGGATGTGGGCGGTACCACTACACTACTGGGGACAGGGCTAGAAATACCTCCCTCTTCTTCACCTTCCACCACAATAATATCGTCCCCTGATTCTTCATGCCCAACATCAATGGTTTGAGTTGTTTTACTTTGTTGTAAGTGAAGTAGGTGATTCTCCCACACAATAGTGTGGTGTATTCTGACATGACTTGTTTGGAATGTGGTACCATAGTTTGTACCAAGCTTACCCCGCCGAACACCTTGTCGACAAATTGAGCATGTAGCAACGTTCTCCTCCTTGGTGCTAACAGAAAAGAAATCCCAAACTGGGGAGGAGAACTTTCTGACACTGCTGGATCTGCCACTTTCAATACCAGATGAACTGGAGGGTGTGCTTGGAATGTGACTCTGTGCGGCTACACTGTGACTTTTACTACCACTACCTACTGTGATGGTTGAGCTGGATGTAGGTCCCTGCCAGGCCTTTGGAAATATGGGAGCTGGAGGTCGTGGTGGTGTAACCTGTGTTGGTGGTATCCATACTACATCCCACTCAGCAGCAGCCTTTCTGGATAGGGTGATAATGTTGGTCTCCATCCCCTTTGGGGCGGGAGTGATGTGCTTGATGACTGGCTCGTCTTCATCAACATCATCCCCCTCTTGTACATCTACCTCCATAACTCTAAGTTTTTCTGGAACCTTCCTTTTGAGAAGTATTGTCATGTGGCGCGCATCACTCTCAGACTGAGCTGGTGGCTGCCAAGTAGCATCACGATCATCAGAAGCAGGGCTTGAAGAAGAAGATGGTTGACTAAGCCTCCTTTTCCTTGCCGGTGGTCTGGAAGACAATAGATATTCCGAAACAGTGGTTTGCTCCACTTTGTCTGCAGGAAGTTCGATTTCCTGAAATGCCCCTACTTCAGGAGCAACAACTACTATTGTGGGCTGTTCTTGCGGCTGCTGCTGTTAATGCGGCTGCAGCTGTTCTTGTGGGTGCTGCTGCTGTTCTGGCGGCTGCTGCTTCCAGCTTGGTTCCCGGACAACGCTGCTGCAGGCGTAATTGTTTTGGTCCCAAAAAAAACATTGGCCGGCACACCAGTCGTGGTTAGAGACACTTCCTTTTTCTGTTCCTCCTTTTCACTGGCAACTTTCTTGGTACTGGACCTGGTACCTTTCTTTGGGGCCATCTTCTTCAGATGTCAGGCAGGACGCAGGTGCACAAGTTGTGGTCACAAGTGGATGTGATGCGCAGCAGGACTTCTGTCAGGTTGGCTGTACAACGGTTGAGGGCTGGGTGTAGTTTGCGCTTCGCGAAGCTACGCGAATTACACTTCGCACTACGCGAGCTACGTGTAGCACTATGCGAACTGCATAATAGCATGTTCGCACTGTGCAAGATGCCGTTTTCAATGATTGCACAGTGCGGACAAGCATCCGGCACTGTGCAATCATTGAAAACTGCATTTTGCACAGTGCGAGCTGTAGTTTTCAGCTGCTCTAGGAGATTTTTCCTCGAGCGGCAGCTTTATCAACGCGGACTGGTAGTTTCTCATGGCGAGCGGTCGCGAGCATACACAACCACTCGCAATGAGAAAACAGACCTCCCCGAGTTGAGAATCGCGCAGGGAGGTTTATTTTCCACGCTCGTGATCGGCAACATCATTCATGGAGCTGCTGCTGGCAAAGGGGATGGATGGATGGAAGCAGTAAGCCAATAGTAAAACCATGGAGGACTATATGGCGAAAGCAGGACACTAATAACTCCCACCACAAAAAAAAGGCCACCAGCCACATGGACACTCACAAATCCCAAGCAACAACATGCAGGGGGCCTGGGAAACACCAGGAGCCCAACAAAAGGCCTATAAAGGCCTATAAAAGCCAGGCAAAGGATGCATGCTAAAGCCCACTGCTCTGCCTTTTTAATGAAATAAAATACAAAATCGAAAATACACAGGCCCAAAAAAGGTCTGCAGGGTGCATGCATTGCACACCAACACACACCAGTCACATACAACAAAGGCATGTCTTTAAGACACCCAACATGAAAAAGACCACCCCAAAAAAACACATTTCCCAACTCAATCCAATGCAATTCATGCCCTAAATGATGTCTAAATTCAACAGACCACACATAAATAATTGCTTAATGCAGCTGTGGCTACCTGCTCTGAGCCCACTGGATGAAAACAGGCCTTTTGACAGACAAGGCCAGACAAGCTTGCAGGCCTAGGCTTCTAAATGGCCACCAGCCACATGGCCAGGCCCAACAACAGAAAGCCCACCCCAAAAAAACACATTTCCCAACTCAATCCAATGCCATCTATGCCCTAAATGATGCTTGAAAGTGAAATATATTCAAAACTCACCAAAGGAACAGTTGCTTCATCATGCACCCACCCATGACTAGCTCTGGGCCTACTGACTACTACTACCCACAACAATTTAAAAAAAAGGAATGATATATACCAAAATTAAATTGTAGCTGCAGGATGTTGGAGATTCTGTGGCATTTCCTCCCTCTCCCCCATTTTAAAAAAGTACTCCTTGCACAAAAAAGGACAGCCAAATGTCAATCTGAGGAGTTTTTTTTATTCTAAATCATCATTTGTAGAAGGTTTTATGCTGCTAGAGATGATATTCTTCTCCAGATTGAAAATTTTACATGTTCGAGTTCTCGAGCTTCACCTTACTTCTGCTGGATGTCGATGGCGCGTCCAAAATAACGTGTTCGCGTTCTCTCGCTCCCTCTTGTGTTCGATATGACGTGTTTGCGTCCTCACGCTCTCGCTCGCGGTGGAGAATGACGTGTTTGGGTTCTCTAGCTCCTTGTCGCGTTCGATATGACGTATTCGCGTCCTCACGCTCTCGCTCGCGGTGGAGAATGACGTGTTCGAGATCTCGTACTCTCGCGGTGCATGATCGCAAGACGAATGACGTGATCACGGGTGCGAACTCTCGCAAGATAATGCAAACGGCTATCAACATATCGTGGAGCACGTGACCGGATCGGGAAAACTTGTCGGCGAACACGGGGATACCGGTAAGGCGATCGCGCGTGCAAGAACATATTTTTAAAGCGCGAGCATGAGAAAAATCTCCGGTATGCTGCGGATCGCAGAAATGTTGGCATTTTCGCACTCTCCGTGGATCGTGAAAATCTCAAATTATCACAATTTCCGCTAACGGAGAGGAATTTGATGCCCACCCCTAGTCTTGTCCCGGAGCTGCAACACTTTTCATGAGTGAGGCCCAGGAATTTGCACTATCTTATTGATGGTGCTCAGTCCTGCCCCGTCGTTTTGTCGCAGGGCAGCGCAGCTACATTGCTTTCAGCGCTTTCCAGCACCAAAACCTGCTGAAATGAGGCGCCAAGGGTTATCCCCCTTTTTAAGACCGGCTATTTTCTGGTCCTAAAAAACTGCCTCTAACCACAGTTAGCTGCATTTTTTTGGGTCCTCCAAACTTCAAGAATCCCCTTATAAATATCGCAAAGTGGGATTGGCTGCCGTTTTTGCACGAGAACTCCTCCCTTGCATGTCATTATAGTTAACAGAAGTGGCAATCTTTATATTGTACGTTTTCACCGGAAAACTGCTGCTAACAGAGGTTAGTGGCATCTGGCACATAAGGCGATAAAAATATCACCACAGAACTGTCGGAAAAGTGCCGCTAATGCGGCGTTAACTCCTTGTACATATGCCCCTCTCAACTTATGGAAATACATTGAAGCAGTCTAACAAAACAAGTGAGAAGGAAAAGTATTAGTTTTTGCCTCTAATCAAATAACCTGTTTTTCAGGAAGAAAATGTAATCCAGATATTTCATTTCATTTCATTTCAAAAGCTTTATTCGATCATTTGAAAAACAATCATAAAAGCACATGTAATATATCAATAATACGAAACATTTGGTGGAGTTAAAATCATACACTCCAAAGGGGGGATGGGCGGCGAAATATGCAGGGGCTGCGAATTTACTGGAAACAGTACATTGGAGTTAAAAAGCCATACTTTTCCTAGCGGACACAGATTTCAGAATAAAAATCGCTGTGAAAAAGCACACATCCGGTTCGTCAAGTGCAAATAAAAATCTCATAGCAGTTTTAACAGTGGACACAAAATATTTTTTAAAAAGTGGTTTAAGATAGGCAATACGGAGATGCAAATACAAAGGACAAAGTAACAAAAAGTGTTTGGTGCTCTGCTTAGAAAACTCATCACAAGGGCAGGGTGTTGATGTGTACTTTTTTATCAGGGGAAAGGCCACCAGATTATGGACAATACCTAATCGTAATCTGGTGAGAACGTACTGGTGGAATTGCTTGGTAACCACATTTAGATACTTAGAATAACCGGGACTTGCCTGTTTATAAGAATGATAAAATTGATGTGTTACATACAGGCAAGTAGCATCCCTACGTAACTTGGCTTTAGCCCCCAGATAGACATGTTTGAGCTCCTTTTTGGAGATATCGGTAGCACTAACGGGGTCCAAAAAAACATTCAAGTCGAATGCATCCCTAAATGTTGTTATGACATAATTAAGCCATGGGATCAAATTATATTTCTCCAAGCGGAGGCAGTCTTGAATGATTCTACTGGTAAAGCCAGTTTCCTCCTTGGCCCAGATAGATCTCCAGGCCATTAGTGGTCTTAAACCTATGAGATCAGTCAAGAATTCCAACCCAACCTCTTGGTGAACCAGCCCGGTAGAGGCAGAGGTTGGGAGACAGAGAAGTCTCTTTAGAAAGTTGTTTTCCTGCACTTGCAGATCTCCATGACCACAGTGTCCCCAAACACCTGAACCATAAAGTGCCACTGAGGCACATCTAAGGCGATAGATATGCAACATGTCCCTTATCCGTCGACTTCCCAATTTAGAAGCAAATTTAAAAACACCGAAGATGCCTCTGCCCATCTTAGCCTTGACATTATGCATTTCCTGTGCCCACGTGCCCTTACTGTTAAAAGTGATGCCCAAATAGCAGAATTTATCTACCACTTGGATTTTTTGCTCCTCGAACTGGAATGATCTTAGTTTCCTAACCTTCTTCCCACAAGCCATAATAAAGGTTTTAGAGTTATTCATTTTTAATTTCCTCCCCTAATGAAGTCAAAAAATGTGTCCATTAGTCTCTGCAGACCGACCGGTGTTCTAGATAATAAGACTGTGACGTCTGCATATAGCAGTACGGGAATCGATTGACCCTCAACAATTGGTGCATCAGCGATGACTGATCTTAGCTCGGAGTCCATGGCATTAATAAAAAGGGAAAAAAGTAAAGGGGCAAGGACACAACCTTGCCTAATACCTGATTTGACCTTGATGTTGTTGGTACATTCCCCCGCTTGGCCAAATCAGATCTGGGCCGATAGGTTATTATATAATCCAGCCAGGAAATAGATAATTGCAGCTGGTGCGCCCATATCTAATAACGTGGTCCACAGTAATCCATGGTCCACCAAATCAAATGCGCTGGAGAGGTCCGCAAAGCAGAGGAATAACATGCCCTGCTTGGCACGTGTGTATTTACCTATAATAAGGTCTAGGTTAATACACTGCTCGATGGTACCAAGGCCCTTACGAAACCCAAATTGGGAATCTGCAAGGATGCCATTAACCTCTGCCCACTCCTCCAGTCGCAACAAAAGCACCCTACTCATTATTTTTTGGGACGAGTCTAAAAGGGAGATAGGGCGGTAGTTCTTAGCCTCGCCTCTATCTCCTTTCTTGTAAATTGGTATAATTATAGACTCACCCCATGTTGGAGGGGTGCTTTCCATGACTGCCGCATTGAAGACCTTGGTCAAAAGGGGGCCCCATAACAGAGTATCTGCTTTATAGAGATCTATCGGCACCCCGTCAGGCCCAGGGGCCTTCCCTCCTTTACTTTTCTGGATAGCGTTAACCACCTCTGGGATTGTAATGTTGAGGGGTAGGTTTGGGCCGCAAGCTACAGCCCTTGGACATAAAAGGGCTTCCCCTCCCGGGTTAAAAATACTACTATAAAAGGCGACCCAGTTTTCCTCACTAACCTGGGCAGATAATACTGGGAACTCCTTCTGTAAAAGGAAGGGGCTATTCACGGTGTTCCAGAAAAGCTTGCTATCCTGGAGCTCTGCTGCTTTAGAGAGGTTGTCCCAAGCTTCCTCCCGTAGCTCTTGCTTCCTGCGTCTCATATGGTCTTTATCGTTTGTCCTTAGGGATTTAACGGCTCCCTTGTCCCTGGGGCGGCTAGAAAGTGCTTTCTTTAGTTCTTGTAAGGACTTTGTACAGGCCCCATCAAACCAACCCACAGTGCCCCCTGACCTCCTGACCTTGTCAATAGTTAAAATCTTTTTAGTTAACTCGTTTATTTTCACAAAGTCAGCAAGGATGCATACAGCGCCTGTATTAACATTCAAGCAGTGCTGCAGCTCTTGGAGACTCGCAGCCACGATTTTAATCAGCAACTTCTCTGAGTTGTCCCTGCACCATTTGATCCTACAGCCATTTGGCCTACATGTGGTTATTTCATCAACAATCCTTCGGGGGGCTTGAACCTTCTTCCCCTAGACGGATGTAGACATAGTAATGCCATTATGATCACTAGGGGCCACTTCTGCGACTTTCGGGACAGCACAGAGAATACTGATATTCTCAGAGACCATTAAGTGGTCTATGACAGTGGCTGAATTCCTCCCTACAAAGGTCGGGACAAGGTTGCCCTCCCTATCGTTTGCGGGCAAAAGGATTAACAGTCCCAGTTTGAGCATTAAGGTGTTAAGTGACTCTCCATGGGGGGTGTGAATAAAATGAGCCCGGTCCTCCCCTTTGTCCCCATCAAACCCACAGGCATTCGTAAAAGAGAAGGGGCACGTGGAGATATTAAAGTCCCCCCCAGATGAAATCAAAATGGACAGGGTTGACCCCAGATAGTTTGTCTACTGCAGTCTCAAGATCGTTAATTACTGAGAAGCTAGAGGAATCAAACACGTTGTTGTAGTGGTTGATTAACAAAACATTACGGCCCCCGCTTTGCTGCAGCCAAAGCATTTGTGAGTGGAATCCAATAGTTATATGGGATTTGATCTTTACCGGCAAGCACACAGACAATAATATCACAAGCAATATTCCAGCTCACTAGTTTGTACCCAGTACCGTGTCCTCCCTTATCCAATACTGTGTTCTTCCCCATAGACGACTGAAGGCATGTCGTTTTCTTTGGGGCCTCCAGGCTATAGGATTCCTTATTGCATGGGGGGGTGGTGGGTATCTGGTGAATTGTACCTGGTGGGTCAACAGCCGTTGGCATACACTCCACAGGGTCATACTCTGTTTGTTTGATGCTCCCCGCCAAAACTTCTATATTCAGGTCTTGACTTCCCCCCATAGATGACATCAATACGACAGGGGGTAGTCAGTCTGCTGCATCAAGGCAGCTAAAGCGGTTATAATCACAAAAGGGAACATAGATTGGCATAGTATCTAATCTACCGTCAAATCTCCTGCTTCTCCCCCTACGGTCGACCCTTGTCCAATCATCAGTGTCTCTCCCATAGGCCATGCGATTTGGGGTATAGAAAAAAGACAGCAGCAGGGTCTGGATAGTGGAATCCGGTGACCTGTTAAAACCAGCACAAATATGGGAGACAGTTCTGGGGTCCCTAAGGTTTACTATTATACAATCCCCGTTTATAGTTTTTACTGACTTACCCACCCAAGGCAACCTTCTTATCATTATGATCTCATTAGATAGGTGGGCCGGAAGGGGTCTGTTCCAGTTTAACCATTTAATGACCTTATTTTTTAGGGAGCCATAGGATTCACCTTCGCCCTCTTCCAGGGCAGGAGCGCCTGCCAAAACCACCATGTATCAGTTAGCTTCTGGTGGAAAGTCCGGTAGCCGGGGTCTACTTGCACTACACTCTTTTACCAGCGCAGGTGGTACAAACTTACCGCTGTCTGCCTTCCCAGAACTATCATTACCACCAGGCATGGGGGCAGGAAACTGCGTGGGGGGAGCCTGACAAACCGGGTTCGGACCTGGTGGGCCAGGTGGTCTGCCGCTAGTAATGGGGGCTATGCAATCTACAAGAGGTGGCACCCCCCCCTGGTTGGCAATCAGGGATCACAACTACACCCGGTATATTGACCATCTTTGAGTTTGCTACAAAGGCAGATGTTGCTTTCTCAATATTAGCCAGTCTAAGTTCTATTTGTTCCATTTTGGCTTCTAAGAGGTATAAGATGGATTTAAATAACGCTCCCAGGCTTTCAATGGACAACTCGGTCCCGAGCTGGGTTTGCAATGGAGTGGCGGAGGGGGGCAAGGTTAAATCCACCATCCCATTTGCAGATAATTTCCTCCCCGTAATAGGCCCACCGGGTTTGTTACCATCGCTCTGTCGCTTGGCTATTTTAGCTTTACTCCCATCTTTCTTATTATAAACCTGTTTCCTTTTAGGGATAGCCCCTTCTTTAGGCCCTTGACACAGAGTGCTATTAATAGTAGCCGCAGTTTCGGTAGGAGTAGTCTCATGGTTAACAAGAATTAAGTCAATTTCCGGCAAAATTTCATTGACCAGAATATCCAAGTCTTGCAAATCATGCCCATCCACTCCAGGGGTAATGTCTTACTCTGATACACAGGACACTGTAGTGGCCATATCCGGGACCCTGTCCGGCGTTTTAGCATTGGCAATTGCTGCCAGGGAAGATCTTTTAGTTGTGGAAATTTCAAGTGACATACATTTTTCCAAAAATGATATCTCCTTGTCAACTAGGGAGTTTGCTCTAATTAAAAAAATGTCCATGCCTCCCGCAGTAGAGCCCCCAACAAGCGTTGACTTACTTCTTAGTTCGCGTCCTGACATAGTTCGGAGTTAATATTGGTACTGCAGTCCCAGAGCCAAGGGGAGTGGGCCGGTCCGGTCCTGATCATTCAGGAACGGGCAGAAACGGGCCCGCCCTTGGCCCGGGCTTCGCCCCCGGCGCCGTCCCGCGCGCATTCCGCGATGCGCGTCAGGAGGCGTGGTCTTATGGCCGATGTGCGGGCGGAGGGGGGGCCGGAAGAGCTCACAGGTGCGGCTGGTATCGGGCCGCAGAGGATCCTGGAGCTTGCAGTCCCGCCGTCAGCACAGCTTCAGGGCACAGCGTTAGGGTCCAGCCAGGTCTCAGGAGCAGGCAAAGAGAAATCCGCAGGTCACACGCACAGCGACTTCAGAGACACCCAGATATAATTAACATGTTGCACTCTAGTACCAGTGTAACATGTTTTTCTGTCTCTCCTGCATCAGCTGTATACCTAGGTTTTCCTTAAAAAATAGATTTAAAATGATTAAGTGATAAAAAGTAAAGTACATAAAAGTAGATTTGAAAACTAGACTACAAAAAGGTACAATAAACAAAAAGTTACAAAATAGAAAAAAATGTGTGTGTTAGAGTAGAAGAGCTGGTTGTAGGGAGAGATTTAAGTTATTTTGAGAAGATCGAGGTTAGGGTTCAAGTATTATGTAGAGTAGCCAGAGTGGGTTATTTTATGAAAAAGGGGCACGTGCTAGATTTAGGGTTAGGAATCGGATTAGAGATTGGGTAAGGGTTATATTACATTTAGGTCTTTAGTTAGGGTTCAGAAAAATTTACTGGAATGGGATATGATACAGTTGTATTTAGCAACATATTGTAACTGAAAACTTGGGAAAATGGTGAGGGTTAAGTTGTTAATAATACTTAGAGGTTAGGTATGTCTATGTACAATTCACAATATACATTTTTTATATTTTCCATAGACATACGTTACCCCCGACTTTCTTCCCTCTACATTTATACTTCTATCTTTTTTTAATTACTTTTGTTATTCTACTTTTTAACATAGATTAATACACTGATGCTGAAAATACAGCATGAAATGGTAAAATATTATGATTAGGACAGCAAACCTGGCGATAAACGAGTTTTGGGATTTGGGGTACCAACGCTAATTGGTATTAGTGCTGGTTTGTATGTAAAGTAATTCAAAGAGCACATTACTTTGCGTCAAATGTAAATGTAAATGTAAATGTATTTCGATTTATATAGCGCACAAATCACCCAGGGGTCTCAAGGCGCTTGCTTAGGGAACCCGTCCTGGTATTCCCCTGTGAGATACCCCGGCAGGGTATTCACAAGGTGAAAGCCAGGCATCCCGCCGCGAGGGGCTGTAGTGGAGATTAAGCAAGCTATTGCCCAGAGTCGCAGAGTGTGACCCCGTGAGTCGAGTAGGCACCAGAGCAAGAATTGTCGAGTCCGTGGAATTTTTTGAGCCCGAGACCCGCCGAGGGGGTCAAGGGGGTGTTACATTAGTGGTACATGGGCATTCGCATGCAACCATCCATGCTTCTTGATACTAAACCCTTGGTTCAAAGAGTTTAACACCAAAAATTAATGCCGCTGAAAAGCAGCGTTTAACAGAGAGATGTTTTCATTTCTCCTTACTTTTCTGACTCTGCATGTGTGTTGCACCCTACAGCACACATACAACGTAGGGACAGCTTTTAAACTTTTCTAGGCACAGTATTTTGTACAGGAAGGGAACCCATCCTGGACAAATTCTATGCTAGACTCAGGCAGAAACCCTAGCACTATGGCTCTAAGGTGTGTGCCTGCTAGCCGGCAGCTGAAATCAGCGCTAGGGCGAGGGTAGGAGTGCCATATCTCTCTGAACATGGTGCTCTCCTGCACTCTTGGGTGCTGCGCTGCCTGTCATCTTTCAGAATCTGGCCCACAGTGACACTTTAAACGCCTTTGTTTTCACCAGAGTTGCCAACTTTGGAACTGGGGAGCCAGATTCGGATCTCAGCATTGGGTCAACATCTTGTGATTCTGGGCAAATCTCTTAATCTTTCCCTGCCAGAAAAAAGGAGAATGTGACCTTGTGTAATGTAACTGGTGCTCAGGTAAAGGGCTCCAATACCTTTGAGTCGAGTTTGTGTTATATAAAACTTCAAAAATAAATAAACAAATAAGAACAAGCCGCTGTCTTGTACACATCCACCATGAGAACACCAATTGTGTCATCCATATTACACTGTTTCTGTACCAATGGAGACAGCTCAACTCCTGTGACATCATAAGTTGTGTCCACAAGTTAAAAAGAATAAAGAAATGTCCACAAAGAGAATGGCGTGCAAAAAGATGCCAAAATTGTTAATCATTAGAAACATTCCTGCATACTATAACCTTGAATTTTATTCCTGACAGGATGCTGTCAATGTTGAGAATTGTGATTTACCTCATTCCTCAAACAAAAAAACGTATTCAATAATTAACTTTTCACTTGAAAAGACTATTTTGAGGGACTTCTACAAAAAAACACAACTTAAAGAAGAATAATGTAAGTAGTAGCCCTTTGAGCTAGCAGACTAACCGCCTGATTCATCAAGCTAAATTGCACTCGCAAAGGGCAAGATTCTCAGAATCTTTTTGCGAGTGCAATTTTTGCATTTGGAATTCATCATCCCAAATGCAAAATTCGCTATTTAAGAATTCGCACATTTGCGAAGAATTGACTTTAAGGAATCTCTATTTGAGATTCCTTAAATGCAATTCATGAAGCATTTTAAAATTGCGAAATTGCAATTTTGGGCCGCTATTTACCGAGAGGTCAGACCTCTCGGTAAATAACAAAAACTTAGAAAAATGCATTTAAATGCATTTTTCTAAGTTGCATGTTACACACACACATGTCCTTTGGACATGTGTGTGCGCCACACCAATGTAGATTACATTTCAGGGGTGCTACAGGGTGTCCTTTGGACACCCCTGCACCCTTGAAATCGCATCCTTATTTGCGATTAGCTAATTGCTAATCGCAAATAAGGAATAACTCCCCATGCATTCCTATGGGCCTGTAGGCCCATAGGAATGCATGGGGAGTTATTCCTAATTAGCGATTAGCAATTAGCTAATCGCAAATAAGGAACATGTAGGAATCGCAATATGTATTGCAATTTCTACATGAATCCCGTTTTGCAAGTCCTTAATAGCGATTCGTTAGGAATCGCTATTAGGGGCTCGCAAAACGGGAGAATGATGAATCAGGCTGATAGTGCCTGAGCCTCACTTTAAAGTTTAATTACTATCTTTACCGAGACACAACAAAGAAGAACAAGAGGTGTGACAAAGATACCCTCTTTCTCATGACTAATTGTGAGGATCATGGTTGTTGATTGGCTGGGATGTGAGCCCTGGTCAAGCAGCAACCACAATCCTTGTCAGATTGACACACAAGCCAGCCCTAATTTAGGCTGTGATCAACCCTCTGGTAGATTGGCACAGAGCAGTCAAACTTAACTTAGAGGCAATGTGTAAAGGATTTTTATAACACTTCGAACAGAAATAAAGTGAAAACACTGCAGAATCACACATCAAGTTAAAAAATAGAACTTTCTTTTTTTTGTTGCAAATCTTTTTATTAGTTTCAAAACAAAGAAGGAAATAGACATATCAGGTGCCATACATCCAGACGTAATATTAAGGCGAACAGACGTAGATACAGGATAGATACTAAGCAATGAAGAAATTGTTCAGATGCCTATGCTAATGTACGAGAAACAGGATGTGCCACAATACAATATACAATTCACATTAAGCGCAAGCCCTCAGAGTCTGCCCACCCATAAAATCAGGATAGTAAAAGAAGCATGAGCACCAGATAATAGAATATCGACAAAGTCAGGATGTTCCACCAACTATACTTAGAAAAGAAAGTGAAAGAGAGTGTGAAGAAAAAGAAACCATAAAAAAAAAAATAGGACAAAACAATAAACCCATCCCCCCACAATGCACCCCTGCATATGGCTATCGCCTAACCCCAACTAGCAGTGTGCCTGTCGCCCCAACTAACTATGTACTAAAAGTAGAAGAATGGAGGAGGGCATCCTCGTACATGCCCCGGTCTCCCCTCCCCCTCCGCCAAAACCAAGAATCCCCGGATTAAGGCCTCGAAATCAATTAAGCTGCAAATACGTAGCGAAACAGGGGAAACTTCAAACACCGCCCAACCTCCCAAAAGCATCATGATTGCAAATCACGTGTCCAGCAATACCCGATGCCAAACTCAATCACACAGTCTCATCCTTGACCCTTCCGATCAGACATGTGAGCCCCTTCCGGACGAACTGCCACTTCTGCAGGATAGTCAATGCACAAAAAAGCTGTAACAAAGTTCAAACAGGGACGTAGCAGAGAGATGAAAAGGCTGAGAACTCCGCCAGGCCTAAAGACTCCCCATACCGTCATGGACTCCCAAGATTGTTTAGTCCGCCATCTTAGTGGTGCCGATGTATAGGGTAGCGACGCAGTTTCAAACCAACAACAGTTCCCATCAAAAGTCTCCGGAAAGGGAGCATCAAATAGTCCTTCCATAGTCAGCAACGATCGTGGGCCTGACAATCCATTTGGAGCATCAAGGTTGCTCTCATCACCGAAAACACTAATCCGAGGCTCCAACGCCTCCCATAGTTCAGGGTCTGCTTCCTCCGTCGAAGTGGCCATTTTGGGTATCTCAAGTAGTTCCGTTTCTTGCAGTGGACCAGGGTCCGGTCCCATCCACCCAATTCCAGACAAACACGCAGTCAATTTGTGAATGTGGGCTTCAACGCAAACATGAAGTGACCTTATGGCTGCCAACACAGTTCGTAGTGACGGGTCACTCTCGGTCCGTTCCACAACTCCTCGCTCGGTTTCGGTCATATTCGCGTCCCCAGAGAGCCCGGTCTCCCCGGGGGGAACAGGTGGATGCGGAACGGACGACGTCAGAGGGGAACTGAGCGTTGGGGACAATAACAATCTGAACTCAGCCACTGCAGGCGGTGATCCTAACCCCGCAAACACCGGCGGGGCCCTAACCGGGCCGCTGGGCCAGGGACCCCCGTCCACCGCTCCAATTGTACGTCGTCACCCCTCCTTCGATGTTACCCATTCAGCCAGCCATCGTCAGCTTCGATCCAAGAAATTTTTTGTTTCACCTCGGTAGACCGGACCCTGTCACACAACCGCAGCCGATGTTGTTCAACTGAAACCCGGCTGGGCCAGTACTTGAGACCCCGGCTTCCAAGCTGGTCTAGGCCGCAAACTGCCACACGGCATATCTTTGTCTACCAAACTGGTAGAAATCTCGGGATTGCACCATTAAGCTCCAGTCAGGTTCATACACACGGAGGCAGGGCGCAAAATCAGGATAAATACCAGGATCTTCTGGCAGGAGTCGGAGGTCGGAGGAGCTGGGAGCTCACGCAGCCATCTTGTTTGCTAGCGTAGCTCCTCCAATAGAACTTTCTTTGATAAAAAACAGGACCAAAACAATAAAAATCAAATCAATAGAACTGAAGATTTGCAATTTTTAAGATTTTAGTAAAAATAACACCAAAAAGCCCAAATCTGTGGATATCTTTTCAAGCCAGACCGGGACAAAGTTACATGTTCCGGTTGACTACGATGAAGAACGGGTCGGCTACAGGGACCCAGTTAGGACTCCTAAACAAAGTATGTTAAATCCTGGTTTGTGGAGCATTGCGAGGATCTACATTGAAGATGTGTTGAAGATGCGTTGTGCAGCCAAAGCGATGCATCTGTACCAACAGGTGCATGGCTGCGATGTGAGGACCTGCATCGTTTACGAGGATCCTGTCGACAGGACTTGCAATGCGAAGTTCTGCACCAAAGGATGTGGCATGCAGCTAGGACGATGCGTTGATTTCAATGATCTGAGAGTCTGTGATGTGTAGTACGGCGTCATTGTTGAGGCTGCCGTTGATGATGGGTGCAAGGGCCTGCACCGAGGATGCATCACCTAGCAGCGGGTCCGATGGCCCTGTGAAGTCGACGCAGGTCTTTGCGACGGGTTTGATCCATGCAGCATAGGTAATGCGTCTGTTCTGCTCGGGTTTGCTCATGTGCAATAAGTATCAGATGCTGTAAATACCTAATGACTCGTAATTCAGACCCATGTGTAAATAGGTGTGTACGCATGGGTTGTAATATTCCAGCCACCTCTTACTCAGGGCCGAAGTCTGCTGTCAAATTGCTCTTAATAACAAATCAGATATATGTGGCTGATCTTTCAATGATATTTCGCCTTAAGAAATTTCCTATGCTGACTGTAAAATGCATAATTCCAAACTAAACAGATGGAGCACACCCAATCTCATTCACACCAATATCACACACCTCAGCTGCATTATACGACACAGTATATAACAACAGGTATCTCAGCTGCCACAGTCTACAGCGGTTGTAATTATTACAACCGATACATGGTAGGATAAAATAAGATAATGCTAGTCCTGGCTCAAACATATGACGGCTGTCACAGCCTGGATACCACGAAAAAGCAGTGAAGCAGAGGACATTTTTTTTCTCCAGATTTCTCAAGTGAAAAAAGAAAGTTTTCAAATTAAGCGAGATTGAGAGAACTAACCTGGATAATCATTTTGGGGATGCTTCTAAAACTAGTCAACAAGTAGGATTTCACACATGATGTTGTAGGTTTTTCCTCCACATTGAGCTTAGTTTTCAAGAGGTTCATCCTTAAATGCCTTGGATTATTCATTTATCTCTGGCTAAAAAACATCTTATGAAATCACCCTCTGCAATCATGGACCTAAGTCTCACCACCAGTTGTTTGTCATCTCCATAATTAAAGATATCGATCCCAAACTAACAGCGCAGTGTCATGACTATAAGGTCGATATTTTTAAAAACCTGCAGAAAAGGAAAACGGACAAAAACGTCCACATAGGGCCTCTGCACAAGAAATTAGATACTGACCATAAGTTAACAGAAAACTTTAGGCCAACTATAGTTCTGGTTTTTCCTGGCTAAAATACTCAAGAATCTTGCAGCTGAACAACAAAATCAATAAATCAAAAATGCCATTTAAGTTGGGCTTTAGATAAGGCCTTAGTATAGAAATTAGCCTCCTTGGGATAGTTGATGACAGTTGAGGAAACTCTTCCATACAAGCAGTGCTACTAGTGCTAAATGACAACTCATCTGCTGTTGGCGTTATACACCAAGGGCCTTATTTATGAAGGCCCTGCGCCGCCGGTGCGTCACTTTTTCCCATGTTAAAAGTGACGCACCGGCGGCGAAGGTCTTCATAAATAAGGCCCCAAAGGCGTAGCGATGTGCCGCCTCTGAGCCCTTTGTTCATCCGGAGAGAGAGACGTGCCTCCAAAGATTAAGGAGAGCACTGTGTTGACCCCTGTCATCAAATTTGGGAGTAGAACGTAGCTGCATTTTTGAACTAGAGCTTAGTTCTTTTTAGTTCGTTAAGACTCCGCAAGAAAAAACACCCTTGAGCCTGTGTAAAGGACCTGAAAAGCAGAAAAGTTCTTGACGGGAATTGTCTGGTGACCGAAAGTGCCAGAGGGTGGGAGCCGACTGTTTCTCTTCGGAAGCTCGCGTGGCGTGCCGCGTGCTCACGGAGGACGGCAGGTGGTCGCTTCAGGCGGGATAATGGGAGGCTCTGTGAGTTCCTTGTCTGGTGGCGCACAGTGTGCTTTCTCAAGTGTACTGAAACAACAGAGGGACGAAACAAAACACATTCTTCTGATTGCTATTACTTTATTTCTTGCGTTGCCCCTATTTAAGCGTTAATGAGGTCTCGCAGTTTAAGAAGAGCCCATCCTTCCCACATTTATTTATTTAATGCGTTTTATATAGCGCGAACTTTACCCGACGGTGTCAGAGCGCTTTACAAAAAGACCAGTTACATTACACAAGTACTTCAAAGTATATGAGTTGTATAAAAGATGCAAACAGAAAAGCTCTAAATTCACATACGAATGGTAATAAGTACATAAGACTACTACAGATACTAGTGGTTAGAGCTACATATAGAGTCACATTATTAAAGGAGGCAAAAGCAAGCAGATGAAATGAAAGCACGAGGGTTACTGAAAAAAAAGTTCTTGGTTGGAAACGAGTAATCATAAATTAAGGAAAATGATTTTGCAGAACTTGTATCTAAAGCTCTACTGGCAATATCAATTACAGATTTTTTTCTCTGATGGAATCTCAGGACGGAATAATCTAAACTCAAAAAGACGTTTCTCAGAAAACGCCTCAAGATTATGAAACTTCCAAAATAATTGTGCTATATGATTAAAAATAAAACAAGATTTCGACAGTAGATTCAAAGAAACGTGCGGCAGAAAACTTAGATCTGGATGAAGCAAACTTGCACCAGAAAAAATAGATATGGATGAAGCAAGGCAATCTAATGGAAATACTCACATTTTAGTTTAAAAAAAAGTGTAAGCAATTAACCATAATAATGTTAAGTGATTTACAAACATTAACCACTTCATAGCCAGTGTATTGTCATTGACAAAAAACGTTTCCTTGCACGGGCCAGACCAAAGGAAGCCTTCACTCTTGATTTTGAAGGCACGAATTAACAGAAGAGTAGTGCCAATGCCAAGCAAAGCAGAATTAGTTCAGTCTGCCTAGCCAGTTTGAGGAGATGAGAGGGATCCCACTGGAAAGGTAGCGCAAAGTCAAGCAGGTCATGAAGCACTCTCCGCTTTCAGGCTTCTCAGCAAAAAATAATATTCAAAGAGGGGACCGTCTTCTGTCCCTGACCAAGTTTCTCAAAATAAGTCTCTATAGTGTTCAGATACTCCTGCTGAAACTGCCATCAGAAAGCTCATTCTCACCACAATGGGAACAGTCAAAGCAGGACTCGGTTTTGAAAGAGGTACCAGGCAGCGATGCCTTAATCATTAAATATAAAAACAGAAAAACTCGGTGACAAAATCAACAGTTCACCAGCAGGACAGCCGAATTAGAATTAGAGAAAAAAGTCTTGAATGTTGAGGACTCTAAGAAATTCCAGCTTTAGGGTGGTCTTCCCCTAAACTTTTTGCCTTCTTTCCTGTTTTGCTGAATTCGTATTTTCTTAACCTTTGGACTCTGTGCACTTTATCACTGTTAACCAGTGTTAAAGTACTTGTGCTCACTCCCTAAAGCAAGGTAGTATTGGTTCAAACCTGATTGGCATATGCAATTTATTCATGATTTTCTAGTGAAGTGGAATACAATATAACCAGGGCTAGTAAAGCACATGCTAGTAGTGGGCCTCCAGCACCTATTGTGCCACCTACCTAAGTAGCCCGTAAAACATGTCTCAAATCTGTCATTGCAGCCTGTGTGTGATTTTAAACTGTCAATACAACCTGGCTAAAGAAACCCATTGCCAGAACCAAAACTCCCTTTTTAATACATATTCGTCACCCATAAGGTAGGCCCAGACTAGCGCAAAGGGTTGGGTATGTATCTTTAAAAAGTTGGACATGTATTTCTAGGTTTTACATAGCCTGGTAGTGAAAAATTCACCAATTTATTTTTCACTACTGTGAGGCCTACCGCTCCAATAGGATACAATTGGGTTCAAATCAAATCAAATCAATTGGGTTATCTTATTGCATTTAATATTTGATAACTTATGTTTGGCATTGTGTAGAAATGTCATGTTTGGTGTCTAAGGAATTGTTATTTTGGGTTTTAGCTCACGATTCTGAAAATGCCACTTTTTGAAAGTGTGCATTTCTTCTCCTAACCATTTAGTGACTGCAGCCTGTTTCCTGGGTCACACGAATAGCTCTAGTTGGCAATTGACCTCTGCATAGTCCTCCCAGATAGTCAAACAATAGAGTGAGGATGTTGACAGGATGGGAGTGGCGGGGCTGTCAACAGCCCCACTTTCACTCCAAAGACACTGCCTCAGCTCAGACACAAAGAATTTCGCACTAGCTTTTTGTGCCCCAGGCTTCCTGGGACCAGATCAGAGAGCCAGAAAATTCCCTGACAACACGGCCTCCTCCTCGGACAACACAGGGTACCTTGCTTTGACGAAATTTACCTTCCCTGACATTTTTTATCATGAATACTTCAAAGTCCAAAGGTACGTGGAAACAGGGCCCACTCTACTTTGCGTAGCCCATCATGCTCGGCCATAACTTTGACTCAGTCTTGCCCAACTAAATGTCCATAGTTGTCATATTAAGCAGTATTTCTCAATTTAAACTTTGCAAATTCCTAAATCCGGTTTTAGTGACTAGGTTTGTGTTGTTTCAGTGTCAACCACATTTAGTTAAATTTACTCTATTGTACTAAATAGGTGTGGGATTCCTCTTGTGTGGTGTTTTAACCTTATTACTGCTTATGTGTTATAATATACTTCACATATTGCCTCCAAGTTAAGCCTGGCTGACAGTGTGTCAAGCTACCAGAGAGTTACAGACAGTTTAATTTAGTGCCATTTTTGGTTTACCCTAGCAAGGACTGTGGCTGTTGGTTGAGTAGGGTTTCACCCCCCTCAACCAACAAATCATTTTCTCACAAGGACCAATATTCTGGCTTACAAATGTGTAATACATTAAAACAGAAGGATATGATGACAATAAAATGTAAGCAAGAAGAGTTGGAAAATTGATCATGGCAATCAGAACTAACATTTATTGTGAGTCCTCAACATAAAGAAAATGGCTTTCACTCTTTCACAATTCTTGTGGAACTACTTAGAAAGTTCAGATGGCTGGAATTCTCTGGAGATCTCACACTATTGAAGGTACAGCATAATACTTCTCACACTTTAGAACATTCTAAAAAAAGAAATTGTTGAAAACTTTAAAGAATATTGAATAGATGAACACATTCTTTCTTAAGCAATTGCAACAAAAGTAGTAAAAGTTAATGATAATTTTTTGATGTTACCTTGAGTATGCTGAGGTGTCGTTTTCTGGCTCTCGTGTCCTCCCTCCACGGCCGGGCTTGGCTCCGCCCCCCTGCTCCACCGTACCTGCATCACCGGAGCTTCCACTGACCGGCCGGGCTTGGCTCCGCCGGCCCTGTTGCCTACAAGACCCAGGATCCCCTGGGGCAGGGTGCCGAACAGCACGCGCCAGGAGGCGCATAAAGTCCCGCCTGGGGCCGAGTCCCCTGTTGTTGATGTTACCTTGAGTGTGATGAGGTGTCGTTTTCTGGCTCCCTTGTCCTCCCTCCACGGCCGGGCTTGGCTCCGCCCCCCCTGCTCCACCGTACCTGCATCACCGGGGCTTCCACTGACTGGCCGGGCTTGGCTCCGCCGGCCCTGTTGCCTACAAGACCCAGGATCCCCTGGGGCAGGACGGCGAACAGCACGCGCCAGGAGGTGCATAAAGCCCCGCCTGGTCCCTCGCCCCGCGAGGTCGCACGCGGGTCGTGCCAGGCTAAGCCTGGGCAAAGGGCGGGCCCTCTGTGGCCCTCAGAGGCCTGAGGTGGCTGGGCTGGGCCACCCCCTTAACGTTCTGGATGCATGGACACAACACCTGGGAACTGTACTTAAGGTGCTATCATCTCATATTGTATTTGGTCAATTGACTCATTACTTGTAACTATATAGTAGTAGCACGGTTGGTTTTTAATAATTTTTACTTGGCTGTACGGGGTACAGGTATCAGGTTTGGTGTAGGGCAGTAGCTAGCGCCATATTTGTAATCATGTGCGATACGAGTAAATTGTCTAAGTTTGCTTCTTCTCAGCGCATGACTAGGCTCCATGCCGCCGCAGCACAACCCCTTCTAAGTCTTACTGCCATCGACAAGATGTTACAGAAGACTATCGGAGTGGTGGTTTCTGCAATTGAGAATACAGAGAGGCGACTGTCTATCACTCCTGCTATTCCCCCTCCTCAGGTTGGTCGTGATTTTTCACCTGGTACAAATATCCCCCCCCCCGATTTTAGTTCTTCCATTATGTGTTCTTTTGCCGAGCTACCCTGTGCGCAAATCGTACAAGATGTAGATGGAATCCTAGTGGCCCCCGAGTCCCCCCCCCCCCGAAATTTGCTGCTAGGAAAATCCCCAAACGTCCGTTGAGGAGTAAAAAGTGTAAAACTACGAAATTAGCCAGAAGACACGAATTTGTAGTGGAGGCTGAGCTGACTCACATAGATCCCGCTTTGCATAATGTGGGGACTCCTGTATGGGCCACACATCTTATATCTGACCTAGAAGCACGTATCGAACAGATTATTAGTTTCTACTGCAAACCACTAACATCTAGACTTGACAGAGTGATCTCTATGATCAATAATGCTGGGGGAGGGAGACCACAGCCACGTAGGCCCTCAGGGAACCCCATCTCTATTGTACCCTCACTTACCCCTAACCCCAAAACCTTAACAGGTGATAAAAATCCACCAGCTGCTCTGGCCCAGGGTAGTGTATTGCCTACCCAGGACTCTGTGATACCTCAGCCCAGGGATGGGGCGGTAGTGGCCGGGTTAAGCGCTACACCGAGGGGAGCTACGGAAAGCAGTATAGCTGCATTAAATCACCAATCAAGACCCAAAAGAGATAACCAGAAGGAGGGGTCCCAATCAGCTCTTCCCAATTTAGATCTTCCAGTTGAGTCCCTACCATATGTCGTGGTTCTAGCTGGGGTCCCCTCATTAAGCCAGGGGAAAAGTGAGGATTACAGTGAATTAAAAAACAAGTGTATCCAATGGCTTAATCTAAACAGACCCATCCCCCAATGTCTCTGGTGAAATACTGGGTGTAAGAAGGGTGGACTGGATAGGGACAGGGACTAAAACTATCGTGGGAAACTGCGTAGTGATCACTTTTAGGAGCCCCAGGGCAGTAGAATACATTTGTAGCAGGTCGCCATCCTGGGTTCTCACTCAAATTGTCCCTCTGCACTTATCATTCTTTTACCCCACTCATCATCGGAGACTTGGTAAAACAAAAATGGTTCTTGCAGGGGAGTGCATGAGCATTGTGCCACCAAAATGTGGACACAGTATATCACCCTGGAAGGTGTATCGACCAATTACCCTCCATTCTCCCACTTCCCACAGAGTAATAGGTACAGAGTGTTGGAGCAGGTCGATTGACGCCCGGTGTGGCAGAAACCCTCACCCCAAAAGAGTAGCGGTCAAGGACTGTCAGGAGGGGAAGTGATAGGAAATGACGTGAGTTTCATCCCTAGGGACCAAACAAGATACAGTGCAGATAGTGCAGCCCCAGGCCAATGTGGGAGGACTAAGAGCATGGGAGATATACCAGCTACCCCTGTAATAAACCGAAAGGTGATTCAACTGCTCTCTTGGAACAATGCAGGGCTACACAAAAAAAATTGATATACCCGATTGGAACAACTTCATCGAGGAATTTGATGTCTGCATGTTCCAAGAGACATGGAGTCTGGTTACTCTACTTTCCATACTCCCGCAATAAGTTCAGGGAAGGGCAGACCAGAGGGGGCCTCCATGTCTGGATCAAGATTGCACTAAATTGGAAAATAACTGTCCATAAATCAGCTTCAGAGGATATCTTACATCTTTCAATCCAAGGGCACGAGAAAGATAGTAAGATAGATCTATATAATGTTTACGCAAGGGGATCTCCGGGGGCCCAAATGTCAGATACAGTAACCACTCTGGAGCTAGAAATAGCCAATAAGCACCCTCTCTCTAAAATCATTGTAGGAGGTGACTTTAATTGCACATTCGAACCCCTAAGTAGGGAAGATCCTCTGGGGATAGAGGAGGAAGACTCTAAATACCGCATACTGTCTCTGACGTTAGGACCAATTAAAAAATGGTCGCCAAGGGCAATTCAGATCATTGCCGTGACCCTGGAATACAATCTGAGAGCGCTTAACGGCAGGACAAACTCAGATCCAGACGGGGCAAATACATTTAATAGGCTAAATGGTCCATCAAGAATAGATTATATATTATTGGACATAAAGTTCTGGTGTGATCTAATTGACATGGTGGTAACTCCATCCCAGGATAGTGATCATAACTCTTTGTGTATGAAGTTGAGGTGGGGTCCTAAAAATGGATTTAGAAATAAAGCCCCTCTAATGCAAACGAAGGAGGTGGTCACTTACAATGCCAAACGCAGACTGAAATGGAACAGGGTTAAATACAAGGAAGAGAATTTGAGCGAGATCAGGGAGCTCTTATTAAAGATGACTATAGATCTAGAGCAACTTGCAGCTGACCCGGAAAGTCTTCGGGGCCTTTCCTTCCCGTCAGTCTACAATAACGCATTCGAGAAAGTGGGCCAATATTTCACTATACATGGTAGCAGTGGTAGGCAGAACCTCGCCCACGTCAAATCAAGTAATTCCTGGTACTCGGCTCAATGCAGCATAAAACAGGATGGCGCTAACTGCAGCTTTACTTACAAAGAACCCTTCACTAGTTAGAGCGGCTAGGAAGGATTATGCTAGGTCCTTAGTGCAAGCAAAGCTCAACTGGGAAGAACAACACTGGCAGGATCTTAAATCCGCGTCCCAGATGAAGAATTCTTCCTTAATCTGGGATTTAATAAATAAAGCCCGGAGAGGGGGAGCTGAGCCCATCATGAACCACATTACGGACATCAGTGGTACTCTCACTTCAACGAGTTGTACTGTGGAGGAGCAGAGCCATGTCCTCCACCACTATTAAATGAGAGTGGCGGTGGAGTACCTTTTGCTTCCGAAGACCCTTTCTCCATTATGGAGGTAAAAATGGCCATTAAACATCTGACACCGGGAAAGGCGGCAGGGCCAGATGGGCTCCCTGGGGACCTTCTCTTAAATGATCCTGTAACCTGAGCAAACCTCATCTCCCTAATTATGAACTTGATCGCCAGAGGACATCCAGTCTCGGACTCTTGGAAGGGAGATGAGGTGGTAACTGTGTATAAAACGGGGGCAAGAGATGACCCTGCCAACTACAGACCGATCAGTCTGATAGACGTGGTCCAGAAAGTGGTTGGCAGGGTTATTATCGTTCGGGTAGGGCTTTGGATGGAAGAGGAGAATATCCTTTTCCATCTCCAAGCGGGATATAGACAAAAGGTGGGCACGATGGATCAGGTCTTCCGCTATTTGCTATTTATTGGAAGACCGTGACCATCGGGAAGGGTAGCCTGTACTTGGCGTTTATAGATCTAAAAACAGCCTTTGATCTAGTGCCACGCTCTAAGTTATGGAGGGTATTACAAAAGATGGGTTTTCCTCTTGCTCTCCTTGAATTTACCATGAAACTACACGAGAGGAATTATGCAAGGGCCAGATGGGGCTCCCAGAGAGGGTGGCTGTGAAGAGAGGTGTATGCCAGGGATGTGTAATGGCGCCGACTCTGTTCTCCCTCTATGTGAATGGGGTGGTGGACCATCTGAGGGAGGACCCAGCCGACGCCCCATCCCTGGCGGGGGGAAAAAACATCTACCCTGCTTTCTGCAGATGACACCCTCCTGATTTCGAAAACCCCTTCCGGCCTTTAAAGGCTGCCAGATCGCTTCAGCTCCTTC
Source organism: Lissotriton helveticus (assembly GCF_964261635.1). NCBI lineage: Eukaryota > Metazoa > Chordata > Amphibia > Caudata > Salamandridae > Lissotriton > Lissotriton helveticus. Next base: position 282,903,219 of record NC_136071.1, read on the forward strand.
TGTGAGGATAGAGGCCTTACCATTAATACCTCTAAAACAAAGCTTATGGCCTTCTCCCCTTCTAAGAGATTTAAGAATAAAGTCTCCCTTAATGGTACCCCATTGGAGTTGGAAGACTCTTTCGACTATTTGGGGGTAAGGGTCAATAGTCGGATGAATTGGAAGGACCATCTAACCAAAAGGCTTTTAAATCACAAGCGTGTCTCTGGAGTGATCCTGCGGGAGCAGCGAGAGTCGATGAGTAAACCTGTAGCCCCAGCCCTTGCAATATATGAAGGTCAAGCACTACCCTCGGCGCTCTATGTTGTAGAGATGTGGGGGTTCGAGAATACAACTGACTTAGTGAAATCTGAAAATAAGTTTCTGCGCGAATTGGTGTCCCTCCCCTCCTCCACCCCGTTAAAACCATTACGTGAAGACATGGGTAGGCGGTCCATAGCTGACGTAGTTTGTCTGCGCCCGCTACTTTATTGGGTTCGTCTGAGGCGGACCCCAGAACTTTCAAATTATGCGGCCACCTTGGATGAAATAATCTCACTTAGTGCGGGTAACAAGATAAAGTGGCTAAATAGCCTTAGACAGTTGGTCCTAAAATTAGGTCTGAATGAGGCATGGGCCTGCCAAACACCACCCTCAAAGGATGTAATGAAGAAACTATACTGGGATTGGGTGCAGGAGGAGGGCTTACGCTGAGGTAACGGGGGTACCTTAACAAAGCGGTTCCTAGAGTTCAAGCCTGTAAGGAAACTTGAACCGTTCCTTGACTATATACAAAAACCCCTAGATAGAGCACTTTACTTAAAAGTCAGGTTTGGGACTCTGCCGGTGAAGGAAATTACGGCAGGGTGGAACGCTCCAAGGTCTCCAGATAAATCTTGCCCCGGGTGTGCTGCCCCGAAGGAGTCCGTGGCTCACTTCTTTTTGCTTGCCCAGCATATAGGGGAGCAAGAAAGACATGGTTAAAGCCGATATGTAGGGAGTTGGGCCTAAGGTGTCATAAGATGGTTTTTGTTACGGACTCCTCATCGCTAGTCTTGGTTTGCGGTGTGGCAACATTTCTGGGTAGTGCGTGGCTGACTCGTTTGCGTAGGTTAAAACAAATGTCCTAACTGAAGATTATCTAGGCACTTTATCCGCACCTTTTTATGATGTTACTATGTTGCTAGGCTTTTATGTTTTTATTGTACATAGTAATTTTTAAACACAGTGTATTTTTGTACTTTTTTTATACTGGCTGTTGAATGTATGGAAAGATGAATACCAATGTTTGTAAAGCATGTCTACTTTTATGATTAAAAATATTTTATCGAATAAAGTATTACTATTACTACTACTGATAATTTAGATTTTTGAGTGTTTTTTGATAGGATCATTGAGACCGGTAGAAGTCAACAAAAATGTAAAACATTGATTTCACTATTACTAGAAGGTGTCCAAGCAGCTATTTTTTAACAACCCAAACTAAAGATATTATTGAAATTATAGAGTTTCATGGATTTTAACTCAGCACATCAGTTTCTCGAGGAACTGAAACAGAATGGGTAGAAAAATGGAAACAATGTAAAAACAAGGGATAGAGTGCATGCCTTACCTCACCCGTCAGAAGAGGCCCCTGGTACCTCAACCCCCGGGTAATCTAAGGGGAGGGGGGCACATTGCCCACCCTCCCGAGCCAAAAGTGATTCTGGGGACCCATCACTCGGGCCACATGACATTAAAAAGGGGAGGTAACTATGTGCCCCCAGAGCCTAATTAGACCCCTGGAACTCATGCCCTGTGCCGCCACTTTTACCCTTAAACTGCACAAAAGTTTAGATTTCTAAACTGATACTAATACTGTAAATTTATCATTTCTGCAACACCTTCAAAATATTATAACATATAATATCATTATAATTATAATAATTCACGCACCTCTGCCCACACTGTATTTAACTTAGTAGCTACACTACAATAACTATAACTAGGCTTTCCTGTTTTCAGTTTCTATTCTTGGTCAATTCTGGTGGGGTTTTTTCAGTGCTTACAATACCTTAAAAAAAAGTGGTTATCAATGGCTTTACATTTTCTCGCCACTAAAAATAAAAGCAACAGTGTTTTTCCAGTGTTTTATGGAACTTTTTGCTTTTATTGTTGCTTGCTTTATGCACTGATAGCGCATGGTATATAGGCAGTGTACGTATAGTGTATAAGAGGGAAACCTTTCAAGAACGGACTTCGGAGGAGGCGACTCTCCATTATTACTGCCAGTACCAGGCTTGGGACCCACCTTTGAAACCAACGACTTGCCGGACCCGCTGCGCGGGTCCCGCTGCGGAGAAGGACACTCTGCAGGGAGCACAAGGGGAGCCCAAAATCCTTTTTGCCATCTTGGTCACCGGCAGGGCTGCGAGCAGGCGAGCAGGGACTCCATTGCCCAGGAGTCCCTGCGTGCAACACCTGTGGCCGCTCTCCCTGCCGGCAACGCCCACTGCTCTACCCTATTTATTAGAGCAGTACTTCCGCTGCGCTGTAGCGCGCGGGAGCGACCGGGGCGAAGACCGGGCAAAGGGCGGGCAGTTTGAGGCCGTTCGAGTACGGCGAAGTCCGGCCTAGGCCCATTCCCCCTGGACATTTAGAATACCACCCATAATGCCTTTAAGATCAGGTAAGGAGCGCAATGTTCAAATAAATACATCCAATGGCGTTGTCTCAGGCCCCTTGGACTCTTTTATTACACGGGCCACTGGCATCTTAGAGAAAGAAATTGCCATGGTCGAGAAAAGGCTCTCAATAGACTTGATTAGTGGTAAACGATCCTCACTGGGGGCCTTAGCTACATCTATTTCCCCTGCACCATCTGTACCTCATGCTGCCTTCAATTGCGTTCATACCACCTTTACGGACGCAATAGTCCATATAGAAAACATTGGAGGTAGCCCTACTATAGGGGACAAAACAATGGAAGGAAGGTTTAGTATTAACGACTCTACAGATACGCAGGAGACTGGGATGGAGGATAATGACTCTGCGATTAGTGAGGAGCAGGATCTTAGCCAGTTATCCGGAACTCCTCTCCTTAATCAATCCATTATCTCTAATCCTGCTGAAAATGCTAATCCACCTATGTCCAATTCTGCCCCAATACCAAGAAGAGAAAATGGGATTTTACAATGTCAAGGGAAAGCAATACGAAATCCAAAAAAGTTAATAGAGCTCAGGGAGAACGGCGCCAGGGGTCTGAGCCCCAACCAAATTTGTCAAAACCCCTGGTGCCTAACAATTTGCTATGCCCCTCACTTTTGACTTTGGGTTCCTCCACTACTTGTCCCATGTGCCTGAACAGTGATGAGGCTTTGCTGGTAAAAATGGAGGCCATGTTCAAAACACTACTCTTGCCAGTCCTGGAGCGGACAAGGCTCATGACCTCAAAGATCGATAGCATGGAGGGTCTGATTCAATCAAACCACGCAATGTTACAAGCATTGAGTGGCTTGAGTGATAAGGGCACTATCAATGCACCAGCACCAAGCAAGGCACCCAGTAAGGTCACTTGTAAGAATATGGAAAACGGTAAAAATCCCCTTAACAAAACGACAGGAATAAACAACACCTTAGCCAAAGGGGGTCAAAAAGCTAATACTTCTTTTACCACCTCTTCTAAATCAGGAGCTAGTTCTCAGACCCAGGTACCAAAGCCAGGATCTAGAGAATCGTACGGTGACCTTCGTAATAAAGTCACCTTTTGGCTGAACAAAAATCGTCCGTTGCCCCCCTCCACTCCTACGGAGATATTGTATGTGAGGAGAGTAGATTGGGTGGGGCCTGAGGCAAAAGATTTAGAAGGAGATTGTATCCTTATATCGTTCAAAGACTCATGGGTAGTAGACGCTATTAAACGAGTGCCCAGATTTGCAAGGCAGGGGGATGTTCAAACTTTAGATTTATCCTACTTCTACCCGCGCAGGCATATACCGCTTCAATCTTATCCTTTGTTTCGTAAAGGTCCTGCTGCGAGACATCCCATGGTATTGACCCCGATCGACAGCCAGCGCCCCTTTCTTTTTAATCATTTTGGCCCCCTTTCTGGCTTGGAAGCTATAGATTGACTTAGCGATTCCTTTGGTGAGACTCCGATTGGTAGCGTGATAACTCAAGCCCCTAGTGACTATAATGTGGTATGCCCAATTCAATTGAATAATCTAGTTGTTGGGAAAGGAAGCCGAATACATTTGCCAAATAGCCCTAGACCAGAGGTAGTCCCCGAGGGGTTTCGGATCGAGGAGAAAATCATCGCCCCGGTAGACTGTGTCAAGTGCCTAGTGGATAATGACGATATAGGGGCTGCTCTTGGATCTGTACAGCCCCTAAACCCTTTGCTGCCAGGCAATTTGAATAACCATCTGAAAATTTTGTCCTGGAACATAGCGGGTATCAAGGCACGCCTCGTGTCTGCGGATTGGTCAAGTTTTATGGACATCTACGATATTATCCTGTTGCAGGAAACATGGGCAACGGAGCCTGTCCATAAGCTGGGCTATGTAAACTTTTTCAAACCCGCAACCAAAGGAGGTAAAGGGCGGGCCGCAGGTGGCTTGTTAATTTGGGTGAAACAATCCTTGGGCTTCTATCCAACAGAGTTCCCGGTGGAGAATCAGGATCTGTTGTCCATTATATTAAACAAAGGGAACAAGCAAGTTATGAATATTATTAACATTTATGCTAGAGGCCTTCCTGGCGGTCGATGCCCACCCTTGTTGAACTTTGTTGATCACATGATAATGAAAATGGACGGAGGTGTCACTACCATTATTGCTGGGGACCTAAATTGCACTATAGAACCCGTGCTAGATATGGGAGATACATGGACTATGGCAGATGACTCTGCATGGGGCAGGCAGATGACTCTGCATGGGGCATACCAGACTTGCAAGTGGAGAAGATGGCTAAAGCAACAGAGGCCGCAGTATCCTGGACGGCCTTCTGTTTACAAAATGGGTTCCGGGCATGTAATGGCCGCTCTGCCTCTGACGTAAAGGGAAAATGCACTTTTGATAATGGCCAGAGGCAAAGTCGCATTGATTACATTTTATTGGACATGGAGCATTGGGCTCTCCTAATTGATATGGCAGTTTTAGAGCGCCCGGAAAGTGACCATAACCCACTGTCTTTATTGATGAAGATACCGGATTTAAATAGAAGGGAAGAACCATCCGCAACTTATACAGGGGATGTTATACTTACCAATGACAGGAGGAGATTGAAGTGGTCACGGGTTATGGAAGATGAGTACTTACTAAATAATATTAATGTTGTAGTGGGAAATGCACTTAACGAAATGTTGCAAATAGATATGTCGGGGGCGGCGGCTGGAGCTGTAAATAGTGTGATGGGTGTTCATATTAAGTGCTTTGACAGCTTAAAAACAATGTTATCTAAACCATGTGGGAAGGCTGTTATTAAAACTAACCTTCTGCCCCAAAAATGGTATAACAAGGACTGTAGAGAGGCACATGCAGCTCTCATCTCTGCCATCAAATCTCGGGACATGGTTACAGTGAGAGCTGCTAGACTCCATTACAAAAAAATCATCAGTAAAGCCAAACGGGAGTGGGAGGATGAGTTCTGGTTAGATCTTTTAGAAGCATCATCATCTAACAACCAGAAAAGGTTTTGGGATTTGGTCAAATGGGGTAAAAGCATTGACTCTTCTACACCCGGAAATAATGTGCCACTTGAGGATTGGGTTTCTTTTTACTCGGCTCAATTTAGAGCTGGGGACGATGAGACCCCAAACCCATTAAGCAATCCACTCATGCAGACCCCAGGTAGTGGAAAACTTACCTTTACGGATTCTGAGGTTGAGTTGGCATTGGCACTCACCATGCGAGGCAAAGCCCCTGGTATGGACCTAATCCCGGCAGATCTTTTTAAATCTAATCCCACTTTGTGGCTCCCGTATATCACTAGAATAGCTAATACTTTGGCACTTGGAGCTACAGTCCCGAAATCCTGGAAAGGGGCAGAAGTAGTTCCAGTATATAAAAAGGGTGATAAATCCATTTCAGCAAACTACCGCCCTATCAGCTTAATCGATTCGATTCAAAAGATAGTGGCGCGTATGGTCTTGGGAAGGGTTCAGGGTTGGATAGAAATGGAGAATATTCTGTCCCCCATGCAGGTGGGCTTCAGATCGGGAATGAGCACCATAGATCAGGTTTTTAGATTCTGCCTGATCTATTGGAAGGAGGTTTGGTTAGGTGGTGGTAACATCTATGCTGCATTCATCGATCTGAAGTCCGCCTTCGATCTGGTTCCCAGGAACAGGTTGTGGGGTGTCTTGGTAACCTTGGGATGCCCACCCGAATTATTGGACCTCATTATAAGACTCCACGAGGACAATTTTGCGAGGGTAAGGTGGGGGGGTCAGGGACAAGTTACAGAAACATTCCCCGTAACCCGAGGTGTTCGCCAGGGGTGTGTCCTGGCCCCTACCCTGTTCCTCCTTTTTATTAACCAAGTTGTAAAAAATTTTTGGGATACTCCCACTGACGCCCCAATGTTGGCAGGGATGAGGTTTCCGTTACTCATCTTTGCAGATGACACTCTAATCCTCTCCAAAACACGCAGCGGACTACAGCGGCATTGGACCGCTTTGAGGAGTTTTGTGCCATCAACAACCTGGTAGTCAACGTGGGGAAAACAAAATTTATGGTCTTCACAAAAAACCATCCAGTCCGAAGCTCAGTGAAGATGAATGGAGTAAACCTAGAACAGGTTGATACCATGACCTACCTAGGGGTCACACTTGATAGCCGCCTGAGATGGAAGGATCAGATTATTATGCAACAACTTAAACTTGCCAGGCTGACTGGTTGTCTTGTTAAAAAGCAGAAGGAATCAATCACTAGACGGGTCCTGCCGGCCCTTAAGATCTATGATGTTAAAATATCTACAGCCATTTTATATGGCGCTGATCTGTGGGGTCATATGGACCTGTCAAATTTGTACAAAACTCAATGTAGATTCCTTCGAAACCTTGTGGGCCTTCCACAGTCTACACCCTCGCTCCCTCTCTGCCTGGACCTTGGTTCCCCCCCCATTAATGAAATGGCAAGATTTAGGTTAGTGGCATTGTGGAGACGAATATGGACATCCCCAGACTTATTCCTTTTTGCAAAGGAATTGACGGAAGTTAGGTCTATCAGGGGCTCAGGGAAAATACCATGGCTCATTGCGGTAAAAACAATTCTGATAGATATGGGCTTGGAACATCTTTGGTCTTCCCCACAATCAAATTCGTTTCCACCTAAAGATGAATTTAAATCTTTATATCTGACCACCACCCGCCTAAATAGAGTGATGCGGTCCAATAAAAATGACCTTACGGGCAGGTTCCTAACATTTAAAATTGACCCATTGAGAGAGCCATACTGGGATGTTATTTCCCGACCGCTAGATAAGAAACTGTACCATCAGTTTAGAGTGGGCGTGTTGCCATTAAACACTTTTCTGAACAAGTGGTCGACAGGGATATCACCCTATTGTATGTCCTGTTCAGGTCATATTGAGTCAGAAGGTCATTTCTTCTTTGCCTGTCCTAGGTATGGAGCACCTCGGAAAAAATGGCTAAAACCTCTGTTTAAAAATTTGCCGTATAAAACAGCGATAGAAGCCATACAGGCGGTCAGGACCAACACCTCAGAGGTTTATGTGGTAGCCTTGGCAAAGTACTTGGGCTGGGCTTGGCTCCTTAGGTTAAAAAAGTGTTCACCTTAGTGCCAAGTACAAAAGTTGTTCTGTTAGTTGCTATAATCTGTTTAGTTTAAGTATGCAACTGTAAAACCACCAGATGACTACGTATTATTAACTGCATTCATTGTTCGTATTCTAGATCGGTAATCCTAACCTTTTAATGTAATACTTTTGTTTGTTCTTATTTCCTTCTCAAAAAAATTTTTTTTTTTTTTTACATAAAATATTCAGGTCTCCTTTCATTAATTGAAATTTAATCCTGTTTTATTCACTTGATAAGAAATGTTCTTTTGTTTGAGCACTCATATATCTTTGGAATTGTTGAAATAATATTTATGTGTACTGATTTTCTTTGGTTATCTTAAATGAACTAGTTACATTTTTTGTATTTTAATATGTCTTTTATGATTGTTAATAATCGAAATAAAGACTTAAAAACCTGAAACCTGAAACCTGTATAAGAGGTCCAAATACTTTTTTATAAAAAATTATTGTAGTACACCATACAATACTTCTTCAGTGAGTCTTTGGTTATGCACGCGCGCTCTTTCCTTCCTATGTAAACTTTTATCTGTGAAAAGGCCCTCTCAAAATTGGTACTTGAGACAGGCAACGCCAAAATAGCCAGTACTCAATTTGCTAACTCTGGCCACTGGCATACCTTTCCATGCCAATACTGGTGCACCTGAAGATTGTGAATCTCTGCGACAGGTTCTGCAACATATGCGATGAACTGGACACATATGTCCTCAGAGTTATTGAAGCAGTCAAAAGTAAAGCAGCACTTTTGAAATTCTGGAGAAAATGTCTCTTTACGGAAGGGATCTATAACTTGTGCAGAGTACCACAGTGAGGGTTCATTGACTTCAAATGCTATGGTTGGTGAAGGGCTATTTCTCATACATTGTAAAATAATAGTTCCTGAATTACTTCTTAATATTTATTTCCTTATCAAGTGGCAAGCACTCTAACATGGAGCATGTTGCAGTCCCAAAATCACTAAAAGTGTTGCCCAGCCTACTCTCAAGGAGATGTTTCACATCTACACCAATTATGCTGAACACTTGGAAGACAAGTGTGTTTTCAGACTCTAGTTTTTCTATTATGTCCTCTAAAACAGTCATGTTTTACTGTAAAAACCTAAGAATGCAGTAGAGTGTACTTTTTTCATATAACTATCAATATGTAACGAAAGATCCTCACATTTCTTGCCTTTGGCATCATCACTCAGCAAAAGTTCTTAAAACGGTTGTCACATGGATAAAATAGCATTCACGGTATCTAGGACTGAGAACCACCAGCTAAGTGACACAGTTGGGATGACTCTCTCTTTGATGCCACAAAAGCACAAAATGAGAAATATTTGTGTTTTAGTTTCTGCGCATAACTAAACAGTGCACCAGAATGGACTAAAAAGTTAATAGCATTCTTCATTATCTCTTTCAGCATACCATCTAATAAGTGGCAAGGATCTCTTACACGGAAGCACTTCAGCTCAGGTATCGATTTTGACAGGTCATCACACAATTTGTTCATATACATAGCTGAATCCTTGCAAATACAAACAATATCACTCCAATCTTTCTTGAACTTGGTAAGAATGTTTTGCAGCAGCATTCCATGTTTTACAAAAGTCTGGTGTCATGTTTTCAAAAGTATCCTAGATGCATGGTGACTGCACTCTTTTCAAATATACCTGTCACTATAGCTTGCATGTATGTTTAAAGCCTTGGGTGTTTGGCAATTCACCTACTATCAATACTGACTCACTAGAAGAGGGGGGTGATGTATCAAGGTTTTTTAAGCATTCTGTGTGAGTAAATGTGATGGTACGTGTAGGGAAAGATTCTTATGAAATCTACGTTTGTCCTATCAGTGAAAGACTTAAACGTAGCCCAAAAATCAAATATGGTTTTGATATGTCCTGACTCTCTACAGTTTATAAAATAATTGAACAACACCTAAAACAGGCTTCTAACCCCTGTATCTTTAGACCAAAAACTACAAAAACTGAAAAAAGGAAGAAGAAACAATATTTTAGAGACATCTCTAAACAACAAAACTCAAGCAGAATAATGTTAGCCCAGTCTTTCTTACTGCTACCCAATTTAGCATAGTTATATTGTATTGGCCCCTTTAAGAAGAAATAAAAATGACTCTTTCACTCTCCTTTTCCTTTCTTTGAATGGCGTTTAGTTTGTGATTGTGCAGGTGTTTTTTCAGTGCTTATATGTTTACACTTATGAGGGCTATTTCCCTTTCGGTGGGGTTTTATCAGTTACTATAGGTTTAAACCCAAAACCGGAAAGCCTAACTATAACTCACTCCTTTTCCATGCACTGCTTATACCATTTTATATAATCTCACTTATAACATGTAAAATAATAGTATTTACTAGAACAGTTATGACACTGCAAATCAAATCTTATGTGAGAACCCCATGTATGGTAGAATGGCGATTTATTGATAATGGAGTGTGGCTACTGAGTTGAATACACTGTGTATCGAGTGGCACGAGTTATAATAATTTGGAGGTGTTGCATAAGTTATAAATTAAAGATATAAATATAGGTTTAGATATTTACATTTTTGTGTAGTTAAAAGTTTGGTTTGTAGATAAAGAATAAATAAAGCTTACCTCAGTTAGGTGGTGTGTAAATTATGAATTTAAGGTGTAGCTTTAACTTAGGAATTTGTAATATTTGTGTATTTAAGATCGGTTTTTATAGAAACAATAAATACCGTTTTCCTAACTATAACAATGGTATAACCTTGGTTTTTTAATTGAATTTCAAAGTTTTTTTTATTTTAATAACTATTTGTTTCAAATCATAGAGATTACTGTGGTTCAATGAAGTGTTATTAAGTGCAGTGTGGTACAGTAGAGTGAACGAAAGTGTTGACAGAGTACAGTGATAGAGTATAGTGTCATAGAGTGAGTAGGGTGAGTAGAGTGAAATGTGGTACAGTGGAATGGCGCACAGTGGCATAGCATACAGTGAAGTGTTGTACAATGAAGTGGCGTAGAGTGGAGTGTTGTACAGTGGCGTGGGGGTAGAGTGGAGTGGAGTATCATAGAGTACATTAGAGTAAAGTGGAGTGGAGTAGAGTGGAGTGGCATGGCGTACAGTGGAGAATTGTTATATAGTGTAGCGGTTTGTGTATAGTATAGTGGTATGGAGTGGACTAGAGTGGAGAGGCATAGTAAATTGTTAAAAATTGGAGTGGGATCATGTACAGTATAATAGAGTGGTGTGTGGTAGAGTGTTTGAAAGTGTCATAAAGTGGAGTAGAGTAGTTTATATTGCGGTGTAGGGGTATGGAGTGGAGTACATGGCTGTACAGTGTAGTGTAGGGGCATAGAGTGGAGTACAGTGTTGTATAGTGGCACAAAGTGCAGTGAAGTTGCAGACAGTTGAATAGAGTGTGGTACAGTGAAGGGTGTAGAGTGGAGTGTTGTAGAGTGCCATTGAGTGGGGAAAAGTTTGGTTCAGTGGAGTAGAGTGTAGTGGAGTGGCATAGCATAGAGTGGAGTAACATGTTCTAGAGTACAGTGGTGTGGAGTCGAGTAGAGTGGATAGGCGCATAATACAGTGGAGTAAAGTGTTGTAGAGTGGAGTGGTGTGTGGAACAGTGGAGTAGACTGATGTGTAGTAGAGTGTCAGAAAGTGTCATAGAATGGAGTAGAGTAAAGTGTCGTAGAGTGATGTCAGAGTGGATTAAAGTGCTGTACAGCTGAGTGGCATGGAGTAAAGCAGAGTGTGGTACAGTATGGTAGAATGGAGTGGGATATATTGTCATACATTTTAGTGGTGTAGAATAGTGTACAGTGGAGTGGTGTATTGTGCAGTAGTGGAGTAAAGTGTGGTACAGTGGAGTAGTGTCTCATAGAATACAGCATATTAACTGTGGTTGAGCAGTAAAGAGGGAGTTGCGTAGAGTGTCATAGAGTGGAGTAAAGTGTCATAAAGCGCCACAGAGTAAAGTAGAGAGCTGTTCAGTTGCATTGAGAGGGGTACATTGTTCCGTATCTAATACAACAGGGCCCGCCAGTAAGCACCCTACACGAGTAGCATATTAGGCATATATATATACGTACAACTTGTATTGCATAGGCACACTAGCACGGTGGTATCAAGTTCAACAGTTTTCTATGTTTCTTATCTTTTCTTTTTGGCATTAAGCTCCAATATAGCTATATACAGTATTATTTGCTGCTAATCTTTGAAGTGACTTATGCTTCCAATGTTTGGGAGACAAACAGAATGCAATACTTTGCCCCCCCCCCCACCTAGAGGGCACACCCATGCAAATGAAGATGTATTATATTTTGTACTTCATTATAACACATGTAACGCTGTGTGCTGTGCTGAATAGAAAACGGATAAAGGTTATAAAAAAAAAGAGAGGGGTACATTGTTGTACAGTGTAGTACTATACAGTGGAATATAATGGGGTACAGTAGAGAGGTGTAGACTGTTGTTGAGAGGAGTATAGTGTTGTTGAGTGGAGCATAGTGGTGTGGCGTGGAGTCGAGTTGCATAGAGTGGAGTGGCATAGAATGGAATGGTGTACAGTGGAGAGGCACAGACTGGAGTGGTGTATAGTGCAATAGCGTACAGTGGAGTGGCATAGAGTGGAGTGGCGTAGAATGGAGTGGTGTGCAATGGAATAGCATAACGTGGAGTGGCTTACAGGGGAGTGGCATAGAGAGGAGTGGCATAGAGTGGAGTGGTGTAGAGTGGAGTGTGGTAGAGTGGTGTGGTGTACAGTGGAATAGTGTACAGTGGCATGGCATAGATGGTGGCAACACACAGCAGACTAGCATACAGTGGAATAGTGTACAGTATAGTAGCATACACTGAAATATTGTACAGTGGAGTAGCATAGAGTAGAGTGGTGTAAAGTGGAGTGATATACACTGGAGTGGCATAGATTGAATTGACGGATAGTGGAGATTCATAGAGTGGAATAGCACAGGAGAATAGCGTACAGTGGAATAGCATACAGTGGAGTGGCATACAGTGGAGTGGGTTAGAGTGGAGTGGAATAGAGTCAAATTGTGTGGAACTGAGTGGTGTAGAATGTAGTTGCATACAGTGGGATAGCGTATAGTGGAGTGGGGTAGAGTGGAGTGGGGTACAGTGGAGTGGCATAGACTGGAATGACGTACAGTAGAGCTGCGTAGATTGGAATAGCGTAGAGTGGAGTGGCATGGAGTGAAGTTGGTTATAGTGGAGTAGCGTACAGTGGCGTGGCATACAGTGGAGTGGGGTAGAGTGGAGTGACATAGAGTCGAATAGTATATAGTGGAGAGATAGAGTGGAGTGGGGTACAGTCGAGTAGGACTGGAGTGGAGAGGCATACAGTAGATTAGGGCACAGTGGCATGGCGAAGAGTAGATTGGCATAGAGTGGAGTGTGGCACACTATAATAGCACTCAGTGGAGTAGCGTAGAGTGCAGTGGCATAGTGTGGAGTGGCATGCATTGGAGTAAGTTACAGTGTAGTGGCATACAGTACAATAGCCCAGAGTGGAGTGGCATAGAGTGACATAGCATATGGTGAAGTGGTGTACAGTGGAGTGGCATAGAGTGAAGTGGCATAGAATGGAATAGCATAGAGTAGAGTGGCAAGAGTGGAGTTGTGTAAAGTGGAATAGTGGGGAGTGAAGTAGTGTAGATTGGGTCTAGTAGAGTGCTGTGCCGTAGACTGGAGTGACATGAAGTGGTATTGAGTGGAGTGGTGTAGAGTGGAGTGGGTTTTGATAGAGTGGTGTAGAGTGGAATGGGATAGAATGGAGTGGTGTTCCTTGGAATAGTTTATATTAGAGTGGCAGTGAGTGGAATATCATACAGTAGAATGTCGTACAGAACAGTTACGCACAGTGAAATATTATAGAGTAGATTGGTGTCACTGCAGTGGCGCACAGTGGAATGGCGTAGCCTGGAGTGTCGCAGAGTTGAGCAGCACACAGCGGAATAGCGTCCAGTGGAGTGGTGTACAGTGCACTGTGGAGTGTGTTAGTGGAGTGGTGTAAAGTGGAATAGAGTAGAGTGGAGTGGCGTACAGTGAAGTGGCATAAACTGGAGTGGCAGACGGTGGAGTGTTGCAGAGTAGACTGGTGTAGAGTGAAGTGAGGGAAGGTGTAGAGGGGAACAGTGGAATAGCGTAGAGTGGAGTGGTGTAGAGTGGAGTGACATACCCTGAAGTGGCAAACAGTGAAATGGTGTACACTGGTGTGGGTTAATGTAGAGTGGTGTAAAGTGGAATAGCATAGATTGAAGTGGCCTACAGTGGAGTAGCATAAAGTAGTGTGGCATAAAGTGGAGAGAGGTACAGTGTAGTGGTGTACAGTGGAATAGCATAGAATTAAATGGCACACAGTGGAGTGGTGTACAGTTTAGTTGCAAATAGTGTAGGGTTGTAGAGTGGAATACCATAGAGTGGAGTATTGTAAAGTGGAGCAGTGTAGAGTGTAGTGGGGTAGACTGTAGTGGCATACAGTGTAATAGTATACTGTGGAGTTCACAGAGTGGAGTATTGTTGAGTAGAGCAGTGTACAGTGGAACAGAGTAAAGAGTAGTGGCATAGAGTGGAGTGGTGTAGAGTGGAGTGGCATACAGTAGTGTAGCTTGCAGTGGAGTGGTGTACAGTGGAATATAGTTGAGGGTTAATGGACTACAGTGTAGTGACATAGAGTGGAGTGGTGTATAGTTGAATAACATACAGTAGAGTGGCATAGAGTTGAATGTTGTACAGTGGAATAGAGTAGAGGATAGCAGGGCAGAGTGGATTGTTGTAAAGTGGAGGGGCATAGAATGTAGTGATGCACAGTGTAATCCCACACACTGCATTTTGTGGGGTGGGGTGGTGTTTAGTGGAGTGGCGTAGATTGAAGTGGCGTGCAGTGGTGTACAATGAGATGGCATACAGTGGAGTGGGATAGAGTGGAACAGCATAGAGTGATTTGGATACTGTGGAATAGCTTTTAGTGGAGTAGAGTAGAGTCGGAGGCAGAGAGTGCAATAGCATACGGTGTAGTGGTGTAGAGTGGCGTGGCATAGAGTGGAGTGGGGTACAGTGGAGTGGCGCACAGTGGGTGACCGTAGAGTGTAGTGGCGTATAGTTGAGTGACATAGAGTGGAGTGGTGTAGAGTTTCATATTGTAGAGTGGAGAGGTGTAGATTGGAATGGCATAGAGTGGAGTGGTGTAAAAAGGTGTCTGGTAATTGAAATAAACGTAGCATGAAGGTGTGTGAATTGATGTAGATGTAATGTGGCAGGAAAATTAATTATTAGGTTTAACTGGTAACTTTTTGCTGAATGTGTGAACAGTGTAAGAGTTGTTAAAGTTATACATTTTAAAATACTTTGGCATACCGTGGTATGTTCACGGTATACCTTGGTATGTGTACATAGTAAGGCAGTATGTGATTGGCTGATGGCTGTGTTTACCAAACATAAATGGCAGCCATGTCATTTTCAGCATGGTTTGGCTACATTCTGTGTTCTGCATTTCATAGCATTCTGTGTTCGGATCTTAGATATAGGTAAGTAGTAGAATATTTTTTCCCCTACCTATTACCGCTGTATTAAATTGTTAAAAGGTAGAGAAGTGTATTTATAATTTTCTATATTTATTTTACATCAGTTTAGGAGAACTGTATTAAAAACAAAGGTAAGTAGTGTGGCAATTTGTAGGTATTACCGTGGTACTTCGTAGAATTTTTCATAACAATTAAAATATGTTAAAAATAGATATTACACTGCTGTCCACTATATTTGTAAACTATACGCTAGTACAGTGTATTTTACGTTTTTTAACATTTTTGAAAATACATTTTAAGTGCTGCGATACTCCCATGATAATACCACGGTACTTCGTACATTTTTCTTTCACTATATAGAAATTTATAAATATTTTCCCCACCTATTTTCTCTTTAATAAAGTGGTAATATGGAGGGGAAACTATCAAACCTAATACTTACCTATATCTAAGAGCAAAGTGCAGAACACAGCCAAAGTCTACCTAAAAACAACATGGCTGCCTTTAACTTTTGTAAAGGAAAACATTGGCCAATCACAATGCCTTCTCATCGCTATGTACCATGGTTCTTCTGTGAAATATCATGAAATACCACAATAGTTCATGAAAATACAACAAGAGATATGACTAAGTACAAATGCCTTAAAACGTACAAAAACCTACCCTACTTACCTGTGCTACCCAAAAAGATCATCTGTGTACTATAATGTGTATTTCAGACACATTTCATATAAATCCCTTCAATTATTTCCATGCTACACAAGACACAAGAGGCTATGTAAAAAGAATTGGCGGAAAAATGTTCTGGGTCCCCCCTTTTTCTGCGCATTCTCGTGACCAATCAATGCAGAAGTTTCCATTCTCCGCCAGTATAAACAAGCATTTGAAATGCAATCAGTCTCGCCTTTGGGACCTTAAATGTATTTAGCTATGCAGCACATTTTTTAACATGGAGGGAAAGTAAGCACCAAACTGTGTGACATGCCAGGTATGAAACACATGAAGAGAAATATTGACTTTCAAGGTGAAATGGTATAGTCCAAAGCTCTGTTTTAATATAAAATCAGGGCCTTCTGTGGTCATATCACTGAAAATACAAGATTTGAAAAAAATAGTATTGTCTATGGGTGCTTGTGGAAGACAATTTCTATGGACTGGAATCCATAGAATGCTAAAGTGATTCTGGTATTTTATTGACCTCTGCTGGTCGTTTTCTATCAAGTAAGTTGAATAGAGGCAGTTGAACAAGCAGAAAGCAATTCTGGTGTTTTACTGACCTCTACTTGTCGTTTTCTATCAAGACAGTTAAATAGAGGCAGTTGAACAGAAAAAAAGTCCCTAAGTGGAAGCAGACAAGTCCTAGGGCTGAACTCCAGAGCCCATAATGTACATACATATATAAGTATATACGAAAGTATATACAAGAGGTCTTGAATGCTTGACCTTAAAAGCAGTAGGTCTGGATAGTTTTGTGGATGTTTGTCAAACGGGGCAAAGTTATTAGCGACGAAAATTCAGAGGAATTCCTATGCCTGAGAATTCTAACTATAACTACACTCTGTAATATATATATAGTTTAAAAAAAGAAAGAGTCAAAAATTCTTAGCAGCTTATTTAATCATGCAGTTGTTCAGCTAGAAACAGAGCTAAAACAGATATGTACATAGACAGATTTTTGTTAAAAATAAACTATTGCTACAAGATAAAAGTTGGGCAAAAGGCAAACAGCCGTTCATAAGGAATATATTCTGAATAATATAGGCTCCGCTGGATGGACTGTCATTAGGGAGAGAGGCATTTAAGGTCACCCTCTGAGGGAAAATTAGCTAACGTAGTATTTTTCAAGCACAGCATAGAAGAGACAAAATAATGGAACGGAACAAGAACTAGAGATTGCAGCACAGGAAATAATTCAATCAGGCTCAAGAGAAAACAGCAATTGATGGAAAAGACCAAATGGAGTATTTATTTTACTAAGAGCAGCTAACTAACAATAGAACTGAAGGATAACAGAGCTATGAAAAAAGTTAATATAGCCAGAAAATGTTAGCCATGTCAGCTACAGCTAACGCAAATTAAAAACATCATAATCAAAATATGTCATCCTGGGTGAAAACAGTTAACTAATGAATTTTAAGGGAACACTACAAAGCTATATACTAACCTGATATAAATATTTATTAAAAACATATAACGGAATATGTAACTGGAATGCAGTTAGACAAATTAACAAGAGATCATGTGAAGGAAATAATAGGTCTACCTACCAAAGAGAATTAGTGGATACTTTAGCCATTGTGGTGAGTGGGAAAATGTGCAGTAGTTTACAAAACATTTAGCGATGAAATAGAAATCCCATTAACTTCACTTTTTAATAATATTTTGATGGGTAGAGAAATCTATGTTTTTTTTGGAAGCTGTAATGGTTAGCGTCATAAAAAAAGAAGAAAATCAGAAGAACCTAGTACTTACAGGCTGATTAACCTTTTGAATTAAAACTTCAAATTATTCTCTGAAATTTTAACCAATTGATCCCAGCTAAAGGTTATCTCAACCAACAGGAATGATAACAGGTTTATTCATGATAGGCAGATTGTAGCAAATACCAGCTATCTCATTGAAGCAATCGATTACTTCTCTAATTTAGGGAAAAACATGGAGATAATAATCATGTTGGCTTCAGAGAGGACTTTTGACCTCGTGACCTTCGAGGGCTTGTTTCTCATTTTAGAGAAGTTTGGGTCCCTGCCACAGCTCACTAAGGTATTTAACTCCAGGTTCCAGACATGTAGACCTGCTAAAATCCCATTAATTCCTGAATATACGCAGGTTGACAAAGTGGAATAGACTTTTACTGTAAGTATCTGAGGGAAAAAGGGACGATGCGAGAAAGAGAGAAATATCCGACTGGCATCACTCTTCAATAAGGAAATCGTTTCATTCTAGGGATGGCACAGCTCTACCTTGATGTTTTGGAGACAGGTTTACTGAGCCATTTGCATAGAAGACAGTGGACAATAAGTAAGTGAGGGATACCAGCTGTGTTCAACATTCACAATACAGTAGAGCATAAAAGACTTAGTATCAGCAGTGGGCGTTGCTTTGATGAGGCTTGATGAGGCTTAAGCAGACCTGGACTCAGGATTTGTGTCACAGGATGCAACAGCAATGCACTGCTCATAAGCTGGGAGGCAAGTGAGAGAGAACTACACAAACAGAGCAAGAAAGAGTATGTGGTGGCTAACAGGAATGCCTGCGGGGCATGAGAGTGTGAACTGGTTTAAAAGCAAAGAGCCACAATAACTCACAATACATTGCCAGGGATATGCTGTTGTCCTTTAAAGGCCTTAGGTAGGTCCCTGCCACCAGTAGCACGGACATGACCATCTATCAGGAAGTAAGTAACTGAAATTACTAGCATCTAGCAGTCTAGTATTCCCATCCAGTTCAGTTTCCAACCCCTGTGCACCTTGTGCCTGATTGTGTATTTCCCTTGCCCTGAATCCTGATGACCAAACATTGTAGTTACACACATTGCCCACAAGCTTGATAAACTCAGAAAAAGTAGGGAAATTAAAATCACTGAAGGTATGTGTCCGAGCCCTTCATAGCACTTCAATATGCCCAAAAACAGTAATAAATTTCCAATTTCCCTCTATGGCACATTTTAAATTGAATGCCAATTACATAGGGCCTGATTTGGATCTCGAAGGGCAGATAACTCCATCACAACAGTGACAGATATCCCATTAGCTGAAATATAAATCCCATTATAACCTGTGGAATTTCATCATCATCAAGATACTGCAACAAACAGACAAAAAATAAAAACATTCTATGGTACATGAGCTCGAAGCCTCAGAATTCGGGATTAAAGTTACAAATTATTACTGTTATCCCACACCCCACTAAATAGACAAAGTACATAGCAACGTATACATAAAATCAGATAAATACATTTTTTTTTACAATTATTAAGCACAGAATGTGATGCATTTCATAGGAGTAAAATACTAAAAAAGCCAGCCCAGTTAAAAATAACAGGATTTTGTCAACTTTGTCTTATATAATGATTTTCAGAAGTGACATGCTCACACACCACATGGAAAGGAGGAAGTGTGACACTGTGAATACAATTGGGGCTGAGGTGTTGTATTTCAGCAACCTAAATGCCTCCACGCAGTGTTGAGTCTCCAGATTTCTACATAGCTGAATCAACCAGACTCACTCTGCCCATGTTCAGAAATGAATCCCTAACATATTCAAGCCACTGTACTTTCCCGGTACAATGCAGGCCCAAGATCTCCTTTAGCTTTTTCCTATACGCAGCCAATTCCTGGGTTACCCATAGAAGGCACCAGAAGATTAGGGGTCTGAGAGCAGTTTCATTAGCAATTGGCCTTAACCCCAGATCTAAGTGAAGTGGTATGAGGCGGGAGCTAAGGGAAGACCAAATAGTTGTCTAATGAAATTATTCTTAGACTTGATGATATTTGCTCAAGGTGCTATACCCCCATAGTTTAGCCCCGTACATTGCA
Source organism: Lissotriton helveticus (assembly GCF_964261635.1). NCBI lineage: Eukaryota > Metazoa > Chordata > Amphibia > Caudata > Salamandridae > Lissotriton > Lissotriton helveticus. The sequence goes on from NC_136071.1 coordinate 282,923,040, forward strand.
GAGACCCTGGATTGCATTTTATAGATTTCAACTATTGGTCCGATAGGTTTGCAGGAAGAGTTCGGAAATAGTTTGATCAACCCTCCTGAGTTCTGTGATAATTTCAGAGTACTTTTATTAATTTGGGTCCCCCAGTCCATTTTTTCAGTTAAAGTTACCCCAAGGTATTTGAATACAGATACCCTCACCAGAGGAATACCATGGAGGCTGGGGCTAGGGCAAGTAGAACTAGTTGGGTTAAAGACCATACATTGGGTCTTTGAACTATCAATTTCGAGGCCCCTACTGTCACAGAAGGCCTTGAAGTTGTCGAGGATCCTCTGAATGCCCTTAGGTGACTTAGAGAGAAACAGAGTATCATCGGCAAACATCTTCCTCATTGAGCATTCCTTCATTAGAATCATTCAAGGGTTCAAACTGGCAATCAAAGTCACCACCAATTACCATCCAATGGTTGGTGGGGATAGTAGATGTAAAGGCGGCCACTTGGTCAAAGGTTGGTGATTCAAGGCTGTTGCTGACAGGTCTGGAGTAGATATTAACCAGAGTAATTCTGATGTTTGAAGTAAATGTCAGAAGAATGCACTGGATGTCATTAGAAGAAAGCTCCTGCTGCTTAACTAGATAGCCCAGGTGGGACCATACCCATATACAAAGGCCACCCGAATGCCTACCATTATCCATGGTGGTTGTGGCTATGCTAAAAGATGCAAAACCTACCCGCAGTGCCTCCTCTCTATCCCAGGTTTCCTGAAACATGCAAATATCATATTGGTCCACTAAAGCCCCCCAGTCAGAATTATCCAAATTATTTCTAAGGCCTGCAACATTCCAGGATAAGACCAGTAACTTTATTGGATCTGTATATTTACCTGGCATAGGTGACCTAGAATTAGTGTTGGATGGCCTGTTTGCTCTTTGTTGCTCATATGGTCTAATCGCCGGGGTTCTGTTGGAAACCTTGATACTATCAGCTACAAGCACTGGAGGGTTGGAGTTGGTTAAAAAATATGTGAGCTTTGGCCTGGGACATGGTTAGTGGCAACCCTGTGGTTGGGTTTATAGATGCGTCTTCGAACAACAACCCCAGAGCAATTAGGCTTGCACAACCTGCCTGCCTATCCCCACCTGAAGAAGTTATAACAGGGGACTCCTTTGGGCCACCCTTGGCCTAAGCTTAATGCTTGGGAAGTAAAATGTGCCATTTAAAGTGGCCCTCTCCCTAGATTCCTCCAGACATTTCGTTGCATGTTCGGTGTACTGCATTAGAGTGAGCCAATCTTCCTCTTCTAAAATCCAATATCTATTTACTGTGAGTAAATTGAATAGTGTAGGTCTGCGGGGTGGTATCACTGTCATGAGTGCTGATGATTCTGCTTCCACAACCCCTGTCCATGGCTCATGTGTGCGCTGGTTGTCGGTACTTGGTGTGGAATATAAAAATACCCTAGTGGTAAATACATAATTCCCTCATATTGGGTATAGTGATTTAAACATAAAAGGTTTTGAACAATCATTGGGTTCTTTAAATTATTCACTATGCAATCCCCATGCACCTCTTTAGATCTATTTACCACCCACCTGACTCATGGGTCATAAGAATCTCTCAAGCATTCTCATGGGAAAATTGCCTCCACCTTGCCAACCAAAACATTAATTTGTTCTTCAGTTCAATATACGTTACCCTCTGCCCTTGCTTGAGCTCAGGTACACCTACCAAAACTATAACATACGGGGAGGAGGCAGGGGGTAGGTTAATGGAAGGCAGGTCACTACTCTTTTCCCTATCCCCATTGCTGGACTCTTTACCAACCAATCAATCAGCACATTTGTAAAGCGCACTACTCACTTGTGAGGGTCTCAAGGCGCGAGGGTGGGTAAAAGGTGCTTCTACTGCTCGAACAGCCAGGTCTTGAGTAGCCTCCTTAAGGTCAGTTGGTCCTGGGTCTGCCATAGGACCATGGGGAGGGTGTTCCTGGACTTGGCGGCGAGGTAGGAGAGAAATCTTCCGCCGGTGGTCGCTCTTCAGATGCGGGGGACGATTGCGAGGGCAAGGTCGGCGGAGCAGAGCTGGCTGTTCGGGGTGTAGAAGGGGAGTTGTCTGTTTAGGTATGCCGGTCCGGTGTTGTGGAGTGCTTTGTGTGCGTGGGTGAGGAGCTTGAAGGTGATCCTCTTATTGACGGGGAGCCAATGCAGGTCTCTCAGGTGGGGTGAGATGTGGCTGTGACGAGGGATGTCGAGGATGAGGCGCGCAGAGGCGTTCTGTGTGCGTTGCAGTCATTTCAGGAGTTTGGCCGAGGCTCCCGCATAGAGGGGATTTCCGAAGTCCAGCCTGCTGCTGACGAGGGCCTGTGTGACCGTTCTTCTTGTTTCGGTGGGGATCCACCTGTAGATCTTGCGGAGCATGCGTAGGGTGTTGAAGCAGGAGGACGAGACGGCATTGACCTGTTTGGTCATGGAGAGTGTTGAATCGAGGATGACCCCCAGGTTGCGTGCGTGGTCGGTGGGTGTCAGTGCTGCTCCCAGTGTGGTTGGCCACCAAGAGTCATCCCAGGCTGACGGAGTGGAGCCGAGGATGAGGACCTTCGTCTTGTCCGAGTTCAGCTTTAGTCAGCTCTTCTTCATCCACTCGGCGATGGCCTTCATTCCTTCATGGAGGTTCGCTTTGGCGGTGAGGGGGTCCTTGGTGAGAGAGAGAGTCAGCTGGGAGTCCTCGGCGTAGAAGATAAAATGTTGAGGTCGTGCAGTTGGGCAAAGTGGGCGAGCAGTGCCATGTAGATGTTGAACAGTGTCGGGCTGAGGGAAGATCCTTGGGGCACCCCGCAGATGATCTCGGAGGCTTCAGAACGGAATGGAGGAGGCGGACGCTCTGGGTTCTGCCGGAGAGGAAGGAGGTGGTCCATTCCAGAGCCTTGTCTCGGATCCCTGTGTTGTGGAGGCATGTGCGTAGGGTGCGGTGGCAGACCGTGTCGAAGGTTGCTGAGAGGTCCAGGAGGATGAGGGCCGCCGTTGTACTAGAATGTACCGTATCTCTACTCCTGGGCTCACATGTAGCCCTATCGGGGTCAGAGGTAGAAATAGGATTTTGGACAGATAGGGGGTCCTAGTCTATTTCCGGGTGTTTCGGTGTCAACATCAGCCTGGCAGCTAACATCTGCTCCTTTCCCTAAGGGTGGGCTTGGCCTACCCACCAAGGATTCAAATAATTCTGCCAGTTTATCAACCCGTGCTACTAGGGAACTTAGCTCTTTTTTTACAATAGATCTAAATTTGACTTGCAGATGCACCATCAGGTTATTTCCCCATATTGGGTAATCCATAGGCACTCGTGCATTTAAATCCGGGTCATCCAGGTTCCCTCCAATACCAGATGTCCCATCATTGAGCTTCTTTCTTTTTGCCCCAGTTCTGCTTCTTTATTTAGATTTCCCATTATTGGCAGGGCCATGGTCAATAGCACCTTTGTACAAATGGGCTGTTGGTAGTTGCCTCACCTTTGTGTTGCCAAGAGGGTCTAGGGTTTGGGGAATAAATTCTAAGGCAGGGATAGTTTGTGGTGAGACTGTAACAGAAATACGGAAGAGGAGGTCGGGAGTTAGGGACAGCCGCCTCTCTGTAAGTTCAATTTTAGTTGCCACAGCACCAATAGCCCTTTGTAGCATCTTATCAATTGAGGTTGGAGGCACTGTAGAGGAAAGCTGCTGAGGGAAAGTTTGCTGTTTGGCCATTTCCCTATTCTTGCAAGTATGGGAGGTTTAAAACAAGGAGAAAGGAAAAGAAGATAAAGACCTCTAGATTGAAACAATATTAAATTCAAACAAACAACCGCCGGATGTGATAGCCAAACAGGAACGAGGTTTTTCTTTGAACAATAAGAGACCAAGTACACGTTTCAATCTAAAGCAAGTTGAATTGACAAGGGATGTTTAGCGCTGACAAATTGTAAACTTTTTTTGATTTAGTCTCAGCCATAATGTCAAGACTTAAGCCCTCATTTAGAGTATAGCTGGCAGCTCACTATCTGTCAGTGCAGTGGACTAATTATCTCCTGTAAGAAATTTGGTTACTGGTTGACTAGTGTGTGAGCACTGGTCAAACAGCAACCACAATCCTTGTTGGGTTGAGGCACTAGCCAATCTTAACTTAACCTCTGCTCAACCCTCTGGTACCTTGGCACAGAGCAGTTAGTATTAACTTAGAGGTCAATGTGTAAAGTATTTGTGCAACACTTAAAACAGTACTCATGTAAAAACACCACACAAAAAGGATCCTACACCAATTTAGAAAAACAGAATTATTTGTAATGAATACAACAAGACCAAAATAACAAGATTGCAATTAGTAGAACCAGATTAATGTATTCCTAAAGATTTTAGTGAAAATAGCATCAAAAAGCACAAAGCGCCAACTGTGGCTATTTGGTTGTGCTGGACTAGGACAAAGTAACAGGTTCAGGCCGACTGCGATGAAGTGTGGGTGGACTTCAAGGCCCCAATTAGGCCCATTGAACAAAGTACTGTAAATTCTGACTTGTGAAGCATTGCCAGGGTCTGCGTCAAAGATGCATGGCGCAGTCGAAGCAAGGCGTCGCTTCCAAGGTGTGGCAAGGCTGTGATGCAAGTTCCTGTTTCAAAGTTGAGGATCCCGTCGACGAGGGCCTGTGATGCGAAGTCCGGCATCAAGGATGTGTTGCACAGTTGTGGCGATGCATTGGTTTCGAGGAGCTGCGAGCAGGGCCGGACTGGGAAATACAACCGGCCCTGGCACAGTGCTCGACCGGCACCCCTTCCCCACTCGGGGGGTAGGACGGGGGTTGGAGGTGCCACCGAGGTCCTTGCCGGGGCCCGTTTTTGGCCGATTTTAGTACAGGGCCGATTTTGCAGCTAAGCTGCAAAAACGGCCCTGTAACAAAAACGGCCCCCAGCGGCCCAAAACCGGCCCCCACCCGTGCGGCGCACTAGGGGATTGCCCGTTGCCCGCTATGGCCAGTCCGGCCCTGGCTGCGAGACTGCAATGTGGAGTCAGCCATCATCGTTGAAGCTGCCGTCAACAAGGGATGCGAGGGCCTGTGCCGAGGATGCATTGGACAGCGGCAGTTTCAATGAGGCGGTTAGCTGTAATGTGATACAGCTTTGAGATAGTGGAAATCCATGCAGTGGCATTGTGCATCATTCCTGCTTGGGGTTGTGCCGCACAGCAGAGGAGTTTTATCAGTTCCGCTCGGTCCACAGATTCTGGCAGATCACCTCAGGTCCACTTCCAAGGGTCCAGGACTGGGGTGTCCCCCCATGGAAGGGTACACTCACAGATGGCAGAGTCAAGGTTGGTAGCCTTTAATCCCTTAGGCTCAAGTCGAGAGGGCAGCTTACTAGCCCTTGGAGTTCCTCTAGGGATGTGGGTTCTACCCCCAGGCAAAACGGCAGCAGGCAGCAGGTCAGCACAACAGAGCAGCTGCCCTTCAGAGCAGCGCTACAGCAAAGTGGAAGTACTTTCAGCAGCACAACAGTCCTACGTCCTGGCAGAGTATCCACATTTCCAGAAGTGTACTGAAGAGTTGGTGTCTGATATCCAATATTTGTACCCAGTTGTGCCTTTGAAGTGGGGAGAAGCTTCTAGAGGCTTGCCTTAAAACATGCACAGGTGCCCTGCCATCTGTGCCCTGGCTCTTGACTAACTATAGGGGTTATAAAGCCCTTTGGGCTGAGGCAGGACACAAGCTAGTCAAATGTAAATAGGGCAGTGTTCAGCTCCGTCCTCCCATTCTGCCAGTGATGGCCCATGCTGCCACACCAAAGCTCCCTATTGGGTGTGACTGTCTAGGTGGAATACACAAAGTCCTCAACTACATTAATCATGTGACCCAGAGACAGGCTGCAGGCACTGAATGGCTAAAGCAGGAAAATGGCAACTTATTGTGTTATCTAAAATTTGACTTTACAGTGAAAAATATTTTTTCATTACAATTACAAATAAACCAAACATGAACTGCTTACTTGCTGCCATTTGGAAATTACTGCTTATTAAATGTAATAAGAAAGCTCCAGTATTACCATACGGAAGAGTTAGGCCTTGCAGTAGTGAAAAACGAATTTAGGAGTGTTTCACTTCCCGGACATGTCGAACTTAAAAGGACATGTCCTGCTTTTTAACTATATTGTAGTTACCCTCTGCATACCCTAGGAGTGACGCATATGTATTAAAAAGGAAGGTTTGAGTCTGGCAAAAATTTTATGCACAATGCAAAGAGTCCTCAGGTCTAGCGTGCTTGGAGAGCACCACACAAGACAACGGCACTGATAACTAGTCACTAGTGGAAGAGTCCTTTAATTAGGACGTAATACCATCACCCACCGAATTGGCATGCTTCATCATCTGGGATTCTGCTCTTGGCGGAGACACCTAGCCCTGCCAAGGGCTGCAACCCCCTCACTGTGAGGGAGGAGCTCAGTGATGTTTTGACTACTATTCTACAAAGGATATGCTAAGATCCTCAAGATGTGAAACATTAAACTGGTTGGGTACTGGACGCAGTGGAAGAAAAAAATATGTAATGCTAAAACTAACTATACGGGTGAAAGAAACTTTATTGGATCACTCCTAGTGTCAGGATTAAAAACAGTACACCTGCAGTATAGAAAAATATTTACTGCATGTGACAGATGAAACAGGTCTACATGTTTTGGCCTACTCGACCCATGTAGGTGTCACGGCCTTCATCAGGACCCAGAAATGAAGTGCTACTGCGTTTAATTACGTGGAAATTAGTGAAAAACAATCTTAGTGCAGATAAATAGAAACAGATACAAATACAAAGCCAGTATTCCCACTTGTAGTGAACTTAATTTACTGGTTTTACCTGTGGAAGACAAAAGTGACAAGATAAATCAAATGCATGTGTCTGAGAACGTATAGATGTCAACAAAGTTATGTGAGTCTTATGTACTCACCAATAGTCTGCCTCAAAGTGCCACATTCAAGAAAACAGAAGTTAGTCTTACCCATTGAATCCGAGTAAGAGTCCTCACCTCAGCCTGGCAACAGCTCAGGACGGGAGGCATCGCTCTGAAAAAAAGAACGCTTGCAAGTGTCAGACCGATATAGCAATATTCCGTCGGACACTCCTGCAACAATTAACTAAAAATGGAGTAACCTGTTCACAATGAGAGCAGCAGCATAGAAGTGCCCATGAGATGGCCTCAAAGTGGTGGAAAATGTACAAAGTCTGTAGTTTCTCTTCGTGCGCAAAAACACATGATGGATATATAAGAAGGCACAACTCTGCAATGGAAGTTAGATGATGCTATGTGTATATGTGTGTAGCATAACTGAGCCTTCGTATGTACGTTGTAGGAATAATAGACCATTAGTAATCAGATGGTAGGAGCACACCTAATTCTAATAAAGTGCCATCACTCTAAACAAGGCTAGTTAGTGCATTACTAAATCAATCCCTCGAAGCGCAAAAGAGTATTTAGATTTAAGTAAGTATGAATACATCTACAAGCAAGATGTGAAAGCATTTCTAGCATCAATGTAAAGGAACCGTGTTAAGGGCTGCTCCTGTATTCCCAAACAATAATTATTAGCAGCATTGTTATAGCCACTGTGTCTGGACGAGTACCAGAAATGCATACAAATAATGACAACATTCCAGGTGGAATAGGCAACCAGCGTAATCGGCTGTTAGTCTCCTTGAAGTGTAGAGGTTTTGAAAGATAAGGGACAGTTATCTACATCTAGTCAACGCTCTGACGCGTAGTTGTGAAAGCTGCCGTCAGTTGCACTACATTGTTTAAGCCGCTCAACATCAAGAGTCACTTGGTGGCTAATGTTTTTTGTTGAACATATGTGAGTCAGTGATAGTAGTTCAAACAGCCCGGTGCAAGTACGATGATCTGGTTAAACACCTCATCTAGGTTAGTGGAACCATTATCATAGATCGAGCGAGTGTGCAGGGCTTACATCGTTAGATGCGTGGCAATAATTTCAGATGAAATAGAAGCCACTGCGCCTAGTAAGGAGCAGTGGCATCAATAGTAGAGTCAGTATAAATGATCTCGAAATTGTGGCAGGAGTCAGAAATGACTGGCCATCATGAACCAAAATAAAGTAAGTAAATTAGTGAACTATAGGAATTAGGTCGGCATGCAGCAGTGGACGATTCCGAGAGGAGGTTATAAAATGCTCGCTATACATTAGGAAACAGAGATGCTGGCCTGTATTTTGTCAGGTCCCCATGGTAGTTTAAAAACTGCAAACACTGGCTGCAATAGCAGGCCTGAGATATGTTTAAGATGCTACTTAAGGGAGCTTCAAAAATGCAGCATCTCTTAAGGCACTGAGAGATTGCTGAGTGGTTGTCACGTTTCAGGTGGCAATTCAGTAAGCATTATTGTTTTTCAAAAACAAACACCCAGAGTAAGAGTTTGTTTTTCAAAAACAAAACTAAAACTAATGACCCTGAACACCTTGAGGTTTTCGCCAGACACACAAGCTCCCATAGAGAAATGGTGCTCACGACCCCACCATTGAAATGAGGTGTGCAGAACCGCTGACCTATGGTTGGGCGGTTCACACACCAAAACGGTGTTGGTTGGTGGGAACTCAAAACGATATCGAAATCAGGCCCTTACTGTAGCTATTATACCAGACTATTATTTTGCCTATTAGTGCCTTTCTATTTTGTGGCTGTCTAAAGCCCCCTCCAGCCCCCCACTCCACCCACCACTATTTGTGAACCTGGAAACCTGAACCGAAATATGATTGTTAGATGTGGAGTTTCTGGTTTGCTAGGGTATGCAACTAAGCCAGGCATAGCCCACCACCTTAGTCAGGGTAAGGGAGTTACACACTGAATATAACCCTGCTCACCCCCTTGGTAGCTTGGCAGAGCAGTCAGGCTTATCCCAGAGGCAATGTGTAAAGCATTTGCGCAACACACACACACACCAGTGACACACCAGGCACATAACAAAAGAGACTCCACACAAGTTTATATAAAACTATCCTTTGTATTATTTATAAAAACACATTAGATCACAATCACCTAAATCACTGTGCCACTAGGCACTTGTCATGATGTTACATAGAATCACATAAGTCACTTGGCCAATCAGGGTATTGTCATAACATCATCAGTAGTATGCTAAGTACACACTCATAGGGTGCACAGGCTATTCCAGCATTGTAAGAGCAATCACTACTGGGAACTATCATGTAGCTCCTGAACATAACAGTCAGGGCACAACATGCAGCAGGTTAGGCCAACTAAGGATGATTCGCCACACTAGTGCCTAAACAAAAGCCATGTATGTAGAGCGTGTCAGGAAGTACCATGACAGTCATATTACTGTGCAGGTATTATGTAGCTTCTCAGCCAAATCCAAAACATGGGGCCCAGGAGCACCCGCACACCTACTACCTTTAAGACGATAATAGACACTGTCCGCCATGACCCTACTCCTCTGTGGGCAGTCGATGGTATGCTGGTCACCAAGCTATGCCCCAAATACACTGGGAGTGGCCACGAGGCCCTATCGTTGGAAGTATGGTGACCCCGTGTGGCACACTCCATTCCAGGTACGTGTCATGGCAGAGGGCAAGGGCAGACCCCCTCCCACATGGGGCAACCCCTTGGGATCCCCCACAGGTAGTCAGAACTGCTTGTCCTGTTCAGGGCAGCTGCCCACTGCCATGCGGGACAGCTGCTGCCCCAGAGAAACGGAGCTGAGTGGCCTCAGCTCCTCTATTCACTGCTGCCCAAGTGAGCGGGGAGGTAGTGGGTGTCCTTACCCCCACAGGCCCAACCTGCTCTAGGGAGGCCTCAGACGCTCATATTCACTAGATCTGGCTCCCAGTGACACGTGGCCCTCCCTTTGCAGATGCCTGGCCTCGCCTATGTCTGGGGTTGCTTCGGCAACTAGAGGGCGGGGCCAGTCTCCTTTGCAGCTGCCTTGTCACTACAGCGACCTGCTGAGGCTGCGCTGACTCTGATGTCCACCTCTTCACGGTGACGGCAGCAGGGGGTGAGGCTCAGCCCGCAACTTGGAAGACTGCAGCAGTATGGGCGGGTTGCTTTTCCGGCATTCCCCTCCCATCATATTTGGCCAGTGCAGTGCGGGACACACTGCAGACCAAGTAAAAGTGCTCCCTACACCCTGAAAAAAAAGAGTTAATGACTGTAAGGCACAGCGCTTACCACGTGTTTTCCCTAAAACACAAAATAAAGCAATAGCGTGCTCTACAAGCGATTCCTGCAGGTCAGCCAAAAGCTCTTACCATGTGCTCTAGTTGCAGGGACGAGGGGCAGCCACCAGCACTCCTCCTGTGCTGGACCTCCTGGGAGAACACTGGCAGCACCACCCCAGGACTCAGGCAGGCCAGCACAAAGGTTTCTATAGTAGGAGTTGCTGTCCTTCTCTCAGCCCAGCAGGTAGCAGGACAGTACTCCCAGCAATAAAGTCCAATGGCAGTCCCTCCTAGCAATCCCCTAGCAAAGTGTAGCCTGGAGAGCCAGCGGTGTCTGGATCCAAGTCCACGCAGTGTCTTCTCATCTTTCATGGGGTCACAGCCCCTGAACTTATAGTGCCAATGTCTTTTGTTCTGGGGGGCACTTCAAACACTGCATAGAAGTGAACAACAACCCAATTCACATTTCATACCCTGGCCCCAGACACACCAAAGAGGGGCGGAGCCGGCATTGTAGAAGGCAGGAACAGCCCTATTCAGGTGCAGGCGCAACTCCTCCCACTACTCCAAATGAAGACCAGGCCAGGTGTAAGGGAAACCTCTCCCCCTACTCTAAAATCTAGCCAACGTCTATACAGCCTGGTGCTGAGCCACACAAGAAAGGCAGGACACACCTCAACCCCTCTTGGGACTGGCTGGAGTGAATGCACATCCTCTGTCTCCTGTCAGTCAAAACCAGACAGTCAATACACATCCAGGCAAGGCACAAAGACACATAAGCACACGGAAATGCCCACTTCTGAAAGCGGCATTTCTAAAATAGTAATATTAAATCTGCTTTCATCAATAAGCAGGATTTATCACTACTATTCCAAACATACCAAACATGGTCAGGCTATCTCTCTCAGATCAGAAATTACCAGTGAAGCACATATCAGGGAATTCCCAATGCAAATTTATGAGAGGGCAGCCTCACAGCGGAGAAACCAAATAGGTTGTTTGTCACTACCAGGACATGCCACACAGTTAAGGCACATGTCCTACCTTTTACCTACACAGCACCCTGCCCATAGGGCTAGCAAGGGCCTACCTTAGGGGTGACTTATATGTAGTAAAAGGGAAGTTGCAGATGTGGCAACCATTTTACATGCCACGTCACTGCCGCAGTACACCACGTGCATAGGCCTCGCGGTTGCAGAGGCCTGAGACAGGTTTGAAAGGCTACTTCGATGGGTGGCGCAAGCAGTGCTGCATACCCACTGGTAGCATTTAATTGACAGGCTCTGAGTATATGGGATACCACTGTACAAGGGACTTACAGGTAAATTAAATATGCCCAACAAATGTAGACCAATCTTACAATGTCTACAAGAGAGAGCACATGCACTTTAGCACTGATCAGCAGTGGTAAAGTGCCCAAGTCATAAAACCACCAACAATAGGTCAGAATAAATAGAGGAGGAAGCCAAAAAGTTCTGGCATGACCCTGCAAAAAGGGCCAATTCCAACAATTATAATAAACAATACACTAAGAGCCTGATTCACAAACTGCACTTTGTAGAAATACAGTTGCAAACAAAACGTATTAGAAAGTGCTATTCATAAACTGCATTTTTGTAGTAAATTATACTTTTTTTAGTAAGTTCCTGCCTCCATTATTTCATACTGTGGAGGGTGTTGCAGTACCAGTGGTTGACCATGAGGAGTGATGGACGTACTAAAAAAGTGCAAGTTACAACAAAAGTGTAAGTTACCACAAAACTGCAGTTTGTGAATTCTGAAATGCAGTAAACATTCTCAAAAGTTTCAACTTACTCAAGAGTGAAAATTACCTATGGAAACCACGCCTTAAATATATGGGCATGGCTCTCATCACAGAAAGCAGTCCCCGAACTTCACCATCAGAACAACTCCAGACCAGCAAGTTGGAAATTGTGGCACTAGTAGAGAAATTTTACTTCTCATGCAACAAAAGTATGTGCTCCCAGGCAATTACTTTTCTGAATTCATTCCCTCTGCTACTGTTTTGCAAAACCTGGCATTAGGTTAAATGTTGGCTGTAAGTGTGTGACAGGAAAACTGGACGAGAACTCTATATACAATGAATATCCTTTTTAGGAAGGACCCCAGTCCCATGGTCTACCCATTAAATTGGAAATGTTCTAGGACTTTTAAAATCTAGCATTAGATTTACTAATATTTTGTGCTGGGCTTGCTGTACAAAAGTGATGTACACCTGCATAAAATTATTTTTGGGGATTTAAATTCCAGTGCAAAGGTTGTTTAGTGCTGGGAGGTTACCTCAAAGTAACACAAAGCAGCTGAAACTCTGTGTTAAGGGGGCATACAATGGGTGCTACCTGGGCGCTCCCATGCAGCAAACCATGATTTTTTTTACTGAAAACCCTACTAAGAATAGTAGACAGTGTTTTGCACCAAACAATAATGCCACTCCTAATTTTTCCTACTTTGCATGTGTACTGCACTTCACAGCACATATCTGCGTGGGAAAAGATTTAAAGTTAGTCTAAGCATAGTATTTTGAACTGGAAGGGAAACCTTCCAATATAAAAACTGTTAGAAAGGGGATATCTGGTTGGCTAAGGCTTGCGCCAAAGCCAGGCAGAGACCACCACTCTAGTCAGGGCAAGGGAGTTACACGCCAAAGATAACCCCTGCTTACCCCATTGGTAGCTTGGCACGAGCAGTCAGGCTTATCCCGGAGGCAATGTGTAAAGCATTTGCGAAACACCCACAGAGCAGCAACACACTAGACACACCACAAAAGGAACTCCACACAAGGTTATATATAAAAATAGCCTTTGTATTACAATAAACACATTATATCATAAACACACAATGTAAACTGTGCCAACTGGCACTAGGCAGTATTTACAGGGTACTATTTACACACGACAGGGCCAATGGAGCCACTGTCAAAACCATCATAAATCACCAATTGTAAATGTAGCACAAATAGTAAATGTAGTGCACAACCAGTAATGATTGCCAATAGCTATTGGTAAATGGATGAACCTAGCACTATATCACGATAGGCATAAATCACATTCAGATCAAGCATAAAGGCAACGTCATTAGGCATAACCTCAAAAGGCATATATCACTTTAGGCATGATAAACATGATGCATCTCATTAGGCGTAAAACACATTATTCATTAATACATTAGGCACAATCACCTGGGCTTGGGGCATAGAACACATTAGATCAGGCATGAAGCTAAGCATCATGGTATGACATTAGGTATAATCCCATGAGCATCCCATTTGGGGGCGGGGGGAACAACCCGTCATCACTGGTACTGGTACACCTAGTATAAACCTATTCGGCAGGACATCTTAATTAGTAACAGTGCCCCATATCATTAGTCCACATCATACCTACTGATATAACCCCAGTCAGTCGTTGCAGCTTCTCACGCTCTCGTGGCCCAGCTGTAGAAACAAGCTCTGACACTAACAAGATGCCGATTGGGGGCCCACATTGCAGCTGCTGGCTTCTTCAGCTCAGCTGTGTCCAAGAAACAGGAGAATGGTATCAAAATTAATTGCCCCCGTGCTGCAGCCACCCGCCTCTGTGACGCAGCTGGAGAAAGCAGGCACTGGCACTACTGTGCCTGGTGAGCCCCACTCGAAGACCCTCAACAGCAAGGAAAGGCACCCCCATTGCAGCTGCCCTCTCGCGGCACATCTGGAGGTAGCCACGAAAACACTGGCACCAAGGTTTGGGTCGGAGCTCCACTCTGGGACTCTTGGAACAGATGTGGCCCCCATGTTGGAAAAGGGATGTAGGGCAGCTGCCCACTGCCCCCTGGGACAGCTGCCTGGCCAGTAAAGGGAATGTCGGCGCGGCCCCTCACTGGGCTCCTGGGGCCTCAAACACCGACAATGTGCCTCGGCCATCCCCCCACAGACTGTCTGGACACGCAGCCCCACACACCAGGATTCCCTAAGCAGGGCTCTCCCTCCGGCAGCTCCTCGGGTATCCAGGCTCCTCTCTCGGCACACGCACGGGGCTCCCCTCTGCTCACGGGGAGATCCCACCTACAGAGCGAAGCCTCCGGTGTCCTGTTGGCAATGTGCCAGTGCAGGGTATGCTCCTGCTTGGCTTCCTCACAGTCACAGGGCTCCCTCAGCACCATGGAGCCCCTTTCCTCACTTCCGGCCGGCTTCGGCCAAGGCCTCCTCCTCTTCGGGTCGCTTCAGGCAGCGCAGCGGCTTCCCACTAATCTCCGGCGTTCTGGCGTTCTTGGCGGCCATGCAGGATGAACTCCTGCTTACTTTAAAAAAAAGCATGAAACAGGTAGGGCACCTGCCACTAAGGAGCCAAATGCGAGGTGGGCACCCGTTTAGGTTAAATACGAAGTGCGGGGTGGGCACCCGCCAAAGGTCCACAAATGCGGGGGAATCCCCTTTTAAAATGCTTGCAGCTCTGTGCTGCAGTTAAAAATAGAAGCGCTGCTCCTCATAGTCAAGTCTGCATAGAAGCACTCCCAGGCGCGAGGTGTCCACAAAGTCCTTAGAAAGGCAGAATTAGAGGATCTTTCGTGCTGGGCAGACACACAGCACACAGAAATGCCAACTTCTAAAAATGGCGTTTCTCCACCAGTCACCATACATCGGCGCACACCATTGCGCAGCATTTATTCTCACGAGTTCATACATACTAAACTCGCCCCTGCACTCCTCTCATACCAGGCATTACCATGGACACACATATCCCCCATGCATTCCTATGGGAGGGCAGGCCAATTTCACCACACGCACTCAGAGCGCGCACGCACTTTACACTGGGCCACAGTGCTAAAGTGCGCAGAGGCCAAAAACTACCAATGTCAGGTCACAGAAAAGGCAAAAAGTTTAAGGGTGAACATACCAAAAAGGCCAAGTCCAACAAAAACTATGCTAGGCTTGATGCAGACACCTTTGTATTGTGGTAAAAATGTGTGTGCATCCTGCTAAGCAGCTAGATAGTGTGCCTGTGTTTAGGGAGAGAGCAGGATACACATCTTTGGTTGCTGCGGTGCATTGTGTGACTCGTTTGTGAAACTACGTCTCAGTCTTGCATTGAAGTCCTGGTTCTCCTATTGGACCACATTCTTTACATTTGTTGGCAAATCATGATCTCTCTATGCCTTTGTTCCGTGACGCCTTCGGGAAAAGTTCGCTTTTTATAAGGCTAATATTCATTCATTCATTATCTGTCATTATATAAGAATGTCAAACATGCCCAAAACCAGAGAGTAATTCCTACAACATATTCCCAGGATAGGCCCACCTTCAAGGTGTTCATTCAGACATGATTCTGATTTCAACATGTTTCTTGGCTAAATTAGTGCTAGTTAGCAGGTAATAACCACCTAAACAACCACTGTCCCTGACAGATCAAACACCATAACACAGTATTTAGTCTGAAGTGCTGTCTGTGCCCTTGCATTATGGTTGCAAAAGATGTCTGGAAATATTAAACTTCCAAAACATCCAACAGTGGTGGAAAATAGATTACCGTAGTCACAAAGATGTAATTCACTTTTGTACAGACTGTAAATTGGTCTCACTCATTACAGTGCTAACAACAAAACTAAATCAATAGACGATTCATCTTTCTGGAGGCTGACTGCCCTTTACCTCATTCTGGCTAATGTAAAGGCTTTAAATGTAGTGATAACCCTTCTTGTTCAGGGCAAATTCGCCACAGGTGCTTCCGTTCCTTTCTGTTAGCCTTTCTAAAGGTATGACTATTCATGTCCATTCATAATCACTTTATAGGACTGCAGTATCCTGCAAGCCACACATTTGTTTCACATCCTCTGAACGACTAGCGTTTTTGAACTGAGGAAGTCAAATCCTCACATCATTCCTATGAACAAGCAAAAAGGATGACATTAGGCATCACACTCTAACTTGGGGACTTATTTAGAGTTTGGTGGTTATGATACTCTGTCACAAATGTCAGACATTCCTTTCACCATATTACAAGTGCCATAGGATATAATGCACTTGTAAGACTGCAGACTGGACAGCTGGGATGGCATAGTTGGCCATTCTCTTTCCAACCAGTGGCATAACATAAGCCCCAGCAGCCCCCAAAGTGTGTGGGGCCCTGAGCTCCAAGGGTCCCCCTCAGCAAAAGTGGTTGGTGGGGGGCCCGCCTCAAGGTTTTTTTTTATACAACTGGTTCCACCTACTAACATAGGTGTGGCAAGCAAGGCCCCTACTGGCTCGAAATAATTCTGATGTATACTGTGCCGTCTGCAGTATCACATATTCACCCAATGTCCGTGTACTTCTCTGAAAGGCATAATAGCCACACCGAAAAGCAATATCCATTATCTAATAATGCTGAGTACCGAACAATGCAGAATATGACTAAATGCTTGTGCTCCAAGAATAGATACCCGCAGTGTCACCAGTCAGATCCACTTACTTAATGTATTGAGATATTATTATGCTAAATGATTCTGCTAAACAAAGAAACATTAGTGACTGGAATACTGCCACTGTGGAGAATACAAAGCAGTTTGAAAACAGGGGCTTAGATACCATTGGTACAGCAGGTGCAGTGGACTGGGGCCCAGAGCCCTGAGGGACCCATTTATTCCGGATCATTGCTGTATTTTACTATCTCAACAACAGTCAAATTGGCCATTTTCATGTTCCCTTGTACAAGGGCCGGTGGCATCCTTAGAACGCTTTTGTTTAAAATGAGGGACTTTTTAATCAAAGGTCTTCAAACCCAAGACTTTGCCCAAATCATATTGAATACAAAACTAGTGCTTAATCAAGTTTTTACATTCTGCGAGGCATGTGCCACAAACACGTTCTTCCTCACTCCTTGCTATTGGGCCTGTTTTTATATCTTCTTGGATGTAAATTTGGCAGGAACATTAAAGCACTTCCTTCTAGGTGAACACTTGAATTAAATTAAAAACAATAAGAACCACACCAAATTTTGGGGCATATTTACAAAGAAGTGACAGAGAGCAGCGTTAGCCTTCTTGGCCTAATCCCGTGCTCCGCCACTTTTGAAACGCAGGGCTGCACCGTATTTACAACAATACGGTGCAGCCCTGCATTTCCCCTTGCACTGGGGACTAATTTCAGCTGCCTAGCCCCAATGCAGGCACCCTTGCACCACACTGGGGTGGGAGGAATGATTGTTTATGTGCAGGAAGGTGTCCCTTTCTGCAAATAAACAATCTTAAATGGTGATTTGTAATTTCTAAATGTGCTGCTTTGTGCAGCACACATAGAAGTTGCAACTCGTGGGGCATATTTACAAAGAAGTGGGGGAGTGCAGAATTAATTGATGAAAATAAACCATGACTCACTAGGAGAATGCTTTTTTGTATCATTTTGTTAGTCCAAAATGCATCCTCGCGGCCACATTCTATGCAGAATACTGTGCCAAAAGCCGGTTTTGCATTTCATGCAAGAATGTAGTTTTGCTGAAATTTCACATAATTACGTAAAGCAAAATCCAAAAATGTCACTTACCCCTAATTTTTACCAACAGAGAATCATTAAGCATACTGCAGAGAAATCAATATGATTCATTAATAGTTATAATAGTCCAGTGAAGCTGAATGCTATGCTCAAAAAAGTGACCATGTGGTACATAAGTGAAGAAGTGAAAACCCAGTACATACTCAAATCAAAAACTGCTGACTCAAGACTCTGGGAGCAGGAGGGCCAGTCGAAAACTAGAGGCTTATTGACCTTTTGTTAAATCCTTTTGGTTACGTATCTGGTTGAAATTAAATGATATCTTATCGTCTAATGTACCCTTCCATATTACACATGTTTTTATGGGTAGCTTTTCCCCTGCCTGGGAAAATCACATTAATGCTGGTAATTGTATTAACTTATTTTTAGCCATCTTGCTTCAGATCATTACCACTAGTCAAGTCAAGTCAAAAGATCTTTATTCGGAATAAAAACATCCATAAAAGTACAAACAAAATACAATAAAAACTTTGCAGTACATAATGACATCTGGAAAACAAGTCTAAGAGCGATCAGACATAAATTTCAATTTCATATTTACACGCGAATTGTCCCTTTTGTAAAAACATCTACATACACAATTTAAAAAATACACAGTTAAAAAGATACATTCTAATCAACATGGTTTAAGAAATGGATGGGTGGTAGCAGCATTATCATTGTGTCCACATAAAACAATCTTTATAAAAGAATATACAGCTTTTAAAATTTTATTAAAATACATAGGAAAAAGTGCAATGTGCGATAATTATACATCGGTAAATAAAGTGGCTCGTAATCTGACAGCTGCTTTAAGGAAGCAGCTCACCCTGAATATAACTTCATCCGATCCCAATAATAAAAACGACCTTAATGCCAGTTTAAAATTGGTCAGTTCATGTTTCCTACAGTAAGGCATTAAATAATGAGCGGAAAGCTTTTTATAGAAACCGCAAAAGAACAGGAAATGCATAAGACTCTGTTTCAGGCTGGGGTTACAATGGCAATTCAAGCTCACTAAATGTTTATTGTAACCCAAAGGGAAGTTCAGTAAATTTACTATACTTCCGTCTCGGAAACGAAACAGTAAACCCCTGTTCCACCTACTAAGTTGCAAACGTAAATACCTATATGGTGGGCCAGGGTGTTTAATGTGTGGTTCCGAATAGCCCATATATTTAATAACAGTGCATTTAGTCGAGTTCTTCCCTTCACGTTCTCCTCTATACAAATCATATAGTGCCCTAAGAATAATAGTCTTATGGGAGCGGTTTATTGAACTTGGTGTGGAAAACAGAGAACCCTGCCCTACACTTTCAAGGCAGTCTTTTACCGCTTTTAACCACGGTATGCAGTTTGCCCTATCGCATTTTAAACAATCTAAAATTATTTCACGGGTCAAAATGGCAGCCGGGTTATTCCATAGCTTTAGCCAGAAAAGTACTGGTCTCGATCTTACAAAATCTTCTATGTATGAAATATTTAACTCATTATGGCATACATAGTTAGGGGAACAAATAACCCCGCCAAGCACCTTCTGGCAAAACCGGTTTTCTTCCATTTGAATGTGGGAGCATTTTGTGTAGCCCCAGACCTCGGCGCCATAGGTGCCAGTTGGCATACATTGAGTTTGATAGATCTTAACCAGTGGTGTGATTACGTCAGCATAGTTGGGTTGTCTCAAAGAAGTGACACAATTTATAGCCTTGCCCAACTTATTCCTAGCATAAGATACATGTGCATGCCATGTACCAGTGTTTGAGAACAACAACCCCAGATATGGAAAGGTACTGGTACTTTTCAAAACATTTGACCCTGATTTGATCTCGGCAATTTTATAATTTTAAGGGCCGCAGCTCATGATTAATGATTTTTTAAAATTAGTTGTCAAGCCTAAGTCGGCCATAAAAAGAACAAACCCGGAAATTAAAATGCGGAGTGCCTTCGGGGTGCGGCCCATCAGGACCGCATCGTCAGCGTAAAGAAGGGTAGGTATTGGGACTCCATTTACATGAGGTACATCTTTTGTTAAAATACTCAGGGCGCCGCTTAAATTATTAATATACAAGATTAACAGGAGGGGGGCCAGCACACACCCTTGTCTGACCCCCCTACCGATACTGATGTCATCAGAAACTTCGCCAGATTGATTTATACGCACACGTGCTTTTAAATCACGGTGTAAAAAAGCTAAAAAGTGGACCAAATAATCATCTAAACCATACTCAAGAAGGGTGGACCAAAGGCGGGAACGGTTAACAAAATCAAAAGCGGAACTCAAATCCATAAATCCAAAATATAGAGGGGATTTCTTGGCAATATTATATTTCGCCATAATCAGGTTCAGGTTTAAGCATTGTTCCACCGTTCCAACGCCACTACGGAAACCAAGCTGACTGGGATGTAAGATCTTACTCTCGTCAGCCCAAGTTCTAATCCTTTTAAATATGATCCGCCCCAAAACTTTCAAAGTATTATCAATTAATGAAATGGGGCGGTAACACCCCGGGTCCAGTCTGTCACCCTTTTTGAAAATTGGAACGATTGTGCTGCAGGACCATGTTTCTGGAATTTGCCCGTTTGTTAAATTATTAAAAACATTACATAACAGTGGAGCCCAAAAAGCGGGCTCACACTTCAACTGGTCAATTGAGAGGCCGTCAGGGCCGGGCGCTTTATTTCCAGCGCTTTCTAATATCGCATCCTCAACCTCAGATACAGAAATATTAAGTGGGTTTAAAGGTAATAGAGTTAAAGGAGGAGTATCTGGTGTTGCATAAATTTTTGCAAAATGTTCCATCCAGACAAGGCCAGTGATGTTGCAGTTAATCTCCGTTAGATTAGAGCCTATAGATCTTATCTCCTTTACCTCTTTCCAAAACCCTGTGGTATCTTTCAATTCGGCTGAGCGTGCCAGGGAGCCCCAGTGAGATTTAAGCAGTTCATTTGATCTAGTTCGTAGGGTACGTTTGTACTCTGTTCTGAGCAATCTTATTTGTGGTAGGTCCCTTGGTTCAGCTTTAAGGGCAGCTCTCAAATTCCTGTTTGCTTTTGAACAGAGGGCATCGAACCATCTAGGTGTTTCCACAGCTTTACTAGAAGCTGGTCTGGAGATCTCACCTTTTATTACGGAACAGAGTTCAGAAAATGACGTAATTATGTTAACCCCATGGTCATCAGTGGAGATCAAAACTGGGTATTTTTTAATAATTTCAGCTAGGATTCCCCGATTATCCACGCCCTTCCAAATTACCCTCAATTTATCAGTTGAAACCTTCAAGTTTTTAGCACCTATTTCCTTTCGTATACACTTACCCCTCAAAAGTGATAGGTGAATAACAATTGGGTAATGGTCGCTGTAAATTTTGCATACAACTTCAGCCCTTATTAGAGCATTAGCGACAGGAGGTGAAACAAAGACATAATCAATTGTAGTACCACCCCCATGGCCAATAAAAGTGGAAAATGGGGCGGTGCTATCCTCCATACCTACATATTCCATACAATTTACAAGGTCTCTAGTTATTAGAAAATTTGATAGTTCTGTTCCTCTTTTACATGGGGGGTTTCTTGAATGTATATGGGCGTTAAAGTCCCCTCCTAGGCAGATACCATCAAATTTCCCAAATTTCTGACCATCCATAATTTCATCAATAAAATCAAACAGAAGAATAAAATTGGGGTTAGGTAGGGACAAAAAGTCATTATTATAGAAATTGATTAAGCATAGTCTTGTCCTCTGAGTATACGATAATGCCATAAAACTAGTGCAATTTGTTAGCAGGGTCTCAACTTTGACTTCCGCAGTAATCTTTATCCAGATTGATAATCCACCGCTAGGACGACCAAACGGAGGAACTGGAACAATCTTATTATGGCAGGTATACCCCTCAAATAACAAATCAACTGTGCACCAGGTTTCTTGGAACATTAATATGTCATGACAGTTAACCCAATCTTTCCAGGAGGTAATTTCCATCTTTGCCTTCAGCCCGGCAATATTCCAACTAATAATTTTTAAATTATTATCTGGCCTAGAGCAAGGGCCCTGGTCAGAATCTGGGACGGATGTTAATGTAATGAGCCCTTGTTGTTCACATGATATACCAGATAAAAAGGTGTTAGATGTCGACAGAGGCACCTCAGGAAATGTTTCCACTGACCGATCAGTAACAGAACACGCAGGAATCGGTTCAGTGGTAGTGGGAGGCAGTCAATCCAAAGATTCCAAATCCTGAAATATTGCAAACCTATTGTGTAAGGGGAAAACCAGTGGGGGCTGCATCATTTTGTGTGGGGGACGGTAGAAATAATTTAGCGGTAGGGGTTTCACCACAGTAGATGGGCCATGTCGAACAGAGGTTCTGTTCAACAGAAATTTTGCAGTTCCCGGGTTTCTAAAGTTAATTACAATGCAGTCCCCATTAATGTTTTTGAATAGATCCTGCTAAAGTAGCGCCTCCAGGCGCGCAGCGGCAGGAAGTGGCCGGAAGTGGTCGCACTGCCCTCTGGGAGCTGTAGTCTCCAGCTGCCACCAGCCGCGAGGAGTGGAGAACGCGGCAGCGGCGAGACCTACAGCGTCAGGGACCCAGGGGCAGGAAGGCAGAAGAGCGTCTGGCAGGTAGGCTTCCCGGCAGCAGTGTGGCTCGATTTCCCCGCTCCACCAAGGGAGCGTCCTGCTAAAGTAGCGCCTCCAGGCGCGCAGCGGCAGGAAGTGGCCGGAAGTGGTCGCACTGCCCTCTGGGAGCTGTAGTCTCCAGCCGCCACCAGCCGCGAGGAGTGGAGAACGCGGCAGCGGCGAGACCTACAGCGTCAGGGACCCAGGGGCAGGAAGGCAGAAGAGCGTCTGGCAGGTAGGCTTCCCGGCAGCAGTGTGGCTCGATTTCCCCGCTCCACCAAGGGAGCGTCCTGCTAAAGTAGCGCCTCCAGGCGCGCAGCGGCAGGAAGTGGCCGGAAGTGGTCGCACTGCCCTCTGGGAGCTGTAGTCTCCAGCCGCCACCAGCCGCGAGGAGTGGAGAACGCGGCAGCGGCGAGACCTACAGCGTCAGGGACCCAGGGGCAGGAAGGCAGAAGAGCGTCTGGCAGGTAGGCTTCCCGGCAGCAGTGTGGCTCGATTTCCCCGCTCCACCAAGGGAGCGTCCTGCTAAAGTAGCGCCTCCAGGCGCGCAGCGGCAGGAAGTGGCCGGAAGTGGTCGCACTGCCCTCTGGGAGCTGTAGTCTCCAGCCGCCACCAGCCGCGAGGAGTGGAGAACGCGGCAGCGGCGAGACCTACAGCGTCAGGGACCCAGGGGCAGGAAGGCAGAAGAGCGTCTGGCAGGTAGGCTTCCCGGCAGCAGTGTGGCTCGATTTCATTACCACTAATTGGAAGGACACCTCAAAGATTTCGTACCAAGCCTGGTGGAATTTGTTGTGTCACCACCACAGATTAGACCAAGCTTATGCTACCTCTACTGCTTTGTTGATTAAAAGAGATGTATTATGGTTGCTACTAACCACCTTTCTCTCCAGAGTGCAAAACTGATTCCGCTTGACATATACTAAAATGTTTTCACCATGTCCCTAATCTTTTTGAAAATTGATTTTGTCTGCATTACTTCCAGGACTCTTCTTTTCTTTTCTCCTCCATCTCCTCCCCCTCTCTTCTTTTTCTTTCTTCCCCCTTTTTCTTTTCTCTTTTACTTAAAACCTTTTAAAAATGCATTTACTCTTGGTACAGTTTTTTTTCATGAGGATATTGTTTTGATAGTGTTTTTCATTTCATGTTTTGTTTTTACTCATATCCTCTCGCTACATGACTTTGTATTGATGTATTACATTCTTTCTTAAAAAAAGAAAATCAGAGGTTTCCAATAAGACGTCCAACAGGGGAAGAGGCCATTGACTTTGGATGTAATGTTGCTGAGTCATGGGCCGCTCCATTGTCTTGGATTGCACAGGGGAAAGCCACCGCCAACCCTTATGTGCGTCACATAGTGGTAGTGGTAGTGGCTGGCGTATGCCAAGACCGAAAGTAATAAAGAGCCTGGGGATCCGGGCATGGTTAGTTACTAGCCACTACGATACTTGAGAGTCTGTGTCATTAGTTTCATGCCTTATGGGGGGCCCCTATCCCCAACACCACAGCTGTATCAATGTCAACGACAATTTGACCTTTTAATTCGTTAGGAGGTCGAGTCAGATGACATATGGACTGCAAAAGGAATTAAATAGATGTTATAGTAATATATTATCGTTAATTGGGGGCCGCTCAGAAGAAAAGGAGAGAGCTAAACATAACTGGGCACTGGGATCCGCACAATGTCGGAGATGACTTCTGACCTTATCGAACTGCAGTTTTATTTCCATGTATTACAGCTGTGCATGCGGACCGCATGTTGTGCAGAAGAGCACACCGTGTGGTTCATATCTGAAGTGATTAGGTAAGGTGGGTGTATGCCTCAGGCACAAATGTAGGTTGTACGCCATGAAACAATTGCAAGACTGCAGCTGTTTTGATTCTGAGTCGTATTTTCAGCTTCAGATAATTGAATCATTTTCAGTTATTTAGTTAGTTTGTTATTGGTTTCATGTATTTTGGGTTGCATAGGTTATTTTTTCGCATCCGGAAGTGCTGTTTCTTGTTGGATTAGTTTCTACTGGATGTGGTTTTAAAAACGTGGCACTTGCCACTGGAATTCGCCTCCTATTTTGCTTGGCAAGTACTGTTCAGCTGTTTCCTCCTTCCATGTAGGCGCAACGCATCACTGTGTCTGTCATGACTTTGGGCAAAAGACAACAGTACTCTAGGGGGCATATCATCAAGGCACCGCGATAAAATTATCGCTGCTTTAGCGTCAGTTTTCGGGTGAAAAGTGGCGATAATTTTATCGCATGATCAGCAAGGTCACGCTATTGTTTGAATCCATGCCTCAGCGCTGGTTTCTTTAATTCCCAGCATCTCAACGCTAATGAGATGCATAGTAGGCGGTCCTCACTAAAATAACGTGAGACATGTCGCTAACACAACCTACTCCTATCAGCAATCTGGCCGCAAACCCGCGTAGGTATGATAATAATAGCGCTAACCGCGCTTATCGCTGCTTTGTTTACACCTGCTTTCAATATGACTTACCCATTATATTCAATGGGAGGTGGATTGGAGGGATGAGTCCACCCTGCCCTATCAACAATGATTTGACTATTGCTGTGCTGTTATAGCTGGGTTTCAATCGATAATCACACACTTTCGCCGCTATCACTGGATTTCCTATCGCATTGGAGATAAGCTTTGCTGATAGCGCACAATCTCTGCGATAAATTCCAGCGATAGACGGCGTTAAGTTAAAACGCGCTAACGTGCTTAGCAATGATTATCGCTTCATGTTATTGATATGCCCCTAGGTTCTTGTGTTTTATTCTAAAATTAATTGCAAGGTGAAAAAACAATGCGGAGAAGCCCCTACACCAATAAGAGGCCAGGCTATTGAAAATCATTTTGTTCTTTCATTCAATTGTAGAGGGATTTTTTCATGTCCCCTCCCTCCTTTTGCAGTGGCCTATAGTTGTACCTCACCCAGATAAAATATGCGATTTAATAAATCGTATGGATTTAAAAAAAAAGGGATGTTTTGTTTGTTAAAGGTTAAATTAAATTATATATTATTCTGTGACAACCTACACCATCTACTTTTTGTGGGGAGTATTATTCAATGCATTTAGCAGTATTGCTTAATTGACAAACTATGTAAACTATTTCCTATTGAACTGTTGATCCATTTGTGACTGTGGTATTTCACTATGATAGAAAATCAATAAGCAGATTAAATATAAAAGAACATGTTTTATATTCACAACATAACACTGCATTCTCTTATAACTATCGGTAAATTGATGTGAGGTAATAGCAGTTTGTTTATCAGACATGACAAGCAGGTTCAAAGCCAATTGTTCTGGCTGTTTAATTAGTGAAAGATTTTCTTCAAGGATGTTTGTGCCTGTTTCTTTGGCTGTGTGGATGGGTGAATGAAACAGCAGCATAATGGCACACAGCCAGACCTAGAGCCATACATCTGTTTTGAACCAGGATAAGGTATCACTCAACTCCTGTGCACCAAGACATACACTCCACTCAGGGTAGGACTAGCCGTAGCAGGCACCAGGCGTTTCCCCTGTGGGCCGCCAGGGTGGGGGCCAGTTTAGGACCCCTGGGCGCCATTTTTGTCAATATCGTCCCCCTGTAACAAAAGCAGCTGCATGTTTTACGCGCACCCACCCCCCGCCGGCCCGACTCAATTGCCAGGGCCAGTTTGCGTTCCCAGTCCGGCCCTGTCTCCACCTAGGGCTGTGTTACAAAACAATGCTTCCAGGTTGACAGTGTTTATTTTGTAAAAGAAAAAATGAAGTGCCAGGGCCCTAAATATTTCTTGGGAATCCACTGCAGCTGGTGCTGCCCCAGGCCCTGCCACTGCTGGCAAATGCCAGTGACAGCAGTAACTACCTGCTAGATTTTGAAAAATATATTATTTTTGCCAATGAGGAATTGTACAAAAAACAACAGGCACAGAACGCCACTACATGGTGAATAAATAAAATACATGCCAAGCTCCAGCAAACAATGGCACAAATTAAGTTCTTGGGGTGTGCAATAACATTTGTACTGGCTTCTTGCACCTCTGGTCCACTATGGTATTATAGAAGGGGCTGCAGATGCTTGTGGCCCGTGCTTTAAAATGAATATCAAACCAGTGCATCATGTGTGCCAATGCAATCACAAGGAAGGAGTAGGGGATTGTACCCTCATTTGAATGGGGACATGACCCCAAGCACATGAGAAAACCCTTTGACTCTGCACACCCAGCATAATACAGATGTGATTGCAGAGGCAGAGGAGCTGTTCTGGGTAGACTGCCTGCACAACATATGAGGCGGCACACAGTCAGTAAGCACCCAGGGGTGCCCAAATAGCAGGGCTAGAAGGGGTCCGAGGACCTCCCTCCACACCCCTCCCCACGAGAACCCCTCTGACAGCGATTGCAGTCACATATTGCACAAGCCTGCATGCGGATATGTCTCCTACCCCTTGAAAGGGAGGTTGGGTCCAACACGTGCAGTGAAAGACAAGCCACTGGATTTAAACAGCCCCCCTGCCTTTCACTAATGCGATGCCCCCAGGAGGGCAGGTGTTTGCTCATACCTGCAGTGGGAACAGCGCAGTCACTGTGATAGGGCACACTGTCCCAGTCAGCTTTCACCATTCTGGAGTTAAACAAATGAGCACTGCTGAGGTATATTTAACAATTGACATTTACAGCACTATAAAATGGCAATTTCTGTAATAGCAAGCACTTTATAACAAACTTTGGCAAAGAGAGTAGGTCTGGCTGACACTTTTGGTTATAAATCAGAACTATTGGCGTTGCATACACTTGTTTTTAATAAAAGTATATTGATTGGTAATGTTATAAGTGGTTCTGCAGATTAAAGGTTAATGAATGGGCGGAAGAGAGAGCTTATGAGAGAATGCTTAAATGAGTTAAAAAGAACACACTTTCCTAATGAAGATGGCAACTCTTCAACACACTCCGTCCAGACGATGTAGCTAGGTCTGGTAGCTCCGTGGACTAATGCTTTCACTGTAGGGGTCTGTGTTTAATTTCATGGTCACACGTTCAAATCCCAGCCGGTCACTCAGCCTTTTATCTTTCTGAGGTCAATAACATGAGTAACATTCAATTGGTTAACAATAAACATCTGTTATTCAGTGCCAAGAAACCTGTCTGGGTGAAGTGCGCTTTACAAATACTTCTGTTAAATTGCACTTTTTTTATTTTCCACTTAAAGTTAAATTTGCTGACTGCCATAGATGTAAAGCATACCATCATTCACATAATTCCACATTACATTTAATAATACCTGTCCAACTGGCATATAACACCTTACAAT
Source organism: Lissotriton helveticus (assembly GCF_964261635.1). Lineage (NCBI taxonomy): Eukaryota > Metazoa > Chordata > Amphibia > Caudata > Salamandridae > Lissotriton > Lissotriton helveticus. The sequence continues at coordinate 282,950,653 of NC_136071.1, forward strand.
AAATATGCAGGATACTACACATTCTTTACTAAACAAGGGAGACTTTTGTCTCCGTATAACGAACTAACACACCGGAGCACGTCACAACTGAAACTCAAAGTACCTATTGAGGACGATAAGAAAAAGAAAGGAAGAGCTCTGGGTTACTTTTCATGTAAGTAGCGAATTTCCAAGGTAACAACATAGGTTTAACAGAAGCAGCATGTCGCCACCTGCTGAGAACACCAGCTGAAAATATGGCCAAAGATTGACTTACTCTGTATTCCACTGCTTGGACCCTTATGTATGACCTATAGTTGGGAAACATCCTTTACAATGAAACTTTTACAACACAGTGCTTTTACAATGCAGGTTTTACAACGAAAACCATTACAACGCATTGCGCTGGGGGGCGCTCTAGGATAGGGAATAGATTTAATTTACTATCCAACACCTTCCCTAGTGTCCACGGGGACTGGAGTTGGAGTAGTAAATTAAACTATTCACTATCCAGCACCCCAAAGCGCTATGCGTTGTAAAGGTTTGCGTTGTAATACTTGCGTTGTAACAGCATGCGTGGTAAAAGCATGCGTTGTAACGTCATACATCCCCTATAGTTCTTTACACATCTACAAGACGTACTATCTGAAATGAGTTAGAACTTATTGGTTGTTTCCAGCAAGGAAAACATAAGTTTCCCTTGGCGCAGAACACTAAATTAATGGGCCCTACATTTTGCAATTTGAAATCTTGGAAATGAGGCTGCTGTGTTTTAACTAAGAAAGTGGTTTTACTTTTTTTTTTAATTTTGCAAATGCCATATTTTCAGGCCAATACCTCTATACAGATTTATTTACAGTGCTTAATTTGTAAAGCAATATGTGCCATGGTCCAAAATACTTTTTACACTGCATCCACTTGCACCGCCCATTTTCAATGCAAGCATCGCCCTTTGCCACCAAATTTGATGCACTCACTACCAATCCCTTATTAGCAGGCTGCGTGGGCCAAACCGAGTTTGTTGAAGAGACAAGGAACGCAACATATGCTAATGCGTGGTAAGACTCCAGCAAAACAGTATGCATGTTTACATCCCTTCAGAGAATGATGAAAAGATGCTACCTCAACAAACAATCCCAAGTTATCATTACCACCACGAACGTCAGGTAAATTGAAGGAGTGGTTCCACTGCCCCATATTGCACAAGATAACAAGCACTGGAAATGCAATAGGTCTCGCAATAGAAAAGTTTGAGCTTTTGGTGTGGAAAATGTAAATATTTTAAAATTTTTGTTTATGTTCTCAAAATATAAAAGTATTAATTTTGTTATTAGAAATGCCAATAGTTATAAAGTTAGCAAATGTTACATCTATAGCATTAGTAAAGGTACATGTTCTGTTTTCCCCTGTCTTACATGTATTGATCTGACAAATCACAATGTTTTAACAAGAACAGAAGTGAAAACATTTTATATCTTTTTATGACATTTGTAATAAAGCTTGAAACATTGACAGAAAATATTTGAACCAGTTGTTGAATGGTTGCACAGATTGATGCTGTGGTGGCGCTGAGTAATGTTGTTTTGGCGACAAGTGATGCTGTGGCGTTCAGTGATGCTGTTGTAGCGCATAGTGATGTTGTGGTGCCCCTGAGTGATGCTGTGGTGGTGCTGAGTGATGCTATGGTGATGCAATAGATAGAGTGAGTGCGATAGATAGATAGAGGGAGGGTGATAGATAGAGGGAGTGCGATAGAGTGAGGGCGATAGAGTGATTGAGGGCAGTAGAGTGAGTGAGGGCGGTAGAGTGAGTGAGGGCGGTAGAGTGAGTGAGGGCGGTAGAGTGAGTGAGGGCGGTAGAGTGAGTGATGGTGGTAGAGTGAGTGAGGGCGGTAGAGTGAGTGAGGGCGGTAGAGTGAGGGCGGTAGAATGAGGGCACTAGAATGAGGGCGGTAGAGTGAAGGCGGTAGAGTGAGGGCGGTAGAGTGAGGGTGGTGGAGTGAGGACGGTTGAGTGAGGGCGGTAGAGTGGTAGAGTGAGGGCGGTAGAGTGGTAGGGTGAGGGCGGTAGAGTGGTAGAGTGTAGGCGGTAGAGTGAGGGTGGTAGAGTGAGGGCGGTAGAGTGGGGGCGGTAGAGTGGTAGAGTGAGGACGGTAGAGTGAAGGCGTGAGGGCGTTAGAGTGAGTGCGGTAGAGTGAGGAGAGAGGGGGGAGAGGGTAGAGAGGAGAGAGGAGAGTGAGGAGAGGGGAGAGTAAGGAGAGAGAGGAAGGAGAGAAGAGAGTGGTGAGAGGGGAAAGAGAGTGGTGAGAGGGGAGAGAGAGTGGTGAGAGGGGAGAGAGAGTGGTGAGAGGGGAGAGAGAGTGGTGAGAGGGGAGAGTGGTGAGAGTGTAGAGGGGAGAGTGGTGAGAGGGGTGAAAGGGGTGATAGAGGTGAAAGGGGAGAGTGGGGAGAGTGGTGAGAGGGGAGAGAGGTGAGAGGGGAGAGTGGTGAGAGGGGTGAGAGGGGTGAGAGGGGGAGAGGGGTGAGAGGGGGAAGAGGGGTGAGAGGGGAGCAGTGAGAGTGGGGAGAGCGGTCAGTGGGGAGAGCGGTGAGTGGGGAGACCTAAAAACAACAGTGTGACAGAAGACCAACAAAAGCTTAGAAGATGTTATTATCCTCAGTGGATGGGATGTTTTAAAAGCTTTACAGCCTTTGTGCCATGGAGTATACCAATCATTAAAGCCCCTCTCCCTCATTAGCTCAGCAAATCGTTAAGCCCTTGCAGGAGGGTATGATATTTTCTGAAGGTGCAGGATTGGTGTCTGTATTGCCTCAGTACCCAAGAATATTAAAATGTCATAAAAGAAACGTAACGTCCCAGAATGCCACATAACGCAGCTAACCCGGAAGCATGATTAGGTTAAGCCTATTAGCACAATTCCAGCGGCTCTGGCTTTATATAACAAGGCACATGTAGTATTTCCCCCTGAGGAGGTAACAGACCACAGGAGCGTAATCCCCGCCTAATCTTTGTGAGTCAATCATTTTCTAGTAATTAACAAAATGAGGTACTCCGCCTATTTCATGTGCTCACTGGAACCACCAACCTTTATGTATGAAAGCAGTTGGCACCCATGAAGCGCAGTCTCACTCTCCTTGATTTGTAGCACCACCCAGAAAGGCCACACCATGAAATGTACACACTGCCCACTTTAATACATAAAGGCGGCCAGGAAACAGTTAAGAATGACATCCCAGCTACACCCTTACAGGTAGAAATAAAACCATGCGTTCAAACACTCCACGACCAGCAATTGTGACTGGGATAGTATTTTAGAATAAATATTGTCCGGTTAATTTCAAATAAGGCTGCTTTTAATACATGACTGCTCCATGGAAGATCGTGCATTTTCTTTTAACTCTGTAGCTTGTTAAAAGAAAGCAACGGTTTGCTCTTTCGGGTGGTTGCATCTGTGGCAGCCTTTTTAGCGCTCCAAGTGTGTCTAATTGAGCTGAGGCGAGACCTGCAGCACGTGTATTTACGTGAAGTCGTGCATTCAGGGTGATGTATGGCAATAAGTAGACTGCAGGGGTATTGATGAAATAAATAAGTGCACATGTCCAACATGCAGGACATTACTGCAGAGCCAACACACTACCCTAAACTCTGGGTAAAGGTGGTGTGGCTGATCGGTGCAGCCAACCAGCAACACACAGGAAGGTCAATGAAACACGTTAGCCAAGAGGACAGCCCCCAAAGTGTCTCCTGGCAGGTCTAAGCAGCTCATCTGGTGCTGTAGGCCTTTTCCTCAGGAGCTTTTAGGATTGAATTTCCCCCATTGAAACCAGGCTGCTAGAAAAGACACACCTTGATGAGCTACTAATACTTAATATGGTGAAAGTCACAGTAGGCCTGTTTTCAAGTGTGCGTTGTATGGGTCTGTTTTGCATAAATGCAATGCGTCATTATGACTGGAAGTACGTGTAGCATGGCTCTTCTTTACAAAACATGTTTAGAATATGTTCACTTTACAGTAAACGATTTTCAGATACGAATAAACCACCCATTCCGCTTGTCTGTGCATGCTGGATACTGTAGTTTCGAGTTGTTTCCATTTCGAGGAATACAATTTGAAAGCACCAGGTTACAAAGGAAAGAAATGTGCCTAGTGTGTCCATTACTGGCACACATAAGAAGCTTGGTTACCTCCAAAGGCAGCTTGAGTGCAAGACGGTATTAGTGTACCTTAGACCGAGCAGAGCATATCTGAGATATCTGGTGCAATGTCAGCAGTGCGCACAGTCCTCAAAGTCACTTTGCATTCTGGGACTTGTAGTCCCGAATTTAGTCAGTAACTAAAGCTACAGGACACAGAATGCAAAGAAAATGGTATGGCTGAGTTAATCACTCACACATGCCATGAATCAGCTTCAGGGGTGAGGGGAGCATGCATCCTGTTGTGTCCTAAGCTCAGAAGTAAGTGCAGCTGCAAAGAGCAGTCAGCCTGTTGTGTCCTCAGCTTGGAAGTAAGTGTAGCTGCAAGGATGAGGGGTGGAGAGCAGGCAGCCTGTGGTGTCCTCGGCTCTGAAGTAAGTGTAGCTGGAGGGGTGTGGGGTGGGGAGCAGGCAGCCTGTGGTGTACTCGGCTCAGAAGTAAGTACAGATGCAGTTGTGTGGGGTGGGGAGCAGGCAGCCTGTGGTGTCCTCAGCTCGGAAGTAAGTGTAGCTGTAAGGTTGAGAGGTGGAGAGCAGGCAGTCTGTGATGTCGCAGGCTGTGATGCAAGTGTAGCTGCAGGGGGCAGGCAGCCTGCGGTGCCCTCGGCTCTGAAGTACGTGCAGCTGCAGGGATGTGGGGTGGGGAGCAGGCAGGCTGTGGTGTCCTCGGCTTTGCAGTAAGTGCAGCTGCAGGCGAGACGGGGAGGAGGGGTGAGGGCGACGAGAGAAACTGAAAAAGACGAGACAGGGGGATAGAAACAATCAGAAAGAGACGAGGCGAAAGTAATGGAGGAAGGAAAAGGTTTGCACGCGAATGGAGTGGGTGGGAAATCGGAGGAGGGTAAAAGGGAAGAGAACAAGTTAAAAAAAAAATGGCTGAGTCTGAGCGTGTGTGCAGGGAGAGAGAGGGGAGTTGCTGGCGGCTGGGGAGGGGGAGGAGAAATGCGAGTAAGGCTGTGCGCGGGGAGAGAGAGGGGAGGTGCTGGCGGTTGGGGAGGGGGAGACAGAAGAAAACACAGTGACGCTGTCTGGTCAGTGAGTAAGAAAAACTGAGTTTTCTGCTCGTTATTTTCGTTCCTTTAGATTTATATTTTCAGTCACTTGTCCCTTGCTGGGAGAGGCGCACAGATCCGTGAAATAGCATTTGAGCAATTAGGCCCATCGTTTGCAATGTAACGTAGTTGCAGTGCTTTCAACATTGTTTAGTGTGTAAAGCTTTTAACTTACTTCACTTACGGTGTGTAGCAGTCCACGGTAGTTCTTGGCGTACACCTTTCAACAATGGCCCATGGTAGGAATTATTTTCTTTAATAAAGATGAATCAGCCAGACTCAAACAAGCAGCTGGATACTGAGACTGAAAAAAATAAAAGGAGACACGGCCTGGCGGCCGTGAAACTTAAAGTACTGAGTCAGAGCGTGTGTGCAGGGAGAGAGAGGGGAGGTGCTGGCGGCTGGGGAGGGGGAGGAGAAATGCGAGTAAGGCTGTGTGCGGGGAGAGAGAGGGGAGGTGCTGGCGGCACCAAGCTGGGGAACAGATGGCGATGGCTGGAGATTTGATGCTGTGCACGCGCATTTTAACCTATTGCGCTTGCGCATTGAGCTAAAAGCGCACATGCACTGCATCAAATCGCCAGTCTGGTTAAACTCTGGATAAGCCCCTATAGTCTCGCCAGCTCGAATGCGCAAGCGCATCGGCAGGCGAGACCTAAAAACAATCGAATGTGTGAGGATTTACGAAACTGCTGCATGCCCTGCAATACAATCACCCAACTGGAGGCGGGATGATAAACCAAACAGCCATTCCCAAAGATCTCAAATTTCCTGCAAATGACCTTACAGGAATTGGTTATTAACACAACAGACATGACCTGGTGAGATGATTTTACTGGTGACACCAGGTCCTTGGCCAGGGCTTCGGGGTTCACTTCTGCAGAACAAAGTAAATTATTATTATTTTTTTTGATTTTCCAAAAACCTTTATTTCAAAGAAATTGCACTGTACAATTACACAGTCATCATCATTGCAGAAGACATGGCGCGTCGGAACGTTACATCACAGCAAAAATAATACATGTCCTGATGATAGAAAAGACATTATATCCTGAGGGGTTATCAACTGCTCAATGAAAGAGGGCGAAGGTAGGCACCCAGAGGGAAAAAGTAATGCGAAAGGGAGGGAGAAACAAAGGGTGGGGGCCATAGATCAGAGGGGACCAGATTATGGACCAGTGCGGCGGGCGCTTCGGGCGGGGAGCCTGCGGGGAGCGCGGGAGAGGTCGCTGAATGCTGAGGGGTGTGGCTTGTGAGATAGATGTCTAGTGACCCCCAAATATCTAGGGGATGACTTTTGGCCGGCTGGAGATCCCAGAACTCAGAAAGGAGGGTATGGCATCGGGAAGCGTCCTCCAGCCAGAGCGACAACCTGGGCGCGGGCCTACAGCCCCAACACATGGAGACCCTATGCCTAGCCAGAGCAAGCAGCATGGCCGTCAATCGACGTGTTGCGTTGGGGCAGAACTTAACAAACTCCAGGAGGCAGATCGTGGGGTCAGGCTGTAGTAGCGAGGTAGTGATGTCAGAGATAATTGCACATACTTCATGCCAAAATGCAGCGACACGGGGGCATAACTAGGCAGGATGGGCAAAATCAGCCGCGGGCACGGAGCAGCGCAGGCAGCTGTCACTGGCCACAAGGCCGAATCTGTGGAGGAGGACGGGAGTACGATACAATCTGTGGATATATTTAAAATGTATTAGTTGCAAGCGGTAGTTGGGGGAGAGGCGCTTGATCTGAGTGCAGCAGTAAAGCCAGTCCGGGTGGGATATCTCGATTACCAGGTCTTCACCTCAAGCCAAAGGTGCCCGATCGGTGGAGATGGAGGAAGCCACTAGTGTATAAGCATAGATCTCTCATAAACAACTAGAGAGTATTTCAAACAATACTTAACAAAAAGAACCATCAGAGTAGTGGTCTAAAAGAGCAGCCATCAACACCCATCAGTGCTGCAAAAAGACAATTCAGCTGTGTCACGGGAAAGAGATGAAATGATCGAAATGAGAAAAAGAACCCTCAGGCACCCACCGGAGGTAGGTAGCCGTTTGTCTTCATTGGGTTCGTGTAGTCAGTGCGTGTGAGAAAACCTCATACCGAAAAAAAGAGTGCAAGTTAAAATGAGTATAGATCACTCCCTCGATCAACACTTTTAATAGAGGGGTGATTCGAACCCAATTAAAACCAATGTGTAAGAGCGGACATTAAGAGTTAAGTAAATTGGAACTCCCTGTCCTTAAAAAACGGTCGACATGTTTCTGCTATCTGGTCATGTTCAACCCAGCATTCTTCAGGACCAAATATGTAAAAGTCACCCAACCGGGCAGTACACGCCCTAAAGTGTCTACTCACGGTGGATGGATATTCACAAAAATGTTTTTCTACCCACTTAAGGATCTATTTGTTGGTAGACGTCTTGTGCATTACCTCTATTCTACGAGGTATGTGGAATCTGCAAAGAAACCCATAACAGAATTCTTTTTTGAAAAAAACAACATGCAAACAATTGTCATTGTGCCAAAAAATGATTTATCCCAATCAATACTTTTTAGAACCCCATCTCTCACCATGTGACACAGACAAACTTAGAAATATTCTATTAAACGAATATCAAGAATTGAAAAAGTTTTGAAACATTGTCATAGCTGTTATGCTAAAAGGATATGTATCTACCTTCCCCATTGACTCTTATAGTACTGGCGGATTATGCATTCCTTTCCTCAGATCACTCTCCAATGATAAATGACCTGGTTATGTATAAAACCAGTTCATTTACACCATCTAGGATCTACTATAGAGCCCAAATTATTTAAAAACAACAGGATTCCTTCGAGAAAGGCATGAACCACAACGGGTCAGTATATGCAAATAAATTCAGTGTCACGCGTTAAAAAACAGAGATCTCGAAAATGCTTTCATAATGAAATATGAAAAATAACTCACTTCAATGAAATCCCACTTTCATCCTACGTATAACAAGGGCCACACTTTATATTTAGGAACTGTTTAGAGGAAGAGAAAGGTTGGCAAAGAGTATAATAAGTCAGGTTACAATACTTCTTGAAGTGACAATTAACATTAAAATCACCTCATAGTGAAGTTTCTACCGTGACTTACTTCGTTGCTCCCCAACACATGACCCCATGAGTCCGCGGTGAAGGAATTCTTCACGACAGCACCTGTTTCAAAATAACGAGAGTCTAGGATGAAACCCCAATGGGTCACGAACCAAACGGGCTTGAGTGAAAAGTACCACTCATTTCATTGTGACTTATTTGGACTTTGAGGTATTATTGCACTAGGTGAAGTTTACATTTAGTTAATAATATCAGACGTGATTGTGGACTAAATGTTGCTAGTTAAAGCTAACGTTGCTATTCTTGTACCGGGGACGATGCCGAAAAACGGCCTGACAGGGTAAATAACTTACGAAAACAACTGATGATCTTAAACTGGTAGTTATGCTGAAAAACGGCCTGGCGAGGTACACGACTATAGATTATAAAAGGTCTTACTCTCCGTGCCCCGTCTACTCACTATTTTACTGTCGACTCCCCACGTCTTCACCTAAAGACAACTCATCCGCGGCTCGACAAGAACCCGATTCGCGTGCTGAGCCGTCTTTTTGACTTCCAGTGGAAGTGACGTGACGTGACCTACGTAGTACCTTGCCACGTGATCGGGTCAGCCCGTCCACATTGCTGATTTAAAGGTACAGTAACCTGGTTGTCTCATTGTACTTGGACTATTTATTCACTGATGAATTCTTTCGAAACGTTTGGTTACATGAACCCATCTTCACCTGATCCCAGAATATTCTGGACAAAGCCTTTATCACGCTGGCATAAAAGGAGTCTTCCATGCAAGCATTCCTGGTCCCGCCAAATAAATAAAACAGCGGATTCAATATGATATCATTGAAGACTATCAATGAAATTACGTGTATTTCTAATCAAGACTCTAAAGGGAACACTCAAAGGGTAGGTGGGGAAATTATTACATTTCTACATGATGTAATCCCTTGCCGTGTAGATCTTAACCATATAGAAGATTATCAAACAATTGAGGACCCTTTGTTAACACCTCTATGGTAACCATTTAAAAAGTACCCTGTTTCAACGTTTCATCACTGTCCCCCATGGGACCTCATCATTGAGGCCTTGTCGATTCGTTGCCAGGCGATAAACCCATCTTTGTTCTTTTTCGAAAAGGGCACTCTCACTGCTGTGCTCCAGGTGTTCTATGATGGACCATCTTACATCATCCGGGCCATGCCCCTTTTCCAGGTAGTGCGCTGCCAATTTAGTTGTGTTTCTCTGGCATCTGACATTACTACGATGTTCTCCTATCCGCAGTTTAATTTTTCGTGTAGTCATGCCCACATATCGAAGGAGACATGGGCACACTATCAAATAGACCACGTTACAGGTGTTACAATAAGTATGACTCTTTAGGTGCCAGATTTTCCCTTCTTCTAAATTCAGGGTTTTTGTTGATGTAGTCAAGTGACAAACACTACACCCCCCACATGGGTAATGACCCACCACTGGTGGTAATCCCCAAGAGGAAAGTACATTTTGGTTCCTTGTAGTGTCTCTTGTGTTCGTTGGACGAGTACACACTAATGCATCTTTCAAGCTTTTCTCACGTCTATAGGAAAAGAGGGGTTTTTGCCAATTAAGGCCATTGCTGGTCAGGATTCGCCATTGTTTAGTTATTGTCCGGTTCACAGTGTTTGAAATGTTTGAGTATGTTGTGACACATGTCAGCGGTGTTTCAAGTTCTGCTTCTCTCGCATTTTCCTCTAGAAGGGCTTCACGATTTTGATTTCGAGCCCGTTTGCAGATTTTCTTCAAAATTCTCGCCGGGTAACCTCTTTGTGAAAGTTTATGTGTCAGATCATTTGCCTGCATCTTAAAATCAATGATGTTACTGCAGTTTCTGCGAATACGCAGATACTGTCCAAATGGAAGGTTTTCCCGTAAAGGGCGCGGATGAAAACTTGTGAAATGAAGAAGGTTGTTCTTACAGGTAGGTTTATAGTACGTTCTGGTAGTAAGATGATCACCAGTCCTGGTGATTGTCACATCCAAAAATTCAATGCTTTCTTTACTATGTTGATGGGTGAACCTCAAGTTTGGGTCACAGGTATTCACCCAATCAAAGAAAGCCAGTAAGCTTTCCTCGGTGCCCTTCCATATTAGCAGCACATCATCAATGTACCTCTGCCACAGGATAACATTGAGAGTGTAAGGGTTGGTGTCAGCTAAAATATGGGTTTTCTCAAAGTTGTAGACGTAGAGTCCAGCAATACTGGGGGCAAATGTACTGCCCATAGAAGTACCTGTTTTTTGCAGGAACAACTGGTTTTTATACTGGAAGAAATTACGTTTCAATGCGAGAGTAGCCCACTCGATGACAAATGTTTTGGAGGTGTTGTAATCCCATGAGGTTTGTTCCAGAGTATCCGCCAGAACCTTCAAAGTAGCGTCCTGGGGAATACAGGTATAAAGACTCTCTATATCTAGAGAGACAAGAAAGCAAGATTCCTCAGGTAGTTTGACTGTTAGAAGCATGGCCAATAAACTCTTAGTGTCCTTATTATAGGTGCTAGTGGACTGTATCAAGGGCTTAAAGAAAAAGTCACAATATTCAAAGAGGGGTTCTAAGAGAGACCCTATACCGGCCACTATAGGTCTACCAGGTGGAGGAGAACGGTTTTTATGTGTTTTTGGTAAGCAGTAAAAGTATGGAACCTTTCCTTCAGAATTGGTTAGGAAATCTGCTTCACGCTTGCTGATGTGATCATCTCGTTTGGCAGTCATTACCAATTCACATATCTCATCCTTCAGAGATGCCGACGGATCTTCCTTCAAAATTGTATAACTCCTTGTATCACTAAGGAGTCGTTGACATTCAGCTTCATATGTCACAGTGTCCTGTATGACAATACCCCCACCTTTATCGGCACTTTTGATTGTGATGTTGGGGTCATTTTTGAGTGATTCAATTGCTTTGTACTGTCCACCAGATAGATTCTTGAACATTGTTGGTTCCTCAATAAGTTCCACTTCCCGGAACACTGCCTGTTCGAAGGCGATTATTTCTGCCGGAACCAGGTGTGCAGGGGGAGTAAAGGTAGATCTATTTCTGAAATTGGTGTCACTATTAGTGGTTTGGCTATCAGCTGGCTCGCGGTTTTCAAAGAAAGCTTTCATACATAATTTTCTAAAAAACTCACTGAGTTCACACAAAAGTTTGAAGCGATCTAGTCGTGCTGATGGAATAAAGCCTAACCCTTTTTCCAGGACCGATTGCTCATCTGTGTTCAAAATCCTACTTGATAGGTTGGTAACTAAACTTATGTGTTGCTGGGACCCGCTCTCTGTTCCTGCTTTTTGCTGCGTGTGTTGTCTCCCACCACCTCTGGTGTCTGCCAGCGTACTTGATTCCCTCCCCGTCTCTTCCCCCGGCCTCTCTGGCCAAACCCTAAAAAATGGGGGGGATACATATTTGGTTGATACTGGGGGGGTGGTGCGAAATGAGGATTCCATCCCATCTGAGGTGGAAAAGGTGGAGGGGGGTAAGGTTAAGGTTGAAAATCTCCATGACCCTGTTGTTGATATAGGAGCCAATTGGAATGATTTTGTGCTCTCCTACCTCGACCTCTACCCCTTTGTTTATTTGTAAAACCACCCACACTTGAACCGCTGGAGTTCGAATCATCTGAGACATCTGAATTGTAATTAGTGCGATCTGGTGGTTTATACTCTGCACTCGCATAGGGGTACACTTTATCTTGTGACCACTTCTTTAAATCCTTTTGGATCTGTTGAATCTTTGACTGAGCCAAATTATCTTTGTATTCGTTCAGTTCCTTGTTAAACTCCTCTAGTTTTTTCTTAAAGCCAGTAACTGTGGTTTTAATGTGGGCTTCTGTTGCCTGTATCTCAATTAAAAGGGCCTCTGATAGCCGAAGGGCAGTTTTTATAATCAAGAGAGCCCAATCATGCGTACAGTGCCAAGCTATTTGAGCCCACTCTTTTCTAAATACACTGTCCTCTAAAAAGGTACGCGGTGCATTATTCACTAACAGGCCTTTAGGAGCAATCTTATTGGTTAAATATTCCCTCATCATAGTACCATGCAGGATGGTCCTTATTCTATTCTTTTTTTGTTCACCCAATTTATCCCAATCAGAAGTCTGAGATATTGTATGGGCCACTAGAGGGTCTGCAAATAGAGTGAGGTCACTGAGAATTGCATAGATCTCAGCAACCAGTTTCTTTGGGGAGGAAGAGTCGTGAAGCATTTCAAGAGGTGCTAGCGATGGAGGGGGTTGGGGAAAGATAGGATGTATCTGTCTACATGTCGCCCGAAGCTGGTAAAATAACAGAGTATCCATGGGACCAGCAGAAGGGGCGAGCAAGAAAAAGGTCTCCTCGGGATACAGATCTGAGATGGTAAGGAGGCCGAGGCGAGTAGCGTATTTAACCATCCCCGATGACTGAAGTGATGGGAAAGCGGGGTGGTGGGCAATAGGCATGGTGTTAGCTGAGAGCATATCCAGGCCAGAAGACTTATGAATGCCATCCCAGGCCATCGCAAGGTCTCAACCGTGTCCACCTCCATACGCAGGGGCTTCGCGGGAGTGAAGAGCACGGTTGAGAGTGGCCAAGGGGCTGCCAAGTCCGCCTCCAGCGCTATGTGAGGCTGGAATGGGGTGGGGTGGAGCCAAAAATGAAGAAAACTGGCCTGCGCGCTTAAAGCATAAAGCTTGAAATCCGGAGCCCCCAGACCCAGACGAGTCATTGGGAGGGTGAGAATGTTATAGGGGACCCGGGGTTGCCTCCTCACCCAGACCAGGTTGATGAGCAGCGAACGGACCCTGCGGAAGAAGTGAGCCGTGAGGGGGAAGGGGATGTTGACGAAGAGATACAAAAACTTTGGGAGCACCACCATGTTCGCTATTGCTATTACCCCATACAGGGATAACAGCAGAAGGTTCCAAAGGGGGATCTTGGACTCAAACCAGTCAACAGCACGACCAAAAATAGCCCTCCAGAGCTCATCAACATCCCTGCTCAACCAGATACCCAAATATCTAGTAGGCTCCGTGGCCCACACAAAGGGATAGTCAGATTCAAAAGGGACCGTGGCATCCGTGAGAGGGAATAACACTGACTTATTCCAGTTAACCTGTATACCGGAATAGCCACCAAAACGTATCACCTCCCGGATGAGCGGACTAAGGTTCTCCTGTAGATGCCGAACGTAGAGCATGATATCGTCCGCGTACAAGGAGACTAATAAAGCCCACGCTAAAAAGCCTATACCTCTCTGAGTATGATGCTGTTGAAGGCGAGCCGCCAGGGGCTCCATAGCGACCGCAAAGAGCATGGGGGAGAGCGGGCAACCCTGTCGGGTGCCACGTCCAACCAAAAAGGGCTCGGAGATCTGACCGTTAATACGGATGCGGGCGGTAGAAAGTGTGTATAACAGCAGCACCTTACTTATAAAGATCTGACTGAAACCCAGACGAAGGAGAAGGTAGAACAGGAATGGGCAATCCAAGGTGTCGAATGCCTCGGTGGCATCGAGCAGGGTTGCCACAGCCGGGGGAGCCGGGTTGATTTGATGCAAAACAGAGAAAATGGTCCTAAGGTTATGGAAGGTGGCACGACCGGGAATGAAGCCGGATTGGTCTGGGCGGGCAATGAGTGGCATGAGAGGGAGGAGGCGAGAGGCAAGCAACTTGGCAAAGATTTTATTGTCTGTGTTGATGAGTGAAAGGGGTCAATATGAATCCCTGAACTCAGGGGGCTTGTCCGGTTTAAGAAGCAGTGTTAGGAGTGCCTCATGCAGTGATGGGGGGGATAGTCCAGACTCAAATGAGTCGTTGTACATGGCCACCAGGTGTGGTACCAGTAGAGGGACGAAGGCCTTATAGAAGGATGCAGGTAGGCCGTCGGAGCCAGGGGGCTTGTCGCCCGGCATACTGTTTATGGCAGCCAAAATCTCCTGCTTGGAGAAGGGCTCGTCCAAGTACTCCTGGTGCGCATTTACGAGTCAGAGAAACTCAAGAGTGTCGAAATATTGATTGAGCACCTCTCGAGGTGGGACAGAGCGGGCAGTATAGAGTTGGGTATAGAAAGCCCTAAATTGCGCCTTGATATCCTCCAGAGAGGTGGTGCGAGATGGCCCACCATCCTGCAAGGCTGTTATATAAGATGCTGCGTGAGGTGGCTGGAGCAGACTCACCAGGGTCCTGCCGGGCAGTCGCCCTCGCCGAAACGACGCACCCTCGCCTCTCTCCCGAGAAAAGTAAGTTCCCTGTCTGCCTCGTCAGAGAACTCAGTAAGTTTCTTGCGTATCTTGGCGAGTGTGTCTGTGCTAGGGATTTGGGCGTAAGAGGCATCCAGCTGCTGTATCTCCTTTTCAATCTTGTCCAGCGTGCCTCGGATGGAGCGCAAGACGCAGGCTTGCTTGGAAATACATTCCCCGCGAATGACTACTTTAAAGCCTTCCCAGAGCGTAGACGGGGAGTCAATAGACCCCTCGTTGAGCTCAAAATAATTTGTGATTGCGGTCTGTATCTCATTACTAAACACCGTATCGCGAAGTGCATTAGAGGGGAGTTGCCATTGAAAGGTGCGGCAGGGGGACTGAGAGAGCCGGAGCGAGAAGCAGACGGGAGCGTGGTCAGAGAGAGTGAGTGCCATAGGGTCCATCGAGGACATCCAGACCAATGTGACAGGAGAGGCAATCCACAGATCCAGCAGAGACCAGCAGCCACGGGAGCCAGTGGCACACGTGCCCTCGCGCGTCGCAGGGTGAGCGTGGCGCCATGCATCGTAGAGGGAGTGATCCAGGAGAATGGAGTTTAGGAGTGAGGCTGCGCGTGGGTGGGATAAGTGAGATCCAGAACGATCTAGATCAGCGGACAAGATGACGTTAAAATTGCCCCCCCAAAGATGGGTAGCAGGGCTAAGAGACGATATGCGATGCCAGACAGTAGCAAAGAAATCTGGGGCGTCAAAATTGGGGCCATATATTGCCCCAAGTATCAGGGGCTGAGCCTTCAGGGTCCCACAGAGTATTACAAAATGACCCTCAGGGTCCGTGAGTACCTGGGAGGTCTGCCACAGGAGCCCCCTACGCAGTAGCATGGACACCCCCTGGGAGTAGTTGGTATAGAAGGAGGAGTGTGTTTCACCCCAGTGTTGGGAGAGGAGTCTTGTAGCGGTGGGCTGCGTAAGATGCGTCTCTTGTGAGAAGCATATGCCCACTTTGTGCCTTGGGAGATGAGCGTGTACCAAGCGTGCTTTGCGAAAGTCATTCAGCCCACGGACATTCCAAGTCCAGAGTGTGGTGTCAGTCATGGAGCCGTCATTAGAGGAATATCGTATTGGAAAAGTGACAAGGGCGGTCAGAGTGACATGGGTGAACAGTGGTCGAGGCGATGAGACGTGTGAAATAGGAACATATCAAAAGTTATGAAAACAAATCGACACAATCTAAGCAGATACATTTTGCAATCACCAATGTGCGTCAATAACACAAATAATACAGGCACCGTAGCAGTAAAATACAGAACCTGGTAACAAACCCTGAGTGAGGGCAGTGCAAACACAATTGACTGTGCATGAACAAACAATCAGCTTAAGGGAAGGGGCCATGGTCAAGAGGACCCAAAAGTCCTGCCCCAGGAGCCCACCAGAAAAAAAAAGCCCAGTCACACCCCCAACCCCCCGCCCACACCAACCCCCCAATCAGGCTGAGGTACCTCCCAAACCCACCCCAGGAACCCACAACTTGGAAGGGGGAAAACAGTGCCCATGATGGGAATTATACCTAATGAGTAAGAAATCTCATGCTTCTGCAGGATCCGTTTGGCCGGCAAGAGCTCACGGCGGGCCGCCTGCACCGCACTGGTGTAGTCCGGGTAGAATAAAAGGTTGTTGCCTAAGTGGCAGATGTCCACTTTTTCCCTGGCAGCCCGGAGGATAGCATTGCGGTCCCTTAAATTCAGAATTTTGGCGATGATGGGACGCGCTGGCAGGCCAGGGGCCGGACGGGGGCCAAGGGAGCGGTGCGCGCGTTCAACTATAAAGACCGGAGATAGCACATCGCCAAAGAGCTCCCGGACCAGCTGCTCCACAAAGTCCTCCATGCGAGAGATGTTGATGGACTCTGGCACCCCCGTAATGCGAAGGTTACTACGGCGCGAACGTGCCTCCAAGTCCTCGTTCTTGTCGCGTATGACTTGTCCATCTGCAGAAGTTTTTGGCGGTCCTGGATGGCAGCGTCTTCGGCGTCGGACAACCCTAGTCTCGACATGCAAGAGTCGGGCATCGTGGGAGTCCACCCGAGCCCTCACCGTGTCCAGGCAGGCAGACAGCTGGTCCAGTTGCGTCACTATAGTAGTAACAGTAGATTTAACCTCAAGCATGATTGCCTTTAGGTCATCCTCGCGGGACTGCGCCATGTCTGTTGTAGGCAGGGGGTCAGCGCTGTCCATCCCGGCCCCCTCTTGGTGCCCCTGACGGTGTTGGTCAAAATCAATTTTTAGCTGCTTGGGGTCAGTTCTGCCCATATCCCTTGATGAGAAGGATTGAGGGGGCCAACAGTAGAAGCAGGGGCCGCAAGGAGGTGGGCTACCCAGTAGCAGCAAAATGCGGCCAGCCGGCGAGGGTCTTGATGGGCTGTGCGTGAAGGGGGAGAGCCGCTAAAGGCACGGGGACCCACCAAAGGGCGGGTAACACAGCTGGTGCTCAGCAGACTAGCATGGAGCACAGTGAGCCGGGCGCAGCAGGCAACCAAAAAGCAGGAGAAGCGGCAGAAGATGGCGTTGAGCCCAGCGCAGATGAGCAGGCAGTTAGCAGGCAGGAGGCAGGGAAACTCTGTCAGGCCCCCGACCAAGGGCGAGCCGAGGGGGGTGACACTGTCACTGTCCACAGAGGCACACCACAGGCACCAGAGCGGGATACAGCGGGCGTGGAGTGAAACGTTGCGGCCTGATCAGGCTTTGCAAGGATAGTTAACCGGTCTCCAAGAGGCGAAGCAGATGACGGAGAACACCACAGGTTGATCACAATGTGCACCTCAGCCACCCCAGAGGTCCAAGCAGAGAAGGACAGTCAAGTTAGTGGGAAGGCCAGAGTGCGCAGCGGCAGGGGGATCAAGGGGGCACACCGCACACCTCGCCGGTTCAGAAGGCAGGTGCCCAGGCGCAAGCAAAGTAGCAACAGCGCCCAGGGGATGGTGGGCAGAGCTGGCAGTATGGGGGGCGCGCCCCCAGCCCCACCACGCGGTGCCCCCACAGCCACAAAGCTACCCACATCGATGTCCGACGAGTGTTGGCGCTGCCTCCAGGATCACTTCAATCCAGGTGTCAGGGGGAACTGCACTAGCACAGTCCGCCGGGGATCCAGGGCGGGTCGCAACTGATGTGGCGTGAGACGTCGCACCGCAGTCAGATGTCACGGGAGGCGCTGGTCGGAGAGAGGCGGCAGGCCACCCGAGCCAGTGAGGGCGAGGGGGCGGCAGAGAAAACCACAGCGCCACCGCAGCACGAACAGCAGTAGCTGCAGTAGGAGAGTCGGGAGTCCTCCGCCTCCGTAGCTTGGGAGCCAGAGGTTGCAGCGAGTAGGAAGCTGAAAATGGCAGAGTGTTCAAGTGTGGGAGGCCCCAGCCCCAAGCGCTAACAGAGGAGCAGCAGCACAGGAGGTGCTGCAAGCCTGGGTTGGCAGTACGGCAAACGGGCCCCCAGCCTCACCGTACAGCGCTCCCGCCAAATGCACCTACCGGGCAGAAGGACTGCAGAGAGGATGCTCCGCCTCTAGGAGCCCTCAGGGCCGGGTCCCAATCGACTCCGGGGAGACTAAGATGGCCACACGCACCTCAGAGTGCAGGGCCCCACACAGCAACAGTTCTTCCCCCAGCAGCGGCCCCGGGAGGCACAAAGGTTTAAAAATGCGCCGCGAGAGCTGGGAAACAGCAGCAATTTCAGTTCAGAAGCCAGGTGAGTCGGATGCCTGCAGGATGTTAAAGGATAATGAGCTTGGCCGGCAGAACCCACTTAGAGTGCGGCCATTTTGCAGCCGGCCAAGCCACGCCCCCCTGTACAAAGTAAATTATTGCACCAGATTTCTATGGTTTGCAATGGAAAGCAATGGACCAGAAAAATACCCATTCCCATATAGCATCTGGTTACCATGGTTGGTTACCATGCCAGCTAATTGGTGAGTAAAAGTATCTTGCTCAGTCAGGTAGACACTTGGACGGTTTCAGGTTTCCATAAAAAGACAAATGTCTGTGCCATGCTCTGGAAAAAAATCTACCATCCCAAGTGAACTAGTATGTCAGGGGTGTCTACAAAATTGAAATCTGCATTGACTACATTAAATCTCATGAGTAGGAGTGGTGGACTATGGGAATAGGCTGCTAAACCTATAGAATAACATGCCATCTATGAGTTCTAATTAACCTATCCATTACTAACGCCCACACGACCCCACCCCACCAGGCATCAGTGGCAGATTGCTTTATACTGCCCATTCATGCCCTGACGCAGCAGTGATTGTGCACTGAGCAGGGCTTCTGGGTGCCAATTAGGACCCTATAGTTTCCTGGCGTCTTTGCGATAGTGCCCATTGTATCTTAAAACTAGCAGATCATCTCTGTCAGCTCTAATGCATGTGAGCAATCGTGTCCTCCCTCCTGTGTTACAACTACAATCTGAGTAGCTTTTGGACAGGGTGGGCTCTTTGCACACTCCTGCCTGAATGCGTTCCGCTTCCAAGGAAATGGGCGAAGCAGTGGAGATCCCGGTCCCCGCACAGGTGCGAAGTCCATCATAATTGCCTGGCAGTAATGGGTGCCACTATTATTTTAAATCTCAGGCCTGTTTCCTTTCAGTCCCTTCAGAGCTCATTTTTGTCTGTGGCTTGTGCATGCCTCATGGGCTGGCTCCTAAACATGTTTTCTTAAGCATTGAGCACACTTGTGATTGGTTTTTCCCGGTGCTCCATCCACCACAGAAGCGCTAATTACTGTCTCATCTCATACACACAACTCCGTTGGCTTCTATAGGCCGTCCTGCATACTATGGGGCTTATTTACAAGCAGCTTGCACCACCATTGCATCATTTATTTTGATGCACCAGCAGCTCTTTCTTTCCTCAATATTTACAAGGTGACGCATCAAGGCAGATGCATCACTTTTCGTTTCCCTGCATCAGTTCTTACCTTCGTTGGATTCGGCTGCATCTCGGTAGACTTAATATATGGAGGGTAGGCATTCCCACGTAAAATCCCCTGTAAAACTGACACAGTGGTATTTATGACTTTTAGTAAAAGTGAAGCAATGTCGGGAAGCGAGCCACTGTGCTTGCAATGTGTCAACATTCATAGGCCTTTAAAACCCAGGCACAGGAATGACGCATTGGCTGTGGCATTAGAATCTGACCAGCTGAAGTCCCATCCAACAATGTAATCTACAAGGAAATCATGGCTCCTCAACAGGTAAGTGCACTCATGAGGTAGGTAACACAGTAAATGTCACATTACCCAACCTGAATGATTTGTATCCACAAACATAGTAGTCTCACATAATATGTCTCACATGCAAGAAGTAGAATCAGAATCAGAAAATGCTTTATTCGAATTTAGCAGGAACATAAAATCATAAAAGCAGCAATTATGAATAAACCATTTCATACAGGTATAACAAAAAGACATTAAAATAGGATTGAATAGTTACAATTAACAGGCTAAAACCTTTCCTTAGTGCAATTAACAAGTTATAAAATTCCGTTTCCTCAGGATACTTTTTAAAAAGCCAGACATGATCATTGTTAGAACTGGGGGTCTCTAGTTGGCAGAGGTAGGTACCACTGTCCAAATAGGGACCCTTGCTTCTAGTCAGGGCAAGGAGATAACCCTCTGAGATAACCCCTGCTCACCCTCTAGGTAGCTAGGCACAAGCAGTCTAGGCTAACCAGAGGCAATGCGTAAAGTATTTGTACCAACACTCTCAGTAACACAGTGAAAATACCACAAACTGACTCCACAACAGTTTAGAAAAATAAAGGTATTTAATCTAAACTACACAAGAGCAAAACGACAGAAATCCAACATACACAGTTCAAGAATATGGTTTCAAAAGAGTTCTTAAGGTTTGCGATAAAGTTCTTTACGTTGCGATAGAATAAACCACAGATGCGTGAAAAGTTCACAGTTGCGTCACGTTTACTCACAGTACCTTTTAGTTGCAACAAAGTTCCAAAAGCAGAAGCTGGTGCGGTGGAAAACAAGCGATGTGTTGCTCCTGAGACCCTGGGGAGGCGATGCGACAACCCCGCTGCAGCAGCGGGCGTGTTGCGACGAATCCGGTCTGTATGGGGAGGAAGGCCACTTGTATGGATTCCGGTGCGTAGGTTCCGTAGGAAGTCTGTTCTCGCAAAAGGCACGATGCGACGATCTCGTAGGGGCTGCGACGATCTCCGGGGCGACGATGCGCGGTCCTTCGGTGATCCTCTCTTTCGCAGCTCCTCAATGCGATGATTCTGCGACGATGCTCGCAGCGACGTGATGCGGTCCGCAAGCAAGTGGTGCGGCGATCTCACCCAGCGACGACAGGCTCTGCGACGACACTCGCAGCGATGTTCGACTGGTGCATCCCACAAACGTAGGATGCGACGGCTCTGGCAGCGGCGTCAGGCGCTGCGACGATCTCGACCTTCGTAGCGGCGGGAAACTTCTCGCACTGTTTTGGATGCGCTCCGCAAGCGAGCAATGCGACACTTTTCGATTGCAAAAGTCTCTCAAGCTTAGTTTCAAGCTTCCCAGCTCAGGTACAACTTCCAGAGGCCCCACAACTGAATCAAGCACTCTAGGAAGGACAGAACTCTCTCAGCAGAGTTCAGGGAAGCTGGGGGTGAAGTCCTTTTGTTCCTGGGACTTCAGAACAGGGAGCCAGCTCTTCTCAGGCCCTTGGAGATTCCTTCATGACAGGGGACACAGCACACTAGCAAAGTCCTTCCCCTCTCCTTGGCAGCAAAGCAACAGCAGGTCAGTCCAGCAGAGCAACAGCAGGACAGTCTTCCTTCTTCATTTTCAGCTTTCTCCTTGGCAGAGGTTCCTTCTTGATTCCAGGATGATCTAATTTTCTGTTGTCAGGGGTCCTGTACTTATACCCCTAAAGTCTTTGTTCTCTCTGTGCATGTGGGCCCTGAGCCCGGTCTGAACCAGTTCTGGGTGTTTCCTGAGTACTTTGTTTTGCTGGCTTCTTCTTTCCTTTCAGAGTGAGGGGCAGGGTCGTCAGCCGCCCAGCAGGAGGTGGAGCCAGCATTGTGGAAGGCAGGCACAGCCCTATTCAGGCCCAGGTGCTGACTTTTCCCACCACTCCAGTTGCAAATGCAGTCATTCAGCCTAGGGCTGACTCAGCCAGCCTCCTGGGGAATCCCCAGCCCCTGTCACTCTCAAACCAGACAGTCAATACACAAACAGGCCAAGGCACACAGAAGGGTCAGACAAGAGAACAGCAACTTTCTAAAAGTGCTGTTCTCAAACACAGGATTTAAAAACAACCTTTCCTAAAAGATGTGTTAATAAATTCTGAGTTCAGGGATACTAGATACTTATGTCCCATCTTGTTCCTATGGGAAGAAATGATGGAGGCCACTGTAGCCAGCATCCCCCATGTTAATCTATGGAGCAAGATAGCCTTACAATAGTGAAAAACGGAAATGGCTGCTATTCACTATCAGAGCATGTCACCTGCGCTAGTACATGCTCTACCTTTTACATACACTGCACCCTGCCCAGGGGGGTACCTTGGGCCTTCCATAGGGGTGACTGATGTGCACAAAAAGGGAAGGGTAGGCTTGGTCAGTGGGGACACTGACCAGGAGGACATGGCAGTTTCTAAACTGCACATAGGCACTGCAGTGGCAGGCCTGAGACACCATTTTAGAGCTACTCCTGTGGGTGGCACAATCAGTGCTGCAGGCCCACTAGTAGCATTTGTCATCACCAGCCCTGGCACACCCAGTGCACTTTACTAGGGACTTCATGGTGATACAAATATGCCAAACATGTATATCCAATCAGAGTAACACTTTACATAGGGAGCTCTTACACTCTGGCACTGATCAGCAGTGGCAGTGTCCAAAGCGTCTAAACCAGCAAAAACGAAATCCAGCACAGCATCAAAAATACAGGAGGTAGAGGCAAAAAGATAGGGGGAAACCACGCCAAAGATGCCAGGTCTAACAATCATAATACAATTTTCATTTACCATTTGTTGTAGAAATAAGTACGCTGGCCGGCATTGCCGCCAAAAACCCTGCTTTAGATACTACTTGATCCACCTTCTACGTTCATGCTCATAATATTTACAAAATAAAACCACGTGAAATGTGGATTGTAATGATAGCTTATCACACGGGCAAAACTCTAAATTCCTTGACCAGTCGTTTTTAGCTGGAAATGTTACCAGGCGATGGAATATTTCGAATCTAAACCTGGTCAGAATAAATCGATCAAAACCCTTTATGCAATGACGTAAGTAAGGTTGGATCGCATAACAGGCCAAGGTCATTTGATGCTGAATCACTGATATTTTAGTTATTTCGCCCGATGATCTAAGCAGTTCAAAGTGGTTCATACATAAACATTTTAATTCCTTTCTTGATCAGTCTAAGCAGATCAGTTAACGTTTTTCTAACATACTCTACCCACGAAACATGTCTTGAATTGTCCAAAGCCATTGCGTCCTTAATGATTTCCCGATTAAGGCCCAACGCGTCTGCAGACCATACTCTCTGCCAGAGTAAGATTGGTTGTAATTTTATTAGATCTGAAATAAACTCCATACCTAATTCTGCATGACAATTAAAAACTGACATACCCTGAGGGAGCGCTAAAAGATATCTTCAAAAAGCAATTTTCTGCAATTTGAATAGATGCTACATTTTGAAAACCCCATATACCCGCCCCGTAAAGTACTATACTTCTGCATTTAGCTATATATATTTTTTAAAGGATCTCCGGTGGTCTTTTTCCTAATTTTTTCCTGAATAATTCGATCCATACACTCTCCCTCTTTTATTAAAATCAGGAGCTTTGTAGTTATCGCTAGTGTAGGGATAAACAGTTTCTAAGTTAAACTTGGCCAGGTCTTTCTTGAATTTCTCAAGTTTGGTCTGAAGTATCGAATCAGCAAATTCTTTGTTGGCTTTGTCTGATTCGTCTTTATTTTTCTTGAAGGTGGCACTGATGGTAGCCTTGATTTTGCCCTCCAACACTTGTATTTCTACTAAAATGGCGTCTGATATCCGTTTGGCTGTGCTGATAATTAGAATTAGCCAATCACGGGTACAGCGCCAAGCGATCATCCTCTCATACAAATTTTGCCAAGCCTGTTCTTTTATTTCTTTTTTCGTTGGTTCCGGGCTAGGTTATAGGCCTTTCTACAAGCTCTAATTAATTCGTAGTCCCTAATTTCTGTGCTAAGTGCAGGCTTGAGGAGGGAGTATGTTTTAGTGCAATAGGTGTCAAACCACCCATTACTCTTATTTTGATTCTTTTTATTTGGCCTAGAGAGGGAGTTTTGGATAGCAATAGTGATCTGCCTGAAAGCATCTAGGGTCGCAGCGTAAGGGGTCTCTTCATCTAAGCATACAAGGATAGGTGTTAATGCCTTTGTTATAATATCGACATTCATTCTTTTTAGATTTTTTTACCCCACTTGAGTGCAAAACCATTTTGACGAGCCAACACAATTTCTTGCGACCATGCCAAGCACAATATGGTGGAGGAATCAATATTGTCAGGTAATTTTAGGTGAAGACTAAGGGGCAAATGGTCACTAAGGCCATTTGGGAAAATCATAATGTTTTCCACCCAGTTGGAATATCGAATAGGTAGGATAATGAAATTGATCACAGATTTACATCCTCGTCCTATATAAGTGGGACTAAAGTTTACCTTTGGGGAACACATCATGTTTACAAAGCCAAGATCGAACATGGCCATAATATCATACATTTTTTCCCCTCTTCCTGTGTGGACAAAATGATTCAGGCCATCATTTTCTTCCCATTCATTTTCCCCGCAGCCGCACACATTCAGATTACATACACTTATGTTAAAATCCCCTCCCCATAACAAAATTACATCTCTTCCTTTTGCAGTAGTTTGATCATTTAAATCCTCTTTAAAAGTTTTCATCACATCCGTGAAGTTAACATTGTCAATATTATTATAGAAGTTTACCACCAGCAGCTCTATGGTTGAGTGTAAGTAGATGGATACCATTTGATAATAAGGGGAACTCTTTAACATTTTAACACCCTCAGCATGTTTTCTGCAATTTGAATAGATGCTACATTTTGAAAACCCCATATACCCGCCCCGTAAAGTACTATACTTCTGCATTTAGCTATATATATTTTTTAAAGGATCTCCGGTGGTCTTTTTCCTAATTTTTTGGCAAAATTCATTAGAGCTACAATTGAGCGTTTAAACAGTAGGGTCCTGCTTTTAACCACAGGACCCCATGAGCCCGAGCCGTCAAGAAGCACACCCAGGTAAGAAAAAGTTTTGGTATGTTCAATAGAAACACCACCTACCTGGATAGTTTTACATTTAGACCGACCTTTCCCACACTTCATCACAAACGATTTCTTGGCATTTATTTTTAGGCCCCTTTTATCCATGAACTCAATATATTTGGAAAGTGACTTCTGGGCACCTATCTTAGTTCTGGCCATCAGCACCGCGTCATCCGCATAGAGAAGGGAGACAGCCTGCTTATTGCTGTATCTTGGAGAGTCTACTACACCGGCCTCCAATTTCTCCTCCAAAGCGTTCGTATATATGGAGAAGAGGAATGGGGCCAGGACGCACCCTGTCAGACTCCCTTCTCTATGCGGAAAGGCTTGGTGCATTCTCCCTTCAGGCCATGTCTCACCTTTGCAGTGGCTCCTGCATATAGTTGTTGGGGGAATTGCACAATGGCAGGTTCCACCCTTATGTCTTCCAGTATTCCCCAGAGCTTGTTGTGATCTACACAGTCGAAGGCGGCTGTGAGATCGACAAATATGGCGTATAAACACCCTGTCTTTGCCTGGGTATATTTCCCTTGTAACAACACAAAATGTAATACCTGCTCCACTGTGCCCATCCCTTCCCTGAAGCCATACTGTACCAGGCTCAGAATATTATTGTCATCAGACCAGGTTTGTAATTTCTTTAAAACCACCCTTCCTGCAATCTTCATAAGTGAGTCCAGGAGTGATATGGGCCTATAGTTAGCTGGATTCTCTCTGTCCCCTTTTTTGTAGATAGGTATTATTACCGATCCGGACCAAGTTTTTATAAATCCTTTGGCACAACAGTCCGTTAAAACACGTGCCAAAAGTGGGCCCAAAGTTCAGTAATCAATTTAAAAATATCATTTGGAATCCCATCGGGTCCCGGGGCTTTGCTTTCTTTACTGTTATTAATTGCCGATAGGACTTCCTCATGTGTAAACTCTATAGGTATCGGGGAGTGTTTCAGTTCATGTCCATCCAGCTCGTTATTCTCTAAGTGCCTCACAAGATTTCCATCCTCTTTTTTATACACCTTTGAGAAGAAATCAATCCAGGTGTTTTCATCTATGGCGATTTCAGTTCTCGAGGTCTCTTTTTTAGAAAAATAAGGAGCATTGACTGCCTGCCAGAACAATAGTGAATCTCTAAGTTGGGCGGCCTCATACAAATTTTCAAACAACAACAAACTTAGGGGTCTAAATTAAGGATTCATCCGTAGTCCTCTACTCTTCAAAACCTTGTCAATAGTACAGAGGCATGAATACAATGTGCTAACAAACCAGATCACCAGATGTGAAGAACCAGTAACGTGAGTCCCCCCTGGTGTAGGATTCCCATCAACGGTCTTGTGATGATCAATATTATCATTTGGTAGTCCTAATCGGGTATTGTGTCTCTAGATCATTGAGACCGGCATACCCCGAAAACCAGATAAGGGGTAGCGACCCACAATCACTTGGTACTACCACATGTTGTTGATGTGGTGGGAAGTGCAGTGTAAAAATATAGTAAGTGGTGATTTAAAAAAGGATAGGGAGCTCAACCCAGAAAACTTTAATAATTGTTAGCCCCTTCCTTGCTAAAAACAAGAACAGTGTAATATCGTCATCGCAGTACAAACAAATAGCTGCGAGGAGACCAACATGTTTCAGCCACTAAGGGATAAGTCCTTCGGCTTTCGTCAGGGTCTCTGTTCTATACCAATACTACTGCATCAGTCGTGAATAAGGTGTGAAAAAACTATATGAAAAAAACACACAAGTGAAAAAACCAGCAAAGGATACAATTTTCCTTCAGCTGTTTCAACTCCTCTCTTCGGCACCTGGTTGAATATGTACTATTTAGAGAGGACAAACGTACAGGAAAAACACAATCTATTACCCTGGTCTGTATACAGCATAATAAATTCTTTAACAACAATGTATATACCAGCTTATTTACTCACCCAGTGTGTCCGGGGAGTGGACCTCACCTCTTCCTGGACCTGGCTCAGGATATGTGAGACCCCACTCTACAATAACAAAAACCGACTACGTCAGCTACACAAACCGGGCAACCAAACATGCAGCTACTCTGGTAGTGTATATGTCTACGTAATCCAAGGTATTCTGTATATGGAGTCAATTGGCCCCCATCAATAGATTCACAACACACCTACCCTCCACCTCCCTGCAAACTACAGGCTGAAGTAAACAAGGGTTCACATAGTTACAAATATGTGGCATATAGCTAACACAATGGCATGCCCATAACGTCTAGCTGATAATGCAGGTAGTCATTCCTGTCCGTCGGTGTCCCGGGCCGTGACTGAGTCAGGGGGAGGCACCGTCCCCAAAGCCCTCTGACTTCTTCACAGTGTGGCCGAGGGACACTCAACCAATCAAAACCGGTGAGGGAGGGGCTGGCCAAATCGCAGCCTCCTCATATATCACCCTGTATAGGTATTATAATACTACAGTTGCCGCGTACCTCATTGTTAATGCCCGCCGTTGATTCCAGGACAAGATACCACATCTGTCCCGCGCGGTGTTTACACTCGAAATGAGGCCCTGAGCGCGTCCTCTCGCGAGAGCGGGCCGGACTAGAACTACAAGATGACATCACGTCATGGATGTTTGTAGTTCTTGTCAACAACGCGGAAGTAATTCCGGATTGTTGTTTCTAGCGTTGCCCAGAGCGGTGTCACATAGGCCGCCTAAACTCAGGACCGACTGGAAAGTCACTCGGCCTAGGTACAGTTAGCTTCCCAACCCTAGGGGTATGCATAAAACTGGATTCTGTGAGGCGCTCGTTCAGCCAATAAAAAAGAACTACACGATGACATCATGTCAGGAATAAGTGTAGTTTTTCATTCTAATTCTGGTTGTGGGCTTCTGAACTGGAACCAGACTCTGCTAGTAGTCACAGGAAAGACGTGAAAAATCCCAACTAGCGTCAAAATTGCAAATACATTAAGGCAAAATGACTGGTTGCTAATTAGACATTATCAAACATAGTGCACCACCGCAACTGGGCACAGTGGAAAAATTAGAGCACGCTCTACAGGGATTTCTAGACTACACATGACTTGTGAGCTAGAATTAGACGGTTAGTATTCGCACGTGACAAACCCTGCTCAGGCATCGGTGCACATCCAGATGGGCAGGTGCACCGTCGCATGTGACAGAAAGCGAAGTACTCTTTAAATACTCAATAGTTCTTGGGCTCAAAATGCTGTAACCAGAAGCCAACTCGAACTGTCCCCCAACGGGAATAATACTGTTAAGTATGGGGACAAATCCTCTGATTTACAGTGAAAGTCGCGCAAGGTGCTATTCATAGAGGCACAAATCGGATTGATCAAGACAAAGAGACCCACGGAATGTCATCGTTCAGCCCTTGTTTGTGTGTCCCCAATTTGAACACCCACCTTTGCTCACGAACGAACAGATATCTGGACACGTCACTCACATGTGGAGGAATGTACGGTTTCTCGAGAACATGCCATTTGAAATCTGTTTCGGCATGATTACACGTGAGGAAGTGCTTCGTGAGTTTGGAGACATCTTTCCTGCAACGGAAAGTGCTCTTATGTTCCTGCATCCTCACACGTACCTTCCTCGTGGTCATACCCACGTATCTTTCATTGCACGTGCACGTGATGAGGTAGATCAGGTTGGTGCTGTTGCAGTTCGTAAACTGCCGCAGCTCCCAGGGCTTATCTGTACCAATGTCTACACTCGTGATTTTCATTGTTAGAGGGCAAATGGAGCAACCTCCGCAAGGATGATGCCCTACTACTGGCGGGAGATCCCATAGGGTACCTAGTTCTGTCCTGGGTGTACTCTTGGGACGTGTATGTACCAGGCGGTCCCTCAGGTTGGTAGAGCGTTTGAAAGCGAACAGAGGAAAGGCGATCTTCTCTTTGCCACTGTTCAGAATTTTCCAATGTTTTCTGATCACTTTTTGGACCAAGTTCGATTTGGTGTTAAAGGATGTTGGACTTTGGCCCTTAGGGCAGGTTCACCCCAAGACTTTTTGCTTGAAATGGTGACCTGGAGATGGTGATTTTGGGATTCTGCGCACTTTCACTGTGTCCCAGTGGAAAGTGCGTGCGCACTCTGAGTGCATGTGCTGAGCTAGGCCTGCCCGCCCATAGGAATGCATGGGGAATGTATGTGTCCCTGGTAGTTCCTGATGCGTGGGGTGTACAGGCTTGAGTCTGGTATGTGTGAACTCGTGTGAGTGAATGCTGCGCAACGGTGTATGCAGCATGTATGTGTCTAGTAGCGAAGCGCCATTTCTAGACATGGCTGTACGTGTGCTGTGAGGGTGCTGGCGTGTGATTGGCTGGAGCTGGCTGGCATGCCAGGCTCCAGGAAGTCTGGATGGGTCTGCCCGGTGGTGAGTGGGAGATCAGCATGAGTGATGTGTGGGAGGAGTGTACCTGTGTCCTGGATGGGCTGGGTTTTCCCCACACAATGCTGGCTCCGCCCCCCTGTGGTGTGTCTAATGACCCAAGCCCTGCCAGTGAATAGAGAGGGTGGTTGAGGTAAACAGAGTACTCAAGAACCAGCTGCGACTGGTTCCGCCCCCACTCTACACCCTTGAACAAAGGAATGCACTGTATAAAAATGGGGCTGTGTCCCCACAGAAGTTGTTCTCTTCCAGGATCCTGAGGGGGCTGTTGCTGCTGTCGCTGGGCCAGAGGACCGCCACTTGGGGTGTCTCCCTGCCTGGAGACCCAGTGTGCTGGCTCTGGGCCCAGCCCTGCCCCCCTGCCTGCCCAAGGACCTTTGCTGGGCTTGTTGGCCCCTAGCGCTTGGGAGCGCTTTTGATTGCCTTTTTAGCGCTTGAGAGCGCTTTATTGTGACCCAGCGCTTAAGAGCGCTTTATTTTGCTTACAGCGCTCTTTGCAGATTTTAAAGTCCCCTGGCAGGTGCCCACCCTGCCAGGGACCTGGCGCTGTGTTTACCCCACAAGCGAGTGCCCACCTCGCTTTTATTGGTGAGTTACGGCAAAAGAAGATAGCTTTTGCCCTCCGCAGCGCGACCCGGAGCCTGGGGGCTCGTTCGCAGGGCCGCGCTGCTATTGGCTGCTCCACCAGCCTATTGCGTGCCTAGCTTGGCCGGAGGGTTGCCCGGCAACCAGGACGCTCGCAGTCCCTTGTGGAGCGAGGCCGCCATCTTGTGTCGTCGGCCGTGTCCTGTCCGGGGCTCCCAAGGACGAGGGAGAGCCCCGGGCTGCCACAAGAAAGGAAGGAGGGGCGCGAGGCACTGTGCCGTGCCTGCCCCCACCGCGGCGCGAGGAAAAGCAGCCGCCCGCCTCCCGCCAGGGCCGCGCTGTGATTGGTCGAGCCGGCCGAGCCCCCGCCGCATCACAGAAGGAGGAGCGGAGGGCAGGAAGCAGCCGGCTGTGTGCCTCCGAGGCTCCCCGGGGGAGAGAGGAGCCCCCGGACCTTCACCAGAGCCGGTGAGTGTTGCCCCAAGAAGAGAAGGGAGGGGCGCCGGGACACGTTGTCGGTGTCCGCCCCCCCCCTCAGCAGCGCGACCTCGCGCTTGGTGTTTAGAGCCCAGAGAGGCTCGTAAAGGCGGCATTTGGTTGTTGGAGCCTGCGAGGCTCAGGGGCATTTTCTGTCTGCGAGCCCCGAGGCTCCGGGGGCATAATGTGGTAGTTGAGCCCGAGAGGCTCATTGGGGCAATTATTTCACGAGCCCTGAGAGGCTCTGAGCGCCCCACTTTCACTTCGAGTCCCCAGAGGGCGGACTCCCAAAGAGAAGCGCCACAGTTGTGTCTAGAGCCTAAGAGAGGCTCAGGGGGCCAATTTATTTCTTGAGAGCCCAGCGAGGCTCCCACATTGGCCCCATTGTTGTTTTAGAGCCCTGAGAGGCTCTCCCTTGTTGCCCTAATTTCCCTGCACCAGTTGCCCAGCACTTTGTGGGCAA
The DNA here is from genome assembly GCF_964261635.1 of Lissotriton helveticus. Taxonomy (NCBI): domain Eukaryota; kingdom Metazoa; phylum Chordata; class Amphibia; order Caudata; family Salamandridae; genus Lissotriton; species Lissotriton helveticus. The sequence continues at coordinate 282,981,401 of NC_136071.1, forward strand.
CTGCTACGTTTAGGCCCCCCCTGACATTGGACACAGGGCGTCCTAGCCCCAGAGAGGCCAGTTGGCCTAGGGACAGTCACAGGTGGTGACTTACGTGGGTTTGGCGCAATTGTACTTTCTGCACCTCTGAATGTGTTTTTATGCGTCATGTGCCTTACACCTCTGAATGTATTGTGATGCATCATGTGTTTTCCTCCTTACACCTCTGAATGAATGTTATGCATTGCATCATGTGTTTTCCTCTTACACCCCTACAGGTATTGTAATACATAGGTGGTTGTTTTCTCCCTAGTACAGGTGGTGCTAGTGAGATCCTGGTTACCAGTAATTACTGGTTGTGCGCTCTATTGTTATATTGTGTGCTATTTTGTGCTATATTCTATGTACTAAGTGCTATTTCTGAAAGTGCTACTTCTGATTCCTGACAGTGGTCCAGGTGGCCCTGTCTTGTACATATCCCCTGTAAATTCTGCCCGTGCCTCTGGCACATTGTAAAGTGTGTGTTTTATCTAATGTGTTTTGGTGTAATACAAAGGCTATTTTTATATAACCTTGTGTGGAGTTTCCTTTGTGGTGGGCCTTTGGTTGTTGTTGCTGGGGTGCGTGCGCAAATACTTAGCCTACATCGCCTCCAAGTTTAGCCTTGCTGCTCGCGCCACGTTACCTAGAGGGTGAGTAGGGGTTATCTTGGCGTGTAACTCCCTTGCCCTGACTTGGGTGTGGTGGTCTCTGACTGACTTTGGCGAAAGCCCTGGCCAGCCGGGGATCCCATTTCCAACATTGGCGGCAAGCGGCGGGATAAGGATTTGTGTTTGCGTTGTACCTTACTAGCAGCTGGCTGCACCACAAAACTCTGCATTTTAGATGACAACATTTTTGGGGATTGTTTTGGAAGTTCCATTGTTTCTTCTCCTGAAGAGTGTCATTTGATTGTGTTCAGTACATTTGTCCCCCGCCCTGCTTCCAGAGTTTGGTACCTGTGTCGCTTTTGGTCAGGTTGAGAAGTCAGGGGTGGTAGAAACTGCCTTACCGATCCGAGGGGAGGGTGTGTGTGGATGAATGGTGTGTTTTCCTGGACGCATGAGTATGAGTTCTCTTTGATAAGGAGATTGTTGAAGTTTTGGAATTGTGTCCTCTTACTTCAGATTGTTCAGTCCCCTGTGTTGCACGTGTCTGTGAGCATCTTGCCAAGATGGAGTCTGCTTTTAATGTCTGGGGTCTGTTTTTGCATGAACTGAGAGAGTTTTGCGAAGAGAGAGACATTGCAGTGAATGAGTCAGACACCCAGTCCCAACTTAGGGGTAACCTGATCCAATGGCAGAAGGATGACTGGGAGCGTGAGCACAGTGAGGAGAGGGCCCGGGTCTCACACCATGAGGGTGGTGGGTCAGAGGGGAGCCCTGAAGAGTCTGAGGAGGAGGGAGAAGATGATAGCACAGGGACGCCAGCAGAGAGTGAGGACCCCATAGATAGGGAGTCCCTTGCTGGGTCCAGTTTAGGAGGCAGCGCCTCATCCCTTTCCCTGTCCCCAGAGGAGCTGGAAGATAGGAGGAGAGAAAGGGAGCACCAGCTGGCTTTAGAAAAGCTCAGGTTGGAGCATGCCCAGGCTATGGCACAGCTGGGCATTAGAAGGCAACAGCTGGAGACCGAGAGGGTCTTAGCGCAGGACAGGATAGAGGAGGCTGAGAGGGCCGCCACCAGAGGCAAAGTAGCTCTGGAGGGTAGACTATCCCCTGCGCGCAGTGTTGAGTGTCTGGATCCCCCAGGGAGGGTTGGGTCCAGTGGTGGCAGCTATTTAAATCACAGTGTAGAAATTCCCAGTTCCCAGAGTATGGTTCCTGTTTCCCCAGAGGAGGAGAATAGGTTGAGGTTTAGGAACCTTAGGAAACCGTCTCACCAGTCTTGGGTAGACTTTGAGGATGACTGTTGTGGAGCACTGTGGGCTTGGGTAGAGGTTCACACTGACTCTGATTTTGAAGTCTTGTTTGATCTTATAGTCAAAGAGCAGGTGCTCAGTGGTTGTTCGCCAGAGTTGCGCCAACACCTGTTGCAAGTTGGATTTACTGATACAGAGTTACTGGCAAGGGAAGCCGACCGCTGGGAAAGGGCCAGAGGTTCTCTAGGGTCATTGGTGAGTGACTCCAAAAGTAGTGGTTCAGGGATCTTCCAGCCCAGCGTGGTGGAAGAGGCTCAGTGTAGCCCAGCTAGGTCCCAGGATAGCGAGGAGGGTGTAGGGGCTCACTGCCTGGCTCAGTGGAGCAGGAGTGAGGGGGAGACCGAGGTTCCCCAGACGCCCAAAGCCCTGCCTCAGGACTTGGATGGTTTCTTGAGGGAACACCAGGTTGGGGACCTAGGCTGTCCTGTTAGTCCACTTGAGGAAGATCTCCTAGTGAGTAGAGGACCTGGAGTGTCTGTAACCAGAGCTCCTGTGGTTCTAGAGTCTGGCAGTACCGCTCCGGTAGGGAGGGTACAGGAGTCCAGAGTGAGGAGTGATTGGGGGAGTTCCCCAGTGGCTGGACCAGTGGGTCAGGGACTACCCAGTTGGGCTAGGTTCCCGTGTAGTGACCATGGTGACACCACTTCTGGTCTGGGGGATCGTCACGCACTGTCAGGTGGACAGAGGGCGGGAGATCTGCGCCAGACAGACAGTCACACGACACATGGGCCATGTGTCAGCCTCAGGGAGATTGTGTGTGAGTCCCCAGAAGTCCTGGAGTGCCAGGCAATTGTTCCACCGAAGGTTTTAGACCAGAGGTTGGAAGGCCAGGTTCAGGATCAGCCTGACCTGAAGGGTAGGACAACTGTAACCAGTGTCCTGACCGGTTCTTCTTCCAGAGGAACTTCTCCAGGTGGGAGAGGGCAGACCTCTGGAAGGGGGTGCAGAGGGTGGGAGAGCCCACCTCTGACCCCGGTGCAACCTGAATGGATAAGTCCTGGGTTGGAATGGCGTTCTAGGGGTACCCCTCGCAGAGGGAGGAGGAACCCTAGGAGAAGAGGTAGGGGGAGGAGAGCCTTCCCTGAGACTCCTGGTCCGCCTGAGGTTGTAGGCCTTAGGCTGGAGAACCAGTGGCAGTCTAGTCCTGCCTTGCAGACAGGAAGAGTGGAGAATGGCTCCTATGTGCCAGGGGTTACTACCCCCCGCTCTGCGAATTGGCATGGACCAGTGGCACCTGGGTGGCCCAGGGCCTGGTCCTGGCCGCGGACAACTTGGGAGTACCAGTGGGGTAGCCCAGTTGGTCCAGACAGTGTGTTGAGAAGGAATCCCATGGGTTCACCGTGGCATAGAACAGGAGGGTGTCCCTGCAGTTGCGGGCCCGCGTCCGTGTTCTATCGCCCCAAGCAGGGAAGTCCATCACGGTGGTGATTGGTCTCCCCTGCGTTTTGGCTGGAAGGGGGTTATGTTGGACTTTGGCCCTTAGGGCAGGTTCACCCCAAGACTTTTTGCTTGAAATGGTGACCTGGAGATGGTGATTTTGGGATTCTGCGCACTTTCACTGTGTCCCAGTGGAAAGTGCGTGCGCACTCTGAGTGCATGTGCTGAGCTAGGCCTGCCCGCCCATAGGAATGCATGGGGAATGTATGTGTCCCTGGTAGTTCCTGATGCGTGGGGTGTACAGGCTTGAGTCTGGTATGTGTGAACTCGTGTGAGTGAATGCTGCGCAACGGTGTATGCAGCATGTATGTGTCTAGTAGCGAAGCGCCATTTCTAGACATGGCTGTACGTGTGCTGTGAGGGTGCTGGCGTGTGATTGGCTGGAGCTGGCTGGCATGCCAGGCTCCAGGAAGTCTGGATGGGTCTGCCCGGTGGTGAGTGGGAGATCAGCATGAGTGATGTGTGGGAGGAGTGTACCTGTGTCCTGGATGGGCTGGGTTTTCCCCACACAATGCTGGCTCCGCCCCCCTGTGGTGTGTCTAATGACCCAAGCCCTGCCAGTGAATAGAGAGGGTGGTTGAGGTAAACAGAGTACTCAAGAACCAGCTGCGACTGGTTCCGCCCCCACTCTACACCCTTGAACAAAGGAATGCACTGTATAAAAATGGGGCTGTGTCCCCACAGAAGTTGTTCTCTTCCAGGATCCTGAGGGGGCTGTTGCTGCTGTCGCTGGGCCAGAGGACCGCCACTTGGGGTGTCTCCCTGCCTGGAGACCCAGTGTGCTGGCTCTGGGCCCAGCCCTGCCCCCCTGCCTGCCCAAGGACCTTTGCTGGGCTTGTTGGCCCCTAGCGCTTGGGAGCGCTTTTGATTGCCTTTTTAGCGCTTGAGAGCGCTTTATTGTGACCCAGCGCTTAAGAGCGCTTTATTTTGCTTACAGCGCTCTTTGCAGATTTTAAAGTCCCCTGGCAGGTGCCCACCCTGCCAGGGACCTGGCGCTGTGTTTACCCCACAAGCGAGTGCCCACCTCGCTTTTATTGGTGAGTTACGGCAAAAGAAGATAGCTTTTGCCCTCCGCAGCGCGACCCGGAGCCTGGGGGCTCGTTCGCAGGGCCGCGCTGCTATTGGCTGCTCCACCAGCCTATTGCGTGCCGAGCTTGGCCGGAGGGTTGCCCGGCAACCAGGACGCTCGCAGTCCCTTGTGGAGCGAGGCCGCCATCTTGTGTCGTCGGCCGTGTCCTGTCCGGGGCTCCCAAGGACGAGGGAGAGCCCCGGGCTGCCACAAGAAAGGAAGGAGGGGCGCGAGGCACTGTGCCGTGCCTGCCCCCACCGCGGCGCGAGGAAAAGCAGCCGCCCGCCTCCCGCCAGGGCCGCGCTGTGATTGGTCGAGCCGGCCGAGCCCCCGCCGCATCACAGAAGGAGGAGCGGAGGGCAGGAAGCAGCCGGCTGTGTGCCTCCGAGGCTCCCCGGGGGAGAGAGGAGCCCCCGGACCTTCACCAGAGCCGGTGAGTGTTGCCCCAAGAAGAGAAGGGAGGGGCGCCGGGACACGTTGTCGGTGTCCGCCCCCCCCCTCAGCAGCGCGACCTCGCGCTTGGTGTTTAGAGCCCAGAGAGGCTCGTAAAGGCGGCATTTGGTTGTTGGAGCCTGCGAGGCTCAGGGGCATTTTCTGTCTGCGAGCCCCGAGGCTCCGGGGGCATAATGTGGTAGTTGAGCCCGAGAGGCTCATTGGGGCAATTATTTCACGAGCCCTGAGAGGCTCTGAGCGCCCCACTTTCACTTCGAGTCCCCAGAGGGCGGACTCCCAAAGAGAAGCGCCACAGTTGTGTCTAGAGCCTAAGAGAGGCTCAGGGGGCCAATTTATTTCTTGAGAGCCCAGCGAGGCTCCCACATTGGCCCCATTGTTGTTTTAGAGCCCTGAGAGGCTCTCCCTTGTTGCCCTAATTTCCCTGCACCAGTTGCCCAGCACTTTGTGGGCAACTGCTACGTTTAGGCCCCCCCTGACATTGGACACAGGGCGTCCTAGCCCCAGAGAGGCCAGTTGGCCTAGGGACAGTCACAGGTGGTGACTTACGTGGGTTTGGCGCAATTGTACTTTCTGCACCTCTGAATGTGTTTTTATGCGTCATGTGCCTTACACCTCTGAATGTATTGTGATGCATCATGTGTTTTCCTCCTTACACCTCTGAATGAATGTTATGCATTGCATCATGTGTTTTCCTCTTACACCCCTACAGGTATTGTAATACATAGGTGGTTGTTTTCTCCCTAGTACAGGTGGTGCTAGTGAGATCCTGGTTACCAGTAATTACTGGTTGTGCGCTCTATTGTTATATTGTGTGCTATTTTGTGCTATATTCTATGTACTAAGTGCTATTTCTGAAAGTGCTACTTCTGATTCCTGACAGTGGTCCAGGTGGCCCTGTCTTGTACATATCCCCTGTAAATTCTGCCCGTGCCTCTGGCACATTGTAAAGTGTGTGTTTTATCTAATGTGTTTTGGTGTAATACAAAGGCTATTTTTATATAACCTTGTGTGGAGTTTCCTTTGTGGTGGGCCTTTGGTTGTTGTTGCTGGGGTGCGTGCGCAAATACTTAGCCTACATCGCCTCCAAGTTTAGCCTTGCTGCTCGCGCCACGTTACCTAGAGGGTGAGTAGGGGTTATCTTGGCGTGTAACTCCCTTGCCCTGACTTGGGTGTGGTGGTCTCTGACTGACTTTGGCGAAAGCCCTGGCCAGCCGGGGATCCCATTTCCAACAAAGGTGCTCACTCGAGTGAGACGATCCACTGGTGGTTTCTCTATGCGTGGTTCCAAGAGGGCAGCCCGATGGTTGTTCGCTGCTCGTTTATATGAACGTTGGACCAACTTCTTGGGGTAGTGTCTCTCTCTCAGCTGTTCAGAAAGTTCCTCTGCATGGAGTTTGAAAGTGTCTGAGGTAGAACAGTTCCGATGGACCCGGAGAAACTGTCCAAAGGGCAGATTGTCCCTCAAAGACTTAGGATGTTGACTCTCATACAGGAGCAATGAATTCCTCGCCATTGGTTTTTTGTACAATTCACTCTCCAGGCCCGTCGAGGTGCTGTAAATAGAGAGATCCAGGAACGGGAGTCTGTCTTTACTCATTTCCATCGTGAAACGGAGGTAGTTGTTCTTGCTGTTAAGCCATTCGTGAAATTGTACAGCCGATTCACTAGTCCCTCTCCACACCATCAGGATATCATCAATATACCTTTTCCACCAAACAATGGATGGAAAGAAGGGATTGGTGGGATGTAAAACTGTCGACTGTTCGAATTGGTGGACGTAAAGATTCGCCAGCGAAGGGGCAAAAATACTGCCCATGCTGGTCCCAGAGACTTGATGGTATATCTGGTCCTCGTACATAAAAAAGTTCTCTTTCATGGCTATAGTTGCTAGAGCCATAATAAACGGTACAGGAGTGATGGAGTTCAGTTCCGATTCCCCCAGGATGGACCTGATGGTATCCAGGGTCGCATCCTGGGGTATTGAGGTATACAGAGACTCAACGTCCAGAGAGATCAGATAATCTGTCTCTCGATTAAAGGCAATGTCGGGAATCACTCTCAGGACATCAGCAGTGTCCTTAAGAAACGTGGGCATCTTGCTCACCAAGGGTTTAAGAAAATAATCAGCAAACGCCGAAAGCGGTTCAAGTAAAGAGCCCAGGCCTGAAATAATGGGTCTCCCTGGAGGCGGTCTCTGTGGCTTATGCACCTTAGGCAAGGTGTAAAAATAAGGCATGATGGGATGCTTAGCCTGCAGGAAAGATGCCTCTGCGGGGGTAATCCAGCCTTCGGCCAAAGCTTCTTCAACCAAGACTTTGATCTCCCTCGTCAATCTCGGAGTCGGGTCAATGGTCAATGGCCGATAGGCATCGCTGTTGCTCAACTGACGGAGACACTCTGCCCTGTAAGTGTCTACATTCTGTACCACAATGGAGCCCCCTTTGTCGGCGGGCTTCACAATTATCGTGTTGTCTTTGGTCAGTGATTTAAGACCTTGTCTCTCTGCAGTGGTGAGATTATTGTACCGTGGTCTGGAACTATACTGTATGAGGTCTATTTCGTTCTTGACTGCTAGTTCAAAAGTGAGAACTTGAGTAGGTATGGCATGTGAGGGGGGTGAAAAAGTAGATTTATTTCTCAAGCCTGTGTTGGTGTCCACCTCTACCTCTAATTCCTCGGAGTTCTTATTTTTGAAAAAATAATGAAGCCTCAGTTTCCGAAAAAACTGCGCCAATTCCACTTGTAAAACAAATGGATCGCACTCATCAGTAGTCACAAAGCCTAGGCCCTTGTTCAGCACCGCTTCCTCTGTGTCCTTTAAAGTTCTTGAACTGAGATTAACCACCAAACTCTGTTTGGGTTTGTTTATTGTTCTTGAGCATTCCGTCTCGTTTGGCTCCGAGTTCCTGCGTGAGGGCCTGTTGTATCCTCCCATTGGACCTGGGGTTGTCCCGGTGCCGGTCTTCTTTTGCCCCGTGACCGTCTGGGGCCACGCGCTAAAAAAGGCTGGCTGTTGAGATTTTGGAAACCTGGAAAAGGGCCCATCGGTGGCGCAAAATTGCCTGGATACCCCCAGGGTCCCGGAGGCCACCACGATTGACCGGGCATGTTGTACTGGCCCCTATAATTCTGTGATCTACCACCTCTGCCACGGAAGTTCCCGGCGTTGGAAGGTTGATTACTGGTCTCTGAATCACTCCCTGACTCCGTGCTAGATCCTGAATAATTCGATCCATACACTCTCCCTCTTTTATTAAAATCAGGAGCTTTGTAGTTATCGCTAGTGTAGGGATAAACAGTTTCTAAGTTAAACTTGGCCAGGTCTTTCTTGAATTTCTCAAGTTTGGTCTGAAGTATCGAATCAGCAAATTCTTTGTTGGCTTTGTCTGATTCGTCTTTATTTTTCTTGAAGGTGGCACTGATGGTAGCCTTGATTTTGCCCTCCAACACTTGTATTTCTACTAAAATGGCGTCTGATATCCGTTTGGCTGTGCTGATAATTAGAATTAGCCAATCACGGGTACAGCGCCAAGCGATCATCCTCTCATACAAATTTTGCCAAGCCTGTTCTTTTATTTCTTTTTTCGTTGGTTCCGGGCTAGGTTATAGGCCTTTCTACAAGCTCTAATTAATTCGTAGTCCCTAATTTCTGTGCTAAGTGCAGGCTTGAGGAGGGAGTATGTTTTAGTGCAATAGGTGTCAAACCACCCATTACTCTTATTTTGATTCTTTTTATTTGGCCTAGAGAGGGAGTTTTGGATAGCAATAGTGATCTGCCTGAAAGCATCTAGGGTCGCAGCGTAAGGGGTCTCTTCATCTAAGCATACAAGGATAGGTGTTAATGCCTTTGTTATAATATCGACATTCATTCTTTTTAGATTTTTTTACCCCACTTGAGTGCAAAACCATTTTGACGAGCCAACACAATTTCTTGCGACCATGCCAAGCACACTATGGTGGAGGAATCAATATTGTCAGGTAATTTTAGGTGAAAACTAAGGGGCAAATGGTCACTAAGGCCATTTGGGAAAATCATAATGTTTTCCACCCAGTTGGAATATCGAATAGGTAGGATAATGAAATTGATCACAGATTTACATCCTCGTCCTATATAAGTGGGACTAAAGTTTACCTTTGGGGAACACATCATGTTTACAAAGCCAAGATCGAACATGGCCATAATATCATACATTTTTTCCCCTCTTCCTGTGTGGACAAAATGATTCAGGCCATCATTTTCTTCCCATTCATTTTCCCCGCAGCCGCACACATTCAGATTACATACACTTATGTTAAAATCCCCTCCCCATAACAAAATTACATCTCTTCCTTTTGCAGTAGTTTGATCATTTAAATCCTCTTTAAAAGTTTTCATCACATCCGTGAAGTTAACATTGTCAATATTATTATAGAAGTTTACCACCAGCAGCTCTATGGTTGAGTGTAAGTAGATGGATACCATTTGATAATAAGGGGAACTCTTTAACATTTTAACACCCTCAGCATGTTTGATACGTAGACACAGATTCCCCCTTCGTGTCTTCCGTGTATAGACCGCACCGCTGGAATATGAAAAGTTTTGTAACCATCCAGGTGCTTTTCATTTATGAGCCAAGTTTCTTGAAGGCACAATATATCACACATCTGGATAAAATCTCCCCATACATTATTAGAGACTTTACTCTCAAGGCCACAAACATTCCAAGAGCCTATCCTCACAAGCCCATGTGTTATTGGTACCCTGGCTGATGGAATACAGACATCATCAATGGTGGGTTTTGATGCTCCCAACTTTACAGGAGCATCCACGTGTTCTCCATCCATCAAAAACACTGGGTACCCTACTTCAGGTCTGACTTGTACACTGCATGGAATTATTAGACTTACACATTGGTCTTTATTTCTGACAAGATCTAGGCCATCATTAGGGGTCACATCTTTAACGTGCAGGGAGACTACATCCTGTGACAAGTTAACCTCGTTCTTTGGCTCTGATAAAACCTTATTTAAGTGATGCACTAGCGATGTATTCTCTTTCTGGGCTGAGCTACACTTTTTATAGATACCATCATAAAGTCAGTCCACCTCTTCTAGCTGTCTCAATGATTCAAATCTATTGTGTGTCACAACTTTATAAGTCAGATTATCATCGTTAAAGCCTTGCCTCGATGTGAAATTTTCCCTCCTTAACAAACGTGGGTGATAGAAAAAGCCCAAAGGGAGGACTTTTATTCCATCAGCTCTTAAGTCAGCCTGCCCCACTTGTTTTAGGATTTCGTGGACCAGGGCGGGGGAACTCAGGGTCAAAACCACACAGTCTCCTATCCAAATCTTTCTCTCCCAGCCCACCCAGGGCGCACGTCTCACCATTTTAAACGCCTCAAACATATCCTTAGCTAGACCTGTCTTTAGCCCCAAGTGATGAATAGACTTGTTCCGCAGGGTGGCCCAGCATTCGTTAGCAGAATCGTTTATCAGCGGTACATTTGCCAATATGAGGGTATACGGGGCTGTAGCTGGAGGAAGGTTAAGGGTAATGGGTTCTTGACGCGGTATTTGAGTAGATGTCTTATGTAGTTTATCCTGTGGGTGCGTGTCATTGTTTGGTATTCTCCCATTTTTTCCTTTTTCTGTGCCTCCTGCCCCCTCTTTTCCATCATGGTTATTCTTATTATGGCCATGTGTAACACCTTCTCTGGCAGTTTTTTCCGGCTTACTAGGGGTGTGGGCTCCCTGTCTCAGAATAGGGGAGGGCTGTCTACATGACCATTCATCACCCCCATTTGATGACTTAAGTACAGATTCAGATAGATTATTTAGTCTGTTCAAAATAGCCCAGCTTCTAAGTGCGCTAACCTTTCCTCTAGTGGACCAATGAGTGTTTGGATTGTAGCTGCCAAATCTACAAAAAGGGACCACACAGGGACCAGCCCTGTGTATGCCGCTCCTGTTTTTGCCTAAATAGGAACACAAAAACATAAAACAAGAAAGTTGGATGCTGCTACTAATGCTGCTACTAATAAAAGCATGCGTGACAATACATAAGATATGATTCTTCGCAGTATATTTTTCAAGGTGCCTGATGAAAAGCTAGGGGAAGCTTGAAACATGTCGACCATACACTGATCCCACCTTCATTATAGGTTGGAACACAGTGTTCTACCCCATTTTAAATCATACCAACAAAGGTGCAGTAATAAATTTGTTGAGGCCCACTAGCACGGTATTTTTAAATCACTTACACCCACTCCACTACACCTTGCACCACACATAGTCCTTCACTAAAAAAGTGCTCCTACGTAGTTCGCAAGTCGTAGCACGTCCCAGTTCGTAGAGAACTGGAATGGCCCCAATGATGAAGCATGTCACCGTGAGGGGACTGTAGAAAGAAATTTTTCTTTCTTTAGGGCTCTGTCTGACCACTTTGGCCGGTAGCCCTGACACAAGCTAGGTCTAAGAACCCAGGACTCTGGGCTCTGTTTTTTCAGGATACGTCTAAGGAGGGCGACCTAGCCTTGTATACCTCCTTCTCTCCCTTGTATATGTCCTACCATTTTTACTCAACATCCCTGAAGTCAATACTTCTTTCTCTTTGGTCAATGCATCTTCAACACTAGATATTTGTTTTTCTATAGCCCCTACTGCACCCGTCAGGTAGTTCATTAATGACATGGTAGTTACTTTATTCTTATCTGATGGTAGTGCACCATTTGATTTATTTAACTTTCTTTTCCCCATCGATATTGTGGCACTCCTTCCTCATACACAATTAGGACACTATGTCAACTGGCGAAGTCTACTTAAAAAGGAAAGTCTTTTGGCAATATTAATGTCCTTACTTGGTTGAAGTCCCAGAGTCCCAAATGCCAATGAGCCAAGAGACGGGGCCCAGCCCAGCCTCTTCCGGGCTGTGACGGGCAACGACGGGCCCGCCCTTGGCCCGCGCGCACTCCGCACCGCGGGAGGTCCCGTCTGATTTTAAGGGCTGGCGCTGGATCTGCCTCTCGCGGCCCCTCTCGCGAGACCGCACTGCCTCCTGGGGGATGTAGTGCCCCAGCAGTCGGCGGTCCGCGGGAGCAACGAGGTGGGTGGCGAAGGTTGGAGCAATCAGTAATACAGGCAGCAACCGGGTATAGGGCAGCAACAAAGTATCTCCCCAGACCGAAAAGCGCGTCCCGCGCCGCGGGAGGTCCCGTCTGATTTTAAGGGCTGGCGCTGGATCTGCCTCTCGCGTCCCCTCTCACGAGACTGCACTGCTTCCTGGGGAATGTAGTGCCCCGGCAGTCGGCGGTCTGAGTGAGCAACGAGGTGGGTGGCGAAGGTTGGAGCAATCAGTGGTACAGGCAGCAACCGGGTATAGGGCAGCAACAAAGTATCTCCCCAGACCGAAAAGCGCGTGCAAGAAGTGCACTTTAACCACTTGTATGCGAGACATACTGGACTGATGTAATAGAGTCTAAGGTGAGTTTTTCACCTTTTCACTTTTCACACTTCATTACATTAGTCCCCATACAGTAGGCTCCTTGCATTAGTCAACACTGATGCATTGTCTCTGTTTTTTGATGCATTGCTGTAGTTATGTCAGTGTAATGTCCAACTACAGCAATGTGTCACTTTTGGGCCTCATGCCCAAAAGTGACGCATTCTTTCTGCGTATGCTTCAGTATTTCAATCACATCTATGGGTCCTTGCGCCAAGGAGCCCCATATTGTAAATATGGCACATCCATGGCGTTGTAAGGATTTTTGCCACTGACGCAAGTAATTTTGACGCATCAATGCGTTACTGCTGCACTGCGTCATTTCTTGCAAATAAGGCCTGCGAGTATGCATACTGGAATTATGTGATCCTGTAGCCACAGCATTATCTGCATAGTTATGGATTTGCCACGCTTGTGGCACAATTCATTTCCTGTATATTTTGTATATTTTAACAAGAAAAATGTTACCTTCTCAAATGAAACAAAAGTAACTAAAAATGCAACCATGTGTTGCCGCACAGTGGCTGACCTTTTCCCTTGCAGAGGGAGGTCATATTTCAGTTGCTGATAGCTGTATGTAGGTGTTAAAATGGATATTGATGAGGTGAACCTTTAACCATACAGTGTTTCTACATGCGTAACAAGCACTGGCAAAGCCAATAGATCTGGCATTATTGGCAATTCTGGTTTTGTTTTGTCAAGGTTGTTGCAAAACGTTATTGTATGGGTGATATGGGAACTAGGCAAAGATTGAACAAGGCATGATTTGTATTCCTTGTCGGAATTTATTAACACTTTTGATGCCAATACAGTAGGAAATTTATAAATATGCTAAATAATATATGGATATAATCCTGTTTTATGCTCATATGCAGATATAACTCTGTTAAAGAGAGAAAAACTCTTTTGAATATGGTCTGTTGTGAGGTGATGTGAAAATTGATATGCTCTACAAATAACCTTTCAACAATAGGAATCCCTTGAGTTTATTGCATAGGTCATGAAAAATAATCAGACTACTTTGTGGATTATAACTTGACTGGCTAAGGAGTTGATTCGAAATGCATCGTCCTGGAACTAGAGATCACAGAACAAAAACTGAAGGTGAACAAGATCAGCAATATTGGAGAATAGTATTTCATGGTTAAGTTATGTTATGCATTGCTGCAATTTCCAGAATAACTGCTTAAGAATGAATGGCTTATTTGGAGTCTGGCAAATGGATGCTCTGTCAATAGGTGATGGGTGTCACTCATGCCCCCCATATTATAAGTTCCATAGTCTATAATGCTCTTGTAGCAGACGGGATATAAGGCAAATTTGTGATGGAGTACCTTGTCTGCCAAACTCAAAATAAGGCCGTAAAAATAATATTCAAATGCAAAAGGACTCATGACAAATAGCGAAGCATAAGTGTTGCAGCCTGTCTGAGCCTGAGTCTGGATAGCCCGATAACTAATTATTTACATAGGGCACGCTAGCGCTGGGAATGCTGTTTTTTATCCGGCTTTATGACAGACACAGTTAAGTATCTACTTTGTTTTACATTGGGCTATCAGAATAATCTTGGCACCAGTCCCTGCACCTATGCTGATAGATCTGGGCAAACAATGTTGCACTTTACCTTTTTTTGTGAGTGTCACAAAAAGTATACTACACAACTAATTGATGATGAGTTATGTTATTATGTTGGCTCCTTTCTGAGAGACACTGTGCGGTCATGAAGCACAATCCACTTTGAGTAATGTATTTTCACTTTTTATCTGACCTGGTCATATATGCATGTGTTTTTGTATTGGACTCTGTCTCCCATGAGATTGCTTGCTTTGATATTTTTTTTAGCTGTACTCAGGGTATTTTTAATTTCTTCTGTTTTTACTTGCAGATGTGTACTTGCATGGGTGTTTTTGCACCTGAATAAAGTTATTTGAATTTGAATTATTGAAGCATAAATGTTAGAGAAGAAGATGTGAAACTGGAGACCTTGATTGATCTCATTCATGAGACTTTCCTTACAAAACAGGAACGATAGACAAGCTTGGAAGTCCCTTCATGAGACTTTCCTCACAGACAGGAACGATAGACAAGCTTAGAAGTCCCTAATAAGAAATATGAATAGACTTCATACAAGTGTAAACATTAATTGAGATCTCGTACATCTAGAATCTGCGGGCCATAATTGCAAGGCCCCTGTGCCAATGGATCATCACTTTTTTGACACTCTGGTGGCACACAATGCTGAGCCATATTATAAGCCATGCAAGGCCACCCTGCGTGGCTTTTCATGGCCGTGTAAATAGGGCCCCCTTTTATGCACTACTCTGTGTGAAAGGGGAGTTCCATGGGTGTTGCTGTGGGTGGTCACACACAACACCCATGGATTCTGACACATTCCCAGATTTACACGGTTTCATAAACATGGAAATGTGCAGGTTAAAGTGGTGCAACAAGGAGAAATACCTTTATTTCTCCTCGATTTTGTTCTTTCTATGTGTGCTGCATTCTGCATCACACATAGGAGGAGGAAAACACCAAAAATGATTGTTTTTGTGCATGAAGGTGTCTCCTCCTGCACATAAACCATGGTGCAAGGGTGCCTGCATTGGCGGTAGGCAGTCAACTGTGCACCAGTGCAGAGGAAAGCACAGGGATGCGGTGTATTGCTGTTAATACAACACATCCCTGCACTTTCCGAATGAAGCAGCTTGACGCAGCAAGATGGCTTGTAGAGCTGTGCTGCATCATTTTTTAGTAAATATGTCCCTCTGCATCGCACTTTACTCGTTCCATGGGGTTCAGGATTTGGGCACCAGCTGGAGTTTGCACCTTGATAGGGATTACACGTTTTGCTTGTAAACACATACTTCCGAGATTATTTCACATTCAAATTTTGATATGAAAAACCTTGTTACATTTGAACGTGAAAACTCCCCTGAAAAAGGCAAAACATGCTGTAATCGATGCAAAACTATCGTAATTACTTCACACCCCGGTGTCAGTACTGACAGGTGTAGTGTTACCAGTTTATTTTACAACAAAATTCAGAACCAGCCCCACTGATTAAAAGGGTTTAGGAAATTCGTCATCACCCTCTGACTTGCCCTTTGAGAAATGCACAGCAGGAATATCCAGAACATACAATGCAGCTTTAACTTTTAGGGAAGCTATGAAGCAACGCACTGTGAAGAAGTGGTTACTGGCTGTTCACTTCCACCTTGATGCATACCGTAGGTCAATTGCGTTTTTCAAATTAAATGATGACGATGCAATACTGCATACTTTACGTCTGCTGTCACATGCATGTTACAAGGTAAAGAAATGCACATATGTATACATGCTATAATTTTTTATGTATTTTCCAGAGTTTTGCCCAGTGACGGCTCCTCCGCAATGGTGGAGGAACATTGCCCCACTGACTCAGAGCTAGCAGCCAGCGTGTGTAGGGAGGGGCAGGCCCAGGCCACGGAAGCGAGGCGGAATGAAGTGCTATGTGCACTTCTAAGTGCGGATGTCTGTTTAGCTGGCCATCTAGGCTGGCCAAACAGACATGCACACTTAGCTTTTTCTAACCCAGCTGTTTTCTACAGTCGGGTGGAGAAATGGCACAGACTTCTTGTGCCTGAGTTGAGCATCAAACTAGAACGCTCAGGCCAATCCCGGTGCTGCTCTCATTGTATGAGAGCAGCAACTGGATTGGATGAGGAGTCTGTCCCAGGAACTGCTGGGAGCAGCAAGAGACTGGAGGAGCGCAGGAGCACGAGGTGGCCGCATGATCAGGGAAGTGTTTTTTAATGTTATTTTTATAATACAACACCCCCCGCTGCCTCCACTGCTGCCCTGCCGCACTACCACTTCATATTGGTTTCAGCCACAACTTGAAGTCATGCAAAGCAGCATAGCAAGTAAACTTGCTGTGCTGTGTTGTGTGAAAGGGAGAGAGCAGAACAGCACTGTATCTACTAACATGTAGAGCTTTTCTGCTTCCTCCCTGAGCTGGCGCCCATTTGGCTGCAATGCACCAAGCAGGCACCCTTTCGCCATAGTGCAAGGGTGGCTGTATTGTGGGAATAATAGTTTTTGTGATGGAAGGAATCACTTCCAGTAGCAAAACTTTACTTTAAGGCGTTTCCCATGTTGTTTGTTTGTGTACAATTCAGCAAACATGCAACGTTGGAAAAAGAGGAGAAATTAAACATTTCTCCTTGTTACGCATGCCACAAGAAGGCACAGGATTTTGGGTACAATCCCTGTCTACTATTCTTTGTTAGAAGGGATTTGCATCAAAACCTATAAGTGGTTGCATGGGAACGCCTATGCACCACCCATGAAATGCCCTCCTTGAGGCAAAGTAACGTGAGGTAGCCCTTTTCTCAACTTTGTGTTACTTTGGGTTAAACTCCAATACATATCCGGATTTGTGTTGCACAGTAAATCCCACCCGAACGCTTTCCGTTGGATTTGAGTTATAAAGGTAACACAAACCTGCCATAAAGTGTTTGTATTTCTGACCCGCAGAGGGTAGCAGATGCAGAATGCCTGCCATAAACATGTGGATGCCTGACTCTACCACTCACACACTTTCCAATAGTGGAGTACTTGTTGACTTTGTCCTTTGCCACCTTCAGCTGTCAGCCCATCCTCCCCGAGCCAGCCAGATTATATCCTTCGAAGGCCTGCCACGTTTAGAATGGGTCTTTTGATGCTAATTTTTCCTCCTTGTCACCCCCATGTAATTTATGCTACAGAACGATAAAAATCCTCCTGTATTACTGTTTCTCCAAATATGGCCCCACTTTGCTGGCTTCGGAAGCTCCAGAAAAATACATACCGGAAAAGCCAATGGATGATCTCTCAACATGTTCAGGGGTTTGCCACCAGGCCAGCAGGTGCAGGGCCTCCACCTCACTGTCAGGTTGGCAGACAGAGACAGTTCACTAGGGTGTATGTGACACTATTTACCTTTATTTATAACAAACTACTCCTACCATTGTCTCTTACCAATTCCAAATCCAACTTCTCTTTCAAAGCTCTTCATTGCAAATACACGCCGATCCCAAATAATACTAAATTATGGCTCTTCAGCAACTTTAATACTTTTGGCTATTTACCATTTATTAGTGAAAAGTTAGGCAAAAGTGTAGACTTCCATGCCTCCACCCCCTGAAACGGGGTGGAGCCAAAGTTACGAGCGTTAAGTTACCTGCTGCCCAAAAAAAGCTGTAGAAAATCCAGTACCACACAAACCACTGATACTGCAAAACCCTCCTGTAGAAAATAATCAGGGCAGGGATTTAAAATCGAACCCCTTAGGAATGATGTTACATTTAAATAATTTATTTTGAATTATCAACTATATATACATTAGTTTGAATTAAAAAATATATATATATGTAGCACAAAGAAATATAATTTTGTAATAAAATATTTTCATATTTTTTATTTCAAAATAAATTACATTTTTCCAATTAAATACATTTCAATTAATTCTAGACATACATGTTTGTTATTTTTAATACATAATGAGTTAATACAAACATTTGGATAGTGGTGAAGAATAAACATGGGGGAGGATTTGGCCTAATGGCTAGGACGGTCGGCCTCAAATTTGAGGAACCAGGTTCGAGTCTCGGCAATGACTCTGAACATTCTGGGCGAATCACTTAATTTCCACGTGCCTAACAAAAATAAATGTATCCTCATGTAAAGCAACTGGTGCTATGTAAAGCACTCTGATACCCGATACCTTTGGGTCAAGTTTGCGATATATAAAACTCTGTAAATAAAACAACATCATTTTATAGAGGAAGATCCTGTAACAGCACTTTTTTAGGTCTCGCCCTGGAATTCACATCCGAAGGATGCGTCCAGGGTCGGAGACTTATAGCGAGCTGACACGGGGGAATGACGGACAAAAAACTGTCACGCGCTTCTCCCCGGCTGGATTCAGCTGCTTGCACGCGCACCAACATTCACGCATGCGCACATCACAGGCACACGCATACACAGCACTCACGCATGCGCACATACACACGCGCTGCTTACTTTCACTTTGCAACCCCCCACCAGTCATCGTTTTTTTTTACACACGCACGCATGCATGCATACATACACACACACAGACACACGCGCACGCACAGGCACACACGCACACACAGGCACACACACAGACACACACGCGCGCACGCGCACATGTCCCCTCCCCCCCCTCACACCCCACTCACCGAGTTCTTTTCGTGTGTCCCTCTCTCCTTCCCTCTCTCCTTCGGCAGGCAGCGGCAGGCAGCGGGTCATCCTCAGCAGCAGGCGGGGCTCTCCACGAGCACAGGAGCCCCGCTAGCTGACACGCAAATCTTCCGGCAATCTTCCGGCTGACGGGCACAGGAGCGCGGGGTAGGCTCCCGTCTGCTTCCTGTCTTTTTGCGGCCCCGCCCCCGTCTCAACACAGGTTGCCTGGCTTCCTGTTCGAGCCGGGCTGCGGCGGTGAGTTTTTGCTTTTCCTTGTTGTATTGGAGCCGCAGTCATGCATTTTTAATTCACTGTAAATATTGCAAACAACCAATTTAGTAAATGTCATCTCTGCAGACGTAGAATGGCCGGTATTAAAAGATCAATGTTCTGCTGGCATACTACAGCGTTTATTGTTCAAGACAGGGACGGCGGCTGTTAAGTGTTCTACTTCATGGAAACGTGACCCCGGCTGCGGTGGTAACGCACCCCTGCAGGATCGGTTTCCTCCGAGAAGCTCCATTTAAAGCTGCAAGCAGGGGGTGCGTGGCGCAGAGTTTGCAGACATGCTGTCATCCTTTTGTTGCATTCAGAAAGGAAAATCTCAAATCCCTTTTGCCTTTTTGCCTTCTGTTTGTGTGTCCGTGTAATGATTGTGATAAGAGCATTTAACCAACATTGCTGCCTTTCACTGCAAGGGAGCAGTCTTGCTCTTCTTCTTGCATCCCTGACGTTTGTGAAATCGTTTCGTAGGATGGAGTGAAAATGACAAACAAATGTAGGACTATAGGGTGGTGATTGCGTGTATGAGTAAGAAAGAATGAAGAGCCGCCTCTAAATCGCATTTAAACCAAGGGTTTCAGTTAACAATACAATAACCCTGCACAAATCGTGGCTCTCAGTAAGTTGGCTGCAGTAACTTTAAAAAATATATATCTGGTAATGTACAATATATACTTTAAAAGGAAATCACAGACATCGATATTTTAACTGGAGGCCCTTGTTCTCATGTTGTAAGGTTTAATTTCATAGTCTAATACTTGACTGAATTAATATCACAGCTCAGCCGGTGCCCTGTTCCTTTCTATTACCTGTACTACCCATGCAAGAAGCGCGTCTCCAGGTAATCTGCAGGATTGAAGTAAGTCAATCTGGGTTGATGGGTGTTTGTTTATGCACCAGCAGCCTGTGTGGTCTCGTTGTGCCCGCCAGGACCTGTGGCTTTCAGGGGAGGCATCTTCGGAGACCCTCGCATTCCCACATCACAGGTGCTTTTGTGCACTGCAGCCTCCTCAAAAAACAACAAAGAACCAATGACAGATATTCATTGCCACAGCAACTCTTACTAGCTGTCCTGTTTAGGTGTCACAAGAGGTTTCGGTTTCAACTCCTTTGATTCCACTCTGTTGTCCCAAGTCTGCTATTTTTCTGTGATATTTGGATTCATTTTTACATAAATTTAAAGGGTTATTTAAAAATATATGCTTGGATTTCATGAGGATCAAAGCCTGGGTGAAGTCACTTCCTTTCACGTCAACGGAGTGATGTTACTGTTGAAGTGGCTTCAAAGAATTCATGATGTGAAGTTAACCTTGTGATTTTGTTGACATTTCGCCTGGAGTAAATATAAGATGTCTTGTCCCTGTGCTGCTTGGGTGCACTTGCGACAAGAGACATAGTCTTTCAGGAAATCCTGTTTAGGTTATTGGGGTTACGACTACAGCGACAGGGGCTACTGGAGTTAATGACACGAACGCCCACCTCTGACTGGAGTAGGTACCAACATCTTTAACTAAGTTAAGATTTTTCATGCGTTTGGTACTAAACGCACCTCTAAAAAAAATGCATTATTTAGAACGACAAGTGGAGGAATACATATACCGAGATGGTGGGGTAAATGGACAGGGAGATTTGATTGAGGTTAAAGACACCAATACATATTTTTGCTGAGAAATAACAGCAAACGCATCTTCTAACGGAGTGGCCAGACATAGTGTGACCTTGTGGAATTATACATGTTTACAGAATGATCCCTTAGATGAGTGAGACACAACATAATGTACAATTTTACAGAATGCTTAATGCAGTGCTAGGAGGAAGCTTAGACCGACTTCTTATAGTTTGTGTATTTGTAGTTTCAAGAAACGTGGGCTTGATATCATGCGCGTGCGTGGGTGTTCATGATTGTGTGTATGTGAATGCCTCTCTCTTTCTGCCAGCCTTGTAATGTGCTGTAGACCGTGTTCTGGCTATTAATTTAGCTATTTTCAAAACCAACACATAAATGAACATTTGGTGAATTACCATTAAAATATTTGACTTTTTTACTAAGATATTATTGTACTCTTTTATGCAAACAAAATTTAGATACTGCATAAATAACTTTAATAAAACATATTTTATATGTAGCTTTTTATGTAAAAAAAAAACTATAGCACAAAGCAAAAAACAATTGCCATTTACAATGCTAATAGCTCAAATTTAAATAATGCGAGACCTATTGCATTGCAAATGCTTGTTTGACTAAAGGGCCCAAGGAATCCACGCATGAGACCAATTATTTCAGGGATCAATTCATTATGCATGCCTTTAGCAAGACACATTCATCAGATTTTCCCAAAAAGTGATAAAATACCTAAATATTTGAAGGACATCGCAGATATTCTGTTCAAAGTTCAGACTTTATCCATTTCTGCAAAACAGACATGTTCACAAGAGAATCTGGACCACAAGTAATGCATTTGAAAAGAAACTACAGATTCTATATGACACAATTTTGGAGGTCAACATTTCTCAAAAATAAACAGAAGTGAAGATAAGCACTTTGGAATGATGAATGACTGATCAAATCTGGTTATCAGGGGAAGTGGATGTATTCAGCAACAGCAAAGATTGGAGGTTAGGATGAAGCCGATGTGGTCCCACCTGACAAGCTTTAACACCAGACACAAGACATGCTCAGATCTGTTTGCAGACAGCAGTTTGAAAGAGAAATACCTTTGACAAAACTAGTACATTGAAATCTTGGGAAGAGCACGAGAGCTGAAATGGAGGTGGGGCCCAGATATGATTGTTTTGCAGTGAGCAGTGATGGTGAATATGATTCAAAGGATAGGGAATAGTCAGAAAATGTATTTTATGGTGATTAGGATGTATTTTTCTTGGATCGGAGCCTAAAGCATGGGTTTATAACTACCATTGGCAAATCCAATAGGTTTCGTCTATGTGAGAGCTATTGGCTTTGCCAATGTCTTTTAGCCATATTGTACAGCAGCTTGGAGTGGAGTAGAGTAGAGTGAAGTGGAGTGGCAGGCGTGCAATGATGTGGAGTGGCATAGAGTGGAGTGGAGTGCCATACAGTCCCTGCAGTGGAGTAGCGTGGCCTAGAGTAACATGGTTCCCAGAAGAGTGGCATCGGGTGCAGTGGCATGGGAAGCAGCTGCGTAGAATGCAGTGGTATAGAGTAGAGTATAGTGGCATACAGTGCAGTGGTGTAGAGTACAGTGGCATAGAGTAAAGTAGTGCAGACCAGATTAGAGTGGGGTAGGGTGCAGTGGTGTAGAGTGCAGTGGCATAGATTAGAGAGGTGCAGAGTAGAGTGCTGTGGGGTGCAGTGACATAAAGTGCTGTGGAATAGAGTGCAGTGGCATAGAGTAGAGTGTAGTGGCATAGAATGCAGTGATATAGGGCACAGTGGCATAGAGTAGCGCAGTGCCGAGAAGAGTGACATAGAGTGCAGTAGCATAGTGTGCTGTGACATAGAGTTGAGTGGTGCAAAGTAGAGTAGAGTGGCGTAGAGAAGAATTGTGAAGAGAAGAATGCAGGGGTGAAAAGTGCAGTGTTGTAATGCACAGTAGCATAAAGTGCAGTGGAATGGAGGAGGGGTGCACAGTAGAGTAGACTGGCATAGAGTGCCATGGCGTAGATTGCAGTGGTGTAGAGTGCAGTGGTGTGGATTAGAGTGGTTTGGAGTAGAGTGTTGTAGAGTGCAGTGGCATAAACTGCAGTGGCATAGAGTACAGTGGTGTAGAGCATTGTGATGCAGAGTAGTGTATAGTGGCATTGAGTGCAGTGGCGTAGAGTACAGTGATGCAGAGTAGAAAAGAATGGCATAAAGCACAGTGGAGTAGAGTGGTGCAGAGTAAAGTGACAGAGTGCAGTGGCATAGTGTAGAGTGGTGCAGAAAAGAGTAGAGTGGCAAAGAGTTCAGTGGTGTAGAGTGCAGTGACAGAGTAGAGTGGTGCAGAGTAGAGTGCAGTAGCATAGAGTTCAATGACATAGAGTCCAGTGACGCAGACTACCGTGGCGCAGTGGTGTAGAGACCAGTGCAGTGGCATAAAGTGCAGTGGCATAGAGTGGTGAATAGTAGAGTTGTGGGGTGTAGTGTGCAGTGGTGTAGAGTGCAGTGGCATAGAGTGCGGTGTGGGGGTGGGAGAGAAAAGAAGCAACATGCAAGTGGCGGTGGGAGGAAATAGAAGCCACGTGGATGAGGATATGGGAAACAGACTGAAAACACAAGCACTCACATGAAGTGCTTGAACACAAACAAAAATAATAGTTCCAAAGCATGAGCAGTGGATGACCCAAGTACTTGATTCCTGTTCCAGGGTAGGAACAAATACAAAAAGAGGACATGACTCCTGCATGCTGTGACAAACTAGAGTGAAGCAAATGAAAGGAACGCTGAAGCTAACAAATGGTAAGCTATCGGCAGGATGAAAGCCCACTGTATGTAAAAAAGTCTTGCAGAGACAGCACATGCACTGTCTAGGATACCCCTAAAAAGGCCCAGCTAACCATTAGCAGGGAGCTGAACAATTTGAATTTTCAAGCCTTCCTCATCTTTTCAGTACAATTGGATCCTTTGTAGGGCATTCCATTACCAGTCTGTGGTGTTTCTTGAATTGCGGTTTGGTTGAATATCTGCAGTGTGCTGTCTCTATGATGTTACTAGTTATATTGCATTGTTCTCTTTTCTTTTTCCTCTGTTTCCCTTGAGAATTTCGGTGTTCATCCGAAAAGCAGAATACTTCTTATATTAATGCACCTTTCACATCAACCACATTTAAAATGGTAATGTCTGAAACACATAGGCTAATGCAGCAGATAACTAATGCCATCTGTCATACATGAGACGGGGTTGCTGTGGCCCTGTCTCATTTTTCCTTATGCTATATTGATATGGTGTTGCTAAGTAAAAAAAAGCAGTACCACAACAGGCAGCGTTAGTCCATGTTTACAAAGTGACACTTGAAAAAAGTGCCCAAACTTTCCAAACTTTGACAATCGTTCTGTAACGTCAGGTGTAGTGCTTCAAATATCCACTTGCACACTTTTGATTACTTGAATATCGACATACATATAAATCAAAAATGGCAATTAGAGCTTTCAAAATGGTTACAAGATTTTAGGGGAACTAGCTGATGCATTGAGGGCTTTTTCACAGAATCTCGCTTCCGAGAGGTCAAAAGCACCAACAATCTAGGGTCAGAAAAAACATATTGGCAGGGGTCATAAAAAGACATATAACCTACATATGTCCCTACCAACAGAATTACAGATAAAGGCCAAGGGTTCCTCTGGCAGGTGCCATTGGTGAGGTGGTAGAAAATTAATAATCCCTCCATTGCCCCACAGGATCTGTCTGGTATATGCATCTCTGGGTCGTCTAGTACACCTCTTTGAGGTGCTGTTCCAATTACAAGACTATATGACTGGGAACCTAAAGCTTCCACACAAGAGCAGCAGGGATGAGAAACACTTGACAGTTTCTTTTTCTCCGAAACTGTCACAAACCCCTTTTGGGTGTGCTGAAATACTACCATTGTGATTCATAAATATCAGAATGACATGACACTGGTCCATGGTGGCCTTTTTGTTTCACCTAGAGCTGAGGAAACCACGTTTCTAGCCCTAGGATATTGATTAAGGGGCACTAGAGAAGCATTTAAGGATTTGTAGGGCTCACAGGTTGGGGGACTACCGCCTCAAGCTGCAGGCGCTTGTCTTCCACCAACACCTATGCAACCTCCGAGATACAGTTCATTGTCTCTGCTTTAGGACTGATCACTTGCCTGGGAGTCTGGGTATTCAAGGGTTGACAACAAATGCAGTCCTTTTATGTTGGTGCAACCTTATTGTGTCATGCAGTGGCCTGCCTGGTTCAGGCTTCTTGCTGCCTCTCTCTCTGCCAGCAGAGTCAATATCTCCACTTCAGAGGTAAACTCTCAGGTATTGGTCTCAGTGTCCCCTCATATGATAGTAAACCCTCCCTCCCAAGCTGTCCTTATGGGTCCCAGAAGCATAATCCTAAGGTCACTACTCACAGTGTCTCTCAGCGGGGTAACCTTGGTGCTCTTGTTCTCTTTTTTCCTACCTGCTTGTGTAGTCCATTACCTGCGACGCGGATCTGCTGGTACTCTTTTGCAAACAGTTACCTTATTTGGGCAACCACCCTCTATTCTAGGTTGACCGGGGTCGTAAGTCAGTCATTCTCCTCAGCATGGTTATACGTAATACTGCAGTCTTGACTTTTCAGACGCTACTGTGGGGGTTCCAAACTTTCCACCACCAGGGTCCGGTGGCACAGGTATATTGCAGTGCGGTCACAAGAACCCTATTCATAGAAGCTTCTTGAAAGAACATCTTGGAACTTTCAGGGGCTATAAGTTTCCCCACATTCACCTCCAAACTCAGAAACACTAAGAAATAATGCACCCCTTCCTGGAAATGGCCTCTTCTTAGCACCACAGTGGGTGTCTCTGTGAATTGCCAACCAGTATGGTGTTTCTCGAGGCAAAAGCAGTCTCCCCTCTTGTCCCCCATTCCGTCCTGAGCAGATAATTTCACATTTTTGCACATTCTGTATCAGATGTTTAGTTGTCTAGGAGAACCTGAATTTTGCTTTTCCCTCTTGCAACTGGGTGTGTCTTTTAGGCGACTGATCCATCATTCGAATGATCATTCACTTGGTCTTTCTAGGCATTCTGGGTCTGACCTTTGTGTCCGCTTACCTCACAAGCTCAGTGAGTTTGGAGTCTAATAAAGGCTGGTCTAACTCTTGAAATCAGCTGTGACACCTTTACAAAGCACACTCACTGTCTCCTCTCACACAATTTTGGAACAGGTATGCTCTCTGCATGGTATACTGGCATGTCCCCATGCCCTGAGGGCCCAACTGTGTAGTATATGGAAGAGACAGCCAAACAACACCTAAAAACGATTTTAGACGTTTTTTAGTGCTAGGAAATGTAACATTTAAACACACATGTCCTATTATTTTAATCCTATGCACACTGCCATATGAGTTTTTAGGGCCTACCTTAAGGGTGATATGTATTTAATGAAAAGGAAGGCTTAGGCCTGTCAAAAGATTTAATCTGCCAGGTCGAAATGGCAATTTAGAACTGTACACAGTCTTCAGCCTTAGAGATTTTTTAAAAGGCTACTTTAGTGTGTGGCACAATAAGTGCTACTTTGGAGAAGACCAGGTCAAACAACGTATAATTGGGGGACTGTGATTTTGAATGCGCCTTTGACAACACTATATAGAAAGCAATGCAATCCTCCTCTTTACAGGAGACTGTGAAAATGATTGCATGCAAAATGTTATTTTCACATGTCACAACCATTTATTTTCATATTCAGTGGAAGCAACATTGAGCAATGTGCTTGCCTCTTAATGGAAATCGAATGGCATTCAAGAACTTCCCTGATATTTATCCTGTAAATAAGGTGTCCTTGAATGGGCTTTTATTGAAATAGATGTGTTGCATAGGTCTAAGATGCTCTACAGAATGCAAAAGCTAGACAATAACCAATTTAGGATGACATCAAGAATACTTTTTCGAATTTTATGTGTTCCTTAAAGTGATTCATAATAGAATTTTACATGAGTTCCATTTACAGTTAATGATTATGTTTTTATCTAATAAAAAGTGATATTGAACCATGGTCTCTCCCTAGAACGCTTTAAAAGCAATTTATGAATGCATTATTGCTGTGATGATATGTACAGATTGAACAACAGCAGTTTAGCTTAGAAAACTAGGACAACTGAGGCTGCATGAACATAAGGGCGCATGGCCCTAGTTTTTTCCATTGTTCACTCTCCCTGGAGTCACCCCACACGGGAACTGGGGTAGCGTGCCCCCTTAACAAAAAATGTTCAGCCTGTGAGGCATGCGCTAGCTCAGCAAGTTCATGCTTACATTATAGAACAAGCATTGGTAATGCATCGGTTTCGCCTATGTAATGAATAAAGATCTGTTGTCATCAATCATCGTCCGGAAGAAGGAACTAGCTCCCTGACAGAGAACATGGGCATGGAGATGATGTGGTGCATCTACCAAAGTTGGCGACTCGAGAGCTGGGGATCCCGGTTTAAGTCTCAGCGGCACCGCGCAACATCCTGTGATTCTATGCAATTTACTTAATCCCTCCGGGTGATAAATTGTTATATAAATAGTAAAAGGCAAAACTTTATGAAAATATAGTTCCACCAAAGTGGATGTTAACAGTATTTTGGTGGCCGGAAACTGATAAGAGAAACAGTCGAAGAACAAGCATTGGTAATTGTAGGAAAATATGCTACAGCCAATAGAAGTGGGGGAAAGGTAAGTGGCCCGCACAGGAACTATTGAGAAGCCAGGAAAGAGAGGAGGTGTGATGTAAGTTCCTATTAAGTTTATATTAAAAATAATAGAAACAGCTTTGCTGTTGAGGGCTTCATGTAGGTGGCCCCATGCCATGAAAGAGGAACATTGATGGCCCCAATGAAGGTGGCTGCATCCGAACAAATCATTCACTCTCTTGAATGCCTTCAGTGCTTCCCGAGTCACCAGGGTGCAACCTGCAATTCAGGAGGTGTTCCTACTGCTCAGTGAGTCTCCCTTTACAGGTATACCCAGCCTTGCTGTGGGAGGAATCGAGGAGCTTGGCACCTTGGTCTTGAAACATCCTCAGTGGGAGATTTTCTATGGGGATTCCTTTGAATTTCCAAGCCCATTCCAACGACACCCTAGATACTAAACATCCAGCAATTCCCACAAGACGTTTTAAGCCTGTGCGGCGATGTTTTTAAAATGAACCAGTTTCATGGGCAAAACCATCCCCACATTTGTACGGGTCCGCATTCCCATGTAAATGAGGAAATGGTTACTTTGCATAGTGTGGACACTTACTTTCAGACACCCAAATTAGATAAAAGAGGGAGCAGTATAAGCATCTGCAGCCTCTTCTGTAACATCAGTGTGAGCTGGGAGCCCAGAAGAGGGTGAAAACAAATATTGATCCATTGGGCACCTTTATCAAACAGGTCTTTCTAGTTTTCTGCTAAATACAGCGAAAACAAAAAGCAGATATAAATTAATAGGAGCCACAGTTGAAGGAAAAAAGACAATCAGGTATCTAAAACTCTAAGGCCCTCATTTATGTGTGATGCATTGCTAGGGAAAAACAGCAATGCAACACTTTCCATTGCACCATCCTTGCAACACCATTGAAGCGCCGTATTTACACTACGGCGCTCCATGTCACAAGGATTGCACGTATACATCAAGTATCCTGACTTATCCGGTGGCGCGGTAATGACGCATTGCTGGAGTGTGTTGGTACACAGACGCGACTCCAGCAATGTGTAATTACACATGGGACGAGTCCCATGGAAAAGGCCCTGCGTCACTCCTTACTCCTGCGCAGGCGTAAGAATTATGACAGGCCGAAGGAGTGATGCAGTGAAATCTCATAGAGATTTCACTGCGAACCTTCTACGAGGCTCTTTTATGTGGTAAAGCGCACCCTATACCTGAAGCAGGTATCATGTAGTGCAGGGCTTTATAAAGTGATGCATCTGCCTAGATGGTTCCCTTTGTAAATAGGGCGCAGTGTGGCGCATTTCTTACACCGCCACAGCATCACAAAAAAGTGACGCAACGGCGATGAAAGCCCTCATAAATAAGGGACTAATTTTATTACATTTTTATTCAGAGAGGTCATTTATATATTGAATTGCCAAAACCTTAAAATTGTAGAATCAATTCTCACTATTTACATTCAAATGAAATCAAATCAAACCTAATGAGAAGACAAATATCAATAAATCGATTGCGAATAGGTAAATAAAAAAAGGGTGACATTTACTTTGTAGAAAACAAGGCATAGCCGTAGCAAATGATTGGTTCCAAAATTATTCACATTGAAATATTTGTCCCCACGTACTACGAAATCTCAAATAGCCCATTTTCCCTTTAGCTTTCAAGGTGCAGATCCGAATTCAAGATAGTGAAGCATCGTTATAAGTCAGGAATTCAGAGTGGGTGGAAATTGACTTATCCAATCTCTCGCAATACATATTCTCACAATGATTATAGAGAAAATTATTACAGGCATACTTGCCCGTGCAACTTTTAAATTAATGCCCAGCATAATATTTAATACGCCTATTTCCAACACGATCTCAAATCACTCGGCTAGCTATATCACAATTTCACCCCAAAAACCTTGAAGTAGAGGGCACGCAGGGAACA
Organism: Lissotriton helveticus; assembly: GCF_964261635.1. NCBI lineage: Eukaryota > Metazoa > Chordata > Amphibia > Caudata > Salamandridae > Lissotriton > Lissotriton helveticus. The sequence continues at coordinate 283,010,527 of NC_136071.1, forward strand.
TGTGAAGGACATCTGTCACCAGTCACACCATCCAAAACACCTTATATTATTTTGGTTTTTATTCGCCCACCTAGCGAGCCTCTCAGGAGTGCAATAAAGCCTACTGATAGTGTAAAAGTATTGCAGATCCAGCATTGCCCTGGAAATTGACAAAAAGTAAAGCGAAGTAGCGCAAAGCCCTGCTTTGAGTTACTTAGCATCAAGGGGGCGTTACATGGACTTTCGCAGGCAATCACCCACCCTTTATGATGCAAAACCCTATCTACCAAAAAACAATGGGGCAGATTTACAAGAAGGTGCCGCAGCATGGCACTGCAAGCCCTTTGGCTGCGCCACGCTGCAGCACTTTCAGAACACAGGAATGCGACATATTTACAATGATATGTCACATTCCTCTTTTCTCCCCTGCGCTGGTGCACACACAGCTGCCATGTGCAGGCACAGGCACCCTTGCACCATGGTGCAAAGGATGCCTGCGTCATGAGTAGATTGTTTTTGTGCAGGATGGGGCACCTTCATGCACAAAAATAATCACTACCGGCATTTTCCTCTATCAATGCGTGCTATAGGATGCAGCACACAACGACAGAGGAAAAAAATTAGGAGAAATTAAAACATTTGTCCTTGTTGCGCCTCTCCACGCCACCCGTAGGGTGGTGTGGCATACTGATGCATTTCCAGGTTTACGTATCCTCGTAAATCTGGAAATGCGTCTGGTTCCATGGGTGGTGCGTGGCTACACCCACAGCAACACCCATGGAACGCCCCTTTCATGCAAAGTGCTGCGTGTAAAGGGGCTGTATTTACAAGGACAGATAAAAGTCACGCAGGGTGACTTTCCTGTGCTTGTAAATATGGGGCAAAGAAATGCGCTGCCTGTGCGACACAAAAAGGGATGTGCTGGCAGCGCAAAGGGCTTGTAAATCTGCCCCTAAATATTGTGTACTTGTTGTTATCCTTTAAGCCACTTAGGAAGTGATATTTCGTGATGTGGTTGGTGCCAGCAGGGAGAAATTACAGAGCTGGGGCATCCATACTTTGTGTGAGTAAGTGTGCATGTGAGATGAATCCCAGGGGACAGGACTTCTTTCCTCCTTAGCTTCGTTCTAGATAGAAATCTGTTATAGATCATAACCCCGACGCCCCTTACCCCAATTATACTATATTCTGAAAAGTGCTGAGTCACATTTAAAGCTATTGTGGAAATCTACCAAATATTAGACAGGCAAAGTCTTCTACAGTATGGGGACATACAATATCAATCTACAAATTGCATATAAGCCGTTGAACGGCCTCATCTGCCACAAAACATTTCTAAGGACATAGGGCCAGATGTAGGAAGCCAAATACCGGTCGGTAACGGCCGAATTCGGCCGTTACCGACCGGTATTTGGCTTTTGAGATGTAGGTGGGTCAGAATTTACAGAATCGGTATATTTACTGATTCGGTAAATTTACCACTTCGGTATTTTACCGAATCGGTAAATATACCGATTCTGTAAATCCATATGTAGGTGGGACTCTTCAGAGTCCCAAAGGCCCTACAAATTCGGTATTTTAACACCCAATCCAATTGGGTGTTAAAATACCGAATTCAGGTGTGCATGCACATGTGTGCATGCACACCTAGCCATGTGACAGACAGACATGCCCTTAGGGCATGTCTGTGTGCCACATGGCGCACATGCCTATTTTTGGGGTGCCAGAGGTGTCAAAGTGACACCCCCTGCACCCTTGCTAAAATCGGTATTTACCGATTCTGTAATTACAGAATCGGTATTGCCCATTGATTCCTATGGGCTTCACAGCCCATAGGAATCAATAGGAAATACCGATTCGGTATTTCCATATTCGGTAAATACCGAATCTTAACGATTCGGTATTTCCACATCTGGAAATACCTACATCTCCCCCCTTCATATTTACCACTTCTTAAATACCGAATCGGTAAAATTCGGTATTTAAGAAGTGGTAAATCAATCCTACCTACATCTGGCCCTAGATTCAGTAACCCATTTTTTAAAATTCAGAAAGTTACTCATTGAACATTTCCTCCTATACCTTGAGTGGACTTTTGACTTTTAGAAGATTCATGGTAATCCGCAAATTCATCCCCCGAAATCTATGAAGCATATGTGTTCACACGGACTCCTGCTGCTCTAAATTTACTCCTGCGGATAATTGAGCAGATCTGACAACCTATAGTAATATTATTTTTTATCCTTCTCTTCAACAGGACAATATTTTTCATGCAGAATGCATCACTTTTCCTTTACCCGCATGAAATAGAGGTGATTGTCTGTTTTTCATAACCATTTTGCACACATACACTAGCCTTTTCATGCACTATAATCATGACAATAACGAGCTTTTATATAATGTTTCATAACTTACTTCTGTCATTTTTAATAAGTGTTAAGTAGAAGGTGCTTCTCTACACTTAGTACAGGAGTGCATATTTAAGGCCATGTGTGCCACCTTTTCAACGGCTCATTTGCCTTGTTAACATTAGGGCCCATGGTAACCTTGTTATGATAGTGACTCGAGTATAATGCCACACACAAAAGCTCTACTAATGTTTGTAAACGTTTTTATTGGCATATTTCAATAAAATGTACACTTACTTCTATCCAAATCATCAATGTATTAGATAACATAGAAACACATGTTTCGCCCATACCAGAGTAAATATCCCCCCTCCCCAAGGGTGTGATTGTATACCCTCATATGGCTAAGAATCAGGGGTGGCAGTTAGAAGGCCCACCCCAAGGCAGATGGCTTTACTATAATTAAATATACGTCTCCTTGCCATTGGGCTATTGCAGTTGTACTAAGTTGATCTGGTTTTTGTGAACAAGGACTACCCACCCAACTTAAGTACCAGTGCTGAACCCAAGGGCGCACCTTGATTTGCAAAGCATGGTGAAATCAAGGGGTGCTTGCATACATGATGCCAAAGACCCACGGGAACCATGGGGGTGGGGGCGCTGGGACACTGAGTGTGTCTAGAGGCAGTCCGCGTGTGTGTGTGGCTAGTGTTGATGTAGGAGTAGGTCAATCTGGACTGCACTACACAGACCCAAAGGAAGTATCCTGTGAAACCCCAGTGGGATGTGTTAATAAGCCCTTGACCTGGGCTCAGTTCCTAGTGGTTACCTCAATTTCACACAGTTGAGCAAAACTCCCTTGGGGTGTGTTTCCCTTCTTAGCTATCTGGGTAAAGGAAAGCACCATTTAATAAGTCCAAGGGCCTCCTCACTGTGTAAGGCTTGACTCTCACTTATTGCTTGACAGGAGCAGAGATTGAATTCCAATTCATTGTATTGTCTGCTTGGACAAGATTAAGAGGAGATCAGCAAAACCTGTGCTGCTGTGCCTAGCTTAGGTCAGAAGCAACTACTAGTATGTAATTAGTTACTGTGATGTACCATCTTCTTCCCACAATGAGTTTTAGAAATGCTTCCACCACGCACCAGAACTGCTCCACTTTAGACCGTTCCCAAACCATATGTAGAAAACCCGCCGCCTCAGGTAGGCAAATAATGCCAAACTCTGGTCCAGCACAAGAATGGAATTCTGCACATCTATGAGCAGCCTTCTACTCAATGCAAGAGCAAGTGTCATCTATGTCTGAAATGTATGCATGTATGTAGGCAACATTTATATCATCCAAACCTATTCAAAATCTGCAGGTTCACCAGGCACACAACCTACATTTTAACACTGAATATAATTTTCACCTGCACATGAAAAATAATTGATGCTATCTTGTTTTCTCTCTACTCCATTCTCCACTGTCTGACACAAATGCAATAGGTAGAATTGCCTCATGTATGCCTGCATTTACTAAGATGAAACCCAATGTATCATAGCAAGTACAGGTGCTGCTCAGCATTGCGTGAAAGAGAGAGAGCAGAATAATGTCATATCTACAAAGATGTGGTGCTGTTTGACTCTCTATTTGGAGTGGTGTACTTTAAACAGGCATGACCATAGTGCAAGGTGCAGGATTTTGTACCAAATCCCTGCCTACAATTATTTGTAGATAAGGATTTGTGTCCCAACCACTGGGTGGTTGCATTGAAACGTCCATGAGTCACCCCCGGAAGGCCCCCTTGACACAAAGTAATGGAATGCAGCACATTGCACAGTTTTGCGTTACTTTAGGTTACAATCCCAACACAACCCGTGTTAGACCTGATATCATTGGTGTGGTATAGCCCCTAACCTTTTGCCTTCATCACTGCTGTTTTGCTGGGTTTGTATTTATGGGTGTTAGGTCTCTGTGCACTTTACCACTGCTACTAGGCTTAAAGTGCTTACGTTCGCTCCTTTAAACATGGAGAAATAGGACTACACCTATTTGGTACATTTAATTTACTTGTAAGTCCCTAGTAATACTACCACTGGTACCAAGAGCCTGTAAATTAATTGTTACTAGTGGGCAGCAGCACTCATAGTTTCCACTCACTTAAGTAGACCTTCAAAACATGTTTCAGGCCTGCCACTGGAGCCAGAAGTGCAGTTTTAACTACAATTTTGACCTGGCAAAATAAACCTTTTGCCAGGCCTAAACCTTTCTTTTCTAGTAATTATAAGTCACCCCTAAGGTAGGCCCTGAAAGACTCATAGGGTATGGTGCATTGTATTTAGAAAGAAGAACATGTGGGTTTAGGTTTTACATATCCTGGTAAGAAAAACTCCTAAAGTCATTTTTTCATTACTTTGAGGCCTATTTCTCCTTTACTCACACTGGGTTTCCTTATTACATTTAGTAAGTATTAACTTTGGATTGAGAGCAAATGGATATATGCTGTTTAGACTCAAATGAATTGCAATTGTAAACCTCTTTAATGATAAAGTCAGACTTTAAATCACAATTCTGTGAAAATGCCACTTTTTAGAAAGTTGGCATTTTATGTCATAACCATTTGTGTCTTCTTCCAGTATCCTGGTGACATGACTATGAATGGCTCCACTGTTGGGGTTTGTGAATTTCTCCTAGACAGTAAAAAACCAGGGGACTATGTGTAGGCAGGATGGGTCAGTTTTGCCCAGATCCACTTACACTTCAGAGGGCTTGCTCCAGCCCACATAAAGGGCCCTCACGCCAGTCTATTGTCACCCAGACTCCTTGGAGCCTTGACAGGGAAAGGGAACATCTTACCAGAACTGGATGTGGGGGTAGCACAGTATGTTCCTTTACATACAATGGCTGGCACCAGGTATAAATACTGGGCCTCCTGAGCCAATCATCAGAACACTCCTGGACCTGAGGACATTGCAGAAGAAAGACTACCTTGCCACCAGGGAAATGCCCTGTGTCTACAAGATAACTGCCCTGTTGCTTGGGAACTGCCTTGCTCTTTGAGAAGGAAGGCGACTGGACATGTTCACTTCAACTCAAGTTAACCTAAGCGATCTACAGGTACAAAACAAGCTCCAGAGGCCTTCCTGCAGCTGACCTGCCGCACCTGCTGCCCTGGACCTACCTGGCACTTCAACTGCGATAAATTATAAATGGTTCTGTTTGGTGGAGCAATTACTTTGAAATTGTATAGTATTAGTCATGGAAAAATAAGGTTGATAAGAACAATACATTTCTTAATTGATTTAAAATGGAACTAAAATGACAAGCAACACATTTTGGATATGAACGTTATTTTATACTTTTTCTAAGAATATTATATGGCTGTCACAATTCAATAAGCAGCAAATGACATCAGTGACAAAGAGTTAACTAATGAGGTGACAAGGTGATATAAGTGACTGGGTGAGATTTCTACATGATTGATACTAAACATACAAATATATACACAATATACAGGAGAGTTGGGTCTGTTATATACAATTCTAGATATAGTGTTTCCGGTGTACATTAAGTGTGTTTTTTTCTGGAAGCTGGGAAACCTAAAGGGCATAGATCAAAAAGGTACGTTGACGTTTTGACCCAGGTAAGTGCGCAAATGGAAGCATCACAACGGGTCTTCTTCGGGATGGGCAGACAACGGAGATAGACAGCTGAGTATAGACACTCCGACTACAGAGTGAGTGTTGGAAATTAATTTGCCATATGTAGATGTCCTTCAGTTTGGAGGTTGATTTACGGAGGGCACAGCAAGGAAGTATAATGACTAACCATGCTGGAAATGTCAAGTCTCCCTGTGATGTATCCAAGAGACAGAGACCCAGTCCATCCAGTTCGATTGGACCTTATATCTTGAATTGCCTTCCCATGAGGAATAGTAATTCAGTATCTTGGTAATTATCTTACAATTAAGTAGCACACTGAATGTGTTCATCATGTAAACCCTTGACTGGGCATGCCTGATCCCTGCTTGCCTCTGCTAGAGTGAGTTTCTGAACCATGAGAAGTGCCACTCAGATCCTGGACCCTTGGCTGATATCAGTTAAGCTCCTCCTAAGAAGGATGGTAAAATCCTGAGGTTTTAGGTTCTCCGTGACCATGAATTGACCTGTTCATGCCAAAGCTTTTCAAACTGCAATGACTGAAAAAGCAAGATCTACATTTCAGGCTAAAGCAATGACAGCCTGCTGTGACAGACAATGCAAAAGTCCATTAACAACTCACCCAGTCTAGTACGACCCTAGGACCTCGAGTGGCGCTTTGTGCTTTTAAATACTGTATATACCTAAAACCTTGAAATTGAATATCTCCAGGTCTATTGATTTAATTATTATCCTTCTGGTAACATTCAATTTATTAAAATGTACTCTATTTTACTAAATTGGTTTGGGATGTTTCTTATGTGGTGTTTTCACTTTATTATTGTGTGCTGCATAAATACTTTTCATATTTACTGTAAGTTAAGTCCATCTGCTTTTGTACCAAGCTACTAAAGGGTTAAGCACAGGTTAACTTAGTGACTTTTGTGGTACACCCTAACAAGGACTTTGGTTGTTGCCTAAGGGGGCCTTCCATACCCCTCAAAAATAACCCAATTTCTTACAGTCTGGTTTTTGCTAACAAAGTAAAGGAATCCCAACCCAGAGTGTTCGCAAATCTAGCACTAAGATTATGACTATACGGTTCAGCTTTATAGAGCTGTGGTCCAGTGTGTTGGAAATAAAGCCACAGGTTTTGGTGATTTTTGAGTCAAAGATTATTTTGACAAGTAGTGACCTGCTAAATCAAAACTAACTGGGGTAAGTTCCCAAGCTTTAGTAATATACAAAGAATCTTTGGGATTCAATTTTGAACTAAGGCTAAATATTAAAATTCTGTTATCAATCACATATGCTGAACTTCTATGCGTAACAATTTTGCTTGATCAAATAAATCATTGGGCATTCGGTGAGAAATTATGATCAGAAACCAAATAAGGAGACCTTCGAGGGATATTGATAAACTTTCTTGACCGGTAATTATCATGTGGAGCAACAAATTAATGCTGTTCAGAACCAACTGTTGATTTTCTGGAGTCATTTTATGAATGTATCAACAAATTAATAAGCCTCCAAGAGGATGACACTGTACCATCGTGGTGTTTCCTAGTGGTGTTGGTTTGATGAAAATATTGGTGTCAAAGTCAAATCCTGAAGACTTGGTGCAGTTGACATAATGATGGATTTAAACCTTCTAGACTAATGTCTGAAAGATAGCACTAGATGAGAGGGTGACCAGTGTTGGTGAAGTTAAGAACACATTTTCGGGCCCATTAGGATGTCCACCCGCCACTCTAGCTGTGCTGGTGCCAGTGGTGCGGCGGTCCTGCACCTGCCATTAGGATGCCACTGCCATGGTGGCATCTTCCATTCCCAGCATCGTGGCGGGCAGTGCTCACAGCACCGCCCGCCACAATGCTGGAAATACACTATGTGCATTTTCATGCACAAGGTGACAGGCACCAAGAGGTGCCTACCACCATGTCCATGAAAATGCAGGGAGGTACCATGGGTACCCCCATGTGAACCCCCCACCTCCCAATACCCTGGGCCCCACAATGGGCCCTCGTAAACGAATTCCGCATGCCTTAGGCTTTTTCCCGCTCCCATGCTAATATGGATGGCAGTGTCTAGCAGACACCGCCACGATATATATCCCCTTCTCCACCAGGTCGACTGGTCGACCAGCGGAAAACCGGTGGGTGGTCTTTCCATCCGCCAGCATCCCCCCGGCCATACTAATATGGCACGGGGAAATGGGTGACAGGTGTGGTAGGATTTAGCGTGGATCGCCACCGCCCTAATGGACCCATAGTTTTTGTCATGTTATTATGTGGAAGGCACTAAGGGCCTGATTATGATGGCGGCGGGACCACCACAATCAGTCTGTCAGTGGCATTCCCACTGTCTTCCAGTTCATTTGATCGGCACATTATTATACAGGACATCGAATCTCGGCTTGCGGGGGTAAAGACCGTTACATCTGACAGGATCAACGATCCCGTCAGTGTGACGGTCGGACTCCTATTCCCTACAATGAGGCGGTGCCTGCTCAGACACCGCCATAGGGGCCATAGGGATTAGGATGTCCCTATCTCCTGGCCCTATCATGGCGGTTAACCCACCATGAAAAGGCAGATGGACAGTGACTTTGGGGGCCCCTAGAATGGCCCCATTCTACCCTGGCCCTCCGCTATGGGCCCTGGGGTGAACCTATGGTGCCCCACTAAACACCCTGCATCATGTGGCAGGCACCGGCATTGTTAATCAGGCCCTCAATCCCATGATTAGATGAGGGAGAGGAAGGATTTGAATCGAATCATTTGTTGGCTTATAGATGATAGATGCAAAATGCACTGACTCGCTTATTCTTTGTAAAATTACCCATGAAAGTGTTAACTAACATTAGAAATTCCATTTGTCGAATTAAAATTGTTTTGACTTGTTTTATGTTTTGTAGAAAAGTTTGGACTTCTTGGTGCTTACTCACACGTGCTTATTCCTACTCTTCCAATAAAGTTTGATGTTGCTTCTTCCAAGATTTCGTAATTCTCCTATCTACCTTTACACTTACACAGCTTCCTAATAATATCAGCGTTTCTACTAGATGTTAGCATGATCACCCTTGAAAACAAATGCATCCTGTATTAAGCTTCAACACCAATAATCTATGTTTGTTTTTCCCATACCATTTGTGTATATACGTTTTTCCCATAAATCTCAAGCTGCCGTAAATATCTGCCAGTTTACCAGCTGGCCTTAAATTCGTGTTATATGCTTCCAGTTCCAAGATTATTGAGTTCTTTTCTTTACCTTTAGTCAACCGTGTACTACAATAGAAAAAAGAGACAGAGAGAGAGAGAGAGAAGGAAAGTGAGAGACAGATAGAGAGGCAGAGAGAGAGAGAGAATGAACATCCTTCCTATAATATCAAACTTTCCACCAATCACAGCTGGAGATCTTAAAAAGTAGTGTGACATAATCCTCACCCAGAATTCCAGTGAAAGAGAAAAGAAAGCAAGCCCAACTTTTTCTGCAAGGGTTCAGTAGGGAGGTGGTTAGTGTAGAGTTTAGGGGAAAGGAGTGTTCCCTGTGGGAAGATTGTGAGAAAAATTGGGTTATTTTAAAGCACAAAGTTACATAAATTTCCTAAAAGACATAGGCTTTGAAAAGGCATGCATGAAAAATTCCAGTAGTTTCATAATGTGCCAATGAAGCTATGACGCTTGCCAGGCGTTGACTCCATATTTCCAAGATTTGCCTTGGGTGCCCCATATTTATCAAGAACTGCTTTCAGTGTGCCAGCTTTTTGTAATGTATACCCCATTGTAAAAAAAACATTGCCCGCAATATGTCATTGCTAGAATGTTGTAAAGGATGCAGTTACTTACCATGGGTACCTCATATGTTAACAGTACCCCCAATATGCCATAATCAGTTTTTTTCATCCCCCATACACCTAGGCTGCCCTCCCTTGTGCCAAGAATTACATCCAATATTCCAGTGCCAGAATGTTTCCATTGGTGCCCCCACATTTCAAGATGTACCTCCAGTGTGCTGGGACTTGCATTTAGCCATGGGTACCCTCCCTTATGCCATGAATTGCCTAAAATGTACCAGTGCCAGCATGTTGCCGTGGGTGCCTGTATAAGCCATGAATTTCTTCCAGTATGCCAGTGGCAGTGGCAAATTCACAATCATTCCACACACTCACGCACACTTACCCACTCACACTCACTTATGCTCACTCACTCACATTCACTCATTCATTTTCACTCTCACTCAGTCATTCCCACTCATTTTCACTCACATTTATTCACAGTCACCTTCACGCACTCACACTCAGTCTCTCACTCATTCACACTCAGACACTCACTGTTACTCTTAATCACGCTCACTCATGATCACTCTCACTCCCTTACTTTCCCTCTCTCTTACACTCTCTTTCTTTCTTACATTGTTACACTCTCGCTCTCACTTTCACATTCCCACTCTCACGCTCTCAAACTCTCACTCTCTTAGTCACTCTCTCACACACTTACACATTGTCACTCATTTTCCCCTGCTCATTGTCTAACTAACATTAGAAATTCCTTTTGTCGAATTAAAATTGTTTTGACTTTGTTTGTTTTTGCTTGTTTTATGTTTTGTAGAAAAGTTTGTACTTCTTGGTGCTGACTTACACATGCTTATTCCTACTCTTCCAATAAAGTTTGATGTTTCTTCTTCCAAGATTTCGTAATTCTTTTATCTACCTTTACACTTACACAGCTTCCTAATAATATCAGCGTTTCTACTAGATGTTAGCATGATCACCCTTGAAAACAAATGCATCCTGTATTAAGCTTCAACACCAATAGTCTATGTTTGTTTTTCCCATACCATTTGTGTATATACGTTTTTCCCATAAATCTCAAGCTGCCGTAAATATCTGCCAGTTTACCAGCTGGCCTTAAATTCGTGTTATATGCGTCCAGTTCCAAATTATTGAGTTATTTTCTTTACCTTTAGTCAACCGTGTACTATAATAGAAAAAAGAGACAAAGAGAGAGAGAGAGAGAGAGAGAGAAGGAAAGTGAGAGGCAGAGAGAGAGAGCGAGAATGAACATCCTTCCTATAATATCAAACTTTCCACCAATCACAGCTGGAGATCTTAAAAAGTAGTGTGACATAATCCTCACCCAGAATTCCAGTGAAAGAGAAAAGAAAGCAAGCCCAACTTTTTCTGCAAGGGTTCAGTAGGGAGGTGGTTAGTGTAGAGTTTAGGGGAAAGGAGTGTTCCCTGTGGGAAGATTGTGAGAAAAATTGGGTTATTTTAAAGCACAAAGTTACATACATTTCCTAAAAGACATAGGCTTTGAAAAGGCATGCATGAAAAATTCCAGTAGTTTCATAATGTGCCAATGAAGCTATGACGCTTGCCAGGCGTTGACTCCATATTTCCAAGATTTGCCTTGGGTCCCCCATATTTTTCAAGAACTGCTTTCAGTGTGCCAGCTTTTTGTAATGTATACCCCATTGTAAAAAAAACATTGCCCGCAATATGTCATTGCTAGAATGTTGTAAAGGATGCAGTTACTTACCATGGGTACCTCATATGTTAACAGTACCCCCAATATGCCATAATCCGTTTTTTTTCTCCCCCATACACCTTGGCTGCCCTCCCTTGTGCCAAGAATTACATCCAATATTCCAGTGCCAGAATGTTTCCATTGGTGCCCCCAAATTTCAAGATGTACCTTCAGTGTGCTGGGACTTGCATTTAGCCATGGGTACCCTTATGCCATGAATTGCCTAAAATGTACCAGTGCCAGCATGTTGCCGTGGGTGCCTGTATAAGCCATGAATTTCTTCCAGTATGCCAGTGGCAGTGGCAAATTCACAATCATTCCACACACTCACGCACACTTACCCACTCACACTCACTTATGCTCACTCACTCACATTCACTCATTCATTTTCACTCTCACTCAGTCATTCCCACTCATTTTCACTCACATTTGTTCACAGTCACCTTCACTCACTCACACTCAGTCTCTCACTCATTCACACTCAGACACTCACTGTTACTCTTAATCACGCTCACTCATGATCACTCTCACTCCCTTAATTTCCCTCTCTCTTACACTCTCTTTCTTTCTTACATTGTTACACTCTCGCTCTCACTTTCACATTCCCACTCTCACTCTCTCAAACTCTCACTCTCTTAGTCACTCTTTCACACACTTACACATTGTCACTCATTTTCCCCTGCTCATTGTCAATCATTCTCAATGACTCCCTCTCACAAACTTAGTCACTCTCCCCCTCACGCATATTCACAGCTACATACTTTATGCAGTCTATCATTCTCCCTCAGACTCCGCCACTAACTCATTCTCACTCACTCCTTCTAACTTACTCCTTTTCACTTACTCCTTCCCACTCATGCCCATTCATTCACTCTCAATTATGCACGAACACACACACACACAGCAACACTGAAAATGTATTTTTACTTACCTTGTTTCCTTTGCTAGCAACTCTTCCATGGCAGTTGGTGGACTGGAATCTGGCTTTTGAAAACGAACCAGCAAAACATAATTCCTGCTCTACCAACGAGGAGAAAGATAGTGCAGCACAGCTGGGATTAATAACATACAGATCTGCCTCAAGCCTACTTCCAGCTTCTGATAGGACTGGAAGCCCAGCCTATCAAAAGCTGGGGCAGGTCTTGGAATCTCACCACTGCTGTTGTGTGTGGATCCTAATTGGACACAGAAATACATTGGCTACTGTCCCAACAGTTATATTGTAGCAGATATGTTGCACTGCAAGAAGCATGCGCTGCTAAATAATGTGGATTGTGCCTATGTGAGGGGATGTAGCTGAAGTACACCCTCACACATGCGCAATCTTGACATCCATTTACAGAGTGCCTGCTCTTGATCAGCACTCTAGGGTGGATCATGGCCGAGCAGCCTCAGGCCCCCTCATTCTCCTGTCAATAACAAGCAGAGGGAGAGATAACTGACTCTTGTGTTCATGAAAATAGAAATATCGAATGTTCATGAACACTGACAAATAAATGCACAACAAATGTGGGCACAGCCCAGGGGCAGCTCAAAGGTGGCAGGGCACTGCTGTGACGCCTATGGTGATAGGCCGCAACTTATTTTCATTATATATTATTTTCCTACTCATTTATTTATTTGCGGGTTTATAACGCGCTTGAATAAACTCCCGAAGGAGTATCTCCGCGCTCCAGAAACAACAGTGGCAAAAAAAGGGGCAGTTAATCCTAAACAGAGATTCATAAATGATTAAATCTCGGCCTAGCTGGTTAGGCCTGAAACAAGAAGGTTTTCAATTTTTTTTTAAAGGCAAAGTGGTCCGAGCACTGTCTCAGCAGGAGAGGAAGTTTGTTCCATAATGTTGGGCCCACCACTGACAGTGCTTTACCTCCCTGTCTGGCCCTTTTAATCATGGGCACCCTCAAAAGGAGCTGATTACTTGACCTTAGGGCGCGTGTGGGGACATATGGAACACATTTCTCTGCCAGATAAGAGGGTCCTAAGTCATGTAGTCCCTTATGTACTATACAACATATCTTGAAGTTCACTCTTTGGTGGACAGATAGCCAGTGGAGTTTTTCTAACAGAGGTTTAGAAAGGGAACTGGGAGGAGCATTGAGGACCAACCTAGCCGCAGTGTTCTGTATCACTTGAAGTCGGTCCAGTACCTCTTCATTTGCAGATGCCAGAAGGCCATTGCAATAATCGAGATAATCGGAGTCAAGAGGGACATAAAGGACTAGGTTGCCCTCCACTCAGTCAAGCACTAATCACAAATTGACCCAGTCCTACTGGCAAAACATTAATGTAGAACTGTAAACAGCTATAGATTGTCAAATGATCGTACTAATCATACCTCTAATTATAGAGATTATTACTCTGTTTCAGTCTATTGCCATAAATAAAAGGTAGCCCGTCTCTGATAGACACGTAACCAGACAACACAGTACAAACATCCACTAGAAGGACAACATTTGAAAAAAGTGTGAATAGCTAGATGACACCTCACGGGCGCACCACCAATGGGACCCCTGGTTGGTACTCACCAGGATGGCCCTGTTCTCATCATCGGTGTCAAATAGCTTAACGTAAACGTGTCCGAAAACCCAAAGGAAAGAGGGAGACAGTGAATGGTGCAGTGTACGCAAAACTTATATGTGACAAAGACTAACAACGTTCAACATATAACACACAAAATACTGCGCAACAAGATACAACAACCTTTTTACTCATATTTTCTTGTTGCTTACAGTAAACATGTAAAATAAAAGGAGGGGTACGAATACTACCTATCGATTTGTACTCAGCTCACAGCCGACATGTTTCATTGCCTTAGGTATTTTATCAGGCAATTTCTTCAGGGCAAACGAAAAATTAGGGTGCCACTGCCAGCGATACTGTGCTTTAAATGCTGGGAGGCACCTTTAGCTTTCATACCATTACCAATATGGCTATGTAAAAATCCTGGACCCACTTCCAAACGGTAAGTATGGTCTTGCCTCCCTTCTATTTTCATCAGTGGAGGGACTTCACTCGGCGTCTTCTCAACACCGGCTCCGGTGTTGAGAAGACGCCGAGTGAAGTCCCTCCACTGATGAAAATAGAAGGGAGGCAAGACCATACTTACCGTTTGGAAGTGGGTCCAGGATTTTTACATAGCCATATTGGTAATGGTATGAAAGCTAAAGGTGCCTCCCAGCATTTAAAGCACAGTATCGCTGGCAGTGGCACCCTAATTTTTCGTTTGCCCTGAAGAAATTGCCTGATAAAATACCTAAGGCAATGAAACATGTCGGCTGTGAGCTGAGTACGAATCGATAGGTAGTATTCGTACCCCTCCTTTTATTTTACATGTTTACTGTAAGCAACAAGAAAATATGAGTAAAAAGGTTGTTGTATCTTGTTGCGCAGTATTTTGTGTGTTATATGTTGAACGTTGTTAGTCTTTGTCACATATAAGTTTTGCGTACACTGCACCATTCACTGTCTCCCTCTTTCCTTTGGGTTTTCGGACACGTTTACGTTAAGCTATTTGACACCGATGATGAGAACAGGGCCATCCTGGTGAGTACCAACCAGGGGTCCCATTGGTGGTGCGCCCGTGAGGTGTCATCTAGCTATTCACACTTTTTTCAAATGTTGTCCTTCTAGTGGATGTTTGTACTGTGTTGTCTGGTTACGTGTCTATCAGAGACGGGCTACCTTTTATTTATGGCAATAGACTGAAACAGAGTAATAATCTCTATAATTAGAGGTATGATTAGTACGATCATTTGACAATCTATAGCTGTTTACAGTTCTACATTAATGTTTTGCCAGTAGGACTGGGTCAATTTGTGATTAGTGCATTGCAATAATCGAGCCGACTGAGCACTAAGGCCTGGACCAGAGTTTTCCTAGTGGAGTCAGGGAGGAGCGGAAATACCTTACGAAGGAATCCTATCATATGAAAATAGGACCCCACTGTGTAGTTTCCATGTTGTTTCAAGGACAACTCCTGTTCAAGGCGGACCCCAAGGTTCTTGATTACTTGCTTGATTTCTCAACCAAAAAGCTGTATTCTCTAAGCACATATTCTAATTGCTGTGTGGCTGCTTACAATCAGTTCCCTCATGCCCAGAAGGTGGCGCCTAGGATTAGGCAGGATTAGCATAGGATAGCAGACTGAATACTCCTCATTCAAGAAGTCACCCCCCCTTCCCCGAATATGCACGTCACCCACCTTAGGTGAAACAAAGAATCATTTGCCCCCACCTTAAAATATGAAACACATGCATTGATGCGCTGATCCGCATTATGCTAAATAATACTATGGGCCTCATTTATAGCCTTTTGGCATAGGGCAGCGCAGCAAGGCACTGTGCTGCCCTGCTCTACGCCAAAGTAAAAATGGCAGGAATGCACCGTATTTAGGCAATATGGTGCATTCCTGTCCTTTCTGCCTGCGCCGGCACCCTTTCGGTAGCCTTGCGCCAATGAAGGCTCTCTTGCACCATGGTGCAATGGTGTCTCCAATGCAAGCAGGATCGTTTTTTTGTGCAGGAAGGGGCACCTTCCTGCAGAAAAGCAATCCTACAAGGCATTTTCCTCTTTCTATATGGGCTGCAGAATGCAGCACCCATGGAAAGAGGAAAAAAAAGAGGAGAAATAAACATATTTCTCCTCGTTACGCCTCATCTTGGGAGGCATACGAATTTGTCGCTTCCCCAGGTTTACATCACTGTCAATCTGGGGAAGCATCAAATTCTATGGGTGTTGCATGGGAAAACCCACAACAGCTCCCATGGAATGCCTCCCACGCTCAGAGTAAGGAGACCCCGCGATTCACGCTGCATCGCCTTACTCATGATTTTTGGGGCTCAGTAACTTTGCGTGACTTCATAAACCTTTATGAGAGCCCTGCATCACACATGGACCACTTTACCTGGTGCAAACGGGACGCAGAGCTCTCATAAATAAGCCCCTATGTTTATGAACTCTCAGAAGGAACAAATAAATTAGCAGTTTATATATTCTTGTGCCTCAAAGGGATATTTCTAAAAAGTTTTGTTGAGACCGATTTTACGAACTACACTAATAAATAAAAAGCAATGCTTGAAAACATGGGGGCATATTACCAAGCAATAGCAATAATTATCGCTATTGCTTGGTTAGAGACAAAAATGTATTGCCGACCTGCGGCAATTTTTATCGCAGATAAACCTTGGTATTACCACGGTTTATCGCAAATGCGATAAAAATCGGCCGCAATGCATGAATATCGCTGAAAAGTCCGCGATATTCAGGCATTACCGAGCTAATGCTCTTAGCCATGTTATCCACCTCCCATTGGATAACATGGCTAAGAACTGCTCAGGGCAGGTGTTAGCTTTTGGAGATATTCGCGCTTAACGCGAATATCTCCAAAAGTTGGTAATAGGAGATAGCGATGTTAGCGACTGTTTCCAGTCGCTAACATCTTGGCACGCCCACTTTGCATGTCATTAGTGATAAATTTCTCTGACATGCAAAGTGAGGTCCAAGATGGTCGCTATTTCCTACTAGCTGTTGCTAACTGGTGTTAGCGACAGCTAGGTAATAGGGAGATAATTTTATCTCCGCTTTCTTGGCTTTTAAAGCCAAAAAAGCGGAGATAAACCCCCTTGATAATATGCCCCCTGATTCTTAAATTAAAGTATCTGTAGAGTAAGATATTCAGCCACATGTAGGATACAGTAGTTTAGTTCTGTGATTTACACGCCACTGCTCACAGTAATAGTAATAGACGAGAACATTAAAACATTAATTCTGCTCCATTTACAACAAAAATCTGTGATCCCATTTTTAGACCACCCACCTAGGGATTAGTGAAAAGGTTAAATTAACGAGAAGAAATGATACGAGGGGAAGCTGGCAGGTGAAACGCAGTAAAAACAGTGCACTGCTTAGGGTCAGGTTTCCATATGTTGATGACAACTGTAGTCTCTAAATTGACACCGAGTAAAGCCCACATCCGATGGAATATTTAAAATGCGTTTACCTAAAAATTGCACAATAATAACATTGTATGAACACTACAAGGTCTGCCACGGGCGCCGTTCATGACCCCCCCCCCCCCACACACACACACATTTGTGGTTTCTGTCAAATTTTTCTTCACTGCAATTTTTTACTTTTTTCATTCCAAATTGATTCCACTCCGATGCACTTTATTTCATTAGCCTCTCTTCAATTTAAGCACCATGCCCTCACCCCTGAAATAAAAAAAGAGAGTTATTGGTTTCACGGGTCCCCTGCTGTGTCCCTCCTTGACAGGTCAGTCGGATTATTGCTTCAACCTTTTCCCGGAAAGAATCAATAACCTGCCATTCCATTGTCATACTCCTGCAATTTGCAGAGCAGTTTAAGTGTCAATTCCATTTCCCGTGGCAAGCTTATTGTTGCTTTGCCGATGAGGAAAGAAAAGAGCCCTGGGAAAAGTGCGCGGGTCTATAACACCTCGGTGTCTGTTTATATTCAGGGTCTGTCATGGCTGACACATTTCGCCTTGTCTTCCCGCCATTTTACCAATTCCCTGCTAGTGGAGGACATGCAAGTCGCGTCTTCAGATCCCCCTAGGGAAGCGCACTGGAGGGTTTCTTTTTTGATATGTGCTAAGCGTTTTCGGCGCCTGAATTCAATAAAGGAACTGCATAATTCAGTGTAAGATCAATGGCACACTCCCTTCTCTTTAAAGTTCAGGGAATTTTTTGAAAGAATCCGCTGTCAGCACATCAGCCGGGGCTCAATGCCAAGGTTCTCAGTACGAGCTAAGTCAAGTGCCAGCTACAGGGCTCTTGCTGAAGCATTTGCCCTTGTTAAACTTTGATATGAGCGTGTCTTCTTCAGAGTCCTCGAATAGTCACTGGGGCATATTCTCAAGAACGTGTGATAACCATTGCAAATTTAGCTTAATGCAACTTTGCATAACGCAGTCCATCGCGAGAAAATAACACCGTCATAACGGCCAATTCCCAACCCGGCGGCACCATGCGATAGAAGCATGATATGATAAAGCGCCAAATTACAGCATAAAATCCAACGTGACAAACAAAAAATGCGAAACACGAACACCCAAAAAGTTGCGATGCCCCAAAGCGCAATACCAAAATCAGCGAAAACCAGCGACAGACCTGCAATGCCCACGCGTTGTGCGGGAAAATGCACTATAAAAGCCAAAGAAGACCACACCAAAACCAATTCAAACTACGTAGCACCATGGATTCACCCGGACCAAGTGCAGAGGACTATCTGAACCCCACAAGCCCCACAGAGGATCAGCATGGAACCCCGAGTTCGAGGAAGGGCAAGGAGAAGAGGAAGACGGGGCTCAGTCCGCTGGAAGATCGGATCATCGTCACGGACGTTATAGGACACTACCAACAACTGTTTGTCACCTCCACTGCGGCACTGGAAACTCAAACGGAAATATGGAAGTCCATCGTCACCAACGCCAATGCAGTCGGAGTGTCAATGAGGTCATTGGAGGAGGTCAAGAGGCGCTGGCATGATGTGCAAAGCCAGACCAAACAGAAACTCGCCGCCAACAGGAAGGCAGCAACGGCGACAGGAGGTGGGAGTCCTGCGCCACAGGAGGAGCTTGATGAGATGGAGAAAATGGTGGAGACGGTGGCAGGAGTCAGGGGCCTGGACACAGCTCGATATTACCTGACCCTACAGCCACAGGGTGAGTAACACCCAGGGACAAGAGGGATGGGGGAGATGGGCACAATGTCACACATGCATAATCATGTGTAGCGCACGGCACACGTACATTTGACTGTGGAACATGTCCCTGATACCCTTGGTACACTGCAGCATACATACAAACACCAAGTAGGCCCCCGTACACCATGTGCACATATGGGCCTCCACCAAATCATCAACAACACAACCTATCCATGCACATGTGATAAATCCAGAAAAGCAGCGGCTGTGTGAGCCACACTGACCATGCAAGTGACACTGCATGACCAATAGCATGGAAACAGCCAAAATACATGACATGGTGCACAATTTGACATGGAGGTGGCCCAGTGTGGGTCACGAAAAAAACAATCAGAGGGAGGTAGAGTATAGAAGTAGGATTCTTACTCCACGGGCACTGTTTCATAAACAAGAAGAATCCTACTCGCAGTGAGAGTGAGTATACCACAAGTGTGGGGACACTCAGTGTTGTGTTAAATACCCCTCACCCACCAACAGGCCCCTTGGTGTCATGCTTCATCATTGGGGTCTTCGCACCCCTCTAACGGGATGCGGCGTGCTGCGACCAACGACTACGTGGGAGCACTTGCAGATGGACTATGTGTGGTGTGTGTGATGCAAGTGAAGGGGTAGTTAATGTGAGTGGTGGGGTTGATGTGGGTTAAAAAGTACCTGGCTCGTGGGTATTGAGAAAAACTTTATTCGTTACCCCGGGCTGGCACTATTAAAAAGGTGCAGGGTGAGGTAATTAACTGTTGTCACTATGAACAGTACCTCTAGTGTGCGTCAACATGTTTCGGAGCTGGTGCTCCTTCTTCAGGACGGGGGCACAACTTCCCACCTTACTCACGTATTTCTAACAAAGTGTATTATACAAAAAATGTGCAGGACTATGTACAGTGAATTAATACTAAATACAGGCTATAGTGTGCCTACAGCGGGATTTGTTTGTGACCATGCACTTGCATGACCTACAAAGAAAATAAAAATAAAAATAAAATGAGTGTGGTGGCCCTATTAGGGTAGCTCAACATGGTGCAGTCACCTGGAGCACCACATGGCGTAGTCGCCCTGTAAAAGAAAGGACAAAACAACACAGAACACACAGACACAGAGATAGTAGGTTTGAAACATTTGGTCATACTCAAATTGTGGTGATGGCTTGCTTCATGAGCATTTCTGGACGTCAGGGGATGATTGCTAAATATGCAATCTACAGGAACAAAAACAGGGAATTTTCAGTTTGTTTACTCACTTTTTTGCTAGGAAAAAGGTGTTTTCTGCAGACTTATACTCACTAACTCAGGACAGAATTTGTCTCCGTGTCCCCCTCACGCTGCTCCGCTGATTTTGACTGTGGAATGGGAGCTGGGCGCTATATATGCAGTGAGATACCAAGGAATACTCTCTTACTATTCGTTAATTGTCGGATCCAGTTAATGCCCATATTAGGCAAATCCGCTCCTTGTTACCGTCATACCATGTATGGCATGTCCGGTTACACGTGTGGTGCCAGGTGTGTATCTTGCCGGTTAGAGAGTGCGTGTCTCGGAACTCAATGGTAATCACCTGCGTGCGCTAGTGGTAGGCCATGCGTACGCATGCGCTAGGAGAGTAGTGACATTGCGCCTGTGCAACCCCGTGAGTGTTGGTGATTAGCGGGTAGTGCTAGGCGCATGCGCGTCTATGGTGGAGATGTTGACAACGTGCATGCGTTTAGGTCGGTCCTCTGTAGGGAGAGCTGTACCTTCGTGTGATATTACCCAAACGAAAAAAATGGTTAGCATTTTTACGATCATTTGATATGTCCTGATCTTTATGAGGCATATCCCCATTGGGTGACACAGAGACTGTATTGACCGCCTATATAGTGGTGGTGCAACACGTTATTGGCAAATGGTTTCTTTCTACACTTCTTAATGGTGGCGCGAATTCCATTGGTCTCTTATGTCAGTTCCCACCGTGGGTGGAAAAAAAGGTTTTGATTCACGTGTTATCATGCAGATATCAACTGGTTAGTTGCCCCCAGGGCACAGCATCATTCAATCCCTCGATATGTGTCCCTAGACGGAACACCCACCGCTGTTCCTTTTGGAAAAGGCCCATTTCTGTTGGTAGGTGTTCAATAACCGTCCATTTCAGGTCATTCACACCATGTTGTTCAGTAAGATAGTGTGTGGCCATTTTCGTTGTTGATTTTTTGCATTGGACATTGCTTTTATGTTCGCCTATCCTTGTTTTCACCGGTCTCGTGGTCATGCCCACATACTCAAGACCGCATGCACAGGTGATCATGTAGACTACGCGGCCATCACTCGGATACAAGAACTGTCTAGTCAGACAGGCATCAGAGTTGGCACAGATGTGCAGGAAAACTGAGACCACGGAGCAGATGCAGGCTGGAAGTATGGCTGCCACGGCTGAACACAGGCGAGATGTAGCTGGGATTTTCCATGCCTTGCAGTTCCTCATCTTGCCATTGCTGCCACTGAGCCTGTCCCAGATAACTTCAGCGTTAACTTCGACACACACATCTCTTCTCTGACCCCTGATGTGTCAGTGGCAAACAGTGATGCAGCCCCATCACCTTCACACCCTGATGTGTCGGTGGCACACAGTGATGCAGCCATTACCCCGCCACTCACACCAGACACACCGCACACAGAAGAAGAATCGGAGGACTAAGATGTGGATGGTAATTACTGTGTGAGGAAGGCGGTAGTAGCATCCATCACCGCCATATGACCTGTCCCTGCCTGGTCCTGCCCTATGCATCATGCCCTGGGACAACACCTTACGCTGACCCCTGAAACACTCTGTGATATGCACCTAGACCCCGACATGGACTGCCATATTTTCACTGGTTTACTGTTACACAGCAATCTTGCTGATGAATGCACTCTCCCTCTCCCAAATCACTTTTCAATCCCCAAAGGACTCTGGTTGGCCCACCACTGGGCTTCCTTGTAATGTGGGCTTGGCTCGGCCATGTACAGCTCCAGCTCTGGCATTCACCAGAATGTGAATAAAACATTCGAAATTACACAGATGTGTAATGACTATGTTCGCTCAAGTATGAACGCATGGATGGATGTATGGACAATGATTGCACAAGAAGGTACACCATGGTAGCTGACATCAATGTGCATGTTTAACACTGAGTCACAGGGGCAGTTGGAAGACTGTGAAGGTGAGTACTAGCTGTGGCCACATTGCACAATAACGACAGTCTCGCAACCCCCCAACGTAGGCACACGTCCATGTATTTAATAGGGCAGTGTGTAGGAATGACCAAATAGGTAGCAGGCCAGAAGTGGTGGCCTACATCACATCTGGCACCAGAATTCACTTTGCATACCTACTCACACACATCTGTGTGGAAACATTCTGTTTTAATTTATTGCATTGCTCCACATGGTCAGAGGTTGGACACCATACTCACATTGCTGACGACACGTAATTGCACAGGCCTGCCAGCACCTATCACAAACACAATGTGTGGCTCATAGAGGTGGAGCAGTCGAAACGGTCCCACCCCCATTGTACATTTTTATATTTATTTGTTTGGTGTTTTATATAGCGCGAACATGACCCAGAGTAGGGTATCAGAGCGCTTTACATTTACATATCAAGAAACAGTTGAGTTACCAGCCAAGTCAACAAAGAGTAGTTATACATTATTTTTGAGAAAAACATTAAGGCTTAATATACATATGTACGATCCACAACTAGGTTAAAGTTTGATGAGCATTATCATTCGTATGATCTTGGAAGATGAAAGAAAAGGAATGAACTGTTGAGATTATGGGAGATATTCATTCACATAAAAAGATTTAGCTTCATGTTTAAAAGTGGAAATAGATGACATCTCCTAATGTTCGGGGGAAGAGTGTTCCAAATTCTAGGGGCAGCACCCGAGAAAGCTCGGTCATAAGTTCAGAAATGGGCCGGTTTCAATTGTAGGTCTTCCTGTCTCCGGGAGAGACGGCATCCTCCTGATAGTGTGTCAATTTACACAAAATCATCATGGATGACAACGGTCTTAGCCCACCTTGCCTTGCTGGACGAGTCATGTGATGTTTGGCGCCTGCCCATTGCCCCGTGTGAGGGGACACGACTCACAGCCCATGGGGTCTGAATAGTGCTCTGCCACCGGACTGCGCCAACTGTCTGCTCTGCTGACAGTGATCAGGTGAAAGGGTCCATTGCCATGTGTGTACTCTCCCCCCAGCAGAATGTCCAAATTGGTAATGTTGCCAAACGATGCTGTGCTGCTCCGACCATGGAACTGCATCACCTTGCACAGGTGTGTGTACACACTCATTGCTCCACGCACATGCATTCAGAATCCAGACGAAGGCAGACTTGTCAACTGTTGTAGTGGTATGTGTGAGCCTTCCCCATGATCCAACAAGATGTTGGGACCTGTGCTGTGGGTGACAATCTGATGTGGCTGCAGGAACGTAGTTACTTATCCATGAATGCCAGTGCAGCATCATGGGCAAGGTCGTCCAATAGTAGGTCATTGTCGGGATCAAGGAACACCAGGGTGAGCCAATCCATGATGGGTATGCTCAGACGTGAGTCCCATGCTCTCCACACCACTGGAGTCAAGCTATCCAGGCTGATGAAGGCTGATAGCCAGAAACCGGTCCTTGGATGCTTGATTCCGGTCCAGGAAAGACATGGCTTGGCAGTTTGGGCTGGACTGTTCCCATGAGGCACAGGGTCAAGGCTGATTTGCATATAGCCATGTCTGACCTGGGGTGGTGTGGAGTGCAAAAAAACTATGGATTTAGGCCCAGATCTCTTTACTGGGGTGAATGTATGACATTGTTCTGCATTCTGTCCATCAATTGTTGTTTTTGCATGAGGCAATCCATTAACTGGTCCAGGCAGATGTGCTCAGTCCACTCCGTTTCCCCAATCCGCAACACAGCCCAATAGGGGAGCGACTCGATGTGGTCACTGCACACAAGGAGTTGTGCAATCTCCCATGCAAAACTGCCAGCACATACGCCAAAGATCAGTGCAACCCATGCACGGCTAACCCGGTGACACCCCTGTTCATGGGCCAACAGGGGGTGCACTGTCAGGTCATAATTCAATTCAGCTACCATTGCATTGGATAGGCATACCTCCATGGGCCTCTCGAATTAGTATGATCAACAGTGGAACCAGGGCTGGACGCATGTGACGTAGGCAAGATGGAAACTCAGACGGAAACTGATTTGCAACACTGCCGTTGGCAGTTATCCCAACAGATGCAGCATTTGTGCACGGTACAGTTCCTGTCACAAGGGTTGTTCATGTGCCCAGGTATGCCTGCCATAGCGTTTGTTGGTCTCGTAGCACCGGAACTCCTCAGACCGGCGGCAGTTCTGTGGACATTATGCCGCAGCTCAGACCAATGAGTCGTATGTAAGTGCAACGTTTGAACATATGGGTTGTTTTCAATCAGTGTGTCAAGCGCATCCGTTGCAGGTGTAGGTCGTAGCTGTGGACGTTATGCCGCAGCTCAGACCAATGAGTCGTATGTAAGTGCAACTTTGAACATATGGGTTGTTTTCAATCAGTGTGTCAAGAGCATCTGTTGCAGGTGTAGTTCGTGCAGGGACAAGTGTGTGTGGGCACGTTGGTCTTTCATTAGCGCAGTTCATGGTGTGGGAGTCGTCATAGGCTGGTATGGTATCTCACGCAGGGTGTGCCAGCTGCATTCAGAACCAAATTCGGGGGTTCGGTTGGCCTTCCGTCTTTTGTGTTGAGACAAAGGGGCTTTCATTCCTAATTTTAGGCTGACTACTGCTTGCATTTCTCAACTGTGATGTGGCCTTCGCCCTGACTTTAATGCCAGGCCTGTGATTTGGGGTGCACACATTTTGAGACACAGCTAAATGAAAGTGTGCATAAAATTAAAGTGTGTCCTCATGTAACGTAACTGGTGCTATGTAAAGCGCTCTGATACCTGATTCGGTTCGGGTCTAGTTCGCGCTATATAAAACTCTGCAAAAAAAAAAAAAAAAAAAACAGCTGTTGGCATGTTTGCATGAGCCAAGGGCCTCATTGGCCTTGCACTCCTTGTTCAGTCTCTCTCCTTCTCTCTCTTTTGTTCTCTCTCTCTCTTTCTCTCTCTCCCTGTCCTTTTATGAGTGGTTGACACATCTTCTTATCTTGGATATTGTCTTGCAGACTATGAGTCACTGATTGTCGAGGGATGCCCCACCATGACTCTTCAAGATAGTTGTTTGGAGACAATTTAGAATGTGACATTTTGTTTGGTCTTTCAATGGTGAATGAATGAATCAGGATTTCAGTACTCACAAGTATGTTGATTGTTGCAATTGTGCGACATTGGGGAGGTGCTTTTGTTCATGTTTTCGAGCCGTTGATGTGCAGTGTCTTGGTCCGGGGTAGATGGGGTGTGCCCAGGGTGGGGCCCAGGGAGGTGGGTGGTACTGGGGGTGGTGGTGGTGGGTGTTGTGGCCCTTTTGGGTCAGTGGCTCCATGGCATCTGTTGTTCTTCAGGTGTGTGTCTGGGCTGGGCTCCCTTTTGTGGTGCAGGCTGTCGTACGGCTTTGCACCAGGTCAGAGCAGGTATTAGTTTCCTGTTGCTAATGCACCTTATCGCATGTTTTGTGGTCTTTTCGCCAATCTGGCTGGTCATTGAGAATGTTGCGGAGTGGTGTTGTCGTGTCTTTTGGCACGGGAATGCCTACTCTGCATCTCATTAGCGATAGTTATGGGGGTCATCTGTGGCAATGTTTTTTGCAGCTGCTATATCGCAGGTAAACTATTGCTATGATCTGTTAGCACCAGCTTGTGGAAGGGGTGGTAATTTTATCGTGACTTTGACTGTGATAAAGTGCTGATAACTTGGCGATAGCTCATTGAGAATATGCCCCACTGTATTGTACACCTTCAATGAGGACTTCCTGGGAATTTTGGGATTCTGAACCATATAAGCTCTGCCAGGGAGTTGCATAATACCGCAGAGCAGACCACATCACCATGTATGGAGTAAATGCAACATTGTTGTATTGTGATTGCATTTATTTAGCTCTTCGTGCCCTGCCAGGAATCCCATTCTTTTTAAGTCTCGCCTAGCTGAGCATGCATTTCTATTTGTTTTTACTGGAAGTGAAATTTTGTAAGCTTACATTTTAAAAATGCACTATTTATTCAGCTTTTTTTCACAAACAAAAATAAATAAACAACAATGGTGCACTTTTAAAACGTGACCTAACAAAAATATAATTTCAATAAAAACAAATGAAATCGTATGCTCAGCAACAATCTTTCTCTTTTTAATCAATTAAGGGTGCAGTCCTTTTGTAGTGTAGTTCCTATATTCCCAATAGGCTCTGCACATTGGAATAATATATTCAGCAGTGTAGACGTAGGACTGAGGTTATCTAGGTCTCTACTGACTATATTAGACTTAAGGTTTGCCAGCTAGCTCAGAGGTCACTAGAAACTTTCTCGAATAAACGAGGAGGAGTTTAACCTCCCTGGATAGACAAGAAGGGATTAGCTTCTGACAACCATATAACATGACAACTTTGCTCCCTCAGAATAGGAGTGTATCTCTAGAGTCGTGTGAAAACAATAGACAGCTATTTCACTCAGTCAAGTGTGCATACTTAGTTTCACCAGAGTGCAGAGAAAAAGAGAGACGGGCGTTTTCAATAAAAGATGTTATTTATTGAGCAGTCTTCTTTCTCATGCAAGAGAAATGACTTGCCACAATTGCAATACTCATAGTAAAGTAAAGTGCGTACAGTAAAAGGAGGATTAAGAAATAATACTGTAAAAGCGTTGATATGGTTTCTTAGCCATAAGATACTTTAAAATAGATAAAATATATACATACTTATATACATTGACTAACGTACTCAACTGGTGCTTCTAAATACGCCTACCCCGGTGTACCTGACCTAAGCCTAATACGTGGGAAGGAGTAAGTAAGTAGCAGTTTAAGTTAAGTTGGTTTTGCCAAGAATCTGACTCAAGAATTCTCTTTACGGTTTTAGTCAGCTCCGTACCTGGGTAATAGAAAGCAGGAGGTCTTGTATCTCTCTCTCAGGACTCGATATCCCAGTAACCCGCGAAGGTATCTGGAAACACCGGGGCTGGATTTCTCCGCAGGAGAAAAGATAGCGTCTCTCTCAGTGCGTCAAAAGGGAGGGGCAGCGTCCGTGGGCTCTCGCATCAGCTGGGCTCTCGGGCAAGTAGATAGCTGCTCTGCTCCAAAACCACCACCGTGTGTTTGCTTAAGGCAACGTTGGTATATTTATACCTGAAAGGTGCCGGGTTTGACGTAAGGTTGACATAAGACGTCAATAAAGATGTCACTAAGAACTGGCCGTTCTTACAGTGCTTTACAGGAGTTCTAGGACGAAATCAAAACAAAAGCAAGGGGGATTTCCCAGGTTGCTGGAGGTTTGGTTTGTTTAGAGAACTCGTTGTGCTTTCTAGGAGACCGGGGAAGTAGCCTTTGCTTAATGTGACTGCATGGGCTACGACTAAATATGGATATGATTCCTATGCCTTTATAGGGATATTATTGATTATAACCGAACAAGGGCATAAAATAGAAATATCGATTTAGGTTCCTAGATAAGAACACAATACTTTAAGTGGCTAATAAAAGCCCCTTTACAACTCCACAGGGACACCTAGTAACACCGTCTGGTACAGCACCATTTCCTTCCTTCGTGGAATTAAAGTTACTATTACTTATGCTACTACTGGGATATTTTAAAACAAAATAAAAGAAACAAACATTAGCTTTTGTAACACCAATGGCTTAACGCTTCACTAATGCGAGACCTATTGCAGTGCAAATGCTTGTTTTGTTAGAATGGAGACCTGACATCAACTTTATTTCAAGGTTTAGGATGTGTGAACTGTGCCTGCACATGAATATAATATTTGCTTTCATATTCAACAGAACGTTGTGCCACTGGGCTATTTGGTTCAAATCAGTTCAAACAGCAGTTCCACCCCATCAGTACAAGAAATAAAAAAGCGGTCTTGGCCATATACTTATAATTTTATGTATTTTAAATGAAGGCAATATTGCTGTACCTACAGCAAATATAATGAAAGCTCTGCGTAGCTGCACAGGTTTCAGCAAATTGGCTACAAAAAGGAATTATGTTGTTGTGCATTGCACGGTAACTTGCTTCTGATTTATGAGTTGTTGGATGTTCAAACGTATGTTGCACCTAATGCCTTTAAATTGGTGCTTGACATCTGCAAGATGTAATTCCTTCCCGGAAAGATCAGGAGCTGCTAAAAATACACCATTTAGTTGACTTTAAAAACATGTTTTGTTTATTACGGGGGGGGGGAGGGTCTTGTTAAAGTGATGTTTTTTTCCTCCAGCCAGCTCTACTCACACATGCAAGAAAATAAATAGGTATGCACCCATGCACAGAGGCTTGCTCACATATATATATGCACACACACAGAAAAATAGATATGCAGACACAAATGCAGTCACCCATATGGGCACAGGAACTTATAAAGTGCAACTGCTCACTTGCATGCTTAAACAGAAATAAATACAAAGACAACACACATAGAGGCACACTTGTAATCACTGCTGACTCTCGGAGCTGGGGTTCGAGTCTCGGCGTCGGCCAACATCCTGTGATTCTGGGCAAATCGCTTAATCTCCCCGTGCCCATCAACAGCGCCTGGATACCCTCAGGGGTCATAAGCTGCGCTATATAAAACTACAAACTCCAACATTAACTATTTAATGCTTTGGATGGATTTTGAAAGGCCATTTAAGTTGCCAACGATGATCGAGTAAAGGGGATTTAACCTTTTGGCTGCTAAGCCTCCCACACCCCAGACTCTGGTGCTAAGAACATTTTTGGGTGTTTGGGGTAGCTTGCACCTTCATAACTGTTTTCGATAAAAGATATCCAAACAAATGTATGTCATTTTTTTAATACATCCTGGGGATTCTAAAGGTACCAGGAGTTTGTAGATCTTCCTAGAGCGAACAGAGAAAATAGACAAAATATAGCTCACGTTTAAGGGGTGGGGAGTTGGAAAAAAGTGCAGTGCAAAAAAGGACGTTTTTCTTCTTCTAAAAATAGCATAAACACAATGTTAGACCTCACAGCCTTAGGGTGGTCTTCCCTCTAACTTTTTGGCTTCCTCCTCCACTTTTCTGACTTCGCTTTTGCTGGCTTTAAGACCCTGAGCACTTTGCCACAGTGAACCAGTGCTAAAGTGCATCTACTCTCTCCCTAAAATATAGTAATATTGGTCCATCCGCAACTGTCATATTTAATTTACTTTAAAGTCCCTCCTAGTAAAGTGCACTACATGTGCCCAGGGCCTGTAAATTAAATGCTACTAGTGAGCCGCAGCCCTAATTATGAGACCCACTCAAGTAGCCAACTAACCATGGCTCAGGCCTGCCATTGCGGAGACTGTGTGTGCAGTTTACACTGCCATTTTGACCTGGCAAGTTACCTTTTGCTAGGCCCAAACCTTCCCTTCCCTACATATAAGTCATCCCTAAGTGTAGGCCCTAGACAACCAACAGGGCAGGGTGCATTATGTTTAGAAGGTAAAACATGTACATTGAAATTTTACCAGTCCTAGGAGCGAAAAACTCCAACATTTGTTTTTTACTACTGCAAGTCCTATCTCTGCCATAGGATAATACTCAGATTATCTTATTACATTATATAAGTGTAATTCCCAATTGTGAAGAGATAGACTTTCTAAGTTTGGTGTCTCTGGAATCACAATTTAAAATCACAACTTATGGTGAAGTTGGATTTTAAATTGTAATTCTGAAAATGCCACTCTTACAAGGTTGTTGTTTTCCTACTTTAGCCATTTGGTGCCTGATGCCAGACTCTGATTACATGTCTGGGGTGGGTGGCAGTTGGGCTTTGTGTATTTCCCATAGACAGCCACACACAATGGGAGCTTAGGTGTGACTTGATCGGCCATTCTGGCAGGATGGGAGGGAGGAGTTGAACCCGGCCTCACTTATACCTGAATAGGCTACGTTCTGTACCCATACAAAGAGCTGCATACACCCCTGTAGAGGATCTGGAGCCAGGACAGGAAGTGATGACTTCAAAGGTATGTTTTTGAAGTCTCCTGCACTTCAAAGGCCCAACTGGGTATACGTACTGAAGTGCGAGAAGCAGAAACATAAAATTGTAATAACTTTCAGTTATTACCATTTTATGTTTGTTTGCGGGCAGGTGGGCGGGGCTGCTCTGGGAACAGGGCAGGGGAGGAATGGTGTGCCCACTCCTGAGTGCACAATGACTGTTTGGTCAGCTCTCTGGGTTGCCAAAACCAGTCATGCGCACTCTGCCCTTCTCCATGCAGGCTGCAATACAGCCTGCATGGAGAACATGGCCTCCCCATAAGCACCTGGCTGGGCAGCGTCCCGACCAATCACAACGCTGCTTGCAGCATTGTGATTGGCTTTGGGGATGGTGCCTGGCTGCCTGCTTCCTGTCCCTTCCGGAGGCAGAAGAGTCGGAGCAAAGAAGACGCGGGACCCGACCAGCGGAAAGATAAGTTACATTTTTTAAAAATTATTATTATTAAATTACCCCCCCCCCCCGTGCGACCGCCCCACGTGACTGCTGCTTTCTGCATGACCCCCGCCATGCCGGCCACGACTGGTGTATGGCACCCCTAAGGTTGGCCCAAGGTACCACATGGGCAGGGTGCAGTGTATTTGAAAGGTAGGACATGTACTAGTGTATGTGACATGTCCTGATAGTGAAATACTGTGTAATTCATTTTTCACTATTGAAAGGCTATCTGTCATATAGGCTTATCATTGGGGTTACTCTACCATTTTTATATGAGTAACTTTCCATAGGGACATGATAGACAAATTACGTCTAGACTCTCTGAACTCAGAATGTATTAATGCACCTTTTGGTAAAGGTGTTTTTTAAATCCTGTGTTTGAAAATGCCACTTTAAGAAAGTCGGCATTTTCTTTCTTTACCATCCTGTATGCCTTTGGCTGTTTGTGTATTCGACATCTGGTCTGTGAGTGACAGGAGCATAAATGTGCCTTCACTCTAGACACTCACTGGGGGGGTTTGAGGTGTGCCCTGCCTTGCCTGGGTGACTCATTGCAGGGCTGAATAAACCTAGTCTGCATTTAGAGTGTTAGGAGTAGTTTTGCTCACACCTGAATAGGCTGTATCTCCTTTTGCACAATGTTGTCTCTGCCCCCTGTGGTCATGCTGCACTAATGGAGGACAGGAATGGTTTGGACTGGGTTCAGAGACCCTTACACAAAGAGAACAATGACATTTTGGGGTATAAGTATTACACCTAAACCCCAGGACTTTAGATTACTTCAAGGAACTAGAGGACCCTTTCAAGGAGAAGAACAGAAAGAGTGTGTAAGGAGCGCTACCTTTTCTGAGTGAGGGGTAGGTTGGCCTGCAGTTGTTGCTTCTGTCCATGGTGGAGGAAAAGTACTGACTCTTTTTCCCCTCCTGTGGTATCCTGCTTGTGAAGGACTCTCCAAGAGCTGGTGTGTGCTGGCCTCCTGTTAGAAGTTCCAGGGATAGAAAAGGCTTCAGGAAAGATCCTAGCAGGATCTCAAAGGAAACCTGCCTCGAAGGAAAGCGGCAGAGCAGTGTGAGGAGCACTGCCTCTGTTATGTGTGGGGTGGGGCGGCCTGCAGTTGCTGCCCTCAGTTGAAGCAGGAAAAGGACTGGACTGTCCTTTTACCTTTCTGTTTAAACAAAGGAGGAAGAGCATGAGGAGAGCTGTATTTACCAGCGCAGCACATGGAGAGTGCTGTGGAGGGCCCACCTTGTGTGTTGAGAAGCAGGAGGGAAGAGCTTGTTATTGTAAAAGTGCTTGCCCCCTCCCACCTGGCAGTTGGTGCATGTGTGCACCCACAGTAAAAGCACGTAGTGAACATTTTCTTCTTTTTAATTCTGCTGTCTGAGTCTGAGCTGTAGGTTCAGTTTACCATTGCGGCGGCCTCAGAGGAGTGAAGCGAGGCAGGAAGAGGTTCCCATAAGGAAGGCGCGGCTGCTCATCAGCGAGCCAGAACAAAGGAGTCCCCTATGTTGCCAGGTAACCAACGTGGCTGCCCGAAGTTCCTGGCGTTGCCAGGCAACCACCAAGAAGCTGACAGGGGTGCAGCATTGTCTACAGCCACCCGGCAAGGCTGACCAGCACTTCTGAAGAGGAATCCTGGGTGTGGGGCAGCGCAGGGTGCTCCCCAGCTAGACCGGAGCTGCGCACAGCCCCAGCTGCACAGGACCGGCCAGGACACACTTCGGAGAGGAGCAGTCTTCAACACCAACAGCAGGGTTCTCTCCCAGGAGGGAAGGTAGAGAAACCAGGAGCCCGGTGAGGACTCTGGGCCTGTGAATGGCCAGTACCTGAAACATTGGTGAGAAGCGCGAGTACCTGCAGCAGCTCCATGTGACTGTGGGCAGCTGCACTTCATTGTCTCGCATGGTGGTGACCCTGTGAGATCTCCCCACAGGGGTTGGTGGTGTATGCCCCCCCCTTATGTGCACTTACCTGGAGTCTGGTTGTCGGGACAGGGGAACCTCGATGAAGGACACCAATTCCCTGTGGGGATGTACCACATCCCCCATAACGAGTGCGCAGTCATCCCAGGGCCTTAGTGAAGCTAAGAGCTAAATGGGATTTACATACTATGCCCTCTCTGATTTTCTGAGGAGATCTACACTTAAGATTTATGTGCAATGATATAGAGTGTGTTATGTGAACCTAACTATTGCCGTTTGGTTTCATGGCCTGAAGTTTTAATGACATGGGCACGTTGCAAGTATTCACCCTAGCTGTAATGTAAAGCATGATATGTTGTGATGAAGTGGGCAGTACATATGTCCTAATGTTATTGCCCTACCCATTATATTATGAAAATTGGTTGGTTGGTAAAGTGATGGATGACCTCTGTGTTTTATTTGTATTCTTAGGACAAGTGCCTTGTGTCGCAATGATTTATGTGAATGTGGTCTATGTGTATTATATGCCTTCTTAGAACAAGTGCCTAGTGGCTCAATGAATTATATGTTTGTAGTCTAATGTGTTTTTATGAATAATACAAAGGCTGGTTTTATATACCACTGTGTGGATTCTCTTTTTGTGGTGTGCCTAGTGTGTCAATGGTGTGTGTGTGTGTGTGTTATGCAAATGCTTTACAACTTGTCTCTGGGATAAGCATAACTGCTCTGTCAAGCTAACAAAGGGGGTGAGCAGGGGTTATCTTGGGTGTGTAACTCCCTTACTCTGAGTAGCAGTGGTGGGTTCTGCCTGGCTTAGTTATATACCCAAGTCAACCAGACACCCCATTTCTAACAATGACAAATATTAATTTTTGCAGACTTGCTCCAGCTGCCTGTCACAGACAGCACTGTATTAATATTCTACCGAGTAAATGATTAGATGGCTTTACTGTCAGTGTTAGGGCCTGGTTTAGATCTTGGTTGTCTTACTGCCATCCTGCAGCACTGGAATGCCCAAATACTCTGCTGAGCTGGCAGTCTTCTGCCCGCTTTATTTAAATGCACACATAATACAAAGAAGACTGCGGCGGAGGCAGTCTTCTGTGCTGGCGAACTGCCTGCCATCACCGTTTGGACAGCGGGGTCCCGCTGAGCAGATTTGGATGTTCTAGTTGGGCTGGCAGTGTCCTGCCAGTGGAGTATTGATGGGGGGTGACCGTGGTGGTGGGAAGACAGGTACGTTTTATGCGTAACACATATATGTTGTCTACGTGTATGTTAGACCTGGCATCATTGGCATGAGTCTCTCCTCCATTTTTTCTGTTTGCCTCCTCTGGTTACGATGTTTTTGCTGGTATATGCTTTGGGCACTGTGCCACTGCTGATCAGTGCCACAGTGCAAGTGCTCCCTATGTGAAATTGCTGTATTGATTGACTTCCATGTTTGGCTTATTTGGTTTACTGTCAGTCCCTAGTAGAGTGCACCAGGAGTGCCAGGGCTTGTAAATACAAATGCTGCTAGTGGGCTTGCAGCACATGTTGTGCCACCCACAAGAGCGGCCTAGTAAAAGTATGTCTGAAGGTCTGCCATTGCCAGACCACGTGCAGTCTGACTGTCACGAGGACTGCGCAAGTACACCTACTTGCCAGTCCCTAAACCTTCCCTTAACTTCATGTTAGTCACCCCTATGGTAGGCCCACGGGCAGGGTGCATTGTAAGCATAAGGTAGGACAAGCCTGACAAGGTTGGCATGTCCTAATAGTGAATTACAGCCATAGTCGTTTTTCACTAGTGTAAGGTAACCTGCTCTCCATCAGTTAGAATGGGCTGCCAGGATTATTAATGCTATAATCCTAGCGGGCTCGGGGAGCATGGTGCAATGTCGAGTTTGGTATCCCTGAACTCAGGGTTTAATAACGCATCCGTTTGTGTGGATGGTTTTTGGACTCTGTGTTTGAAAATAGCACTTTTAGAAAGTAGCTATTTTCTTGTCTAACTGTCTACCGGTCTCTGCTGGTTCTGGTGTGCGTGTGACAGGAGCTGGGTGGCTCCAGAGAGTCTGAATGAGTCAGTGTGGGATGAGTGGGGCATTTGCATTGAGAGTAGGGGAGAGTAGCTCTTGATAGCCTGCCCTGCCTGATACAATGTTGGCTCCGCCCCCCTGCCAGGCGACTGATGACTCTGTGCTTGCCTGGGACTTTCCTGGCCCGCCTCCTGCCGGGCAGCTGATGGCCCTGCCCCTGCCAGTGACAATGCTGGCTCCGCTCCTGCTGAGCGGCTGAGGACTCTGCCCTGCCCAGTGAATAGGCCAGGTGCTTCGGCCTGGCAACACCCACAACAAACCCAAGATGGGGGGAAACTCCCCTGCATGGACAAAGGGATCAAAGCCAAAACGGGGTATAAGAGAAGGACCCCTGAACCAAGAATTCAGATCACTTCTGACAAGGAAACCTGAACCAAGGACAAGAAGCCTGCTGATCTAAGGACTGCCTACCCCTTCTGCCAGAGTGCTGTTTGTTGGGGGAATCCTGCATTGCTTCTTTATTTTTGCCAAGGAACCAGGAGAGAGGAACTGTGTGTGTACTCTCACTCTTTGCTAAGAAAATCTCCAAGGGCTGGAAGAGTGCCAGTCTCCTGTTGAAGTCACAGGGCTAAAGGACTTCATCTGCTTAAAGTGCTATTTGCTGGAGTTTGTGAAACCAGCACCTCTGAAAGAATCCAGCAATCTCGACGCCGACGGACGCCGCCGAATCCAGCTCGACATCGTGAGTAACGGCTCCAGTGTCCCGCTTCCTCGACGCCGGCCGCCGGGCCCGATCGACGCCAGCAGCAACGCCAGTGAGTAGTGAGTTCGGCTCCAGCTCCAAGGGACCTCGTGTCTGCACCGCCGCTGATCGCATCGACTTCGAGCCCTCTCGACGCCGTGAGCGCTGCTCACTCTTGCAACATCGACATCGACGACGTCGGACATCTCGACGCCGCTGATCATCGAGTGCTTCACTTTTCCAAGGTACTGTGTTGTTGGGGTCTGTGCGACTCCGGGCTCGACGTAGCGCTCCTCGCGGTCGACGCCGAACCTTTGGATTAACTTTGCCTCGACGTCGTGTGACTCCCGTGTGGGTTACATTGTTGCCAAGAACTGTGTTTTAGAGAAGAAGAGTTGCTTTTGATACTAAAGACTTTGTGCTAAGAAGAAACCGTGCTTGAACTATTATTTTTCCTTCCAACAGTATTTATTAAGATTGTGGTATATTTTTGTCGTTATTTGGTCTTGTGCTAAGCCTTATATAAAAATACTTATTTTTATAATACTACTGTGTCGTGTCCATTTGTAGTGTATTCACTTTATTACTGTATGTGGTCATAAATGCTTAACGCACTGCCTCTGAGATAAGCCTGTCTGCTTTGCCAAGCTACCAAGGGGGTGAGCAGGGGTTATCTAAGTGTGTGATCTCCTTGCCCTGACTAGAAAAGGTGTGTCCCTATTTGTCAGAAGTGTATACCTCTGCCAACTAGAGACAGCCGCTTCTAACATTGGTGGCAGCGGTGGGATTTTGAACTTTGCATTTATGACCCATGTGCAGTGATTAGTGTGCGCTACATAGTGAAAGCAGACCATAGCGCAGCCACAATCTGTTTTGGTAGGATTCTATTTTTGTTCTCCAATTTCCTGAAGCTTGATTTTTGAAACTGCCAGTTTTGACCATGAGTGACGCCGGAGTCACTGCCCCTGTTGCTGTTGTGGAGGAGTTTGATAGGAGTAAGATAAACGACTATCCAGTAAGGAAGCTGAAATCCTTTTGCAAGCAGTTGAAAGTTCCTACCACAGGCATTTCAAAGAGAGCAGATTATCTCAAAGCATTGGAGGCCTGGTTAGAGGCCAGAGGTCCCTCTGATCCGGTGGTGGTACCGACAGAGGAAGAGGAGGAGGAAGTGCCCGTGACTGGGCCTGTATCCCCTCCTGGCAGCAGTGTTTCCTCCAAAGGTCTTTCCCCTGAAGAAAGAGAAGAAAGGGCGAAGGAGCGAGCCTACAACATGGAAATGGCAAAACTTAAGATAAATGGGCAGTTGGAGATAGAGAATGCAAGAGGCAGGAGAGAAGCTGATTTGGAGATCAAAAGATTAGAGTTTGAAAGAGAGAAGTTAGCTTTTGAGCGTGATACCAAGTTGAGGGAGTTGGAGCTCCAAGCTAAAAAGTTAGAATTGAATCCCTCTGGTGGCAGCGTCCCATCTGTGCCTGCAGAAAGTAGGTTTTATTTTCCCAAAGATGTGATCAAAGATTTTCAGAAGAATGAGGATATTGGTCAATGGTTTAAAGCATATGAGTTAGCATTGTTGGCCCACCGGGTCCCTGAGAAGGATTGGGGAGCGGGGTTGTGGGGTCGCTTTGTGAATGAGGGAAGAGATACCCTGTTAGACATGCCTGTTGAGAATAGGACGTCTTATGCTCATATAAAAGATGCTTTAATGTTAAGGTATGGCCTCACCCCAGAAAAGTACAGACAGGCCTTTAGAGAATGTAAGAAGTTGCCTGGTACCACGTGGGTGGAGTATGTGTCATATTTTTGCAGAGCCATGGATGGTTGGGTAAAGGGCAGCAAAGTGGAAAGTTATGATGCTCTTTATGATTTGTTTGCTTGGGAGCACTTGTCTAATAACTGTTTTCCAGAGCTGCACCAGCACCTTATTGATAGCAAGATATCTAACCCTAGAAAACTTGCTGAAGAGGCGGACCGCTGGGTCAGTACCAGGGTCCACAAGGGTCCAGTGGGAGACTCAGCCAAAGGTGGGCAGGGTCCCCAGCAGAAGAGTGGGGGGGACAAGGGTAAACAGAGGGAGTTCCAGAAAGGGCCCCAAAGTAATCCCCAAGGGAACCAAGGGAAGGATTCCCAGCCTCCCCCAGATAGGAAATCAGAGGCCCCGAAGGGTAAACCTGGTCGTAGGGGCCCCATGACTTGCTTCGCTTGTAAGCAGGTGGGACACCGTTTTTATGACCCTCAGTGTCCCTTGAAGAACTCTAGTGCACCACCCGGTGCACCACCACGTGCCGCCCCCGTCAGTTGGCGAGTGTAGCCCTGGGAGGGGAGGAGATGGTTGCCCATGGTGGGGAGGGTCCCGCAGAGATGTCCCTGGTCTCCCTAGGAGACATGGAATTGGTCCCGCCACCCCCTCTGCCTAGTAATACTAAAAAATATAGGCAGTGGGTGACCATTAATGGCCATAGAGTGGAAGCTCTCAGAGACACCGGAGCGAGTGTGACAGCTGTCAAGTGTCACTTGGTGTCCAGAGAGCAGGTTGTTCCCCACGCATTCTACCCTGTGATAGCTGCTGACAACTCCCAGAGAGAGTGTGAGGTAGCTCAAGTTTCCTTTGAATGGGGGGGAGTTTCAGGTACTCTTCAAGTTGCTGTAAGGCCCGCCATGCCTGTTGATTGTCTCCTGGGCAATGATTTAGAAGACTCCCCTTGGGCTAAGGTGGAGAGGGAGACACATTTGAAAATGTTGGGTGTGCCAGAGTGGGTGTGTGCAACCACTCGATCCATGACAGCAAGTAAGGGTGTTGATGGGGTTCTGGAGCCTGAAAGTATGGCCCAGGACCCAGCTGTGAAGAGAAGAGGCAGGGGGCGCGGGAAACCGTCCCCCGTAGTTCCCGTGGTCCAGGAGGAGGCAGACCTTGAGGGGTATGCCCTGGAACCCACAGGTGAACAAGTTGCTGAACTGGGAGACCTGCCCGAGCTGACCCACTGGCAGCAGGATGGTGGTCCCTCCAGGGAAGAATTCTGTGCAGAACAGAAAGTGTGCCCTTCTCTTGTGGGTATGAGGCAGCAGGCCTCAGCCCAAACCTCAAGTGATCAGTCAGGGTCACATTTTGTTTACTGGGAGAACGACCTCCTGTATAGCGAGCCTAAGGCTGCTGAGCCTGGGTCAGCCCGTGTGCTGGTGGTACCCCAGTGCTTCAGAGCCTTCCTACTGGGTTTGGCTCATGACGTTCCGTTAGCTGGACATCTGGGGCAGGACAAGACCTATGACAGGCTTGTCACCCATTTCTATTGGCCTCAGATGCGAAGGGATGTAGACATCCAGTGCAAGACCTGTCAAACTTGCCAGGCAAGTGGGAAAAGCGGGCGGAAGCAGAAGGCTCCCCTCCAACCTTTTCCCGTGGTCAGTACCCCCTTTGACCGGGTGGGGATTGACATTGTTGGGCCACTGGACCCCAAGACAGCCCTGGGCAAAAGGTTCATTCTGGTCTTGGTGGACCATGCCACACGGTACCCGGAAGCCATCCCTCTCAGAACAGTGACTGCCCCCGTGGTGGGACGGGCACTGATGGGTGTTTTTTCCCGAATGGGGTTCCCCAGAGAGGTGGTGTCGGACCGGGGCACCAACTTCATTTCCAATTATATGAAGTCTCTGTGGAAGGAGTGTGGGGTAACTTATAAGTTCACCACTCCTTACCACCCTCAAGGTAATGGGTTGGTTGAAAGATTCAACCGTACCCTTAAAGGCATGATTATGGGTCTTGAAGAACCAATGAGGCGTAAATGGGACGTCCTCTTGCCATGCCTGTTGTTTGCTTACCGTGAGGTGCCACAGAAGTCTCTAGGGTTCAGCCCCTTTGAGCTTTTGTATGGTCACCCGGTAAGAGGACCTTTGAGTCTGGTCAAAGAAGGCTGGGAGCAATCTCCCAGGAAACCTCCCCAGGATGTATACAGTTACATGCTGGCCTTTAGGAACCAGACTAGGCGCTTCAGAGATCTTGCTCAGGCAAATCTGGAGGCCAGCCAGGAGGAGATGAAGCGGTGGTACGACCAGAAGGCCACTCTGGTAGAGCTTCAGCCTGGACAGAAAGTTTGGGTCATGTCCCCTGTGGAACCTTGTGCGCTCAAGGACAGGTGGACTGGACCATTTGAGGTTGTGGAGAAAAAGAGCGATGTCACCTACATGGTGGATTTAAAGTCTCCCAGGAACCCCTTGCGGGTCCTGCATGTCAACCGTTTGAAGCCCCACTTAGAAAGGTCCGAAGTGGGCATGCTCCTAGCTACAGATGCTGGAATGGAGGAGGAGAGTGAGCCTCTTCCTGACCTCCTGTATGCAAAAGAGCAAGATGGGTCAGTGGATGGTGTTGTCCTCTCTGACACACTGACCCCTGAACAGCAGCAGGATTGCCGCCAATTGTTGGGACAATTCCCTGATCTGTTCTCCTTGATTCCTGGTGTCACTCAGTGGTGTGTCCATGATGTGGACACCGGGGACAGCACTCCTGTCAAGCACAAGGCTTACAGAGTGACTGACAAGGTCAGAGCATGCATCAAGGAGGAGGTCTCCAAGATGTTTGCCTTAGGGGTGGTTGAGTCCTCTAGTAGTCCTTGGGCCAGCCCCGTGGTCTTGGTACCAAAGGCTGCAGCGCCTGGTGCTCCACCGGAACTTCGGTTCTGTGTGGATTACCGAGGACTCAATTCAGTCACCAAGACTGACGCGCACCCCATCCCCAGAGCTGATGAGCTCATAGATCGGTTAGGGGCTGCCCGGTACCTTAGTACGTTTGATCTAATGTCTGGGTACTGGCAGATCGCCTTGACCGATGGGGCAAAAGAGAGGTCAGCATTCTCCACACCAGATGGGCACTACCAGTTCTGGGTTATGCCCTTTGGGATGAAGAATGCCCCTGCCACCTTCCAGAGGTTGGTCCACCAGGTCTTGGCTGGACTGGAGGATTTCAGTGCCGCCTACCTGGACGACATCGCAGTGTTCAGCGCCAGCTGGGAGGAACACTTGTGCCACCTCCAGGAAGTGTTGTTGGCCCTGCGCAGAGCAGGCCTCACAATCAAAGCCAGTAAGTGCCAGATTGGGCAGGGTTCAGTGGTGTACTTGGGGCACCAAGTAGGGAGCGGCAAGGTGGCCCCCCTGCAACCCAAGATTGATACCATCCTGGCATGGGCACCGCCCAAAACCCAGACTCAGGTGAGAGCCTTCTTGGGTCTCACGGGTTACTACAGGAGGTTTGTCAAGGATTATGGTAACATTGTGCACCCCTTGACTTCGCTGACTTCCAGGAAGCAGCCACGACTTGTGAACTGGACTGACGCCTGTCAGACGGCCTTTGACACCCTGAAAACTGCAATGTGCACGGCACCCATACTCCAGGCACCCGACTTTTCTAAAGAATTTGTTGTCCAGACGGACGCTTCAGAGCATGGCGTGGGGGCTGTTCTAGCTCAGGTGAATGAAGAGGGCAGAGACTTACCTGTAGCCTTCATCAGCAGGAGGTTAATTCCCAGGGAACAGAGGTGGAGTGCGATAGAAAGAGAAGCATTTGCTGTGGTCTGGGCGCTGAAGAAGCTAAGACCCTACCTGTTTGGGACTCACTTCCGGGTGCAGACAGACCACAGGCCCCTCAGATGGTTGATGCAGATGAGGGGTGAGAATCCAAAGCTGTTGAGGTGGTCCATTTCCCTACAGGGGATGGACTTCACGGTGGAACACCGCCCTGGCACAGATCACGCCAATGCTGATGGTCTGTCCAGATTTTTCCGCCTTAGTGATGAGGACTCCCTAGGGTAAGGGTAGTTCTCCCCACATTTCAGCTGGAGGGGACACGTGTTAGACCTGGCATCATTGGCATGAGTCTCTCCTCCATTTTTTCTGTTTGCCTCCTCTGGTTACGATGTTTTTGCTGGTATATGCTTTGGGCACTGTGCCACTGCTGATCAGTGCCACAGTGCAAGTGCTCCCTATGTGAAATTGCTGTATTGATTGACTTCCATGTTTGGCTTATTTGGTTTACTGTCAGTCCCTAGTAGAGTGCACCAGGAGTGCCAGGGCTTGTAAATACAAATGCTGCTAGTGGGCTTGCAGCACATGTTGTGCCACCCACAAGAGCGGCCTAGTAAAAGTATGTCTGAAGGTCTGCCATTGCCAGACCACGTGCAGTCTGACTGTCACGAGGACTGCGCAAGTACACCTACTTGCCAGTCCCTAAACCTTCCCTTAACTTCATGTTAGTCACCCCTATGGTAGGCCCACGGGCAGGGTGCATTGTAAGCATAAGGTAGGACAAGCCTGACAAGGTTGGCATGTCCTAATAGTGAATTACAGCCATAGTCGTTTTTCACTAGTGTAAGGTAACCTGCTCTCCATCAGTTAGAATGGGCTGCCAGGATTATTAATGCTATAATCCTAGCGGGCTCGGGGAGCATGGTGCAATGTCGAGTTTGGTATCCCTGAACTCAGGGTTTAATAACGCATCCGTTTGTGTGGATGGTTTTTGGACTCTGTGTTTGAAAATAGCACTTTTAGAAAGTAGCTATTTTCTTGTCTAACTGTCTACCGGTCTCTGCTGGTTCTGGTGTGCGTGTGACAGGAGCTGGGTGGCTCCAGAGAGTCTGAATGAGTCAGTGTGGGATGAGTGGGGCATTTGCATTGAGAGTAGGGGAGAGTAGCTCTTGATAGCCTGCCCTGCCTGATACAATGTTGGCTCCGCCCCCCTGCCAGGCGACTGATGACTCTGTGCTTGCCTGGGACTTTCCTGGCCCGCCTCCTGCCGGGCAGCTGATGGCCCTGCCCCTGCCAGTGACAATGCTGGCTCCGCTCCTGCTGAGCGGCTGAGGACTCTGCCCTGCCCAGTGAATAGGCCAGGTGCTTCGGCCTGGCAACACCCACAACAAACCCAAGATGGGGGGAAACTCCCCTGCATGGACAAAGGGATCAAAGCCAAAACGGGGTATAAGAGAAGGACCCCTGAACCAAGAATTCAGATCACTTCTGACAAGGAAACCTGAACCAAGGACAAGAAGCCTGCTGATCTAAGGACTGCCTACCCCTTCTGCCAGAGTGCTGTTTGTTGGGGGAATCCTGCATTGCTTCTTTATTTTTGCCAAGGAAC
This sequence comes from Lissotriton helveticus, assembly GCF_964261635.1. Lineage (NCBI taxonomy): Eukaryota > Metazoa > Chordata > Amphibia > Caudata > Salamandridae > Lissotriton > Lissotriton helveticus. The sequence continues at coordinate 283,053,104 of NC_136071.1, forward strand.
CAGGAGAGAGGAACTGTGTGTGTACTCTCACTCTTTGCTAAGAAAATCTCCAAGGGCTGGAAGAGTGCCAGTCTCCTGTTGAAGTCACAGGGCTAAAGGACTTCATCTGCTTAAAGTGCTATTTGCTGGAGTTTGTGAATCCAGCACCTCTGAAAGAATCCAGCAATCTCGACGCCGACGGACGCCGCCGAATCCAGCTCGACATCGTGAGTAACGGCTCCAGTGTCCCGCTTCCTCGACGCCGGCCGCCGGGCCCGATCGACGCCAGCAGCAACGCCAGTGAGTAGTGAGTTCGGCTCCAGCTCCAAGGGACCTCGTGTCTGCACCGCCGCTGATCGCATCGACTTCGAGCCCTCTCGACGCCGTGAGCGCTGCTCACTCTTGCAACATCGACATCGACGACGTCGGACATCTCGACGCCGCTGATCATCGAGTGCTTCACTTTTCCAAGGTACTGTGTTGTTGGGGTCTGTGCGACTCCGGGCTCGACGTAGCGCTCCTCGCGGTCGACGCCGAACCTTTGGATTAACTTTGCCTCGACGTCGTGTGACTCCCGTGTGGGTTACATTGTTGCCAAGAACTGTGTTTTAGAGAAGAAGAGTTGCTTTTGATACTAAAGACTTTGTGCTAAGAAGAAACCGTGCTTGAACTATTATTTTTCCTTCCAACAGTATTTATTAAGATTGTGGTATATTTTTGTCGTTATTTGGTCTTGTGCTAAGCCTTATATAAAAATACTTATTTTTATAATACTACTGTGTCGTGTCCATTTGTAGTGTATTCACTTTATTACTGTATGTGGTCATAAATGCTTAACGCACTGCCTCTGAGATAAGCCTGTCTGCTTTGCCAAGCTACCAAGGGGGTGAGCAGGGGTTATCTAAGTGTGTGATCTCCTTGCCCTGACTAGAAAAGGTGTGTCCCTATTTGTCAGAAGTGTATACCTCTGCCAACTAGAGACAGCCGCTTCTAACAGTGTACATATGTGTATGTAGGTTTTATGTAGTGAGCAGGTTGTGTACATTCTGCATTGCACCCCACCAACATACACACACCAATGCATGTATGCAAGTCCATACCATGAACACCTACCTTCGGGTCAATCAAAATGGGGTGCTGGCTTGTCGCTGTGAAGGTCCAGCAGGCAAGGGGGGACCTGGGCGAAGGAGAGAGGATGGAATATAGCTTGCACAATGGGAAAAGATGAGTTTACACCCCATTTTCTTACCATTCTGCCGATCTGAAGTAGGAGGGAGTCCGGCCGGAATTCCCTTCAAAACATTTTGGGGTTTCATTGTCTCATATATGAGTTGTTGTACAGTATGACATTATTGGTTATTCATTATCATTAATTTGGAGATGTTTTTCTAAATGTCTTTGAATGTTGTCTTTAATTTATTTTTTAAATGTCTATCAAATGTTGGTTATTGTGGTTCTAAAGTTATGTCTTGTCTATGAAATTACAGTCCGACGAAGTTCCCTCTGGTAAAAAAACGGGAACGAAACGCGTTGGCTGTGTGCCAGTTTTAAAGATTTATTGAAATAAAAAGAAGTACTTTTGGAATATACTTTGACTGCTGCCTCTTGACTCTGCATTGTGTGCACCTTCCGCTTTCTTTGAAAAAAAACACATCCAAATCTGGACAGTGGGATACCTGTCTGGAGTCCTGCTGTCGCCTGCTGCAGCCCAAACCTATGTAGAAGCAGAGAGCGAAGTCCTGGTGGAGTCGGTGTGACTGTGGCCATCTTTTCAGCAATTGCCAGCCAATGGGAAGACCACTGAAAAAGGTCACTCCGTCCCAGTCCCACCAAGATCTAAGTTAGGCCCTTAGTTTCCTGTATTTAACTGGTGGCCACACTGGAGACTTTCGGGAGTTTTGGGTAGAGCTCAGAGTGGAGCCCACAGGTTGCAATAGCGCTAACCAGGCATCAGATGTTCCTCCGGGGGGGTTCAGGTTTAATTATGCTGCTGTAGAGCCCATAGACTGCAGTTCTACCAACCACACAACAGATGTTGTTACAGATAACTTTGCAAAATTCTATCCAGTGGAGACCAAAGACCACGGTTGCTCTTTGGATGAGATAGTGCCTCAATGGACAAGTACAGGAAAAGCCAAACGATTTGCAAGTGGCTTCCAAAGGCAAGTTCAGTCGGCTTTGTTTTTGCGGATCTTCTACGCCCCCAGTGCAAGAGCATCCTTCTTTATTGAGTGGATATTTGTTTTAGTATTTTTATGATTGAATTTTAGCTGTTCACTGCTGTTAGACCCGTCTGCTTCTGAGAGTCCCCTCACCACTATGATTTCTTTTGTTCCCCTGTACCTCCCAAAATTTGTCGCTTTTTATTTGTCTACCAGGACTTTTTATGTGTTGTCTCATGGGGTTAGATGTTCCTTGACGCCCAGTTGCTCACAAGGTTTGTGGCACCTATTTACAAGGCGCCTGGCCCAAACCTGTGGCATTACAAACTGGGGTTGTCAACCTGTATAAATGGACCTAAAATGGTGGACACCCTTTTTCCTCATGTGAGTGACTCCCATTGGAGCCTTCATGAACCCTGGCCTTTTGAGGTTTTGGCGCCCTTTGTTTGGCGCGCATTTCTGACAGGAATTCCTTTATTTTCCTCAGGTACACAAAATGGCTGCTCTAGAACCCCAGTACGGTGGCTGTGAGTGTCCTAAATACCCCTCAAGAGTGCCTTGTCATTTTCACAGCCAGAGAAGGTTCTAGAACCTTCTGGCTCGTGCCAGTACCCCAGGGCACTGGCTATATAAGGCCCAGCCCCTGGCGGCCATTTTAGTTCAGACTAGAGAAGAGGAGATTAAGAGATTCCAGACTTGACACTAGATTCACACCTGCCCTGTTGACCCCGGAGGTGGCTGGTAGCGCAGGCAGTAGAGCAGCAAAGGGTTGCTGGCGTTGTGTCTGACTGGCGTTCCAGTCAGCTACGTGAGAAGTGATCTAGCGCCTACAGCGCCTGCCCAGCGAGTACCTCATTGCCCCCAAAGAATGTGGCCAGATTTGTGTGCCTCCCCGCCCCCCCGGTGGTGAACTGTGATCGATTTATCGAGGCGAGAGCAAGTTCGCCGCGACCGCGATCGGCAGCTGTGCCCCCTTCGCGACAGGTGCCTCTAGAGGGGAGCTCGGACGTCTCCGAGCCCCACCAGCGTAGAGCGCTTCCTGCGCAGATTGAAGGTGAGGTGGTGCGCAGGGACGGGGAAAGGCCGGCCTTCGTTGGGCGGGACTAGCGTCTCTGCCACTCCCCAGTGACCCGGGAGCTGTAGCTGTGGGCGGGAACCACCCTGTATGCGGAAGTCGGAGGGAGGTCCGTGGAGCCCCTGAGAACCCCGTCGCTGACGAGAGAAGTGCTGTGCCCGACTGAATCGTATTTTGATTGCAGCCGATGTGAGGTGGGCCCGTTTCTTCATAGTGAATGCAGCGTTGTGAAGGAACTGTGAACCGGCATTCATTTGACTGTGCGCGAAGGTTGTGTGACCTCTCCGGCAGCCCGTTCGTCAGTCTAAAGACTTTGAACTGGTGCCGCCTGTGCTCTAGTGGTGCTAAAGCCCGTAGGCGCGCATAGACTTCACCGGCAAAAGCAGAGATCCTATCCTGGTGACCGCCGAGTGCAAATGATGTATTTACTATGTTTCCTTGCCTTTTAGATATACACGCATACGCCCTGAATGATCATTAAAGAGTCCCAAACCTTATTTTGTGCTCAGAGAAGCCGTATACATGGTCATTGAAAACAGCATAAACTGTAAGAGTTATCTTTCCCATTTGAAACGCATTGCAGATGTAATGATTCTAAAGTATTTAATTGGTGGCAGCGATACCAGAAGAAACATGTGGTTGTTTATTTAAATGAACCAATATTTATTCTGATATTTATTCTGATATTTATTCTGATATTTATTCTGATATTTATTCTGATACTCATTCCTGAAGTTATCCTATTTATTAATACTATTTATTACCAGAACTGTATGACCAAAAGAAATGTATATGTGCTTTCCCAGTCAACCCTATTTACAACAAAGAACTTTTATATAAAGGAATCGTATTTTTCTACAGCAGTGGTGTGGTGTCCTTCTTTTTGGTGTGGATGTACAAGGAGTTATTATTGGGTCAGAGCCGGCTTAACACTACAGCCTTCACTTGCCTTGTCACTTGAGCCAAGCTACCCCCTTTGTGCTGGGCTTGCCCATCACAGGTCCAACATAAAATTGGTGCTCAGCGGGTGGGATTGCGAGCCGTGCTTGTTTTGTACCCCATAATAATTCAGTGTGCACCACAGGTACACACCCGGAGTTTTCTCCTAGCGGCCCTCCAATTCAACGTTTTGTTTTTTCCAAATTCTTTCCTGGAGGTGGGTGGAAGTGACCCTCAAAGTTCTTATCCTGGTCACCTACTTCGGGGTGGTTGTCCACACTTTTCACTGACAAGATGGAATTCGAAATGTCAGAGCTGGAGACCTATACTGTGGCACAGCTCAAGGATTTCTGTCAGGAGAGGGGAGTGTTTGTCAGGCGAGGGGCCAAAGGAGAGGAGCTCCGTACTAGTCTGCGAGCATGGGTGGAAGCACACACGGAGGGAACGGTGGAGGAGGAGGAATCGGACAGAGGTACTGTCATTGATAGGACTGCGGAATGTCCCCCGGGGGTGGGTGAGATGTCAATCAGCCCCAAGGCAACCTCACGGGAGGGCAGCAGTGTGTCATTGAGAGGGTTGTCAGAAACCGAGTTAGCTGACAGGAGAGAGGAAAGACTGTTAAGGTGGGAAATAGCAAAAATGGAGTTGGAAGAAAGGAGGGAGGGGAGGAGAACACGAGTTCAAGCTACGAGAACTCGAATTCCAGGCCCCTAACATCACTCCGAAGGGTGTCGAGTCAAAGGAATTTGCCAGGGAGCCCAGGCCCCATTTACCCAAGGACGTAGTCGCCAGTTATACCGCTGGAGACGACATAGCCAAGTGGCTGGCAGTCTATGAGGTCTCCTTAAGAGCCCATGGGATCCATGAGAAGCATTGGGGTGGTGGATTATACCGGTACATGCCTCCGGCAGGTAGGGATGCCCTATTGGCCCTAGACCGGGAGGAACAGGTTAATTACCCCGCCATGAAGGTGGCGCTCATCAGGAAGTTTGGGTTGACCCCCGAGAAATACCGGCAAAGGTTTAGGGGCAGCCACAAGCTGAGCTCACAGAATTGGGTTGACTTCCTGGATTTTGCCAAGAAAGCCCTGGATGGGTGGGTCCAAGGTAATGAGGTGGAGGACTATCGAGGGTTGTACGACCTGATACTCAAGGAACATCTACTCGAGAAATGTCTTCCCGAGCTGAGGCAACACCTGGTAGACAGCAAACTTACTTGCCCCGGTAAGCTTGCTGAGGAGGCGGACATTTGGGCAAGTACCCGAGTGTCCACGAAGGGGACGGGAGGAGATTCTCAGAAGTCCGGACAGGGCGCTCCCCCGAAGAAAGAGGGGGGAGATAACAAGAAGCAGGAGTTCTCCAAAGGCCCCCAAAATACCTTTAAGGGGAAAAGTTTCTTCTCCACTTCTAAGGCTAACCCGCAGAAGAACCCTAATCCTGGCCAGAGTCAGCAGCCAAGGGTTGTCCATTGCTATGAGTGCGGTGGTATTGGACATTATAAGGGAGACGTGAGATGCCCAAAGAGACCACCCCCTCCCACTGGAGGAAAGGCCCCGGGAGTCGCTAGTGTAGCGCTCGGGAGGAGATGCCCTTAGTTAAGGGGGGGGAGTGGGCGGGTGTCACCTTAGTGTCCCTGGGTGATCGGGAGGTGGTTCCAAAGATCCAGGTGCCCTCAAATACTACCAAGTATGGGCAATGGGTCACCATCAATGGCCATAGAGGGGAAGCTCTGAGAGATACAGGAGCCAGTATGACTATGGTAAGGAGTCATCTGGTGTCCTCAGAGCAGGTGATTCCAGGCGTACTTCATCCAGCCGCGATGGCTGACGGCAGAATGGGCCACTATCCTGTGGCCGAGGTTCCCTTTGAGTGGGGAGGGGTTGCAGGTTCACTTCGAGTTGCCGTAAGCCCCGCCGTGCCAGTCGATTGTCTGCTGGGCAATGATATGGAGCACAATGCTTGGAAGGAGGTAGAATACCGGACTCATACTGAGATGCTGGGTACACCTGATTGGGCCTGTGTGAGTACCAGGTCTGCGGCTGCTCGGGAGGAGAAGTCGCGTGGGTTGCAGCCTGGAACAATGGCCCACCCAGCTGCTGATGAGGGAACATTTCGAGGACAGGAGGAGCCTGCCTCGATGTCCATGCCCCGTGAGACGGATAGGCCACCTGTGGAGGTGGACCCGGAGTCCGCGGAGGAGGACATGGTTCCGTTGGAGGACTTGCCTATCCCCGCTGAGTGGCGAGTGGAAGGAGGACCATCCAGAGAGGAACTGAGCAAGGGACAAAGGGAATGTCCCACCCTCGAGGGTCTGAGGCAACAGGCTGAAGCCCAGGCAGCAGGTAACGAGTCTGGGAACTATCGTGTTTACTGGGAGGATGGTCTCCTCTACAGTGAACCCAGGGCGCCAGTGCACGGATTGTCACGGGCCCTGGTAGTCCCACAGTGTTACCGAGCCTTCCTATTAGAGTTGGCTCATGAGATTCCCTTGGCAGGACACTTGGGTCAGGACAATACCTTTGCCCGGCTTGTCCCCCACTTTTATTGGCCTCGAATGAGGGTGGCGTCCGACACATACTGTCGGTCGTGCGTGTCATGCCAAGCCAGTGGGAAAACAGGGACGAAGCTGAAGGCTCCCCTGGAACCACTTCCCGTCGTTGGCACCCCCTTTGAAAGGGTGGGCATCGACATTGCTGGGCCCCTAGATCCACCTACATCATCCGGTCACAGGTTTATCCTGGTCCTGGTGGATCACGCCACAAGGTATCCACAGGCAATTCCTCTGAGAACCATTACTGCACCAGTAGTGTCCAAGGCCCTGATGGGGATCTTTACACGAGTGGAAGGAAGTTGTGTCTGACAGGGGGACCAACTTCCTGTCAGCATATATGCGGGCCATGTGGAAGGAGTGTGGAGTGACTTACAGGTTCACCACTCCTTATCACCCACAGAACAATGGTCTTGTGGAAAGGTTCAACCAAACCTTGAAGGGTATGATCAGAAGTCTACCCGAAAGCCTGCGGAGGAAATGGGACGTCCTCCTACCCTGTTTGCTCTTTTCCTACAGGGAAGTGCCACAAAAGGGAGTGGGCTTCAGCCCCTTCGAGCTTTTGTACGGGCACCCTGTACGTGGACCTCTCAGCCTGGTGAGGGACTCCTGGGAAAAGTTTCCCCGGAAAGTTCCCCAGGATGTGGTTAGCTACATGCTGGCCTTCCGAAGCCAAATGGCTACGTTGTGGAAGCAAGCTTCTGACAACTTGGAAGCCAGTCAGGCAGTTATGAAAGCGTGGTATGACCACAACGCTCACCCAGTGGAGTTGGAGCCTGGCCAGAAGGTGTGGGTGATGGAGCCTGGAGAGCTGAGTGCCCTCCAGGACCGTTGGACAGGCCCCTATGAGGTATTGGAGAAGAAGGGCAAGTCTACCTATCTGGTGGACGTAAAGACCCCTCGGCATCCGCATCGGGTGTTACATGCCAATCGCCTCAAGCCCCACTACGAGAGGCCCGAAGTCATGTTGGTTATGGTGACTGACGGATCGGAGGTAGAGGACACGGAGCCTCTCCCCGACCTTTTTGCGTCTCAAGAAAAGGATGGGTCAGTGGAGGGAGTGAAACTCTCGCCAACCCTGACTCCTGAGCAGCAGGAGGAATGTCGCCAGGTCTTGGGGTCATTCACTCCTCTGTTCTCCCTTGTCCCGGGTAAGACCCACCTGTGTACCCATGACGTGGACACAGGGGACAGCCCACCTGTGAAGTCAAAGTCTTACCGGCTATCTGACAAGGTGAAGGCCAGTATCCAAAGCGAAGTAGCTAAGATGCTGGAGCTAGGAGTCATCGAACCTTCAAGTAGCCCTTGGTCTAGCCCGGTGGTGTTAGTTCCTAAAGCTGCCCCACCTGGCACCACACCAGAATTGAGATTCTGTGTGGACTACCGAGGACTAAATTTGGTAACCAAAACGGATGCTCATTCGATCCCTCGGGCGGATGAATTGATTGACCGGTTGGGAGCTGCCCAATATCTCAGTACCATTGACCTCACTGCAGGGTACTGGCAGAGTCCCATGTCTAATGGAGCCAAGGAAAGGTCAGCCTTCTCCACACCTGATGGACACTACCAGTTTTGCGTCATGCCCTTTGGGCTCAAGAACGCTCCTGCCACTTTTCAGCGGCTAGTGAACACGATCCTCACCGGGATGGAGTCATTCTCTGCTGCTTACTTGGATGACGTAGCTGTCTTCAGTAGCAGCTGGGAGGATCACTTGCAGCACTTGCAAGCCGTTCTCCAGGCCCTGGACCGGGCTGGCTTGACGATCAAGGCCAGCAAATGTCAGATTGGACAGGGGTCGGTAGTGTACTTAGGACACTTGGTGGGCCGGGGAACGGTGCAGCCCCTTCAGGCGAAGATTGAGGCAATCATGGCCTGGAAACCCCCCAAGACCCAGACTGAGGTCCGAGCCTTCCTGGGCCTCACAGGTTACTACAGACGATTCGTGAAGGGGTATGGCACTATCGTGGCACCCCTTACAGAACTCACGGCCAAAAAGCAACCCAGGAGAGTCATTTGGACGGAGGCTTGCCAGCAAGCCTTCGACACTCTGAAACAAGCATTGTGTAAAGCTCCAGTCCTGAAGGCTCCAGATTTTTCAAAAGAGTTCATTGTCCAGACAGATGCATCCGACATTGGCATTGGGGCGGTGCTATCGCAACTCAATGAAGAGGGTCTTGATCAACCCGTGGTCTTTCTGTCACGAAGACTGCTTCCACCCGGGAACAGAGGTGGAGTACCATCGAGCGGGAAGCCTTTGCAGTGGTCTGGGCACTGAAGAAGCTGCGACCATATTTGTTTGGTTCACACTTCCTTGTTCAGACAGACCACCGACCCCTTCGTTGGCTCATGCAAATGAAGGGGGAAAATCCCAAACTGTTGAGGTGGTCTATCTCCCTACAGGGAATGGACTTTCGGGTAGAACACCGGCCCGGAGTTGACCACGCCAATGCAGACGGTCTCTCCAGGTATTTCCGCCTTAGTGTTGAGGACTCCCAAGGGGTTGGGTAGCTCTCCCCACTTTCAGCTGGGGGGGACGCGTGTTAGATCCGTCTGCTTCTGAGAGTCCCCTCACCACTATGATTTCTTTTGTTCCCCTGTACCTCCCAAAATTTGTCGCTTTTTATTTGTCTACCAGGACTTTTTATGTGTTGTCTCATGGGGTTAGATGTTCCTTGACGCCCAGTTGCTCACAAGGTTTGTGGCACCTATTTACAAGGCGCATGGCCCAAACCTGTGGCATTACAATCTGGGGTTGTCAACCTGTATAAATGGACCTAAAATGGTGGACACCCTTTTTCCTCATGTGAGTGACTCCCATTTGAGCCTTCATGAACCCTGGCCTTTTGAGGTTTTGGCGCCCTTTGTTTGGCGCGCATTTCTGACAGGAATTCCTTTATTTTCCTCAGGTACACAAAATGGCTGCTCTAGAACCCCAGTACGGTGGCTGTGAGTGTCCTAAATACCCCTCAAGAGTGCCTTGTCATTGTCACAGCCAGAGAAGGTTCTAGAACCTTCTGGCTCGTGCCAGTACCCCAGGACACTGGCTATATAAGGCCCAGTCCCTGGCGGCCATTTTAGTTCAGACTAGAGAAGAGGAGATTAAGAGATTCCAGACTTGACACCAGATTGACACCTGCCCTGTTGACCCCTGAGGTGGCTGGTAGCGCAGGCAGTAGAGCAGCAAAGGGTTGCTGGCGTTGTGTCTGACTGGCGTTCCAGTCAGCTACGTGAGAAGTGATCTAGCGCCTACAGCGTCTGCCCAGCGAGTACCTCATTGCCCCCAAAGACTGTGGCCAGATTCGTGTGCCTCCCGCCCCCCGGTGGTGAACTGTGATTGATTTATCGAGTCGCGAGGCGAGAGCAAGTTCGCGGCGACCGCGATCGTCAGCTGTGCCCCCTTCGCGACAGGTGCCTCTAGAGGGGAGCTCGGACGTCTCCGAGCCCCACCAGCGTAGAGCGCTTCCTGCGCAGATTGAAGGTGAGGTGGTGCGCCGGGGCGGGGAAAGGCCGGCCTTCGTTGGGCGGGACTAGCGTCTCTGCCACTCCCCAGTGACCCGGGAGCTGTAGCTGTGGGCGGGAACCACCCTGTATGCGGAAGTCGGAGGGAGGTCCGTGGAGCCCCTGAGAATCCCGTCGCTGACGAGAGAAGTGCTGTGCCCGACTGAATCGTATTTTGATTGCAGCCGATGTGAGGTGGGCCCGTTTCTTCATAGTGAATGCAGCGTTGTGAAGGAACTGTGAACCGGCATTCATTTGACTGTGCGCGAAGGTTGTGTGACCTCTCCGGCAGCCCGTTCGTCAGTCTAAAGACTTTGAACTGGTGCCGCCTGTGCTCTAGAGGTGCTAAAGCCCGTAGGCGCGCATAGACTTCACCGGCAAAAGCAGAGATCCTATCCTGGTGACCACCGAGTGCAAATTATGTATTTACTATGTTTCCTTGCCTTTTAGATATACGCGCATACGCCCTGAATGATCATTAAAGAGTCCCAAACCTTATTTTGTGCTCAGAGAAGCTGTATACATGGTCATTGAAAACAGCATAAACTGTAAGAGTTATCTTTCCCATTTGAAACGTATTGCAGATGTAATGATTCTAAAGTATTTAAGTGGTGGCAGCGATACCAGAAGAAACATGTGGTTGTTTATTTAAATGAACCAATATTTATTCTGATATTTATTCTGATATTTATTCTGATATTTATTGTGATACTCATTCCTGAAGTTATCCTATTTATTAATACTATTTATTACCAGAACTGTATGACCAAAAGAAATGTATATGTGCTTTCCCAGTCAACCCTATTTACAACAAAGAACTTTTATATAAAGGAATCGTATTTTTCTACAGCAGTGGTGTGGTGTCCTTCTTTTTGGTGTGGATGTACAAGGAGTTATTATTGGGTCAGAGCCGGCTTAACACTACAGCCTTCCCTTGCCTTGTCACTTGAGCCAAGCTACCCCCTTTGTGCTGGGCTTGCCCATCGCAGGTCCAACAACTGCACTCTCCATGATTTATGTATTTCATTTTGTTGCAGTGACAATATTAACAACTTCAAAGTATTTACCTACTAACAAACTACAATCTACACAGTAACACACAATTTGCACTATTAATAATAAACAAATGAAAAAAAATGCCTCTGCCAAATAACCAGGTAATTACTTTCCTTTATATCCAAGTGAGACCCCTTGACATTGACAATACTTCTTTTCATGAGCTCTGAAAATCCTGTGATCAATTGAAGTAATAATGAATTTTGTGGTATTGTAAGGTGGCCATAAGTAACAGTTGCTGCTAGATGTTTAGATGCCACTATGAGCATCCTGGCAATAAAAAAAGCCTGTGTTATGATAAAAGATCTAGAATTGTGTTGCAGCCTTAAAACAGAGCTACCTTTTGTGTGTTGCAATGTCTTATAATTATGCTACTTCAAATTCAAAGCTTTTTTTCAATTATTGAAAAACAATCATAAAAGCATTTCAGTCATCGGATAGCAACTTTCAAACAAAATAAGTACAATAGGTTCAACGAAAACAACAAATCAGACAGTGATTTACGTTTACTGAGAGCTGACTTAAAAAATATTACCAACGTTAAAACAGACCAAGATGTTTGGTACCATACGCAAAAACTACAAAGCGGTTATTTTCCCATCCTTTTCAAAATTTTTCAACCTAGTACTTAGATTGTTATTTTGTGTTATTTTTTAAATATTCACTGCGTGTTTGGTACGTAATGGATAATGTCATGAGAATAAGCTTAGATTTTAAATGTTGGGGCATTCTGCATAGGGGTGGTTGTCGCTTGCATAATTTACTGGAACGTAATTACAGAAAATTCCAGCAAAAGAATACAAGATTGCGTAGAATTATGCATGGAGTGTAATCAAGCATCTAACGCTATTTTCTCATTACAAAATGCGCCCTTACATCCATAATGGACCCGAGGATGATTTTGCTCTAAGAAAATAGTGCTAAATGCAACAAAACATGAGCAGCAGTAGCCAGCAGCTGCTTCCACTTGCTAAGTTTGTTGTTCTTGTTCTTGTTCTTCTCTGTGCCCTCCTCCTACTTCCGATATTGTACTGTTAAGATGTCACCAGGCCTTTCTGCTTTGGGCTTTTAAGGATTTTGGGCCACATGCATCAAAGCCAGAATTTGCGATTCCGAAATAGCGATTTTTTAAGAAATCGCTATTTAGGAATCGCAAATCACTATGCATGCAGGAATTGCAAATAAAATTGTGAATACCCACATATTCCTTAATTGCGACTTGCAAATTGTGAATCGCATTCAAGGACTGGCTTCCCAATCATTCCTATGTGCCTAGAGGCCCATAAGAATGAATGGTAATTGCATGCGCAAATTGCGAGTACCTATTGGCCATGCAATTTCAAGGGTGTAAGGGTGCCAAAAGGACACCCTGTTGCAACCTTGAAATCTCCATGTTACCACATGTTGGGCGCACACATTCCCCAAGGGCATGTGTGTGTGTGTGTAACATGGAACTTTGAAAAATGCACTTTAGTGCATTTTTCAAAGTTTGCGCAATCTACCATCAAGTTTAAATTATTGATAATTTGCGATCCCTAATAGCAAAATTGCTATTTGAAATTGCATTTAGGGAATTGCAATTTGCGATTCCCTAAATGCATTCGCAATTTAAGTAATCACAAAATGTTAAGTAATTGCAAATTTTGCGATTACTTAAATTGCGAATTTGCATTTGGGTTGATGCACCCCAAATGCAAAAATACTGGTCGCAAAGGGGCAGATTTGCAGAATCTGCCGCTTTGAGACCCATATTTAGTATGATGCATGTGCCACTAAGAGTTGACCACAAAGCCTTACGGACAAATGTTCTGACCCAAATTCTGAGGCCCAGTGGGATTTGAGATCAGTACTCTGGTGAAGACCTGATCACGATTTTTGCCTGAGTAATTGCAGCCAATATTTGGAACACTGCTGACATTCACCAAGTGCTTCAGATTCTCTACTACATTTGAATGGAAAAGAAGCAGTGTGATGCTCCCTTCCCCTTGTTTGTGGACTTGTCTCTACAACTGGGTGATTGCATGTGTTACCTAGATATGTGAATGAAGTGCAAGGAAAAATCAGCTGTACATATGGACATTGGTGGCTATTTTACGCTTGCTATCTTAGGTCTGGTGATTGTCCATTATACCTGTATGGTCCACTGGAAATGGCTTCTAAAAGTAAAAAAAGAGTCACACTCAAAGGATGATTTGAGGTCTCACCTTTAAGCATTTCATAGGGAATAGGAGGAACTGAAGTCTGAGACGAAAGAGGTTAGCAAAAGCTTATGTGAAGCTCTATTGGCCTTGAGAGCAGCTGGACTCAGAGTTGTGGAGGTTGAGAAGAAATTGTAGAAAGTATTGTGAAGATAAGAAACCAAAGAGAGCTGAGACTAAAATTGATGCCCTCTATCTGAAATGTAAGATGGGACAAGATACATGTCCGTAATCTTTGTGAGGAAGATCATCTTAACTGAGGCACTGAAAATCAATGAGGGGAAGTCAGTGGGAAATGAGAATGCCCACAAAGTGAGGCCAAAGAGGATAGACTCTGGCAAATTCCCTGGGACACTATAGGAAAGATTGCATTATACCCACAGACAGAGGTGAAAGGGCTGGTCTCAGAAGCTCTAGACCTATTCTAGAATCTCAATCCTATGGTTCTTTTTAGCAGCATGGAAGCGTGGAGGGGAAAAATTTGTTATAAAAGTCCATTAAACAAGAAATCCTTTTGACACACAGTAATCAAATACATCTACGTAAGGTTAGTTAATTCATTACAAAGTTAAAAATAACTGAACATAAAGACACCTCAAAATGAGGCTGTAAAAATACTTCGGAATCAGTATAAAGCCAAATCAGTGTATCTAATTTAGACAATGTAGCATAAGAAAAAAAGGAAAATTCAAAAAATGAGATGCAGAGGATCAGAAAGCATGAGTCCAAGTTTCCCTTCATCAAGGGTTGATAAGTATAAAGCATTAATCTATCCCTACACTATCACTAAAATTACATCCCTACTTAAGCATATTCAGAAAAAAAGGAAATAAAAGGTTTCAGATAGCATAAGGCTATCGAGACAGAGCTTGTTGCCCTCTCTTCAATGGCAAAGGAAGAAGTTGGCACTTTCCCTACTCCCTACATTGCATTATTTCAGGTATCTTTCCCAAGAGTCTTTGAGGGTAACGCCATCTGCTCTGGGTAATATTCTAAAGGTAGTTTTCCATGGGACAACTGTGTTCTTCTGCTCTATACATTTTGTCATTGGTTTCCAGGCATTCTCCTGTGTGAAGTGCAACAGCCTTCCTTTATTGACTCAGGTGATGCAATTGTAACCTTTTCTCTCCTTGCCTGACTGCTGAAACAAAGACATTATTCAAACTAACAAGAGAGCTTCTTTCACTTGCAACACAAAATTTGAGAAATAACAGATTCCACAGCACACATGAAATTCAATTAATAATTATAAAGTGAGAGTTTCCAGGCAAATGCCTTTTAGGCCTACAAGATTCAGCTAACATAAGAAACCAGCATATGAGCTTAACAAATTTGCATACGAAAATAAGACACTTACGATTAATGCATTTACCTTTATGTAAAACAACATACAGGCATATGCATCAACGGAAATACCTCCCGGTAAAACAGCGATTCGGAAAAACAGGCCGATACCGACCGCAAAACCATAAATTGCAATGCATCAAACCGAAAATCGGAAAAAAATAAAGAACCGCTAAATGGCCCCGCGGTAAATTACCGAATCGTTAAACAGACATTCGGAAATACCGAACCACAAAGCAATAGTTCGGAAATACCGAATAGGCAATAACGAATGGAAATGGTATGCATGAACAGTCGCTAATACCGGAAATCCCCAAAATCGCTATTTAGCATGAGCAAAATAAGGGGAATCACAATCAGGAGGTAAAGTTAACAGAAGGACAGAAAAAAAAATTTAAACCCCATCAGCAGGTGCTGACAATCAGTTACCCTTCATAAATGCCCTGGGAAACCCCACATGTACACCAAAATGGCTGCCCTGTACGTGCTTGCTAGGAGGTGGAGGATCAACGCCCAGGCCCAGCGCAGGAGGATGATACAGGACAGGATCTTCAGGGTTCGCATCACTTTGCTGGGGCAGACCGAGGAACAGGTGTACGTCAAGTACAGACTGAACCGTGCCATGATAATGCACCTAATAGCAGACCTGACACCCTTACTGCAGCACGAGACCCGTCGGACCAACGCCATACCTGCCCATGTGCAGGTGCTATGCTGCCTGCACCTGCTTGCATCTGGAAGCTTCCAGGGGGTAATAGCTGAGACAGGAGGCGTGTCGCAAAGTGCCTTATCACGCTTTTTCCACCGGTTTCTAGAGGCCATGCTGACATTTCTCAATCGCCACATCACCTTCCCCAGAACCCCCCAGCAGCTAACCCGCACCAAACGGGAATTCTACCAGGTGGCACAATTCCCCCATGTCATCGGGTGTGTCGACTGCACGCATGTCCCCATCTGTCCTCCATCAGCCACCGAATACATTTACCGCAACCGGAAATCGTATCATTCAATAAATGTTCAGGTGGTGTGCAATGCCAAGTTGATCATTACCGACATTGTAGCCCAATTTCCCGGGAGCACACATGACGCCTACATTTTCCGTCACTGTGGCCTCCACAGGCGCCTGATCAACGGAGAATTCGGAGAGGGACACCTACTAGGTACAAATAGCTGCATCATCGTACTCCCCATCCACTCCTTCCCCACATGTATAATTCCATTAATGCTGATTACCATTCTCTCCCCATCCTGCAGGTGACAGCGCATACGCATTGCGTGAATATCTCCTCACGCCCTATCTCAACCCAGCTACCCCGCAAGAGCAGCGCTACAACAGGGCACACATCAGTACTAGGAATGTGGTTGAGCGAACATTCGGCATCCTGAAGAGCCGCTTCCGAATACTGCACAAGACTGGAGGTGCTTTGCAGTACGACCCAGTGACCTGCTGCCAGATAATTGCTGTGTGTGCCATCCTGCACAACATCGCCACGCGCATGGGGATACACATAGAGGTGGAGGGAGAGGAAGAACTGCGTGCCCAGCAACCCCCCCCACAACACCAACAGGCACATGTGCCCAACACAGCTGAAGGGCAAAGGAGACGGGCATACATCACACGTAATCATTTCTGAGACAGGTAAGAGAGTGACTTGACAACAGGATCAGTTTTGCAAGGGTTTAATGGGCATGGACACCTGACTGGTGCAGAAAAACGTAACACAAACAAGCTGCTGCCGCAGCGAAAAAAACTAGCAATGTCCCTTCTCAGAACAGGTGGCGCGTGAGGCACTTTGGTCTGTCCATGGTTACCTCACCAAGGACAGTGTGACTATGCCACATGTTTACTTCCGTTTGCCGCGTACCCCCAGTCTCTTGTCCTGTGACTCCTCGGGTTGTACACGATGGGAGTCAGTGGCAGTTGCACTGCGGCCACTGCGCCTCCTCACGCTGGTGTCCGGCAGGGAGACGCTGCTGACACTGGAGGCTGCCTCACTCCCCTCTTCCGCCCCCAGACTGCTGACACTGGCTGACCCTGGCTGCAGTTGCTCCACTGCAGTGGTCACCCTCTCAAGGGCCTTTGCCACATCCCCACATAAATGACCAAGATCCACTTGCAGGGACACGGACCTGCGTGACAGCACAGCCGTGCTGTTGCACATCTTATTGATGGCCTTGTTTGTGGTATTCACTGCCAGCATGACCTGCCTGTGACGCCGGCGCTCACTCCTTTGGCCTGCGAGTATGGCACGTGTCAGTTCTTGCAGGCACAGCTTGATGTCTTTGTTGCCCGCAGATACGGCAGTGGTGTGCTCACGCACTGCGGCAGTCATGTAGCCTAGTTTGTTGCATAGTTGTGTCATGCTGAGTTTCATGGCACCCATGTGTCTCCCCTGCAGGCGCTGGACACGCAGCATCCGGGCCTCCACTACTCCGTACCCTCCGGACAGATCGACCGGTCTTGCAGCAGCCCGACCCGGGGACACAACCCTCTGCCTGATGCGCTGTCGGCCTGCAGTGTGGCTGGTTGGAGTGACGACAGCCTGGCGTGGAACATTTGGGTGTGATGAAGATTGATCTGACTCCATCACGGACAGGGCGGCAACATCTGCTCTGTGGCTCTGCGGAGTGGGCAGCACTGGTGGTGGTGGTGTCTTGGTCCGCGAGGGTGGTGGTGGTGGTGTCTTGGACTGGGAGGATGGTGGTGGTGGTGGTTGCTTCGGCCGGGAGGACGGTGGCGGTGGTGGTTGCTTCGGCCGGGAGGACGGTGGCGGTGGTGGTTGCTTCGGCCGGGAGGACGGTGGCGGTGGTGGTTGCTTCGGCCGGGAGGACGGTGGAGGTGTTGTCCGGCGTGGTGGTGAAGGGGAGGACATGACTTCAGCTCCCTCTGAGCACTCCGCTTCTGACAACACTGGCGTCTCTGAGATGACAAGGTGGCCACTGTCGTCTGAATCGATGGGGGATGCATCTGTGTGTGAAACAGTGCATAGTTAATATCATGGTATGGTATGTGACAATAGCTGTGGCATCTCACAATAAATTACTTTTGTTGACTGACATTTGACCCTTGGCAGCTGTATTCATCTCTGGGCTCAGGCATGCACCCATTCATGTATTGACTACATCTCCCATGGTGCAACACAGTGGTGAGGGTGTGTGTGTAGGGCAACGCTACATGTGCACTGGGTCTGGCATGGGGGAGTGGGCAGGGACTACGTACACGCTGCATCGTTACGCTGGCATGCCTCTTACCTTGTCCTCCTTCCGCAGCACCTGAGGTGTCCAGACTTGTGACCCCCACAACAGCTTCACGTTCTATGGTGGCCTCCACTAGATCCTCCAGGTCAGTGTTAGGCGTCACGTTTGATGGTCCCCCTCCTGTGCCAGCAGCATCCCTGACCCTCTGCGCAATCTTCTCCTTGGCCCTCTTACGCAGGTCGTACCATCGTTTTTTGAGGTCGTCGATGCTGCGGTGGGTGACTCCGCAGGCATTCACCTTGTCCATGATGCGCAGCCACATCTTCCTTTTTTCTGCCTCTGGCACCTTAAGCGACAACTTGCCAAATATGCGATCATGGTTGCTGCTCACACTCTGTATGAGGATTTCCAGCTCCTTATCTGAAAACTTTCGTTTTCGCTTTCGGGATGTGTCCTTTCCATGCTGGGGGGCCTCCTTCTCCATCCTGTCCTGCTACCTTTTTCCTGCTTGCTTCTGGTTCAGTGTGGGACCTCAGCTCCTGAGCTCTGCCTCCTCCTCTGTGCAACTCCGGACACTGAATGCAGCGTGGGTGTCCTACTTCCTGGTTGTGATGTCATCAGCCTGCTTCCGAAGCGTCGCGTTATTTTCCCGTTTTCGGTATTACCGATTCCGCTATTACCGGATCCGGTAATACCGACTCGGTATTTCCGATTACGGTTTTTGTTACTCGCGCTGGCGTTTACTCGTTCTTTATTAGCGATTATTACCGACTCGGTATTTTTTACCGATTACTTTGATGCATCGCGGTTTGCATGTTCATATTAGCGATTCGTTATTTTTCGGTATTACCGACTGGTATTTACGAACGTTGATGCATATGCCAGATAATGAATAAACACATTTGATACATGAATAATTGTACATTTCACAAAATGAGTTCTTCCTGTTAATGTTTCCTGCTAGTTACATTCACTTTCTACATTAATTATCCATGTTACTTTCCATTGACATAAGCACATTACGTTCCAAGTTAATACATTTCTAAAGTTCTAAAACCTTATGTTAATACGGCAAAAGATTATATGCGGGTGCGCTCTGCACATGTGATTATAATGCACCCCTATAAAAAAATCGATTTCTGCTTCATCAGTTGCACTGCTGGAGGTAAGGAGAAATTGGTCCATCATGCTTCATGACAATCAGGTCACCATGTTGCAGGACTTATTGCAGTGTACTTTGCTAGGAGGAAATGTATGTTGGGTTGGGAAGAAGATCTTCCACGCCACCACAGTGAAAAATTGCTTGAAAGTTTCTAATGTGATAACAGAAGCAAAACCCTTGGTGATTCCCAACATACTAGAGAGTATTCTCAAGGTAAAATGACTTCTATAATGCAGAGGCAAAGTCTCTTATGCAAAGGTAGATCGAGGGAATGCAGGAAGCATTGAATTGCCATGTAGCATCATTGATTTGCACACTATGAGTGGGAATCCCCCTACCATTTTGGGATACTTGCTATGTAGTTGATAGCTCCTGCTTGAATGCGTTGAGTGGGACTCAATGATCATTCCTGCAAAGTCCCTTCGAAGTGGAGGAATGGTGACGAAAGTGACACAATAGTGGAGAAGACTGCTGGATGACCTGCTGGTTATTAACCCGAGGACATCCAAGCTTTTACATTGAGTATTTTTTTGTGTTAGTCTGGTTCTTGAGCAGATTCCATATTGTATTGTACTGTTGTTGCATTTATGGTGTGCATTTTACCCCTAACGAGGCACTGAATTGCTTAACAGTGGGTTGCCGGCTACACAGGAACTCAAGGCAAGTGGTTAATCCAGGTGCTATTGGTTAATATTAGGTATTGAGATTAGCCTTGTGCTGTCAATGAACCAGTCCATGCAGTTACTTCAGTTTCTATGTGGTGGATTAAATGAATAGGAGCTAAGCATGTCTCATGTGAGTAGCAAGGACCCCCTGTTAATTTGAGAATATAATTCCTAGGACTTTGTAGGAGCTAGGCATGGTCATCAATGTGAGTTCATGCAAACTGTTGGTGGGGTGAGCCGATAGGCTACAAGAGATAAGTTATTGTTAGGTTACATGCATGTGATCTAAAGAAAGGATAGTTTGTGATTGATGAGGTAAACTTTGGTTAATTTGCAGGACAGAAAGTAAGGCAGACTGGAATATGACTTAAACTAGACTACACTCCGAGTAAGGCATGCATAGGATGGAGAATAAGGAAAGAGACATTCAATAGTAAAGAAGGAGAGAGAACACTCACTAGTTTGAAGTCAATGCCAATTTTTCATGCAGGGTTTTAGAGATATGGATAGAGCCTTTTGAGATTGCTCTCAATCTGAGAATAGAAACTATAGAAAGAGACAATATTAATTGCATGTCAGATAGCATATGCTACTGTGTTATGTTAATTAATTTTGCAAGGCGCACAGCTACCCAACAGGGTTTCCCAGCGCCAGCCTGAGAAGAGAAAAAGAAAAACAGAAACTTATTGATTGAACAGCCAAGTTTTCAAACAAACATTTGCGGAAGTTCCTGTAAACAGTTTTGTTGCGAAGTGGCATGGGAAGAGAATTCCGCAAAGAAGGACCTAGACAAGCAAAAGATCGACCACCCATCCCTGACAGTCTGATCCTGGGAGCCAAAAATGTAGCCTGCGTAGTCGACCGAAGAGGGTGTGAAGGCAAGTAAAGGTGGACTAAAGCTTGCAGGTACTGAGGAGCCGAGCCAGATTTGATCGTAAACATATTACTCAAGGTTTTGAATAAAATCCAGTTCTCTACCCTGAGCCAATGGACATCACGCAGAGAGCCAGAGATAGAGGCAGCTCTAGGAACCTGGCAGCAGCATTCTGCACCACCTGTAGTTTACTTATCACATCCTTATTAGCCCCCAGATACAGAATGTTGCCGTAATCGAGTCCAGAAGCAACAAGAGCCTGGACTACGGTTCTCTGGGTATGACAAGGCAACATCCAGATGATTTTCTTAAGCCTTTTCAGGATGGTGAAACAGGTGGCGGCCACCTTCACGACTTGTTGCCTCTTTGAAAACTGGTCATCAATGATAAAGCCAATATTGCGGACTTGGTGGGTGGGCTGGGGTAGAACACCCATTTCCACAGGACATTGTTGGGGACCCCAAAGATTTATATTTTTTCCCAGAATCAGAAGCTCTGTTTTTTCTCCATTAAGTTTGAGAAAATTGGCTTGCCACCAAGATGCAATGTTCCTCAGCCCAGACTGGAGAGCAGAGGACGTAGACACCCTTTCAGCAGAGAGAGTAAAGATAATCTGGGTGTCGTCCACGTGGGAGAACTGGGACAACCCGGCCTCTTCACAAATCTCAGCCAGAGGTCTAACGTAAACATTAAACAGTAGCGGGCTAATGATCGAGCCCTGGAGTGGGCTCGATCCTTAGCCCCCATAAGGAGACGAGTGAGTTTTGCAACTAGCCGTAGAAGAAATAACCTGGAACATACAGTCAGTAAGAAAAGAGGCAAGCCAGGTGAGTGCCGGGCCAACAACGCCCAGAGATTGCAAGGCTTTCAAAAACACGGTGTGAGACACCATGTCAAAAGCGGCACTCAAATCAAGTAATATGAGGGCCACTGTATCCCCCGTGTCCAAACGGTGCTGCAACATTTGTGTAATTCCAAGAAGAGTAGTTTCCATTGAAAAACCGGCTCTGAAGCCAGATTGAGAGGGGTGTAAAAAGTTTTGGATTTCCACAAAATGAGATAATTGTAAATGTATGTGTTTTTCCAGAATGTTGGAAAAAACAGAAAGTAATGAAATGGGCTGAAAGTTAGAAAGCTGGGCAGGATCAGCATTAGCCTTCTTCAAAAGTGGAAGAACCATTCCATGTTTCCACTCTAGTGGGACAATTGCTTCCTGTAAGGAGGCATTAAGAAGTTCCATAGGTATTGTAAGTGAGGTCAACTCGAGCCTGTTGCAGTACAGAGATAGGGAGGAGATCGCACGGAGAGCAAGATTTAATACTGCCTAAGAGCCGCTTGAAGGAGTTCATGTCTAAGTGTATTGGTGGTTTCAGAAATCTCACTATCTCCTTGTCCAATAGTTCCGGCTACCAGGTGAGGGGTGTAGGCTTGCTGTATGGTGTTCCCTGGTTTGTCGCTATTCAGCGTAGAATATATTTTTCAACTTTGTTAAGAAAAAAGTTGGCACGGTCCTCGCATTGCAATCGACCAAGAATGAAGGGGGTGGACTGAGTTTCTGAACTAGAAAGTTCTCTGACCATCTTAAACAAGGTCTGTGAGCAATTCTGCGCGCTGGAGATAGTAGAGGAAACAAATTCTGCTCGAGCAGTTTTGCAGAGGGCGAGATAGTCTCTTTTAGCCAGTTTATATGTGAGTTTGGTATCAGGTGCCTAGTTCTTCCTCCAGCGTCTTTCCAAAGCTTTGCATTTAGTTTTTTTTAGTTTGAAGCCTCTTGGTAAACCAAGGGGCAGGGGGACAGGGATTGTTCACCTTCTTGATAGAGGTCGGGAGACAAACATCCAAGGCTTTAAGAATCCAATTTTGTATAGCACCCAAATCAGTAATGGACATTTGTTTGTTGGTAGGAGCATTATTAAATAGAAGCTTATTAAGAGCTTCAATGTCCAATTTTTCCCAATTTCTAGATTTAGACTTGGTGACGAACTCACAAACGTTTTGAGCCGAAAGCCTACCAAAAAGGGGTCTGACCAGCACAGAGGGAGAGCTGGGGGACATTAGATATTGGGTAAATTAGGTAAATTAGAGAAAATGGAGTCCAATAGGTGGCCCGCCACATGAGTAGACCCCAAGTTGCAGAGTAGAATATTTATAGCTGCCAGGTCAGAAATAAAAGTAGTACTGTAGCATTTGCATAGGGCTTACAACCACCATGTGGGGCGACAGGCACCTATCTGCACATATAACACATAACTTTGAGATATGAAATACTATATAGACAAACACCTACCCCACAACAAAATTTATAAATGTACACTTACTGGACATGGAAAGAGAAGAATTAAAACACAAATTTCCATGCTGCGCAATGAAGCAAGCCACCTTGCTGCACTGTGTGAAAGTCACAAAAGGGACAAGGGAACCCTACCCACGAGGGAACCAGTGTCAGTGCTTTATATCAGAAACAACGGTTCCAGTGGCACAATAAATGTAAGACTGAAGGTCTTAGTAGTATATGTTAATTAATAACAATTAGAGGGTTAAGGAGGGTATCCGACAGAGAAACGACTCTACACAGAAGATTTCTTATCATCATTCAATTTTATATTTCTTTGTTTGATTTTTCATACTTTTTCAACAATCAATAAAACTTTCTTAGTGTTACAAAATTAAGTGCAAAGTGACCCAAAGTGTATAAAGAGAACCAAGGAGGTACAACAGTTATACAAAACCAATACAAACAGAAGTGACATATACGGTTTCTAAAAGAAATAATAGTACAAGAAAACTACCACAGTTGATGATAAACACAATAGTTTGTGACAGTGGCTATCAAGGTTCATAGGCACTGTGCATAGGGTTCGTTTTCTGAGGGCGTGGACGGCGTTTCGACCCAGGAAGTATAATGGGTCTCGTCAGGACAATACAATGTGGGACTCAAGTTGATTGGGTTACACGAGAACAGAATGATGACTTGAGGGGCGACCACCACGTGTGAATAAAAAGTAAATGCACTTACAGTGGACCCAGCCGGGTACACTGTCGTGGTTCAATGATTGAGGTCGCGATAACTTATGAACTTTTGAGGACTGCACCAGGGTGTAGCAGGAGACTACCAGATTAAGGGGAGTAGACAATGTACTCCATGAAGATAACGGTTTTTGAAATTGCAGATGCAATATTGTGAGACGACTCGCGGGAAGGGCTCAGTCGCACTGCCAAATCAGGACGATACCTGCTGGATAATTTCGGGTGCAGTCTAAAGTTACTCAGTTCCAATTACGCAATGAAAGGGCAGGAATGTGCAGTATTTACCATCATATGGCGCATTCCAGTCTTTTACATGCTCTGGGTCACTCTTGACTGCCTACTGCCAAGGCAGGTACCCTTTCACTAGGGAAACAACTGTTACAACACATGCGTTACAGCGCATGCCATTACCCCATATGGCTTTACAACGCAAAAGGTTTGTTGCAGGGGTCGAAGGTGTTGGATTTAACTCCAACGCCTTCCTTACTGTTGCACACACTGGAGTGGGAATAGTAAATTATACTATTCTAACTTTTAGCGCACCCCGACAGCAAGTCAGGGTAAAGGTAAGTGTTGTAATGGCATGTGGGGTATTGGAATGCGTTGCAAGGGTGCCAGCATTGTAAGGAGGATTGTTTTTTGCTGGAAGGGACACCTTCCTGAACAAAAACAATCCTCAGGGGGAGGAGCCAAGATGGCGACCGGAGCGGACGTGTAGTCGCCCGGCTCCGCCGGCCCTTGCATTCCGCTTTGAAATCCTGATATTTTTCCTGGTTGCATCCAGCGGCGGAATGCGTCTGAGGATGTGCTGAGCGCACCGATCCCTTTTTTGACCTTCTAGCGCGCTCGGGTGCTGGGGAAGCTTGCGGTGCGACTCCCGCCCCGGACCCTCGCTTCAATGGCCGCTCGTCGTCGGCTCCTGGAGGCTCGGAGATGATCCGCTCAACTGGATAGCGCGGATGACTCAGTGGCGGCGCCTTTCCATCTACAGCTATCACCACTGCACTGACGCTGATGTCTGCTGCAGACTCCGCTTGTACTGTGACGGCCGACTTGGGCAACTCGTGGATGGTGTTTTTGCTCCGAAGGGGAGATGGGCGACACATGGTGCCGGGCGACCTAGCTTAGCGCAACCGATTGACCCTTCCTCCGTTGCCCGGCCCGGTCCGAGACGGCTTGCGGGAGGTGTGCCTGATTTGCTCTCGGCGCTGGTGTCTCGAGGACATGCTCGCCCATTCTGCGCCCTCCCCAGATCCACTATCGTGTGACGGCGCCATGGCTCCCTTTGTTCTGCCGCGGCTGAGGAGGAATCCCTCATTCCTGTCTGTGGACAACCTTACCCTGCCAGTGCGGTACATCGACTTGCGAGCACCGGCGCTGGAGCCTACCTCGAGGGTCCTGCTACCTTCACTGTCCCATGGGTCTATCCTGGCCGCCCTTCGTGATCTCCGCTCGGAGATGATTGATGGCTTCCAGGCGCTGTGTGCTCGCCTGGACGCCATGAGGTTTGCCGAGACTCGTGAACGCAGCGCCTGCCTTCAGCCAAGTGTGAGTCTGCTTTTGCCAACCCACGGTGCTACACTGTTTTCCTTTGCCTGTGCTGATACTAAACTTGCGGATTCCTCGCCCGGGGCCGACGGCTGGCGGCCCTCTGATCC
Source organism: Lissotriton helveticus (assembly GCF_964261635.1). NCBI lineage: Eukaryota > Metazoa > Chordata > Amphibia > Caudata > Salamandridae > Lissotriton > Lissotriton helveticus. Next base: position 283,078,486 of record NC_136071.1, read on the forward strand.
TGAGACTGCTACATTGTTTCCCCTTTCCTCCTGGCTTGACTTCTTGATGTCTGCACCACCGAGTTTACTTGGGGACACGACTGAGCGACTTTTACCCTACGTGTCGACTATTGCCTGTTGGCCTTCATCCCTCTCCCCGTGGACCTTTTGCCCTTCGGATGCCCTTATTGAACTGAGTTTGGCGGACAAAGGACCTTGTACAGATGGCCGGTGGCCATTTTGTGATCCTGCTTCGTCTTCTTCTTTTAGGCAGCCATGTTATCCTGATGTGCGCGGGGGGAGGGGCTCTCCTGTTGTACTCTGCATTAAGCTACATCCACGATCGGGCCAGGGTTAAGCTGCTTTCTCGCTGCTGACTGCTTTTGTTAACTGAAGGGGATGGGGTTGGCCCTGGCTAATGTGTGTACTGGGCTCATGTCGCATGATGTTTTTATACAACTGCATTGTATGCTCACTTGACTCTGTATCGATGCTTGCCTTCTCTTTTTGTTTTATCTGGGGCGGTGTCTAATCCGGGTTAGAGTTTTGGGATGCGCTTGAGATCAGGCCGGGGATGTGATTGACCTCCTTTGTGTTCCTTCTGCTGGGAGATGGGTGGGGGCCCGGGAGGGGTCGCTTCCACGACGCGTGATGAAACGATTTTTGTGTCTCTCCCTACCTTTCTGTGCCTTTTTCTGTTTTGATGCTCTGTTTTGTTATCGTGGGTGGTGGGGAGTTTTCATGGCCGGGAGCTCGGGTGATTTCGGAGATATAATATGGCCCTCCTTCAATATTAGGGGATTCTTTTCCATTTCTTTCTTTCTTCTCTATATTTCGGGTTTTCATTGGGCGACAGACACGCTGGCGGGGGGGGTAGGCCGTGGCCTCCGCATTGTTGTAGGGTGGGGGGAGGGATTATTGTTTCATTCCTTCTTTCTATGGCCTTCTATTTTCTGCGCTTTTCTCTCCCTTTTTCTGTCCTGGGTCCGGTGCGCCGGTTAGTGGGAGTGGGTAGCGCTGCGCGTGGCGTGTATTTCTCATTTGATGCTCCTATTGTTTTGTCTTGATCCGCCATGTTGTTTTCTAGACTGACTTTTGGGGTTAATATCGTACTATGCTGTTACCTGCTCCTGATGCGAAGTGATGATTCGGACTCAGTGCTCCTTGATCTTTATTCTTCACTGTTTATGTTTACGTTATAGCATTTAAAATTAACCTTCACTGCTCCGGTTAGCCGAGCGGCGCGTATCGTTTTTGGAGTTGCTCCTTGATTATTACTGTTTCTTCTGGTGCCGCTGGGGCCTTGTATTGTTCGCTATGGTGCTGAAAGTATTGTGGCCGGCCTGATGGTTGTGGGCCCGTATTTGTTCTTGTTTTTTGCACCAATAAAGGTTTTAAAAAAAAAAAAAAAAAAAAAAAAAAAAAAACAATCCTCAGAGGCATTTTCCTCTTTCTATGTGTGCTGCAGTTGCATTGCCCTTGCACCCCCCCTTGCGTGGTGCAAAGGCGGTGCAATTCTTCGATAAATATGCTCAAAAATATGGAGATGAACTTAATGTCAACCATGAATGAATGATGTGCTACGTGGAGTATTCTAGAGAAAATATTAAATTAAAATATTAATTAAAATTAAATATCAAATGGCTCAAGTCAGAGATGATCCCACTCACTGCCGTGGTCATGTACAATACATTTCTTAGTTGAGGTTTCCAAAGATTTCAATGGCAGCTTTATATCTTTGAAAGTGATGGGGTGTAATACTTGCCTGAATTACAGCGCTTGACATCTTTAGGTACATTAAGAGTGTCCCCCACAAAAAATGTATGGCTTGTTTGGTAGATTGTACAGAAACACTTTCAGTCAGGCATAGCAATAAATTAATTTCAAGCGCTTGGACTGAATACCTCCCTTCTCTGCTTGCAATTTATGCTCAGCCATGTGTATCGAAACAGGAGTATCACTCTCCTTAAGCACTCAAACATCTAGGTATTCTTTAAGGGTACAGGACTCTGGCTTCTCCTATATAGCCACCTTTTAAAGAAGTGTGATTAAAGAAGTATCCTTTCAAGTTACAAGTCCCTTCTTCCTCCTACTCAGCCTCCTTTTAAGGGAGCATGATTGCATAGGTATATTTTGTGCGTACAAGCCCCTGTCTCCTCTTACATAGTCCTCTTTTAATGGTGTGTGATTAACAAGGTATCTTAGAGGGTATAGGCCTACGGCTTTGCCTTCAGTCAACCTTTAAGGCAATAGGATTAACAAGTTATCTTTTGTAGGTACAAGCCCCTGCCTCCTCCTACATAGCCTCCTTTTAAGGGAGTGTGATTAATGAAATATATTTTGCGAGTGGTAGGATCCTGATATGAACACTGTTATGAACATATTGTTTACAATTCTGTTGCAGGTACTTATTGAAAGGAGAGGCAAACAGATCCTTGACTATACAAGTCACTAACGCTACACACGCAGGTGCTTACTTCCCATTCCCCAAAAACACAAACACACTTAACTTGTTAATAAAAGCCGATGTTCTAGAGTTTCAGGAGACTAAAATTATGATGTCGTTAGGAAAGGCTCCGAATGGGATTCGGTTTTGCACAATCCGATTCGGAACCCTTGTTTCTGAACGAATCGTACACATTTTTCAATGACCGATTATGACGCACAGAAACTGTACAACCAGTCCTAATCAGTTCCAAAAGACAGCCCGAGTCAGTCAGAGCTGATTCATGCGGTTTCCGGACGAGGATTATGATGAACAATTCAGACAACCGTTCTGAATCAGTCTGTCCGACACGAAAAGGCTTTCGGAATCCGTCTTTGGGGGCCCATTGCGGGCCCCCCTTCACCGGGAGGCGTACAAATGTGGCCTGTGGGGATACCCAAGAGACCCCTCTTCCCAACCATGCACAATGCGGCAGGCACCATTGAGTGCCTGCCACAGGGTTAATGGTTTTCCCCAACCATCCCTTTTTTCAATGGGAGCCTGCGTTCGCGTTAGGAGTCTGACTGAACGATGTTGGGACGCATCGTGAGTGGTCTTCGGGACTCACAAGACCCAATTAGTTTGGAAAGCAGTCCGAGACTGATTTGTTCAGAACAGTTTCCTAATGACATCATAATCGGGCCCTAAGTCTACCATGTATTGTAAGCAAGAACATGGAATGACTAGGAATAATTCATAAGGGTTTTTTGTTCGGTTTCATAACACTTTTCATCATTTAGCAGACATTGATCTACCGGATGCAATGCAATGTTGGTGAAATGCAGGTTATGTCTGGATTACCTTACTATAACTTACTATATTGGCACTGTATGCTTTGACTACAGGCAATGGTCCCTTCCTTTTTAAACAGACATGACAATTGGCAGGTTTCACCAAAGGGATCTTAACAATTGTAAAACATTTTAACTAGCTCCTAACTCTCTTCCTGGACATATCTGGGTTGCTCTCCTTCATCAATAGTCATGTCAGTCAAATTTGTGCTGGCAGTTTTCTGATTTGGGCCTGGTGGACATGTGGCAAACTCTATCATCCATCAGAGTGGGATGTAGCATTCCCATCTTGTTATTATGGGCCATATTATTAACAACGGCGATAACATTATCGCCGCTGCCGCTAATGCAGTGAGAAGGGGCTTGATAATATGCCCTTGTGAATTCCAATAGAAGCCCAGGTTCTGGTGTGCAGGACATCAAACCTGGGCTTCTATGGGAATTATCAAGGGCATATTATCAAGTCCCTTATCGCCGCTGTAGCGGCAGTTTCCTGCCACTATAGCAGCGATAATGTTATCGCCGTTCTTGATAATATAACCCTCTGTGTTATATTATATAGATCACATAGTCACAGTCTTTCTTTTTTAATATTAAGGTTTCTTTGACTTATTGGCAGACAGCCGTTGTGGAACTCTCACATATTGTCGAGATGGGGGTCATTTCCTCACCCCTAATGGCGCTAATGGATTATATATATAGCCTTCCTAAATCGAAACAACGCTTTGTTGCCATAGCGCTCCTGATTGCAAAGCGTGAAATCGCCCTTGGATGGGGTAGCAAATGGGCCCCCACACTGCAGAATTGGTTACGTAGTATGACGTACTGCAACACCATGAGCAAAATGTACGCACAACGGCAACCACCGGCTGCACGCCCAGTTGATATATGGTAACCATTCCAAAATTATTTATTGTTGACGAAGGCGGGGATAGACGCTGCAACACAATCCCACTATCATAATGCGTGGAGTGCAATAGATATGGGGGCATTGGGTACTGCCATACCCCCATAAAATCTGTAGACACTTGCTGTTACTCTTCACATCAGGGCACATATTGTAATAGTAATTTTGCACCCTCTGTTGGCCTAGACGTTAGTGTAAACAGACCTGGCAATGCATTTTATTTCATTATTATATGCTGTAAATTGTGACATGCAATGTTCTTTTGGGTTATAATGCCATGTACAGTGTAATTTTGTACTTTTGCCATCCTTGTTTGGATTTTCAATAAAACTTTATAAAAAAAAGAATAGTAAAGATTCTTCTATCGGATCCATCACAATCTCTAATCATGCCCGTGACAGTGGTATCTAGAAGGGCCAAATAATTCCGCTTCACCCCATCCGGTTTTACATTTCTCTTTTTTTCATACTTTTTAAAGCTTTTTTTGTCTTCCCCATTTGAGACTTTTACCCAGTATTTTTCTCTCCTAACCACATTCCCTAGAAATTGGTGACGCTTTGTCACTATTTTAGGCTTTGCACAACACTTGTATTAATGTGCACTGTGCACACGTATATGTAGAGTGTGATTGTCATGTTAAAATTGACCCTAGCTAATGTAGGCCTCATTAAAATAACTCCTGCCAAAATGAAATGCTGCCTGGCTGCGGTGTGTTTTTTCTTTCTCTCATTTCAAGAGCCAAACTTCAACCGCCAACATTTATTGAAAATGCATTTTCTTGTTTAATGCTATCAGGTGAATGTTTATCTGTGAATGGCCCTTAGAGTGAGAAATAATGTGTTCTCCCTCGTCAGCGAGGGCAAGCTGACCGGATTGTATCATCCTGCGACTGATTGCCAGCTGAAGGCCATGCAGCAAAGAATCCATTGTATTCCAGTTGTGAAAAGAAATTAAAGTCTTGCTATCACAACATGTTTGATCCTGATTGGTTACCTCTCCATGGGAACCACAGGAAGTGTTGCACATTGTTAAAAATGTGTTTTATTTTTCTATTGCTGAGTTTAGTTGCTCCTGCTAGAAGAGTTAGACTTCTGAGAAAATCCATTCTCACTGTACTGAATCTTCATTAGATTTTGCCTTTTAGAGGCTTACTTTGCTGACACCTCCTGCTTGACTTCTCTCATACGTTTCCTGATTTCCTCTAGCTTTCTATATTAGGGATTTTGCCTTAATGGGGCGCTTAATGTGCTCAATCTGCATTATGACAACTTTTTCTTTGTATTTGCTGATTTGCATTAATTTGAATTATATTAACTGATATATCATTATTTATTGAGTACTGAATTTATAATGATAATATTAAAAGATTTGAGTTTGTAACTTTACTAATGTGTCAATAAACCATAATGGTTTGCAAATCTACTGCTCTCTGTCATTATTGCGGGGCCTAATGTGCTTCTATTGCATTAATTTGCATTGCTTTGTTGATTTCATGCCTCAGTCCATTACTAAAAACTCATCCAGCTTGTAAATGAGTTTGCATCAACTATTTGCATGATGCAAATCCCATTGCGCTCCATCAAGATTTTCTAAAAAGACTTTTACACATTGTTTGACATTACTTGCAAGTCTCTGTCAGATTCTGATTCACTTATTTGTTCACTTGAGGAATTTTGTATATTGCACTCTTATCTGTCTTGTCTTTTACATGGTATACACTTTTAAGTCTCTTAACACCTGGTTAATCAGTTCTTCTTGAAAATGCTCTTTGATGTCAGCCAATACAGTTTTGTTTATCTTTCCTTGGTCTTGCACTTTAATGTGTCTAAACTCTGTCTCAATTGCTGTAATTCCTCAAAATCCTTGTCCTCCTAATCCATCAACATTCTTTTTAAAGTCTAAGATATATCTTCTCACACTTCTGCCAACTATTAACCAGTTCCTCTCTGATGCTGTCCTCTGATGATTGAAGAAAGCAATGCAGAGACCCCTAAATATGAGATTGTGCATGTTTGTGACACATTATGGACAACCTACTTTTTTAATTCTGATAATCTTACAAGTCAAGTAGCCATACGTTCAAAGTATTTTCATGCTCACTTATGAGAGGTATTGAAAGGAAAATATTGTTGCATTGTATCAGCTTTGTTTTAGTCACAGTCGATGCATGAGTAAGTGGGTGTGTGAGTAGTTGTATGGGTTTGTGAATGGGTATGGGAGTGGCTGTGTGGGAATGTGAGTGGATGTATGAGAGGTTAAATGGGGATGTAAGAGGGCGTGAGAGTGGTTGTATCTATCTGTGAGTGGGTGTGTGAGTTGTTCTGTAGATGATGTCATCAGTGATGTCATGAGTGATGTAATATGGGAGGTCATAATCAGTGCATTGCGGAGGCCTAAGTTATAGTTAGCTCATGTAACTATAACTGCTGAATTTCGATTGTTTTGTATGAGTGAAATCTGAGCCTAACTATAATGTCCCTGTAACCTTTGAAATCTATGGTTTTTCACATTTTAATTCCCAACAATAACTTCTTAATTTCCTAATATATAAATATTAAATGCAATTATTATCCTAATAAATTTCCCAATTTAACTATAACAAACCAAATGCACGCATTTAAAACAAAACAAGGCATTTACGATTCCCTTCTACAGCTTTCTGAAAAGATGTAACCATTTGTGTGTGTATATGTGACTTGGTGTGTAAGTGCCTGTGTGGGTCTGTGCATGAGTATGTCAGTGTCTACGTGGATATTAAAGCTGCTCTGTAAATAGCTCATTTATTGGGTGTAAGAGTGTCTATCTCATGCCACACCTAGTCCGCTAGACCTCACTGAAGAGGAAATTCTTGCCATCTTCAGCCACTACAACTCTACCCAACCCTACACATGCCACCCCTAGTCCGCTAGACCTCACTGAAGAAAAAATCCTTGCCATCCTCAGCGACTACAACTCTACCCCTATTACCCTTTGCCCGCTAGACATGAGAGCTGAACATGCCTTCCGCACAGTATCAACACCAACAGAGCGGCTACCCTTCGCAACAGAAGTGTGGTCAAGAGCAACCTAGCGCCTGTACACTTGTCCACCCTGACTCCCGACACTCCCCCTGATTCCTCTCTGTCTGGCCTCTTAATCAACTGCCAATCGGCGTTCAAGCACGCCGTTGACATTGATGCACTTATCCTGAACAAAAACTTTGACTTAGCAATTCTAACAGAATCATGGCTCAACGACTCTTCATCGCCTTGCCTGGACCTCTTAGTCCCTCCCGGCTATACCATTGCCAGGCTGGACAGGCAATCTAACAAGAAAGGAGAAGGCATCTACCGCTCTAACCTCAGTGTCATAGAACTTCTGGCGGATTCCATTGACTCTTGCGAATACCTTGCACTCTCCATTTGTAGCAACTCTACCCTATTGTGCAACTTACACATCATTTATCATCCCCTGGCACAAACAACTCCTTCATGACCACCTCATGGAACTTATTACTGCTAAGTTCTCCTTCAATTCCAAAGATATCTTCCTGGGTGATTTCAACCTGCATTGGAATGACCCCAAAGACCCTCATGTCAACGCCATCAAAGACCTCCTGTCCGATTAAGCCCTGCTCAAGCCTGTTCACTCCCAACACACTCGAAAGGGGCCATTCTCGACTGGATCATCTCTAAGGAATCAACAGTCAAGCTTATCTCCATAGACCCGTGTGACTGTTCTGATTACCACGCCATCGCATTCCTACTTCCTGGCACCCACAAGATAAGGGCACCACAACCAGTCATTCCTAAACCTGGACTAGAGACACTAGAAACCTGGACAACAATGAACTGAAGGCTCGCTGCAAATCTGATCTAACCCCCCTCGCATTTCTCAATGGTCAATGACCTCAATAATCACTACTCTGCAGCTATCTCGAACATTATGGATGACCTAGCCCCACTAAAGCTCAAAAGAACCCAAACCAAAGATCGGAACCCCTGGTTCACTGGATCCCTCAACAATGAGAGGAGATGCCTCTGACAATCCGAATGAATCTGGAGACAGCACCCCTCCGCCACACATCCAAAAGTTCTCTGCCAGGCCAGAAATGCCTACAACAAGAACATCCTTAACTTTAAAAAATAATTTTTCAGGACCGAACTCGAGAACGCCAAGAACAGACCTCGCAAGCTCTTTGATCTGGTCAAACACCAATCCAATAAACTGGCCAAAACCTCGAAAGAAACCCCCAGGTCTTTAATTTCATCTGAGGAATTCTCCTCCTTTTTCACTGACAAAGGCGCAGCCTTAGAAAATGAACTTAGTGCCGCCACATACTCTTTATACCTTCCTGGCCTGCCCCCTCCTCCTGCAATGCTCCCACAGACTTCACCTAAAAATCAAGCACTTTTGACAGAGATCAACCTCTATGACGAAGACTCAGTATTTAAAATCCTATCGTCCCTAAACCCGAATAACCATTTCAACGACCCGCTCTCCTTTAACTGCCTAGCGGCTGTCGTCCAATCCATTATTCCTAGCTGGACTGCAATAATTAATGCCTCGCTCCAGCAGAGTTCCATTCCTGACTCTCTGAAAGCCGACCAAGTCCTCCCCATTCTGAAAAAAACGTCACTGGATCCGACCAGCCCCGACAATTTCAGACCTATCTCCAACATCCCCCTCTTAACCAAAGTGTTGGAGAAGTGTGTACAAGAGCAACTAAGTCAGCACATCAACAACTTCCACCTTCTCGATGTTATGTTATGTTATGTTATGTTATGTTATGTTAAAACTATATTTCTTGAGCGCACGGCTACCCAGAACGGGTGACTTCCAATCTGGATTCAGACCTGGACACAGTACTGAAACGACCATGCTCCACATCAGTGACAATGCCCTCCAAGCCTTGGACCAAGGGAAAACGTGCCTTCCAATCCTCCTAGATTTATCCCCGGCCATCGACACGGTCAACTACAAAAAACTAATCGAACGCCTCAATCTCAGGATCGGTTTGGATGGCTCTGTTCTAAAATGGTTCAGGTCCTTCCTCCAATACTGATTGCAGCGATTCCTAATCAACGGCAACCTATCTGCTCCCTCTCCGGTCAAGGTCGGAGTCCCTCAAGGTCAACCCTGTCCCACACTCTCTTCAACCTTTACCTTGAACCACTTGCCGAAGTACTACGCACAGCGAGTATCTCATACCATATGTATGCTGATGACACTCAGCTCTACATCAAAGCCTCTTCTCTCGAGGATATTCTCTCCCTGAATAAGGCCCTAAAATCAACCGTCCATTGGCTTACTTTCAATCAACTTAAACTCAACAATAAGAAAACAGAATTTCTCTTAATTTCCCCTCCAAAAAACAATCCTAAGATGCAGATATGGATCAAGGCAATCACAGCCTTAGATTGCCCATGGACCATCGTGGACTCAGCAAAATCTCTGGGAAAAACCCTGGACTGCAATTTGAACATGCAAGTCTACATCAACTTGATGGCCAAATCAGCCAGATTGCACTTGAGCTACCTCTGGAAACTGAAACCCTTCCTTGACACTAACGACCTAAAAAGTGCAGTCCAAGCGCTAGTAATCTCCAGGCTGGAATATGGCTGTTCCACTCTCTCAGGTTTACCCAAGATCCCCCCGGCACCCTTAAAAGCCTGCCTTAATGCTGCTGCCAGACTTCTTACAAGCTCAATCTCTCCACACCTGAAAACCCTGAACTGGCTTCACTCGAGCCCAGCATACATCTCAAACTGGCTTGCATCACACACAAGGCTTTATACTCAAACTCCCCTGCTTATCTTGCACAGAAACGTGTGGTATCCGGCATAATCAGAAACTCCTGGTCCGCCAAAGACCTCTTACTCCAACCTGTACGGTTCCGGAAAAAAAAAACTTTTAACTGGGCTTTCTCTGGATCTGCTCCAAGAATATGGAACTCTCTCCCGCCCGCCATCAGAAGAATCCCTTCTCCGGCACGTTTCAAAAGGGAGGCCAAAACCTTCCTTATGGGTAAATTCCTCTCCTAAATGCTGCCTTATACCAACACCTATACCTTGACCAACTACCGACTAGCACCTCCCTTCGGAATACCGAGCTACCTCATCAAGAAATCTGTGGCCTTATCTGGAGTTACTTAAATGTAAACTGTAGATACATGTCCTCTATCCTTAATGTGATTCCTTGCCTTTTGTACACTGCTATGATCCCCTGTAAAGCGCTCTGATACCCTAACGAGTCAAGTTTGCGCTCTATAAAACAATAAAAGAAAATAAAAAGAAAATAACATAAAAAATAAAATAATGTGTGAGTGGGTTTTAGATTGTATGTGTGTGTCACTGGGAGTGGAAGTGTCTGTGTGTGTGAGTGGGTGGTTGTGAGAGTGTATATAAGGGTATGTGGGAGTATGTGGGAGTGTCTGCGTGCATGACTGGTGTCAGAGTATGTGTATGGGTGTATGAGTGGGTGTGAGAGTGTCTGTATGGGTGTGTGATTGGGTGTGAGCGTGTCTCTGTGATTTGGTGGAGGGTGCCTGTAGAGCTGTGTGAGTGGGTGTGAGAGTCTCTGTCTGTGAGTGTGAATGGGTGTGAAAGTGTCTGTCTGGATGTTATGTTATGTTATGTTAAATGAGTCTTGTTAAGCGCTCTAACACCCGGAGGTTTCATGGCGCTGGCTGAAGGGACGTGTTAATGAGCAGAAAAAAACAGTTTATTCAGAAAGAGAGAATAAAAAAGTTTTAAGAAGTTTCCTAAACTGAAGAAGAGATGTGCTAGATTTAATAGTCAGAGGAAGGGGATTCCAAAATATGGGGGCAAGAGAAGCAAAACGACGGCCGCCAAGTTTATGAAGTTTAAACTTGGGGGTTACAATCAGATGTTGGAAGGCTGAACGAAGAGAGCGGGCAGGTTGGTACAAAGAAATCAAAGATTTCAAAAAGGCAGGGCAGGAGCAGTGAAGGGATTTGAATACCAAACATCCCATCTTAAAAGCTGCTCTCTCCTTCACTGGAAGCCAATGAAGCCTGCGGAGCAGGGGCCTAGCCGATTGCCACTTAGGGATCTTGTATATGAGGCGGGCTGCCTGATTTTGTACAACCTGAAGGCGGTGTGAGAGAAATCGCGGAAGTGCATAGTAGAGAGAGTTAGAAAAATCAAGGCGCGAAATGACCAGGGACATGACGACCTGACACAAGGCCGCATGTGGAAGTAGGTGCCTGATCTTCCGGATTTTTCGGAGCTGAAACATGCACGAAGAAATCGTGGCACCCACTTGGGCCTTAAGTGACAAATCAGCGTCGATCGTCACCCCCAGACTCCTAACGGCCTTGAGTGGTGTTGGGGGGGAACCCAGATCGGGAGGCCAGAACTGCGGGCCCCAAAAGGCAGCGCTGGAACCAGGAAGAAGTAGCTCGGTCTTTCCGGGATTAAGTTTTAATTGATTCTGATTCATCCAATGATGGATATGAGTCAGAACGGCGTGAAAGTTGTTAATTGCCAGAGGAGAGTCAAGCGGAAAGACGAGCTGCAGGTCGTCAGCATAGTTAAAAACGCTGACGTCCCAGTTGTGAAGGGAAAGAATTAAAGGGCGCAAATAAAGATTAAATAATAACGGGGAAAGTGACGAGCCCTGGGGAACACCACAGGTGATGGGGGATTTAGATGCAGTGAAGGGGCCAAGACGCACGGCTTGAGATCTTCCCGTCAGGAACGACTCCACCCACTTGAGGGCTGTGCCCCGGATGCCAGCCTGTTCGACACGGTGGAGCAGAATGTTATGATCCACCGTGTCGAACGCGGCTGACAAGTCCAAAAGAACCAGAGCCTGTGGTTTCCTGGCATCTGCGTTCTTCCTCAGGGTGTCCACAACTGCCAAGATGATGCATGAGTGGGTGTGAGAGTGTCTGCCCTAGTATGCGAGTGGGTGTAATAGTGTATGTGTGTGTTAGTGGGTGTGAGAGTGTCTCTATGGGTGCCAGAGTGGGTGTGAGACTATCTGTATGGGTATGTGAGTGGGTGTGAGAGTGTATGGGTGCCAAAGTGGATGTGAAAGTGCATATATATTTTTTTTCAGTTGCCTCACTGGTGGCCAAAAAAACATTTTCTTTCATTTTATTGCCCACTAAACATGCTTCAACCTCATTTATAACATACACAAGGGGTCAGGACAGCTCTCACCTGACCCCTTCAATTCGTATACAAGCAACTTTTCAACCCTGAAGGAACGTTACTCAAGATATAACATGGCAGGTACAACTTTTCTCTGAAGGTGCCGCCTGCAAATCACAACCTTGGTTTGGCACACGAAGTCGCTGATTTGCCACATCCCTAGATATACAAATGTGGTTTTCAGTTAATATCTCTAAAACTTCTGAATGGATTTACACCAAATAACAAAAAGCAGGCTTTCTGAACAAACATCTAGCATTCTGCCCAATTTCGTTTAATTCCATCAAGCAGTTCCGGCAGTAGTTGAGTTCTAAATTTCTACGGGAAATTGCATGGGAAAAACACGTTTTGGGACCCTCTCTTTTTCTTGGCCCCCACTTGATGAAAAAACCTGCAAGACAGCAGCTTAAGTGAGTGGTAAACTAGTTTTGAAAAGTTTGCGAGGATTCATCAACCGGTGCCAAAAGCTAAAGTTATTGACAAAACAAAAAACATTTTTTCTATGGAAACTAGTCCTTAACTATAACTACCTATTGGCGATTGACAATAGGATATATATACATATTTTATTTTTTTTTCACTGAAAAAACCACTGGTTTCAGGGGCGTTATAGTTAGCTGGACATTTCACTCCTTCAAAACCATTGAAATTCCCCAGTTATAGTTAGTTCAGGTAACTATAGCTCACGCGCCCGCAATGCACTGCTGATGACATCACATATTACATCACTCATGACATGGTCAGTGACATCACTGATTACATTACTGATGACATCACTGATGACATCACTGATGACATCTCAAATGACATCACTGATGACATCATCCAGTGAAGGTGTGTTTTTCTGAAAATTAAATATGTTTTATATATGTATATCTCAAGGTCGATGGAAGAATAAGTGGGTATATAAGTGTGTAAATAGATGATTTCTTTCATAAAATTGAATGTATAACAGACTGATTAAGTGTATCTTAGTGAATACATGGGTTAGTGAGTAATGTTTAAATATGTTAATATCTGTATCAGTCTCTCACTTTGTGTATAAGTGGCTGCATGGGTTGGTGAGTAGCTACACAAGTGTCTATATGGGTTATTACTTGGCTTTTCGAGCATCAGTATGAGTGTCTGAGTGTCTGTATGGTTCAGTGGGTATTATTACTTAGTGCATACATGCATGAATGAGTGAGTCACTATTTGTTTGTTTTGAAGACAGTATGTGTGCAGGACTGTGTGGGTGGATGAGTGTGTGTATGGGTGTGTTAGTGAGTGAATGCCTGCCTCAATAGTGTGTTTATAAGTAACTACACATATTTTAAACGAGTATATGTTATGTTATGTTATGTTAAAAACGCTTATATAGCGCATGGCTACCCCAGCAACAGGGCGTCCCAGCACTTGCGGACAGTTTGAAACAAAACAACTAGGCCCCAGGAGAGAGCTTGTGGCAATACTTCGAAACCCTAACTAAGCGGAAACAGCCATGTTTAATTTGCTTTCTAAATGACAGGTAGTTGTTAGTAGCGCGCATCTCCAGGGGATCGAATTCCACAGCTTCGGAGCCAGATACCTGAAGGAACGGCCATCAGCTATATGTGAGTATTGGTGTATATAAGTGAGTATATGTAAGAGTGAGAGATTGGAAGGGTTCCCATATGAATAAGTATGTGTTTCTATAAGTGATTGTTCAAAAGAGTAAGTATGTATACGTTTTTGTAGAAGTAAGTGTGGTGGTGTGTGTATAATTGCATATGCAAGTAAATGGATATTTGATTCTTTATTAGCATGAGTGACTATGTGAGTGAGTAACTCGATGGATGAGTGGCAGTGTGTAACAGGATGTATAGGTGTATGAGTACACATGATGAGTGAGTACATGTATGAGTGACTATATAGGACTGTTGGTGAATGAGTGGATGTGTATGTAGATTTTAGAATTACTGAATAGATTGTTGTTACTGGTATTGGTAGGTCCATTGTTTTGAAAATGTTAGTTTCTATTTTTATATGTGTGTATCAAAGGTTATGTTAGGGTGAGAGGAGGTCTGCCACTCTATCACAAGGATGATGTCATCAGTGATGTCATGAGTGATGTCACTTGAGATGTCATGAGTGATGTCATGAGTGATGTCACTGACCATGTCATGAGTGATGTAATATGTGACGTTATCAGCAGTACATTGCGGGTGCGCTAGTTATAGTTAGCTGAGCTAACTATAAGGGGGAATTTCAATGGTTTTGTATGAGTGAAATGTCCAGCTAACTGTAATGCCCCTGAAACCTGTGTTTTTTTCTGTGAATTTCTAAGTTTTTTAAAATACTAATTCCTAACTATAACATGCCTGAAACCTATGTTTTTTTGTGAATTTCAAAGGTTTTTTAAATGCTAATTTCTAACTATGCCTACAGAGATAGGACATGTGAAGAAAGAAGAGAAAACACACAGAAAGAAAAAAAGAAATGCAGAAATAAGCAACAGAAGTCCTCAAAGACGAAGAAAAGTGCAGGAAGAATGAAAACGTTCAGAAAAAAACAAAAGAGAAGAGCAGAAAGAAGCCTTGTTTCCAAATCATCCTGTACCCTAAATTTTTTCAGACGGATACTGGTGGTAACCGAGTCTGACTAACCAGTCCTAGAGCCAGTGCTATGTTAAAAGACACTTATAATACAGTGAAAACACCTACATACACTAGGGAACACTATGCTTTGGGGTCCCCCTGTCATTAGCATGACCTCCTCTGTAAGCCACTAGTATATAATAAGGCAGGGGGATTAAACCTACCTCTTAAAACGTGCCACAGGGCGTGTTTGCACCCGTCACCTCAGGTCCCGTCTCCTCCCTTTACCACTGTGCAAACACGCTTTGTGGCCGTTTTAAGTTGGGAGATTAAGTCCCCTTGAATCCTGAGGGTCCCTAGGGTCCAACTAGCCCACTATGTTTCTCCAGTAAGCGCCACAGAGGCAGAGAGTTCCACAGGGAGGAGGCCAAGAAGTGAAAAGAACCGCCTCCCTGGCGTTGTTTCCTAATACGAGGCACCACTAACAAGTTCTTTTGACCTGAGCGAAGAGCACGAGAGGGGGTGTAACTAACAAGCAGGCTACTAATAAATCCAGGGCCCTTACCTTGTAGAGCCCTAAAGATAATGCATCCAGCTTTAAAAGTTGCTCTCTGCGCTACTGGCAACCAGTGGAGACTGGCCAGACCCGGCCTGATGGACTGCCATTTGGGAATCTTACAAATCAGCCTGGCTGCTTGGTTCTGAACCAGTTGAAGTCTCTTGAGCTGCCCAACTGGAAGACCCAAATACAAACTGTTGGAATAGTCCAGACGGGACAGCACAAGAGCGATGATAACCTGGATCAGAGCAGGGTGAGTTAAAAGGTGGTCAATCTTCTTGATCTTACGAAGTTGAAAGAAACTTGAAGATACCACAGTCCCTACCTGACTTTTAAGCGAAAGATCTTCGTCAAAAGTAACCCCTAGGCTTTTTACTGTTTGGGACTTGGTTGGAGGATTTCCCATTTCTGGAGGCCAAAAATGTGGCCCCCAGTACAGTTCACTCTTCCCAGGCAAAATCAATTCAGTTTTGCCTGGGTTGAGTTTCGGGTGATTTAGGCTCATCCATCTCTGGATGTGGACCATGGCCTCCCGAAATTCGGTGGCAGCACCAGGGGAGTCCAGACGGAAGATCAGTTGCAAATCATCTGCATAGTTAAAAATTAAAGCTCTAAACTTTCTTAATGAAAACAGCAGAGGTCGTAAATACAAATTAAATAAAAGAGGGGACAGGGATGATCCCTGAGGGACTCCGCATTCATTTTTAATTTTAGGGGCTGTAAAGGTTCCTAATCTCACTGCCTGGGTGCGATCCGAGATAAATGACTTCAGCCATCTCAAGGCCGAGCCTCTAAGGCCCGCCTGTTCGACACGGTCGACCAAGATGGTGTGGTCGACCGTGTCGAACGCGGCCGATAGGTCAAGAAGTACTAGTGCTTGATGAATGTCCTTGTCCGCGTTGCATCTAAGTACATTCTGTACCGCCAATGTCACCATCTCGGTCGAATGCCCCGGTCGAAACCCAGCTTGATTGAGTTCCAGATATCCAGTGGTTTCAACGAAGCTAGAGAGACAGCTAGCAGCATGTGCCTCCAGGATCTTTGAAAGGAATGGCAACAGGGATATTGGGCGATAATTTGATGGATCATGAAGATCCAAGCCAGGTTTTTTAATCAAGGGAATGAGTAGAGCGTGTTTAAACCCTACAGGTACCTTTCCCTGATCAAGTGAGTCATTAAGCAGAGGAAGGATCCCCTGAGGGATGGAATGCCCTATTTCTGTGAAGATGTAGGGTGGGCAGATGTCGTCGGGTGAGCCAGACTTGACACGTGCCAGGAGAGCAGAGAATGTTTTAAAGTCTATGGCAGGGAAGGCATCTAATGTAGCGGGATTGTTAAAAATATCATCCAAAGGAGATGGTATAGGAGAACTTGCAATGTTGCGTTTTATAGTTACAATTTTCTCTCTGAAATATTCATTCAGAGAGTCACACAACTCCTGGGTAGGAGCCATTGAGGGAGCTGTCCGGTCATCGTCACAGAGCTCGTTGACTATATTAAATACATCTTTAGTTTTATTGGAAGAGGTTAAAAATTTTTGGGAAAAGTAATTGGTTTTGTGTTGGTGCAGAATTTTTTGGTAGCGTGTTAATATATTGGATACATTAGGCCAATATTATGTGATATCGATTTTATATTCCTTCAGTGGCCTGAGGTGACATGTCTGTAAACACGCCCTGTGGTGCGTTTTAAGTTAGAGAATTAATTCCTCCTCAATCCTGAGGGTCCCTGGGGGCCAACTAGCCCACCAGGTACCTCCAGTATGTGCCAGAGAGCTGCGTTACAGAGAGGTGTTCAGAGGCCTTGCCCCTTTTTACAACACTCTGCAACAAGCTCCATAGCGCTTACTGGAGGTACCTGATGGGCTAGTTGGCCCCCAGAGACCCTCAGGATTGAAGAGGTATTCATTCCTCAACTTAAAACACGCCAAAGGGCGTGTTTGCACACATGTCACCTCAGGCCCCGCCCCTCCCTTCACCACTGTGCAAACGCGATAGGTGGCGCATTTTAAGTTGGGGGATAAGCTCCCCTAGAAAACTGAGGGTCCCTGGGGTGCAACTAGCCCACCAGCTACCTCCATTAGGTGCCACAGAGCTGCGTTGCAGAGAGGTGTAAAAAGGGGCGTGGCCTCAGAACACCTCTCTGCAACACAATCCCCTGGCGCATACTGGAGGTTCCTGGTGGGTTACTTTGCCCCCAGGGACCCCCATTATTCTAGGGGAATTCGTTCCCCATCTGCAAACGTGCCAGGGGGCATGTTTGCGGAGTGCTGCAAGAAGGGGGGCTGTGTAGCCCTCCTTCTTTTTCTAATTTTTTGGCCATGGGGACCCCATCCCCCAGGGCCTGCCCCTTAATATATATATTTTTTTAATGAAAAATTCGAGAAGGGGGCCCCATCCCCCAGGGCATGCCCACTTTTTGTGTACATTTTTGGAGGGGGCCTGTGTGGCCCCCCTCCTCAGGCCATTTATGGCCCCGGGGACCCCATCCCCCAGGGCCTGGCCATTGTTTTTATTTTTTGTTAATTGGAGGGGGGCCACGTGGGCCCCCTCCTCAGGCCTATTATGGCCCCGGGGACCCCATCTCTCGAGGCCGGCCTGCCTCATTTTTTTGTTATTGTAAGGGGAGGGGGGCCACGTGCTCCCCCTCCCAGGCCACTTGTAGCCCCGGGGACCCAATAACCCGGGGCTGGTCCTCTTCGTTGGGGACTGTGGGGGGCTCCCCAATCCCCCCACAGTCCCAGCCGGCGCCTGCGGGAGCCGGCATTGCTTTTCCACATGGGGAGCAGCTAACATGCTGCTCCCCATGTGGAATAGCAATCTGCTTTGCTTCATTGAAGCGAGAGCAGGTTTCCCTGTTCTCGCTTCAATATTTGTTCATCAAACATCTAAAATATAAAGCATAATGTACCCAACAATAAGATAAATCATCTGTTTTTGAAACAATGTGCTTCCTAGGGATACTGTGTTTGGGGAACGGTACCAATCATTAATCGCCTTAAGTTCGATGTGAAGATGTTTTATAGAGTGAAGACTTTCAACAACAGCACATGCCCAACCTTGCTCGCTTTTTTTAAAACATCATGCCAACAGAGAAGAGATATCTTTTACAGAGAGGACAGCTCTGATTGAGAAGAAACTACTTGAAAGACACACTGCACTTAGTGCCTATAACATGCAACTCAGTTTCCCATTGATAGCTTGGATCACAGTCCATGATGGGGCATTAAAAAGATGTTTCAGATACAGGTGCTGCAATGCATCTCACTGGGCTATTTCACCCAAGGTGGGAAGTTAAGCACCATAAAATAGTAAAGGCAATGTTTCCTTTTCAACAATTGTTTAAGACGCAGCGCCACAGACTTACAACCTTACACATGCTCAGATCTCATCAGTGCCTTACCTGAGAACAAAGCTCACATCTTAAGAGATTAAAAACATAATTTCCAGTTTAGGTTAACCATAAATATTAACCCCAATGTGTTTATGTCAAACAATGTTCCAAAATAAAAAAAATCAATTTAATTTCTGGTTCCCAAAGAGTAATGCATTTGCTTTCTTTACATTAATGGTTAGATGGTTTTGGGCATAATCATAGTTTTAGCAGCAATCCAATGAGCATGAAATGGAACAAAACTAAATTGTGGACATAAAGTAAGCAGTGTACATGAGATCTCTTCATTTTAGGTGCAACATAATGTGAATACTGCAGGGAAATGGAAAGGTTGGGTAAATAGAGTACAAACACCAGAGGGACTAATGTACATCCCTATGTAAGACCACTGGGCAGTACAATCTTACTGGAAATTTGAAGTTCCAAAGATTGCATGCGGATCTCAGAGTGGGCCCGGTTACCTGAATGCACCAGTCACAAGATTGACAACATTCATTCTGGAATATCCGCAGGCCACAGCTTATTACATAGACCACCTCTATTTGCCAGGTCAAAAGCTGTGGAAGTCAATGAAGCAGGAGCATAATAAGCCAATAACCTCGACTAACTTCTCTGTGATCAACCATATGGAGCAGCATTGATCCCTTGTTAAAGATCATCTCTGAACCCCCCTTTTTTTAACTAGGATTAGTGTCTTTCTCATTGACCTATTCAATATGATAAGACAGAAAACACTTCACAAATCTTTAGCGAATACATCTGAAATGCTTATCAGACAACAGTTGTAAGTATCTGGAGAAGGCTATCTAATCTCAGATCAATGTATTTGTGTTCCACTCTACAACCTTAAGGGGTCAGCCTTTTCAAGGGCTTTAACGTGTTAAATGTAAAACCCAGGCGCAGTCTTTCTCAAACTGGTACAAGAATGTAAAGTATTACCCATCTTCAGAGACTGTAAACTTCTGATCTACTCGATTGTGGAAACCAGCTTCGGTAAAGAAAGTTGTATCCTAACGATGCACATAATGATCGCAAAATAGAATTAATCCTACTACATATAATCATATTCTGTACATTATATTAATGACATTTGCCCTAAAAAAGTGATGGATCACGTGCTGCAAAACACGTTAACTGTTTTGGTTGTAAAAGAAAGAAACCAACTTAACCTCTGGATTTATTGATTGTTTTGAGGTTATTATACATGAATATTTCACGATAATGAACATATAACAATAATGTTGTTGTAATTCTATTTATTTCAATTAACATATTTTCACTAAATCTCAATATTGTGAACAGAGTAAAATACAATCTTCTGCAATAGAAATACTTCATGACATATACAGTACTGTCCACCGACATGTAACTCCCTCTGTGGGGCTATATTGTATCTATAGTAATTATTTAGTTCAGTTGCGGAGTTTCAGACCTGTTGTGTTTAGTGGGCCACTGGTATATACGCATGTTCCTTTTATTCTCAAATAAAACCCTTATGTATAAAATAGCACCTGAATATAGTTGAATATATTATGGATAGAAGTTTAGAATGGTTAATTGTTAGATACCTCTAAGTGTTATTTCCCAATAAATTAACATCAATATAGAGATATAGAGAGTAAGATCTTTACAGTAGAAGATTCAAGTCAAGTCAAATATACTTTTATTTGATTTATTTAAAACATCATAAAAGAGTGGGAAAACCACCAATGGTAAAACATACAAGAATATATATTTGTTATTTTTAAAGATGTAGAAAAGCGGTATTTTAAAAAGCATTATCATGTAAGCAGGACAGTAGAAGGATTTTGGAGCCGAATGTTCTAGTACTACTTGAGTTGGTTGGAGGGTTCTGTTTTGGCCAGTTCTTTTGCCGCATTTTTCAAAACGTTTACCGCTCTGCAGGACAGCGGGATTAATTAGCCCCTGAGACAATAAATCACTGCTGCTCTACAAGTTCTTATTTGTTCCTTCCTGAAGACCTCCCGAAGGTCCGTTTTGCATGTTTCTAGTAGAGCAGGACAAATGCATATTAAATGCAGTAAGG
This sequence comes from Lissotriton helveticus, assembly GCF_964261635.1. Lineage (NCBI taxonomy): Eukaryota > Metazoa > Chordata > Amphibia > Caudata > Salamandridae > Lissotriton > Lissotriton helveticus. The sequence goes on from NC_136071.1 coordinate 283,099,361, forward strand.
ACTCATCCCCTACTCCGCATAGGCGGCATTCCTTTGATTGCCATGGGTATTTCCATTTCGGGGTTAGGTCCTTTGATGGGAAACAACCTTTACAACGCAACTTTTACCACGCAGTGCCTTTACGACGCATCTTTTACAATGCAAACCATTACAACGCATTGCGCTGGGGGGCGCTCTAGGATAGGGAATGTGTTTAATGTACTATCCAACACCTTCCCTACTATCCACGGGGACTGGAGTTGGAATAGTAAATTAAACAATTCACTATCCAGCGCCTAAAATCACTATGCGTTGTAATGGTATGCGTTGTAAAAACCGCGTTGTAAAAGCATGCGATGTAAAAGCATGCGTTGTAATGTCATACATCCCCTTTGATGGATATGACCCAAGCCTTAGTGGAGTGAAGAAGTGCTTTTTTGATATGGAAAATAGTCTAGCAAATACAATTGGGGTTGCAAACTCTGTTATGTCTGTATCACAGTCCAGGTGTGTTTTTTTTTTGCTAGGGCTGTTTTATCTAATGATAAATAATACAGTTTTATGCCTTAGTTGGCCACAGATTTAAAGCCAGGTTAGGTAGGAACAGTGAGTCAGGCCTCCTCTAGCTTCAGTGCCGAGAGCGAAGCCTTCAAACTTTCAAGATTTAATTTTTAAACCTGGCTTGCTTTTTAATTTCTACCCAACAATAATGGGCGAGTGTGTTATCCTCTGCATCCCGCATCCTCCAATAGTACTTGACTAATGCACCTTGTCTAGCGGGGATCTGGTTTCTTTACGGTAGAAGAATCTACAGAAATCTTGTAATTGGTATGGCCTTATTTTGTATTGCTTTTTCTCCCCAGGTCATACTTTTAATCCACCGGTACCAATGAGGATGCCGTCTTTCCGGAATTTGTATTTGCTAGCAGCTCTGTACTTTCTGCGCCCACAGCAGTTTGAGGTGAACTTTGAGGTTGGAAATTCTTAGGAAGGTTGGGCAGAAAGAGAACTCTCTTGAAATGATGCTCTATTTTTCGTTTTCACAGGACTGAAATTTCATTATTTCAGTAACACAGGGGCCCTATTCATGGAGGTAAATTTACACATGTAGATTTACTCATGTGTAAGTTTACTCTTGCACTTAGGTGTAAAGCTACACCTTTGTGCTAGTTATCATTTCTGAGTGCAGATTAAAGTGTAGACTTACGTGGGGCATATTCACAAGCTGCATTTTGTAGTAACTGAAGTAGTTCTACAGTAGTACTTCTCACATACTATGAAGTGCTTCTTCTTAATGTATAGGCCGAGATCTCGAAGTCCACCTCTCCTATCTTTTCTATGCAGAGTTCTGTGCCAAAGTGGCTGAGTTCTCAGCACCTGGAAATATACGTTTATTGTTGCAAATGTGGGATAGAACAGCAGGAGTGGTTAGAAAACAGGAAGGACATGCCAATACAAACACCCACCCACGAAAGAGTAAGACCTTTGGGATTTACAAAGGACACTTCTAAAGTTACAACAACCCATAAGGCATCAATGTAATCCAGCCTTGCAGTAAGTCAATCACCACACATGGCCACTTAAAGGTATCGCAGCAGGCGTCCAAGGAAAATAATGGAGGCCGATATTTAATATTAAACCCCAGAAAAAATAATGTTAAACTAATTCAATTAAATGAATTACATTATTTTCAAACTTTATTGTTTAATGATAAAGTGCATACATTTTTTGGGCATTAAACATTTCTATTATATTAAAAACATATTATATTATATTAAAAATTAACTACTTTATAATTGTAAAAACTACTAATTAGCTTATTTAAAAAAAGAAACCTTTTACATTTGTATTAGGAAAAGTAAAAAAATGCAATTAATAATGAGATATTTGTTAACTAAATTTAAATATCAATTAACTATTAATATGCTAGAATGGGTGGGATTCTTTTACATTTATTTAAACATGGTATTAATAAGATACATTATTTTATTTTAATTATTTAAGTATTTAATAAAGACTTCATGTTATGAATTAATGTGTGGTCGCATTTTGCTATAGTTCTTCTAGGTTATGAGTAATTATTTAAAATTAATTTACAGTTTTATTTTCCGTTAAAATATTTAGATTAAAAAAAAGTAAGAAACTCTCATAGTTTTCCCTACAATTAACCATAGGGAGATCTCTGCTCCGGTGACAGATATCTCTTCCTATGTAGTAAAAGTTACTGGTAGTAACTTTACACTCCTAAAGTTACTCATATTTGCCTCCAACCCCTGGTTCCAGGCACTGAAGACATGTAAGTCTACATTGATATGTAACTCTACCTTTAGAAATGGTGACTAGCATTGAAGCACAGATTTACACAGAAGTGCAGAAGTTAATTTACATTTGAGTAGATCCACATTTGAAAATGTACTTTTTGGGAATACGGTCTACTGTCTGAATCCACTGATTCTTATTCATTGCTAGTACAACTTCCAATGAGCCTTGTAAGTTTTTTTTAAATGCCATAGCACTGCCTCCTACAGATATCTACAGACAATCAGTCACTCTTCAGAGGGCAGGCAAGGCATGTTTGAGGAGCTCATGCGGCATCATTTTCATGGTATCCTTAGGAGCCATAGGACAGAATTTTGCTCTCTCCCCATGTATCTTGCAGGAGAAGGTGTGATTTTTTCCTCTGTATGTGGATAAGGACGATTGGTTTTCATTCTGCTCCACTGGTAAGAGATTGGCCTCTTCCTGCAGCCATTGATAAAAAGCAGGTATATGATCACAAGTGCCTAAGTAGTGGTGTCATATTCTGACAAGGCCACTGTTTTTCATGGTACTGACCCGGTGTGCTTTGAAATATCATAATATCTCTACCTACTGCCTTCACATTGAGTCTTGCTTGTGGTGGATACTAGAGGGGTGCTTTCCTCTTGGGGAGGGGTTGCCCAATTGGCTGAAAGTGATTTGTGAACGGCGGGCCAACCTCTGCAGGCTTGTTCTCTGGTTCAGGCCGCAAAGGGAGAAGAACTTGGCTGAGTAGACCCTTCAGTCATTTGAATTTGGAGCCTACAGATCACTGCGGATGGCACTGGTTAGCAGTAACCGACAAGAATCTGGTTGCATCCGATCCAAACGTCCATGAAGGGGACTCTCTCCTGTGGGCCGAGTTGAGGCACTCAACAGCAGCTGCTCCTCCGTAATGGTGGGGGTGCATTGCCCACTGCAGATGAAATATAAAGCGATAATAAAACAATTTCATTATCGTTTTATTTTTCATGGACAGTAAATGGTGCCGTGTCTAGGTCGGGGTTGGGCCAGGCTGTCCTCTACGGATAGACAGCAGCACTGCAAGTGCTCATGCCGGTTTGGCCGGCTGTTTTAGGACAGCCAAACCAATATGCACACTTAGATTTCTCCAATCCAGATGTATTGTACAACCGGGTGAAGAAATGGCACAGGCTCTCAGTCCCTTAGTGAGCGCCTAACCAGGCTGCTCAGACCAATTGTGGTAAATAAATAATTAATTACCGGTACTATTTTTTAATATAATCAATAAAACAGATAGCTCAATAAATAAGAGTCAGGATTCGAGGTATCTTGAGTCTTCAGGCTTTAATCAGGCATAAGGGAAAAGGACAGAACAGCCTGGAAGCACGGGACGGCAGCTGCACACCGAAAAGTAACATGATACAGTATATATACTAAAACAAATACATTACATTCAATACAGTAGGCGTAGCAGTAGGCGTGACTCGTAGCAGTCGCGAAAGATAAGGGCAAAATGATGTAACAAGAAGGCGTGTACAGGGCGTATACATAGACATGTGATGTAAACGTAACAGAAGTGTCATGAATGGGGCGGAAACATGGAGGGGGCTACCTGAGCAGCTGGGACCTTTAACCTAGTGGTGCGCGCAAACGGGCAATGACGTGTTACCAGGGAGAACTGGGGGCTATGACTTCTGCACTAGAAGAGGAGACTAAAGTCTGGAGTGTCAGAGCGACATGTACCTAAGGCATATCTAGTATCTGGTGTTTAGAGTACATATTGATAGAATCCAAAAGTTATCAGGACAAAGGCTACTAAACATTAAGACTGGTGCGTGCATAATTCTACATGTATTGCGTGTGCTAGGAATATTCTATGAATATTAATACAGGATTTCTCTTACATGGAGACAGAAAGGCTAGACCATGACGGAAACTATTGATGCGATTCAGTAGCTTAGGAATGCAGAGAAGGAGGGCTGGACTGATAACTAGAAACATAACATATTCTTGGCAGACTGGCAGGCAGAGCCAGGCCGGGCCGGGCACTGTGAGGCATGAAGTAAGCGAAGGGTCAGGGATGCAGGTGGGGGCTATATCGCTCCTCGGAGAGGGTTCAGGAGACAGGAGCTGAATCTGAGTCCGGGCCCTTTCGAGGCCTAGAAACGGGGACAATTCAATGAATTAACGTGCACACTGTAAAATGTGGCAACGTAGGTTTACATAGGCCTAATATTCGTTGTTTTCACGAAGACTGGAAACTGGCATACTAGAGTTGGACACAACTATAATTGCGTCTTTAATCGATCATAGGGGGATACATGCATATCGATCATGCACATATAGCATAAGATGGGGAACACGTAGGCACATATAACATGGCAAAATTTACTTTTCCACACAATCCTGGTGCTGCTCTCATAGCATGAGAGCAGCATCTAGATTGTGTGGGGAGTCTGGTAGCCTGTGCTGGCTCTTGGATGTCTTCTGGGAAGAGAAGTGCACAGAGGTAGCCCGCAGCGGGAGCCTTAGGTAAGTGCTTTTATCTAATTATTATTTGCCCCCGCCCAACCACTTTATTTTGGCAGTAGCCGCCTCTGTGAGATGTGTGCCGAAGTCATCATACAGTAAAGGAAATGACCAATGCATCGAGTTCTATCAATGCAATCTGCACTAGTTTCTCAATATATATAACATGGCAAAATTTACTTTTCCACATTCCCTCCTCGTGCCCTACGTTTCCATCAGGAAACATCTATATTCATGATACCATCTATCATTTCATATAGCATCATTTGCTCGTCTCGAATTGTCTTGGAACGGGATTTAGGACTAGGAATACAAGAGGTAGCACACAAGCCGCAAATCGCAGGGCCACATTGTATACAGAGGCAGCAACTGAATATGATCATTACTGCGATACCTAGGAATGACAATACTTTCCATCCCCAGGCAGATACGATACTCCAGAGCCAACCGGACCATGTCCAGGTGCCTGGATTCTGATGTAACTGATGGGCAATTTTATGAAGTCTGGTTATAGCTGAATAAACAGACGGCGCGTTATTAGGAATGAAAATGCAGCAACTAGATCCGATGACTCTACATGCTCCTCCTCTATCGGCCAGTATGACGTCAAGAACGAGACAATTTTGGAGCACGACAAATCTCATAGCAGATTGCTCTTCAGTTAAGTTACCTAGAGCAGTAGTCTCATTCACTACTGCTTCAAGGGTTCTGGTTAGCCTACGTATTAACTTACTATTCTGGACAGGTCCTATAAAGAAGAAGAAACCTTTATTAAAGTCTTGATACTGTTCTAGAGTAGTTTCAGTTTGATCGACAATTGGGGACTCGATCTCCCTTCTATGTCTGACGTGTACTAGATGTGTGTTTCTGTGATAATCAGATGGGGCTAGAAAAACTGGTGGCAGTAGGAAGGCAATGTAACATGTTCCATCCCAATCGAGGGGCAGACGAACATATGCGGTCTGACCACAAACAAAATAAGAATGACGTGAGGCTTTGAAAATAGATTTCCCACTGTCACTATACTCGACAGTAGTAGTACAATCACTATGTCCTACATGTGCGGAACCATTCTTTCTGACACATAATTCGCCTTTGACTGGTAGTACTGAAATAGCAGGCAAATCTGGAGTAGTATCGGACTGAACATTCAGGACCATGAAATTCGAGGAAGAATTACCTAAATCATACACTTCATTTTCTAGATCTAACCCTGTTCTATGGGAGAGACCTTGCTTGTCTGGAAAACATGTTCTATTCAGAAGGGACATATCATTGGAGGATGACGTTAAAGTGGACCATGCTCCACACGAACCATTATGTGAAAATGGATAAGGAAAGAGTGGCAGAACTCCCTTCGGTGTCTGGAAAGGGGGGAGTCGACCACACACCCAACAATTAGTGGCATTGCTGGTCTGGTGTGAATAGTGCAACATTCGGATAAAGCTATTATTTCGCATAGCAAGACGATAGGATAGCTCGTGAGGAGGCAGATCACTAAATGTGTGCTCTACTGTAGCATTAGAAAACATATGTACATGTGAAATTGGAAAACATAAATGTAAAGCATAACTTGTGCAGGTAACCATAAGACTCAAAAATACTAGAAAACATAGAACAATAATACATCTTTTAGAGTTTTGACTAACTCTCTCACTGTGTGGGTCTGTCTCATACATGTCAGGAACCTGTCTAACCGTTTCACCCGAGAGGGACTTAGACAATTAAACTGGCTGACTTATTTTACTAGACCTGAGTTTGTCTTTATACTCCTGATGTGGAGTTTTCTCTAACAGTGGAGACTTGAGTTCAGAGTCTGTCTTTAGGCAGTTTTTAGGAATTAGGCAGTCCTTAGCAAAAGTCTTTTCTCGTAAGCCATGGAACTTCTTTATATGGCTCAGGTGGACCCACCCCTTCCTGCCCTCAAGTTTGACGGCGGTCCTTGTGGTTAGCAACACCATGCGGGGCTCCTTCCAACGGGGCTCCAGCGGACTTGAACGATCAAAATTTCGGACAAATACGAGTTCACCGGGAACGACTTCATGCGGTTTCACCTCGGTGTTGTCTGGAAATGCGGGGGCAACCTGTGAACGACAAGAGTGTAGGGCAGACATCAAGGAAGCTAGGTAATCGGTCAGCATATTACTGGAAACGTCTGTAATACTGCGGGGTCTAGGTGTACCCCACATGTTTGGGGGGCGGCCGAATACGACCTCATACGGGGACAGACCTGATCTGGAATGTGCAACCATCCTCATATAAAATAAAGCAACTGGCAGGGCAACTAGCCAGTCTACACCTTTTTCTTTACATACTTTTGCAATGCGTATTTTCAGAGTCTGATTATGTCTCTCTACGAGACCGGCTGCTTCAGGATGGCGCACACAATGGAACTTCCACTGGTACCCTAACAGAATGGAAACATGTTTCATAAGCTCGGATGAGAATGGCTGGCCGTTATCTGAATACACGACCCTAGGGAGTCCATAGCGGGGAAAGAATTCACGAACCAACTGCCTGGCAGTGGTCGCAGCTGTGTAATCTGGAACTGGATATGCTTCTGTCCACCTGGACAAAGCGCATACAACTACGAGGACATACTTGAAACCTCGACATCGCTCCATCTGAATATAATCCATCTGGAGGACTTCAAAAGGGTGGTCAGGAGGTTGGAATCCCCCTTGTTCCACCGGGACACTTTTACCTGGATTGAACTGACAACATATCATACAGGTACGGACTTTCTGCTTGGCTGCAGCTCGTAAATGCTTGTTGAACCAAAGGTTCTGAATACTGTCTAACATAGCTTTTTCTCCTAGATGTGCTGGACTATGTGCGGTATTAATAATGACTTGAACCATAGAGTCGGGGAGAAACCATGTGGCTTTTCCCTCCGTCAACCATCCCTGATCTGTCTGGACCCCTCCTTGTTCGGACCATTTCTTGATTTCTTCAGGAGTAGCATGTAACTGTATGTCTATGACATCTTGTGTAGGGTCCTTAACTGTCATACAAGTAGTCTGATCTGGAGTGAGTGTCTGTGTCGTGTTAACTGGAATGTCTGAAGTCTGGGCTGTGAGCTTGGCTGTTCGATCTGCTAGATCGTTACCTTGGGAAATGATGTCAGTGACTTTCGTGTGTGCCTTGCACTTCATGATAGCAATAGCTGTCGGTAAATGTATTGCATCTAACAGAGCTTGAATGAGGAGACCATGCTGAATCTTGGTTCCATGAGAAGTCATGAAACCTCGTTCTTGCCAGAGCACTCCGAAGTCGTGTACGACTCCGAATGCGTAACGTGAATCTGTGTATATATTTACTTTCAGGTTCTTGGCACGTATGCAGGCTTGGGTCCAAGGGAGGACAGTCGATACGGCTGCCTCCTGTGTCGTTAACTGTATCAGTGGCTTGGCTAGAAATGCATACTGAGGAATCCATTGTCTGCAGTAAGAAGTGAGGCCAATAAAAGCTCGTACCTCCTTCTGTGTCTTGGGCTGTGGAAGACGTGCTATTAACTGGATACGGTCAGGTGTCAACTGCCTACCCCACTTGGACAGTAAGTGTCCTAAGTATACCACTTGCTGGACACAGAATTGTAATTTGGAAGGGGACACCTTGTGCCCCTCCTCGGCCAGAAAATACAGAACTGTAAGTGACGCTCGCTCGCAGTCACGTTCAGAACGGGCTGTGATTAGTAGATCATCGACATACTGGAGCAGGGCAGTGTCAGTTGGCATGTGAATATTGTCTAGTTGTCTCTTAAGTGCTTGACTGTAAATGCTAGGGCTTTCTGTGAAACCTTGAGGAGCTCGTGTGAATTTATAGCTTCTTCCCTTTAAACAGAAACCGAAAAGGTACTGGCTGTCTGGATGTATGGGGACACTGAATACGTGTCTTTGATACGTCTCCTTTCGTGTTCTTGCTCTTCCCTGATTCTGTTCTGGTGATACTGGAGCATTTGTAACATCTGTGACGGAGTATTAGCTTGCCAGCTACTTTCGCCTTTCAATACTCTATTTTTAACTTGTGGACTTGAATTCTCGACTAGTTTGGTGACAAAAAGATGAGGGTACGATTCACTACTTGTTTTCAGACCACTGTTAATAATAAAACATTTTTCAAATCTAGAATAAAAATCACTAGTGTCTTCATCTTGTTTCTGTTTACAAGCTGAAATGGCATCCCAATCTTCCTTTTTCGTGGCTAGTAACCTTGGCAAAACCTGTATCAATAACTCGGGCAATTCTTTAACTTTACCCCCAAGACCGGTACCTGGTACTCGGGAAGTATCTTCAGCTTCTAGAGCTGTCCAATCAATCTTTTTCTCTCCCACCTCCCATTCCTTTTCCTTGAGTTTTTCATATACCCCTGCGGGCAACAGGACCTTTAACATTTTAATGATATCAGGATACGTGTATTCTCCCATACGGAGCATGTCCTTTAATTCTCGATGGAACCCTGCTGGATCTTTGTCGTGACAGGGAATTAACTTTTTCATCTCTAAGAGTTCCATCTTTGTGATAGGGGTGTAAACAAATACTCGTTCTAGATCACCACCCGTTGTCCTAACTGGGTGTACTTCTCGTAACGGATGCTGTCTATCTATGTAAAATGGTTTACTTTCTGGAGGTGGGACATGAACAAAATGCGGATTCAAAAACGTTCGATATTTGTGGCGCTGTTCTAGAATGATACTAATTAAATCAGTACCTAGACCTTTCCATCTATACTGGAGTAACTCGTTCAATACATCATGTAACGGACCTGGATCAGAATGCTGTCCCTCATACAGTGTAATGAGGTGCTGGATCATATACATACCCACCAGTCGCTGTTCGGCTGGGGGCAGTTTCAGAAACATTTGTGCCACTATTTCATCTGGAAAAGTGGTAGAATCAGTAGTCCATCGGACTGCTGATCGGGCTAGTTCTTGTTCATGCATTGTACTAAGTTCACTATAACCTATTCGTGATTTCAGAATGTGATCGGTAGCTTGGAATACTTGCTCGAGAGAACCTTGCTCTGGTGCTGGACGAGGGAAAACTTTCTTGTGATCTGGGCGTGAATGTCGGTCGGGAAGTCTAGTTCTGCCTACATACGCTATTCTGGAGGGATTCTCGTCGTCTACCTCTTCAGTAGAAGAGTCGTCTTCTTTCTCGGTTACTTGTGCTGCTTCTCGTTTCTCGTGTAACTTTATTATTTCCCTACGGATTTTCTTGTACATACTCTCTATACAGTTCTGTGTCTTGTGTCTTCCCTCGGCTATATGGTCACTCCATCTGGTCAAGACTTTCATTTCTTCCGGATCTTTATCCGGATAATCCTGTTCTCTGATTAAACAATTAATTAAAAACTTTAAAAGCATGAGCTGGATCTCGACTTTTCTTTGAACCATGGCGTCGCCAATACTTTCTGGATCTACTCCTGTACGGATAAAACGATAAATTCTGTCTAGATAACCTTTCATATTGGGCAGGGTGTCCAAATATTCGGTCACCCGTCTTACACGCAATGAATATATGACCATATTATCATCGCCTGAAACTGGATCATAACGGCATTCGGTAAGTGCTTGCTTGATATCTGCAAATGTCTGAATTTTTGGCGAACGCTGTAACGCTCGTTCATGTAACTCAAGTATCGTCATACGTCTATGTTGAGGCGGGGTTCCAGGAGGACTTCCCCCCGTGGCCCCTAGACTAGAATCGTTAACGGGTATTGTACGTGCTGGCAGAGTGACTGATGTAGCGGGTACATGTACTGTAGGCTGGACCGGGGGGTGCCGTGACAGGTGCTGTAACGGGTGCCCCGGTGGCTGGAGGAACAGGAATTACATTATTTACAGGAGCTGGCGGAACAGGATTTGCATATTCTGGGACTGTGTCGTCCAAGTAGGACGAGATAAAAATATCAGCTGCAGTCGGTTTGTGACGTAGCTTAATCGGAACTAATGGCGGCGGAAAATTACATGGTGCTTCCGGGGTCGCTTTTGGCAAGCCCTCGGCAAGAAGAGGATACATACCCTTAATAAGGGCATTTCTCTGTCTGTCTGACTGTTCTGCTTTAACTCGTTCACCTACTTCGATTAATTCCCTTTCTTGGGCTTTTTCTGAAGATTCCCTACTTAATTCTGTTTTTCTGATTTCTTTTTCTGTTCTTCTATGAGATTCTTTGCGCCATAACTCGATGGCATCTTTCTGGGACTGTCTGGCTTTCTTTTTCCATAATGCTTCTTCTACTCGCATGATGCACTCGGCATCCCATGTACCTGACATGGGCCATCTATATTTCTCTTCTAATTCCTTGGTGTAATCCACCCATAAGTCTAGATATAATATGGCACTTAAGCCATGCTTATGATACATAAAATGACCTGGACTGTCCCTAGGCGGGACAGGAACTGCTTCCTCGAGCAATCCTTTTCTGGTTTTTAACTGACGTAACTTGGAGAACAGAGGCATTCTTTAGGCTGGAATCTAGATACAATACAATACACGATAAACACAATAATGACTGGAAAAACAAATCACTCATACCACGACATTGAAAACACATTACGTAACATTTAAAATAACAGTTCGGACAGAATATTACCTGGTATACTGAGAACAGAACACATGAATTTCTCGAGAACAGAACTTACTAGAATTACTAGATGCACTGCTAAACAGTACGAAACTTACCGGTCTCATAAAGAGACACGTCGGACCCGCATCCACCTAGGTGGACACTTCGTGTTGGATCTGTGTACCCAAACCCACGGACCAGAGACAAATTAATTGACCCTGTCTAGATACTACCCCAGCAACGGTACTCACCGGGCAGCAAGAACGGAAGGCCTCGGACTGGACTGGACTGCTACGACGACGGACTACGAACTTCGGACTTCAGTTACAGGTGGGCCTCTGGATACCTCGGACCTTGGACTCTCGGCTTGGGCTCAGGTCGGGACTCGCCGCGTTCCTCACCGCCTCGTCTGGATGCTGGACCGCAACCTCCGTCTCCTCCGTGGGCCTGAGGGATACTTGAAGCAGAAATATCTGCACGTGCACGGTATGGTTCCGTCACGGCTGCAGAGGATCAGGGGGCCTGCGTGGCTTCGTCGGCGCGTGGGGAAAGGGCAAGTTCCTGTTCGGGCGCCATTATGTGGTAAATAAATCATTAATTACCGGTACTATTTTTTAATATAATCAATAAAACAGATAGCTCAATAAATAAGAGTCAGGATTCGAGGTATCTTGAGTCTTCAGGCTTTAATCAGGCATAAGGGAAAAGGACAGAACAGCCTGGAAGCACGGGACGGCAGCTGCACACCGAAAAGTAACATGATACAGTATATATACTAAAACAAATACATTACATTCAATACAGTAGGCGTAGCAGTAGGCGTGACTCGTAGCAGTCGCGAAAGATAAGGGCAAAATGATGTAACAAGAAGGCGTGTACAGGGCGTATACATAGACATGTGATGTAAACGTAACAGAAGTGTCATGAATGGGGCGGAAACATGGAGGGGGCTACCTGAGCAGCTGGGACCTTTAACCTAGTGGTGCGCGCAAACGGGCAATGACGTGTTACCAGGGAGAACTGGGGGCTATGACTTCTGCACTAGAAGAGGAGACTAAAGTCTGGAGTGTCAGAGCGACATGTACCTAAGGCATATCTAGGATCTGGTGTTTAGAGTACATATTGATAGAATCCAAAAGTTATCAGGGCAAAGGCTACTAAACATTAAGACTGGTGCGTGCATAATTCTACATGTATTGCGTGTGCTAGGAATATTCTATGAATATTAATACAGGATTTCTCTTACATGGAGACAGAAAGTCTAGACCATGATGGAAACTATTGATGCGATTCAGTAGCTTAGGAATGCAGAGAAGGAGGGCTGGACTGATAACTAGAAACATAACATATTCTTGGCAGACTGGCAGGCAGAGCCAGGCCGGGCCGGGCACTGTGAGGCATGAAGTAAGCGAAGGGTCAGGGATGCAGGTGGGGGCTATATCGCTCCTCGGAGAGGGTTCAGGAGACAGGAGCTGAATCTGAGTCCGGGCCCTTTCGAGGCCTAGAAACGGGGACAATTCAATGAATTAACGTGCACACTGTAAAATGTGGCAACGTAGGTTTACATAGGCCTAATATTCGTTGTTTTCACGAAGACTGGAAACTGGCATACTAGAGTTGGACACAACTATAATTGCGTCTTTAATCGATCATAGGGGGATACATGCATATCGATCATGCACATATAGCATAAGATGGGGAACACGTAGGCACATATAACATGGCAAAATTTACTTTTCCACACAATCCTGGTGCTGCTCTCATAGCATGAGAGCAGCATCTAGATTGTGTGGGGAGTCTGGTAGCCTGTGCTGGCTCTTGGATGTCTTCTGGGAAGAGAAGTGCACAGAGGTAGCCCGCAGCGGGAGCCTTAGGTAAGTGCTTTTATCTAATTATTATTTGCCCCCGCCCAACCACTTTATTTTGGCAGTAGCCGCCTCTGTGAGATGTGTGCCGAAGTCATCATACAGTAAAGGAAATGACCAATGCATCGAGTTCTATCAATGCAATCTGCACTAGTTTCTCAATTTAATGAACAGTATCAAATCAGAGCGAGCCAAGATTTATTCACGAGGTTGACAATGGTTTCAACTTAATCTGTTGGCAATAGTTCAGAAAAACATCTACTGCCAGTCACCAACCTGCTGTTGTAATTCCACGGTTGCTCTTGGTTACCCAAACTCTGGATTCGGAGTGACCTTTCGTGACAGTTTCAGTATCAACCTGGTGATAAATAGAAACCACCCCATTCAAAAACAAAACCGACTCTGACTTTACGATCATAACCATTATGTGGAACATTTTGCCTATTGCTGTCGACCCCCCAATGGATGAGTCACTTAACACACACCCTTCTGACGTCAGACCTGAGGTAATGCAGCATTCTTATTTGAATCTCACCTCATAACTTTTCTCTTGCAAGGCATCGCGTTCTTTGTTTCAGTGTTAGTGGTTTTCGAAATAATACAGACATTTAACAACGTTTGCAAATGCCAGAACAGCAAGGCACCACGTCCTGATTAATGGCCTTGTGCAGACAGTGGTACTAAATGTTTACAATGTGTTGCGTGTGCCATGTGGCGTTTTTTATCGCCATATCTACTGAGAGTAATCCCCAACGGCCAATGTGCTTTAAAACCACATATTTTCAGCACATTATTCCTTTAGGGGTTACGTTGGTAAAAAAACACTCTTTAAATATCTTAATACTTTTTTATTAACGTCTGTGTGCTATCATTGTAGCCTGGTTTGTCACAATGACCCACATACAATCTAGAAGAAAACATTAACACTTCTCCATATGGGCCTATTCTTGTTCTCGAAAACCAAGCCAATGTATTCAATATAAACTGTCATTTATAACTATAATAAATTGTGCAATGTTCCTAACAAACAATTTTGCCCCATGAGAGAAAATACGATCTCTTTACAGGAGGGCTGTAGAACAGACGTAGCCCAAATATGGGATAAAAAACCTAAGAACTCCAAGAAAACAAAATGTTCACATTAAACAAAAACATGCATTTAATTGTAATGGCACTGGTTTGTCATTTGCCGCGCCTAGAATGTTGATTGTTGTGGGACCCTCATGATGTCTCCCGTCATGCGCATACCCGCAAGGGCAGTGCTTTATTTGTAAAATAGTACGTGCCAGGGCACTGGCCAGGAGGCCACTGCAGCTTGCCGCACCCATTGCCCCTGTCATCGCTGCCAATGGCAGTACCAAAACAACTACTAACCATCTCTCTCGCCTGCAAGTGGGACAGTTCAGAATATTCCAGATCCCCAAAGCTAAAGGAACGGCTGTGGAGGCAGGTATAAGCATTTTTTATGCATATTATATTTATAAAAAACCCTTGTTCTTCTTATCTTAGATTAGATTAGCAGCGCCAACTTGTGGCAGAGTGTCATAAGTGTGATGATGAAAATTAATTGTCGGTGCTGAGCACCATAAACCAATTAAGTGCCTTGCCAGCACTGGAAACCACCTGCTCAAATTAAGCACTGCAGTGGGTTTTTTGTAAAAAAATAAGTGCCAGGGCTCTCATCAGGAGGTAGCTTGCAGCAGCCCATTTCTTCTGTTAGCGCTGTTTAAAACAGAACAAATGGCTAACCATGAACGTGTAAAAAGGATGTGGCGTAATGACCAGAGCTGCAGACTTCGGAGCTTTAGGAACCAGCTTCGAATCATCGCTTGGGCTCAACATCCAGTGGTTCTGGGCAAGGCCCTGAGGGCCTCATAGCCCTACTGGCACTATTGCATCACCAGAATAAACCTTTTTTTGCGTTACGGTGGTTCAATGTGCAACTGGCCTATTTATAAGGCCATGTAAAGCTGCGTTCCGTGGTTTTCATGGCCTTATAAATAAATGTCCATTGTAAGCACAAAACTGTGTGAAAGGGGTGTTCCATAGGTGTTGCTTGGGACGTTCCCAGCAACATTCATGGCTTTTTGACACTGCCCCAGATTCACGAGAAAGCGTAAGTCTGAGGAAGTGTCAAAAACTTACGCCTCACCTAGAGAGGCGTAAGGGAGGCACAACGAGGAGAAATATTGTTATTCCTTCTCGTGTTTCCCCTTTCTATATGTGCTGTTTCTATATGTGCTTTTTACGTGTGGTGCAGAATGCAGCGCACATAGAAAGAGGAAAACACCTCTTGTGCATGTTTTTGTGTTTCCCTTCCTGCACAAAAATAATCATCCTGGGCAAAGAGGGCACCCTTGCACCATGGTGCAAAGGTGCCTGCGTTGGTGCACAGCAGCCCATTGTGCGCTGTCACATGGGGAAAGTACAGGAAAGCGTCCTACCTAATTGATACAGCGTATTACTGCCCTTTTTTTGCCATATGGCTCTGCAGCAGCAAGACCTGCTGCGCTGCCCTACAGCAAAAACCCCATAATTGTGGCCCTTAATCTTCAAGTAAATTAATGTGTCCTTAACTAGTGCTCATGGAAAGCCCCGGTGTTGATGACTAAATGCCAGTGCTGAGCACTGGCAACCACTGGCTCAAATTAGGCACGGAAACGCAACCAGTTGAGGTGGCGTGGTGAACTGAGGCGTCTTTATACTCATTTTCTATATAGTGCTACATATAGCCCTCTATTTCCAGGCACTGCAAGAAACAGATGGGGTCTGCCTCTGTGGATGAAGCGTGCTCTTTATACTTTTGGGCCTTGACGCGTTTGCTGCCATAATAATGGCTATGCTCTGGCACAAATAATTAAAAGAGGGAACCCGTGCTTGTTTACTCTCTCCCGTGTAAGCACTCCGTGGTCCTGAACAATCCTGTTCTGTTTAGCACTACATACTGGCCACCTTCCCAGGCTGTACTCCAAAGCTCTCAGCAAGCTATCCCTATGCAACTTCATAACATCCTTCTACATCATACTGCAAACGACCCACAATTTCTAAGCACTGTAAAAAAAAGTCTGTGTATAAGTCCCCTCCTTTGGCCTATTGTTAAGAGGACCCAGGAGCCAAGCACTAAGTTACCAACAGTTAACCAACACGTAACTCAACCAATCAATCATGTTTGTCCATTTCGTTGCTGATCGATGTAGTCCTGACCTGAATCTAGACAGCATCTCATTTTGCGACAGCGTTCCGAGCGAATGCCCCTCTCAGCCGGTCTAGAACTTCATGCGGCCTTTAGGCTACACCTTGCTGCCGAATGTCATGGGTGGCCCTCCTGCCTGACATGGGCTGCAAGTGCTGGGTTCGCCTTGTGTTGAACCATGCTGACCTGAAGCCTGCCCCCCTGTGCCCCTCCATAAGGCATCCCAAAGGCACAGTTTTAAGCGACACACCCTTTGCTATAACCCTTGCACTCTGCCCCCACTCCACATGCATGCATCATCTTTACCCCTTCGGTTGTTTCCCCTCCCGCCAAGAAAAGCCACTACACTTCTTCTCTTGTGGTGGTCATTTGTTGGCCGCAGTTTATTAGGGTTACAAGGAAACAGTTATACGTGTATTTTGCATGTTATAGAATTATACATTTCCTTGTGATCATCTCTTGGCCCCTTTGGGCCGGTTCTTTGGTAGGTTGGATTTTCTTTGCGCCTCCTTTGCGCGGGGAAGGGGGTAGCCTTTGTCCCCAGAGTTAGGCCGCCTCGCTACCTTGTCCGACTTTGTTGTGCCCTGCCATCCGGCGGGGGCTGGGCTGCGAGCGCCGTCTCTGCTTGCTACCCCTTCCTTTTTGTAGCAACGAATCCCAGCCGTGAGGCCTCCCAAGGTCGCTTTCCTTAGTCCACCTCACCCAGCCGTGCGGCATCTGAAGGTGAGTGGACCTATTCTGGCGCACCGCCCTCCGGTGTGCCTCCGTACCAACCGTTCTCAGCGTAGCCCTTCGCCACGCCGTTTGCCCTTTACAGCCCTGCGACATCGCTGTTCCTTTGGTGTGGGTGGGTGGGACAAGTTCTTCGGTCCTCCGTCGCGCTGCTCCCCTGCTCCTGGATGCTAGGAACTTACCTGGGGGAGTCGCGCTTTTAAGCCCCCCCGCAGCACCTCGGAGTTCGCGCCACATTGCTGATTGGGGGGTTTGAACCCCGCGCGCCCTCCTGATTGGTCATTGCCCCGCCAGGGGGGGGGGCCGGGGGAGGGGGGGGGGCTGAGAGGGGGACACCTTGCCCGGTGCCGGCCTTTTCGCGCCAATTCGTGTCCCCCTCACCTTCTCTTCCGGGGGCGACGCCGGGTTAAGGCGCCGGCTCCTGAGCCCCTTCGGGGGTTCGCCTCTGCGATAACCCTTGCACTCTGCCCCCACTCCACATGCATGCATCATCTTTACCCCTTCGGTTGTTTCCCCTCCCGCCAAGAAAAGCCACTACACTTCTTCTCTTGTGGTGGTCATTTGCTGGCCGCAGTTTATTAGGGTTACAAGGAAACAGTTATACGTGTATTTTGCATGTTATAGAATTATACATTTCCTTGTGATCATCTCTTGGCCCCTTTGGGCCGGTTCTTTGGTAGGTTGGATTTTCTTTGCGCCTCCTTTGCGCGGGGTAGCCTTTGTCCCCAGAGTTAGGCCGCCTCGCTACCTTGTCCGACTTTGTTGTGCCCTGCCATCCGGCGGGGGCTGGGCTGCGAGCGCCGTCTCTGCTTGCTACCCCTTCCTTTTTGTAGCAACGAATCCCAGCCGTGAGGCATCCCAACGTCGCTTTCCTTAGTCCACCTCACCCAGCCGTGCGGCATCTGAAGGTGAGTGGACCTATTCTGGCGCACCGCCCTCCGGTGTGCCTCCGTACCAACCGTTCTCAGCGTAGCCCTTCGCCACGCCGCCAGGGAGGCTGCCGTCTTCCTGCGGCTCCCCCCTCTCAGTTCCGCTTTTTACTGACATCCCGCCAGTACCATGGCGCCCCACAGGTTGGCCCAGAAGATTCTCATGCCCTCCTCAGAGAGGTGCACCCCATCGCTGGCGTAGTACTCTGGGCGGCCCGTGTGTATCAACCCGTGCCTGATTGATCCCAGGCCGTTTAACCTGCAAAACTTGCTCACTGTAAGGTTCAGCTTTTTTCTTGAATTTTCCACCCCTTTGTATGATTCCGCTCCTCTCCATTCCTTTCTACTGATTATCTCGGACCATACTATTGTTGTTCCAAAAACCCTGGACGTCTCGATTAGGTCTTTCTGTATTCCGAGGAGCAGCGCTCTCCGCCCCATACCGGCCAGGTCGTTCCCTCCCAAGTGTATGATTAAGACGTCTGGGTGCCGGCCTGCGTCTTTGCGTAAGTCTGTGAGGGCTGCCGCCAATTGTTCCCAACGCATGCCCGACCGACCGAACCACCGGATGCACGTGTATGTCGGTCTGTCCCCTAGTGATCGTCCAGCTGTTTTCCACCACGCCTCCATTCGTCTGACAAATGAGTGGCCCACCACCAAGACTAGGTGTGGTCTGCTGCCTGTTGGAGCAATGAAAACACGGCCGGTCACTAACAAGGCTATCTTGCGTGTCCATTGGTCATAGCAGTTGGGGGCGAACGTATGTTTTGTATGCCTGCGAGCGCCATCTTCCTACCGCTTGTATCCCGGACTCGGACATCCCATGCTGTGCCGCGGTCGTGGCTGCCCCTATCCGGAAAGAGTGGGACCCAAAGCTCCTTGGCGGCAGGCCCGCCTTGCTGATCGCCAAGCGCATTACTGCTGTGAACTGGAATTTGCTGAGGTGCGTGCCATCCCTGTGTTTGAACAGAGGCCCCTCACCCGCTGGGCGCACTGCCATGAATGCCCGCAGGGAGCACACGGCGCAGTGTCTCTGATCCTGGATACACTGTAATCTGATTAGGGCCCCTTTACCTGCCTGGTCTGTTTTTGACCGCCTTAGGACCAATTCTACTCCCTTTGCCCTGGGTGTCACGTCGCAGGCCTGAATGCAGTGCTCGGCCAGCCCTTCTCTGGCTGTTGCTACTAACTCGCTGATGCGAAATGCCCCGAAGAAGGCCGTGGCGAACGCGGCCCGGAAGAGCAGCCGCTCGTACCCGTCTGTTGTTACGCCCTGTAGCGCCTCTAGTAGCACTCCCAGCCTTTCAAAGTCTATTGGGCGTCTTGTGTCCACCGCCTTTCCTTCTTTCCTTCTCCACCCCTTCATTGCTGCCTTGATGTAAGGGGATGCACAAGGGTTGTGTCCTGCTGCTAGTTTTGCGTGGTGTGACACGGCTGCTAAGTGGGCCTGTGCCCATGACCTCGATTTCCCTTCCCTGTAGGCCCATCCAATGAACTGTTCCACTGCCCCCATGGTGTCGTCGTTGTCCGCCAGGGATTGGATGCCCCCCACTCTCATCACTGTCTCTATGTATTTACTGTAGCGCTTGGCCGCCGCGGGGGCAAGGGCGTGCGTGATCAGTTCTGACAGGTCTGTTTTGCCAGCTCCCACAGCTGGACCGGGAAGGGGGTCATGTTCCTCTCTGCTTTGGGTGCCAGCTCCTTGAATTTGCCCATCATGTTTCTTGAGAGTGCATCTGCTACGTCGTTCTCCACCCCTGGCCTTGCTCGCAGTTCTATGTTGCCCTCCAGCTGCAATGTAACCAGACGCCGCATTAGTCTCAGTGTGTCTGGACACCTGGCTGACCCTCTGTTAATAGCCTGTACTACGCCCTTGTTTTCTGACCACAGTGTCAGTTTCTTGTCCTGTAGTTCCCTTTTCCAAATCACCAGCGCCACTACGATAGGGAAGAGCTCTAAAAATGTTATGTTGCCTGTTATGCCTTGCCTGTGCCAGTCACTGGGCCACTGGCCTGCGCACCATTGTTTCCTCAGAATAGCCCCAAACCCTGTGCTTCCTGATGCATCAGTGTATAGCTCAATTTGTTTGCTGGTCAGCCAGCCTTCCCTCCAAATCAGTACCCCGTTGAAATGCGCCAAGAAGGTGTCCCACATCTGCAGGTCCCTCTTCACTTGGGGCCAGAGTCGCACGTGGTGATGCCTGTGCGTAAGGCCCTGTGTCAGCTGTGTCAAATGCCTTGCAAACACCTTGCCTGCCGGTATGACCCTTGTTGCAAAATTCAGTTTCCCTATGAGCTGCTGTATGTCCCTCAATGTGGCCTTATCTCGCCCGCATAGCTTCCTTATGGCCTGTCTGAATTCCTCTACTTTCTCGGGGGGTAGCCTGGACGTCCCTGTGACTGAATCAAGCTCGATGCCTAGGAACACGATCTTCGTGGTAGGCCCCTCGGTTTTGTCTTTGGACAGAGGTATCCCTAGAGTGAACGCCCCCAGTGTATCTTCGCATACTGAGGACCCCGCTGGGCCGGTAAACAGGAAGTCGTCTAGGTAATGTAGTTTCCCGCCAGCCGTGTGCCTGTCGTGCAGTACCCACTCTATAAATGTGCTGAACAGCTCAAAGTAAGCGCAGGACACTGAGCATCCCATGGGCATTGCCTTGTCGTGATAGTATTGTCCCTCCCACTGGAAACCTAGCAAGCGGAAGCAATCTGGGTGGACTGGGAGCAGGCGGAACGCTGACTCGATATCTGCCTTTGCCATGAGGGTACCGCTGCCTGTGGATTTTATCAGGTCTATTGCGTCGTCGATCGTGGAATACGTTACTGAGCACGCCTCAGCTTCAATTCCATCGTTCACTGATCTGCCTTCTGGGTACGAGAGGTGGTGGATCAACCGGAATTGCCCTTGCTCCTTTTTTGGTACCACCCCCAGCGGTGATATGATCAGTCCCCTCCCCTGTTCGGCCATGAGGGGGCCCTCAATCCTGCCTAATTGTCTCTCTTTCTCTATTTTCTTGGCCACCACCCCTGGGTGTTGCAATGCTGACTTCAGGTTTTTCTCGCAAGCGGGGGGGAGAGGGCCGTTGAAGGGGATGGGAAAGCCTTTCTCAAAGCCGTGTACAAGTGTCTCTGCGTCTGCTTTGTTGTGGTATCTATTGGCTAGCGTCCTTAATTCCTGAGTGTTAATGGGGGACCACGCTAGCGGGGGGGGGGGACCTGTTCCTCCGCCCCCTCTCGGCCCACCTCTCCTGCCTCATTGCGTCTTTTTCCCTCTTTTGTCGCGTTTAGGATCCTCCTTGCGCCTACAGCTCGCTGCGGGGTGCCCTCCCCCGCACGTGGAACATGCGTGCTGGAATTTACATGCCGTCCCGTATGTACATTCCCCTGACTCAAATTTCCAGCATATCGCCGGTGGCCCGTTGGCGTGTGCCTCTCTGCCCGCGCTGGCGTACTTATGCTTCTGAAAGGGCTGAAAAGGCCTCCCTTTCCCCTTCTGAAAGGGGGTCCAAAAGGAGTGATCGCTCCTCCCCCCCCATGTCCTGGCCTCTTTAGCTGCCATCATCTTATGGATGAAACCGGACACGTCTTCCTCGTTCCATTCTATCTCAGGGTGCGCCTGCATTTTTAGCCTGAAGCCTTTGTCATATTCTAACCATGCGTCGCCTGGGAATTGCCGCTGTGCGTTATGTATGTTGGCTTCGTACAGCCATAGATCAACCGCATAGTGCGGGAACTTTTCGACTATAATGCACGCCATGACCCTGAATGCGTCCAACCAGTTATCAAATGTCCGCTCTTTGCGCTCCTTCCTTCTTTCCCTCCTATCTTCCTCCTTCTTATCACATGTCGTTAAATCCAGCCCGTCTAACTGAATCTCCAGCAATGAGAATATGTCTATAAACTCTTTCTTCCAGATCCTTTCTTTCACTGCTATGGGTATTAGGCTGGCCAGCCCCGTGGCTTTGGTGGTCAATGATGCCGGACCTGGCGAGGGCCGTGCGTATGTTTCAGGTAATGGACCTAATCCCGGGGGTAGGACTGTGGGTGGGGTGATGCCCCAGGCTGCCGTGGGTGACCCTGTCCCTCCCTCTGGGGGCGCTAGCCCTAAGTGGTGTTGCCGCGCTGCCCCGGGGTTGACCAAGTGCCAGGGTAACCCAGTGGTCTCCCCCACCTGTGGGATTGTGGTCGCTCCTGTCAGCCCCGTTCCCTGCCCTGCGTTTGTTTGCGCCCCTTGTGCCACCGTGCCTTGCACCCCCAATTCTTTCAGTAACATTGGCGCCATGGCCCTACAACATTCCTGAATTATCGCGCTAATCTGCTCACCGTTAGTAGCTGTGTCCTTGGGCCCCTGGATCGGTCCCTCCGCCGCCGTGGTGGTTGCAGGTGGCTGGATCCGTCTGCCAGGTGCTTTAGTGACCTTTGCCGCGTCTGCAAATTTGGCTGGCATCTTCCTTCTTCTTTTTTCCGCCGGTGGTGCGTCCACGCCGCGTTGCTGTCTGCTGGTCCCCTCCCCTGGGTCGCAGTTGAGTTGTTGCTGCACCCATTCCTCATCATGCACTGCCGCGGCTGCTCGCATCCTCCCTATTAGGTCGTGCAGGTCATCCTGCTCTCGTTGTTTGCCCCCTTTTCTTGCCATGTGTTCTGCGCGGGGTGCTGCCGCGGTATTATGCACCAAGTAACTTGTGGTGGGGCGGGGTGCTGCCGCCAATATCCCTGCACCAAAACTTGACTATTACCCCCAAGCAACTCCTTTGCAGCAGCCCGTGCTTGTTGTCCTCAGTGCCTAGCCTCGGTGCTGCTATGCGCCCTCCCGCCGCTAGGGGGCGCCTGGAGCTGTTCCCGGTTCACTTGCCAAGGGCTCTCCTCTCTCTCGCTCTGGTTCGCGAGCGCTCGTTGCCGCCTCCCCCTCGTTGCCTGCGGGGATTTGATGGAGTCGGCAGCGTTCCCTGGCTGGTAAGCTAGCTGCGGGGGTGTTTCTTTGGCC
Organism: Lissotriton helveticus; assembly: GCF_964261635.1. NCBI lineage: Eukaryota > Metazoa > Chordata > Amphibia > Caudata > Salamandridae > Lissotriton > Lissotriton helveticus. The sequence goes on from NC_136071.1 coordinate 283,122,400, forward strand.
GGCAAGGCCTGCTGCCGTCCTCACGCTGACCGGGTGGGCTCCGGTTGCGTCAGGCTGCGCCGCTGCAGTTGTCCGCTCGCCGGGTGGCCTCCGGTCGAGTCGGGCTTTTCTTCCTGGCCGTCCCGTCGAGTCGGGCTTCTCCCTCGCTTACCGGGTGGGCTCCGGTCGCGTCAGGCCGTGCAGCTGTAGTCGTCCCCACGCCCCACTCACCGGGTGGACTCCGGTTGAGTCGGGCTTCTCCCTGGCTGTCCTGCGCTGACCCAGGTGGGCTCCGGTCGCATCAGGCCATGCAGCAGCAGTCGTCCCCACGCCCCACTCGCCGGGTGGACTCCGGTTGAGTCGGGCTTCTCCCTGGCTGTCCCGCGCTGACCCGGGTGGGCTCCGGTCGCGTTGGCTTTTTTCCTCGGTCAGTCTTGCACTGCCCTGGGGCACTCGCTGTAGGTTTCCCCGGGTGGGCACTGGGCGGGACGGCACGGTTCAGGTCCTTTGTTCACCGGGTGGGCTCCGGTCAAGGCAGCTGGCAGCACGGCATGTTGTCCCAGGGGCAAAGTGTTCCAAAGATAGGCTCCCGCCAGGTGCTCCGTCGAGGCCCCCCCCGTCGTCCACACAAGTTCTTCGGTCCTCCGTCGCGCTGCTCCCCTGCTCCTGGATGCTAGGAGCTTACCTGGGGGAGTCGCGCTTTTAAGCCCCCCGCAGCACCTCGGAGTTCGCGCCACATTGCTGATTGGGGGGTTTGAACCCCGCGCGCCCTCCCGATTGGTCATTGCCCCGCCAGGGGGGGGGGGCGGGGGGGGCTGAGAGGGGGACACCTTGCCCGGTGCCGGCCTTTTCGCGCCAATTCGTGTCCCCCTCACCTTCTCTTCCGGGGGCGCCGCCGGGTTATGGTGCCGGCTCCTGAGCCCCTTCGGGGGTTCGCCTCTGCGATTGCGCTCTGTCTGCCCACTGTTTGTGCTGTCCCTGCCATGCTGCCTGTGGTGTACCGACCGCAGGCAGCTCCCCTACTTGCTCTTCCTGGTCTTGTATTAGCTGAAACCTTACAACTCTAATATTCCACTAATGTTAAGGAGGAACAGCCCCATGCCCACTTCTGATAGGTGCACACCTTCAACTTCGTGGTAGCCCGTGCTCTAAGGCTGATGAGACCATGCCTCGTGAGCCCCAGCCATTTGCCCTGCACATCTTGGACATGTTGCTGTTTAATTTCTTCTGGGACTGCTCTATCGCAGCATTGTCCAATGCCCCTTTTCACAGGATTCGAGGTATATTCTCTGACCATATCAGCTTTGCTGGTCTTTTGAGCTTGGCTACGGCTGCTAAACCAGATACCATGACACCCATCAAGTCCCTACGCTACAAGTTGGACAGGTCAGTCCCCCCCAGATGAATCACTACAGTGCCCGGCTTCATGTCGCGACCCAACGCCTCCTGAATGGTTGGCAGCTGGTGCTCCCATCGCATGCCCGGCCTACCCATGCAAAGCCCCGCTGTGTTTTGCAACCCCAAACCATCACTGCTCCTTGGCGATGCCACCCACCGCAGAGTCCTTGCGACATAATAAGAGTGTCTCAGGATCCTGACCCTGTGTTACCAGTGGTACTTAAACCTAATGCACCCCAAGGGGCCCCCAGGCCATTGGGCACTTTGAAGGTCACGGCACAATCCTGCTCCCGCTTTTTCACAGGCCTGCTGACTGTCCGTATCTCGCTCCGCCCTGGAGGAGTGTACCGCGGGCCCCTTATTAGTCCGGCTTCACCACCCCGGCTCGCTCGCTATCCACCACCCCTCCACCAGGCCTCCACAAATCATAAACAGCCCCGTGTATGAACAAAGGCAGCCTGGAAATGTGCTCAACAAGCAGTAGCGGCTCCTCGAGGGAGTGGTGCGGGCGGCGAGGCTGGCCAGGGTGGGGGGTAGTAAACTACGGCATACGGCCGCACGGAGATAAGTAACGAAATAAATACATTTTTTAAATTACATTGCGCGCACTCCAACACCATCTGCGGTGCAGTGTGCGCAATGTAATTCATTTTATTTATTTATTTAGTTAATTATCTCCGTGTGGCCGTATGCCGTTGTTTACTTATTCCCACCCTGCCCCTCCCCCACCCTGCCCCACCCCAGATCTTATGGTCCAACAACGTTGCTGAACTTTGTGCACCCTATGCACCCTAGGTCATGATGCCACACCCAAGTTGGGCAAGAACCCTAGTTTGAAGATCTCTGCATTCAAAAGTATTGACTGCCCTCTTCTTGTTTGATGTTTGCATTTTGACATTGATTTGAAGCCTTTTTTATTTGTGATTGGACAGTTTTCTTTAATTTCCCACCACCTCCAACTGCTAACCATTGAGGAGTCACTAGCGCCCGAGTTGGGGTGGCAACTGATTCACAAGACAGAAGGGTTTTTCGGAGGACCACTTCTCCTTTTGGAATTGTTTTGGCAGCCTCTGTGGAACCGCTACCTGCTTCTCCTGAAGTTTTCCAAAATGGAAAAAAAAAAATTTAAAAAGCAGCACTGCTTCCTTTTAGATATACAGTCATGGAGAAGGTGGTCCCCTGCCCCTTGCTTGCCTCTACCCCTGTTTTTGCAGCCAGTCATATGGAGTCTCCACCTGTGACTTGCCTGATGAACATTAAATTATACACATCATTCTGAGGCCCCTATGATTCAGTGTTCTATGAACTGACTTATTAGTACACAGGTTGGTTTACAAAATACTATTGCATTCAGAAAAAGTCAATGCGCAATTTGCGATTGAAATATTAGGACATCATACCCATAGTTCCTTGTCTGGGTGCACATAGGGTAATAAAATACAAATTGGTTTGTACAACTAACTTTATTGTGAAACATGGATTTGATTGACGAGTTGTGTTTCTAAGAGCAGAGATTGTCAGTGGTTAGTGCACTCAAAGCAGGTAGTTGTGTGGTGTTTGGATGCCCTGCAGAAGGATGTTCAACACGGTATGCAGACAAAATATCGATATTTAAATATCGATATACAATAATATCGAAGTTTAAATATCGAAGGGACATAATATAGAAGGTAAGTAATATCGATAGATTTTAATATCGAAATTAGTAATATCGATGTTTTAAATATCGATGTTAGTAATATCGATGTAAATAATTTCGATGTTACTAATATCGATTTTTAGATTAATTGTATGTATATTAATATGTATTCATTATGTTTTTAATTTATTTTTATGTAATTTAATAAGATTTTGTATTTTAGTACTGTAGCGGGTTGTGGGTTTATAGGGGAATAGGGTGGGAAGTAATTTAATTATACTAAATTGATTATTAATTAGTAGGAATTATAAATTAATTTTAAATAATTGGTAATAAATAGTAATTAATTGGTAATTAATTTTTATTATTGAATAATTGATAATTATGTTCTGTAGCAGGTTGTGGGTTTATAGGGGAATAGGGTGGGAAGTAATTTAATTATACTAAATTATTATTAATTAGTAGGAATTATAAATTAATTTTAATTAATTGGTAATAAATAGTAATTAATTGGTAATTAATTTTTATTAATTGAATAATTGATAATTATGTTCTGTAGCAGGTTGTGGGTTTATAGGGGAATAGGGTGGGAAGTAATTTAATGATGCTAAATTAATTATTAATTAGTAGGAATTATAAATTTATTTTAATTAATTGTTAATAAATGTTAAATATTTGGTAATTCATTTTTATTAATTGAATAATTTATAATTATGTTCAGTAGCGGGTTGTGGGTTTATTAGGGGAATAGGGTGGGAAGTAATTTAATTATACTAAATTAATTATTAATTATTAGGAATAAAAAATTACATTTAATTAATTGGTAATTAATTTTAATTAATTGGTAATTAATTTTTAATTGAATAATTGATAATTATGTTCTGTAGCGGGTTGTGGGTTTATTGGGGAATAGGGTGGAAAATAATTAAAATATAATTAAGTAATAATGTTTTTTTATTATTTGTTTTCTTAATTATATAATTGTTAATTAATTATTAATTGGTAATTAAATATTATTAAATGTTTTTTTTATAAAAAACATTTTTTTAATTATTTATTGCTAATCATGTTTTTAATAATTATGTATTGGTATTTGTAAATGGTTTATATTTATTTAATAGTTAAGTTTTTTATTATTTAAAAAATGTATTTATTTATAAGTATGTTTATTTTTGCCTCTACGCTATCCAACACTTTCCCTACTGTTGCACTCTCTGGAGTTGGAATAGTAATTTTTACCCCTACGCTATCCAACACTTTCCCTACTGTTGCACTCTCTGGAGTTGGAATAGTAATTTTTACCCCTACGCCATCCAACACTTTCCCTACTGTTGAACTCTCTGGAGTTGGAATAGTAATTGTTACCCCTACGCTATCCAACACTTTCCCAACTGTTGCACTCTCTGGAGTGGGAATAGTAATTGTTACCCCTACGCTATCCAACACTTTCCCTACTGTTGCACTCTCTGGATTTGGAATAGTAATTTTTACCCCTAGGCTATCCAACACTTTCCCTACTGTTGCACTCTCTGGAGTTGGAATAGTAATTTTTACTCCTACGCTATCCAACACTTTCCCTACTGTTGCACTCACTGGAGTTGGAATAGTAATTTTTACCCCTACGCTATCCAACACTTTCCCTACTGTTGCACTCTCTGGAGTGGGAACAGTAATTGTTACCCCTACGCTATCCAACACTTTCCCTACTGCTGCACTCTCTGGAGTTGGAATAGTAAATTTTTACACCTACGCTATCCAACACTTTCCCTACTGTTGCACTCTCTGGAGTTGGAATAGTAATTTTGACACCTACGCTATCCAACACTTTCCCTACTGTTGCACTCTCTGGAGTGGGAATAGTAATTTTTACACCTACGCTATCCAACACTGTCCCTACTGTTGCACTCTCTGGAGTAGGAATAGTAATTTTTACCCGTACGCTATCCAACATTTACTTACTTTTTTTAATTTGTTTTAAATTTGTATTAATTGTTATTTATATTATTATTTTATGTATATACATTTATTTGTAATTTATTATATTTTCATTTATTTATAAGTTATTAATATAATTTTTTAGAGTTATTATTAATGAAGTATATACTATGTATTATATCTTTATTATTATTTGTTTTATAACATTATTTATTAATTTTAAATATTATAATATATTTTTAACTATGTTTATTACATTTATAAGTATTATTTACTTAATATTACATTTTTTTTAATTATCATCGATATTTTTGTTGCGATATTTTTGTATGTAGATATTTTTGTATTCGATATTTTGTCATAGATTCCTTCAACACCAGGCTAATTGGGGCAATTTCTAGATCCTCCAAAAGCAAGATTCCAATGAGCTGCATGACTGCATCATGCCTCTTCATGTTCTCCCAACTCACTAGATGCAAATAATCCCAATAAACCTCTAAGGTCTCCTGTAGGGCATGGCTCTTGGTCTCCAAGAGCTAATTGTGACTCTCCATCAAGTTTGTTTAGTACTGCTTGACCAGGGGCCTTCAATATGTGTTCATAAAGTGCATGCAAGGGTGTAATTTACAACTCCACAGCCCGTGAGGTGTGGGGGGCCTGATCCTTTTATTCAAGAAGTAGTCTCCCTCAGCTTGTCTGTGCAGTGCTGTCTGTGTTGCTCTATAGCAGCGGCAGTGTGCAGCCTCTTCTGAGCTGACACCGCACTGATCATGGACTGAAGAGAAACAGAATAACTTATTTGTTTCTCTTTCAGTCGAAGGCTGCCTGGCACCTCACAAGAATGGGTGGGTGCCCCCTCAGAGAGAGTGTCTTCTACAGAGCACTGCTCCTCTGAGAGGGCAAGAGGCTGCACAGAACTGACTGGGGCAGAGGCTAGGGATTCACCTTTCCCGAGGAAAATGCCAACCATCTATTCAGGTTTTAACATTATGCAAAGGTCGGACATAAATCATAGGTAGAAATTAGGGGAAAGGTTGTGGCTTAATGGTCAGAGGTGTCGTATTTGGAGCTGGGGAACCAGGTTTAAGCCTTGTTGTCGACAAAGCATCATGTGGTTCTAGGCAAACACTTAATATACCCTTACCTAAAAAAACAAATGAGTCCTTGTGTAAGGCAACTGTTGCTCATGCAAAGTGCTGCAATATCTTTGGGTGGAGTATGAGCTTATACTGCTTAATGTGCAAAAGAAAGCGTGTTGGTGCTTGGAGTGCAGCTCAGAAGCTTGTGGCTGGAGCAAATATACATTGGTGCTCCTAATACCAAGGCTAGCAGTCTTAAATACACCTCATTCCTCTTTAAATCACTCCAACACACTTCTTACCTCCTTATCTCTCTCTGGCAGATCTCTGCTTTCCACTTTTGTGTTGGTTTTACCATCTTTCTCATCCTCCTTTTTCCCAATATGTGTGTCTTTCCCCTTAATTCGTAAAAAAGTGCGGTGTCCCCAAAAATATGTGCCGGTGGCCTCCACCAGCAACCACCAATTGCAATTTAGCACTGGCGCTATATAAAACTGCAAAAAAAGGTCTTTATATAAAATCTTTGACATGGCCATACTGTCTTTGTATACTTAAAGAGCCTGCTGATAAATTTTGAAGCACCAAGATCCTCCAGTGTTGCTCATGTTCTTTGTGGGCTCTGGAGACCAGCCCTAGGACTTGTCTGTTCCGGCTTAGGGACTTTTTTTCTGTTCAACTGGCTCTATTTAACTGTATTGATAGAAATCTACCAGTAGAGGTCAATAAAATACCAGAATTGCTTTCTACTTGTTCAACTGCCTCTTTTAACTGGCTTGATAGAAAACGAGCAGTAGAGGTCCATAAAATATGAGAATTGCTTTCTGCTGAGAAAATTCCTTTTTTTCTGGCAACTGGTCAGTAAAATACCAGAATCACTTTAGCTTTTTCTAGATTCCAGTCCATAGACATTGTTTTTCACAAGCACCCGTAGACAATATCATTTTTTTCAAATCCTGTATTTTCAGTGATATGACCACTAAAGGCCCTGATTTTATATTAAAAAACAGAGCTTTGGACTATACCATTTCCCACTGAAAGGCAATATTTCTCTTTATGTGTTCCCATACCTGGCATGTCATGCAGTTTGGTGCTTACTTTCCCTCCATGTTAAAGAACAGTAGATGTTTCAGCACCCAGGTTAATGTGCTTCATAGCTAAATACATATACGGTCCCAAAGATGAGACCGATTGCATTGCAAATGCTTGTTTTCTAATTGTGATTGCCTCCTGCTTGGCTCTGTTGACTCTCTCTGGGAAGCAAGTGGAATATAGTCATGGAGCGCAAGGCAGACATGGCCTCATTAAACCACTGGAAAGGCCGAAAAGTACAGCAGAAGTGATAGCCATATATGCAGTCTGTATATGTGGGACAAGGCATGAAAAAGACAGAAAGATGAGTGTATTTTATATTTTTTAGAAAAGAAGGATAAATTAAAGTATGTATGTGATAGAGGAGGAGGAAGAAAGGGAGATTCTGTGGGAAAGAACATTAAAATGGCACAAAAGTATGAAGGAGATACATGCAACATGATAGATTTAACACTGATCTCAACAATGATCGACGCTCTCCTAGGTTGTTTGAACGCAAGTGGAGGCAACATCCGTCCACCCCTAATCTTACACTCCTCAGAGATGCCAGGGCTACTTATGAAAAACGCATTCTCAATTAAAAGACCTCCTTTTTTTGCTCACAACTCGACCGGGCCAAAAACAGACCCAGGGAATTATTTAACATTGTTAAACTCCAAACAGCCTCTGCCCCTCCTAAATTGTCGGCCACTATTGAGTGATGTGAAGAAATAGCGAACTTCTTTTTGGAAAAAATCTCTAAAATTGATCAATCCTTTATCTCTATCCCCCCCCCTTTACCCATTCTCCTCCCATGACCCACCAGCCAAAGCACCTGCCATACCCACCCCTGCCCTTAGCGCTTTGCATCTCCTCCTGTTGTCCCCCGACCCCTACTCCACCAACCTCCAGCAAAAGAATTATGCCTCTTGGCATTTCATTCGCCCAGTCACTGAACCTGAAGTCCTCAACATCATTACCAAGCTTAAACCTTCCTCCCATTCTAGAGATCCTCTCTGCTAACGTGGTCCAAGATTTAAAATTCACCATTGCTCCATATTGGACCTCGATTATCAACTCATTCTTTGCCTCCGCTTGGGTCCCTGTCTCCCTTCAGCTTGGACAAATCACCCCTACCCTCAAAAACCCCACAGCTGACCCCAACAACCAGAACAATCTTTGTCCTATCTCTAACCTTCCTCTGCTATCTAAAGCCGTGGAAAAATGCGCCCTATTCCAATTGGACAAACATATTGATACATTTAACCTCTTGGACTCATTTCAGTTGGCTTTAGAAAGGGTTGCAGTACAGAAACTGCTATGCTTAACATAATCGATGACCTTTATCACTCCCTTAATCAGGGGGAATCTACCCTTCTCATTCTACTTGACCTCCCTGCAGCTTTTGATACTGTCAACCACTCCCCCTTGCTTAACACTCTGAAAGATCGGTTTGGCTTTAACAGTTTAGTCCTCAAATGGTACTCCTCCATTTTCCAACACAGATCCCGACACATTAAAATACTTGACTGCCTTTCTAAACCCATGCCGGTCTCCTAAGGGGTCCCCAAGGGCTCTATTCTCTCTCCTTCTCTATTCAACCTCTTCATGGAACCCCTTGGCCTCATCCTTAATTAAGCAGAAATCAATTACCACCTCTATGCTGATGACACCCAACTTTACTACAAGATTAAATTCCATGCAGAGGTTCTTCACCTCAATCAGACCCTGTCCAAGATTCAATCCTGGTTTCATCACATTCACCTTAAACTCAGCCCTAAAAAAACTGAAGTCATTCTTTTCTCCCCTAAAAATAACCCACTCCACATTCAACACTGGATCAATGACCTTAAAGCCCTCAACTGTTCTTTCACCATATCCAACACAGTCAAATCCCTTAGAATCAGTATTGACCAGGACCTCGGTCTTACTTCCCACATCAAAAATGTGGCTAAAGGCGCACTCCACACTCTTCATCACCTTAAGAAAGTCAAACCCTTCATTCCTACAGATGACTTTAAATTAGTGGTCCAATCTCTGATCCTGTCCTGAATTGACTATGGTAACGCCACTCTTTCTGGAACACCGCAAGTCCACTTAGCCCCAATAAAATCCGTCCTTAACCTCGCTACCAGGCTCATTATGGACTGCAAGCGTACTGAACACATTTCCCCGCTCTCAAAACCCTCAAATGGCTTCCAATTGAAGACAGATCCATCTACAAGACTGCTTGCATTACTCACAAAGCCCTCCATCTAAACACCCCTCAGTACCTCTCTGATAAACTCCACAAAGCCAGCTGCTCTAGAGCATTAAGGAGCATGAACGCTCTTGTCTTATTCCCGCCTCTGTTAAACAGGAAATCTACTCAATCACGTTCCTTCTCCGGAAATGCACCTACCACCTGGAATTCCCTCCCTAAAGAAATTCGCAGTAACCCCTCCTACCCTAGCTTTAAAAAGGACCTAAAGCTGCACCTTCTCAACAAATATCAGGGCTCTTAAATTCTTTTATCTGGACCCTATTCCCCACCACCCTCTGTACTCTATAGGTTTCCTCCTTTCGATGCTCTGAATCCCTCTCCCTCCCCTCTTGACTTATCTTTCAATACTTCTGCCTCTCTCCCTTTGATTTCTCTCATTGTTTTTACCCTTGAACTTGTACTATTTTCCTACCCATCATCCTCCACTGTTTCCCCCAACCCTTACTTCCCATCTCCTCCCATCCCCATTTACAGCGCCCTCTAAATCCACTTAGGATTGGATGTTTACCCATTGAATTCCTTATTTTACCCCCTGTCTTTTCTGTATTGTTTGTCATGTCCCCATTGCCTTTATTTTTCCTTATTGTCCAAATTTTTAATGCAATCTTGCCTGTCTAGACCCTTGTAAAGCACTTTGATACCCTCGGGTCCAGCCATCGCTATATAAAACCTTTAAATTAAATAAATAAATAAATGCAGAAGGAAATAGGTCACTAGGTGCTATAAGGATGAGGACAGCTGGAAAAGTGATGGAGACGAGAGTTTGGGGATAAAAATGAGGGAAGGGATGGAGACGGTTAAAAAACAGACCAAGGAAATATGAACAAGACACCATAAAGGAAGAGCATCAGCAGTGAGAGAAATAGGGCAGAAAGGCATAATAGAAAGATAGCTCCAGGATGGAAGAGAAAACATAGAGATATAAATTAGAAAAGAATAGAAAGAAAGGGAAAGGCTGGGAGACTTTGTATGCATTATGTCTTGCCATGACACCCTTGCTACACCACGCTCTGTTCTTTAAGGAAACAACACCTTCTTACTAGAAGAGATGAAGCCCTGATCTCAGCACTGACTACATGCGCACAGTGTGATTTTCAGACAAATGCATTAGAGGCTGTGGGATGAGCATGGCCCACAAGATGCAAACAAGATGCAGAGACAAAAGAATGAACTGCCTACTTATATCAAAACTCAGCCTGTAGGATAAACAGGCAGGGTGTGTATTCCCAAGTAAGAGTGTCTTGAACACACAGAAAGCCTTGATTTCTAATTTCATCTTTCTTAATAACAAACGATTATTCTTAAGGCCTACCATATTCTTACCAAGTACTCGATAGCCATTAGCTCCAAGGACAAAGTATCAAGGCACCAAGATAACTCGTTGCCAGGAAGAGGCCCTAGGGTGAACGAAATCAGGAAACATGGAATATTCAACAGCAGAAGGCCTAAGAATCTGTACCGAAGAGGACACTCTCATCCCAGACAGACTGACCTGTTTGGAAATCCACAGGTTTTTCACAACATTCTGGTTTCTCTGAAAGGCCAGTAAGGATGGCATCGAGCCAGTCATGTCTAGTAAATGTTTCCTACATATAACTTATTCTGTCCCAGTCCTACCACCATTTTGGAGATGACAAATCTGCCATTGTCCAAGAAACCTATTGGAGAGTTACTGGTAGTGCTACAAGACGGATCACTGACAGAATATCAACGGACCGAATATCAACCTACAAGAATTTCGAATACAGAATATCGATGGACAGAATATCGACATCCTATCTCTACAAAGGTCAGTACAAAAATATTGAAACCAAGATATCGTTTTTTAAAATATCACTGTTTAAAATATTGTTTTTTTAAATGTCTTAAAAATAATATACACCTAATTAAATAATAAATATAATTAATAAAAACATAATTACTATTATTTAATAAAGGTAAAAATGATAAATAATAAATGTAATATAAAAACAATAAACATACATATTTAAACATTTATATATATATATATATATATATATATATATATATATATATATATATATATATATATATATATATATATATATATATATATATATATATATATATATATATTTCCACCAATTCCTCTCAAAGAAGCACTCACACTCAGAGTAATACCAAAGTTTTAATTCGCCGTGACGCGTTTCGTCAGTGAAACTGACTTGATCACACAAAGTATACCGGAAAGGCAGTATTTACATAGGTTCATCGTAATGGACAAAGTACTACTGCAGTCTGTTCAGTGTTAGTTACAACGGCAGCCATATGGAATGTATCTCTCATAGGCTTAACTTATGCATTAAAATCCATTGTATTAGCAAATTTATTGACACCAGACATAAATACATTTATCGCAGATAGCATACATTAGTAACTGTATTTGCGGCATAAAACGGCATGTGTTTTATCATCTTAACCTGTTATAGTTACTCACGCGTATGCGTGTACTAATACCTTCAGCCATAGTGCTATAAACCAAAGATATATCCAAGTAAACAAAACGCACGTTATACGTCATAGAAATGCATAGACGTGATTATATTTGTTCGTTGTTTAGAGTAAGTATGGGCGAAATTTGCGAATTCGCGGTCCGCAAATTCGTGCCAAATCGAATTCGCGATCCGCAAAAAAAAATTCCGAGTTCGCTGGGTTTTTTGTGTATTTGCAGGCCGCTTGCAGCGCACTGACTGTCAAGTTACCCATGCGGTCGTACATGGGCACGGCCATCTTGTATGCGTTTCGTATTTCCGTTTCCAGGCGCTATTGGCAATCTCGCGTTGTGTGCGGCATGCTATTACGAGTTTGCGTGTGTTTGTGCGTTCTCGCGGGGAAAATATCGCGCGAACTTACCAACGCGGTTCTCAATGGGCGCGGCCATCTTGTTTTTCATTCATTGGTATGGTTCTGGGCATGCTTTTCCTATCCTCTCCTAATCTCTCCAATCCTTTGTTTCTTTGAACTTGTTTTTGATCATTTTTACTCATTATCTATCCCTCTATTTTTCTACATCTATATTTTGTGTTTTTTTCAACTTTTAGTTTTGTTACTTTTAAAGCTACTTTTTTAAACTCTTTTCTTTTCTTTACTTTTTCTCTATTCTTTTCTATTTTTTTTTCTTCAGCTGTCCAGACCATGCCAAAGGGAGCCGGGAATAGAAAGGGGAAGGGTCCCGCGCCCCGCACCCGGCTCCCATGCGGGCGATTGAGGGGGGAGCAAGTCGTGGCCCGGGAGATCTTTAGCGTGGAGGAGGTGGCCGCACTGATTTTTTATGTCCAGCGCCACCTCCCCAAGACCATCGCGGCAGGCGGCAGGATCGCTGGCGGGTACGGCCTCCGGGAGCGTCGGCAGCTGTGGGGGAAGGTGTGCGGGGCCATGTATCGGCAGTCTCGGGTCCGGCGCACCTACAGCCAGGCCCCGCACCGGTGGTCCGATATCCTGGACCGTGAACACGACCTGCTCGACCTGCTAGGCGTCGAGGTCCCTGGGCTTGGTGAGTATTAGTAGCTATTTATTCACTGCTCTGTTTTCTCCTGCTCTATGTTATCATATTGCAAATGTTTGTTTTTTCCGAAGAGCAATAATGCTGCTGATTACATTGTAGGTAAATTATGTTTCAAAATCTTCTGTGATTGCATTGCAGGTGCACTGCTCGCCTGCTCAGTGGCGGTGCTACTGTGCTTACTTGTTTTCGATTTTGTGCTCATTTCATTGGCCTGAGTGATTATGTATGAGTGTACTTTACATAACTGAGTAATGCTAGACACTAAGGAGCAGATTTACAATTACTGGCGCATCCCTGCAAATTAGCAGGGATGCGCCAGTAATTGTGCGCCACGCCTCCACCACTCCACCATAGGGTAAAAACGACACCTATGCGTCACGCATCTGTGCCGTAAAGGCGGCGCATTGCTGGAGTTGCGTCGCAAGCACGATGCAGCTCCAGCAATGCTCTGGGGTGCCTTATCTCCCCAATGCTGCGTCAAGCCGTACGTCTGCTTCAAGCAGGCGCAGGGATTTGACGCAGCATTGGCCTAAAAGTGTCTGAGTGAAATCTTGTAGATTTCACTCAGCCACTTTTAGGAGGCGCCCTCCCTTGCGCGGGAACGTCCCCTGATGGTGCAGGGCTTTACAATGTGATGCATCTCCCAGATGCGTCACGTTGTTAATATACCCCGCACCATGGCGCCTCTTTTGCGCTGCCGCTGCATCACGAAAGTTACGCAACGACGGACCAAAAGAGCTGCAAGGGGCTTGTAAATCTGCCCCTAGAGACTCAAGTCCATTCCTTCCTTTGTATTCCTGCCACTAAGAAGAGATAGTGATGGTGGATTGAAAGTTTGAGTATATTATGACTGGTTATTTAGTAGGAAACGTTTTAGTGTTCTCACTGGTCTGCAATCACGATGGACTGTGTCTGTCACTTCCTGTGCTGCAGAGTGCTGCCTGCCAGTCCTAGTCGAACCTTTTTGTAGTTGGTTCAGTGAGTTACATAACTTTCCAAGTAGACGGTCCGCGAATCTAGCAATACTAATATCCTAGTAGACCACATCAGATAGGTCAATAAATTTAGTGCAATTGTTGTCTATTTCCCCGAAATAATTTGTTATTGTTTTTTTTTAAATGTTTGATTTGGTTGACAACAATCATCCATGTTTGTGTTTTTCTTTCATGTTGTACATTAGCAACCCCCAAGGGGCAAGGGGACACAGGAGGAGCAAACAGCGCCGGCGGAGAAGGGACAAGATCAGGAAGGCTAGGATCGGTCCGGCGATGGCTCCTCTGCTGGCCCCAGTAAGTTTTCCTGTTAATATTAATAATTATACTTTATCTTTTACAGCACCTATTTTTTCCTAACGTTCCTCATTCGATTTTTTCTAAATCGTCTTTGATCTTCTTGTAGACTGTTTCTAAATTCTTATCCTGCCTCTACTATGACTCCCTGTGGTACTACTAGATTATTATTAGTCTGTCTGTGTAGCTAACTAAGCTTGCACAGTTGGCAAAAGGTGTTAACCAAAACTCCCATTCTATTCAGCAATAGCTCTATGCACTGAGTGCAGTCCTCTGGGTTGTCCATAATGTCTTTGGAAGTCTTCTAAATGTTTATGCTTTGACAATTCCCAACAAAAAAATGTCAATGGCCACCAAGAAAGAATAAGATACTAGTTTACTTTTTGATTGGATAGGAGGACAATCCATACTACTTCTGTTGCAGGGACTATTCTGCACAAACAGAACTCTGGACACGAAATAGTGCATTGTTTATCTATTATAATAGACACAGTTAGACTTTCCACATACCTCAGTCATAACAGAATTTAAACCCCCAATCTCCTTACTGACTAGCTAGTGTGTCAGAGTCATTTAGCTCCCGAATTCATCGATGATTGATCCCCAATGATTACACAACCCAGGACATAAGAGTACGGAGTCAGAGTCCCGACCTCTTAGAGCCTTGGCCTCATGCTTGTAAATTGCAAATCTTTTCGCTCACTCACTCATGACCAAAAACCACAGAGTCTATGTAAGAGTTAAAGCTTTATTGAAAGTAAAAACATTCATTAAAATCAAGTTCATCATACAACATAAACGGTGGATTGAAAAATGAACAGTGCTTAGTGATTTCACACATTAATTGTGGGCGAGCCCTCACCAGGTTGGAACTTCAAGTCTTCTTTGTGGTGCTGAATCGTTGCTTACTCCGTCCAAGTGATGAGGATCTGATCTTGCTCTTGTTCTGAGAAGGGAAGCTTCTGTCTGTTATGAGAAAAATGGTGCGTGTTAAAAAGCAAGCATTCATCGGTTGTGCCAAAAAGTGTAGCAAGACATGTTACGGCTAAGCATAACTAAAAAACACCCTTCCCTGAAAAAAGGGCAATTTGTAGTTCAGTTTAGAGAGTCACAAATTATTAAATTTGTCTGTGTAGTCGTATTAACAGTTTTTCATTCCTAGACAAATACTAGGGAGTTGTGTATATGGTATCTAAGAATCTGAAATATATTTTCTTGGCGGAACATCGGCACAGCCATCCACCGGTGCTGGGGCCAGCGCGGAGGTGGGCACTCCTGGGGCGGAGGCGGTGGAACAGCCATCCGGAACTGCTGTGGGGGATGCCACGGTAGTGGCGGGCAGTGGTAAGCTATTATATTCCTTACTTATTGAGATTGCAGACTGCAGACTGCAGAGTGTGCTCTCTGCACAGGTGTATATGTTGTACAGTACAAGTATACTTTACTGTTAAGAAGACTTACCAATTTAGAACTAAGTTTTTATCAACCAGGTAGTAGCCTCCTCTAAATTGACTACAACTCAGCTGTGAAAGTTTTATCGAGAAGCCAAGTCAGATCAGAGATGAACTTGATGGATGGGATGAACGAAAAGGGAAGGAAGGAAGGGTGTAAGTAAGTGTGGAAGGACGAGCGAGTTACAAGTAATGATGACTGGCAAAGAATGATAAGTGTTTTTGAATGCTGCCCGAGGTGGCTGGGAATATGATGCATGGCCGGTTGAAGGATGAAGCAAGGATGGGTGGAAGGAGGACGGGAAGAGGACTGCCTGGGTGGGTGAAACAGAAACTGTATGTTTGCGCAATATATCCTTTGGTTCAAATTCAAATGCAAGTCAAGCACGGATGCATGGCTTGCGGTTTCCAAAATAAAATGAAAATGTTGTTTTTCCGTGAGAAAAACTAAGGTTTGTCCAGTTGAGACATTAAGAAGAATGATTGACATTTTCTTTAAATGGATGGATGCCTGGATCATGGTACTATCTGACTCATAAATAGCATATGTGGATGTAGACAGAGTAGAAGGTCACTGGATGAAGTAAGTGTTACTTTGAAGAGCATGTAACACCGCACCCGCACGTCCGTTCCAGTGTAGCATAGGCAAGGAAAAGAAGTTCTAATTTTTCAAGATCCTACCATGAATAGCAAAGAATGATAGCAGACCTGCTCTAAAAGATCTTCACTGGTTGCCAGTGAGGCAGAGAGTGGCCTTCAAGGCGCTATGCTTGGCGCACCGCGCCTTCTGGAAAACGGGTCCAGCCATTAACACCGACCTTGTCACCCCCTACCACCCTAACAGGAACCTTCGGTCGACGGAGGCGTTCCTCGCCGTTGTTCCCAGAGTGAAGCGAGCCAGGTCTGGGGGTAGGCTGTTCTCTTTGAACACCGCCAGGCTCTGGAATGCTCTCCCCATCTCACTCCGGTCTAACCCAGACCTCCTCTCATTCCGGAAAAACTTAAAGACACTGCTGTTTGCCAAATCCTATGTACCTTAGCCTCCCGTCTCTTCCATCCTTCAACTCAGCGCTTGGACGCCTACGGGCAGCAATCGCGCTTAACAAATATTTTTACAATTTACAATTACAGTAGTTTGTATTGCAAGCACAGCATATATCCGGCGATTACGGGGGCCACTCACTAACTCTGTTAATAATTTTAGTACTACTCTGTCATTCTTGTGTGGCCTACCAGTGTTCACTCAATAAAAAACAAAGCACCTAAAGGTCTCCCATTTGTAAGCAAATATCCTGTGAAGGGATAGATAATCATATTATTTATCTTCGTCATTTTCCTTTTCTAGTAGTCATTGGCACTGTAGGGTGATAGTTAAATTCATTATGCAGTAGCCCTTGTAACAGTGTATTCTCAGTGCCACCCGTCATAGAAAAGTAGGAGCTTCCACCTGCATGTACTGGACTGGTACAGTAACGCAAGTCTGTGTCATCATGGCTTGCATCTGTTTTTCTCGGGTGCAAGTTGACTGCGGTGGCATTATGCCGGCTTCCAGAAGTTTACGTACCAATTTCGCTAAACAAGAGAGAAGAATAAGAATAAGGCTGGTGTACTGTCATAGTCGAATGTAGTGAGTCCATATAGTGCTCGTAGAATTGATTCCTGAAACTCCCACTAATGTTAGAGCAGAGGCTGACAAAGTGGGAGGTTAGATAGATACAGGCCACAAATGTTATGTACTGTGCTTGCAAGTTGCTAGTTCTACTGTGACACAACTTTCTGCTGAATTATTTTGTGTTAATCTTAAAGAGCATTGGTTACAGTATGTTTTTCTTTCTTCATATAGATGCTCCTTCCAAACTGACTCAGAAGGAGCTAGCTAGACGGGCCCGGCAAAAGAAGCTGGAGGCGATTGTCGCTGAATATCGGCGGCTGGTGGCCCAGGAGGAAGAGGACATGCAGTCGCAGTCCACAACAACATCCACCACAACAGCTGCATCCTCCTCCGCGCTCCCTGGGTCAGCCAGTCAGCGCAAGCCTCCAGTGGTACGGAGCCGTGGTACTGCAGCCACCACCAAGCAGCCAAAAAATCAGCTGCCCCCCACAGCAGGTGCAAGGCCCTCATCCACCGCCTAACCCTCAGGGTGTCCAACCTTGAGCAGGAGATGGAGAGAATGAAGAGCCTGCTCAAGAACCTCCGCAGGGAGCAACGGGCCAACCTGGCCAAAGGACACCGCCGGCGGCAGTAGAGGAGGAGAGACTGTCCCTTGCCCCTTTTTTAAAGACTTTTGGGGGGTGGGAATTTGGAGTTGGGTTTTTTCTTGTACTATGGGGACTTTTTCACGGACATTCTTTGGGGTTAGGGAGGGGTCTGGGTCGGGTCTTGAGGGATAGTTTATTTTTGTTATCGATTTAAATAATTATTTATTTGCAACTTAAACATTGCATACACGTTTTTACTGTTTTGCAGGGGAGGCAGGGGGGTTACCTGTTTGTTTGTTTTCCTGAAACTTAACTGGCTGCTTGATTCAAATAGTCTAATTAATCAGCCAAATATTTACAAAAGTAAGTGCCACTCACAGAGTTAGTGAATTCAATTGTCCTACTACTTTAGTAGTACTACCGTCAGTCTCTCCTCTCTCCTACTACTCCACTATTCTTCCTCCCCCCAAATGCTTATCTTACCTGTGATTCATGTTTGAGAATAGGGCTAGGCACAGGGCTGGCTGCATGGCAACTGGCGATGAAGGTTGGCAATCCTGGGCGGATGAAATGGTATTGTTGTGGTGGTAGTAGTGGTGGTACACAGTGGCAGTACTTAGCAGCATATAAAAAAAAAAAATTAAACCTTGAGTGGCCTGAGCGGATCATTACAACAGTACGGTAGATAGCATAGTACACAAGAACAGTGCCATAATGTAGTCTAACAAATGCTAGTTTCCTAAGTATACTAGTTGCGTGTAGTTTGGCTTTGGCTACTACAAGAAATAGTACCGAAGGTGAAGGACACAGCAGCGTAATCATTCGCTACGTGTAGGAGGAGGATGTTCTTGATGATCAATACAGTTGATGGCGGCCATGAAAATCAGATTTGATTTTCAAATAGTCCTTGGTCTGTGTAAAGCTGAGTAAGAATATCTCCTCGGATTCCTTCAACCAGATTTTCTGTTGCTTTGACCTTATCCTCCCCAGCAAGTGTGTGGAATTATTGTTGTAATTTACTCACAACTCAATGAAAACCACACAGCCCGTGGGAAGAGGGTTAGGGTTTGAAACTTGGATGGGAATGGGGTTTGTGGGGAAAGTTTTGTGGAGAGAGGAAAAAAAAACACAGCATGGACAAACAACAAATGAAGATAAACAAATCTTTGGATACAAAGCTATTCATAAATCTTTTAAGGGACATAAAGGAAGTGCATGCACTACTGCATGCATGAAGTTGTTTGCTAAATGGATAGGTTACTGTAAAGTAAGTAGTACTTTCTACAATGTACTATGAAGAAACAACAATGTGACAGTACAGGGATGCAGTAATTACGCAATTTCACTTGCCTATCTGCCCTCAGAGAGAAGAACCACTTAGTACATTAAATTAGTTTAAAAAATAGCAAAGAAAAAAGTATACAATGGCTGGAGGGATGAATTGAAGCAGAGAGCAAACAAATGCACAGTGTCACACTCACAGAAGTTCACAGCAATAACATTACTTAAAAGATAAGTCGAAATTAAGATGGATACTGTAACTGTATGTTGTTGTAGTTGTCCTGTTGAATTTGGGAAGTTGCATGCATCCAGCCATTCCTCTTTCGCGGTACTCCTCCATTCCATCTGACGCTCCGCCTTTCAATGTTGGGGACCAGAAGACACCTTGTCCACTGCCTGCCTGTCGGATGCTGAATTGCGGGTCGCTAAGCCTGAGTTCATCCTTTTTGTCATTGCACAGGTAAAAGCTGGCCTGTAATTGTTGATGGAAAAACAGGCAGTGATATTAAAACACCACGGAGAAAAAAATATAAGGTACGCTGTGTAGTGCAAAAATAACACTTTCAGTTTCAGAGTCGACAGTATTACAAAACATACAAGCATCATTTCGAAAGTGCGTACTCTGAGTCTCCTTTTCAACGATAAATAAGTGTGGGCGAAATTTGCGGATCTTTCCCCTCAAGCTATGTGTAAAGTGTAAACAGCGATTTTAGAACCCTAACCCTAACCCTAACTCTAACCCTAGGCCCTAACCCCCCTTTTTCACCATGGATTTTGTCCAAACCACTTGCGCCCGATATTAGACCTTCCCAGTAATGCCCCCAGACCCTCCAACCCACCAGCAAAAAAGTAAACCCCCCCAAACAGGCAAAAAGCAAAAATGCAAAATCTCACACTTAGAATATTTTCGGCCTTCCTTCGATTCAGTCCAAACGCGCTCTGCAGCTAGGCCATAACTCCCCTTTTCCACCATGGATTTCCTTAAAAACAAATGCAATCAAAATTAGACTGTGCCAGCAGTGCTCCCAGACCCCAAAACCCACCCCAAAAACCTAGAACCCCCCCAAACAGCCCCCCAAAAACAAGGAAGTGAGCAAAAACTGAAAAACTTTTTCACCATGGATTTTGTTCAAACCACTTGCGCCCTCTATTAGATCTTCCCAGCAATGCCCCAAGACCCGCCAACCCACCCTCAAAAAAGTAGAACCCCCCCCCCACAGGCAAAAAGCAAAAATGCAAAAACTCATACTTAGAAAAATGTAGGCCTACTTCCCAGATCACTCCATGCGCGCTCTGCAGCCAGGCCCTAACTCCCCTTTCCAACCATGGATTTACTACAAACCACTTGCAACCAAAATTAGGCATGCCCAGCATTGCTCCAAGACCCCCAACCCCCCCAAACAGCAGGAACCCCCAAGCAGCCCCACGAAAACACGAAAGTGAGCGAAAAGTCTGAAAAGTGAAAAGCTTTTTCACCATGGATTTCCTCCGAACCACTTGATTCCGATATTAGACCTTCCCGGCGTTGCCCCCAGACCCCTGAACCCACCTGCAAAAAAGCAAAACACCCCCAAACAGGCAAAAAGCAAAAATGCAAAAACTCATGCTTAGAAAAATGTAGGCCTAGTTCCCAGATCACTCCATGCGCGCTCTGCAGCTAGGCCCTAACTCCCCTTTCCAACCATGGATTTTCTTCAAACCACTTGCAACCAAAATTAGGCATGCCCTGCGTTGCTCCAAGACCCCCAACCCCCTCAAACACCAGGAACCCCCAAGCAGCCCCCCGAAAACACGAAAGTGAGCGAAAAGTCTGAAAAGTTAAAAACTTTTTCACAATGGATTTCCTCCAAACCACTTGATTCCGATATTAGACCTTCCCCGCATTGCCCCCAGACCCCTGAACCCACCCGCAAAAAAAGCAGAACACTCCCAAACAGGCAAAAAGCAAAAATGCAAAAACTCATACTTAGAAAAATGTAGGCCTAGTTCCCAGATCACTCCATGCGCGCTCTGCAGCTAGGCCCTAACTCCCCTTTCCAACCATGGATTTTCTTCAAACCACTTGCAACCAAAATTAGGCATGCCCAGCATTGCTCCAAGACCCCCCACCCCCCAAACACCAGGAGCCCCCCCCCAAGCAGCCCCCCGAAAACACGAAAGTGAGCAAAAAGTCTGAAAAGTGAAAAACCTTTTCACCATGGATTTTGTCCAAACCACTTGCGCCCGATATTAGACCTTCCCAGCTATGCCCCGAGACCCGTGAACCCACCCGCAAAAAAGCAGAACACCCCCAAACAGGCAAAAAGCAAAAATGCAAAAACTCATACTTAGAAAAATGTAGGCCTAGTTCCCAGATCACTCCATGCGCGCTCTGCAGCTAGGCCCTAACTCCCCTTTCCAACCATGGATTTTCTTCAAACCACTTGCAACCAAATTTAGGCATGCCCAGCATTGCTCCAAGACCCCCCAACCCACCCCCAAACACCAGGAACCCCCAAAGCAGCCCCCGAAAACACAAAAGTGAGCGAAAAGTCTGAAAAGTTAAAAACTTTTTCACCATGGATTTTGTCCAAACCACTTGCGCCCGATATTAGACCTTCCCAGCTATTCCCCCAGACCCGTGAACCCACCCGCAAAAAAGCAGAACACCCCCAAACAGGCAAAAAGCTAAAATGCAAAAACTCATACTTAGAAAAATTTAGGCCTAGTTCCCAGATCACTTCATGCGCGCTCTGCAGCTAGGCCCTAACTCCCTTTTCCAACCATGGATTTTCTTCAAACCACTTGCAACCAAAATTAGGCATGCCCAGCATTGCTCCAAGACCCCCGAACCCCCCCAAACACCAGGAACCCCCCCAAACAGCACCCCGAAAACATGAAAGTGAGCGAAAAGTCTGAAAAGTGTAAAAGTTTTTCACAATGGATTTTATCCAAACCACTTGAGCCCGATGTTAGACCTTCCCAGCTATGCCCCCAGACCCGTGAACCCACCCGCAAAAAAGCAGAACACCCCCAGACAGGCATAAAGCAAAAATGCAAAAACTCATACTTAGAAAAATTTAGGCCTAGTTCCCAGATCACTCCATGCGCGCTCTGCAGCTAGGCCCTAACTCCCCTTTCCAACCATGGATTTTCTTCAAATAACTTGCAATCAAAACTATGCTAGCCCAGCAGTGCTCCCAGGCCCCCAGACCCCGCCCACAAATCTAGAACACCCCCAAACAGCTCCCCAAAAACACACAATACTGCTAGGCCTCAGTTTAAATTGTGCCAAAACGCTGTCTGCAACTAGGCCCAAACCCCCCTTTTCCACCATGGATTTTCTTCAAACCACTCGCAATCAAAATTAGACTATCCCAGCAGTGCTCCCAGACCCCTCGACCCACCCCCACAAATCTAGAACACCCCCCAACAGCCCCCCAAAAACATGCAATACTGGTATATTCAAAACATGGCAAATTGTGCGGTTCACAAAAAATTGCTGTTTTCAGCACTTCCAATACTTTGATCCTCTTGAAACTTACCTGGACACTTGTTCCAGCGATTCCCAAGAATCTCAGCAAGGCAGACCAAAATCGAACCACTGCGCTCTTTGAAGAAGAAGAAGAAGAAGGTCTACGACTAGTTTTCACTTAGTTTTCACTCAAACACACGCGACCGCAAAACACCGTAATTTCCCGAGATTTGCGAAAAACAGGATTATTCGCAAACATAACAGATGTTTGGCCCAAGCTTGAGGCAGTGCCATGCAGACGGTCAAGGCAGGCACCACTGAGTGAAGCAACCTGATGTAGCATACCTAGGCTCTTTGTCAGACAGACAAAGCATATCTAATTGTATGCAGCAAGCCACATAGCCCCAATTTTACATGAACTGCTGTCTGGAGTGGACTCTGCCTGGCATAACAACAACAGTACACTGCCTCGCGCTCGACCACTACATACCACGAATAGACAGACATGTAGTTCTGCTGTAGTAGTTGTTGTAGCCTGGTTTACCTGTTTGCCACTCACAAATTGGCCATAGTTCTTCCGTCAACCGACGCTGATGATCCATCCATCCCAGTGAGTGACTGTAAAGAAAAAAGATATATTATTTAATCAATCATCATGGTATATTGGCAAGTGAGTCCACTCCAAGGACATTTTGCATATTGTAAAATGCAACATAGTGGGCCCTGAATTTGAAGTACAATTTGAATTAAACAAGGTAAAAGAAAACAGAGTAGTTGACATGAGTTACAATTACTGTGTAAAAGATTAAATAATAACTAAGACAAGACATATGATTCATCATTTCATGCACAAAAAACAAACAGCAATTGGTTTCATCAGAGCCAGACAGCCATTGCTGTCCACTACATGCCATCTTCTCAATTATTCATTACCTGTTCTACGTTTTGTCCGCATCTTCTTCGGAAAGTGAGGGCCCACAGGGCAGCCTCTCCTGTCAATATCAGAGGTAACTCTGTCAGCAATCAGCAAGCATGTAGTCAGTCAGTAATTTCAGTCCCACTTGAGGGGACTCGTCGTAATCCATCCATCTGCCTTGAGGGAAATGGATAGGGGGAGTCTGGAGTAGTAGTATAGAGGAGCATGATTGAGTTGTGAACTTGTGAACCTCAGGAATGCAGACTGCGGCACCTTCAAATCAATAAGGAAAATAATATGAAGACAGTGCTGCTGATGGACTTGTTGTGATTAGGTGATTAGAGTTTTGTTGTGGTAAAAGTTGCAAAATAAAGAAAGACACACAGGAATAAAAGTGAATAAGGACGGAAAAAAGGAAGTCATTTTCAGGCCTCGGTGTCAGGGAAGTAGAGCTCGTCCTCAAACTCTATGAATTGAGACGGGAGTAGGTCAGCTAACAGAGAAGAACTTCCATCACCTAAGTCGGTGTCCTCTTCTTCCTGCGTGCATTCACGTATTTTGTAATCTGGTGGTATGAAGTGCTGATTCATTTTGATCAGTGTTAACCTCCCCACATTTTTGGGCGAGAGGGGGGTCCTTTTTGAAGTTACAATGGCACCAGCAGCCCTGAATACACGTTCAGAAGACACACTTGCGAGTGGGCAAGACAAATAATGTATAGCCAGGTTGGTGATCAGTGGCCATAGAGGCATTTTCCTGTACCAATACAGCAATGGGTTCTTATTAACAAAGACCTCTGTTGGGTCATCCAGATAGGCCTGCACCATCGACTCAAGGTTCTCCATGGTTGATCCACTTTGCGTACCATCTGTGGCCTTTGCAGCACTATAATGAGCAAACCCTTGATGAGTTAGCCAATCCTCTTCCGACTATATTATGGCTCGGCCTGGTGCAGGTGAGGGCGATGATACGGTTGCTGCTGGTGTCGTTAACGGCTGTGAGGGAAAGTGACTCCCTTCGGCCACAGATTCAGAAGTTGAACTTGACGCCGGATGGCCTGCTGATTCAGTTGTACTTCTGCCGTCTCCTTGAATTTTCTACCGCTCTTTTTCGAACCGACTGGCTGACACAGCTAGCCAATGTTTGTACTTTGAAATATCTGCTTCATCAAAAGGAATGAATGATTTGTTGGCCACTGCCTGTTTATACCGTGGATCCAGAATAGTGGCATAAATGTAATGTTGTTCTGTATGTATGTTTTTAAGCCTTTGATTGTCAACTAGGCGGCTTACTAACCTCTCCGCCAACCGATATGCGTATTGCTTTTCAGCATCATCTCGGAACGTTGAAGACACCGCCTTCAGTTGGTGCTCTAGTATGCGCAAAAATGGGATAGCTTTGCCCAAAGAACAGTCCTCCCTGCTGACTTCACGCATGAAGACCTCAAAAGGACGAAGCATTTCTGTCAGGCTTGCAACTAGGTTCCATTCCTCCAACTCTAGCCTCATGTCTTTCATAGTAGAACCCAGTTTATAGACATACTCATTTATTACCCCCCACTGCTAAGACAGAAGCTTAAGCATATAAAAGGTTGCGTTCCAACGTGTTGCCACCTCCTGGATTAGTCCTTTGACTGGCAGTTTACGTTCATGTTGAATGCTCCTCAGCTCCTTCCGGGCCTTAAAAGAATGGCTGAAATGTGTGCAGATTCTTCGGCAGGTGATCAGTAACTTGCTGACTGTGTTTTCATTTCTCAAGAAATCTTGCACCACGATGTTAATACTGTGCACCAAACACGGCACTCTGAAATAGCCACCATCCTGCATGGCCTTAACTATAATACTGCCATTATCCGTGGAAACATAACCAACTATGCGATTTCCTGGATGCAGCCATTCAGAGACTTTCCTATCAAACTCGTCCAAAAGGTTAGGTGCAGTATGATTTTTCTCCATGGCAAACATGGCTAATGTTGCATGTTTCCGAGTAGTTTGAAAAAGTGTGTCCGGGTCAACACCTACATTTGTCTTGTCTCTAACCCCTACAGAAGAGACCCAGTGTGCAGTGATGCACATGTAATCAAGGGCTTGGCAACTGGTCCACATGTCTGTTGTCAAGTGAATAGTGTGAACAGCACTCTTCTGCAAAGCTGCCCGAATCACCTCCAGCACATCTTGATGTAGTGCTGGAACCGCAACTCTGGCAAAATAGGACCGGCTAGGAACCTTCCATTAAGGGCAGTCTGTTGCCACAAATTCTAGAAAACCCACCCTTCCACGAAAGAAAAAGGGAGAAGGTCCAGCGCTAGCATTTTAGCCAGCTTTGCATTATACAGACGTACCGTTGGATGGTTGCGTTCAAATGGCGCCTCCGACCAAAACATGCTGCTTATGGTGGGCTGGACCGTTTTACGTGATGATGCTGATGATGATGATGCAGACTTCACACCAGTTAGGCTCATTGATGTAGTTTTTTGCATTGGTGTCTGTCCCACACTCTTAGTGTGCCTCATACATGTTGCAGGGGTAGAGGGTGTGGGAGCTACCACTGCAGTGCTGCTGCCAGGGGTACTAGGTGTACCAGAAAAAATGTCGGTCGGTTCTTGACTTCCCCCCTGCACAATCAGCCCCTCGTCAGCATCAGATGCAATGTGAATGGATACATTTGGATCAGTTCTACTTTGGACTTCCTGGATCTTACTTAGGTGCGCATACCACTGGATAGGGTGGTGTTTTTTGAGATGACCTCTCTGGCCTGCGGTACCATAGTTGGTACCAAGCTTACCCCGACTAACTGATACTTTACAAATCAAACAAACGACCATGTTTTCCGCCTTTTGGCTAACAGTAAAGAAGTCCAAAACTGGGGACTGGAAATGTCTGCTGGTGGTGGAGGTGCTACTTTGACTTTCAATGCCATATGAAGTGGAGGATGGGCGTGGCTGAATTCGTTTCTGTTGTTCACTTACAGCACCACTACTTGAGGTAATGGAGGTCGAGCTGGATGGAGGTCCCTGCCGCCCCTTCTGACTAAAAAAGATGGAAGCTCTAGGTCGTGTTGGTGTTGTAGTTAACTGTGTTGGTGGTGGGACCAGTGCCACGCAGCCCACATCCCGCACAGCAGCCATTCGGGATAGGGTGAAAATGTCAGTCTGCTGCATGCACGCTGGGGCTGGAGTGACGTCTGTGATGACTGGGTCGTCGTCAGACTGTTCATCAGCAGCAGAAGACACCACTTCTTGTTCGTCGTCATCACACATAAGTCGAAACCTTGCGGGAACCTTCCTTTTAGGCTCAGCTACCTTTGTCGGCTCATGGCATGCCTCTCTGTCAGACTGCATTGCTGGGTTCCAATCAACATCAAGGTCATCAGAATGAAGGGGGCTTGAAGAAGAACTTGTAGTAGTAGTAACCCTCCTTGACCTTTTTCTTGCTGGGGATCTGGAAGACAATGGATCATCATCAGGAGGAGTGGCTTCCTCGGATGATACCTCCGCTTGAATCTCAATTTCCTGATGTGCCCCTACTTCTGGAGGAACAAGCGTTGTACGCAGGTGTGCCGCTCCATGAACCTCTAGTTGCACCGCTCCATGCACCTCTCCATGTGCATCTCCTTGCGCCTCTCCATGCGCCTCTCCTTGCGCCTCTCCTTGCGCCTCTCCTTGCGCCTCTCCTTGCGCCTCTCCTTGCCCATGTTCTTGCGCTTGTACTAGTTGCACCTGTGGTTGTCGTTGCGGCTGTGGTTGTTGAACACTCGTCAGCTGAGTTACACCCAGCGTTGATTGGATGGTACTTTCTTGTGATGAGCCAACATCACTAGTCGATGGTGATTGAAGAACCAAAGTGGCTGCCGCAGCAGCACTCATGGTCATGGACCTAACTTGGCGTGGTGGCACTGAGCCCAATGAAGCGGAAGTACTGCTTCCAGCTTGGTCCCTGGCGGACACCGCTGCTGCTGCAGGCGTAGTTTTTTTTCCCAAAAAAGGTCTCGGTGGGCACACCAGTCTCCTTGGTAGGTGGTGCCACTTGCTTCTTCTGCTCCTTCCTACTGGCAGTGGCACTGGCAACTTTTTTCGCTGAGGCGCTACGGCCACCTTTCTTTGGGGCCATCTTCTTCAGATGTCAGAATAGCAGGCCACAGTTGCACGAGTTGCAGAGTTGTCTTGTCTGTGGCCACACGTGACGTCACGTGACGTTGTGCTGCACACACCGCTGCAGGACTTCTTCCTGGCACTGGTGGTTCTCTTGTGCACCTAAAAACAATGGAAGCCAGAGGAACATCAGTTAAACACCCCAAAAAGTCGAAAAACACATAAAAATCACCACAATCCAATGCCATCCATGCCCTCAATGATGTTTAAATTCAAGACACCCCACAGAAAGACTTGGTCCATGCACCACTGAGTGCCCCTGGGCCTAATGGATGAAAGCAAGGCAAACTGGGTGCCGGCCTGAGCACACTGCCTGTCTTCAAAATGGGCCCTTGACCCCCAGCTACATGGCCAGGCCCTGCCTGGACCATGCCTCAAAATGGCCCCCACCCACATGGCCAGGCCCCAACACCACCCCAAATAGTCGCAAAACACACAAAAATCACCACAATCCAATGCCATCCATACCCTCAATGATGTTTAAATTCAAGACACCCCACAGAAAGACTTGGCCCATGCACCACTCACTACCCCTGGGCCTACTGGCTAGTGTGGCTTTACAGGCACCCCAAAATAAAAAATAAAAATCCACATATAGTGAGCTACAATTCAATGACATAAATGAGATTTGAGTTCAACAAAACTCACAGAAACAGTTGTATCATGCACCCATGACTAACCCTGGGCCTACTGGATACTGTGGCTATCCACAATATATATTTTTTTTAGTTGTGAAAAAGTTTTAAAATTGTAGTTGCAGCAACTGCAATGCCCCAAACAAACAGCACCAACTTACTTGTAAAATCTCAAATCCAAAAGTGAAGTCCAAAAAGTTCTCAAATACAAATATCCAGCAGCAGCCACAAAAAGTAATCCTTCCAGCTCCAGATCAAAATGAAAAGTGACCAGGAGATGGACAAAGCACTGGGAGGAGCCTGCTAGACAGGAACAGGAAGTTGGAGACTCTGGGGCACTTCTTTCCCCCCCCAAAAATGGACTCCTTCCACAAAAAAGTGCAGCCAAATCTCAATCTGAGGAGTTATTCTGATCAAAATCATGATTTTCAGAAGGTTTATGCTGCCTGCGGTGGATTTCTTGTGCAGAATTGCAATTTTTGCAATTTCGGGAAAGCGAGCTGTTCAAATCTCCCGCCGGATGTCAGCTGCGCGCCGCTTCTTCGTGTTTGGCATTGTTTACTCCTGCGATGCGTGATCGGGGGCCCTTTTGACGTACTCGTGTTGTCAAACTCTCGCTGTGCAAGATGGCGGACCGCGATGACGTAATTGCGGTGGAAAAACTCACGCGCGATTACGCAGCAAGATCCAAAATGGCGCAGCACACGCAAACCGGGAGAAAAACAACTCGGCGGACTCAGAATCACGGTAAGTCAATGCAGCGCGCGCGATATTGTATTTTTCAAGCGCGACCAAGCAAAAAAATCCGCAGCTTGCGAATTCGCGGATTTTTAGACAAATTCGCACGATTTGCGGATCGCAAAATTGCCAAAAATCCGCAAATTACGCGAACGAAACGGATTTTACGCCCACGCTTAGTTTAGAGTAATTTTGCCCTTTCAATAAACTTTATTCAGCCAAAATGGACGAACAATCTTATGTCATAGTATCATCATATTGATTAGGTTCGTCATTATGAATATAATTTTATCGTTTGTATTCGTGGCATAGTGCCTGATTATTGTTTGAACCATAATCCAACAGAGGCAGCATTATACCATGTCTTAGCCAACATTCCTCAAAGGCATATAAATACATTGTAATCATTGGTGCTGATAATGTTATATCGAGTATTATTCACCATAGTGGTGATACAATAACATATTTACGGTAGCAGAATGTCCAGATTCACACAATATGACTTCCTTTAGACCAGAGAGTGCATAAAGTGAGAAGGTAAATTTAAGAACATAGAGAAATAAAGTTCAATATAAGAAGAAAATAGTAAAGATTAAGTCTTATCTTAACGTGGAGACCCAAAGATATGGAGAAGAAAAAGGTTAAGGTAAACCAAATGGCAGAAACTTTGCACCATAGATGGTCTTTTCTATCCTCCTGTGTAAGAAAAAAAGGAATACAAAATTACCCAATTTTTTAAAAACAACAATATGATGTCAATCACGTATCTCATCATAATATCAATTTGAGATTATATTTCAAATTCTATCATGAACACACAGCAAACAATTATTAATTAAAATCGGTTACTAGCAGTAGGTTCCTCAAAAAGTATAGGGCCTACTACAGGAACCAAAACCAGATTATACTGGAGGGTACAGATATTCAGAGGTCAATTCTATTTCTATCATAAACTCATCATTAATCATTGTACAAATGTGTACTTCATTCCTCATTCAAGTTGTGACCTTTCGGAAATTTAGTCTCAAGTTCCATGATCCATCTCGACTCACGTTTCCGTAGGAGTAAAGTTCTATTACCTCCACTTGGACCAGTGTGTACTTGTTCAACCACAAAAAAGCCTAACATCATACTGTAAGATGAATGAAAGAGCTCAAAATGTCTAGCAATAGGGTAGTTAGGATCTTGTTTGTTGATAGCACGCATGTGCTCTAGAACTCTCTTTTTAGCCATACACACTGTGCTTCCTACATACCATAATTTGCATGGACAAAATAAGACATAGACACAATGTACAGTACTGCAGGTTAAAAACTGTTCAATGTTTTTTGGTTCATTATATCCTGGGATGGCCACTGTTTTCCTAGAGCTGCTGTTTTGGCAGGCCTTACAGTGGCCACAAGGGTAAAAACCTTTTATTCAAATTATTAGCCGTCGTTTTCGATGTTATATCATTACGGACAAGAATGTCCCTAAGATTATGTCCTTTTCTGGATGTTATCCTAGGTCTATGGTGAAGAGATTGACCGATTATGGGATCGCTGGTAAGTATTTCCCATTTACTGGCCAGTATCTTCTGTATTTGTCCTGAATTTTCATTATAAGTGAGAATAACTCTACTTGTTTCGTCGGTATTATTATCGGTTTCATCTACATTGGTCAAGATTTCAACACGATCAATGAGATTCACCTTATTCACTGCTTTTTGAAGAACCCATGCTGGATATTCTCTTTCTCTGAACCTTTGAAGCATGTTCTCTTTTTCATTTGCAAAGGCTGGTTCAGTACTACAGTTTCTTCTTGCTCATAATAGCTCACCGTAAGGGATGCTCCATTTGAGAGTGTCCGGGTGGCTACTGAGAGCATGAAGCAAGGTGTTCCCCGCAGGCGTTTTGAGAAACAAACTGGTTTCTAGATTACCTTCTTTAGGCTCTATTAAAAGATCTAGAAACTCGATAGATATTCTACTCATTTTGCTAGTCAAATTGATATTAAGTTCATTTGAATTGAGTTTGTCAACAAATTCCATGGCTTTTTCCTCAGTATCAGTCCAAATTATAAACAAATCATCTATATAGTGAAGCCAAAGTTTGACTTCGCCAAAAGATGCAGTAAGGGTGGGGTCAGCTCTAAGATCCTCCTCCCATTTGCCCAAAAATAAATTGGCAAAACTAGGGGCAAAACATGTGCCCATAGCTGTGCCAAGTATCTGTTTATAAATAGTCCCATCAAACATAAAAATATTATTCGTGAGGCACAGATGTATCATTTCGAGTATCATTCTTGTGTGTTCCAGGTATTTTATAGGTCTATTTTTAAGATAATGATGACAGGCTGCAATCCCTTGCGTATGATCAATAATCGTGTATAACGAATTCACATCTAACGTTATCATTAATTCTGTAGTTTCCCATTGGATTTCTTTGAGTTTTATAAGGAAATCCTTACTGTCTCTCACATGTGATGGAAAATTCGTTACATACTCACGTAAAAAATGGTCAACATATTTGAAAACATGTTCAAGAGTGCTACCTATCGAAGAAACAATAGGCCTCCCTGGTGGTACAGTGGCATTTTTGTGGATTTTAGGTAAAAAATAAAGGATAGACAATTTAGGGTAATCGCGCTTAAGGAAACAATATTCTTCCCACGTTATGTATCCATTGTCTTTCCATTCTTTCAATTTTGTCCAACTGTCAAAAATGCTGTTATTGTACAACTCTACATTTGTTTTTTCATAAAAATTATGATCACTCAATTGTCTCTGGGCTTCTACAATGTACATTTTCCTGTCCCATAGCACAATATTCCCTCCCTTATCTGCAGGGCGAATAACGATGTTCAGATCGCTGGCTAGTTGTTTAAGGAATATTTTTTGTGTTTTGGACAGGTTATAGTGAAAGTTCTGTTTTGTCTTCTTTTGATGGTTAAGTTTCAATAAGGACTGAGTTACTACCTCTTACAAGGTATCTATATTGTCGTGGGGAAGGTTAGGGAAGAAAACAGATTTAGGTTTGAATTTTGTTCGTTTTGTGGATTCGGTCGGAATACCTAGGTCCCATTCCTCATTCTCATCGACCTCATCTGTCTCTACACCTATAGCCATGCCTTGTTTATCTCTTAGTAATTCGGCATCTGCAATATTCAAGTCAGAGAAAACATGTTCGGTTTGGATTCCTTCACTCTGAGGATTACTCTGATTTTGTTTGTATAGAGTGTGCCATTTCTTTAATTTGCATTTTCTCGTAAATTTATAGAGATCAATACG
This sequence comes from Lissotriton helveticus, assembly GCF_964261635.1. Taxonomy (NCBI): domain Eukaryota; kingdom Metazoa; phylum Chordata; class Amphibia; order Caudata; family Salamandridae; genus Lissotriton; species Lissotriton helveticus. Next base: position 283,154,668 of record NC_136071.1, read on the forward strand.
GTTATCTGCATAATTAAAAATGTCTGTGGGACAAAATATTAAACCTAGGCAGAGAGTACTTTTTTCTGCCAATGTAAGTTCTTTATTACTTAAATTAACAATGGTTTTATTTAACATATCCGGATCCATTATTGCTTTCCTCTTGAGCCACGTGTCTTGTTTCCCATGGGCTCCTTTTTGTTTGTTTTTGTTTCCCTTTGTTTTCTTCGTTTTCTTCTCTGTTTACTCCTCCCCTCCCTCTTCCTCTTCCACGGCCTCGACCCCGTGGTGTTCTCCCTCCCCTTGGGGGTGATTTTGTTGCTGTTCTCTGTATTTGACGTCCTCTCCTCAGGACTTTGAACTCGTCTAAAAAATTCACCACTTTTGTTGTTGTTGGTCATTCTGATCTGGAACTGACTGTAGATATTGAAATATACGTATCTGATCCGCTGTTTTCCATAGTTTGATTTTCTTTTTCTGGTGTGCCATCTTCCGCTTGGTTATTCATTTCTTGTGGTAGATTATTATACAGATAGTCATATTTTTAACTGTACATAAGAATGCGGCCTGACTCATAATCCACACAATCTCTGTGGAGCTTTCTTTGTTTACGAAGTTTTATCTCTTCCTCGTGCTGTAGTAGTTTCGATTTCATGTCTACCATAAATTTACTGATGGTTTCTTGGTTATTGCTTTTAGACAATTCGTCTTCCAATGCACTAATTTCTGATAGAATGCCCTCTCTATCTTCCCATGCGTATTTAATAAGTATGTTCAGCATAGTTCTCGAACTATTGGCAGAATTTTCTTGCCAATTTTGTAGCATGCGGGGATTCTTAGATTCATATGAAGGCATGATATAAATACGAAGCCCTCGTGGCACCATTGACTTATCTACATAATCTTGTAGCGAGATTGCTTCCCACCATTTTGCTGTTTCACTCTTTTTCAGTTTTTCCAGTCGTCTGAGTTTGGCATTTAGAGAGGTATCCATGTTTTTCGTCGGTTTTGATTTACTGCCTCCAGTACCTGGCGTGCGAGCTAGCAGAGCAACTGCTGCCGCCCTCCGTTCTTCTTCTGTGTTCATATTGATAGATTGACAAGTCTTTGATCAAGAATACACTTCTGCACAGTTTCTAGTTTTCGTTATTACAGCGTGCAGTTGCTGGTCATTTCTACTAAGGTATTACTCCCCTCCTTGTAATCGGAGGTTCTTGTTGCCGCCCAAATACAATTTGTGGATTAAATGTTCACGAATTGGGGTTGTGTAGATTTCTGCAAGCCTCATGTCCACTTCACAAAGCCAAAAGTGGACACGAGGCTTGCAGAAATCTACAGAACCTCCGATGGGAAGCTTCGGTCAGAAGGGGTGGGACATGGCGGCTAGCAGAGTCGGCTAGTCGGGAGGCTCCGGGAGGCTTGGATGTCCGGGCGGACGTAGTGCAACTTTAAGTGTGATTTCGGAACATCAAAAGGTGGAGGAATACTCGTCTTTTCCTAGAGGATGAGCCTTTGTTAAGTGTCAGCTTTTTGGAGATTTTTGCCAGGAATGCTGTATGTTCAGCTACGGCAGCGGTAGCGGCTGAGGTCTTAGCCGGTGCACGCTGATTCAGTGACTCTGTTTGGAGGCAGGACAGGCTCCAGAGTTGCCGATGGGTGGAGGACGAATATGCCATTCAGGTTCAGCGGCTGTGGCCTCGGTAGGTTCACGCTGGCTTGGAGATTTTGTTTGGAGGCAGGACAGTCTCCAGAGCTGCCGGTGGGTAGAGGACGAACACTTAGTTGATCCTTTTTACAATTATTTGCATTTGCCCACTTCTGGATTCGGATCTGGAGAACATACATAGCCCCGACGCGGTGGGAGCCACCGCTATCGATATAAAGCATTTTCAAAGCGGTATTGTTAATGTTAAGGTGAGAGGGCATAATATCAGCATCGCTGAAAGGGGGCTAGTACGGTGGGCAAAGGCGGCTTCTGATGTTAAGAGAGGGAGAAGAGTAGCATCAAGGGTCTCCTATATTAGTAGAGATCTTGGCACGACACAGCAAAAACTACCTAACCCACAATGCACTGGGGCAGGCTCTCCAAATAATTTGATTAATATTGAGAATACTGCGAAAGGAAAACAAGTGGCTGTAGAAGCTGCATATTGTATGTCAGGCAGTGAGTCACAGGGAAGCCAGGCTTCCGGGTATACGCTCAGAAGCAAAAGTGGGAAACAAGGTGGTGGGGGCGCACGGACAGATATTGCACCACTGCTATTGGCTAAATCTAAGGCTAAGATTTCTAAGAGGACGGGCAAAAAGAATACCTCTAAAGCTCAGAAGCCTGTTGTTAAGAGCAAACCACCACCTTCATTAAAGGCTTACTTTAAAACAGTTCCTGCAGTATTGGAACTCAAACCTTCAAACGAGGGTTCCGCATTAGAGATTCCAGAGGATCTTCATACACCCAATAGGTATCATCTTTTGGGGCAGCTAGAACAAGATCAAGGCTTTGAACAACCAGAGTCTTTAAGGGTTTCTAGGATGCAGAGCTTAGAGTTGGTTGATAATGAGCTTAGTATTGACGAATCAACACCTACTCATAACCCCGGGATAGATCCTTCAGCTATATCAGCAAGTAGCATTATGACTATTTCTGGGACTCCACCTAGTGATCAATCTGTTTTGATAATGCTTCAGTCTTTAAGCTACGAGGTAAAAAATGGGTTTCAAGCTTCACAGAAAAAACAGTAAGAAATAAAACTATATTGTGAGAAGCTGGAAGAAAAATTTGATGCAGTGGCGGCTAGAACCTCTGAATTGGAATCTACAGTCTACGACCTAAAAACACTCGCACTCCAACACACCAGAAAAATCGACGATCTTCGACAGCGAGAGCAGGGGTATCAAGAGAAGATGGAGTCGCTAGAGAATGCGCAAAGGAGACATAATTTGCGCATCCTGAAGGTCCCGGAGGGGGCCGAAGGGAGTAATATGAAGGAGTTTGTGGTCAGACTGATTAAGCAAGCAACTGAAGTCGAATTTTCAGAAAAAGAACTGATGAGGGACATACAACGAGTGCATAGAGATCCGTTCAGACAAAACTCTAACAAAACGAGAGCCAGGAAAATACTTGTCTACTTCCTGACCTACACTTTTAAGGACGAAATACTCAATAGGGCGCTTAAAAGTAGTTCCCTTTCAGCTGAAGGAATTACTTTCCAGATCAGGTCAGATGTTTCCTCGATCACAGTATCCAGACAGTGGGAGCTTCGCAAATTATTAGGTCCTTTTAGACAACTCGGTGCCACTGCCCAATTGAAGTTTCCTGCGTCTCTAAAAATAATGTATAAAAACAAAATGAGAATCTTTAAAAGGGTTGAGGAGGCAGAAGAGTATCTCCAAATAGTCACAGCGGATGTTAAAGGAGATCAGGGGGAGTGAGACTAAGGGACCAACGTATTAACAACCGGTTTAATGACTTAAACTCCTCCAAAGAATCGCTTTTGTAAACAGTTTTACTCTTGTCTTTCTTGCCTAGAGTTTTTCCATTTTTTTTTTTTCACTCTAAAAAAAAAAAAAAATTAGCCCATCCGGTCATCTGAGGAAGGAGCCTCAAGGCCTTCAGAGAGTCCAAGAAGAAGGAGGGGGGTTCTCCAGGGGAGCCTGGAGGGTTAGGGTTTTACAGTGTAGGGGTGGGAGGGCACGGGTTGGGGAGCATGTGGGAATTTTTTTGTAAAAAAATGTCCAAATCGCCAAATAGGATACTCAATCGTTTATTCCTACCAAGGAAAATATGGTACAGGATAAGATAGCCCACTGGTATATATGAAGCTTCTGTCATGGAATTTAAACGGTCTAAGGGTTAAACACAGAAGAGAAAGGATATTTCAATACTTTAAAGATGCCCCCGAACATATATTTAATGTGCAAGAGACGCATTCCACGGAGCAGGAGCTGAAGGAAATTTGTAGTAATAAAAAATGGATTCAGCATGTTATAACCACTTCACAGCAAAGCACTATTAAGGGAGTTGCAATCCTGATTAAATTAAATCCTGCCACAACACTACTAGAATCAAGAGCTGATAAAAAGGGAGATGGGTCATAGCAAAGATAAAATTTAATTCTTATAAATTTACGGTAGCAGGTTATTATGGGCCGAATTTAGATGATCCTCTCCCTCTTAGAGAACTGCTGGTTGAGCTCCTTGATTTTGAGGATCCTTTAATACTAGCGGGGGATTTTAACTTAGTCCTAGATCCACAAATTGATAAATCATATGAACTTAAGACTTCGCATAACCCTAAAACAAGATCACTAATAGTAAATGCAATCAACCAATTTGGCTGGAAGGATATATGGAGGAAGAAATGGGTACAAAAAGAGAATTTACTTTTCACAATAAGAAGCTGCGCCATAAGTCCAGATTAGATTTCATTCTTATTTCAGATCAGCTTTCCGAGCTGGTACATGAAGTTAGATCATTCGGCAGTCTCTCTAGCTCTGAAACTATCAGGCCCACAGACCTACAAAAGATGGACTATGGATAGGAGTATTTTGTTGGAGGAAGAGATAATAGAGAAACTGATGTTAGAGTCTAAAGCTTTTTTCTAGAATAATTTAGGGACAGCTACACTTCCTGTTGTCTGGGACTCGTATAAAGCTTTCTTGAGAGGGTTAATACCGGCTATTCAGTCTTCCAGACAAAAAATATATAAGGCAAAGATCTCTGAGATTGAGTTAAAAATCACTACATTAGAACGAGATTTATTAGATCTAACCTCAGGGTCAGGAGCAAGTATACAGGAACAATTGGTAAGCTGTGAATCACAACTCGAAGAGATTCTAGATGATAGATTTAGGAAGCGCTGGCAGGCTAGTTCTCTCGCTCATTTCGAATGTGGGGAAGCTATTGGTAAGCTACTAGCCTAGAAGGCTATAAAGGAGCAGAAGAGGAACATAATTAAAGGAGTTCAGCTGGGCAACACGGGCGTGATCTCAGAAAGCAGGGCTGATATTGAGGAAGCTTTTTTTAATCACTTTGATCAAGTATATAAGGAAGATTTACATCCACAGGAAGACTTAATTCAGACATGGCTTGCGCAATAGGCTGTTAGGCAAATTGATGATCAGGCATCTGAGAATTTAAACGGAGGAATACGTTTGAAAGAAATAGTGGGGGCAATAGAGTTAGCTAAGAGAAGCAAGGCTCCGGGTCCGGATGGGCTGCCTGCCGAGCTTCATAAAGTCTTAGCTCCAGTAATCTCCCCTGTTTTACAGATGCTTTTACATCAATTTTTGAGGAAGGAGGCAAAATTCCTTCTTCTTGGAACGAAGCCACGGTTGTTCTAGTCCTCAAACCTCTTAAATCTCCCTCACAGTGTGATTCTTACAGACCAATCTCTCTGCTTAACTTGGATTATAAATTATTGGCCAAAATATTAGCAGAGAGATTAAATGGGGTAGCTGGGAGATTATTACATCTAGATCAAAAAGCATTTGTCAGAGGGTGGTTCATACAAGATCTGACGCAAGCATTGGTGGGCGCAATTGATCTCGCTTCCCTTTACAAATTGCCGATGGCGATCATAACACTAGATGCCACTAAGGCATTTGATCGCGTCAATTGGAGATACCTGGCGAAAGTTCTAGAAAGGTGCAATCTGGGCAGGAACTTTTGTAGATCTATATCTGCATTTTACCATGCTCCAACAGCTAGAGTGTTAATAAATGGAAGTCTTTCAGCACCCATAAAAATGTATAGAGGTACAAGACAGGGGTGTCCCCTCTCACCCCTGCTTTTTGATTTATATATAGAATCATTGGCCGAAAAACTTAGACTAGAGCAGGGTATTCTACCATTCAAATACAAAAGCTGGGAGAAAAAAGTGTCTCTTTATGCCGACGACATGATGTTATATACTTCAGACCCAATCAACGCAATCCCCCTTATTTATAGTGTCGCCGCTCAGTTTGGGCAAATTTCGGGATACCAGATTAATCAGTCTAAATCTGAATGCATGACCTGGAATATAAACACTCCTATTCCAATTCCAATTCTAAAACATGAAATAGGATATCTGGGGGTACAGATTACGCAGGATATAGAACAATTGCTGACAGAAATTTGGTCAAAATCGAGAGAGAGTCTGCTGAATCTCTGAGAAGTTGGTCGCTTCTTCCTTTGACTTTAATTGGAAGGGTTATTATTATCAAGATAATACTGCTTCCTAAACTAATTTTCCTATTCCAGAATATTCCGTTAGCCTTTAAAGAAGTCAAGTTAAGTAAAATCCAAGCCAAATGGAATTCCTTTGTATGGGCCTCAAAAGGAATAAGGATTGCATGGAAGAAGCTGCGTAGGAAGAAAAATAAAGGAGGGCTCTGTGCTCCAGATTTGAAAGTGTATGCCTGGGCTTTGTTAATGAAGGCGGGGGTAATGCTATTCGATATTCCAGAGAGGACAGAAACAGGCAATATGTTCCAGACAATGTTATCAGAGATTCAAGGAGGCGCTCAGGGTTTCCTGCTGAAGTTCGGAGATCCGCGTTTCTTTAAGAAGGTTCGCTTAAAGCTGTTGAGAGATATGGCATACGTCTGGGCCAGGGTAAGAAGATCGCTCAGTATCCCATATTATTCTGCTTTGGCTCCAATTTGGGAATCACCTGGCTTTCCAGAGTGTACTAAAGATTCATTGATTATCCCTCTCTTGGTGGCTAACCTAAAATCTTGGGGTCAGGTAATGCCGGAAGGGGTCCTGCTAACATGGGAGGAGATCTCGAATCTCACGGACAATAGCTTATCCCAAGTTTAAATACCTACAAATTAAGAGTTGGAGTCAGGCCATCACAGTTGAAATTGGCACTAAGACAGGGCTGGAGGAACTTTTACTGAGGAAGCCCAGACGGATAAAAACATCAATCCTGTACTGGACTATACTGGAAGCAGAAGATGGGGACTTTTATATGCTGGCTCAACTATGGGGAGACCAAGTTCCGGAAGTCGACTTGCAGGCTATATGGCAATTATCTTTTGATCTACTCTATATTACAGTCTCTCCCGCCAATTTAAAGCGCAATCATCTTTTTTCTCTTCACAGAGTATACTGGTCTCCGGCAAGGCTGGCAACATTTTCTAAGGGTCCTACTCCCTGCTGCCCAAAGTGTAAGCAGGAAAAAGCTAAAGACTTTCACATGTTTTTAACTTGTCCTGCTCTAAGAAAGTTTTGGGCTACGGTAGAAGAAGGTATGAAAGAATTGTTTAATTTTGATATACAGGTTAGTATATCACTTGGTTTTTTTGGAATTTTTTTGAATTATGAGGACCTTCCTCAAGACATAAATAAGTTATCCCTATATCTAATTATTTTGGCACGCAGAGAGATATGCAAACTTTGGGTTAAGGATATTGCTCCTTCATAACTAGATTGGATCAGGGCAATTAAACATACACTTAAGTTAGATAACTTAGGTCGGAAGAGAAGGAAGCATTTTTGGATTCCCTGTATTGAATGGCTTGATAGGATGAAAACAATCTTGTCCAATGATTATGCCTTTTTGCAGAAAGAGTTACCCTAAGATTAGTTCAAGGGCCTGGAAAGAGAGATGAACTGAATTGAATTTATTCTCCTTGGTACCGTCTGGTACTGTAGGTATCTGCAGAAAGAGCATCCATTAAGATCTTCAGGGTTTAAGGTGGGGCCTTTCCACTGCGTAGTGGGTGGCACGAACTTCTTACTCTGAGTATATTCTTTTTGGCGTATGAGGACAAAAAAAAAAATATATATATATAGATACCTTTCAAGAGGTAGTAACTCAGTCCTTATTGAAACTTAAACATCAAAAGAAGACAAAACAGAACTTTCACTATAACGTGTCCAAAACACAAAAAATATTCCTTAAACAACTAGCCAGCGATCTGAACATCGTTATTCGCCCTGCAGATAAGGGAGGGAATATTGTGCTATGGGACAGGAAAATGTACATTGCAGAAGCCCAGAGACAATTGAGTGATCATAATTTTTATGAAAAAACAAATGTAGAGTTGTACAATAACAGCATTTTTGACAGTTGGCCAAAATTGAAAGAATGGAAAGACAATGGATACATAACGTGGGAAGAATATTGTTTCCTTAAGCGCGATTACCCTAAATTGTCTATCTTTTATCTTTTACCTAAAATCCACAAAAATGCCACTGTACCACCAGGGAGGCCTATTGTTTCTTCGATAGGTAGCACTCTTGAACATGTTTCCAAATATGTTGACCATTTTTTACGTGAGTAAGTAACGAATTTTCCATCACATGTGAGGGACAGTAAGGATTTCCTTATAAAACTCAAAGAAATCCAATGGGAAACTACAGACTTAATGATAACGTTAGATGTGAATTCGTTATACACGATTATTGATCATACGCAAGGGATTGCAGCCTGTCATCACTATCTTAAAAATAGACCTATAAAATACCTGAAACACACAAGAATGATACTCGAAATGATACATCTGTGCCTCACGAATAATATTTTTGTTCGATGGGACTATTTATAAACAGATACTTGGCACAGCTATGGGCACATGTTTTGCCCCTAGTTTTGCCAATTTATTTTTGGGCAAATGAGAGGAGGATCTTAGAGCTGACCCCACCCTTACTGCATCTTTTGGCGAAGTCAAACTTTGGCTTCGCTATATAGATGATTTGTTTATAATTTGGACTGATACTGAGGAAAAAGCCATGGAATTTGTTGACAAACTCAATTCAAATGAACTTAATATCAATTTGACTAGCAAAATGAGTAAAATATCTATCGAGTTTCTAGATCTTTTAATAGAGCCTAAAGAAGGTAATCTAGAAACCAGTTTGTTTCGCAAAACGACTGCGGGGAACACCTTGCTTCATGCTCTCAGTAGCCACCCGGACACTCTCAAATGGAGCATCCCTTACGGTGAGCTATTGAGAGCAAGAAGAAACTGTAGTACTGAACCAGCCTTTGCAAATGAAAAAAAAAACCTGCTTCAAAGGTTCAGAGAAAGAGGATATCCAGCATGGGTTCTTCAAAAAGCAGTGAATAAGGTGAATCTCATTGGTCGTGGAGAAATCTTGACCAATGTAGATGAAACCGATAATAATACAGACGAAACAAGTAGAGTTATTCTTACTTATAATGAAAATTCAGGACAAATAATACAGAAGATACTGGCCAATAAAGGGGAAATAATTACCAGAGATCCCATAATTGGTCAATCTCTTCACCATAGACCTAGGATAACGTACAGAAAAGGACATAATCTTAGGGACATTCTTGTCCATAATGATATAACATCCAAAGCGACGGCTAATAATTTGAATCTAAAAGGTTTTTACCCTTGTGGCCACTGTAAGGCCTGCCAAAACAGCATCTCTAGGAAAACAGTGGCCATCCCAGGATATAATGAACCAAAAATTATTTAACAGTTTTTAACCTGCAGTACTGTATATTTTGTCTATGTCTTATTTTGTCCATGCAAATTATGGTATGAGGAAGCACAGTGTGTATGGCTAAAAAGAGAGTTCTAGAGCACATGCGTGCTATCAACAAACAAGATCCCAACTACCCTATTGCTAGACATTTTGAGCTCTTTCATTCATCTAACAGTATGATGTTAGGCTTTTTTGTGGTTGAACAAGTACACACTGATCCAAGAGGAGGGAATAGTACTTTACTCCTACGGAAACGTGAGTCGAGATGGATCATGGAACTTGAGACTAAATTTCCGAAAGGTCACAACTTGGATGAGGAATTAAGTACACATTTGTACAATAATTAATGATGAGTTTATGATAGAAATGGAATTGACCTCTGAATATCTGTACCCTCCAGTATATTCTGGTTTTGGTTCCTGTAGTAGGCCCTATACTTTTTGAGGAACCTACTGCTAGTAACCGATTTTAATTAATGATTTTTTGCTGTGTGTTCATGATAGAATTTGAAATCTAATCTCAAATTGATAACATGATGAGCTATGTAATTGACATCATATTGTTGTTTTTAAAAAATTGGGTAATTTTGTATTCCTTTTTTTCTTACACAGGAGGATAGAAAAGACCATCTATGGTGCAAAGTTTCTGCCATTTGGTTTACCTTAACCTTTTTCTTCTCCATATCTTTGGGTCTCCACGTTAAGATAAGACTTGTTCTTTACTATTTTCTTCTTGTATTGCACTTTATTTCTCTATGTTCTTAAATTTACCTTCTCACTTTATGCACTCTCTGGTCTAAAGGAAGTCATATACTATGAATCTGGACATTCTGCTACAGTAAATATGTTATTGTATCACCACTATGGTGAATAATACTTGATACAACATTATCAGCACCAATGATTACAATGTATTTATATGCCTTTGAGGAATGTTGGCTAAGACACATGCTATAATGCTGCCTCTGTTGGATTATGGTTCAAACAATAATCAGGCACTATGCCACGAATACAAACGATAAAATTATATTCATAATGACAAACCCAATCAATATGATGATACTATGACATAAGATTGTTCGTCCATTTTGGATGAATAAAGTTTATTGAAAGGGTAAAATTACTCTAAACAACGAACGAATATAATCACCTCTATGCATTTTTATGACATATAACGTGTGTTTTGTTTACTTGGATAAATCTTTGGTTTATAGCACTATGGCTGAAGGTATTAGTACACGCATACGCGTGAGTAACTATCACAGGTTAAGATGATAAAACACATGCCGTTTTATGCCGCAAATACAGAGGCTAATGTATGCTATCTTCGATAAATGTATTTATGTCTGGTGTCAACAAATTTGCTAATACAATGTATTTGAATGCATAAGTTAAGCCTATGAGAGATACATTCCAATATGGCTGCCATGGTAACTAACACTGAACAGACTGTAGTAGTACTTTGTCCATTACGATGAACCTATGTAAAGACTGCCTTTCATGCCGGTATACTTTGTGTGATCAAGTCAGTTTCACTGACGAAACGCGTCACGGCGAATTAAAACTTTGGTATTACTCTGAGTGCGAGTGCTTCTTTGAGAAGAATTGGTGGAAATAATTTTTACCGGGAGACCTGCCCGGTTTGACTTGCCACTTGTCTATGGGACACGGACCTCGGCAACAGGATCGAGCGTGGAATATATATTACCTACTGGCGGTCGCCAGTAGGTATATATAGTTAGGATTTTTTCTCTATGGGATTTTTGAAAATTCTATGTCTAATAACTTTGGCGTTTGTGGACGGAATTGGCTGAAATTTTCAGGAAAATGGCACATTTTGTTTCTGAGCAGCCCTTGAAAATTTGGGGGGGGTTCGTCAAGGGGGGGGCGAGAAAAAAGGGGGGTCCCAAAACGTGTTTTTAACATTGAGTTTTCCATAGGGCGGTTGGTCTCACTTTTAGCCCGAACGGCTGAATGGATTTGCACGAAACTTGGCAAAATTGTAGGGACTGGTAGCCCGATGTGCCTTTTGTAGGTCTCAATATATGTGCTCCAGTGGATTTTGAGAAATTAACGTTTAAAAAAAGATATATATCTGTAACAGCGGACCGGGCAGCGTCCCAGGACGCGTACTTTTCGCGCAATAGAGCTTTGTGAAGCGAAGCTGATTGGTTCTCTGGCGTCTGTCAACATTCCAAAAAGTCCGTAGCGGCCGCCATCTTGTCTCTCGGTAGGATCGAGAGACAAGCGGAGGCCAAACCAAAGGGGCAAATGACCATAAGGGGGCATAGTAGATCCTCCCTGACCGTTTAGGTTTGATGTGGAGGTTTTAAAAGAGCCCCGCGGGGCAAAAAAAAATAAAAATAATAATAATCGAACGGCTGAATGGATTTGCACGAAACTTGGCAAAATATTAGGGACTGGTAGCCCGATGTGCCTTTGCTAGGTCTCAATATATGTGCTCCAGTGGATTTTGAGAAATTAACGTTCAAAAAAAGATATATATCTGTAACAGCGCTCCGCTTCGCGTAACGGAGGTTTGCGAAGCTGATTGGTCATTCTGTCACTGGGCTATAGTTGGGCTACATCTGGCTGATATTTGGGCTACATTTGTTTTTTTGTGTGTCTGGCGGCCATCTTTGGGCTACATTGGGCTACATTGGGCTTCATTGGGCGACATTGGGCTACATTTGGGCTCCAACATATATATAGGCCAATGTAGCCCAATATATATTTTTCAAAGTTAATTTTCGTAAAAACCACTGGAGCATATATCTTGAGACATAGCAAAGGCACATCGGGCTACCAGTCCCTACAATTTTGCCAAGTTTCGTGGAAATCCATTCAGCCGTTCGAGCTAAAAGTGAGTCCAACCGCCCTATGGAAATGAAGGAAATGAATGGGTAATTTGTCATTAGCAAATAGCTAATCGCAAACTAGGAATGGTAAAGAATCGCTATTTATTCCTTAAAGTTCGCTATTTAGGAAATGCAAAAAACTTTGATGATACATATGGCGGTTCATCTCTAACAAGATAAGAAGCATAGGGATACATTTATGATGACTGGCGCATCACCAAGGATGTGTTAGTCATTCTGTGCCGCTGTTCCGTCACCTATGGTGTGCTGCATTTACAATGCGGCGCATCATGGGGCAAAAACAGCACAGATGCGTGATGTATCTGTGCCGTAAAGGTGGCGCATTGCTGGAGTTGTATCGCAAGTGTGATGAAGCTCCAGCAAGGGTCGGGGGTGCCCCTGTCGCAGGGTTTCTGTTCTCACACAGAACTGTGGACAGAGGATTGGAACCTCGGCGAATTAGGGTGTCCCAAAACTCACGTTAGTAATCAAAAACCCCTTAGCAAGCTAGGTACAGTGTCACATTGGATATAACAAACTCTCAATGTTTAGACAATCCAGAATATGAACTTATAGTACCTCAGGATACGTGGAACTCATGAACAGTCGGTCGTTATATATTTCTTAGAAACCAGAACATGGAGTTAAGAAGAACACATGTGTATTTGAAATGTTTATTTACTAATGCCGTCTTCTCAGGCGTAGTATCTTAGATAATACAAGTACATATATTATCAGTAGCAAAATTACCAGCATAGTTACTAGTACATAAAAAGCGAATGGTGATAGTATGTTAACATGCTGTAAATGAATAAGAGTTAGCAACACTTATAAGCAGCCGCGGGCCGTGGAGGGAGTTATGGTGAGGCAGGGAGGCGGGGAGGGGGAGAAGCAGGGTGGAGAATACAAGTACACATATTATCAGTAGCAAAATTACCAGCATAGTTACTAGTACATAAAAAGCGAATGGTGACAGTATGTTAACATGCTGTAAATGAATAAGAGTTAGCAACACTTATAAGCAGCCGCGGGCCGTGGAGGGAGTTACGGTGGGGCAGGGAGGCGAGGAGGGGGAGGGGCAGGGTAGAGAGGGCTCCACCCTGCTTCTCCCCCTCCCCGCCTCCCTGCCTCACCGTAACTCCCTCCACGGCCCGCGGCTGCTTATATCTCACCCTCCCTAATACACATATTATATTATTTGCTAAGAAGGTCTCTTTGTGTTGGTTTAGGGCGTGCCCATACTTTAGTGTCTTAGATTTGAAGGAATCACATCAGCATACACCAGCTCTCTCTTCATGTGAACCGCATCAACTGTTGTGTATGTGTGTTCGGCAAAGCAATATAAAACCCGCCTCATGCCCAGAATTGGCAGAAGTTGCACTTATGTTATGAGTATGACGTCGTGGAGATCAGACCTCATAACAATTCTGTATCGTGTTGTTCTTGAAACTTTAGCACTCGCTGTACAGATATAGTTTAACAAGCAAAGCAGATAGTAGAGCAATAACATATTATTCTCATGTAAACCACGATGAACTACTAGGTGGAAAGCTAAAGCAACAACTAAGTGTCGTGTGCAGAAGTTGCAAAAAAGGAAAAATGGCGTTTAAACCGATAATGAGCCCATGCTAACTTAACACGGTGTAAAGATATCCAGGACCTAGATGACACCTCCCCATGATCCGGAAACGAACTGAATAAGATAATAGAAGTGCCATCTCATGAGAGCAGATTGCAAGTTTATATGTGGACGGTCCGCAAGGTAAAGCATTAAAAACTAGGAAAATGTAATGCTAAAGAAAAGTAAAACAGCCAAGTACTTTATCGAGTCTTAAGCCAATAGGCAAGGTAAATAATAAAAACTTGACAAATAAGTCAATGAATTGTCAATGAAATGCTAGTACTCAGCATATCAAACATGAAAGAGGTCTATGACATAACTGTGTATGCAAAATAAGCTGCAACAGCCTCCAATAGGAAGTCACCGTCTTCATCCGAAAACAGTTCAGCCATCCAATTTAAAAGCGGAAAAGAACATACGTGCTCTCCCAGCACCGGATCCTCTATCACCATCAGAGGACAGCTCGGTGGGTTTTCAAGAAAGCTCTGTTCCAAGAAAGACTGTGCTGCCGCCAGTAAATTCCAGGGACCAATTAGTGCATGCATCAATGCCACAGCCATAATCCTTTCGCCAGGACAAACCAACTCGTGAGTAATGATAGGAGTCATCAGCTGATTAAAGTCGACGTCAGGAGAAACCGGTCCGCAGAGACACAAATCAATGGCCCAATCGAAATCACAGGTCAGGCAGTGAAATACAGGCTGGACACAGGTGAAGTAGGAGAATCGAAAAGATAATCCATATGCCGTGCTTAATATCGCCAACGGCATTGTGCCATAATATTCTAGCATGCGATTGCGGAACAGTGTCAGCAGCTGCAGGGTGGGAGGTTGCATAGGAGGGACATCCATATTTAAAAATGTAAAAAAGCACAAGAGCGTCCGCTGGTAATGCAAGTAAAAATGCCAATCCACGAAGCAGAGTGGAGAAAATAGAATGAAAAAAAGCAGGGATGACTCCAAAGATTTTCTCAAATGAAGTCACGAGACCACTGGTAACAACTTTAAAAAAGTGCGCCAGGGCCTTTGTGGAGGATGCGTTAAAGATAGTCCGAACCATCTTGCTGAAATTGAAAGGCAAATCTGAATTGAGAAGGGTCTGCACCTCTGTACAGGTGTTCGCTATGTGAAGCACGAAAGTTTCACGGGCCGAACTCAAGGCCACCTCTCTCTGAGACAAAAGAGCTCTTATTCTTGCCATGCCGTTGAAATCTCTCCCAAGGTTGGTATTTGTGGCCAGATTGAAAACTCCCTATGTTCATGTTTGGGAGGAAATAGAACATTTCTGCAGCAAATAACCCGTTCACTTACTGTTACCATAAAAGGAATACTTTTAATTAACTCAGAACAATCTTCATTATTGAGCATCAAATAACTACCATTTTCCAACAACTTGAACGTGGGGATGATAGCAGGAACTGGCGTGCCTTGCAACACGCAAGCCATATTTGGTCGGTGTTTGTTGCATGAACCGTGTAACTGTATGTGCCTACACATTAGTGAATGATCTGGCGTCTCAGTGCATTCCTCTCCATTCAGATAAACTTCTTGATCATCTTTGAAACATCTGTATGTGTATGGAAGCGACCAGACCTCATGAAGAAAAGCACTACCTAAAGGTTCATAACGACCTATTGGTATATATTTCATACAATTTGAAAACTTATATAAAGCAAAAGGCAGCGTTATTAAACCGTGGATAAGGCACGTTGTCAAAAAACCCGCAATCCTCTGCTGATGATGTCACTGAGCATGTCATGAATGATGTAATATGTGACATCATCAGCAGTGGATTACGGGTAATAGTATCTCTAGTTTACTCCCCTATAGCTGTCTTTCTTTTAACATAAGTCTCTGTTTCCTTCCCTTATACTTACTGTTTTTGGTTCGCTTCCGGTTCGCGTACCGGCGAGCGAACTGGGAAGCGAACTAAGAGAAATAGAGGTTGGCACAGTTCCAAATATTGTACCAATTTTTTAATAACGGGGAGGTAGTTCTGAAAAGAACTTTTTTTTATTGTTTTTGTTGTTTTATATTTTTTTTATTATTTTTCAGAACATTTTTTTACTTTTTTTGAATTTTTCTGAACAGTTTTATATTTTTTGGGGTTTTTCTTGGAGGGGGCAATGAAAACGATTCATTGTAAAGGGCTCAACAGGAGCAACAAAACAAAAAAAAAGTATTTATTATTTTGGGCGTTTCGTACAAACTTGCATATGATAGTCAATAGCTCTGTTGATCAGAGTGATGCTTCTTTCTCCGTAGCAAATGAATCCATCGCAAAATACGCAGATGTGTTTTACTTCACCAAATCTCATTTGTATATTTGGCACCATCTCCCTGCCCTCTGGTCCCGTTACTTCCGGTACAACAGATCTTCTGGCCATAATAGGGAGATTATCTAGGTCGTTCCGAAACTGTGCAGCACTGTAGTTGTTAGGATGCCACCTAGTCATATGGCGATGCATTGTGTAGTTTCCGAAACTGTATTTTTTCTTGGTTCCTCTGGACAGTCTATCTTGACATATAAGGCTAGTTACGTATCTTGCATTTACTTTTTTCTGACCTTTGGGAATTTTAAAAAATTGCCAAATGAAGTTTTCTTTCCGGTGAGACGTCCTGGGTTCCTCAGGCAAAAACTGCCTCTCTTCCTGCTGTTCCTCGTCTTCCTCTTCTTCCTCTTCTTGCTGAATTATAACTTGAGCAGGTGGTCCACTGTTCCTTGGATGTGGTGGAGGTGGTGGGGAAGCACCAGCTGAAGCTACTAAAGAAGCCATTGCTCAGTGATCACAAAGGGTCTTTCTCTCCCAATGATGAAAGTCAGAGTGAGGAAAGAAGGAGGGATTTTCATCATTTGGGAAAAACAAGAGTTCTCAACCAATGAAAAGTGTTCATTTTAGATTATATGACCTAGTCTTACATCATTAGGAAACCAAAAGTGAAATGAACCAATGAAAAGTGTTATTACCAAGTCACATGACCTGCTTTGTTTACGTTAAGCGCTTTGCAGGGCCTCCCGGTTTGCTTCCAGAAACCTGCGCTTTGCGACTCGCTTCGCGTACCAGTTCGCTAACGTAGCACGTCATATGACGTATCACGCGACAACGTGAAACGTCATGCGGACGGGAGGCGTCACGATGTTGTTTTCTAACGCGGCACTTGCGGTAAAGAAACGTTTACCGGCTCGCGGTCTATTTCGCGGCATCAAGGTCAGCTAACGGGAAGCTTCCCGATTCGGGAAGCGGGAACGAAGAAAAAAAAATATTTAAAAAAAAAATTATTCATAAACATATAAAATATATTTTGGGATTTAAAGAAGAATACATTTTACAGCTACAGATATTAGCTGTTAAAAAACCAATGAAATTCACTGAAAAAACCATAGGTTATAGACCATATATAGTTAGGAATTAGCATTTACAAAACCTTGAAAATTCACTGAAAAAACCATAGGTTATAGACCATATATAGTTAGGAATTAGCATTTACAAAACCTTATTTTACTCACACAAAACCATTGAAATTCCATATATAGTTAGTTGCACTAACTATATATCGCGCATCCGCAATCCACTGCTGATGATGTCACATATTACATCATTCATGACATGGTCAGTGACATCACTGATGACATCACTGATGACATCTCAAATGACATCACTGATGACATCTCATTTGACATCAATGACCACATCACTGATGATATCATTCATGTGACAATACAATGCATCTCCTCACATTTTAATATAACCTCTGTTACAACCAGTGTTAAATACAGAGTATAATTTTTGAAACCATTGACACACCAATACTAGTTACTACATACGCACTCACTGATTCCTACGTCTACACACACATTCACTCATTCATCCATACAATCATTCATACATACAATCACTCATCTTTACAACACTATCATATGCACTCATACACCTATACAGACATTTACACTCTGTTGCTCATCCATGGAGTTACTCACACACCTAGTCAGTCATGCAAAGAATCAATCACACCTCCATTTTCTAATCTATACAGTTAAACATAGAGCACCTTACATTTTCAAACATATACTAACACATACTTACTCTCTTATACAATCACTGATACAAGTACACATTGATCTGCACAGAGTCAGACACCTCCCAACCAGCCACACACACACTCAGTCTCCCATACAAATACTTGGCCAACCAATCAATAACCCATATAGCCACTCATATAGCTACTGATCAACACATGCAGCAGCTTGCACAACAACAGACATACTGATGCAAACTTTCACACAGTTTAGTCACTAACCTATGCATTCAGTAGGACGCATTTAATCACTCACTCATACAGTCAACCACGCACCTACTAAAACCTTCATTCAGACACTTATACATCTACTCATTCTTCAATAGGTAAAACATATTTTAACTTTACTGAAACATACAGTCACTGGATGTTGTCATCAGTGATGTCATTTGAGATGTCATCAGTGATGTCATCAGTGATGTCACTGACCATGTCATGAATGATGTAATATGTGACATCATCAGCAGTGGATTGCGGATGCGCGATATATAGTTAGTGCAACTAACTATATATGGAATTTCAATGGTTTTGTGTGAGTAAAATAAGGTTTTGTAAATGCTAATTCCTAACTATATATGGTCTATAACCTATGGTTTTTTCAGTGAATATATATATATATATATATATATATCTATATATATAAAATTAAAAATATTAATAAATAATTGTATTTAATTACAAAATGTTAGAAAATAATAACAATTATGAATACATATATAAATATACATTAACCTGTAATTACCTACTGGCGGTCACCAGTAGGTAGTTATAGTTAGGACCTATTTTCCATGGGAAATCCGCAACATTCTATTCCCAATAACTTTGGCACAGGTTGACGAATCTTCGCGAAATTTTCAAAACTTTTGGCCAGCTCCGGTCCGCTCCTATCCCGGAAGTCTCGGGGTGATTCATCAAGCGGGGGCCAAGAAAAAAAGGGGGGTCCCAAAACGTGTTTTCCCCATGCACTTTTCCATAGGAACCTTTAGTCGCAGCTACAGCCCGAACTGCTGAACGGAATTACACCAAATTTGGCAAAGAGGTAGTCCTTGGTTCAGACTTGTGCCTTTTTGTTAAATTGTGTAAATCTGTTAAGTAGTTGCTGAGAAAATCAAAAGTAAAATCACATGTATGTCTATGGGCGCGGTGGATCCGTGCACCCTAAGCTCACCCTGCCGAGCACGTGCTGTATGCGAATTGGCTGTCAACACTCCAAATCAGGAAGTGATGGCAGCCATCTTGTGCACAGGAAACCTAAGAAAAAAATACGAAAAACACAAAAAGGCGGCAGGGTAGAAACACTCTGACCCCCTAGACCAGATCAGGGCGTCCCACAAGAAATCCCAAGGCCAAAAATAAATGTTTTTTTTTTAAATCGGCAAAATCCACGCAGGGTTCGTGGATCCTGCCAATAAAAAAAAAACAACGAATCGGGGGCTCCCACGCTTCATTGCTAATTAGCCCCAGGGGGGCCAAGTCCCGAGGGCATGCATAAATAAAAGTGTGAGGGGGCCCATTCCCCCTCACACTGCCCCGGGGAGTTGTGTAATTGTTTGGGGGCACACAGCCCCCCGCAGCCCTGGGACCGCCAACCCCCGGGGCTTCATAGTATAATGTTGGGGGGCCTCTAAGGCCACACAAGGCCAGGGGACCGCCACCAATGGGGCTCGACTTAGTTGTGATGGGGGACACTGCCCCCCGCATCCCCGGGGACTGCCACCTCCCCGTGGCTCTAAATATTTAAATTGGGTGGTCTGTGCATGTTAGCAGCTCCCCATGTGCAAAAGCAATGCCGGCTCCCGAGGGATGCGGGGAGCCGGCGGGACCGTGGAGGGATTGGGGATCCCCCCACGGTCCCCAACGGAGAGGGTCAGCCCCGGGAGATGGGGTCCCCAGGGCTACAAGTGGCCCGGGAGGGGGGCCATGCAGCCCCCCTCCAAATTTTTACATTTTTTGAAAAAGAATTAGAGGGCAAGCCCTGGGGGATGGGGTCCCCAGGGCCAAAAACATTGAAAAAGAAGGGGGGGCTACACAGCCCCCTTCTTAAAAAAAAAAGACTGGCATCACGCCGGAGGCCACGCCCCCTCATTTCAGCACTCTGCAAATGCACCCCCTGTTGCGTTTGCAGATGGGGAACAAATTCCCCTTCAATACTGGGGGTCCCTGGGGGCCAACTAGCCCACCAAGAACCTCCAGTATGCGCCAGGGGGCTGCATTGCAGAGAGGTGTTCTGAGGCCACACCCCTTTTGACACCTCTCTGCAATGCAGCTCTGTGGCGCTTAGTGGAGATAGATGGTGGGCTAGTTGCACCCCAGGGACCCTCAGGATTCAAGGGGAGTTAATCTTCCAACTTAAAACGCACCACGGGGCGCATGTGCACATTGGTGAAGGGAGGGGGCGGGGCCTGAGTTGACGTGTGTGCAAACACACCCTGTGGCGCGGTTTAAGTTGGGGGATTAATTCCTCTTCAATCCTGAGGGTCCCTGGGGGCCAACTAGCCCACCAGGTACCTCCAGTAAATGCCACAAAGCTGTGTTGCAGAGTGTTGTAAAAAGGGGCATGGCCTCTGAACACCTCTCTGCAACGCAGCTCTCTGGCGTATACTGGAGGTACTTTGGGGGCTAGGTGGCCCCCAAGGACTCTCAGGATTGAGTAGGAATTAATTCTGCAACTTAAAACGTGCCACAGGGCGTGTTTGCAGACATGTCACCTCAGGACACGCCCACTTCCTTCACCATTGTGCAAACGCGCCCATGACGAGTTGTAAGTTGGGGAATTATTTCTCTTTCAATACTGAGGGTCCCTGAGGGCCAACTAGCCAAAGATGTATCTCCAGTGTGCGCCAGGGAGCTGCGTTGCAGACAGGTGTTCAGAGGCCACGCCCCTTTTTACACCTCTCTGCAACGCAGTTCGGTGGCGCTTACTGGAGGTACCTAGTGGGCTAGTTTGACCCTAGGGACCCTCAGGATTCAAGGGGACTTAATCTCTCAGCTTAAAATGGCCACAGGCAGGAATATGGACAGGAAACATGGAAAGAGCATAAATCAATATAGGAGTAATCATCATCCTAATTGAGTCTACCCGGCCCCATCACAAAAGGAAGAGAGGATTCCAAGAGGAGAGTAGTTTATCAATCAGAGAAAGAACCTCAGTCATATTTATTTTAACAGAAGAGGCGATGGAGTTGGAGAACCAGATTCCTAAATATTTGATTTTGGATTTATTCCATGCAAAACTGGTGGAAGAGAAGGAATGTGGAAGACGAAATTTTGTAAGAAGGAGAATTTCGCTTTTATCTGAATTTATTTTATAGCCAGAAACTAGGGAAAATGAAGTGAATTCATGTAATAAAGGAGGAATAGAGGTTTCGGGATTGGAAATTAAAAGAAGGATGTCATCCGCATAAACGGAAAGTTTTAAATGTTGCTCACCATAGGAGAAACCGAAAATAGAAGCATTACTGCGAATTGAGGATAAGAAGGGTTCAATAGCTAAGATAAAAAGAAGGTGGGAGAGAGGACAGCCCTGGCAAACACCACGTTAAAGGAGAAAATAAGAAGAAACACAACCATTGCCTAGCACAGAGGCTCTGGGGACAGAATACAATAAAGAAATAAGTGAAATCAACTTGGGACCAAAACCATGCCTCTTCAAAGATGCAAATAAAAAGGACCATTCAACCCTGTCAAATGCTTTTTCAGCATCAGCAGAGATGGCCACCAAGGATGTGGAGAGGGAAGGGACTTTGGTCTAAATGTTAAGAAAGAGACGAGAGTTATCCGAAGTCAATCTGCCCTTGACGAAGCCACATTGCTCCTTACCCATCAGATGATGCATAAGCGGGTCTAGGCGTAAAGCGAGTATTTTGGAAAACAATTTATAATCTACATTGACCAGGGAAACCGGGCGATAATTTTTTCAAAACATACATAGGATCTCAACCTTCTTTATGTATGAGGAAAATTGTGGAATCCTGAAAAGTGCCTTCTGTTTTACCGGAGAAAAAGAATTAATAAAAAAGATGTAAGAGTTTAAGTAGAAATAAGTTAGAGAAATGTAAATAAAATTCAACTGAAAAAACATCTGGAAAGGGGGTTAGATAATTCATTAAGGGATAAATCTGTTACATGGTCAGAAAGAATAAGGTGATCATTAAACAGGGTTGGAAGTTTATTGAGATAAGATTGAACAAGGGAGGTGGAAGGGGGAGTTTCTGGGGTATAGAGATCTTTGTAAAATAGCATTAAGAATGTCCTGATCCTTGTGAATGGGAGTACCCTCTGAGGAACAGATAGTATCGATTAGAGTACGGTCTTTTTGGGACTTGAGATAGTTCGCTAAAAGTTTACCCACTTTATTACGTCCACCGTAGTTTCGAGCACTGCCGCGAAGAAGTATGGAAGACACATTATCAGTCATGGTTTCGTTAAAGGCTAATTTGGCACGAATAAGAGTAAGACTGAGTCCGCCGTTGAGGTATAGAATTTATGTTCTAAGGTTTTAATGTGTGCTAGGGTAGCTTTTTGTTGTTGGAGGAAGCATTTCTTTTTTTTTAGACAAACCCCTTGCTGTAGCCTTAAAGGAATCCCATAGTATATGAGGAGGGGAATTGGGGTCACTGTTTAGGTCAAACAAATTAAATTAAATTAAATTAAATTAGCAAAAGTAATGAAAGAGGAAGAAAAAAGCGGGTCAAGGAGAAGAGAATTATTAAAACGTCAACGGGAGGACCTGCGATGTCGAGAGAGCAGATCAAGATCCGCTACAATTGGGGCATGGTCAGAAATAACAATAGGTTTAATAGAGGAGGATAATAGTTGTTGAGATAACGATTGAGAGAGAACAATATAGTCTAGATGGGAGAGAGAGTTATGAGGAAGAGAGAAGCAAGAAAAGTCAAGAGCATCAGTGTGGGAGAGTCTCCAAGCATCTACAAGGTGTGCCTGGGAAATAGTGTCGATAAAGTGTTAATGCGTTTTATGAGGAACAAAGTGTACCTGAGACTGGCGGTCAAGAAAGGGGTCAACAACTTGATTGCAGCTGCCTCCTGGCATAAAGAAATCATCTCTAAACTGAATGCATTTCTGTGTAACTATAGGTCAAAAGGAACAATCAGGATGGGTAGGGCCATAAACATTGAATACGGTCAAAGAAATGTTATTAATTAACAACTTTGCTAACAACCATCTACCTTCTGTATCAGTCTCTTGCGATATAACTTTACAATGCAGCTCCTTGTGACATAAAATAACAGCACCATTTTTCTTATTGGAAGTAGGGGAAACTAAAACTGAACCCACCCAACCTTTTTTCAATTTTAATGCTTCGGGTTCTCTAAGGTGGGTTTCATGTAAGAAAACCAAATCAGGATTATAAGAGGCAAACTGAACTGAGGCAAGATGGAATAATATTCTATGTCTCTTAATTGGGCTAATGAAACTTTTCACATTCCAGGAAATAACTCTGAATGCAAAATCATCAATACATAAAGAACAATATATGCAACAATAGTAATAGGAGGTAAGAGATAAAGAAAGAAAAAAGGGAGAGATAGTAGGAAGTCACATGGGGAAAGAAACATACAGAAAGAAGAATGCAAGTCGGTTAAGAGAAAAAAGGGAGAGATATGAAAGAGAGGAAAGAAAGAAAGGGAAGAAAGAATAGGAACAAGAGGAGACAGTACATGTCAAGGTGATGACTGTAATACGTACCTTACGGGGAACAAAGGGAAAAGGATGAGAGGCGGCAATGGACAATGGAAACAGCACAGCCAACAAAGGGCAACAAACCACACCAGGACATCAAATAAACAAAACCAGGAGTGGGAACCTGGAGAGGAACACAGTAAATGTTCAATGAACCTGTGAAAGGAAACAAAGAGTTATGCAAATAAAACAAGAAGAACAGTGGAGTCCAAATAGTATAAACTATAACATGTAGTAGTATAACAAAAGGAGCACTACAGTCAAGATCCAGAAGGATGAGGAGCCGTCTCCATTGAGGCAGTAGAGTGAGAATGAATAAATCTTCTGAGGTCAGCCGGATCCTCAAAGGTGGAAGTCTTGTTGAGGAAGGTGAACTTGAAGAGGCAAGGATGGAACAAACCATATCTTGCACCCATTTGGCAGTCGTCGAAGAAACATCCTGGGAGAAACACAGTTTTGTACCATGCCAGGATAGTTGCTTTTTGGATTTACCAGCATTCAGTACCAGCAGAAAGTCAGTGAATTGTAGGAATAAAATATGTATTCTACAAGGTTTAGATGAAGCAGCTGTGGAAGACAGACGAGGACCCAGTCAATGTGCTCATTGTAGATTCAGTTCGGTTGCAGGAGGAAAACCCAAAAACTGTGCCAATAAAGAAGTAAAGTACGCAACAGGGTCATCACCTTCGAGTCCCTCAGGGAGACGATAAATGCGTAAATCATTACAGCAATTTCTGTTTTCCAAGTCTTCAGTCGCTCTTCTCAGTTGTAAGACTTCCTTCTCCAAAGAGGAAATTCTAGAAGATGAATCCTGTACCTCGTCAAGGTGTTGCTTCACCACAGTGATGCGGGACTCCATAGATGAACATTATTGTCCAATGTTTGGAGGCGAGAGTTGGTTACCTCAATAAAATGTCGGAGGGCATGTATCTCCTCCAAAACAATGTCGAAGGAAACCGCAAAGACAGACTTAGGAAGAGAGGGAGGATCATGTTTAAGTATCTTGCCGGTAGTTGAAGGTAACTGTGCCTTAGATGTGAAAACGTGAACAAACGTGAAGAAAAATGGCAGGGAAAGAAAGAAAATGGCGGCTCCTAGGCAGCAAAAAAGAGTTGCCAGCAGAATTCTATCCTTTCTCCATGAAAATAAAGGATGAAGATAGTACCTTCCTTCCTTCCTTAAGAGCAGATATTCCGATTTAGGAATATGGCAGCATGATGAGAGGAAGGGTGCTGGAACCGCTCCAAAAGAAAACGCGACGTCTGACGCGGTGCGGAGCTCCGTCGTCAGGCAGCCATCTTGGGTCATGGTGCATGCGACTCCCTTAATGTTGTCTTTTTAATTTTGGTATCAGCTCCCTTCTTTACTACAATATTTTTGGGGGTCACCAAGAAGCAATTAATATTTGAAAATTATATTTAAGTTCCACATTTTTTACTAGCTGTTAATACCACTCGAGTCTAGAGGCAGGAGAACATTTTCTTTTTTGCTTTCTCTTGCTCACTCTTTATCGCACACATATGAAAATGTGAGTTAATGTTCTTGAATTATTATTACTTCTTCGTAGAGAAAATCATAGAGCACTTGCTATCCTTGCAGTGTGAGTTTTTTGGGGTGGCTTTGGCGCTAATAAACAGATCTAATCTTTGGTTGTTCATCCCCAATCCATTTTTAATGCCTTTTCCAAATTTGATGGCAGATCTGCTGTGATGCAGAGGATGCCAAGAAGTATTCGCTTTCAGGTTTGTTTTCATATGGGGTGATAAGTCATTATTTTATGTCTGCAAAGTTGGCTTAAGTGCTTCTGGAAAGTCTGCACCATGTTTCGCAGAAGGCTATGGTCCTAAACATATGCATGCAGTTGGTTAGTTACCTCCTTTACGTGATTTACCTTTGAACTGTGGGACTCATTTATCAGATTGTGACACAGAGCAACGCAGCAAGTCACCTTGCTGCACTGCGTGATAGGGCACCGTATTTAAGGCAATATAGCAGAATTCCTGTCCTTTCCTTTGTGCTGGAGTATGTTTGGCAGCCTAGTGTCAGCACAGGTACCCTTGCATCTTGGTGCAAGGGTGACTGTGTTGCATGCAGGAATGTTTTTGTGCAGGAAAGGACACCATCCTGCATACAAAACAATAATAGGAGGCATATTCCTCGATGCATGCTGAAGAATGCAACACACATAGCAAGAGGAAGAAACAAGGAGAAATAGAGATATTTCTCCCTGTTACGTCTCCCCTAGGAAGGTGTAAAATATTGGTGCATCCCTAGGTTTACAAGGTATTGTTAATATGGTGTGGCATCAAAATCCATGGGAGTTGTGTGTAAATACCCAAACAATGCCCATGGATGACCTTCCCGGAGTAGAGTAATGCAACACAGCAATTTGCGCTGAGTTGCGTTACTCCAGAGTGTGTAAGCCACTCAGGACCACGCACAGTGGCTTTGTCTGGTTTAAAAAATCTGACTTAGAGGGTTGTGCCACATGTTCCACGTTGCGTGGTGCAAACGTGAAGTAACCCTCTCTTAAATATCAGTAGTTATGAGCATTTGCCACAAATCCATTCACTCATACATGAAATGGAGGTGGGATGATCCTATCTCTGATATATTCCATCATCTTCATGAAGATGAAGTTATTCACAAACCTGTTCACCGGAGATATTTTATTGGCAGCAGAATTCTTCAGTTCACAGAAACATTTTTAAATGTAATTAAACATTTTTTCACACAGTTCTCCATTATCGTCTTGGGTAACTTTAGAAAATGTTTTGACTCCACCCCTGAGGAGGGACGGAGTCAAGGGCATCCACTTCCCGGCAGGCTGATGGGCCACTTGCCGACTCCTAGTCCAATGTCTTCCATTTTTTTTTTGTTAGTTAAGTAGTATTGGGCCAAATGTACAAAGCATTTTAGCAGTCGGAAATGGCCGATTGGGCCATTTCCGACCACTAGAATCCTTTTATATATGTACAAAGCACAAATTGTTATTCAGTAACACGTTACTGGATCACAATTTGTGTTTGCGATTCGATATTCGAAAGGGGCGTTTTAGGGTGTCCCTTCCAAATACCAAATCTGAATGGAATGTATGAATGTTTTGAGATGGAATTGAGTTGTAAAACATTCATATTTTACTGACTCCATGAAGTGGAGTTCTGGACTTTTTGGTTCCGTCCAGAGGTGTCAGGGATAACACCCGAAGACCCCGGAGTTCAACCTGCCTCGGTGCACAAACAAACAGAAACACGGGCTTCTCGATGGTGACGTCAAAGACCAAAGGTTTATTACTGCAGGGACACAGAAGTCACAGAAACTACACATGGGCAGTATCTAGGAGCCTGTTCAATTTGTACAAAGAGGGTTGCTCCTTATATACTGAATATTGGGCTTCGGGCAAATTCTTTACATGTTAGCACATTCCAAAACCTTTGTATCTTAAACAATAAATATTTGGCGTTGCACAGGAATCGTCAACAATATCTGATGTCAAAACATTACGAACGAGGGGTTCCCACTATTCCATCATAATCCCATGTCAATTTCTCATTCAAGACCCGGACCGCCTCATCGTAAATTTCGTTACCTCCCCCTAATAAAGGCCCAGAAGGAAAGGAGCAGAGCCAGGTGCAGAAGATAGAACAGTAGGATAAGAGATGTTTGTGGGTCGTAAATGGGCAAGGCTACCAGCTTCGGCCGCCTAATCATGATCAAACCAACGGACACAAGAACCAGTATAGCAGGACTGGCCTCAGGCTGGGGAGGCAGCTCTTGCTGAGTCATGCTGCCACAGCGTTGCTTGCCTAAGGTGCATGTGTCACTAGCAAGGTGAATTGCCGGCTAAAGCCTACGTGTCCTTAATTGAAAGAGGTTATTGCGTGTTCATTGACTATGTGAGGGCAAAGAATACAAAATGGCTTCCGTGTTCTAAGATGGATGCCATGGGTAGAACAGAAATGTGTTTGTAACAGGAGTGCTCTTGCTCGTAGCATAGCGAAAACACCAGGATATACTAAATGGATCATTTGCGGTTCACTGATACCAAAATTATGTATTTGCGACAATGTTAAAAAACACGGGTTCAAATCGTCACGGAACCTCAGAAGGAGGTGGTAACCCATTCGTAAATGAAAAGGGGTCCCAAGAGGACCCCTTTCCCTTGGAGACTGGAAAACAAATATTTTAAAGAACAGGCTTTAGACCCAAGGACCGCTGCCTAATTTTAGAAAATATAACTGCAAAGTTAAATTTTTTGTTTTTAAATGCATCCCATTTTTCTTTAAGGAAAACGGGCTAATTTTAAAAACAAAAAAGATTACTTTATTAAAAAACAATCACAGGTATGGTGGTGTGCTGACCATAGCAGGCCACTATCACTGTGATGACTGTGATTCCTAATGGGTCGGAAATTGCAACCTATCTCATTAATATGCACGAGGTGGGTCTTTTTACGACTCACTAGGAATCCTTAATGAAACTGAAAAGAGATTCATACATTAGGAATACCTATTTCCTAATTGCGATGCCGACAGAATTGTAATTGGTTAATCAGAATTCCTACATTTGGCTCCTAC
This sequence comes from Lissotriton helveticus, assembly GCF_964261635.1. NCBI lineage: Eukaryota > Metazoa > Chordata > Amphibia > Caudata > Salamandridae > Lissotriton > Lissotriton helveticus. The sequence goes on from NC_136071.1 coordinate 283,182,925, forward strand.
TTTGAAAAATGTCTCTTTATTTACCACTGCCTAGAGTTTGCTAGCATATTGATTGATTGTAGACTTTGTTGAAAAACCACACATTGATGGCCATTTTTAATGATTACTTTATGAACAGTCTAGGGTGGGGATTTGACTGCAAGAGTACTGCCATTAGGTTTGATAGGAGTATTTTAGAAAAAAAATGTGTAAGTGAGCTCCTTTATAATGTGTTTGCATCACTAAAGATTTAAGTTGTTTTTTTAAAACTAAACTATCTCTGTTGTTCAACATATTGTCTAGAGGTTAAGGATAGTTTTATGAACATTTTTATTATTTGTAGTAGTGCCAGATTCAATATGTGTCAGAATGATGGTTTGAGATCTAGGGTTGTATTGTGGCTATTTGTTATTTTTTTAAGGGTTGTGATTGTGTAATCTATGTTTTTTCTAAATTACATTCACTGTGTACGTATTCCTCTTTCTTTTCCTTGTAAGTTTTTTTATATGTCTGTGGGAGCACTTGATTAAACATTGTTTGGCTATGTAGGGCTGAGGATTCTTGGTAGAGTTTCTACTAACCAAGACTGCATTGGTTGTATTTTAGGTGCTAGACAGTAGGAGTTCAGTTAAGCTGTTTATTGTTTGTGTTTTTGGTAATGCACATGATGCATAAGGAGAGGTTGGTGTGACATATTCTACAAGTAGGTACTTTACCATTTCCTATTGTTTCTGTGTAAAAACTGCTCCCACCCAGAGCTACATTCATTTAATTCACTGTTCTGCATTCTGTTTTACTCCTTGTGTAGACTAGAAAGATGCTGTGTCAAAATATCGAATAAAAAATATTGATTTGCAAAAATATTGAGTTGGAAATATCGTGGGTCAGAAATATCGACAGAAAGAATACTGTGGTCAAGAATATCGACTTAAGGCAAGTCATGTTGATTTTAAAAATATAAAAGTCTTTAATATCATTTGCAAAAATATAGTTGTTAAAAATATATTGTGTTTATTAATGTTATGTATGTATTTTAGTATATCTTGTACACCTATGTGTTGTATTTCTTTTATAAGAATTATTTGTATTTTTAATATGAGTTCACATTTTCTATAGTTATTAAAACATTTTATGCGAATTTTTCGCTTTTTCGTTTTGTAGCAGGTTGTGGTTTATAGGGGAATAGGGTGGGAAGTAATTTAATTATATTAAATGTATTGATTATTCTTTATGTATTCATATTTTTTAAGTTAGTTGTTATTGTGCTAAATGTGTAAAGTAATGTATTATTAATTGACTAATAATTGGGTAATTAATTTAAATAAATTAATTGGTAATTAATTATGGTAATTGTGTAATTAATTTCAGGTGTGTGTTATGGTGTTTTGGGTGGGAAGTAATTTGTTTTTCATTGATGAAATAATATTTAGATGTTAATTAATTATTTGGTAATTAATGATGGTAATTGTATAATTATTTTGAGGTGTGTGATGAGGGGTTTATAGTTATTTAGGGGGCAAGTAATTTTTAATTAATAAAATAATAATTTGATGTTAATTAATTCTAATTAAATAATTGGTAAATAATAATGGAAATTGTGTAATTAATTGTAGGTGTGTGTTTTGGGGTTTATTGGAACAAAGGGTGGGAAGTAATTGGCATTTAAGTAACTAATGTATAGTTGTTAATTAATGTTAACTATTATATATTTGTTTTGGTTAATTGTATATTATTTATATGTTGTTTTTACTTTTAAAGGGGTAAAGGGTGGGTATTAAATACATTTCAATTACTTTATTAGTAGTTAATAGTAATAGTCTTTAATTTATGATTAAGTTTTAATTGTGTGTTATTATTTTAGAATTTAATTTAGGTGTGTGTTGGGGATATCATAGTGTTAAAATGGGTGTAGTCAATTAATGTTTATTAGTTGTTAATATTAACCCCTTGCGTTCCGTCACGAGCTACAGTGGGGCTGTGCTGGTGATGGAATGGTTCCATCATGGCCCGGCCGACGCGCGTCGCTGATTTCACGCCTGCGCGGCGCGTTCTATCGAGCGGGCGGGGCCGTGACAGAACCATTCCGTCATAAGCACAGCGCCACCACGGCTCGTGACGGAGTGGTTCCGTCACGAGCATGCAGCGCCGCACGGCCCCCCCCGCCCCCTAGCGCCGCGGCGGAATTACAAGGGGTTAAATATACTTTTATAAATGATTGTTAATTATGTTAATTGTGGTAAATAATTAATTAAAAATGTTGAAGTGTTTTGTTATTGGCGTGGTGGTATAGGGTAGGAATACAATAAATACATTTATTTATTAATTATTTAATTTGTTTGTAAATATTTTCAGTTTATTTTTTTTATAAATTGATGTATTATTTTATATTATGTATTGTGTTTTTTTAAAGTCATTGATTTTATAATAGTTTTTCTTTTTATATATTTAATATATATTTGATTTTTCATTTCTAAATGTTGTTTATTTATTTGTATTATTCATTATAGTTTTTAATGTTTTTTATTTTTATTTTAATTGTTTGAGTGTGAATGATAATTTTTGTCTCTTCGCTATCCAACACTTTCCCTAATGTTGCACTCACTGGATGGGAATGGTTATTTTTACCTCTCCGCTATCCAGCACTTTTCCTACTGTTGCTCTCACTGGAGTGGGACTAGTAAATGTTACCCCTCCGCTACCCAACACTTTCCCTACTGTTGCACTAACTGGAGTGGGAGTAGTAATGTTTACCCTTCCGCTATCCAACACTTTCCCTACTGTTGCATTCAGTGGAATGGGAATAGGAATGTTTACCCCTCTGCTATCCAACACTTTCCCTACTGTTGCACACTTTGGAGTGGGAATAGTCATTTTTTCCCATCCGCTATCCAACACTTTCCCTACAGTTGCTTTCAATGGAGTGAAAATAGTAATTTTTACCCCTCCGCTATCCAACACTTTCCTTACTGTTACACTCTTTGGAGTGGGAATAGTAAATTGTACCCCTCCGCTATCCAACACTTTCCCTACTGTTGCACTCTTTGGAGTTGGAGTAGTAATTTTTACCCCTCCGCTATCCAACATTTTCTTTACTGTTGCAGACACTGGAGTTGAAATAGTAAATTTAATTATTCCGCTCTCCAACACTTTCCCTACTGGTGCACTGATTGTATCAGGAAATCTAAATTTAAATATTTGTTTATAGTTATTGTTTTAATTTATTATAGAATGTTTTCTTATATTTTAAATTATTTATATATATATATATATATATATATTGTATATAATTTTAAGATTTTAAAATAAATTAAAGCTAATAGTTTGTGAATTATTTTAAAGTAAATATATATGTATAAATTAGCATTTTTGTGTGTTTATGTTTTTTTGATGAAGTTTGTTTGTTATATTTTGTTCAAACGTATATTACATTTAATTTATTTTGTTAAAATTAATATTTAATATATATTATGTTATTTTCTATATATATTTAAATCGATATTTTTGACATCTATATTGTTACATCAATATTTTTGATTCAATATTTTTGTACTTATCTGTTTAGGTAGGAGTCGATAATTTTGTAGTCCATATTTTCTTTTCGTTATTTTGAACATTGATATTTATGTAATCGATATTCTATCAGTGAACCGACTAGAAAGTGAGATTTTGTTGGCAGTGGTACAAAGCACTGTCAAGTGTTAATGCTATGTCAATAGCCTGCATAATTCAAACACATTCAAGGTGAGCACTAGAAATGTTTCTCCCGTATCAAAGAGCTTAGCCAAAGACAGTCTAGATACTCCTATGATAAGCTCTTTGTCTAGGAGAAGAACACAGGGGCATATTACCAGGGCCGGACTGGCTACCGGGCAGTTGTGTGTGCTGCCGAGATGTGGGCTAATTTATCTGTGGTGGGGGCTCATTTCGTTGATGGGGACCTGCGTGCGATTTCAAATAAAAAAAGCAAAACGAATTTCATTTTTCATACGCAGGTCCCTATCAACGAAAACAGCCTCCAGCTCGGCAGCACACACAACTGCCCGGTAGCCAGTCCGGCCCTGCATATTACCAAGCATAAGCGAAAAATATCGCTCAGCTTGGTTAGCGACCAAAATTATATCGCCGAGCATCGCCTATTTTTATCGCTTAGGAGCCTTGATATTATCAAGGTTTATCTCCTAAGCGATAAAAATCAGCCGAAATGCATGAATATCGCTGAAAATTCAGCGATATTCATGCATTACCGAGCAAATGCTCTTAGCCATGTTATCCACTTTCCATTGGATAACATGGCTAAGAACTGCTCTGGGCAGGCGTTAGCTTTTGGAGATAATCGCGCTTAGCGCGATTATTTCCAAAAGTTGGTAATAGGAGATAGAGATGTTAGCGACTGTTTCCAGTCACTAACATCTTGGCACGCCCACTTTGCATGTCATTAGCGATAATTATCGCTGACATGCATAGTGGGCCCCTAAATGCCTGCTATTGCCTTAGCGACAGCTAGGTAATAGGGCGATAAAATTATCGCCGCTTTAGCAGGAAAAAGTCCCGCTTGCGATAAGGCCCTTGGTAATATGCCCCACAATGTTTTCATCTTATCAGAGGTGTCCCTCCTGTGTTTACATTTTTCGGTGGAAACAGGAAAAGAGGAAATCAATTAACACATGCTAGTGCTTCATTGCACCGACTTGGGAGCAAGCAATGCAAACAGACCTCAGATTATTTGTTTATTGATGGATGATATTGCAGGTTTTTATGCGGCATGCAGTATCTCTTCAGAAGTCGCTCGTCCCTCTGAGGTTTTAGAAATACTTTACTATCTGTTAAACTTCCAGAGACTTAGAATTCTCATTTAAAATCTTCATGTTTTTGTTAAAACTGCCTGCGGCTAGTTATGCCCCTAACAATAGAGTTGCACATTGATAGCTTTGGTACCGCTTATGCTACTTATGCCAAACCTCATATCTAGCAGTTCATGAGAAATAATCTGTCAAGATAAAAGTTTAATCTGACACTAGACCCAAAAGCTCAGAAGGCTGCCAAATGCCCAATGCAAGAAGCTTCACTCGCCGCCCATCTGTCGGCTGTGCAGGAATAGCAGAAATCCTTGTTTTTGCTTGTCACAAATCCCATGCATTCTGTTATCGATTTCTACACATCTCCATTAAGCCTCAGACAGGAGTATTAACGATACTTCCAGGAGCCTTGCTGTGTGTTCTCTTTTATTACAACCGTTCAGTCAATTCCAGTCCAAAGTTTATCTGCCTGTATTATGACGGTTCATTACTCAGCAAATGACGCAATCTTTGGCGCATCCACAGTTCAATCATTTAAAGAGCTACGTTTTTTCTGCATCTGATTAGAGTTGCAGCAAGGATGCCACGTGCCCTGTGAATGTAAGGAAAACGAGCACCCAGCTCTTGGCTTGACAATGAAAAATGAGCAGGTTCCTCGGCCCCGGTGATGCTGCACCTCCTGCACTATTGACAGCAACATCGCGGATTCGAATGTCTAGACTTCTGCCATAATATCCTCATTCTCCAATAGCTATCACACATTTTTTTTTTAAATAACCATTTTCTTGTTATTACTTTTCAGCATTTGTCCTTTACTAGCAAACTGGCTAAAAGTCCTCTGTATCCCACGTAGATCCCTTTCACAAGGGGTTTGTTTTTCTTGTTTTGAGTGCAAACGGGATTTTGCTCCCGAAACAGGATTACTAATTGGCCCAAATTCATGGGTACAGATTATACGAGTGTGTTTTTTCCATATGTAGGAATGAAGGAATGACATTGTTTCTCATTCACACGCAATTGGATATAAACTAAAATATAAGTACATTAATTAAGTGTTGTGCTTGTCACTATCTCTGTCCTATTGTATTCTCTGTATAGATGGGTACATGTGCAAAACAGCCACTTTTAGATATGCCATCTACTCACAAAGAGCTTTGTGGACCACCAAACAATTTACCGAATGCATTACTGAAAATCGCGAGATTAGCATATCTAGCCTTGCTATTATTTGGTTCGCATTTTGACAGTGGTAGTTCTGCATATATAATGGGGAAATTATACATCCCAAAATGCTAAGAAAAAGCAAAGGACCAGATGATCTATCTTTACATACTAAGGGGCCCATTAGGATGTCGGGCGGATTGCCCCCGACAGGCTGGCGGTAGCCACCGCCAGCCTGGCGGGGGCAATCCGTCCGACATCTTTCCCTGAATTCCCCCCCGCCATATTACAATGGCAGGGGGACCGCAGTGGAGAAAAACACCGCCCGACACTTTTCCGCCCCGGTCGCCTTGCGGCCAGGACGGAAAATGTTTAATATGGCGGCGGTGTCTATTAGACACCGCCAGCCATATTACAATGGGCTTTGGTAGATGCCTTTCCGTGGCGGCGATGCCGCCATGGAAAGGCATGCGGTCTTCACTCTGGGGGCCCCCTGCGGGCCCCCAGAGTGAAGGAGGGGTGGGAATTACACATGAGGGGGACCTGTGGTACCCCCCTTCATTTGCATAAACAAAGCGGCAGCATGCACGGTGCCTGCCGCTTTGTTTATGCAAATGCTGACAAGCATTTCTAGCATTGTGGCGGGCGGTGCTCTCAGCACCGCCCGCCACAATGCCAGAAATGCAGGATGTGCCCGCCACAGTGGTGGGCACATCCTAATGCCACCCATGGGACCCCCGCCCTTAGGGCGGGCGGTCCCAATTACCACGAGAATGGCGGGCAGGCAAAGTCCGCCCGCCATCCTAATGACCCCCTAAATGTGGGGCAACTTCAGACCTCTCCCGTGTGACCCCAGTGCAAATTGTGCTGTACCCCCAGCTTTGCATTTCTCTGCATCCCCCACTGTGACTCACCATGTGCCCATCAATTAACGCACATGTGACCCCTAAAATGTACATCATCTAATGCTTCACTGATGCGCATTACTTGGGGAACATCACAAGCTCAATGCCCAGTGTACCTCGAATGCACAGGGTAGAGTTCACTCTCACAATCAAGGGTTCCAACGGGGCCAACCACCCAGGCACATCACCCACTGCTTCAACGAGACGTATTATTCAGGCCTCCACTGAGGGGCATCACTCGTGCTCCCCTCTTGCGCGTCACACTATGCTCTTGATGCATATCACTATGATCGCTTCCTGGAAATCACTCCATGCCCTGAGGCACATCCCGCATACTCCTACCTGCATATAATTTTGCATGATCACACTTAGGCCTGCACCTTTTCCAAGTAGTGAGAGCAGCACCAATCCTATTGTAGTGGGGGGTGGGGGGGTGAACCTGTCCTAGAAGTGGTTTTGTTGAGGGAGTTCTAATTTCCCTACAAACACCTCAGGGAGTGCCCAGAGCTCTGACCAAGGAAATAAACACAGGACACTGTGGGGATGTTTAGGGCTAACCCCCCAATAAATCATGGGTTGGGATGCCCCAGGGAAGTATTTGCCCATTGGTTAGGGAGCCACTCCCACCCACAAGCTAGTGACAGGCATACAAGTGCCACCCTTGCTTACCGCCTTTAGAACACTGTTGGACCTGAGGAAGACAAAAGAAGGTCTGCACCTGGTGAACACCCTGGACTTCAGAACAGAAAGAGGTCTGCACCTACTGTAACCTGTGGAGAGAAACCCCAATGGCTGGACCTGCACCCACCTGAAGCAAGGGCAGAAAAGTGTACTCCGAGGGCTGGTTGAGTAGCCTCCTGTAAGCTACAGGGTCTCTAAAGATGCAAGAAGTCCACCTTCCTGACGAACCCAGCTGGACAGTTCAAAATGGACTTGCTCCGGAAACTGCTGGTAGGTTCCTCTGGAGTAAGTCCCGACACCCAAGTGATGTCTCTGAGGTCTTGGAGCCCTTGTAGGTCCTCCTGCCTAACGCTATAAGATGGGGCTTAGAAACTCTTTTAAAGTATTTTTCTAAAATGAACCAGAAGCTTCCATGGGATCAGCACCAGGCTGCAGCCAATGGCATCCCATCAAGGGTCTGATTCATCTTCCTGGTTTGCCCCACTGGAGAAAGTTTGACTTCCCAAAAAGTTTCTAATTCTGAAGGTAGAAATCTTTACCAGGAGATGATAAAAGTATCTGGCTGGTGAAGTACCTTCCCAGGCTGCAAAGTCTGAACTCAGGTTTAATTTATTGAGACCTAGCTGGACCACATAAAGAACATTACTTGAAGAGTACTGCCATCCTCCCCAACCAATAATCCACTTTCTCTCTTCTATATACACTGTTGACATGTAACATACATTTGGATGGGAAACATCCTTTACAACGTAACTTTTACCACGCAGTGTCTTTACGACGCAACTTTTACAACGCAAACCATTACAACGCATTGCGCTGGGGGGCGCTCTAGGATAGGGAATAAGTTTAATTTACTATCACTAACACCTTCCCTAGTATCCACGGGGACTGGAGTTGGAATAGTAAATTAAACTATTCACTATCCAGCACCCCAAAGCGCTATGCGTTGCAAAGGTTTGCGTTGTAAAAACCGTGTTGTAAAGGCATGCGATGTAAAAGCATGTGTTGTAATGTCATACATCCATTTTGATATACATATATCAACAGAACAAGCGTGAAATTTGAGTGCTGAGCTCTTGGCTTTGCCAATGTTTGTCTGCAGCATTGTTTAAAAAAATAAAAGAAAAAACATTTCAAAATATTTGGAGGAAATGCAAACACAAATCTTATGACCTCAATATTATACATTGAATTAATTGTTTTTATATGCATGCCACGGTTTATTTTTTCAAAAACCGTTTTTATTAAGAAAACTACAAACGGAATTATCAAGAACGGCGATAACATTATCGCCGCTACCAGCGCCATGAAGCCCTTTGGGTGCCAAATCTTGTGCTTTGTTGAATGTAGAAGATCAAAAAAGAAGCCTTTAAAATCTTCTTTTCAGCCATACCCTTGGGGTGTGGTGCAACACAGTGCATAGGGTGGTGGAAATTAGTGGGGTGAACATGTACTCTCATGAAGTGCTGAATGAAAACGAAAAAAGTAGTACCTTACTAGTGAGCAGTGGAAGGTTCCTAGACAGGCAATCAAAAGGCTCATAAGGAGTTCATGCTTCAGGGAAGGGAAAAACATAACAAGACGAAGGCATGCCATGAGTGGACTATAAGCCCAGTTTACGCTCACAATAGATTTTACACAACCAGGCAGCTTATGCTGTCTGGTAGGCCCCACCCAAAAAGTACCCTCAGAAAACCATATCCCTATTTTAGCATATAATCACAAAAAGTGCAACGTACAACATGCACCTATGTAACAATTATTTTAACATGGATCTGTTAATAATTTTCTGGCATGCCAATTTTTCACACAGATCTGTGCAAGGCAAACACAAGTTAAGGTGGTGTGGAAATAACAATGTGTTTTCCACTTTTAGCTCCTGTACAAGAGTTTGCTCATGCCTACAGTTAAAACCTCTGAAGGTATTTACACCAAATTTGGCATGACATGATAATGTAACTCAGAAATAGTGCTTTCATTGGTTTGGTGTAAATCCATTCAGTTGTTTTTGAAATATAAGCATTTTAAAGTGTTGCTTAGTAGGCATTAAAAGGTGTACAATTAGTATATCTGTGCCCATTAAAGTCGCAAATAAGAACATTGTCAAACCTGCCAATTACATTTGATTATTTTCACTAATGTGATTGACTGTTAGTGGGATATTTTACTACCATCTTGAAAATTAATATATATATTTTTTTAAATCTTGATTTTATATATATTTACTGGTGAAAAAATAAAGACGAGAATGGTTTAGTTAGGAAATAGAATAAAAAGAACCTTAGAAATTCACTGAAAAAACAAGGGTTACTGGGACGTTTCAGTTAGGTTCAGATTTCATGAATACAAAACCAGTATGGGTGGATCAGTAGCATTCTGAGTGACTGCGCCAGAACAGAACCTCACCTGCCTCTTTATTCAACAAGAGTCTACAGCTTAGCTCAAAAAGTCTGCCCAACTGCAGTGCTTTCTACTAATTAGTAAGTGCTACCTTGTTGGGAAAATGTCTACTGCATATTCTAATCTACAGATGTTTAATGGACCACAAGGAAATGTCTCTAGTGACCTTGTGTGCATTTTGCCAATGTGATTGTTGATTGTTTCTCATGCCCCTTCATCCAGAAATCTGTTATAACATGAATGCTTCTATAGAGAAGACAAGACTGCAAAGAGGTGAATCTCCACCAAACAAGAGTCTTTCTTCTTAACTATATGGAGTAAGTGTGTCTTTGTTTGTTGGTGAAGTCCTCATATTCTTCGACCTCAAGAACGGTTTGCTGATAGAATATCAATAGTAAAAATATCGATAGTAAAAATATCGAAGCAAAAATATAGATAGTAAAAATTTTGACTCCCTATACTTAAACAGGTAAGTACAAAAATATTGAATCATAAATATCGAAGATAAAAATATAATGTAAAAATGATCGATTAAAAAATATAGATAAAATAAGATAATATATATTTAAAATATAACATATTAATATTACCTTTAGCAAAATAAATTTAATTTATTATACATTTTAACTAAATATCAAAAATAAACTAAATTAAAAAACTATAAATACACCAATATAATAATTTATACGCATACATATATTTACTTTAAAATAATTGATTAACTATTATCTTTATTTATTTTTACACTATGAAATTATATAAAAATTAAATATATACATATATCAGTAATTTATAATAAATTAAAAAAATCGATAATTAATTAAAACATTAAACTAGTAAAACAAAAATAAAACATACATTTTGCAACACAAAAAATACAACAGTACCGATGCGGGCGCTGCTCCTGTGGTGCATGACTACTAACACCCTGATCCTTAGAAGGTGTAAAAATTACTATTCCCACTCCAGTGAGTGAAACAATAGGGAAAGTGCTGGACAGCTGAGGAGTAAAAATTACTATTTCCACTCCAGTGACTGTAACAGTAGGGAACGCATTGGATAGCAGAAAAACTAAAATTACTAATAACATTTCAATAATTAAAAGAATATATATATTCTTAAAAATAACTGAACAATATTTTAAAGATATGCCATTAAACATATTAAACATATAAATATAACACAAATTATAATGTTAATTACACATAAAAAAACAACAGATATGATATTAAAAAAATACATGTATAAACAATATTTATTTCAAAGAAAGAAATATTCACAAACAAATTATTTAAACATAAATGTATTTATTTTATTCCCTACTCTATAACACCACACCAATAACAATTATTAAAATATATTTCCATAGTTAACATAATTAATATTAAATTTAATATATTATTATTAAAAAAAGATAATAAACATTAATTGATTACACATTCTTTAACACTATAGTATCTACAACACACACCTAAAATTAATTACATAAGTATGACTAATATAGGCTAATTAATTTAAATTAATTAACAACCAATTAATAATTAATCAATAACATTTGAATTACTTCCCACCATTAACACCTATAAACACCACAAGACACATCTAAAATTAATTACACAATTACCATAATTAATTTCTAATTAATTAATTTAAACGTATTAACAACTAATTATCAAACAAATATTAATATATTTATTTATAAATTGAACACTATAACATCACAATAATACAAATATGAATATATAGAAATTATTCAATACATTTGATATAATTAAATTACTTCCCATCCTATTTCCCCATAAACCTACAACCGGCTTTGGAACTGAAAACGCAAAATTCAATTAATTTTAACTACTATAAATAATCAATAAAATATATATATTTAAATTACTTCCCACCCTATTCCCTATAAACCCACAACCTGCTACAGAACTGAAAACACAAAATTCAATTAATTTTTTTTATTAACTACTAAAATGTTAACACGTAATAAAAATACAAACAAATCTTCTACAAAAAAGAAACATGACACACATATAAAATATATACTACAATACATAAAATGAATAAAAATGTATATTTTAAACAACCATATTTTTACAAAGGATATTTAACACTTCGATATTTGTTTACTTCGATATTACCTACCAAAAATCGATATTCTTGACCACAATATTTTGTATGTCGATATTTCTGACCCATTATATTTTTACCTTGATATTTGTGCAAAGGGATATTTTGATATCAATAGTTTTTCTCTGCACCATCAAGAACACACCACCTAAATTGAAGGGAAAAGCAATGGGGGCCTTTTAGTAAGCTGCTCATCATTGTGGCAAAAGGCAGGAAGACCACGGCACACTACTAAGATGAACGGGGGGGGGGCCAAACATGCGGAATTGCTCTCAGATGCATTTGTTGCTGCTCCGTGTGTGCAGGAGCAATGCAGACTCCCACTGGAGGCGAGGCCCTTGCTGGCTCACCCCTCCAGTGAGAGCTTGCATTGATCCTGCATGGAGGGAGCAGCAAAAAATGATGCTCCATGCAACTTGGAGCAATCTCTTTATCTGTTTCCTGCCCGCTTGACTGGAAAACAGATGAAAGCTCCAGTCCGATTGACAGCAAACAGCTATGTCATGGGGTGGGCATTCCAAGACTTAGGGGGCTAGCCCAGGAACATTAATGGCTCCAGGAGGGGGCCGCATGGCCCCCTCCTTTGTTCTGCTAGGGCTTTTCCAAGTGAGGTGGAGGTCCCCGAAGCTAAAACATGGCATAGGATGGGGCCGCACAGCCCCTCCTTCCCCTTCTATGTTGATTTCTGGCCCTAGAGGCTCTCCTTGAATTGCATAATTTAAGCCCTGGGGAGGTGGTGGCACACGGGGCTCAAAAGAACCAAGGGACAGTTCCCCCCTCCATATTAGATTTCCAGTCCCAGGGAGGTGGTGGTCTCTGGCACGCAAATTAGCCCATGCATGGGGGGTCCGCACTGCCCCCTTCTTTTTTTTTTTTAAATATTTTTTATTGAAATTATTCAAAAACAAAGTAACAAACATCACAAGGCAGGAATAGAATGAAGTATGGTCATGAGTCCGTGCATGCAGAGCTCCAACTGTATAGTACGTATTGTGCATTCAATAATCGAGGGGGGGAAGGAAGCAGCGAGGAAACAATCAATAATACAGTCACTGATAGAAATCGGAATGTCAGTTAGGGGGACAAAGAGACATCGGAAGATGAATCATGTGGGGGAGTACATACATTTCCACGATATGTGTTCCACTGTGACCAGATCCTGCCCCATTTCTTGGGCCTGCCTCGTGACAAATACACAGTTTTCTCCCGAAACATGCACCAATCCATGTTTTCTTTCCACTGCTGTACAGTAGGCAGCCTATGGGAGCCCCAGAGCTACGCAATACCCCTCTTCGCAATCATATTACCAAGGGTCGCCCAATGAACCTGTGCCGTGTTGTAATCGTTGAGTTCCCAGACATTCAAAAGACAACGCCTGGCTTCAGGCAGCAGCGGCACACCAGTGACCCTTTCCATCACCACATGCACTCGGGACCAAAACTCAACCACCTCCAGACATTCCCATGGAATGTGGAGGAAGGTACCAGTCATACCGCAGCTGCGCTTACACAACCCATCTAAAGAATAGCCCATACGGACCAGACTCGGACCAGTAACATACACGCGATGGAGGATCGTAAATTGGGCAAATCTAAGGCAAGCAGGTATGGCAACTTCCTTAGGCGAGGACAGAGCCGATTGCCAGTCCTCGTCGTCTAGTTCTAATCCGTCAGCAGTCCACAAAGCCCTGAGGCGCACAAGCAGATCGGCTCTGTTATTGATCAGCTTCTTGTAGGTCAATGAAATTGTGCTGTCGGGCACATGGTCATCTAGGACACAGTCCTCAAGAGGGGAGGACTCAGGAATATCGGTACCCACAGCAAAAACTGACATGGCGTGGCAGACCTGAGCATACCTAAAGAATTCTGTGTCACCGAGCTCGTATTCCACCTTTAGCACCTCGAAGGACTTAACGTTACCTTTAGACCAGAGGTCACCCACCTTGCTTATACCAATCATATCCCATTTATCAAAGCCTTTCGTTCTCCACAAATTACCCAAACCTTCAGACTCATACAAAGGGGTTGCTCGGGTAAGTCTATCACACCACCCCAATGCCACATTCGCGTCACGCCACACCCGTACAGCAATTTTAGTGGGTCCGGTCAGTGTTCTATAGAGCCTCTTGGAATATAGCGCCCTGTTGAAATTCCCCCCCGGCAGAAGGTATTTATCCATTGCGAAAGCCGGGGCAGGACCGGGAGCATAAGTCGCATGGTTGACCGCACTCAACTGAGAAGCCCAATAGTAGCGCCTGATGTCCGGGAGGGCAATGCCACCATCATACCACGGAAGCGTGAGTTTGGAGAAAGCAATGCACGCACGCCCGTCCCAGACCAGTCGTCTCTGTAGGCTCTCCACGTCACGAAAATAATCCAAAGGGACTGGGTCAAATGAATTCTGAAGTGCGTACAAGAATCTGGGCAGTGACATCATCTTGAAAAGAGCCGCACGACCTAGCGGTGACAGTGGCAACTTGCGCCATCGTGCGACATCAAGCTTCAGCCATTGGAGAGGGGGCAACAGATTACGCTCATAGCGCACACAGGGGTCTAAGGACACATACATCCCTAAGTACTTAAAGCCAGTCTCAGTTACTTGAATTGGAAATCTACGAGGCAATGGAGGGAGACCTCCTGCCAAAACGTAGACACAGGATTTAGTCCAATTAATAACGAGACCCGAGTTCTTTCCGAAGGAGGTCAAAACGTCGAAAAGTACATTCAGGGACTTCCGGGGGGAGGTAAGATAGAGAAGGATATCGTCTGCGTATAGCGAGACACGATCCTCAAAATCAGGGGTCCACCGAATGCCCCTCATCGAAGGCTCCCAACGGAGCCATTCCGCTAATGGTTCTAGAGCGAGGGCAAAGAGCAGTGGAGACAACGGGCAACCTTGCCGAGTGCCACGCCCAAGTGTAAAAACACCGGACACCTTCCCGTTAACCACCACCTGAGCCAAGGGCCTCTCGTAAAGGAGTTTCACCCAAGCGATGAACACCAGGCCAAATCCAAACTTCGAGAGGGCCGCCCAAAGGTAAGGCCACTCGATAGTATCGAAAGCCATGGTAGCGTCAAGGGAAGCCAAAATGGCTGATTCAGTGAGCATCCCAGCCCTCGCGAGAACTCCATGGAGTCTTCGAAGATTAAGGGCGGTGTTTCGGTGTGGGATGAAACCGGACTGATCCGGATGGATCAAGTCCCCGATCACCTTAATCAAATGATTAGCCAACAACTTAGCCAGAATTTTAGGTTCCGCATTAAGTAAAGAAATGGGCCTGTACGACGCACAGCGATCACGCGGCTTGCCCTCTTTATGGATGACTACGATGGTAGCAAGTCGCTGATTGGCGGGGAGGGAACCAGAATCCAAAGCCTCAAGGAACATCTCCCTTATGTAGGGCGCCATTTTGTCAGGTCGCAGTTTGTACAATTCAATGGGCAAACCATTGGGGCCCATTGCCTTGCCAGATCGAAGGGAATGGATAGCAACCGCGACTTCATCCACCGTAAGAGGGGCCTCCATGAGGTCTCCATCAGCGTCAGAAAGGCAGGGCAATGCAATGTCCCGTAACAGCAAGTGGGAGTCCTCCTCATCTCTATCACAGACCGAGGCATACACTGTTTTAAAGTGGTCTACAAAACACTGAACGATCCCGACAGGGTCAATAACACATTCACCGTCAAGCCTCTCAATCACCGGAACAACACGGTTCACTCTCTCTTTCTTGTCCAACCACGCAAGCAATTTACCGGCCTTGTCCCCCACATCATTCAACCTGCCCTGCTGCTCTCTATTCATCACTTTCGCCGCATCAGTAACGAGGGCTCTGTAATCGGCTTGTTTCAAACTGAGGGACTGCAGCTTTGCGCGAGTTACTCCCGATTCAAGATCATTCTCTAGTACAGTTATTTCGGTTTCCAAGCGTACAAGTTCCACATTGTTAGCCTTCTTGGCGGCAGCAATTAGCGACAGAGAGTGCCCACGAATAACCGTCTTAAAAGCTTCCCACAATGAAACAGAAGAAGAAACAGACCCCACATTTTCAGTGAAGTAATGGTCAATAGCTTTCACAAGTTCAGGGCGGGTTTTAGGATTGCGGAAATACCAGGGATTAATAGGGACAACTCTACCCTCACTGCCCACCCCGACCTCGAAACAAAGCCACAAAGGGGAATGATCAGAAATACCTCTGGGGAGATGACGTACTTCTCTAATGGAGGAGGATTGGGCCGATGGCATCAAAAAATAATCTAACCTGGAGAGACTGCCATGGGCCCCAGAATGAAAGGTGTATTGTAACTGCGTAGGATGCATCAACCTCCAACTGTCTATCAGCCCAAAGGTTTCGAGCAGATCACCCAGCCACATATGGGACTTAGCCAAATCCCTAGGGGGACAACGATCAGAAGTGCCAGAAACCACAGAATTAAAATCCCCGCCGAAGATCAGGAGGCCCTCAGGAAGCCCCAATATAACCCTGCCAAGATCAGCATAAGTTGAGGCCTGTAGGCCCGGAGGGACATATACCGAAAGTATGGACAGTGTCTTCCCCTCCCACCTACCAGTGAGCGCAGCATAGCGCCCCCTGTCGTCAAGCGTCACTTCATCGATTTCAAAAGGGAGAGAGGACCTGATGAGAATGCCCGCCCCCCTGGAGCCAGAAGTAAACCCAGAGTGAGCCACCAGCCGGTATCCATGTCTATTCATGGCCTGACATGCATTACCTATTAGATGCGTTTCCTACAGAAGGACAATGTCGGGGGAATGGCGTCTAAGGAACTGTAACACAACCCCTCGCTTTATCCTGTCTCCCAACCCATTGACATTCCAGGACAGCAGTCTCAACTCGCCACCCTCCATCCCCAAGAAAAAGGTGGAGCACCCTCCACACAAGACCCAACGACCAGAGCAAATGAAAAAAACAATGCGATGCCTCGTGAAAAGAAAAAATCACACACAAACCCCCCACCACCCCCCAACTTAACCCCGTTACAACACCCCCCACCCTGCACCCCTGCGTACGACTCATAAGCCACCCCAACTTGCAGTGTGCCTGTCGCCCCGTCATAAAACTAATCTACACAAAGAACCCTGGAGGAGGAAGAGTTCCCATTCGCCCCCCGCCACCCTCGGGCCGATCTAAAATAAGAACAAGAAAACCAATGTCCAGACTCAGCTGAAATAGTTGGAAAGTTCAGACGCCAGGATCCACAGTGTCACTCTCACTCCGGCACGCCACCGTCGGCGCCACCTGGGTGTCCGGATAGATCGTCTCTCTTGGGCAAAGAATCGAGCCAGTCACTAACATTGTCCGGGCGATCGAAGAAAAACGCGCGTTCCTCATACTCGATCCGAAGTCTGGTCGGAAACAACATGGCGTATTTCAGGCCCAAATCCCGAAGCCGTCTCTTTACTCCCTGAAACCCCAGCCTCTGCCGCTGAACAAGCGGGGTAAAGTCTGGATAGAAGGTCCACAGGGCCTTTGTCCCGAGAGGCTTGAAGGATAGCATCTCTATTCCGAAAGTGGAATAGTCTTGCGATAATGGGTCTCGGGGGGGCACTCGGCTTCGCCTTACCGCCTGGAACTTGATGTGCCCGTTCAACAGCAAAGAATTTGCTAAGTCCGGCGGGAGCGAGATAGTTCGTGACTAGGTCTTCCACAAGAAGGTCGGTTGCAGAGGCCTTGGGACTTTCAGGGACACCGATAAGGCGCACATTGTTACGACGGGCCCTATTTTCATAATCCTCGAGGCGACGGGCCATCACATCGTGAGAAGAGCGCAAGTTACCGATCTCGGTCTGTGCGTCTGTGACATCCGTAATCAGACTGGAGGTCTTCAAATCCAGCGCCTTGACCCTCTCGTTAGTCTTCGCCAGATCTGCTCTAATCAGCGTGACATCAACTGCCACCGTGTCGATCTTAGAGGCAAGGGCCTCATACTGCTGTCCCATGGAGGCCTTCATACTGGTGATAGCACTCATGACGTCTCGCAGCGATACTTCTGAGGTCGCAGCAGAACCGGCCTTAGGGTCGTCTGGAGTGCGGCCAGCACCGCTGGGGGACCCCTTTAAATGGGAGTAATGGTCCATAATATTCGTCTGGGTCTCTCCCCCAAGGAGAGGTGTCTTGGTCTTGCGTCTCTCAGAGTCAGGTGTGGCGGTCATATCAGAGAAGGGACCCCGAAGGGGCCCGCGCGACCTGGCGAAAATGGCCGGGTGTGGAAAGGCCAAAAAGACAGCAGAGCCGGACCAAAGTAGTGTAGGTGCCAATAAAGCTGGAGATGGGGCGCTCAACAGGAACAGCGCAGAGTAGCGTAGTGACACCAGGCCGGCAAAAGGGTCGATCCGAGCGGCGCAGCAAGAAAGCTGAGCCAGGAGTAGAAAACGAAACCGAAAGTTACGCTGAGGTCGGCTGGAAGGGGACCCCTTCGGCTGTTGTTGTTAAACTACTCCGACGGCCTGCCAAGCAACGGAGACCCCGGTTCGGCTCGGGCGGGCCGCAGAAGTTCCAGGCGGTGTAGAAGTGGATCCCAACGTCCGAATTCAGTTCTTCAAAGAATGTTGAGATCAGCGAGAATTCGTCAACAAAAGCCCATCTTCAAAATCAGAATGTAGTCAGGATATTTGCGAAGGGCGGCGCAGGTCCAGGGAGTTCTGTGCTCACGCGACCATCTTGGATGCCCGCAAAGCTCCTCCTCCCGCACTGCCCCCTTCAATATAAAAATGAATGAATACATTGCCCCCTTGTCTTTATTTTTTATATTTTTCTTGGGACTAGGATGAGTCTGAGACGGCTGCTAACACTTCCTGGTAGAAGTGCCTTTAGCCAATCAGTTCTCTGCACGAGATTGGATGTATTAGCAGAGGAGTTGCGTCCCTAGATATGATTATTTGGTTTTCGTTTAATAACTCTAAAACTACTGAACAGATGTTCACCAAATACCAAAAAAGTCCCCTTCTGGGGTAACATCTAGCTGTCTGCCTCTAGTGCAGTCCCAAAAATACCCTGTTATGCAGGACCTATGATGTTTACGGATGACATATACCGTGGGTCTGGTGGCAGACTGACTCTGTACACCCCGGCCGCATATGTTAGCCTATGGTTTGCATTAGCTAGCTCCCAGTGCAACTAGACTCTCCTATTATCAGAGCAATTTGTTTTTGGCAACCTCAGAACACAATAACCTCAGACTCGTGGAAACATGATATTATTTTTCACCCAATTGCTCATGTTTGCTTGTTTTTGCTCTCAGAGAGATACAGAGAATAAACAGTCAAACGTATTTACAATAGGAATTTATTGTACAGTATTTCTTCTCAAGTAGAATAAGTGTGCTGTTACGACTGTAACACAGTAGCAGAGATATGGAACCCGCAGTACAGTGAATAAGAAGAAATAGTATTGTTCCACCATTTTGCAACAGTCATGAACCTATACATGAATATAGAATGCATTTATAAAATAAAGTGCATACTCCTAAGATGCCTGACTAGATGTACCTAAGTGTACGTAAGCCTAGGAGCCTAAGTCTAAGAGCCTAAGAGCCACGAATCCCGCTAGGCTTTAGTCAAACCCCCATACCTGAATAGTGAGAGTGTGGGACTTCGTCCTGGACTTGAGCTGGACACCCCACAAGGGATCGTCAGACCACTGTCAGCTAGAGCGATGGCATGCAGGAGCTGCAGCATCTCTGGTCAGTGTGCCGGCCTTGAAGTCTCGGGTCCCTCCTGCTCTCTGATAGCAAGAGGTACTGGATTTATACTGTCAATGTACGTGTGTTACCCATTGTTCAGTATGAGGATGGCGTTGGGGATTATCCCTTGTGCGTCGATAGGAGAGGTGAAGTATATCCCCTGGAGATTGTACTCATCAATTATTCATATGTGCTTAGGATGATGTCTTAGCAATATTGATTGGGAAAAACCCACCCTCTTCATGGAACTAGGTGAAAGGTTTAGTCCATAAAAGGCTGCAGTCCTTATAAGGCACTTTGTCCCTATAAGGCACTCTGTCCTTATTTGGAGTTATGTCCTTATAAGGCTCGTTCATATGAAATAACCGGAGCTGATGTAGGGAAAGTGTACGATGTTCCCTGGACCAATATTAGGGTACCAACATAAAATATAACACCCACTCCACCGTATACTTAATAATAATAATACACAATATCGAAACACATAGTAATAGCAGTGTCAGTGCATAAAATTATGAAGTAGTCATTTAAAAAGGTTCTAAAAAATGTTAGAGAGTCATTTAAAAACATTTTTAAAAAACGAGGAAAAATGATCCTTGGTAATGATTGATATTATCGTAAAATTCTGCAAATTGCAGTTCTAAATGAGTTTGATCACACAAGTTGAACTATTGCAAGCGTACTCAGAAGGCTTTGAGATGAAAAGTGTCAATTTGCAAAATTTTGAAAATAGATAGGGCAGGAAAAAGTTCCATATTCGTTCCCAGCACACGATGAGCCAGATTCAGATTAAATGTCCTGGCTGAGATACATAACTTTGTCACTGCCTGCTGTTGTAGGGGACAAGCATTGTAGTACCTCGCAAAGCACGTCAAGTGTGCCTAGATGAAACTCCTCAGTGCTGCCAACAGTAGTTGGTGAGGCAGCCGGTGCTTTATTTCATACCTCGGGGACAAGGGTGGAGCTGAAATCCAACTCAGTCAAGAGAACCTGCGGATCCTCGAGGAATCCATGCGTTAAGATGGGAATGCGCTGGGGACAGAGCCGAGCATGGGATCGCAGTTATTCCAGCCTGGAGTCTAAGTCGGCTGGCGTCTCCATTAGAGGTGTCAGACAGATGTCTAACTCGCATTCTTCTCTGTAGAACAGGCATTGGAACACAGTTACACTGCAGTCGTCGTAGACTGGACCGAAGGACAGGAACTAAGAGGCACTTAGTTCTCGAAGGCGAGGCACACTCAGATGTTGTACCATGTGCTCATGGTAATATCTTTCCAGGAGAGCTTTCACAATCTCGCTGGCGGATGGTCTGTCCATTGCCAAGCAGGTAAGCGACAATCAGGATTCCAGCTACAGCAAGCAGTATCAGAGGTAGACCCCCGATGATGCTTCCAAACAAGGAGTGTATGATGTTAGAAATAGCTCCGAGGATTGTTTCAAAAGTGCTAAGGAATTCGGACCCTATGGTCTTACATAGGTGTATAACGCCACTGGTATCAGATATGTTAAAGATACATTCCACCATTTCTACTAAATGTAGGGCACAGCTGGTGCAGATTAGTGCCTGTATCTCTGTCGATGTCCTTGCTACTTGCAGTTCAAAGGTTTCTCGTGCAGAGGTTAATGGCACGGTTTGCTGTAAAAGCATGGCTTTCATTCTGCTCAAAGCATTAAACTGTATCAACGAAACATTCAGTGAAGGCCATACTAGCGCCTCCCTGGCTGAATTTGTCAGAGGAAACAATACTTGAATACCGCAAGTAACCCTGGTGTTCACGGTGACCAGATACGCAATGCCTGGAAGCATGCCACAACAACCTTGAGCATCAAGTAACTCCCATTGGAAAGTAACTCGAACACTGGCGTTATCACAGCAGCTGGTGTTCCTTTCATGTGGCAAGACATATTTGAAACTGAACCATTACAGGTTCCATACAGAACAATATCTTGGCATATGAGAGAACCGCTTAAAGCGGTCTTGCAGTTGGTACCACTAAGAAACACTTCTCGATCCCCACTCCGGTATCGAAATGTATATGGTAAATCCCAGTATTTCTTAATGTATTCTTTACCCAATTGTTCATATCTGCCTGCCTGGATTTGCTCAAGGTAATAGTGAAACTGAAAGGTAGTAACCCGGAGACTGATTTGGCCATGGATCAGCCAATCATTGGTGGTACTTCAACTACTGTAAATGGTAAGCTTTCCAGTTTTTCAATTTGCAGCATTGTATATTTAGCTCCCCTTTGTGCCATTTCTATCTGTGTATCAGTTAGATTGTAGTCTGAAAACAGTACTGTTTATAAAAAGCCAAGGCAAAAGACCTGCACGCAAGGATTGTAGCATCCAGCTCAATAACATAATAGAACGTAACTGAGATTGGCCGTGTTGTAATATGGCTAAATCCTGTTCCAGTATGTCAATAGCAGAAGATACAATGTTGCCCAATGAATATACTCTGCAGGTCAAAGTTATTAACCCATTATCCACTACAGCAAAAGCTTTATCTAAGTTAATACGGTCTATTTCCCGTTTTCTCTCTGCTGCGTCTTGTTTGGAAATCTTCCAGATTATGCCTGCATATATAAAAAGCTTTTGACGTTGTCTCCTAGGTCCCAGTAAAAAGTTCCTAAGATCATGTCCTGTGTGAGTAAAGATAAGTGTTGTTTCACTTCTGCAAGTGTTGAGGTCTCTAGTCATTGTAGGCACAACTTCCCAACATTATAGGCTGTCACTACCCCTGGATGTTCTCTCTGTACATATCATGGGTCTGGCCTATGCAAACTAAGTCCCTCGGTGATGTGCAGGAACCATTTATGACATGTGTTTGTGTCTAAGCGCCAAACCACCCACTCCTTCCAATTGAGGTGTGATTTATTGTACTGTAGTATGTCATAAAATGTTGCCCCTCCCTTTGTAGAATAATTCTGCCACCCCTGTGATGGTGTAGGTAACTTTGGAGTGTTCAGTCCCTTTATCTTGGCTATTCCAAGACAGGATGTCTATTGCACAGTATCATTTAAAAAGATCATCTGCTGTGGAATGAGGCATGCTCTAAATAGTGTATCTGTACCCTGGACTTGCCAGTCCTTTGAACCCCAAATTGATTTTGTGTCAATTTTGTCTTGCCAAAGGGCAAAACCCTGTTCAGACAATTGGGCCAAAAACAAGCAGAGTAAATCTGTTTAATGTTTGTCAACATCATTTTCAGTGTTGTTGTTGGTGCACCCTTATAATAAAATGAGGATGGGTCTGGAGTGTTCAACCCTGAAAAGTATGCAAATTTGTGTGCAGATGTTTGTGAACTACTCTTTGGTGGTGTTCGGAAATGTTCCCACTGATTGTATTCAAATACATTCCTAGGTGAAATGGATTTGCGCAGAAAATAACGACCAAAATGTTGGTAACAGTACAATTTGTCATAGTCCGATGAACCTTCTAACATTTCATTATTAGAAAATACAGCAGCTTTTTCCAGATCAGATAACCGGTTATTAACTGTTTCAGTGTCCCAATCATCAGAAAATGTACTGGAGGTAATGAAATCACTTAATGAGATTTTAGATACATGATTCATTTTTAAAAGTTTGGTCGGTCCGAATATTTTGAAATCAACCTTGTCCCATACTATACCATTGGGTATAGGAACAGCTGTAATGTTCACTGATGACAAGTCTCTTTGTTCACGATGTGATGATGTTTGTGGCTTCAGAAGGATGTTGACCTTTCGGGCTGTGGAATCTTGTTGATGATAATGTCAATTAATAAGCATGCTGAAAGACAATACTAAACCTTGCCATTAAATGAAAAACATTACCCCATGAAATTACCCAGAGTTCAATCCAAGGTGATACCAGGTATGTCTTTTGAAGAGAGAGAAGAAAGTTCTTTAATTCTTGCTTGAATGGTGTGTTGGCTGGCATTGTTTCCAGCTCGCTTGGATTCAGTGAAAACGTATCAGAGTTAATGAAATAGCCAGAAGCTGTTTGATCAATTGTTTGAATTGCATCGGGATTAGTTGAAATGTTATGTTCTTCTCGATGAGGCATGTTGATGTAGACGTCTGTATTAGGTCTAATTACAACTTGTGAATTACTCTGATTTTCATTTTGAGTTTGAATGTTTGGTTCAAGTGGAAAAAGTACCATAGCATTGTTGCTTAGTCCTTCATTCCTTACAGGTGGCTCTTCAAACGTGATGAGTCTTTCTGTTTGAACTTCTTGGATTGTGGCTAGAGGAGGACGTCTGCTACATCAGAGTCCACTGGGCCTACTGTTTAGTATCTGCCACATGGTGTGGTTTTGGTTAAGTCAATTGAGACTAATCTTTTCTCCTTTTTTCCGGCAAGAGGCGGGAGCAGCACAGTTCTTGTTCCATGTACTGTAAGGACTGGTACAGGTTTTCTGTAAAAAGGTCCAAATTCCTTTTTGTCCACAATTTTCTCTCTGACCAGATCCCCGACTTCTGGGATCCAGACAGGTCTTGCCGTGACTACCTTGACTTCTTCGGTGGCAGTCTGCTTTAGATGGAAATTGCTTTGTTTTGTCCTGGTGTCTTTTAGATCCTGTAAAACAACCAAACGATTATGGATATCAAATGGCTTTTCTTCCACCACTGCGCCTTCACAATCAAGATCAGGTACCCACATTTGTGTCCCAAAGAGGACCTCATATGGAGTGATTCCGCCTAGAGAGCTTCTTGGCTGGTTATTTAATGCCTGCTGAACCCCATAAAGGTGTGTGACCCCACTACCGCCCTTGTCTAATACCCTAGATGTTAAAGATTTCTTTAAGTCCCTTTTTTCCTTTCCACAACAGAATTTTCCTCAGGATGTTACAGAGATGAGAACCGCAATACTACGCCCATTCCTTCCATGGCCTCTTTGTAAGCCAGAGAGCTAAACGCAGGGCTGGGGGTAGAGTGTAACGTGCTAACTGCATATGTGCCGATAAAGACTCGCAAATCTTTTATAACTGGTCGAGGATCAGCAGAACGCTGAGGCCAAACCCATAGGAATCTCGAGCAAGAATACACTGCTACCATGATATATTTGTAAGCCCTTTCCATTTGTAAGGGGCCGCAGTGGTCCAAGTACACACATGCTAGAGGTTTGTCTGATTTTAGTAATGGCGTCTGTGCTGGGCGTGCAACAGTGGAGCCTTTCATCTGCTGGCAAATGTCGCATTTCAAGACATAGTCCTTGGTTTGTTTAGTTAACCCTAGCCACCAATAGCGCTGTTTCAGTAAAGAAATAGTCGCATTTACGCCTGTGTGCGCAGAGTCCAAACCCTGGTGTGCAGCTAGTATTAAACCTTGCTTACGATACATATTTGGTATTACTCTATGCCCCACTCCATGAATCTGATCATATGGAATGTTTTTTGCATCTAACTTGTGAGTAAGCATGGGCGGATTTTGCGGATTGGCAATCCGCGAATTTGCGTATTTACGGATTCGCAATCCGCGAAGATCCGCGAACTCTAGCGGATTTGCGGATTTTTCCGTTTTTTGTGTTGGCGCGTGTTCGCGCCGATTTTGGGACAAGTTCGCAATTGCAAACTTACTTTTCGGCTTGCAACGGCCGCGACTATGTTGTTTCTACGTCTGGTTTATCATCACAGGTTCACAGCACCCTCTGTTTCACCACTGCCACCCTCTGGGACACCCATGCCACCCTCTAGTACATCCTCACTGGCACCTATTAGGTTTATTTATCACTGTAGATTATGGTGGTTGAAAAAAGCAAGCACACCTGCCCTTCTTCAACTGCCATCAATTAATTTGTGTTTCATTAATGTGTCAGTAATTTTGAAAGTTCCAGTCTGGCTGGCACCTGCTTCCTTCCTTATCTGTAATTTGCTTTTTGTTGCAGTGAAATTTTTTTTTCACAGGACCTTTATGGTGCTATTCTATGAGCCTGCTGTTTGGGTCATAGCAGGGTCATAGAATAGTTGCAAACTCTGGAGGGGCCCATCAGGAAGCACTACCTTGAATGTTACTAATGTTAAGTTTGAACTTTTGCACCTGCTCATTGCTTTCAGTTTAGCTAAAATCGTTTTTTCTGCAATTTCGCGCGTTTTTTGGGGCGCGAATCCGTGCGAGATCGATTTCGGAAGCCGCGAATACGTGCGAATACAAAATTGTTTTTGTTGCGACGTGTATGTTCGCGTGATCTTGCGCGTGTTCGCGAGGCGCTTCTAGCTATACGTTTGCCAAGTTACCCTATCGGTCGTACACGGGCGCGGCCATCTTGTTGGCGTGACGTAATTCCGTTTCCGCCCGCTATGTGTAATCTCGCAAAGTGTGCTGCTCGCTAGTACAATTTCGCGCGTACTCGCAAGGAAAATCTCGCGCGAACTTACCCACGCGGTCGTGAACGGGCGCGGCCATCTTGTTTCTCATTCATTGCTATGGTTCTGGGCATGCTTTCTCTATCCTCTCTCAATCTCTGCCATCCTTTGCTTGTTTGAAGTTTTTTTGATCTAATTTTACTTATTATCTAACCCTCTATTTTTCTAGCTCTATATTTTTGTGTTTTCTGCAGCTTTTAGTTACTTTTAAACTACTTTTTTAAACTCTTTTCTTTTCTTCTTCACTATTCTATTTCTTCTTTATCATTTAAGTTTATTTCTGCCCAGACCATGGTAAAGGGAGCCGGGAAGCACCCTGAGAAGGGGAAGGGTCCCGCACCCCGTGCCCGGCTCCCGTGCGGGCGTTTAAGGGGGGAGCAAGTGGTCCCGAGGGAGATCTTCAGCGCGGAGGAAGTGGCGGCACTGATCTTCCACGTCCAGCGCCGCCTCCCCAAGACGATCCTGGGAGGCGGCAAGATCGCGACCGGCTATGGCATCCGGGAGCGTCGCAAGCGGTGGGAGAAGGTGTGCCGGGCCATGTACAAGATCTCTGGGGTCCGGCGCACATATAACCAGGCCACCCACCGCTGGACCGATGTCATGGACCGGGAGCGGGACTTGCTGGACGCGCTCGGCGTAGAGGTCCCCGGGCTTGGTGAGTAGTAGTAGTAGTACATTTACTACTCTGTTTTATCCTGCTCTGTTATTTGCAAATCTTTGTTCTTTACCAAGAGCAATAATGCTGCCGATTACATTGAGGTAAATTATATTTCAAAATCTTCTATGCATTTCAGGTGCACTGCTCTCCTTCTCAGTAGCCTTGCTTGCTACTATGCTTCTTTGTTTTGTATGTTGTGTTCAGAAGCATTTCATTGGCCTGAGAAATTATGTATGAGTGTACTGTAAAGAAAAGAACTGCGTAATGCTAGACAATAAGGGTCATATTTTCAATTACCGGCGCATCCCTGCAAAGTAGCAGGGATGCGGCAGTAATTGTGTGCCATGCCACCACCACCCATTGGCCCAAAACGTCACAGAAGCCTTACGCATCTGTGCTGTAAAGGCAGCGCATTGCTGGAGTTGCGTGCCAACGATGGCGCAGCTCCAGCAATGCTCTGGGGTACCCTATCTCCCCAATGCTGCATCAAGCCGTACGTCGGCTTCAAGCGCGCAGGGTTTGAGTCATGCATCATTGTCCTAAAAGTGACTGATTGACATCTTGTAGATTTCCCTCAGCCACTTTTAGGATTCGTTCCTGCGCAGGTACGCCCTCCCTTGCGCCGGAACGCCCCCTGATGGCGCAGGGCTTTACAACGTGATGCATCGCCCATATGCCCATATGTGTTTTTTATTTTAATATATACGCCGCACCAACACCATGGCGAGTCTTTTGTTCTGCCGCTGCGTCAGAAAAGGCACGCAACAATGGAGGAAAATCAGCCGCAACTTCCGCAAGGGACTTATAAATCAGCCCCAACAGACTGAAGTCCAGTCCTTCCTTTAGACAGTCACATGGCTATCAGAAGAAATAGTGGCGGTGGTGGCGGGTGGATTGATAGTTTGAGTATTCACTGATCTGCAAGCAGGATGGACTTTGTCTGTCACGTGTTGCGCACTGCTGCCTGCAGTGCCAGGCCTAGGCAAACCTCTTTAGTAGTCTGTTTATTGAGTTACATAGGAACTTTCTAAGTCAACGTTCCGCAAATCAGGCAATACGAATAACGTAGTATACCACATGAGATAGATCCCGTGGAATAGTTGTCTATCTATTTGCTATTTTTCCAAAATATGTTGTTATTGTTCTTTTGAAATGTTTGATTTGGTTGAAAAATCTCATCCATGTTTTCTGGTTTTTCTTTCTTTCATGTTGTACATCAGCTCCCCCCAAGGGCAAGAGGACACAGGAGGAGGGTGCTGAGGATGCAGGCCAGGATCGGGCAGGCGAGGGCTCCTTTGCTGGCCCCAGTAAGTTTACATTTTAATAAACAGTACCTATTTTTTCCTAGCGTTCCTCATTCGATTTTTTCTAAATCGTCTTTGATCTTCTTGTAGACTGGATATAAATTCTTATCCTGCCTCGAATATGACTCCCTGTGGTATTACTAGACTATTCTTATTAGTCTGTCTGTGTAGCTAACTAAGATTGGACATTTGGCAATTCCATTGGACTCCCATTATATTCAGCAATACCTCTATGCACTGTCTCCTTACTGACTAGATAGTGTGGCAGAGTCATTCAGCTCCCGAAGTCACCGATTATAGATCCCCAATGATCTCTAGATTATCGTACGCAGGACAAGAGAGTAGTACGGAGTCACAGCACAGTCAAGAAGTGTCAGAGGCACTCATGCTTGCAAAAATTCCAAAACCTTTAGCTCATCCACTCTAGTCTAGAGGAACAAAAACCACAGAGTCTATTTAAGTGTAAAAGCTTTATTAAAAGTAAACACATTTATTAAAATCTACTTTGTCATAAAACTATTTAACTGTAAACGGAAAAGTGGTTAGTGCTGACGATTAATTGGACACATTTCTTGTGGTCGAGCCGAACTCTCACCTAGTTTGAACTTGATCCTGGTCGTGTTCTTAGGACTCAGGAGTCAAGCTTCTGTCTGTTAGGAGAAAAAGTGGTGCGTGTTAAAAATCAAAAGCAAGCATTCATCAGTTGTGCATAAAAGTGCAGCAAGACAACAGCCTTCCCTGGAAAATGGGACATTTTTACTATGGAGTAGACAGTCACAAATTATTACATTGTATTCTGTTTTTTTAACATTTCTCCTAGACCAAATATTATATAGTAGTGAGTGGTGTATTAACATTCTTAAATGTACTTTGTAGGTGTAACATCTGGTGACGGGGCCAGCGCGGAGGTGGCTGTGTTGGACTTGGACTCGGAGGCCTCTGGGGAGGAGGCGGCGGTAGAAGAGCTGGTGGCCGTTCCTGTGGGGGATCAAACGGTGGTGGCGGAAACAGGTAAGCTATATATTCCTTACTTATTGAGATTGAAGACTGCATAGTGTGCTTTCTGCACGGGTGTATTACAATTACAAATCAACCAGGTAGTAGCCTCCTCGAAATGTACTTCGACTTAGCTGTGAAGTTTTTGGTGAGAAGAATCCCAATAAGTTCTTAGACGAACGTGATGGATGGGATGAACGAAAAGCGAAAGAAGGGTGTAAGTAAGTGGGACGCGAACTTGTATGATGGCTGGCAAAGAAGAACGATATGTGTTTGCTTGGCCCCCGAGGTGGCTGGGAAGGAAAGAATATGGTATGGTGCATGGCTGGGTCAATGATGAAGCAAGGATGGGTGGAAGGACAGCAGCCTGGGTGGGTGAAACAGAAACTGTATGTGTGCGTATACTTTGACTGAATGGATGCCTGGAGCATGGTATTCTCTGACTCTTACATAGCACATGTGTATCTAGAGAGAGTAGATGGTCGCCAGGTGAAGTAAGTGTTACCTTGAAGAGCATGTACCACCGCACCCGCACGTCCGTCCCAGTGCAGGGAAGGCAAGGAAAAGAAATTGTAAATGTGTCCAATACTACCATGAATAGTAGCAGTACTTTGTATTGCGTTTGCATTCACAGCATATATCTGGTTATTACGGTGGACACTCCGTACCTCTCTTAATAACTTTAGTTTACTTGTAGTACGTCATTCATGTGTGGGTGTATCACTGTTCACTCAATATTAAGCAAAGCACCTAAAGTCATCTCATCTGTCATTAAATACGTCCCATGTGAAGTGATAGATAATCAAATTAGTTAGCTTCTTCAGTTTCCTTTTCTAGTACTCATTTGCACTGTAGGGTGAAAGGTAAATTAATTAAGCAGTAGCCCTTGTAACAGAGTATTCTCAGTGCCACCCGTAATAGAAAAGTAATAGCTTCACCACCTGCATGTACTGGACCGGTACAGTAACGCAAGTCTGTCTCAATCATCATGGTGTGCAACTTTTTTTCTCGGGTGCAACTTCACTGTGCTGTGTCCATGTCATTCTGCCGGCTTGCATAAGATAACGTACCCATTTCCCTAAACAAGAGAGAAGAAGAAGAATAAGACTGGTGTACTGTCATAGTCGACTGTAATGGAAGTCCATAGTGGTCGTAGAATTAGTTCATTAAACTACCACTACTGTTAGAGCAAGGATGCAGAAGTGGGAGGTTACATAGATACTGTCCTCAATAGTTATGTACTGTGCTTTCAATTTGCTACTTGTACTCTGTGACCCAACTTTCGGCTCAATCACTTTGTGTTATTAATAAGGAACATTGGTTACAGACTATGTCTTTCTTTCTTCATATAGTTGCTCCTTCCAAATCAACAACAAGGAGGGAGCAGGCTAGATTGGCCCGGCAACGGAGGCTGGAGGCCACAGTCGCCGAGTATCGGCGGCTGGTGGCCCTGGAGGAGGAGGAGGACACG
This sequence comes from Lissotriton helveticus, assembly GCF_964261635.1. NCBI lineage: Eukaryota > Metazoa > Chordata > Amphibia > Caudata > Salamandridae > Lissotriton > Lissotriton helveticus. Next base: position 283,213,456 of record NC_136071.1, read on the forward strand.
CAGTCGAGCGGGGCAACATCCTCGACTGTGACCACTGCATCCTCCTCCGTGACTAAGCCAGCGGGACCGAGCCGGGCTAAGAAAGCCGACCGCCACCGCCAAGCAACCGAAATACCAGCTGCCCCCCACAGGAGCTGCAAGGAACGCCAACACCGCCTACGAGTCCGCATGTCCAACCTGGAGCAGGAGGTCCTGAGGTATAAGAACTTGGTTAAGGGCCTCCGCTCCGAGCTTGCCACCCTCCGCAAGGAGTATGATGCCCATGCCGCATCATGCACCAGCACCAGCACCCTCCAGTAGTGGAGTGTCCCTTGCCCTTTTTTTATAGACTTTTGGGGGGTGGGATTTGGGAGTTGGGATCGTTTTGGGACGTTTCAGAGACAATCGTTGGGGTTAGGGTGGGTGAGGGAGATTATTTTGTTAGGGCTAAATAAATATATTTTTCAACTTTATCTGACCATACCTGTTTTTTACTGCTTTTCAGTCTGGTGGGTGGGGGGCGGGGGTGTAACAGTAACTTTGTTTTCCTGAACAGTCGTAGGACTTTAGTAGTACAACCGTCAATCTCTTGTCTACTCCGAAATAATACTCCATTATACTACCTCCCACCAAACGCTTATCTTACCTGTAATTTGTGTTAGAAATTAGGGCTAGGCCCAGGGCTGGCTCCAGGTGAAATGGGGATTAACGTTGTCAATCCTGGGCGGGTGACATTTCCTCATTGCGGTGGTACTAGTGGTGTGACACAGTGGCAGTTGCATGCCTATGGAAAAAAAGAAAACGAAACCTTGTTTGTCCTCCTTACTGTAGCATTACAACGGTTACGGTACGATCGAGAAAATAGCAGGTGACAGTACACTAGAACAGTGCCATAATGTAGCCTAACAAATGGTAAAGTATTTGCTTGCAAGTATAACTAGTACTTGCGTTGAATTTATTTGACATTGGCTACTACTACTAGAAGATATAGTACTGAAGCTGAGTAAGTCTAGAAGATATCCTCGTATTCCTTCACCAGCCTGTTGCTGCTATCACCTTATCCTCCCCAGCAAGTGTGTAGAATTATTGATGTCATTTTAGTCAGACATCAAGCAAAACAACACAGCCCGGGGGAAGAGGGTTAGGGTTTGTAAAATGGATGGGAATGGGGGTTTCTTTTTGGGCAGGTTTTGTTGAGAGAAGAAAAAAAAAGCAGAGCATGGACAAACAATAATTGAAGATACAGAGTTTACAGACAATCTTTGGTTACAAACTAAAGGTAAGCACATGCAGTCACACTCATAGAATAAAAGACAACAATGGATGCTGTATCTGTATTGCGTATGTTGTTGGAGTTGTCCTGTTGAAATTGGTAAGTAAGTTGCATGCAGCAAACAATTCCTCTTATTGGCGGCACTCCTCCATTCCAGCTGACGCTTCGTCCATCAATGTGGTGGTGACCACTGACAGAAGAGACACCCTGTCCACTGCCTGCCTGGCGGATGTTGACTGAAACCCGGCCTGTAATTATTGAACGGAAAACAGGAAGTGCTATTACAATACCACTGATAAATAAATAAAAGGTATGTACGCTGTGTGGTTCAAAAAGTGACACTTTGATTTCCCTAATAGACAGTACAATATTTTTGAAATTGCGTGCTCTGTCTGAGTCACCTTTTTAAGGATCAATAAGTATGGCCAAAATATTATAGCGGATCTTTCCCCTCAAGGTGGGTGTACTACTGTGTTTTAGAACAAAATTTGACCTTCCCAGCAATGCTCCCACCAAGACCCTTACTAAAGCCAGTCGCAAAAATGTAGAAGAACCCAATCATATCTCCAAAAACGATGCCTAGCAGAAAAATGGTTACAAAACGTACTTTGAAAGTAACAGTAGGCCCAAATACAGACCGTGGATTGTATTCAAACCACTTGCCTGCAAGCAAAAGTATCCATAGCCAGCATCGCTCCAACAGTGCTCTACAACAACAGAACCGCGTTGCAATAGAACCCCCCTAAACACATGCAATCCTGCTGCTAGGGCTAACCCTAACGAACCCTAACTTACAAAAAGTGCCAAAACTGGTGTTTCCTTATGGATTTTGTCCAACAAACTTCTAGCCGGTATTAGACCTTCCCAGGAATGCCCCAGGCAAGACCCGCCAACCCACCCGCAAAAAAACACCCGACACAACACCACCAAACAGCGAAAAAGCTAAATCTCATACTTACAATGTCTCTCGGCCTTCGGTCCAAACGCGGCGCTGTGCAGCTAGGTCGTCATCATCATCAATCATCATAACTCCTGTTTTCCACCACGGATTTCCTGAAAAGCAAATGCAATCAAGATTAGACTGTCGCAGCAGTGCTTCGACAGAGACCCCGGCCGCAACCCACCCACGAACAGCAGGAAGCCCCCCAAAACGCTACATTGAGCAAGATGTCTGAAGAAATGGCAAAAAAAAGGCTGTTCCTTATGGATTTTGTCCAAAACACTTGTATCCGGTATTAGACCTTCCCAGGAATGCCCCAGGCAAGACCCGCCAACCCACCCGCAAAAAAACACCCGACACAACACCCCCAAACAGCGAAAAAGCTAAATCTCATACTTACAATGTCTCTCGGCCTTCGGTCCAAACGCGGCGCTGTGCAGCTAGGTCGTCATCATCATCAATCATCATAACTCCTGTTTTCCACCACGGATTTCCTGAAAAGCAAATGCAATCAAGATTAGACTGTCGCAGCAGTGCTTCGACAGAGACCCCGGCCGCAACCCACCCACGAACAGCAGGAAGCCCCCCAAAACGCTACATTGAGCAAGATGTCTGAAGAAATGGCAAAAAAAAGGCTGTTCCTTATGGATTTTGTCCAAAACACTTCTATCCGGTATTAGACCTTCCCAGGAATGCCCCAGGCAAGACCCGCCGGCGCCAACCCACCCGCAAAAAAACACCCGACAACACCCCCAAACAGCGAAAAAGCTAAATCTCATACTTACAATATCTCTCGGCCTTCGTTCCAAATGCGGCGCTGTTCAGCTAGGTCATCATCATCAATCATCATAACTCCTGTTTTCCACCACGGATTTCCTGAAAAGCAAATGCAATCAAGATTAGACTGTCGCAGCAGTGCTTCGACAGACACCAAAAATTACACACAAACCCCCGAAACCCCGCCAAAGAGCACCTCAAAGGCAAGCAAGTCAGCAAAAACGGCAAGAAATTTCCACCTCATATTTGGTCCAAAACACTTTTGTCCATTATTAGAGCTTCACAGCAATGGGCCCAAAACCGTCAACTCACCCGCAAAGAAGTACAACACCCCCACAAGTGCTGAGTCTTTCTTCATTGTGCGTAATCCAGCACTCTGCTTGGAGGGAAATCGCAGTCTGGAGGAGGAGGATAGAGGAGCATGTTCTTCAGAACTTGTGAACCTGAGGAATGTAGACTGCGGCACCTTCAAATCAATAAGCAAACAAGTGAAGACAGTTCTGATGATGGTCTTGTTTTTGGGATTAGGTGATTAAAGTTTGAATTAAATTAACTGTGCAAAACAAAGAAAGAGAGACACAAAGCACACAGGAATAAAAGTGAATAAGGACGAAAAAGAAAGTTCTTGATTGATTGTCTCATTTTCAGGGCTCGGTGTCAGGGAATAAGAACAAGATTTCGTCATCATACTCTGCGAATTCAGGCTGGATGAGGTCAGTGGCACCGAACAGAGAAAAAATCCCCTCATCTACGTTGCTGTCATCCTCGTCTTCATGCGGCGTGCTTTCTCGTACTTTGTAATCTGGTGGTATGAGGTGCTGATTCATCTTGATCATTGTCAGCCGCTCCACATTTTTGGGCGAGAGGCGGCTCCGTTTGGGAGTTACAATGCCACCAGCAGCACTGAAAACACGTTCAGAAGACACACTTGCGAGTGGGCAAGACAAATAGTTTATAGCCAGGTTGAAGAGCTGTGGCCACAATTGTTTTTTGCCATGCCAATACTGCAATGGCTCATCATTAAGGAAGACCTCTGTTGAGTCATTCAGATAGTCCTGCACCATCGACTCAAGGTCATCAACTGTTCCTCCACTTTGCTTACTTTTTGCTGTGCCTGTGACATTTTTTCGAGAACCATACCCCATCAAACTTAGCCAATCCTCCTCCCCAGCCACTGTTAGTGTTGTCATTGTGTGTGGTGCAGATGATCCAGTTGCCGGTGTCTTTAACGGCTGAGAGGTCACTTGTGCCCCAGCCACAGGTGCAGAAGTGGATTCTTGTGACTGCGGATGGCCTGCTGATGCTGATGCTGATGTACTGGCTTCTCCTTCAATAACCTGCCGTTCTTTTTCAAACCTCTTGACTGACCAGGCTAACCAATGTTTGTACTTTTGAACATCTGCATCAGCGAAAGGAAAGAATGCGTTGTCTGCCAGCGCCTTTTTGTAGCGTGGATCCAGAATAGTAGCACAAATGTAATGCTGATCTGAGTTGATGTTTTGAAGACGTTCATCACCACGTAGGCGATGTAATAATTTCTCAGACAAAATGAAATGTTTTTTTTTTTTTCATCTTTTTCAAACTCAGAAGAAACCGCCATCAGTTGGTGCTCCAGTATGCACAACAATGGGATAGCTTTTCCCAAATTACAGTCCTCCTGGCTGACTGCACGCGTGAAGAACTCAAAAGGACGAAGCATGTCTGTCTGGCTTTTAACTATGTCCCATTGCGCCTTACTCATCCGCAGGTCCTCCTTCTGAGATGTAGCCTCTGTCAAGAAATAGTGATCGAGTACCGTATACTGCTCATACAGACGCTCAAGCATGTAGAAGGTTGAGTTCCAACGTGTTGCCACCTCCTGGATGAGTGCTTTCACTGGCATTCCACGTTGAAGTAGCAGTCTCCGCAGATGCTTCCGGGCCTTAAAAGAATGGCTGAAATGGTTGCACATTTTGCGGCAGGTGGCCATTACCTCGAACGCTGGACTCTCTTTATCACTCAAGAATTTTTGAACTACCAGGTTGATACAGTGCGCCAAACACGGCACTCTAACATGGTCACCAAGGAACATGGCCTTAACTACATTGGCGCCATTATCCGTGGAAACATAACCAATCTTGCGTTTTAGGGGGGATAGCATTGTCAAGACCTTTTTGTCAAACTCTTCCAAAAGGTTTTCTGCTGTGTGACTTTTCTCCAAGCCAAACATGGCTAGTGTTGCATGTTTCCGAGCAGCTTTGAAAACTTGGTCCGGGTCAACACCTGCGTTTAGCTTTGCTTTAACACCTGAAAAAGAGACCCAGTGTGCAGTGATGCACATGTAATCATCGCCTGGGCCACTGGTCCACATGTCTGTTGTCAGATGTATTGTGTGAACAGCACTCTTCTGCAAAGCTGCCCCAATCGCCTGCAGCACATCTTCATGTAGTGCTGGAACCGCAACTCTGGCAAAATAGAACCGGCTCGGAACCTTCCATTTAGGGCAGAGCGTTGCAACTAATTCAAGAAAACCTACCGCTTCTACAAAAGAAAAAGGTAGAAGGTCCACAGCTAGCATTTTAGCCAGCTTAGTGTTATACAGACGCGTCAGTGGGTGGTTGCGTTCATATGGCACGTCTGAAGTAAGCATTGTTCTAATGTTGCCCTGGACCAAGCATTTACGGGCTGATAATGACTTCGTTGACCCAATTTTGCTCGCTGGTGAACTTTTGTGCGTTGGTGTCTCACTCGCTCCAACACTCTTAGTGTGCCTCACATTGGGTGTGCTGCTGACAGGGGTACTGGGTGTAAGGGAAGTGTTTGACACGTCTTCTTCCTGCTCGTCAACATCAGATGAAACATCAACGTTTCCTTGATTTTGGCCTTTCTTGATCGCAGCTAGGTGCGCAAACCATTTGACAGCGTGCTTTCTCTCAAGATGACCACTCTGGCCGCCGGTACCATAGTTGGTACCTGACTTACCACGACTAACTGCAAGCTTACAAAGGGTACAAATGGCAAACTTTGGATTTTTGGGACAAACAGTAAAGAAGTCCCAAACTGGGGACTTGAAGTGTCTGTGGGACCTGGAGGAGGCGGCGATACTGGTGGTGGTGGTCATGAAGCTAATGCCAGATGAAGTGGAGGATCTGGATTGCCCAACTTTTGTACGTTTTCCACTTTCACCGCCACTAATTAAGGTCGAGGTTGACGGAGGTCTCTTCTTGCCAGAAAGAAATATGGAAGCGGGACGAGTTGGTGTACTACTTAACTCCAATGATTGTGGTGTTTCCACTGCCTCCTCATCGACAACATCATCATCATCATCATCACGCGCAGCAGCTCTTCGGGCTAGGGTCAAAATGTCTGTTTGCTGCATGCCCGCTGGGGCTGCAGTGACCTTTATGATGACTGGGTCGTCGTTGGCAGAGTCTTCATCAGCAGCAGTATCCGCCACTTCTTGTTGAGCCTCATCACACTCCATAAGTCTGAGACTTTGGACGAGCTTCCTTTTACGCTTAAGTACCTTTGTTGGATCATGGTGTGCCTCACTCTCAGACGGCTGTGGTGCTGGTTCCCAAGATAGATCCGTATCATCAGAAGGAGGTGTGCTTGAAGAGGATGTAGACACCACCCTTGATCTCTTCCTTGCTAGGGTTGTGGAAGACAATGAAGGATCAGCAGGAGGAGTGGCTTCCTCAAATGATACCTCGCCTTGATTGTCGATTTCCTGATGTGCCCCTACTTCGGGAGGAACAACTATTGTGGGCACTTGTGACCCTCCATGCACCTCTGCTTGCGCATCTCCTTGCGCTGCCTCTCCTTCCACATGTACTTGGGCTTGTACTTGCACATGTGATTGTTGTTGCGGCTGTGGTTGTTCAACACTCGTCAGATGAGCTACAACAACCTGTGTTGATTGAGGGACATTGCTGCTGCTTTCTTGCGATGAGCCAACATCACTGGTCGATGGTGATTGAAGAACTATACTGGCTGCCTCTGCAGCACTCAAGGGCTTGGACTTAAGTTGGCGTGGTGGTGGTGGTGGCACTGAGCCCAATGGAGCGGGGGGGGGTGCTGCCAGCTTGGTCCCCAGCAGATCCCGCTGCTGCTGCTGCAGGCATACTTTTTTTTTTACTCCCAAAAAAAGGGGCGGGCGGCACACCAGTCTCCTTGGTAACTTGCTTCTTCTGCTCCTTACTGGCACCTTTCTTGCTAGAGGAGCTACGGGTTACTTTTTTTGGGGCCATCCTCTTCAGAGCAGGTCAGCAGGCAGCAGTTGCACGAGTTGCAGAGGGTTCTGTGTCCAGACGTGACGTCGCGTGACGTTATGCTGCACACACCGCTGCAGGACTTCTTCCTGGCACTGGTGGTTCTCTTGAGTCTTCTTGTGCACCTAAAAGCAATGGAAGACAGAGGAACATCAGTTCAGTTATACACCCCAAAAATTCGACAAAACACAGAAAAATGAGCACAATCCCATGCCATCCTTGATGTTTACATTGAAGACACCCCACAGAAAGACTACGGACATGCAAGTATGCAACACTCACTACCCCTGGGCATAATGGATGAAAAGTAGGCAAAATAAGTGCAGGCCTCAGACACTGCCTCTCCTCAAAATGGCCCCTTACACCCCAGGCACATGTTGCCTGTACCAGCCAGCACTCAAGATGGCCACCACCACCACCCACATGGCCAGTCCACATCAACAGTACACCCCCAAAAAACAGAAAAACAGCCAGAAATCACCACAATCCAACGCCATCCATGATGTTTACATTAAAGAGAGTGAGACCACACCACAGGCACACTAAGTCCATGCACCACCCACCACCCCTGGGCAAAAGGCCACACCAGCAGCCCCCCAAAAACGACAAAAAACAATAAAATAAGCCCAATCCCAGCCCATCCATGGCCTCAATTATGTTTAAATTCAAGAAGACACCCCACAGAAAGACTAGGCCCATGCAACACTCACCACCCCTGGGCAAAGGGCCCCACCAGCAGGCCCAAAAAAACGACAAAAAACAATAAAATTAGCACAATCCCAGCCCATCCATGGCCTCAATGGTGTTTAAATTCAAGAAGACACCCCTCAGAAACACTAGGCCCATGCAACACTCACTACCCCTGGGCATAATGGATGAAAAGTAGGCAAAATAAGTGCAGGCCTCAGACACTGCCTCTCCTCAAAATGGCCCCTTACACCCCAGGCACATGTTGCCTGTACCAGCCAGCACTCAAGATGGCCACCACCACCACCCACATGGCCAGTCCACATCAACAGTACACCCCCAAAAAACAGAAAAACAGCCAGAAATCACCACAATCCAACGCCATCCATGATGTTTACATTAAAGAGAGTGAGACCACACCACAGGCACACTCAGTCCATGCACCACCCACCACCCCTGGGCAAAAGGCCACACCAGCAGCCCCCCAAAAACGACAAAAAACAATAAAATAAGCCCAATCCCAGCCCATCCATGGCCTCAATTATGTTTAAATTCAAGAAGACACCCCACAGAAAGACTAGGCCCATGCAACACTCACCACCCCTGGGCAAAGGGCCCCACCAGCAGGCCCAAAAAAACGACAAAAAACAATAAAATCAGCACAATCCCAGCCCATCCATGGCCTCAATGGTGTTTAAATTCAAGAAGACACCCCTCAGAAACACTAGGCCCATGCAACACTCACTACCCCTGGGCATAATGGATGAAAAGTAGGCAAAATAAGTGCAGGCCTCAGACACTGCCTCTCCTCAAAATGGCCCCTTCTTACACCCCAAGCACATGTTGCCTGTAGCAGCCAGCACTCAAGATGGCCACCACCACCACCCACATGACCAGTCCACATCAACAGTACACCCCCAAAAAACAGAAAAACAGCCAGAAATCACCACAATCCAATGCCATCCATGATGTTTACATTAAAGAGAGTGAGACCACACCACAGGCACACTCAGTCCATGCACCACCACCCCTGGGCAAAAGGCCACACCAGCAGCCCCCCAAAAACGACAAAAACCAATAAAATAAGCACAATCCCAGCCCATCCATGGCCTCTATTATGTTTAAATTCAAGAAGACACCCCACAGAAAGACTAGGCCCATGCAACACTCACCACCCCTGGGCAAAGGGCCCCACCAGCAGGCCCAAAAAAACGACAAAAAACAATAAAATCAGCACAATCCCAGCCCATCCATGGCCTCAATGGTGTTTAAATTCAAGAAGACACCCCTCAGAAACACTAGGCCCATGCAACACTCACTACCCCTGGGCATAATGGATGAAAAGTAGGCAACATAAGTGCAGGCCTCAGACACTGCCTCTCCTCAAAATGGCCCCTTCTTACACCCCAAGCACATGTTGCCTGTAGCAGCCAGCACTCAAGATGGCCACCACCACCACCCACATGACCAGTCCACATCAACAGTACACCCCCAAAAAACGGAAAAACAGCCAGAAATCACCACAATCCAATGCCATCCATGATGTTTACATTAAAGAGAGTGAGACCACACCACAGGCACACTCAGTCCATGCACCACCCACCACCCCTGGGCAAAAGGCCACACCAGCAGCCCCCCAAAAACGACAAAAAACAATAAAATAAGCACAATCCCAGCCCATCCATGGCCTCTATTATGTTTAAATTCAAGAAGACACCCCACAGAAAGACTAGGCCCATGCAACACTCACCACCCCTGGGCAAAGGGCCCCACCAGCAGGCCCAAAAAAACGACAAAAAACAATAAAATCAGCACAATCCCAGCCCATCCATGGCCTCAATGGTGTTTAAATTCAAGAAGACACCCCTCAAAAACACACTAGGCCCATGCAACACTCACTACCCCTGGGCATAATGGATGAAAAGTAGGCAAAATAAGTGCAGGCCTCAGACACTGCCTCTCCTCAAAATGGCCCCTTACACCCCAAGCACATGTTGCCTGTAGCAGCCAGCACTCAAGATGGCCACCCACCACCACCACCCACATGGCCAGTCCACATCAACAGTACACCCCCAAAAAACAGAAAAACAGCCAGAAATCACCACAATCCAATGCCATCCATGATGTTTACATTAAAGAGAGTGAGACCACACCACAGGCACACTCAGTCCATGCACCACCCACCACCCCTGGGCAAAAGGCCACACCAGCAGCCCCCCAAAAACGACAAAAAACAATAAAATAAGCACAATCCCAGCCCATCCATGGCCTCTATTATGTTTAAATTCAAGAAGACACCCCACAGAAAGACTAGGCCCATGCAACACTCACCACCCCTGGGCAAAGGGCCCCACCAGCAGGCCCAAAAAAACGACAAAAAACAATAAAATCAGCACAATCCCAGCCCATCCATGGCCTCAATGGTGTTTAAATTCAAGAAGACACCCCTCAGAAACACTAGGCCCATGCAACACTCACTACCCCTGGGCATAATGGATGAAAAGTAGGCAACATAAGTGCAGGCCTCAGACACTGCCTCTCCTCAAAATGGCCCCTTCTTACACCCCAAGCACATGTTGCCTGTAGCAGCCAGCACTCAAGATGGCCACCACCACCACCCACATGACCAGTCCACATCAACAGTACACCCCCAAAAAACGGAAAAACAGCCAGAAATCACCACAATCCAATGCCATCCATGATGTTTACATTAAAGAGAGTGAGACCACACCACAGGCACACTCAGTCCATGCACCACCCACCACCCCTGGGCAAAAGGCCACACCAGCAGCCCCCCAAAAACGACAAAAAACAATAAAATAAGCACAATCCCAGCCCATCCATGGCCTCTATTATGTTTAAATTCAAGAAGACACCCCACAGAAAGACTAGGCCCATGCAACACTCACCACCCCTGGGCAAAGGGCCCCACCAGCAGGCCCAAAAAAACGACAAAAAACAATAAAATCAGCACAATCCCAGCCCATCCATGGCCTCAATGGTGTTTAAATTCAAGAAGACACCCCTCAAAAACACACTAGGCCCATGCAACACTCACTACCCCTGGGCATAATGGATGAAAAGTAGGCAAAATAAGTGCAGGCCTCAGACACTGCCTCTCCTCAAAATGGCCCCTTACACCCCAAGCACATGTTGCCTGTAGCAGCCAGCACTCAAGATGGCCACCCACCACCACCACCCACATGGCCAGTCCACATCAACAGTACACCCCCAAAAAACAGAAAAACAGCCAGAAATCACCACAATCCAATGCCATCCATGATGTTTACATTAAAGAGAGTGAGACCACACCACAGGCACACTCAGTCCATGCACCACCCACCACCCCTGGGCAAAAGGCCACACCAGCAGCCCCCCAAAAACGACAAAAAACAATAAAATAAGCACAATCCCAGCCAATCCATGACATGAATTATGTTTAAATTTAAGAAGACACCCCACAGAAAGACTAGGCCCATGCAACACTCACCACCCCTGGGCAAAGGGCCCCACCAGCAGTCCCAAAAAAAGGACAAAAATCAGCACAATCCCAGCCCATCCATGGCCTAAATGGTGTTTAAATTCAACAAAACAGTTGTATCATGCACCCCTAACCAACCCTGGTCCTACTGGATACTGTGGCTACCCACAATATAATTTATTTAATGTTCTGAAAAAGTTCCAAAATTTTACTTGCAGCAACTGTAATGCCCCAAACAAACTTACTTGTGAAAGTTGATTTCTAATCCAAAAGTGATCCAAAGACAGTCAAAAAGGCCTCAAATCCAAATATCCAGCAGCACCCACAAAAAGTAATCCTTCCAGCTCCAGATCCAAATGAAAGTGACCAGGAGATGGACAAAGCACTGGGAGGAGCCTGCTGGACAGGAACAGGAAGTTGGAGACTGTGGGGCACTTCCTTCCTCCCCCCCCCCAAAATGGACTCCTTGCAAAAAAAAAAAGGCCATGCAAATGTCAACCTGAGGAGTGATTCTGATAAAAATCATAATTTTCTGAAGGTTTATCCTGTTTGCTGGTGATTTTCTTGTGCGAAATTGCAAAATCTCTATTTCGCAAGTGCGAGATTGTTCCTTTCCGCCGCAACTACGTGTTCGCAATTGCGAACTCTCGCGAGGTGTGCTGTGCAAGGTGGCAAGCCGCGAGTACGTATTCGCGGGCGACAAACTCCCGCGGGAACACGCAGCAAGATCTAAAATGGCGCGTCACTCGCAAAGAAAAACAACTCGGCAAACGCTAAAATGACGGAAAGTGAACGCCGTGCACCACGCCGCGCGCCGCAACCAAGCAAAAAATCCGCCGCGAGCGGATTCACGGATTTGCGACAAATTCGCGAGCGTTCGCGGATTGCGGATTTGCCGAAAATCCGAAAAATCCGCGAGCGGAGCGGATTTTACGCCCATGCTTACTTGTGAGAGTATTTGAGTGGACATTTTTTAGGTACTGCTGTGCTGCCTTTTGAATGATGCGATGACAGCTACCATTATATCGCCGTCTGTTCTCGTTTTTGAACTAGTCAGCACAGATATGGAAGCTGTGTGTACAGACCTCTTTGTGGCTACATCAGTCAATGAATTCCCTTCAACGTGAACGCCATCACGTTGATGACTCGGTGTATGGATCACGTGAGTCCGTGGTCACTTGGATTTCAATTCCGCTATCTTTCCCCCTAGCAGTTTGTGCTTTATTGTGCCACCTTTTGCACCTTTAAACTCGTGTTGTTCCCAATGCTGTAAGTACTCATTTTAAGATTGTACACAGTAAAAAGAGTCACACACAATTAGTGTGGAGAATTTGTGATCTGTACTTACTAATGCCAGTATCAGTGCTTTTAATTCTGCCAACTGAGCCGTGCAGTCTTCTAGAGATTGCGTTTTTGAGCAACTAGTTTTTAGTGGCTGAAATACATTCAATTTTGGTATAAAACCCTTTTCGAAATTGATGTTCTTCTGGACCCCGAATTGGCGGTTGCAATCCCCAAAAGAGAAATCAAACAAACATTTTTAAACACAGGACATGGTCTGAGACTCTCTGCCCTTGTGACAACTCCTCACGCCAAAGCTGCAGTCATTTTCTACTTTTTTGTAAATTTTATCACTTTTTCACTTTTTAAGAATAAGGTATTTAAAACCTATTTTTATTAAATACAATATCCGATCTTATAAGAATGCTCTAGTGTTATTATCTTCCCTAGAGAATGTGGATATTTGTTTCTTTGTTGCCACTTTTATTCTGAAGTGTACAGCTGCCAGGAAATGTATAGTGCTGCCATAATTATATACACTCCTGTCTGTACACATTTTTACATTTTCTTTCCTTTTTTAACAGTATATTGTATTCAATTTTGTATTATGCCCTTTGCTTGTAAATGTATGGTCCAATTTCCTCTCCTTTTGTATTGTACTTTGTTTTATCCCTAATGAACTAATACTAAAATGTACAGCTGCCAGGAATAGTATTTGGCGTGATAACTATCACTATTCCTGTCTGTACTTATTATCTCTGAGATTGTTTGAGTTTCTGTGCTTTTTAGATTACTCGTATATGTAATGAACTGTTTTTATGTCTATGCTTGTGTGATTTGTATTTTCAAATCGAATAAAAGCTTATGACTTGACTATGACTTGACTTGAGCAACTAGGATGGAACTTGCCATCATGCATGCAGCCTATTACGATTGCACAAACTGAAATATATTGTTGCTTACTCCCTATGGCCAGTTGCACAGATTCATCGGTGTATATTATATATTCATACTATTCAAGAGGCAAGATTTCATTAGGTAGATGATATTCTTGTTCATATTGCAGGAATGCCTGAGTTTTTAAACTGTTGCAGTTAGAGAATTTGCCCATTGTATCCACCTGGGATGTAATGCTTTCGCATTTGGGATGCTGGCCTTTGTAACAGCTTCTAAAGCCGGTACCGGGGTTACGACAATAATGCGTTTCCCCTGAGCCAATGCTCTTTCTTTTGCTTCAGCAGTCTGAACGGCTGTCAGGATTTTTTCTGTTGAAGAGAAACGCATTTCTTTATTTGTGTACAGGTGTGATTTGTAAGTGATTAGTACTGTTTCTCCTTCATTAAAGGTTAAATAAGTGTACCCACATTGACCAGCTATGAGTCAGATAACTAAGTGGGATACGTTTACGCGTGTTTGGAAGTGTTTGGAAGTGTTTGGAAGCTATCATGTCTTCCTGGAGTGAACGAAGAATATTAGTATGTTCTTATATTCAATCTTTGACTGAAAAGTCAGATTTTTTAATTCATAGAAAGGTTTTACCCTTTGTGCTTAGTCTGAAATGTGTGTCCTGCCAAAATTTAGGAATCCTAGTATTGATTGTAAATGTTTTAAAGATTTTGGAGGCTGGAGCAGTGCACACTTGTCTAAAAAGTTGGCTGCCAGACTTTTGCCTTCACTTGACAGCTCATATCCCAAAAATAGGACATTGAGGTGGGCGATTTTTTACTTTTTAAAGTTGAACTTGTAACCCTCTGCATCAAATCCCATAATAATGGTGCTTACCCTGGTCAAGTGCCTCATCAAGTCGTCGTCTGTTAGATAAATATCATCAACACAGGACAACGCTTCTCCATCAAATTTGTGAAGTAACTCTGTTACTTTTGCTGAAAATACAGCTGGGCAGTTTTTGTACCCTTGTGCTAGATGACAGAATTGTTGCTGAGGCCCTAACGCACTGAAGGCGGTCAGATACCTGCTTTCAGGTGAAATATTTTGGCAGAAAAATCAATTTGAGACATCAAGAGTGGTTTTGTATTTTGTGCGCAAAATGTTATTAATTAGGGCAGCACTATGTGAATTTTGGACTGCAAATCTCTTTGTGCATGAGTTTAAATGTCTGTAATCTAAAACTAGTTGATATGTTTTGCCGGGTTTAGAGACGGGAAACAAAGGGTTGTTCATTAGAGGTGTACATTTTTTAATGACCCCCTAAAATTCAAGTTGATCAAAGATCTCCCTGACCTGTTTTTTAGCTTCTTGCTTTATAGGATATTGCCTCTGAGCATTAGGTGAAACTTTTAACAGGATCACATGGTAGGTTGAGTTCTCATCCCACCCTGCATGATTTTTGTACAGTGCTGGAGCTTGGGCTACTGCCAACTCCTGTGCATTTGCATATTTTAAGTGTATGGGAACAAGGTTGGAAAATGCAGGAAAAATCATACTTTCTCCCCTTGCGCGCTCCATAAGAAATGCAGGCGGCCAATCTTGTTCTGCTAACAGAATGTCATAACCAGATGATAAGTTCTTCCAAAAAAGAGCTTTTACTTTCCTGGGCTTGTCCCACTCCAACCGGAGTGTTATTTCATATAACTTATGTGGGATGCTCACCCTGGTGTCTGGTGTTTCCACCGTGATGTAATCATTCAACTCCGCTGTCACCAGAAATTCCTTCAGGTTCTGGCAAGCTATTGTTACTTCTGCTGCGCTGTCTAACATTGTCAGAGCCCAGTCCTCGTTCAGAAGTTGTGTCATCAGAAATCTGGGCATGGCAGATCTTCAGATCAGCAACTTTCCTTTTCTTAAATTGAGGTTTTGGATTTTGTTTATCTTTTTTTGTCAAAATAATTTTTATTAGCAGTTTTTTTGCACAGTACAACACTCTACAGTGCCATTGTATTCTTCACATAGGAAAATAAAACAATGATGACAGAGGTTAACAGCGTGAAGAGACATGAAAGTCAATGAAGACAAGCCTTGGCCCAAACCTAGTGGAATGCATGTTTAGGGGGAAAAGCTTCTAATGTAATAGGGCACTTGGCTCATCGTATAATGTGGCAAATACTTTGAAAGAAGTCCCATCGAGCTTGTGTAATGTAATCCTCTGGAAACCTGCTGCATCGAGGGAAATGTAATGGGAGTACCAAAGCAGAGTGAAATTAGCACCCAACCACGGAGCATTAAACAGGAAATAAGTAATCAACCCCTCCCCCCCACCCTCCCTCCCAGTACATGGTGGCGGACGAAAAGAAAAAGAAAGGTAGAAATAACGCAAGCGACAGATTGTGCAGTGGATAGCACATCACAACTGGAAAAGGGTGAGTGCCCAGGCGGAGGCAGGACATACAGTGGACGGAAGACCCCTGGAAAGAAAGGTGACCAAAGGACCCCATCTAAATTCAAGTTTTTAAAATCATCTCTAAAGATATCTGACATACGCTCCATGCTGAGGAGCTTCCATAACGTGGAAAGCCAGAGGGAAGTCGCCGAGGTTTCCCTTCTCTTCCATGCCTCCACTAGTGTAATCTTTGCACCCTCAATGCAGAGCCACATGATATTTTTATCAGCACGTGTCTGATGTTCTAGGGAAGGGTCCCTAAGCCCCAACAAAACCCCAGCCATAGTAGTGGGAATAGGATAACCGAGCATGTCTTTGATATGGGCAAGGATTTCTTCCCAGAAAGGCCTTATGTTCGGGCAGTCCCACCAGATATGCTGGAAATCTCCCAGGAAACTACATTCCTTCCAACATCTATCAGAGGACCCGGGAAATATGCTTCAAAGCTTGGAGGGGTGAAGATACCAGTCCATCATGGTCTTAAGGTGTGCTTCCCTGAGATCGACGGAGTGGTTAAACTTTATAATATCAGACCATAAATGGGACCATTCCTTATCTGTAATGCGCCTTTGAAAAAAGCCCTCCCACATTGACATATAACGGGGGCGCGGAAAGAGTGTGGTGGAAAGGAGAAATTTATATATAAAGGAGATCACGCCTTTCATGGAATTAGCCTTAAAGAGGAAGGATTCGAACTTTGTCAGGGGACGCGTCGCCGCCTCTCGTAATGGTGGCGCGAGGGCACAGTGTCATAGTTGGTTATAGTGGTATCTCTCAGAGTCCTGTAAGTTGTACTCCCTTTTACAACTATCAAAGGTGAGGGGGTCATGATTGTGAAAAAGGTGCGTAAGGGCCAGGCATCCCCCCTCTCTCCAAGCATCGAATGGGCCAGGTTGGAGCCCCGGAGGGAATGCAGGATTAAAATGCAAGGGTGTGAAGAGGGAGGGAAAGGAGGTCCAACTCTCGTCGCCTGACACAGAGTCCCAAACCTTGAGTGTTGTGCAAGTAGGAGTGCTAAGATAGGTATTCGCCGGTCTATCGCCCTTAGGACGCCATACCAAATCCCATATGGTTCGACCCGTCACACTACGATCCATGTGCAGCCAGTGTTTATCTGACTCATATTTTGTCCATTCGGTGAGGACACGTAGTTGGGCAGCCTTATAATATAAGTAAATATCTGGGAGACCCACCCCACCCTTCTCCCTAGGGAGGCGGAGTATCGTAAAAGAGAAGCATGCCCGCCTCCACTGCCATACAAATTTCAGGATCAGAGTCTTAACTCGTTGGAAGAATTCCCTCTCCATTTCGATAGGCAAAGCCTGAAATAGATAAAGGAGTTTAGGAAGGATAGTAATTTTCACGGCATGGATGCGACCCAGCCATGATAAGAAGAGGGGCTTCCATTTGATGAGCTCTGCTTGGATTCTCCTCAATATGGGAGGGAAATTAGCGGAGTAAAGACCTCCTATCCTGGACGCCCAGGTATTGAATGGAAGAAGTGGTCCACTGGAAGGGTGTGAGGGGCTGTAGACCCTGCATCACTGCGGGCGGGAGTGTGAGGTTAGGAATAAAAGATTTACCAAGATTTACTTTGAAGCCTGCTACTTTTTTCAAATTTTTCAAGTTCTATTAGCAGCGGTGGAAGCGATGTCGCCGGATCAGCAAGGGATAGTAAGACATCGTCAGCAAACAAGGAGATTGTGTGTTGTTCCCCTGTGAAAGGAATCCGTGAATCGCAAGGTTTTCTCCGATCGCTACAGCCAGGGGCTCAATGCTAAGAGCAAAGAGTAGGGGGGAAAGAGGACACTCTGCCTGGTGCCGCGAGAGTGGAAAAAAGAGGATGTTTGTGTACCATTGACCAACACACAAGATCGAGGTCGGAGATAGTTAGCCCGGATCATAGTGAGGAATCTGGGAGCAAAGCCGAAAGCCGACATAATACGGAACAAGAACTCCCAGTCCACCCTATCAAAAGCCTTCTCCGTGTCCAAACCCACCAGGACTGCAGGGAGGCAGAACCTATTGGCCTTTTCGACAAGGTGGATGATGCGACGTGTGTTGTCGTGAGTTTGGCGTCCTTTAATAAAACCGGACTGATCCGGATGTATAAGGTCGGGCATGAGGTCATTTAAATGCCTAGCCAGGATGGATGAGTATAACTTTGCTTCAAGGTTGAGGAGGGCGATAGGCCTATAAGAGGCGCAAGCTCCCTGATTCTTCCCCAGTTTGGGGATGACAGTGATTACTGCTTCCGATAGCGAATCAGAAGTGGAACCCTCCTCCTCCATCCTATTGAAGAGCCTTGTGAAGTGGGGGACAACATCCGGGGCAACGGTTTTATAAAAGAGAGACGTCAGCCCATCCGGCCCAGGAGCATTATGTGGCTTTAGCACCTTAATCGCCATGGTAACGTCTTCGCAGGTGATAGGGGCCGTGAGAAGTTCATTCCATTCCGGGGAGACCTGTGGAAGCTGAAGGGATGGGAAGTAGTCACATTGGGCTTCAAGATCTAAAAGATCGCCAGAGTATAAGGCTTTATAAAAGGAACCAAAAAGATCCGCTTTTCCCTCATCACTGTGGGAGCGCTCCCCCTGTGGATCCCAGATGCCCCCAATGTATTCCCGCACCCGTTCATCCTTGAGTTGTCGGGCGAGGTGTTTACCAATCTTATTGCCTTGGGAGTAAGACAGTTGGCGCAATTTCAATAGGGTAAGTTCGGTCCTGTTATTATAGATAGCCCTTAGTTTACCCCTCAGTGCTGTGAGATGGCGGAGGGTCTGCCTTGTAAGGTTTAGTTTATGAGTTTGTTCTACGGACACCAATTCAGATTCTAGGGATTCCCTTTCCTTAGCTCGTTGCGAATTTAAAGCAGAATTGAGGGAGATACACTTCCCCTGGAGGACCGACTTAAAAGCATCCCAGGTGATAAATTCCGATGTGTCGTTTGAATTATTGAAAGCAAAGAATTCGGTGATAGCCTCCTGCAGCTTCGTACAGGAATCCTTATCCCGGGTAAGTGCAGACGGGAAGTACCACCTGGGAGACGTAGAAGTATTGACCCTCCAAGACAAGGAAATCATCAGAAGGCTATGATCAGAGACAGAGAGAGGGAAGATCTTGGCGTCTTGTAGGTCACCTAGAAGCGATTGGCTAATAAAAATATAATCCAGGTGGGAGTAAGTTCAGTGCACATGGGAATAGAATGTAAAGTCACGGGAAGTGGGATGGAGGGTGCACCAGGAATCTAAGAGCCCCATATCGAGAATGCGTTGCTGCGCGTCCGCTGAAAAGGAACCTGTGTCCGTGCGCTGCAAGTGGGTGCTATCTAGTTCCTTACACCAAGTTAAATTAAAGTCACCCATAAGAATTAGTCGTCCTTCAGTAAAGTCCAGAAGCCTCCCCAAAAAGGTGTGGAGGAAAGCGGTCTGGCCAGTGTTGGGAGCATATAGTGCTACAAATGTACTGAGTTTCCCGCGTAACCGACCCTTAACCATAACCCACCACCCATCTTTATCCCATTGCACATCCAGACGTTGGAATTTGGTGGAGGAATGGAACAACAATGCCACCCCCCTGTGTTTCATTAGGGCCGAAGACCTGTAAATCAAGGGGAATTGTTTGTGATGGAGCCTGAAGTCTTCAGATCCAATGAGGTGGGTTTCTTGGAGGGTACGATATCAAGGTGGTGATCTACGATATATTTCCAGACCTTCTGGCGCTTCTGGGGGGAGTTAAGGTCCTTGACGTTCCTCGTGCCTAAGGTGACCGTCATTGTGCTAGTGATAAACCTGACTTACAAGACCCTCCACAGACACTGGACCCAGAAAAAATCATCCCCCCCACAATGCAATAAAAAGGTGTTGCGCTACCCAGTAGCCATGACTCATAAAATAATTTTAAAAATGCCACCATGTCTCACCCACCCTCACCCCCCATCCCCCAACAAACAATAAAACAAAGTCTGAACCAATGTAGAGATAATAGGAAATACATCCTTAACAATCCTATAGGGGTGGTATGTACCCCTCAGGATAAAGGTGGGGCGGAAAGACCGAGGTCCCCGTTCGCGCCCACTCCGAAGCAATGCCTAGGGAATGCAGAGTCAAGCATCAATGGGTAACAACTGCCTATTGCTAAAGATGGCCTATAAGATATAGAAAGCTGAGCCATGGTACCCAGGACTCCCCGGGACAAGACCCCCGACCCCTACAGAGACAGGGTAACTAGGAGGCAACTATTGGGACCAGCGAAATGCTGAACCTCCAGCATAGTCACAACCAACCTCCGGGACATATCACCGGCGGTCTTCCAGAGGTGAGACAACCTTGCCAACGTAGCAGAAGGAAGTTCCAAGAGGCCTAAACATCAGCAACAGGTATTGTACCTCTCACCCGCCCAGCACTCCAGCCGCCGATGAAAGCCACCGCTGGGATCCAGAAAGGAGGCGGAGATAAAGCCCACGAGGAGAAGGGGCAACCACCGCCATGCATAGGACATAAAAGGGTCATCTGCGTCCTCTGTGAGATCCATCCGACCAAGCCGATGCAGGAGAGGCTGTTTTACCATCATCGTTGGACTCTCCCTGTCCAGAAGCTGTGTCCGTATTGGAGATACAAAGGAGAGTCATGCCGGGGAGCCAAAATCCATCGCATAAAAGGCATGCAAAGTTCATCTGTGTCCTCTGCGGGAACCCTCGGCCACACCGATGCAGGAGACACCGTCTTACCGTTGATGTTGGCCTCTTCCTGGTCAGAAGCGCCGACTGCAGTGGAGATACCAAGGAGGGTCAGACCCTCCTGTAACTCAGAAATGTGGCGTTGCCGATTACGATACTCAAATCTCAATCCAAAGGGGAAAGTCCACCTGTACTTTATCTTATCATCTCTGAGCTTGGTGCTAAATAGCTGTCTCCTCGCTAATGTGGCCAGCGCCAGATCCTGGTAAATCAAGCAAGAGTGGTTTTGAAAAGAGATGGGACCTTTCGACCTGACCGCACCAAGCACCGCTTCTTTCACCTTAAATGAATGGAATTTTGCCAGTATGTCTCGCGTTTTCCTCTTTTCTCCATGTTGGAGGACTCCCACTCTATGAACTCGGTCGAGTTTTATCTTGAGGACTTGAGGGCTCAAGATTTCCACGAAGAGGCCTTCCAGGAAAGCCCCCAAGTCCGGTCCCTCCGCTCCCACTTCCAGGTCTTTGACGCGTATATTCTCTCTTCGAGCCCTATTTTCAAGGTCCTTTGCCTTAAGCTGAGACTGGAGCACCTGGTCCCAGAGTGAGCGCACTTCATCTTGGAGTTCAGAGGTGAGTTTGTCCTGGTCTTAAGAGTGCGCCTCCAAATCCACCACTCGCGTACTCACCGAGTCGACATCCTGCTGAAGAGAGGTTAGCTTTTCGTTCAGGTCGGCCAGAAGCTGCTCCATGGAAGATTTAATGTCTTGCCCCAGCTCTTTGCGCAGCTTAGTTTTGAAGTCCTTAAACATAGCTAGGAGATCTGCCTTTGTGATGGCCATGGTAGTCTCTGCGTCGTTCGTCCACAGGGTTGCGCGCCTGTCCACGGCCTGGAAGAATTCAGAGAATTTTGTGGATGTTCTAGCCGTCCCCTTCTTGGGCGGCATTCGGGCCAACCCCAAGAGGCCCCCTCTGGCCGCAGTCACGGCGGACACAAACCACCCATAGTAGGTAGTGGGGCCAGGGTTTCTAAATGGTAGGCCAGGAGCTAAGGTCCAAAGAGTAGAGGCCCAAACCAACCACAGCCGGGGTGCATAAGGGGCGTCATCGAGCAGCCAGGGGACGCCCGTTCAGAAGGCTGTGGGGGTTATGCAGGTGAACGTGACACAGAAGCTATCTGTCCCAAACAGGGTGAACGCTGCGCCACGGGGCCCACCGGGTGATACAGAGGCTCAGCAGAGTGCAGATTGGCCCGTCAAGGTCAAGGGCACCGGTGGTCGACATATGTCGCCATCTTGGAGTCAGGCAGGCCAGGTGTTGTCGCCGAAGGAGAGGTCCGCAGAAGAGAGCAGGGGTGCGTGGTGGTGCTATGTAAATTGATCACTATAGTCATTAAATGATCTTTGAAAGCGCTTGATGGTATAGATAAATGTATTTACATCGCACCTGTGATTAATTTTGCGCATTATTCACCACTATAAGATGGCCGCTATTTCCAGTGATGAAATTGTATGAAATGTGACGTTTTTTATGTTTACTTTTAATGCACGTGACAGGAAGTCACAATGAATTTTATTTAAATCACTAAAAAAATACAATGGTTTACACTGACGAAGGCGGCAACGCCGAAACGCGTTTGTAACCCTTGTTTATCTGCAATGCTGTGAATAAATATGGCTAGCCACGCTGGAGTGACTTTGAGTGCTCTTCTTTGAAAATCTGTCCCGTGGATTGAGGGACTCAGTGTTGGGAATATATATATATATATATATATATATATATATATTTCCTACTGGCGGTCGCCAGTAGGTAGTTACAGTTAGGACCTAGTTTCCATAGGAAATCCGCAACATTCTATTTGGAATAACTTTGGCGCCGGTTGACGAATCATCGCGAAATTCTCCAAGAAGATGGGGCGCTCCGCTCCTTCCCTAAAAGTTTCGAGGTGATTCTTCAAGCGGAAGCTGAGAAAAAAGGGGGGTCCCAACACATGTTTTCACCATGCAATTTTCCATAGGGACCTTTAGACTAACCCTGGGCGAAGCACTACGCTCCGCTCGCGGAGTTTGCGAAGTTTTTGCAACTTCGCACTACGCGAGCGGCACGTAGCACAGTGCGAACATGCGTAGTGCAGGGTAGCGTAGTGCAGTGCTCATTTTTTGCTTGTTCGCGGTCCTAAACGTCATGTTCGCAACCGCGAGCAAGCAAAATGACATCCCGGCGAGATTCTCAACGCGAGGAGGTCAGGTTTCTCATTGTGAGTCGTTGCGCATGCTCGCGACCGCTCTCAATGAGAAACTACCTGTTCGCGTTGAGAAAGCTGCCGCTCGAGTAATAATCTCCTCGAGCAGCAGAAAACTACAGCTCGCACTGTGCAAGATGCCGTTTTCAATGCTTGCACAGTGCCGGATGCTTGTCCGCACTGTGCAATCATTGAAAACGCATCTTGCACAGTGCGAACATGCTACTACGCAGCTCGCGTAGTGCTACGTGAAGTTCGCGTAGTGCGAAGTGCACTTCGCATAGTTTCGCGTAGCGCTATTTCGCGAACTACGCCCACCCTTACTTTAGACACGGCTACAGCCCGAACTGCTGAACGGAATTACACCAAATTTGGCAAAAAGGTAGAGTTTGGTTCGCAGATTACGCTTTTTGTTAAACGGTATAAATCCGTTCAGTAGTTCCTGAGAAACTCAAAAGTAAATTCATAGATATATCTATAGACGAAGTACAGTACGCGTATGGTACGCGTACCCTCCCGAGCACAAGCTTTATGCTAATTGGCTATCAACACTCCAAACTAGGAAGTGTTGGCAGCCATCTTGTGCCTCGGTAGAACCAAGGCACAAGAAAACTGAAAAAGAAATGTGAAAAACAAGAAAAGGGGGCAGGGTAGAAACACCCTGACCCCCTAGGCCTGCTCAGGGGGTCCCACAAGGACACGCAAGGCCCCAAAAAAATGATGTCTTTTTTAAAAATCGCGGGATACGCGTAGGGTACGCATATCCCGTGAAAAGAAAAAAAAAACATGAAGCCGCTTCATTGGTAATTAGCGCCCGGGGGGGCCAAAACCAGGCGGCAATTTTCTTAATTATAATGGGGGGCCCAGAGGAGCTCCCCAGCCCCGGGGACCGCCACCGCCCGGGGCTTTAATGTTATGTATGCGGGGGGCTCAAGGCCTCCCCACAGCCCCGGGGACTGCAGTCCCCGGGGCTTCTTTTAGTTATAATAATGGGGGGCCCCCCAGCTCCGGGGACTGCCACCCCCGGGGCTTTATTATTATGTATGAGGGGGGCTCACGGCTCCCCTGCAGCACCGGGGACCGCCACCTCCCCGGGGCTCTAACAGTCAAAATAGGGGGGTCCGTGATGGACCCCCCCAGCCCCAGGGACCATCACTCCCTGGGGGTTTTAAATGTTGGGAGGGGGGTTGTGCGGCCCCCCTCCTGGAGCCTTGTGGTGGCCCTAGGGACTGCCACCCTCCAGGGCCGGCTCATGCAGTGTCCCGGGGTGCCAACCCCCGGGACACTGCAGTTTGCTATGATAGGGCGGGAGCCTCACGGCTCCCGCCCTACCATAGCAAACTGCTTTGGTTTTTGAAAGAGAGAGCAGGAATCCTGCTCTCTCTTTCAAAAACCAAAGTCGATTGCTTTTCTGCATGGGGAGCAGCATGTTGGCTGCTCCCCATGCAGAAAAGCAATGCCGGCTCCCGCAGGATGCAGGGAGCCGGCAGGGGCCGTGGGGGGCTTGGGGACCCCCCATGGTCCCCAACGGAGAGGGCCAGACCCCGGGGGATGAGGTCCCCGGAGCCTGAAATTAGCCACGGGAGGGGGGCCACGCAGCCCCCTTCCCGTTAAGAAAATAAAAAAATAAATATTGGGGGTTTGGCCCTGGGGGATGGGGTCCCCAGGGCCCAACAAAAAGAAAAAAGAAAAAAGGGGGGCTACACAGCCCCCCTTCTTAAAAAAATAATAATTCAAAAAACGGGATTGGGGAGGAGGCCACGCCTCCTCCCTGCACCACTCTGCAAATGTGCCCCCTGGCGCGTTTGCAGAGGGGGAAGTAATTCCCCTTTAATACTGGGTGTAATGAGACCACGCCCCTTTTTACACCTCTCTGCAACACAGCCCCCTGGCGCATACTGGAGGTTCCTGGTGGGCTAGTTGGCCCCCAGGGACCCCCAGTATTCAAGGGTATTTAGTTCCCCCTCTGGAAAAGCACCAGGGGGCTGCGTTGCAGGGAGGTGTAATTAGGCCACGCCCCTTTTTACACCTCTATGCAACGCAGCCCCCTGGCACATACTTGAGGTTCCTGGTGGGCTAGTTGGCGCCCAGGGTCCCCCAGTATTCAAGGGGGTTTAGTTCCTCCTCTGGAAACGCACCAGGGGGCTGCGTTGCAGAGAGGTGTAATGAGGCCACGCCCCTTTTTACACCTCTCTGCAACGCAGCCCCCTGGCACATACTGGAGGTTCCTGGTGGGCTAGTTGGCCCCCAGAGACCCCTCAGTATTCAAGGGGATTTAGTTCCCACTCTGGAAACGCACCAGGGGGGTGCGTTGCAGAGAGGTGTAATGAGGCCACGCCCCTTTTTACACCTCTCTGCAACGCAGTCCCCTGGCGCATACTAGAGGTTCCTTGTGGGCTAGTTGGCCCCAAGGGACCCCCAGTATTCACTGGGATTTAGTTCCCCCTCTGGAAACGCGCCAGGGGGCTGCGTTGCAGAGAGGTGTAATGAGGACACAGCCCTTTTTACACCTCTCTGCAATGCCGCCCCTTGGCGCATACTGGAGGTTCCTGGTGGGCTAGTTGGCCCCCAGGGACCCCCTGTATTCACTGGGATTTAGTTCCCCCTCTGGAAACGCGCCAGGGGGCTGCATTGCAGAGAGGTGTAGTGAGGCCACGCCCCTTTTTACACCTTTGCAGCACAGCCCCCTGGCGCAAACTGGAGGTTCCTGGTGGGCTAGTTGGCCCCCAGGGACACCCAGTATGCAAGGGGACTCAATCCCTCAACTTAGAACACGCTACGGGGTGCGTTTGCACAGTGGTGAAGGTAGGGGGCGGGGCTTGAGGTGATATGTGTACAAACATGCCCTGTGGCACGTTTTAAGTTGGGGAATTAATTCCTCTTCAATCCAGAGGTCCCCTAGGGGCCAACTAGCCCAACAGGTACCTCCAGTAAGCGCCACGGAGCTGCGTTGCAGAGTGTTGTAAAAAGGGGGCGTGGCCTCTGAAAACCAACTAATAACCCATATAAACACTCATGAAGCTACTCACCAACCCATGCAGCCACTTATACACAAAGTGAGACACTGATACAGATATTTACATATTTAAACATTACTCGCTAATACACATATTCACTAAGATACACTGAATAAGCCAGTTATACAATTAATTTTACAAAAAAATTCCATTTAGACCCTGATTTACCCATTTAGTCTTCCATCGACCTTAAGATATACATATATAAAAAATATTTCTTTTTCAGAAAGACACACATTCACTGGATGATGTCATCAGTGATGTCATCAGTGATTTCATTTGAGATGTCATCAGTGATGTCATGAGTGATGTCACTGACCATGTCATGAGTGATGTAATATGAGTCGTCATCAGCAGTGCATTGCGGGCGCGCGAGGTATAGTTAGCTGAACTAACTATAACGGGGGAATTTCAATGGTATTGTATAAGTGAAATGTCCAGCTAACTATAACATGTGTGAAACCTATGGTTTTTTCAGTTAATTTCTAAGGTTTTTTAAATGCTAATTCCTAACTATAACGTGGCTGAAACCTATGTTTTTTTTAGTGAATATATATATATTTATTTATTCCGACAGCATTTTTCCCGCTCCGGAGTCCCAGACCCTACGGGGCGGCCTCATACAGCCCATCAAAACAACATTGTTAGGCAAACAAAAATGAGGCCCATTGCTGCACAAAGAGGTTTAATTTCCCAAATTTCTGCAACACCTGCTTTCATATCTAACGTTTCGACATGTTCGCCTTGCTCACAGAAGGAAGTGCAAAAGCTCAGGTGTGCTCAGGCGTGCTTTAAAAAGAAATAAATCACGTGACTGGATTTACCATACTTCAAGTCCCACAGTGCTTTGCTCATAGTCTTATAAACATGATTTATATATGATATATATATATATATATATATATATATATATATATATATATATATATATATTCACTGAAAAAACCATAGGTTGTAGACCATATATAGTTAGGAATTAGCATTTACAAAACCTTATTTTACTCACACAAAGCCATTGAAATTCCATATATAGTTAGTTGCACTAACTATATATCGCGCATCCGCAATCCACTGCTGATGATGTCACATATTACATCATTCATGACATGGTCAGTGACATCACTGATGACATCACTGATGACATCTCAAATGACATCACTGATGACAACATCCAGTGACTGTATGTTTCAGTAAAGTTAAAATATGTTTTACCTATTGAAGAATGAGTAGATGTATAAGTGTCTGAATGAAGGTTTTAGTAGGTGCGTGGTTGACTGTATGAGTGAGTGATTAAATGCGTCCTACTGAATGCATAGGTTAGTGACTAAACTGTGTGAAAGTTTGCATCAGTATGTCTGTTGTTGTGCAAGCTGCTGCATGTGTTGATCAGTAGCTATATGAGTGGCTATATGGGTTATTGATTGGTTGGCCAAGTATTTGTATGGGAGACTGAGTGTGTGTGTGGCTGGTTGGGAGGTGTCTGACTCTGTGCAGATCAATGTGTACTTGTATCAGTGATTGTATAAGAGAGTAAGTATGTGTTAGTATATGTTTGAAAATGTAAGGTGCTCTATGTTTAACTGTATAGATTAGAAAATGGAGGCGTGATTGATTCTTTGCATGACTGACTAAGTGTGTGAGTAACTCCATGGATGAGCAACAGAGTGTAAATGTCTGTATAGGTGTATGAGTGCATATGATAGTGTTGTAAAGATGAGTGATTGTATGTATGAATGATTGTATGGATGAATGAGTGAATGTGTGTGTAGACGTAGGAATCAGTGAGTGCGTATGTAGTAACTAGTATTGGTGTGTCAATGGTTTCAAAAATTATACTCTGTATTTAACACTGGTTGTAACAGAGGTTATATTAAAATGTGAGGAGATGCATTGTATTGTCACATGAATGATATCATCAGTGATGTGGTCATTGATGTCAAATGAGATGTCATCAGTGATGTCATTTGAGATGTCATCAGTGATGTCATCAGTGATGTCACTGACCATGTCATGAATGATGTAATATGTGACATCATCAGCAGTGGATTGCGGATGCGCGATATATAGTTAGTGCAACTAACTATATATGGAATTTCAATGGTTTTGTGTGAGTAAAATAAGGTTTTGTAAATGCTAATTCCTAACTATATATGGTCTATAACCTATGTTTTTTTCAGTGAATTTTCAAGGTTTTGTAAATGCTAATTCCTAACTATATATGGTCTATAACCTATGGTTTTTTCAGTGAATTTCATTGGTTTTTTAACAGCTAATATCTGTAGCTGTAAAATGTATTCTTCTTTAAATCCAAAAATATATTTTATATGTTTATGAATAATTTTTTTTTTTTATATTTTTTTTCTTCATTCCCGCTTCCCGAATCGGGAAGCTTCCCGTTAGCTGACCTTGATGCCGCGAAATAGACCGCGAGCCGGTAAACGTTTCTTTACCGCAAGTGCCGCGTTAGAAAACAACATCGTGACGCCTCCCGTCCGCATGACGTTTCACGTTGTCGCGTGATACGTCATATGACGTGCTACGTTAGCGAACTGGTACGCGAAGCGAGTCGCAAAGCGCAGGTTTCTGGAAGCAAACCGGGAGGCCCTGCAAAGCGCTTAACGTAAACAAAGCAGGTCATGTGACTTGGTAATAACACTTTTCATTGGTTCATTTCACTTTTGGTTTCCTAATGATGTAAGACTAGGTCATATAATCTAAAATGAACACTTTTCATTGGTTGAGAACTCTTGTTTTTCCCAAATGATGAAAATCCCTCCTTCTTTCCTCACTCTGACTTTCATCATTGTGAGAGAAAGACCCTTTGTGATCACTGAGCAATGGCTTCTTTAGTAGCTTCAGCTGGTCCTTCCCCACCACCTCCACCACATCCAAGGAAGAGTGGACCACCTGCTCAAGTTATAATTCAGCAAGAAGAGGAAGAAGAGGAAGACGAGGAACAGCAGGAAGAGAGGCAGTTTTTGCCTGAGGAACCCAGGACGTCTCACCGGAAAGAAAACTTCATTTGGCAATTTTTTTAAATTCCCAAAGGTCAGAAAAAAGTAAATGCAAGATACGTAACTTGCCTTATATGTCAAGATAGACTGTCCAGAGGAACCGAGAAAAAATACAGTTTCGGAAACTACACAATGCATCGCCATATGACTAGGTGGCATCCTAACAACTACAGTGCTGCACAGTTTCGGAACGACCTAGATAATCTCCCTATTATGGCCAGAAGATCTGTTGTACCGGAAGTAACGGGACCAGAGGGCAGGGAGATGGTGCCAAATATACAAATGAGATTTGGTGAAGTAAAACACATCTGCGTATTTTGCGATGGATTCATTTGCTACGGAGAAAGAAGCATCACTCTGATCAACAGAGCTATTGACTATCATATGCAAGTTTGTACGAAACGCCCAAAATAATAAATACTTTTTTTTTGTTTTGTTGCTCCTGTTGAGCCCTTTACAATGAATCGTTTTCATTGCCCCCTCCAAGAAAAACCCCAAAAAATATAAAACTGTTCAGAAAAATTCAAAAAAAGTAAAAAAATGTTCTGAAAAATAATAAAAAAAATATAAAACAACAAAAACAATAAAAAAAAAAGTTCTTTTCAGAACTACCTCCCCGTTATTAAAAAATTGGTACAATATTTGGAACTGTGCCAACCTCTATTTCTCTTAGTTCGCTTCCCAGTTCGCTCGCCGGTACGCGAACCGGAAGCGAACCAAAAACAGTAAGTATAAGGGAAGGAAACAGAGACTTATGTTAAAAGAAAGACAGCTATAGGGGAGTAAACTAGAGATACTATTACCCGTAATCCACTGCTGATGATGTCACATATTACATCATTCATGACATGCTCAGTGACATCATCAGCAGAGGATTGCGGGTTTTTTGACAACGTGCCTTATCCACGGTTTAATAACGCTGCCTTTTGCTTTATATAAGTTTTCAAATTGTATGAAATATATACCAATAGGTCGTTATGAACCTTTAGGTAGTGCTTTTCTTCATGAGGTCTGGTCGCTTCCATACACATACAGATGTTTCAAAGATGATCAAGAAGTTTATCTGAATGGAGAGGAATGCACTGAGACGCCAGATCATTCACTAATGTGTAGGCACATACAGTTACACGGTTCATGCAACAAACACCGACCAAATATGGCTTGCGTGTTGCAAGGCACGCCAGTTCCTGCTATCATCCCCACGTTCAAGTTGTTGGAAAATGGTAGTTATTTGATGCTCAATAATGAAGATTGTTCTGAGTTAATTAAAAGTATTCCTTTTATGGTAACAGTAAGTGAACGGGTTATTTGCTGCAGAAATGTTCTATTTCCTCCCACACATGAACATAGGGAGTTTTCAATCTGGCCACAAATACCAACCTTGGGAGAGATTTCAACGGCATGGCAAGAATAAGAGCTCTTTTGTCTCAGAGAGAGGTGGCCTTGAGTTCGGCCCGTGAAACTTTCGTGCTTCACATAGCGAACACCCGTACAGAGGTGCAGACCCTTCTCAATTCAGATTTGCCTTTCAATTTCAGCAAGATGGTTCGGACTATCTTTAACGCATCCTCCACAAAGGCCCTGGCGCACTTTTTTAAAGTTGTTACCAGTGGTCTCGTGACTTCATTTGAGAAAATCTTTGGAGTCATCCCTGCTTTTTTTCATTCTATTTTCTCCACTCTGCTTCGTGGATTGGCATTTTTACTTGCATTACCAGTGGACGCTCTTGTGCTTTTTTACATTTTTAAATATGGATGTCCCTCCTATGCAACCTCCCACCCTGCAGCTGCTGACACTGTTCCGCAATCGCATGCTAGAATATTATGGCACAATGCCGTTGGCGATATTAAGCACGGCATATGGATTATCTTTTCGATTCTCCTACTTCACCTGTGTCCAGCCTGTATTTCACTGCCTGACCTGTGATTTCGATTGGGCCATTGATTTGTGTCTCTGCGGACCGGTTTCTCCTGACGTCGACTTTAATCAGCTGATGACTCCTATCATTACTCACGAGTTGGTTTGTCCTGGCGAAAGGATTATGGCTGTGGCATTGATGCATGCACTAATTGGTCCCTGGAATTTACTGGCGGCAGCACAGTCTTTCTTGGAACAGAGCTTTCTTGAAAACCCACCGAGCTGTCCTCTGATGGTGATAGAGGATCCGGTGCTGGGAGAGCACGTATGTTCTTTTCCGCTTTTAAATTGGATGGCTGAACTGTTTTCGGATGAAGACGGTGACTTCCTATTGGAGGCTGTTGCAGCTTATTTTGCATACACAGTTATGTCATAGACCTTTTTCATGTTTGATATGCTGAGTACTAGCATTTCATTGACAATTCATTGACTTATTTGTCAAGTTTTTATTATTTACCTTGCCTATTGGCTTAAGACTCGATAAAGTACTTGGCTGTTTTATTTTTCTTTAGCATTACATTTTCCTAGTTTTTAATGCTTTACCTTGCGGACCGTCCACATATAAACTTGCAATCTGCTCTCATGAGATGGCACTTCTATTATCTTATTCAGTTCGTTTCCGGATCATGGGGAGGTGTCATCTAGGTCCTGGATATCTTTACACCGTGTTAAGTTAGCATGGGCTCATTACCGGTTTAAACGCCATTTTTCCTTTTTTGCAACTTCTGCACACGACACTTAGTTGTTGCTTTAGCTTTCCACCTAGTAGTTCATCGTGGTTTACATGAGAATAATATGTTATTGCTCTACTATCTGCTTTGCTTGTTAAACTATATCTGTACAGCGAGTGCTAAAGTTTCAAGAACAACACGATACAGAATTGTTATGAGGTCTGATCTCCACGACTTCATACTCATAACATAAGTGCAACTTCTGCCAATTCTGGGCATGAGGCGGGTTTTATATTGCTTTGCCGAACACACATACACAACAGTTGATGCGGTTCACATGAAGAGAGAGCTGGTGTATGCTGATGTGATTCCTTCAAATCTAAGACACTAAAGTATGGGCACGCCCTAAACCAACACAAAGAGACCTTCTTAGCAAATAATATAATATGTGTATTAGGGAGGGTGAGATATAAGCAGCCGCGGGCCGTGGAGGGAGTTACGGTGAGGCAGGGAGGCGGGGAGGGGGAGAAGCAGGGTGAAGCCCTCTCTACCCTGCCTCTCCCCCTCCCCGCCTCCCTGCCCCACCGTAACTCCCTCCACGGCCCGCGGCTGCTTATAAGTGTTGCTAACTCTTATTCATTTACAGCATGTTAACATACTGTCACCATTCGCTTTTTATGTACTAGTAACTATGCTGGTAATTTTGCTACTGATAATATGTGTACTTGTATTCTCCACCCTGCTTCTCCCCCTCCCCGCCTCCCTGCCTCACCGTAACTCCCTCCACGGCCCGCGGCTGCTTATAAGTGTTGCTAACTCTTATTCATTTACAGCATGTTAACATACTATCACCATTCGCTTTTTATGTACTAGTAACTATGCTGGTAATTTTGCTACTGATAATATATGTACTTGTATTATCTAAGATACTACGCCTGAGAAGACGGCATTAGTAAATAAACATTTCAAATACACATGTGTTCTTCTTAACTCCATGTTCTGGTTTCTAAGAAATATATAACGACCGACTGTTCATGAGTTCCACGTATCCTGAGGTACTATAAGTTCATATTCTGGATTGTCTAAACATTGAGAGTTTGTTATATCCAATGTGACACTGTACCTAGCTTGCTAAGGGGTTTTTGATTACTAACGTGAGTTTTGGGACACCCTAATTCGCCGAGGTTCCAATCCTCTGTCCACAGTTCTGTGTGAGAACAGAAACCCTGCGACAGGGGCACCCCCGACCCTTGCTGGAGCTTCATCACACTTGCGATACAACTCCAGCAATGCGCCACCTTTACGGCACAGATACATCACGCATCTGTGCTGTTTTTGCCCCATGATGCGCCGCATTGTAAATGCAGCACACCATAGGTGATGGAACAGCGGCACAGAATGACTAACACATCCCTGGTGATTCGCCAGTCATCATAAATGTATCCCTATGCTTCTTATCTTGTTAGAGATGAACCGCCATATGTATCATCAAAGTTTTTTGCATTTCCTAAATAGCGAACTTTAAGGAATAAATAGCGATTCTTTACCATTCCTAGTTTGCGATTAGCTATTTGCTAATTACAAATTACCCATTCATTTCCTTCATTTCCATAGGGCGGTTGGACTCACTTTTAGCTCGAACGGCTGAATGGATTTCCACGAAACTTGGCAAAATTGTAGGGACTGGTAGCCCGATGTGCCTTTGCTATGTCTCAAGATATATGCTCCAGTGGTTTTTACGAAAATTAACTTTGAAAAATATATATTGGGCTACATTGGCCTATATATATGTTGGAGCCCAAATGTAGCCCAATGTAGCCCAATGAAGCCCAATGTAGCCCAATGTAGCCCAAAGATGGCCGCCAGACACACAAAAAAACAAATGTAGCCCAAATATCAGCCAGATGTAGCCCAACTATAGCCCAGTGACAGAATGACCAATCAGCTTCGCAAACCTCCGTTACGCGAAGCGGAGCGCTGTTACAGATATATATCTTTTTTTGAACGTTAATTTCTCAAAATCCACTGGAGCACATATATTGAGACCTAGCAAAGGCACATCGGGCTACCAGTCCCTAATATTTTGCCAAGTTTCGTGCAAATCCATTCAGCCGTTCGATTATTATTATTTTCATTTTTTTTTGCCCCGCGGGGCCCTTTTAAAACCTCCACATCAAACCTAAACGGTCAGGGAGGATCTACTATGCCCTCTTATGGTCATTTGCCCCTTCGGTTTGGCCTCCGCTTGTCTCTCGATCCTACCGAGAGACAAGATGGCGGCCGCTACGGACTTTTTGGAATGTTGACAGACGCCAGAGAACCAATCAGCTTCGCTTCACAAAGCTCCGTTGCGCGAAAAGTACGCGTCCTGGGACGCTGCCCGGTCCGCTGTTACAGATATATATCTTTTTTTAAACGTTAATTTCTCAAAATCCACTGGAGCACATATATTGAGACCTACAAAAGGCACATCGGGCTACCAGTCCCTACAATTTTGCCAAGTTTCGTGCAAATCCATTCAGCCGTTCGGGCTAAAAGTGAGGCCAACCGCCCTATGGAAAACTCAATGTTAAAAACACGTTTTGGGACCCCCCTTTTTTCTCGGCCCCCCCTTGACGAACCCCCCCAAATTTTCAAGGGCTGCTCAGAAACAAAATGTGCCATTTTCCTGAAAATTTCAGCCAATTCCGTCCACAAACGCCAAAGTTATTAGACATAGAATTTTCAAAAATCCCATAGAGAAAAAATCCTAACTATATATACCTACTGGCGACCGCCAGTAGGTAATATACACTGAAAAACATAGGTTTCAGGGACGTTATAGTTAGGTATTAGCATTTAAAAAACCTTTGAAATTCACAAACAAAAATAGGTTTTAGAGACGCTATAGTTAGAAATTAGCATTAAAAAACCTTAGAAATTCACTGAAAAATGCCACAGGTTTTAGGGATGTTATAGTTAGTTGGACATTTCACTCATACAAAACCAGAGAATTTTGCCGTTATAGTTAGTTGAGCCACCTATAACTCGCGCCCCCGCAATGCACTGCTTATGATGTCAAATATTACATTATTCATGACATGGTCAGTGACATCACTGATGACATTTCAAATGACATCACTGATGACATCATCCAGTGACTGTGTGTTTCTGTAAAGTTTAAATATAATATATTTTATATAAATATATATCAAGGTATATTGAAGTATGAGTGGGTGTATAAGAGTCTGAATGGATGCTTTAGTAGGCATGTGACTGTATGAGTGAGTGATTAAATGTGTCTTACTGAATGCATGGGTTAGTGACTAAACTGTGTGAATGTCTGTATCAGTTTGTTAGTTGGTGTGTAAGGGGCTGCAAGGGTTGGTGAGTTGCTACATGAGTGTCTATATGAGTTATTGATTGGTTGTCTGAGTATCTGTATGGGTGCCTGTGTATCTGTATGGGTGCCTAAGTATCTGTGTGGGTGGGCTGGGGGTAGATGCCTCTGTGCATATATGTGTGAGTGGGTGATTCACTGGGTGTATGGGTTCAAGAGTGCATCTGCGAAGGGCAGTATGGGTGGGTGAGTGTGTGTATGGGTGTGTTGGTGAGTGAATGGATGTCTCAGTAGTACATGTGTGAGTAACTACATATGTGAAAGGCAGTGTATGTAAGTGTTGGAGTATATAAATGAGTATATATGAGAGTGAGTGATTGTGAGAGTAGCTGTATAGATGATTGTGTACTTGTATCAATGATTGTATAAGAGAGTAAGTATGAGTATGAATAAGTGAGGTGGTGTGTGTATAACTGTATAGGTGAGTAAATGGGAGTGTGATTGATTCTTTGCATGACTGACTAGGTGTGTGAGTAACTCTATGGATGAGTGGTGGTGTGTGAGTGTCTGTATAGGTGTATAGGTGCTGTATTGATGAGTGACTGCATGCATGAGTGACTGTATGGGTGAATGAGTGGATGTGTGTGTAGAAGGAATCAGTGAGTGGGTATGTAGTAACTTGTATTGGTGTGTCTATGGGTTTGAAAATGGTAATCTGTATTTTAGAGTGGGTGTATCAAAGGTTATATTAGGGTGTGAGGAGGTACATCTATAGGTTTCAGGGACAGGTGCAGAATGATGTAAAGCATATATAACTTGAATGTATGTATGTAAATAATAATAGTTTTGGCCAGACCACAAGTGTAAATTACTGTTATAAAAGTTAAATGGTGTGCATACAGGAAGAGTTACAGAGATATGTTTCATGTAGGTTACATATTAAATATCTAGATTGTTCGAAAAATTATAAGATAAAAAGTAAATCTTCTCTTATCAATAAATTCATTATCTATACATTTCTGTGAACAAGGTACTAGAGTAATCATGTTTTAAACAAATGAACAATACACTGCAGTTTCCTAAAATACAGCTACATCTATTTTCAAAATACCTTTATTTATTTTATTTATTTTATTTATAAAGTTTTACATAGCGCGGACATGACCCACGGGGGTATCAGAGCGCTTTACAGTACATAATTATCACAAGTTATACATACAATCAGGAACTGCCCATGGTGAGAATTGAGACTTCCCTTTCCAATCTAGTAGTCATTTCCTTAATAAAGCAGGCCATCTGGGGTGGCAGGAGTTTTTAATTTTTAGCAAGCAACTTTTAGAACTCCCTGCCTCCGTCTTTAAGATCCCAATAGAGCATTGCCCTCTTTTGGAAATCGCTAAAAACGTGGCTTTTTGACTCCTTTTCTAAAAGATTCTGAGGTTACGCTAGTGCAAAAGCACTTGGGTATTCGCACACTCTAGAAAATGTACTTACTTACAGAAGTTCTCTAAAAAATATGGGACGTTAGACAAGAATATATAATGGTGTGCAGACAGAATATTGAGTTGGCAATGTCAAACTACAGTCATATTGAGTCTTATATATTGTGAGTCCGAAATATCGACAGCCAGAATATCGTGGTCAAGAATATCGATTTTAAGGTGAGAAATATCGTTTTAAAAAATGTAGAAGTTATTAAAATCGTTAGCAAAAATATGGTTGTTTAAAATATTGATTTTTTATAAAAAAAAGTGTCATTTACTTTAGTATATATTTTAAATGTATGTGATGTATTTTTTTGTCTAAGAATAGTTTATGTTTTTTAAAACATGTTACATTTTTTGTAGTTATCAATTTTATTTTAAATCATTTATTTCATAGTGGGTTTATAGGGGAATAGGATGGGAAGTAATTTAATTATAATAAATTAATGATTATGTTTTATTTATTAATATTTATTTAATTGAGAATGTATATTGATAATTCTGGGAAGTCATTTATTATCAATTATTATTTAGTTGTTAATCAATATTAATCAATTAATTGCTAATTAATTAAGGTAATTGTGTAACTGTTTTAGGTGCAGGTTGTGGGGTTTATATGGGTAAAGGGTGGAAAGTAATTTATTTTTTATTAATTAAGAATTAGTTGTTAATTGAAATTAATTATTCTTAGACAATTAACTATGGAATTGTGTAACAAATTTTAGGTGCGGGTTGGGGCTTTATAGGGGTAAAGGGTGAGAAGTAATTTATGTTTAATTAATTAATTATTACTTGTTCATGAGTATTAATCAATTAATTGTAAATTAATTATGGAAATTGTGTAATTCATTTTAGGTGTGAGTTGTGGGGTTTATATGGGTAATGGGTGGGAATTAATTTATGTTTAATGAATTCATTAAAATTAGTTGATCATTCATATTAATTAATTAATTGATATTTAATTAGGGTAATTGTTTATATTTTTTTGAATATGGGTTTTACTTTTATAGGGTTAAAGGGTGGATATTAAATACATTTTACTTACTTTATAATTAGTTGTTAAATACTATTTGTTTTTTAATTGAAAATAAGTTTTAATTGTGTAATCAATTTTTTTACAGTTTAATGTTAGCTGTGGTTTGTGGGGGTGATAGTTGTAAAGTGTTGAAGGTTTATTAATTTTTATGAGTTTTAATTTGTTTTTTAAGTAATAATATTTCTTTAATTGGTAATTAATTATGTTAATTATGAAAGTACTTTTTTTAATTTAGATGTTTGTTGTGGACTGTGTGGTGTTATAGGGTAGGAATTAAAACAAGTACATTTAAGTTATAATTAATGTTTTTGTTTCTAAATAATTTCTAATTGAAAATATTTATTTGTTTGAAAAATATTTTTTATTGTATTTGATATAATATTTGTAGGTGTGTGTCATATGCATTTAACATTATAATATGTTTTTTAAAATGTGTAATATTAAATATATTTGTATTTTAATTTTTAACATATTTATATTTTTTTATTTATATTTGTTAAATATTTATTTTTGTTAATATTTTGTTTATTTTCATTTTGAACTGACTAGAGTGAGACTATTTCACTACTGTTACAATTACTGGAGGGGGAATAGTAAACTTTATCCCTCCGCAATCAAACAATTTCTCTACTGTTGCACTCACTGGATTGGGGATAGTAATTTTTAACCCTCTGCTATCCAACACTTTCCCTACTGTTGCACTCATTGGAGACACATGATAGGATAGATTTACTACTCTTAACTCCACAGCTACTTACTTTGATGATATGTTTGCGGTCAGTACTGTAAAATCTATATATGTGCAGGTTGACTATAAAACATAAAATTTGTGTTAGAACCATCATAAAATATGTCAAGTGGATGCAATTCTAAAGCTTATGCAATGCTTCTTCTTGAGATACAATTGTCAAAGATGTATCCTTTTCCGGGCCCTGGATATCAAGTACTGAAAGAGATTGTTTTAATCCAGAAATTATTTACCTTTACCTGAGGTCTTATCATTAAGTTTATTCCACTGCAAGTACATATGTCCGATAAATATGTTTTCGCGAAGGAAGAAAAATTGGTCAGTCATAAGTTCACGTAAGTGATTCATGAAGAATTTGTTCGTTCCTAGAGAGATAGTAAATTCTTTTTTTCCCAATACACTTTTGATGGTGATTGGAATGCCACAGGTGAGCCTTTAGAAGGAGAAAAAAGTGTGTTCTTTGTTGAAAGTAATGTGTTCTTCATAAATGAGCCTAAATCCTTCTCCTGTCGATGATGTCCTTGTGTTAGGGTAGAATTTTGTAGCCATCACTTTCTTTTTTATCTAGTATAAGTTGGGATTCCAAGGTCAATTAAGTCTAATTGAGTGTCGGAAGGCCTAGATCTTGATTATGTAATATCACCGAGAGAGCAGCTGTGTTGGCAGCTGTAGATCTACAATTTATTAGGGCACAATTCAGTTGTGTCACCTTGAGGGATGTAAGAATAGTTTTTTTCTTTGGTTGGTTTTATCCTCTTGTTTCCTGCATGGTCTAAAACTATAGAACTAAATTGGGGTCTGTAATCTCAGTGTGATGCACTAGAATAAAAGAGAGTCTCAGTCAGAAAGTTAAGATAGGGTGTGTGCAGGGAGGAGTCCTTACAGTAGAATTCCAGCTGTGCAGGGCGAATGCTAGGCAGGGAGAGAGTACTGAATCTTCAGAATAGGTGTTTTCTCTCGTCTTGTCAAATTTCATGTGGTTGAATTTGCATGAAGATTAAAGGTTTGGAGTAATAAATATCTTATCATATGAGGCAGGAGAGCTGTAAAGACAACGGAGGCAAGGCTTTTTGGAAAGAGTAGCTTGGGTCTGTGTTTTTCCAGGTTTTCTGGGAGGTGCAAACGGTTTTAAATATGTGTTCATTGATGTGAATGGATTTCAGCTTGATCCTGTCAATCTCACAGATGCTGTTGTATAAGTCGTAATGGTGTTTTAGATAACCTGTAACTGAGAGCTTTAGCCCAGAGGGTATATTTAGGCTTTTGAAGGTGGTGAAATATTCACAGAAAACTGTGGTTCACACATTGCTTTTGTTGATGAAAAAGAGGAGGTTGCTTTTCTCAATCCACATTTCATACTATGATACTTAGCAGCGAAGAGCATCTCTGGGTCACTTATTAAGGTATTGCTCCAAAGGCTTTTTGAGACAGTTTTCTTGAGGTCAGGGTCATATAATATTTCAGATGTGTAATTTACAGTGTGGGTAAATCTGACAGATAATTTTGATCTGCTCTATTGTTTGAGAGCCATGGCACCATAGAGTAGTAGATAAGGTGTGAGGAATAGATAATCAACTCAGGAATAGATACTGGAGGTAATAATGTAATCAATATCTCTGTTGTTGAGTAGCAGTCCTATAAGAGAGCATTAACAGGAAATTCAGGAAATTACTCATCATTGACTGAATTTGATACATTATTTGTTTAAGCACAGCGTTTGCCCAGCAGGGCATCATGGCACTATTAGAACAGTGGAGACTACTAAAATGTAAACTAGAGACCACCAAAATCGGCATTACAGAAATGTGTTCATGCTCGTTTGGTAGCTGGTGTAATAAGCATTGACAGTAATTTATTGTTCAGTAGTGTGACACAGCTCACACAGGGGCACCATGGATTTGCAATATTGAAGGATGTTAACTATCAGAATACAAAGAAAAATCCTTCCTTCTTTATCAGAAAGTCAAACTCGATGGCAGTAGCAGTCGGTGGTGGGAGTGCTGCCGGTTGGTGACGTGGGGTGGGGGAAGGGTGGGGGGTAATACACTTTGGAATACAGCCAAATGCAGGTAAGTAAACATATAAATAAATAAAACAAATTTTGTTGCGCGCACTGCATCGCCAAGTTTGATGCAGTGCGCGCAACGAAATTTGTTTTATTAATTTATATGCTTACTTACCAGCATTTGGCCGGATTCCGTAGTTTACTACCCCTCCCCCGCCCCACGTCACCGCCCGGCACCACTCCCACCACCGACCGCTACTGCTTGACGGAATTCGACAAGGGAAACACCTAGGGCCAGATTTATGAGATTATCATGCAGTGCAGCGCAGTAAGTCACCTTGCTGTGCTGCACTGCGCGGCAAGGAAATGGCCGGAATGCATCGTATTTAAAAGAATGTGGTGCATTCCTGCCGGTTCCCCTGCACTGGTGTCGTTTTGTGGACCTACACCACACAGGCACCCTTGAACCATGGTACAAGGGTGCCTGCTTTGTAAGGTGGATTGTTTTTGTGCAGGAAGGGTCATCTTCCATCACACAAACACTACCCTGAGGATTTTTTCTCTTTCTATGTGTGCTGCAGATTGCAGCACACATAGAAAGATTAAAAAACGAGGCAAAATAAAGATTTTTCTCCTTGTTATGTAACACCGGAGAAGGTGTAGGTTTTTGTTGCATTCCCAGGTCTACCACTTCTGGTAAATATGAGTATGCATCAAAATCCATGGATGATGCCGGGGAACACCCAGAATACCTCCCTGGCTCAGAGTAAGGCAATGCAGCGATTTGTGCTTCATTGCTTTACTCGAGATTTATGAAGCCACTCAGGGCCATGCAAGGTCAGTAGCGGTTTCTATTGGTGGGCAGAGGGGCTGCGCACTCCTTAGTAATTTCACAGTGTTATGAATGGTAATTGCAAAAAGCAATTACCATCCATTTTCCATTGAGAACAATGCATACTGTGCAAAGCTCCCTTGCCAAAACAGACATCAGGCAAAGGCAGGTTTCAAAAGGGCACATGCGCTATAGCGCATGTGCCAGTTATGTCATGGTTTTGGTGAAACTTAAGCTATATTTAAGCAGCCTAGTATGGGCTGACATCAGGGCCGGACTGGCCGTAGCGGGCACCGGGCAATCCCCCGGTGCGCCGCACGGGTGGGGGCCGGTTTTGGAACCCCTGGGGGCCGTTTTTGTGACAGGGTCGTTTTTGCAGCATAGCTGCAAAATCGGCCCTGTACACAATCGGCCGAAAACCGGCCCCGGCAAAGAGCTCGGCCGCACCCGCTACCCCCCCTGGGGGTCGGCTGAGCACTTTGCCAGGGCCGGTTTTGGTTCCCAGTCCGGCCCTGGCTGACATACTGCCAGCCCAGGTTGGCAATACTTTGGGGTCCCAGGGACCGCCCAGTAATGACGTGCTAAAATGTCAAATTTTTGAAGCAGCCCAGGCGTGTACAGTGTCAGCCCTCTACTCCCGGGCTGCTTGTCAGTCATATAGAGTTGCCTTGTACATCCCCTCCCTTTCCCAAGTGTCACACAGTGATGACTTAGGAAGGGGAGGGGTCACAACTTTTGTAAGAGTCCTTGCAGGCTGTCAGAGGCCCGTGATGCCAGGGCTGGTCAGAAGTGGCTTGCTTGTAGAAAGGAAAGAAATCAGAACTCCGTCAACGACGACAAACAGCTGATGGCATGTCAGGACAAGACTCTTGGGTAAGTTAGTAGCCTGTCTGTCTCTTACCTTTCTCTCACTTTTTTTCTCCCTTTCTCTGCTCGTTTTAAATCCTCTATGCTGCGGTTCACCTCTCCCTTTCTGCCTCTTTCCCTCCCTTCCCCTCTTCATTCTATTTCATTTTCTATTTCCCTCTTTCTCTTTCAGCGGCATGTAATACATCGGTCATTTGACAGCCTTGTCAATTCTTCCTGGCTAAGAAGAAACAAAGACGATTTATTCAGCATGTTCTGTGTCTAGAAAGCAATTTGCTTAATTAAATTGGGCAACTTTATTTCTAGACATAGAATGTAAGTCCGTAATCAATGTTTCTAAAATGTAATCATTTATTCCAGACGCATGTTTTACAAGTTGCCTAATTAGAACTTACGTACTGGATAAATTACTACTTTTCAGAAACAACAGATTTGTTTCTTCTCAGTCTGGCAAAATTAAGGGGCATATTCTCAAGGACTTATCGCTGCATCTGCGGCACTTTTCTTCCGCAAATGCAGCAATATTTTTATCGCTGTATTACCAAGCTGTCACTAACAGCCGTTAGTGACAACATTTTGGTGAAAATGTCCTTTAAAAAGATTCTGTTAGCCATATTTATCGCTAATGACATGCAAGGGAGGTGTTCCCATGCAAAATCTGCCGTTAATCCAACATCTCCATATTCACAAGGGGATTCCTTAAGTCCAGAGGACCAAAGAAATGTCTCTAACTGTAACTAGAGGGAGTTTTTTTAAGACCAGATAATATCTGGTCTTAAAATGGAGATAACCATTGGGGCCTCATTTCAGCAACTTATGTTGCTGCGCTGCACTGCTACAAAATTACAGGGCAGGACTGAGCACCATCAATAAGATAGTGCGCGTTCCTGGGCCTCACTCATGAAAAGTGTTTCAGCGCTGCAGCACGACAGCGTTGCAATAATTTTCCCTTCCCCCTTCTTGCAACACCACGGATGCATTGTATTCACTGTACAGCGTTCCATGACGCAAGTAATGACAGATACGTCTGGAATCCTGACGTATCTGTCTGCGCTAAAGTCACGCATTGCTGCAGTTGTGTCACCACCATGACGCAACTCCAGCAATGCATGGTGCCAGCCTATCCCTGTGGCACTGCGTCACTCTTACGCCTGCAGCATAAGGTACTGACGCAGTGCCGTCCATGAGGGGTGCCCGGGTGTTGGCGCAGTTGGATATCCATGGTTTGCGTTTGGGTGCTGTAAGTGTAGGCGTAGTGGTGGTGCTGAGGGAGTTGACGAGACGTACTTCGGTGGCCTTGATCCATCTGCGATGTGTGCGATGATGGCGGTGGTGTACGATGGGCATGGTGAAGATGTGATGTATACAATAATGGTTGGTCCAGGAGAGTCCGGTGGCGTGGCTGTGGTTGAATGTCCAGCTGGCAGAGGAGATGTGCTTGACCGTGTGTCCTGCTATGTTGCTTGTTGCGGTGAGTAGCTGCTTGACTCTGATGTTGTTGAGCTTCCCCAGGAGGGGGTGTTGTTCTTGTCACTGGGGTTGTCCAGGTGGAACTTGAGTCCACCGAGTAGGATGTCGGCAGGGAGGGGAGAGCCTGGTGTGCAATGAGGTCTACAATGGTTTTGGAGAATGGGGGTCCATGGCCCGTGGGGCCGCAGAGGGTGGGTTTGGGGTTGGCCCGTATATGGAATTTGAGGTGTTCCATGGTCACCCTTGGGCCATTAGAGTGTGTGGTCAGTCAGAGTGTTCTCCGGTAGTTGATGGCAATGCCTCCTGCTTGACGTCGGGGTTCTCCTTGAGGGTGATACTTCATCCGTCAGTGATGGCGATGGTGATGTCCGTTCCGGAGCAGAGGTTGTTCCTGGCAGGCAAAGTGGTGTCCAGGGCTGATGGCGAAGAGGGTGCTGGTGTCGTAACAGTGGAGTGTCCAAGAGGAAGGCTTCTAGGTGCTGTGCGCCGTTCAGGGGCAGACGGGCGCAAACGGGCTGGCATATGTGTCGCCTTTGGCATGGAGATGTCCAGTACAATGCAGGCAGTAAATCATTAACTACGCAACTCCAACAACGCAGGTGCCTTTACATCGCATTTGAGTACAACGCATTGTGAGGTCAGTAATGGGGTAATTTTAAGTTTTTTGTGGGTATGGGTTTCGTACGTCGGATCTGAAAATGGGGGTGTGTTATGGGGTGAAATATGAAAATTGGGGCGTGTTATGGGGCAAATATGATTTTTGGGTATGTTATGGGGGCTCAAAAAGGAATTCCAGGGTTCACGGTTGGGTTTGGGGTGCAAAGGTAAGTTCACTCACTGAAGTGTGGATAGTGATATTTATGACTCCGCTATGCAATACCTACCCTACTGTTGCAACGTGCCTAGTATTAGTATGCATCGGAATGGAATGCGATGTTATGGCATGCGTTGTAGCTACATATGTGCCTTTGGAACACTTGTGGTATGCCCGCTGTGCATAGGCGCACAGCGACCACCATTGAGAAGTGCTGTGGTGGGGCTG
Organism: Lissotriton helveticus; assembly: GCF_964261635.1. Lineage (NCBI taxonomy): Eukaryota > Metazoa > Chordata > Amphibia > Caudata > Salamandridae > Lissotriton > Lissotriton helveticus. The sequence continues at coordinate 283,257,799 of NC_136071.1, forward strand.
GACAGCTGTGAGGTGGTAAACACCTGAAACAATACTGGATGGGGCGTGGACTCGGGGATGTGTGTGAGAGTGGGTGTTGTAAATATTTTAATGAGGGAAGTCTTACCTCAAAGCCGGGCCTAGTGTCTTCGTAGCTCCTGCCCTCCTGCGTCTGCTTCCAGGAACAGGAAATCGTCAGCCAGGCTCCCTCCCCTGAGCCAATAACAACGCTGCGATGTGGCGGTGTGATTGGTATATGGCAACGGGACAAGGCATGCAGCCAGGGTCTGGAGGGGTGGGCATGTTCTCCATGCAGGCTGTGATGCATCCTGCATTACGAATAGAGAAGTGCGCATGACTGCTTTGGGCAGGCTGATCCACCCATGCCTTGCTCAGTGCTTGGAGCAGTCCTACCCACCCTCCCACCCGCAAGGGGAACATAACACGGTTACATCAGTAAATTACCATAATGTGATGATTGTTCAGACTCTGCACTGCTTGGAAGCAGTGGGGCGATGCTCTTCCGCCATAGCGGATTAGCCGACACTGGAGGTGCATCATCTATGTGTGCTAGACCTGGGGTACTCGACCCCCAGGTGTCCTGTGCTACGCGTCCCACCTTCTCCTTACCTGAACATTCACATGGTGGCGCAATCCGCTGCCCTCTCTCCAAATCCATGACTCAGCAAGCAGGAGCCTCAGCCAGGAGGGATTTCACAAGCCTGAGTACAGCAGTCGCCGCCAAGTCCACTGGGGAACCTCCCGATGCAGTTGATGCAGCTGGGCCCACTTAGGTGTGAAGTCGCAGCGCTCACGCCACACAAGTTCTGCGCAGCTCAGGGGCGTCACCTTCCACAGCGTCTGGTCAGCCCAACATCTTCCGGCCTGTGATGCAGAGAGGTGGCACCCACCGTTAGTAATCCCCTCTGTGCAGCCCGTTGTAGTGGTGGATCGTGGTATACGATGCAGACCTCCCTACGCAGGTGCACCTCTACTATTGACAGCTCCAAGGTGCGCAAGACGGTCTGCTCACACAGGTCAGCAACGTGTCTCCATGCGACCTGCCAGACTTCACCACCAGGTACGGGTGGTCGTTGCACATCAATGTGTACCGCTACAGCTCATCTACTGCACAACTCCTCCACATTCCACTCCAGGCCCAGACGCAGGTCCAGCGAGGCATCCAGTCTCCAGATGCAGGTCCAGCGAGGCATCTAGGCTCCAGATGCAGGTCCAGCGAGGAATCCAGGCTCCGGACGCAGGTCTAGCGAGGCATCAAGGCTCTCATCCTGGTCATCCTGGATGTTGGCTGGCTTGCAGGGATTGTTGATGTGTGCTGCACTTGGCCCTCGCTGCTCCATTCTGCAGTTTGTTGGTTGTTATGCCTGTTTTCTATTGGGGGTTGACTGATAGGCTATTTCTTGCATTAGAGACAAAAAAACTCATGTTGGGCTGTTTTTTTTTTGCCGGTATTGGGCCAATCGCTTGTTTTCACCCACTAATGCAGGAATTCCTATCGCCATTGTGCTGATGTTAGCGTTCCCTGATACTATCGCCTGTTAGCGGTGTGTTGAGAATACGCTGCTAACACGGCGATAGTTTGCAGCAGTACAGCATTAAGAAAATTATCGCTAACCAAGGTTAGCAATAATTTTCACCATTTCTTGAGACTATCCCCCTTAGAATGCTAACTGCTCGTGCGACCACTGATCTGTGCACTGTGCTGAGAGGTCAAAGATCAGACGTCAACATAGTCTACACTCTTAACACCTATTTGACCCTTGACAAACACTGTGAGAAACGTGCACTGCCTGCAGCCTCAACTCCGGACCTCTCTATCTTGGCCTATTAAAAAAATACCTGGAGGTGACTCTGTCCAAAGTATGCACTGTGCAAGAGTGATGTGATACATGAAGAAGCACAAAAACGCAGCATCTTGGAAATAGCTATCACTTTTCATATCAAATAAACTTTATTCGATAGCAAGTATCATAAAAGCATTTCACAGTCATATAAAAGATTATAAAATTAACATTTCATATAGTAAAACAAGTTTAAACCTTGCTAGACCATCCACTCTAAAATTAGGCTTCATATCTTAGTCGATATTCGACCATTGGATTTAAAAATTACAGGTTGGCTAAGACACAAATCGCACACAAAACAACAATTAATCTTCAGTGCTTCACAAATCATTCCTATGTAAAACTTAACTTTCAAATCCCCAAATTAGATGGTATTTATTTGGACATTCTTCCTTGATTGTGCTTTTGTACAGATAATCCCCCCAATCCCAGGTACTTGGCAACACCACATACTAGTGAGGACCTAGTTGAGTCCGTTCTCAGGATTCGTAGAGCATCAAGGTGGTTTCTAGTGCCCAATAGAGTACATATAGGCTTGAGCCATTTGGCTCTTGCTTGCTTGTAAGCTGGGCAAGCAAAGAATAAATGGGCTACAGTTTCTTGCTGTGCATCGCAGCAAGGGCAGTTAGCTAAGATGGAAGTTGTTGGGTCCCATTTTCCCAGTGTGGTGTTTAGCATAAGGGATCCAAATCTAAACTGCATATATAGTGCCCTGTCTCTAGGTATCCTGATAAGATCTAAATAAGGTTCCAGGGATCCAACTGGTTTATGCTGGAGAAACTCGTCAGATAGTCTGCCAAGCCTTGGGTTACGTAGGCCTGGTGGTTAACCCAGTTCCAATAGATCTTTTTTAACTCACTCTTAGCCGGGGGGGCCTGCTTGGCCCAAGCTTCGGCTAAGCCCAGATTGGTCAGTAAGTCCTTCAGATCTCTAAGCCACTTAACCCTTTTGTTGGTATCCAGGGTGATGAGCTCAGAAAGACCCGTCGCATAGCTATGGAGTTCTGGGGTGCGTCTTAGTCTTACCCAGTACAAGAGAGGACGAAGTCTAGCCACCTCACTAAAAGGATGTCTGCCCATGTCAGAGAGTAGGGGCTTGAGTGGTGTGTTGGTGGGAACGGATACCAGATCTCTAAGGAATTTACTCTCTGATCGTCCAATCTCATCAGTTTTTTTGAAACCTCAAAGTTCAGCGCCATACATTGCTGAGCTCACAGCTTTACCTTCATAGACTACTAGGGCTGAAGCTACCAGTCTAGTTGACGTTGACCGTTGGTCCCTACCGAGGGCACCCGCCACCCGCTTATGGTTCAGTAACATTTTATTCAAGTGAGTCCCCCAATTCATGTTGTCGGATAACCTAATACCCATATAATCAAAGGAATGGACTCTCTCTAAGGGGGAACCATTGAGAGTAAGATTGTTTCTGAAATGTTTTCCCGGATTGAAAGCCATACATTTTGTCTTTGTGATGTTTATCGTTAGGCCCCTTTGTGTGCAGAACAATTGAAAGCGGGTGCGGAGTTTCTGGAGGCCCATCGGGATTTTAGAGATTAAAAGAGTATCATCGGCAAACAGGAGGGTAGGGATTTTTTCCCCTGCCAGGGTTGGAGCTTCTGCTGGAAATTGGCTAAAAAACCTAACCACTCCGTTCACGTAAAGTGAAAAGAGGGTAGGGGCCATCACACAACCCTAGCGAACCCCCCTGTTGACCCGTATCTTATCTGTGGTTTGCCCCTGTTCCCCCCCATCTGACTCGAGCGTAGGTTTCATCATGCAGGCGTATTAAAAGATTTAAAAGGTAGGAGGGTAAGCCCATTTCCTGGAGCACTGACCATAGCTTCTCTCGGGGCACTAAGTCGAATGCGGTTTTAAGATCAATGAAAGCAAGGCACAGACTTCCCTTGCCAATTATAACCACTTTCCAATAGAGAAGAAGTAATCTAAACACTCGATCTACTGTACTGGTAGCTTTCCTAAAACCTGCTTGATAGGTGGAAAGAACATCTTCCTCCCCCATCCAATTATGGATCTTATTTAAAAGGGCTCTGCCAACCACTTTCTGCGTTGTATCTATTAGGCTGATAGGCCTATAGGTGGCGGGGTCCTGGCAGTCTCCCTTTTTGTATATAGGTATGACCTCTGCTACTTTCCAAGATATGGGGACTTCTGCTCCTTTCATTATATTGTTGATTAAAAGCAGGATATATTGGACCCACTTCTGTGGTTCTAGTAGGAGCAAGTCACCCGGGATATCATCTGGGCCTGCCGCCTTTGCAGGAATAATACATTTAATAGCATTCTCAATCTCTTTCATTTGGAAGAGATTGGTATCTTCAAGTGTAAGTGGAGCCTGAATTCTCTGCAACTGAGAGGTAGATAGGGCCTCTGATTCCTCCGTGTACAGTTGGGAAAAATGATCCCACCAGCAGAGCCTTAACACAGCGCGGGGGCATCGGCTCCTGTCGCACGCCGTGAGGGAAACGGCAGTTTCTTGGTAGACGGGGAGCACCGGGAGACTCCCTCCGCCTACAATCCCCAGCAGACCCGATGGCGGCGCTGACCACACGCGTCACGAGAGCGCCTGGAGGCGCTACAAATCACCCTGCGCCCGTGAGCCCGGGGGAACCACCAGCAAAGCCTTAACACAGCGCGGGGGCATCGGCTCCTGTCGCACGCCATGAGGGAAACGGCAGTTCCTTGGTAGACGGGGAGCACCGGGAGACTCCCTCCGCCTACAATCCCCAGCAGACCCGGGGGCGGCGCTGACCACACGCGTCACGAGAGCGCCTGGAGGCGCTACAAATCACCCTGCGCCCTCTCGCCCTGCGAGTCGCCCGCGGGAGCGCCCGGTAGAAGCCCGGTACAAGGGCGGGACAGTCTTTGGCAGTCGTTGGCAGGAGGAGGCAGGGCAGGGCCAGAGACTCTGCTCCAAGTAATGGGGAAACGCAAGCTGACTGTGAATGGCGGAGAAGGTAAGAAGGCCAAAGTCCCTAGGAAATCAGAGACCATTATTTCATATCTAACATCCGCAGTAGGGGCACTAAATGATGAAATTGCTAATGCGGAAAAAGAACTGGGCCTCGACCAGCTGGCCACAGAGTCGAGGGACTTAATAGACGTAGCAATTCCCGATTCCGCCTCACATATCCCACATATCCCACTGGAACCCAAAATAGTCGTTATGGCTCCTACCGCCTCCTCCGTGCCTAGGATCATCACTCCACCACACAACCTGGGTAGCGATACTGCACATTTCGATTCCACTTTGAACATGCCACCCAAGGCAAAAAACACACGAGGCAAGAAACCCCGTAAGGATCACACTGATAGAGCGGATAAACTGACACTTGAGGGCCTTCATGCCAACCTGGCCAACGTGGTGGAGGGACTTTTCGAATCACGGCTGGAACCATTATTGGTCAACATAGCTAAAGACATTGTGGACACTCTTAAACTATGTGTAGACAATATTATGAAAAAATGCGAAAGAATTGAAAAATACCTTAAGGAGTTTAACCCACATTGCCAGACACAAATTAGGAGTAAAATAGCATCTGAGCAACAGGGGAGGGTTAACACACCAACTGGTGCACCACCTAGTTCACCAATGCAAGTGCTCAGCACTAATTATTTACCCGTGCTCACAACACTCGATGATAAGATTGCTTCTTTACGGGGGACACAAAAGGCAGGTGTTGAGGGGACAGGGCACCCTAACGTGTTACCCACACCTAGACCCCAGGAGCATCACCCTAGCGAACCCAGAAAAAGACTGAGCCGACAAGTGGATCTCCCGCCGGACGCAGCAAGTCTAGTTGTTATTTTAACTGGGATTCCATGTCTTAAACCACACCAGAGGGAATCGGAGTTAGATCTACTAAATAGAACTAGGAGTTGGTGCACACAGTTCAGTAGTGGAAGCCTGGACGTGGGTAAACATATCATAGCTGCACGAAGGGTAGACTGGGTGGGGAGGAGGTCTAAATGCATCACTGGAGATTGTGTGATTGTTAATTTTAATACACCTTATATAGCAGACACTCTACTCTGGGATGGATCTGATCTAGGTGGTGTAGGTATTAGACCACTCCCACTAGGGTATTTCTATCCTCCCCCCACCTATCCTCAGCCCAAAACACATTACCCGTATATCCCATTTCCCCCAGGAAGAGTAGAGGGCAGCGAAGCCCCATGTATCCTATCAAACTCAGCAGGCTTTATTGCGGGCAAAACCAAACACCGCAGCAGCACCAGTCCTCCAAGAACAGCATACTCTCAGTCAGGGGCAAGGGATTGTACTTAGCAACAGGTTCCATCCTCTCTTGAATACCTCTACTTTAGATACTAACGATTGACAACTACCCACTGTTTCACCGAGTCGGGATGTCACTACTGTGGCTAGCCATCGCTATGTTACAGCAGTGAGTTGGAACATCGCTGGGCTAAGGAAGAAAGTCACTGATGCTAGATGGTTAAATTTTGTAACACAACACAATATCCTGGGTTTCCAGGAAACATGGGATACCAGTGATGATTTCTTCTTAGACGGGTACCGCAGCTTTTCAGTCAAAGCAACTCCTGGGGAGGGTGGCAGGCACAAGGGTGGTCTGTATATATTCTTCTCTATAAAATTGGTGGGTACCACACGGAAAATTGTTCAGACACCGGAAAACATCCTAGGTATAGAGTGGGCTAGGCCAAATTCCCCGCTAATTTTGATAATTAATTTCTATAATGCACCCGATAGGGATAGAAACTGTTCACACTTGAGTTCCCTATCTTCCTTTTTAATAACATATAAGTCACAGCAACCTGCTTTATTCGAAACCCTGTTATTGGGAGATTTTAAAGTTCACCCATGCAGCTGGGGATGCCAGGACAAAGAGCAATTGGGACCTCCGGGAGCTGTCAGCACTCACTTTGAGCATACCTCACAGGGGGCGGAATTGGAAAACCTACTAGCCAACCAAAATCTGTACGAGGCACAAGGGTCATGGGGGGATGTGAGAACGCCGACCTTTGTGGGTAGGGATGCTAGCACTGTCATTGATTATATCTTTATTTCACCGGGGATAATCAACACAGTGGTATCCTATGAAGTAAGTTCCTCCACATTTAGCGATCATAACCCAGTGGTCTTGTTCCTGAACGTGGGTTGCAACATCGTCACCCAGGTTGAGCGTCTGGGGGGCCGTGGTGATACCCTTGTTTTCCAAGGAGCAAAGGTTGTGCCGGATACCTTTATGGATAACCTCGTACTGAATTCACAAGATGATATGACAATCTGTATGGATAGCACATCCGAAGGTATTGCCATTATCAGCTCCTTTACCACCATATGCTCTAAGATCAATAGGGACTTAACAAGCACAAAGAAGCAAGTAGACTCCTCCACCCCAAGATGTTTTGACAGAGAGTGCTCAAAGACACACAATGACTTACTTCATGCCCTGAAACAGCATCCAAGAAACAGGGCTTTGGTGGCAGGGCTTAGGAAAGAATATAGACAAGCCATCGAGACTCGTAAAAAGTCAATAAAAAGTGAGGCTTGGGACAGCTTAACAACGGCCAATGTTCTGAAGGACAGCTCTAAATTCTGGATGGTTATAAACCATTCTTATTTCGCTGCATCAACTAACACTGTTATGGACTGTGTGATTCCCGAAGACCTTTGGGTTGATCACTTTAGTAAAATTTATAACAGTGATATGATTCCAGCACCCGGTAGATCCCAACAGCCTCTGACAGAAGCATCCCCCCTTGCCTTTACTGAATTAGAGGTTAGCAGGGCTATTGACGAGATGACCAATCATAAGGCCCCGGGACCCGACGTCGTCCCGGCAGACCTATACAGCTCAAGATCACCCCTGTGGGCTAAAATACTCACTAATGTTTTTAATGCAACGGTCACAGCGGGGTTCCCTAAATCCTGGTCCACCTCAACCATTGTCCCAATATACAAGAAGGGCTCAAGAAGCGATCCGGCCTGTTATAGGCCGATTTCGCTAATTGACTCTGCTGTTAAGATTCTTGGCAGAGTCATTTTACGCAGATTGGGCAACATTACTAAAGAGAAGGGGGTCCTCTCTGATCTCCAGTATGGTTTCCGTGAGAAACGAGGTACAATTGACCAGTGTCTGAATCTCCATATGCTGGTCAGTAAGTACACCATGGCGAAGGAGGGCCACCTATACCTGGCCTTCATGGACCTCTCTTCGGCCTTTGACTTGGTCAATAGGGCCAAGCTATGGGCTATATTGGCTGGCATTGGGTTCGATCCTCCTCTTGTAGACTTCTTGGCCGCACTCCACGAAGACCTACCAGCCTCCATTAGAATCACCCGAGAAGGAAACGCCACCAGACCTTTTAACTCCAGAAGAGGTGTGAGGCAGGGATGTATTTTAGCCCCGCTCTTGTTCACTCTTTATATCAACTCCCTGGAAAAAGCCTTGGAGGGGTCCACACCTGATATCCCGTATGTGGGGGGTTCCTCAGTGCCTGTTCTGCTATATGCGGACGACGCGGTCCTCCTAGCCCGCACGGGCGTGGGGCTACAAAGGCTTCTGGACGCGTTTGGTGACTTTATGGCAAAGCTAGACCTTTTGATCAATAACAAAAAATCACATGTTATGGTGGCTGGGAGACGGCCAAGGCCGAAAAAGCTAAAATCCTTTACCTGCTGTGGAGAAGGGGTTTCAAGGGTGCAAGTCTTTACCTACCTGGGTGTAATTTTTGAGGAGAAGGGTTCGTGGAAACCACAGGTGTCTGCGAAATCACTAGCTGTAACTAGATCAACCTCAGCTTTGTTGAGTTTCGCAAAGCGACTTGGCTCCCGACCAATGGAGGCATTACTGAAAGTCTACAAAACTAAATGCCTATCCATAGCCACTTACGGTGCACCGCTGTGGGGCTACTCCTCAACTGGCGATTTGCAGATCGTGGAAAACCAGTTTCTTAGATCTCTACTAAGTGTTCCACAATCCACACCAGTTTTTTCACTACACTCTGAGTTAGGTTTAGGTTACATTACTGACCTGCTTCTTTTGGCACCATTGGTATGTTGGGCCAAAACCTGGCTGAACAATGACATTACACTTAACTATACCATTCTCAGGGACTGTATGGCACTGGATAACGCTTCAAAGATTCCGTGGCTGGCTCACGTAAAAGGCGCACTGGGAAGTCTTGGCAGGTTCAACCTTTTCAGCCACCCAAACACAATTTGTAGGGGGGACGTGAAATGGATTAAGGAAAACTTTTTGAGGAGGGCATCTCAAACGCGGGAGAGTGAGGAACTGACTAAACCTAGAGCCAGAGCCAACTTCCTCCTCCTGTCTACGCCCTCAATTGAACCTTATCTAAAAATTGTAAGCCTCCCATTCCATCGACACTTGCTTATTAGATTTAGGTTCAACATTATACAGTACTCCTTAGTTGACTTCCCCGTATGGGGGGTCCCAGACGAGTCAATCCCTTGCAGCTGCGATAACTTTTCAGAGCAGTCCCTCATGCATTTTGTAATGTTTTGTGATCACTTCAAGAAGAGCAGAAAGCAGTTTCTGGCCCCTATCTTAAGGGAAGCAGGTTTTGTACAAGTACGCCCAGCCCTACTCTACTTACAGCTACTAGGTAGCTCTAGGATAGTCTTCGGGGTTGCTAGCTTTCTGGTCGCAGCCATGCGCACGAAGGCCAGGAAGCTATCCCCGAGGTACTTGGAAGGGTGACCTCACTATACTGCAGATTCTGTTAACGTTTTTCAGTGAATTATTCTCCTATTTATTACATTGTGATTGAATTGTTTTTGTACCAACTTTTAACTACTTGAATGCACTAGATACTGCTACCGGGTTTGACTTATTAATGATTTTATTTATATGAACTATGTGACATGTTAAATTTTCTAAATATGTATTGTCTTGTTGCTTTTATGATTTTAAGTAATCGAATAAAGCTTGCTTTTGACTTGACTTGACTTGATCCCACCAGGCCTGGTTACCGATATGGTTCGGGATTGGGATGTTGTCCCTCCTACCTCTCATCTTAATTAGAGCCCAGAAGGAGGCGGAATCCCTCTTCTTACAAGCAACTTTCAGGTCCTCCCAATGAGCCTCTTCCCAATCGCGTTTTGCTTGCTTTAGTGATAGGTTGTACTCCATGCTCGCTATTTTGACTATGGTGGGGTTTTTCCCCTTTACCACTGATATTAATACTTGCCTTTTCTCCCTGCAAGACTCAGTGTACCATGAATTGGAGCTTTTTGATTGTCTCCTAGTATGGCCACTGCGTCGTCTTTCAAGGAAGTGGGCACCAATCTGAGCAATTGTCTTGTGGTGTATTATGGGGATCATCACCCACCCCTGCACATTATCTAAAGCTGCCTCAAGTTCGGCTGTCTTTGACACTAGTATTGAGGAGATGTTCATTAATTTTTGGTCCTCCCCTGCAACCTTAGACCACCTTAAACGCCTACCACAATTAGAGAGGGTTACCTCCTTTGTGGAGATGAGGGAATTCCCAATGGTATTTGATTTTTTGTTGAGAGGGGCCCATCGATTCTTTAATTTTAACAGTAGAGGGTTGTGATCGCTGTCAATAGTTTAGCCCACTTCCATGTCAATGACATCGGCCCAAAGGCGTAAGTCCACCAAGATATAATCAATGCGGGAAGGACATGCAAGTTTATTGTAGTTATTATGCCCCCTGATGTCAGATAGGGTTCTGCCATTTGGAGCTCTTAAGTCATATTCTAATGTTATAGCATTAACTTGGATTACAATCTCAGACCATCTTTTTACTGGTGTCAAGGCTGGGGGGGCACTGCCCATGTGCTATCCTCTTCAGTTGTCCCTAGAAGATCTTCACTGCTTAGTGGCTCGAATGTGCAGTTGAAGTCGCCGGCCACAATGATTTTGGAAGAGGCGGAGCACTTGTTTATTTGTTTTTCTAGCTGTGTTAAGATGGTCGAGGACTTGCCATTTACTGTCCCACTTATATAGACATTAAAGAGCTCCAATAGATCTCCTCCCTTTGGACCTTTTATTGTTAACCACATAATGTCAGGACTTCCTGTGTCATGTAGGAGGGCTAAGCAACCCAGATCTAATCTGATCCAAGCTGTTAGTCCTCCTGAAGGCCTGCCCTTTCCCGTAGACACTGCTGGGATATGGAATGTGCTGTAACCAGATTTATGCAGTGCAGTAACACACTTATTCCACAGGGGAGCTGACATATTTTTCTTTAACCCAGCTATGTTCCAGGAGTTGATGCTTAAGTGAATTTGATCAACGGGAGTGGGCCTTGGGGTTTCCTTGTGTGTAACATTTCCTTGTGGAGTAAGGATGGGAGGCGCCAAGGATAGCCCTTGGTTGGTCAGAAAAGGGGTGCCGCGACAGAAGGATTTGCGACTCGTCTCCCCTTCTTCAAGTGGATTCTGATAGAGTCAATCGTTCACGTCCAGGTTCGACCTAGGACCTTCAATTCTTAGAGCATATTCCTTCACCCCACCACTTGCAATTGCAGTTGCAATGGGACGGCGCCTTAGTTGTATACGGGACGAATAAGGGGAGGACGTTCCATACTCTAATGCTACCAGCTTTTCAGCCAGACTAGCATCTGCCAGTGTTAATTCAATACTATCTAATGTCATGTTGGGGGTTATACATCTTCTTGCTTTAGTTATATCTTCCCTCATGATGGAACGACACCCTCGTACATGGATTGATTTATTAATCAGTGATTCCTCATTTTCAGGGCTTCTGGTCTCAGTGAGTTTGGGGACATTAACCATGAAAACTAAATTTGAAGGTTTGTTTTGGTTCACAAAATTTCCAAGGCCTGGGTTTGTTAAAGGGACTGGCAGAATATAGGTTCTATTTTGTTTGCCCAGTGGTGCTTGTTTGTTTGCTAGGAGACTGAGTCTTTCTGCAATCTCTTTGGTGTAAACCGTTCTATTGAGTGTGTGCTGTAGTGAGCCGCCTTTCCCCCTGGGTGATTCGGACGTGAGCCTTGCAGCGTCTAGAGTGTTCATGCTTGGGTCCCCTTGACTGCGGATGGTTTCCTGAGCAGCATGGATGACCAATCCAACTTGGCTTGGGTTTGTTTTAAGGGTAAGAGTTGACTGTTACACGGAGCTCTGTGAACATGCTAGGTCCCCAATGGATTGGTTACATGGGCAACTTTGCGCCTTCTCGGGTGTATCAGGCGATAATGGTGTTGTTATCGAATGAGAGTGTTCACTTATCGTATCAAGTGGGGCAAATCTGTTGGAACATTGGACAGTAAAGCCCACCTGATTTGACAGCCTATTCTCTTCTTGGGCGATCAAAGACTCATGCTCAGGGGGATTCGCTTCAGGCTGGGAGAGACTCACAAGTTCACAACCCCTTTTTTTTCCCCAGATTTGATTTATTAAAAATTGATGGAATTACCGCTTTTTTTAGGTGGACTACAGGGCTCTTAATTGAGGGTTCATCGACAGGAATACTAGGCTCATTAGCTAGGATTACTTCACATTCCTGTATTATGTTGTCTATCCTATCCATCACACAGTTAGCACCGGCATTTTTAAAAAGTTTTCTCTGTTTCTTGTTCTTCCTTTGTTCTATTGGCATCCCATTACATCCCCCAGCTCCCTCCATTGCTTTCCTTTTGCCTATTTTTGATTTGGGTAGACCTTATAGGTTATCTGTGACACAATGCGCTAAAAGTCAAAGTCAAAGAGTACTGTGGCAGAAACGCAAAGGTAGCAGCTCGAATCAAGTGTAGATGTGAACCAGGGACCTTTTATCAGTCAATAGATCAAAAATAGACAGTACCTCGTGGATTATGCTCCAAGTCAGATGAAAGATGAGAGGGGCCAGGCCCTGCCCTGCCTCTGCCTGGCTTGGCCAAGGCTTCGCCCAAGCAGCGCCCGGGCACGCACGCGCGTGTCCCACACTGCGGGAGAGCAACGCTGGCTTTGAGCCCCTTCGGCGCCCTCTGTTGACACGCTCAAACAGCGACCAGCAGGGCACCCTGGGAACAGTAGTCCTGGTGACGGCCGGCTCCCCTCTCAATAATGGCAACAGCGGGGGTCCTGCAAGCAGAGCTAGGGGCGATAGATGAAGCTGTTTCCCTCACGGCACTGGTGAGCTGGCTTGGCGAGTCTCACACTGCGGGAGAGCAACGCTGGCTTTGAGCCCCTTCGGCGCCCTCTGCTGACACGCGCAAACAGCGACCAGCAGGGCACCCTGGGAACAGTAGTCCTGGGGACGGCCGGCTCCCCTCTCAATGATGGCAACAGCGGGGGGTCCGGCGAGCAGAGCTAGGGGCGATAGATTAAGCTGTTTCCCTCACGGCACTGGCGAGCTGGCTTGGCGAGTCCCCTATCGCTGTAGATTAAGTAAAACGTGGATTAGAAACAGAAACTAAATCACTGACATGGATTGCCGTAAAAAAAATTTTTTATTCAGAAATCAATTAGTGTTATTTGCCTGTAAAGTTAAGCACATGAATATCAGGTCCAACAGGGACCCATTTCACTGTCCTCTTGGGCCTGAGACGCATAAGGACCTGGCCCTCTTAAGTCCCTGCTGAACGGCAGCCACCAAATAAAAAAAGCTGGATATTTTAATACAAAAATAGAAAACAAGCTTTATAATGCAGCAATCTACACATTTACCATTCTACACATTTTAGATATTGTCAGTGATTGCTTGATTGTCTCAAACTAGTAGAATCACAGGAATAGTGCTGAGAATGACACCACAATACAAAAAATTTAAAACAAATCTGAGCAGAAGAACACCCCGACCCCCACTCATAATCAATGTGGACTCACTTGCACGCAAAAACTCATTCATTGCTCTTACGCTGCACCACTTAGAAAATTCCACCAGCCGCCACTGCGCAAGTTGGCCTTGCATGGCTTCATAATTCTAATTTTTTTAGTTACACCGCATTACGGGATGCGAGAGCGACGCAAAAGGGCTCATAAATGTGCCCCCTTTTATTTAGCAGGGCATACAGCAGTTGGGTTTATAAGCACCATAAAGATTATACCCAAAATGTTGGAATAGACAATAATGATTTAATTTGGTAAATTCAGAACCTCTCAATGTGAGATTTTTACAGGATACTATACTTATCGGTCTACTCGTAATGAGTCCCATTAGTATTCAATATTAATTATTCATTCCAGCATTAATATCTGCCCAGCAGGCTCAGTTATTATTCAAGTAGCATTTATGATTCTGCGGGCTGTCGTCGAACAGCACTGAGGTAATTTATACAACATGTGGCACTCAGAAGGTGGCATAAAGTAGCGACTTTCATACTGTTTTTCAAGAGGTACTTTAGAGTACACAGGTCTCGCACATAACAATTCCCAGCACTTTATTAAACATACAAGGCAGGTCTAATCACAGCATCACTTATCGTTGCTTAGCAGCATTTAAGACATCAATTTAGCTCACTTTGCAATACATAAGCCTTCCACTAGACACTGTCAAGATCCAGGAGCATTAAAAACATGAACAAAGTGAAATAAGTCACAGCACCCATGATGAAGAGTTTTGACGTAGACGCCTCTAAAAAAGATATCAATGGTTAGTACATTTTTTCCATCATAAATTACCAATATCATGTCAAATTTTCTTTCTCGATAATTTGTTTTGTTTGATATTTATACTGGGGCTGTCGCTGTTGTGACAGGAGATCTACATTGTTATAAATTTCCACTCATAGACATTTACGTTGCATTTTGTCGTTGACACACTGATCACATGATTACTTAGCCTTAAATGTGTGAAAATAAATTTCAGAGTACAAAATAAAATTGTTGATTATGCTGAGCTTATTGCACAGCGACTCAGTGCCTTTCTTGAGAGCTCACTCAACCAGTTTTTCTGACAACACCCATATATGCAAGTCATTTCATCTGAGGACCCGTTGGGGGTGGAATTGAGTAGGGCCTGACGGTCATGGTGGAAGCAAATGGACAAATCTCCAGATGGCATGGGCAATTGGCCTACACAAGATGGAGGATCCAGTAGTAGAGCAGAAGGGTGATTGGTTAGTTTTGTTTTCTTGAATCAGGATACTCCATAGCTAGCATAGAGTATTCAACAGAACTTCTAAGTACCTATGAGATGACAGCTTACTGTAGAGTGGACTGTCAAGTGCCATATTCGGTTTCATTATACTTTGAAGTCATTGCGTTAAATGTAATGCAGGATTGTTCTGCTAGTTTCAAGGCTTCGGACCTTGTTTAGAGTTTGGCACATAAGGTTAATCTGTCAAAAAGTGGTGGATGTCTTGCCCTCCCTATTCGGAGGGCACCTACATCTATTCACTTAAAATAGTTTGGAGGGGATATCCAGAGTTTTCTGGTGGATCATCAACTTCCTCCAACTCCAATAATCGTTTTAAAGAAAAATGTGGCCTATTGGCACATTTCACCATGTGTGGGTAATATGTGTACACAGTCATGTACTCCGCAGAGACGGTTGTTGCGGTGGTTAAATTTGCTCCAACATGGATGAACATTACACAGATCTTTCCACTTACCTCTTCACAATTATAAAAAACTGGCTAGTAGATGTGTTACTGCAGATTCTGCAAAACATCTTCTGCAGGGCTACAACATCCTCTTTCAGAACTCAACAGTTGAGAGGGATGTGCTTTGCCATGATAGCCTTGAATAATAGGTATTACTTTATGCGAGGTATAGTGTCTTTGAATGCCTTCTTGTGAAATACATCACTAGACTGGCACCCTGATACACCTTCCTGGTAGTCATCTCTCACACTCTAAAAAGGTTGTCTGGAGCATTTGTCACAGTTCACAATGAAACTGTCTTGCAGACAGTCATTTCCTGCTTGAACCAGTGACCTGCAACATCTCACGAGATTATTTTATGCTAGATGCAAACCTAGGTCAAAAAAAGAAGATGCATGATACAGGCAAGCAACAATTCGCTACAAAAGATGTAATTTTATGAAATTTTAATTGATTTTTGCCAAATTTCATGACACAAAGTTATGAAAATTTGTGCACATCTTCATAGCATGAACATTCTTCACTTTGTTGGCAAAAATTCAACGACCTCACCAGCTGACATATCCCCACCTTGGGTGTGACACCCTACCTACTGTTATTCTTATCTACCAAGGTCCTCGTCAGTTTGTTGTTTCGTGCAGAGGTTACCTCCAACATGGCCCACTGTGACAACAGATCTGTAATTTCTTAATTTACAAATTTGAGTAAGAGCATAGCAGAGACTCTTCTCCAAACCATTCAACGTGCTGAACTGACTTATCCTTGTTGCCGGGCCGCAACTGCGGAAACAGCCCCAAATTAACACTGAAGGGGGGAAATTGGGAGTCGTCAACTCATTTAATTATTTAGGGATCATGTTTGATAGACAAATTAACTGGCAAAACATGATTGCAAATAGAGTGATCCACATGGAAAAGAATATTGGGGCTTTAACTAGATTTATTTAAAAAAAACAGCTTAAAACCTCTAGATGTAATAAAAACAGTGTATCAAGCAAAGACGGTATCTGCTGCCACTTATGGAGCGGCCGTCTGGGGAGTCAGTGAATGTACAAAACTCCAATCTACTGAAGATCAATTTTTTAAAAAGTTACTGTTGGACCCGGCCTCATGGCGTGGTCCTACCCCTCCCGCATGGCGGGCCCAGGACGACATCGGGCCTCCACCGAGCCTCGAGCAGCCCTTTCGCCCGACCCTGCACGCCCCAACACTACAGGTCCGGCTACCATCCCGGACCCCCACTACCGGCCTGGCTCCATCTTGGGCCCACCACGCCACAACCACGTGGCCTCGGCCCCGGCCCAGGCCCCCAGCGAAGCCCAGACATCGAGGCACCAAGATCCACCCAGGTGGTCAAGTGGCCACTCGACAGATCCCGGAGGAAGGGGAGTTTCGATGGCCCTCCAGCCGTCCCCGGACGCCTGGTATCGATCGCCCTCCGGCCTCCCTGGGCGCTGGCTCCACCCTCCTGCTGGGTGTCTGGACACCATCATCCCGGCCCCTCTGGCCCCCAGGCGCGAGGGTCCGGACATCAAAGGACCCCAGTCCTATATCTGGGCCAGCCCCGGAGTAGGACGCCAGTTGTATCCTGGACTGGAAGCCCTGCTGACGCTGTCGCGGCCGACACCAGACGAACTCATCTTTCCTGTAACCCGAAGCTACCTTGAGAGCCTGCTGGCGCTGCCACGGCCCACCTTTGCTGAACCATCTTGGGAGCCTGCTGGCGCTGCCGCGGCCCACCTTTGCTGAACCGTCTTGGGAGCCTGCTGGCGCTGCCGCGGCCCACCGTTGCTAAACCATCTTGGGAGCCTGCGGGCGCTGCCGTGGCCCACCTTTGCTGAACCACCTTGGGAGCCTGCTGGCGCTGCCGCGGCCCACCTTTGCTGAACCCTCTCGAGAGTCTGATGGCGCTGCCGCGGCCTCCCCTCCGACACCGACCACCTGTCGAGTCCTGCTGGCGCTGCCGCGACTCGACCTCTTGGAACCCCCGGCTCGAGGATTGAGAGCTGTGCGCAAGGTATCCCTTCTGGCACCCCTATCGAGACTGTCCCGCTACCCTGACCTTTTTACGAGACTCTACAGATCCCTCGATCTGCTTGTACATATCGCTGAGAACCAGCAACCTTTATTTCCTGATAAAGCTTACGAACTTAACCTCTGGTGTGGTGTCCATTTGTAGTGTTGTGATCTCTCTACTGTATGATCCTAGGAGAGGACCCTCACGCAGGAGGCCTCTCGGCAACGCTCGGCTACTTCTTGACAGAGAGGTGGGTCTAGGGGTGGCCAGTCAGACCTCTTCTGCCTCCCCCGGGGTCGCCTTTCTAACATTGGTGGCAAGCGACGGGATCCGAGCCGACGCAGAGCGTACAGAGAGTTATTCACGCACTACCGAGAAAAACACACTACGACCATGTCTACGCAGGAGACTAGACCAACTACGGAATTCCAGAAAGAAAAAATGGAAGATTACAGCCACAAAGAATTAAAACAATTCTGCAAGGACCTAGGCATCGCTACCACGGGCCTCAACACAAAAGAGGACTTTAAATCGGCCCTGCAAGCATGGGTGGACGCCGATGACGCGCCACCCCAGAATGAAGACAACCCGGGCCCGAACGGACGCCCGGAGACCGTCGAGAACCCAGCGGGGGAAAGACCCGCAAACCCAGACACGGGCCTCTCCCATGAAGACACCCGAGAACGAGAGAGGAACCGGCTCCACGAGTTGGAGCTCGCCCGACTCAGACAAGAAGGAGAGATACAGCTGGCAGAAAGGAAGTTAGCCCTCGAGCAACTACGGCTAGAAGGAGACCTAGAAGAAAGGCGAAGACAAAGAGACCTCGAAGAAAAGAAACTCATGCTCGAGCATGAGCGCGGCCTCAGAGAACTAGAAATCAAGGCCAAGACAAACGAGACCGGCACCTCCGGAGGCAAGACCTCACCCCCACCGGTGGACACGAAGGTGCACATACCCAAGGATGTCGTCAAAGAGTACTATAAGAACGACGACATTCAACAGTGGTTCAAAGCCTACGAGGTCGCCATGACCGCCCATCGAGTACCCCTCAAGGACTGGGGCGCCGGCCTATGGGGGAAGTTCATCAACGAGGGGAGAGACGCCCTGCTAGAGCTCCCCGACGCCGAGATGACCTCGTACGAGCACATGAAGACCGCCCTCCTCACTCGCTACGGACTCACCCCCGAAATGTACCGGCAGCGATTCCGAGACTGTAAAAAAATCCCCGGTACCACTTGGGTGGAGTACGTAAACTTTTACAGCAGAGCCTTCGAGGGGTGGATCAGAGGTTGCCAGGCCACCACCTACCAGCAGTTGGTCGACCTCATTCTATGGGAACATCTTTCCAATAACTGCTTCATCGAACTCTGGCAACACCTCCTCGACAGCAAACTGACTGAGCCCCGAAAACTCGCTGTCGAGGCTGATAGATGGGTGAGCACCCGAGTTCCCCGGAGTCCGATGGGAGACTACGGCCGGGTATCCCCGGGGAACCACCGACCACGAGGCGGCGGAGGAGGCCAGAGCAGGGGCCGAGACGCCCCCACGGGGTCCTCCCCTACCTCCACGTCGCCATCCCTGGGCCGAAGAGGGGGCCCCCCAGCCAGACCCGGGCCCCGCCCGAATGTTACGTGCCACAGATGCCAGCGACAGGGCCATTACGCGAATGACCCTCTCTGCCCAATGAACCAGCGACCCGGCACCACCGGTCCCCCGAACCGCCAGATCGCGGCCGCCGCCCTGGGTGAAGAAAGAGGCGAGGAAGAAGACAACGACCACGAGCAGGCCGAGTGGGAGCCCGCCGCTATGATCTTAGCATGCCTGGGTGAACGAGACATGATCCCCCGATCCCAGGCAACACCCAGAAGTACCGCCAATGGGTCACCGTCAATGGACGCCGGGCCAAAGCCCTCCGTGACACTGGAGCCAGCGTGACGGCGGTCTGCTGCCACTTGGTGACCCCCGAACAAATTCTTCCCAACGTTTTGTGCCCAGTACGGTCGGCGGACAACTCTGAGAGTTTGTGCCAGATGGCCCGCATCCCCTTCGAGTGGGGAGGGGTGTCGGGCATACTGAAAGTGACTGTCCGAGACGATGCCCCCGTGGACTGCTCCTCGGGAACGACCTGGAAAGTTCCCCCTGGGCCGGCGTAGAGCGGAGAGAGCATCTGGGGATGCTAGGCCTTCCAGAGTGGGTCTGTGCGACCACCCGCTCCATGTCCGCCCGAGCCTCCACCCCAACGGAGGAAGCCCCGACCGAGGAGCCGGAGTGGCCCGCACCTCCGCCGCCCGCCGTCCCCGAGGACGCAGACCCTGAGCCAGGCCCCCAGGGGCCCAGCCATGAAGATCTCTCCGAGCTCGGCCACCTTCCAGAACTAGCTCAATGGCGCCAAGAAGGTGGCCCCACCCGCGAGCAATTCCGGCAGGAACAGAACACCTGTCCCTCCCTCGAAGGAATCCGATGACAAGATGCCACTCAAGCCACTGGGGACCCTGCGGGGTCCCACTGGATCTATTGGGACAACGACCTCCTCTACAGTGAGCAGAAGATTGCCGAACTAGGGGCCAGCCGGGTGCTGGTCGTTCCCCTCCGATTCAGAGACTTCCTCTTGAACTTAGCACATGATGTGCCCCTCGCCGGGCACCTGGGGCAGGACAAAACTTACAACCGCCTGGTGACCCATTTCTACTGGTCGAAAATGCGCCACGATGTGCATCATCACTGCAGAACCTGCCCGACCTGTCAAGCCAGCGGGAAGAGCGGGGGGAAAGTCAAAGCCCCGCTCCAACCTTTTCCGGTGGTGACCACCCCCTTCGAGCGAGTGGGGATAGACATTGTGGGGCCCCTGGACCCCCGCACCTCTCAAGGGCACCGCTTCATCCTCGTTCTGGTGGACCATGCCACCCGCTATTCTGAAGCCATCCCCCTCCGAACCATCACGGCCCCGGTCGTAGGCCGAGCCCTAATGGGGATCTTCTCCAGAGTCGGCTTCCCCCGAGAAGTCGTGAGTGATCGGGGCACAAACTTTATCTCCAAGTATATGCGATCCCTGTGGCAACAGTGCGGGGTCACATATAAGTTCACCACCCCGTATCACCCCCAAGGAAATGGACTGGTGGAACGGTTTAACCGAACAATAAAGGGGATGATCAAGGGCCTAGAAGAACCGCTACGACGCAAATGGGATGTCCTGCTGCCTTGCCTCCTGTTTGCATATCGCGAAGTACTCCAGAAGTCCCTGGGGTTCAGCCCCTTCGAACTATTGTATGGGCACCCGGTCCGAGGCCCCCTCAGCCTGGTCAAAGAAGGCTGGGAGACGGCTGTCCGAGGTGCTCTCCCAGATGTCTACCAGTACCTCCTGACCCTCCGCAACCAAACTCGGAAGTTCCGGGAACTGGCCGAAGCCAACCTGGAGGCTAGTCAGGAGGAGATGAAACGCTGGTATGACCAGAACGCCTCGTCCATCGAGCTCGAGCCGGGCCAGCAGGTCTGGGTCATGTCCCCGGTTGAACCCTGCGCCCTCCAGGACAAATGGACAGGGCCCTTCAAGGTGGTGGAGCGCAAGAGCCCTGTCACTTACTTGATGGACATGGAGTCCCCCAGGAACCCCCTCCGGGTTCTACACGCTAACCGGCTCAAGCCGCACTTTGCCCACACTGAACTAAGTCTGCTGCTAGCGACCGATGACGGAGCTGAAGTCGACTCCGAACCTCTACCAGATCTCCTGAGCACCACTGAGAAAGACGGCTCTGTCGAAGGGGTCACGCTCTCCTCTACCCTGACCCCAGAACAGCACCAAGACTGCCGGAAGCTGCTGGGACAGTTCGCAGACCTATTTTCCCTCACTCCCGGGGTCACCCCATGGTGCGTCCACGATGTAGACACCGGAGACAACCCACCTGTAAGGCACCGAGCTTTCCGAGTGCCCGACCGAGTGCGGGCCTGCATCCAGTCCGAGGTGGCCAAGATGCTGGCGCTGGGGGTGATCGAACCCTCCGACAGTCCGTGGGCCAGTCCAGTTGTCCTGGTCCCTAAAGCCGCTCCCCCCGGCACACCCCCGGAGCTCCAGTTCTGTGTTGACTACCGGGGGCTGAATGCAGTCACCAGGACCGACGCCCATCCCTTCCCCCGGGCGGATGAACTGATCGATCGCCTGGGGGCTGCAAAGTATCTCAGCACCTTCGACCTCACGGCTGGGTATTGGCAGATAGGCCTCACCCCTGGAGCACAAGAGCGATCGGCCTTCTCGACCCCTGATGGCCACTACCATTTCAAGGTGATGCCCTTCGGCATGAAAAACGCACCGGCCACCTTCCAGAGACTCGTGAATAGGGTGCTGGCCGGGCTAGAAGAGTTTAGCGCCGCCTACCTAGATGACATTGCGGTGTACAGCCTCCACTGGGATGCACACCTGACCCACCTCCGGGAGGTCCTGACGGCCCTCCGCCGGGCCGGACTGACAATAAAAGCCAGCAAGTGCCAGATAGGCCAAGGGTCCGTGACCTATCTGGGACACCAAGTCGGGAGCGGGCAGGTGGCTCCCCTCCAGCCAAAAATTTACGCTATCCAGGCCTGGGAGCCCCCGGCCACCCAGACCGCCGTCCGAGCCTTCCTGGGGCTCACTGGATATTATCGGCGCTTCATCAAAAACTATGGGAGCATTGTGGGGCCCCTCACAGAACTGACCTCGAAGAAACTACCACCAAAGGTGCGCTGGACCCCCGAGTGCCAAGCCGCCTTCGAAACACTGAAGACTGCCATGTGCACCGCCCCTGTGCTCCAAGCCCCCGACTACAGCCGAGAGTTTGTGGTCCAAACCGACGCCTGGGAGCACGGCATTGGGGCGGTCCTCTCCCAAGTGAACCCTGAGGGGGCCGACCTTCCCGTTGCCTTCATCAGCCGGCGGCTGCTGGCCAGAGAACAATGATGGAGCACCATCGAGAGAGAAGCCTTCACCGTCGTGTGGGCCCTAAAGAAGCTCCGGCCCTACCTCTTCGGCACCCACTTTCGGGTCCAGACCGACCACCGGCATCTGCGGTGGTTGATGCAGATGCGGGGAGAAAACCCGAAACTGTTGCGATGGTCCATCCTCCTGCAGGGGATGGACTTCACTGTGGAGCATCGCCCCGGCAACGACCACGCCAATGCTGACGGCCTGTCCCGATTCTTCCGCCTCGGCGAGGAGAATCCCCAAGAAGATGGGTGACTCTCCCCTGCCTTCAGCTGGGGGGGACGCGTGTTGGACCCGGCCTCATGGCGTGGTCCTACCCCTCCCGCATGGCGGGCCCAGGACGACATCGGGCCTCCACCGAGCCTCGAGCAGCCCTTTCGCCCGACCCTGCACGCCCCAACACTACCGGTCCGGCTACCATCCCGGACCCCCACTACCGGCCTGGCTTCATCTTGGGCCCACCACGCCACGACCACATGGCCTCGGCCCCGGCCCAGGCCCCCAGCGAAGCCCAGACATCGAGGCACCAAGATCCACCCAGGTGGTCGAGTGGCCACTCGACAAATCCCGGAGGAAGGGGAGTTTCGATGGCCCTCCAGCCGTCCCCGGACGCCTGGTATCGATCGCCCTCCGGCCTCCCTGGGCGCTGGCTCCACCCTCCTGCTGGGTGTCTGGACACCATCATCCCGGCCCCTCTGGCCCCCAGGCGCGAGGGTCCGGACATCAAAGGACCCCAGTCCTATATCTTGGCCAGCCCCGGAGTAGGACGCCAGTTGTATCCTGGACTGGAAGCCCTGCTGACGCTGTCGCGGCCGACACCAGACGAACTCATCTTTCCTGTAACCCGAAGCTACCTTGAGAGCCTGCTGGCGCTGCCGCGGCCCACCTTTGCTGAACCATCTTGGGAGCCTGCTGGCGCTGCCGTGGCCCACCTTTGCTGAACCGTCTTGGGAGCCTGCTGGCGCTGCCGCGGCCCACCGTTGCTAAACCATCTTGGGAGCCTGCTGGCTCTGCCGCGGCCCACCTTTGCTGAACCACCTTGGGAGCCTGCTGGCGCTGCCGCGGCCCACCTTTGCTGAACCCTCTCGAGAGCCTGCTGGCGCTGCCGCGGCCTCCCCTCCGACACCGACCACCTGTCGAGTCCTGCTGGCGCTGCCGCGACTCGACCTCTCGGAACCCCCGGCTCGAGGATTGAGAGCTGTGCGTAAGGTATCCCTTCTGGCACCCCTATCGAGACTTTCCCGCTACCCTGACCTTTTTACGAGACTCTACAGATCCCTCGATCTGCTTGTACATATCGCTGAGAACCAGCAACCTTTATTTCCTGATAAAGCTTACGAACTTAACGTCTGGTGTGGTGTCCATTTGTAGTGTTGTGATCTCTCTACTGTATGATCCTAGGAGAGGACCCTCACCCAGGAGGCCTCTCGGCAACGCTCGGCTACTTCTTGACAGAGAGGTGGGTCTAGGGGTGGCCAGTCAGACCTCTTCTGCCTCTTCTGCCTCCCCCGGGGTCGCCTTTCTAACAGTTACTTTCATTGCCAAAGTCTTACGCCAATTTTAAATGCCATATGGAAATGACATCCCTTACATTTCTGATAGAATTTCTCTGCCGCTAATATTATTGTGGCATTCAATATGGCGAAAGGAGACTCTCACACTGACAAGAGATATTATAAATGATGTCTTGAAATTAGAGGGGGTGGGCAATATAACCTGGTTACGATATGTTGAATCTACATTAAAAGGTAATGGGTTACATGACCTTTTTTTTAGACCCTATAAGTTGCTGTTCTATTTCCAAGAATAAACTAATTTATGAATTAATTAATTATTAAATAACTAATTAATGAACTAATAAACTAATAGCTCAGCTACTATCTAATATACAGACTAGAAAGGAGATTCAAAATGTCAAGCTGTCAACATTTAAAATATGTCTAACAGTACCGAGTATCTCCCAAATGGAAACAAAATCAAAGTACCTAACTTTTGATACTAACCTACAGCATAAGTTTATCCTGGTGAGATTCTGTTTCAATTATATTCCTTTAATGTTGGGTATCCCTGGCAATGTCTATGTTGCTGGTGATCTTCGATTGTGTACTTGTGATAAACAGTCAATACAGAATGATATGCATTTTTTTGCTTCTTTGTAAACATTATCGTATTGAAAGGAAAAGGTTTATTATCCCCATTATGGGTAAAATTAATTTTAAACAATGTCGTGTGGCCTTTTACTATTTGCAGTTATTGTCCGACCCCTTTACCTGTTGATCTGTAGCATCCTTCCTTTTTTAACTGCTCTAAAAAAGAGACATTCAATCTGCTGAATCAATCTTCTGCAATGTGCCCTTACTCAAGTGTGAACTTTTACTATATTTTTGTAATTTGTATAACTATTGTATTTTAAAATGTATTGTACTGTAATGATGTGGAATGTTTTCATCTCTTATTTTTTTCTTTATTATATGTAGCATACTTTTATGCCTTTATTATGTTGGCGAAATAAAGTTATTCTGACTGACTGAGTGACACACTGATTATCAGTAATTATGACCGTGAAGGGGTAAACATGATTTCATGCAATGACCAAGTGGCACCTGATGAGAAATGATAGCCGAATGTCAAAGTCTTTGAAAACAAAGTGGTTTTCTGAGATGTCTACCTCTTATAGTTCCAGGAATTAGCACAGTAAATCCTACCATATTTTTTCTCTGCTGAATTGAACGTACCAAAACGTAAAAGACAGCTGGAACATGGTACCATGATGCATTCTTATTTTAGATGGGATACGGAGAGATGCCAGTACAAAGAATGCTCTTAAACCAAATGGCAGTTTCTTCATTTTCATTTTTGTATTCTTCAGTCAGTTTCTATAAAAATTAACAAAGTACTTTGTTGTTTGTCCACCTCATGCCTGGATGTTAGCAATGAAAGTATGAGAAAAACCTCAGGCCTCCACTACAGCCTTATAGACTGCTCCCAAGGGCTATAACGGTTGTTAAAGCCCTGAACAGGAGTTATAGACTCGAGACGCAGGCGAGGTGTATAGCCTGAGGCAGAAGGTCTATAAGGTTATTAGAACATTCCACCCAGCAAGGTTCGAACGTTAACAATTGAAAAAGGAGAAACATGAAGACAAACATTAGAATGTTGGAGTTCCGGGCTTATACCAACCATTATAAACACAAAGCTTCTCCATTGTCTTCAATGGAGTTCGCAACATTCCAGTGTTCTAATATAGTTCAAGATCTGTTCTGCTCTAGGAAGAGCCCACCATAAGAAACCGGTAGTCGGTGTGCTTATGCATAATTTACCTGCATCTGATGACTCGTTATCTTCGAAAGCGACCAAGAATTGGAATTTTGTCCTGAAGCTAAGTGTTTTCTTTTGTTCCTCTGCTGTGCTTTGCTGGTATACCTGCAGAATTCATGTTACTTTCCTGTCACTGAGCCTGGCATTTGCAATTACTGCTGCTTTTAAATGTCACTGGAGACAGCCTGTTCACTTAAGAAGATGTATAACCATATGGCTGGCTCTCCATAATTTGAAGGGGTTCACATAAATTGAAATAATTGCATGCCAAGGTATAAAACGCGGCTTGTTAGAGTTTTTTCACCTGTCTCGTGCAGAGTCTGTATTGCCTGCCTTGCCTGGGTTGAAAGTGAAGTAAACATAAGTCAAAGGAAATGAAACACATTTTCATGTGCTTACATATATTATTTTCTCCATTTTCCATTCTTTCTTACCTTGGTATCATAGTTTACAATATGAAGTAATCCATGGATGGTCTTATTATAAAATCACTATGTGAAAGTACATTTCAAATAGAAACATTCGAGCCTCAGTAGAATTTGATCAGAATTGAAGGCATGGCAACATCGAATATGACTCTGCTAAAAATCAATTTCTCAAAGCTGGAAGACTTTGCCATAATCGACAAAGACGCTATGCAATTATATTCCAAATCTATTTTTAGTGTTTAAATTGATTTTTCCTTCTTTGCAGGGCTAAAGCGTGGATTTTCACACTTTAACCCTGCAAAAGAAAATAATTAGATTAAATACTCAAAATAGGTCGTAAAGATTATCAATGATGGTTTTGGTATAGAACATGGAGGAAATTTGCTACCACATTATGCCAGGTTTGCATCACAAAAGTGAAGCAAACCTGCTGCTTTGTTGTGTTGGGATTTACTTTCTAACGCAAATCTTGATTTGCTTTGGAACGTTGCTTAAAGTAACACAAAGTAGTGCTATGCGGTACTCTGCACAAATTTACATCAGGGAGACATCACATGGGTGGTACCTTAGACTAAAGCTAAAGATTTGGAAGCAAATCGCAATGTACTAACCTTTGTAGACAGGGATTTGTGCTAGAAAAAGTCATGGATTCTTGAGGCACGCATAACAGTGGAGCAGGTTTTAAACAATGTAAAGTATAGTTTTTGTACTGGGAAGGCACCATTCCAGTACAAAACCTATGCTAGACAGAAAGCACACTCCCTTGTACTACGGTGCGAGGGTGAGTGCACTGGCACATCAATGAGAGAAAACAGCAGCATATTTTAATAGATACTGCACTATTTCTCTCTTCTTTTGACACAAAGCAGTGCAGCAACTTTGGATGACGCATTGTGTGGTGTAAAAGTTAGTACATTTGTTGCATGATTTCCTTCTGATGGCTCACACGCACCATGAAAGCACTGATTCAACCGATATGGCTGGCTTTTTCTAGTGAGCTTTTTGTTTTGGTTATGATGATGCATATGCTGTCCACCCCCACATTTAAGTATAAAAAGCATTAAAAGGGGTGAAGGAAACCTTCAAAATGTGAGAGCACTTATTATTTGAGAGCATCAGACAATTTTTTTAGACACTGAAGTCCTGAGTTATAGGCTGGAAGCTGAGGTCCTGGGTTATAGGCTG
The DNA here is from genome assembly GCF_964261635.1 of Lissotriton helveticus. Taxonomy (NCBI): domain Eukaryota; kingdom Metazoa; phylum Chordata; class Amphibia; order Caudata; family Salamandridae; genus Lissotriton; species Lissotriton helveticus. The sequence goes on from NC_136071.1 coordinate 283,285,079, forward strand.
GAAGCCATTACAGTGCATTTACCTACCACCAAATCTACCAAATGAAGACATATCCACCTAGGTGGAAGAATTTTCCACATCAAAGTAGCTGAAAATCCCTCGAATGTGTCATTTGTGGGAGGAACCCCGTCATTAAAAATGCTCTAAAGTCCACCTCTGCTACTGAAATTTCCACCATTAAATATGGGAACTGGAAATGTACACACAACATGGGGTTACTTTGGCAGAGCCCACATGTGACATGGTCTTCCAAGTTTAGGGTTGTCCAAGAGCCTCCAGGTCCCTCAGATGTGTGGCTTAGAGTCATTAGGGGTATCACAGAATCCCCAGGAGAGGTGGGGGTTAATAACGGTATCACCATACTCATAATGGCTGTTGCAGATGTGTTTGCAATTCTTTAGGTAAGAATCAATGTGGTGACCCATTTTAATATCCCCCAGCTACTGGTTCCTCCACACTGCTGTTAAGTGCCACAAATGGGAATGGTCAGAGAGATGCCTCACTTACTCTCATAGTCCACATAGTTCCTTCACAAACAATGCCCACACTGAAACCAAGGTGACCAATATTCTGTTTTTATTTAAGCAAAATATAATTATTTACATGACTCTTGCAGCCATACATTACATATTTGTTATGCGCTCTATTATTTATTTACAATGTACTTCATTTCAGCCAACATAACTCAATTAAAGGTATATTAAGGAAGGTGATAAGTTCCCTCATATGTTGTAATTTAGTAGGTGCATTGAACTTTATTGCACCAGATCCCTTCATTATTTCTATGGTTAATTTATTTTTCTCCTTCTCTGCACATACTTTGCTAGTCAAAGATCTCTACTTGATGAGTCTGCCTTAATAAGTTCTTCCTTTCCATTCACACTTTGCTTCCTGAAAGGGTGCTTGATGGAGAAAAGATTTTTTTCTTGACATTGTTTAACTTTTACCTCATGATAAGGGCTCTGTTAGGCTCTATAGAACATATGGATGGATGGGTTTTTATATAGCGCAATATCACCGCCAGGTCTCAAAGCGCTTTGCATTGGGAACCCGTCCTGGTTTTTCCCTGTGAGATAGCCCCTACTGGGTATCCCCAAGGTGAAAGCCAGGCATCCCGCCGTGGGGGGCCGTAGTGGAGATTAAGCAAGCTATTGCCCAGAGTTGCAGAGTGTGAACCTGTGATTCGAGTAGGCACCGAAGCGAGAATTACCGAGTCCGTGGACATTTTTGGGCTCAAGACCCTGCGCGTCGGGATTTGAACCCTGGTCCCGGGTCTGATCTCAGCGTCCGGGTCTGCCTCCTCTAACCAGTGAGCCACACTTCTCCTGAGGGGGTTCCTTAACACCAAGATCTCATTTCTTGTTGAGTACAAGTTCTCTAAGACTGTTTTACAAATGCCCGAAATCCTGTTTGGGCCATTTACATTTACATTCTCTTTATAATATTTTCTTATTCATATGGGGATCAATGGTACCCTAAATGCACTTTGGCAGTCTGAACCCCTGTCTAGTATTGGATAACTGATGAGAAACAATAGTGCCCTAAATGCACTTTGGCAGTGTGAGCCCTTGTCTAGTGTTGGATAAAGTCTTACCCTTAGTACCATTAGGAGTGGCTCTACCTGTTTGGACCTGAATTAGGAGTATTGGATGTATCTCACTGAAACAATGAGATGAGTTCTGTTTAACGCTTTTAAGAAAAAACGACCCCAGACTTCATTCTCGATATATGCTCTCCTCAGAAAAATCTGGAGGACCACTTATCCTGTTACCCTTTTTGGCTACCTCCATGACCTACACTTCCCCCACCTCTCCTCAGTGTTCTGTATGTTGGTGCCACATGCTGAGCTACTTATATAATGCTAATTTCTGTCAAACTCATATGCATCCATGCTCCCAACAACAATATAAAACATTCAATGCACATTCCAGCTGACCTTTGGTCAGCATAAGAAATGGTCAAACAATACCTTGCTACACTCTTATCTAAATTTCCTATGACTATATTCCTAAGACATAGTCCTCAATATGTTAGAGACACCATAGCTATCCTTAATGAAAGTCTGAGACTTTTTCTGAAGAGCTCTTTTGCTCAGGAATACCCACCAGTCATGGCAAATAAGCAAGCACTGTAAATCAGATATCTGATTTACAGTGCTTGCTCATTTATCATGTCTGGTGGATATTCGTGGTGGAGTGTATGCGGGGTCTAAAGAGGTATCACCTTGTAACACCATTTGCCTAAGCAAGACCACAAGGCAGCACAGTTTCAAACACAACCTACAATCCATCTGATTACCAAAGTACAGCTGTTGTCTTTGATTGCAACAAAGCAGACAACGTGCTACCATAAGGATCATCTGACCATTGAGTAGATTTCAATTCAGTTACTATGGTTCTCCATGGAAATCCATGTACTATCACAAAGAAAATAACATTCTGAAAAAACTGAAAATACTGAGAGACTTTTGAAAGATCATTTGGTTTACAGATTCATCATACTTTTGAAGTCCTTGACTGGAGTGCCAAATTTTTCTTTATTACCAAAAAGGGCATCACCAGCCTGAGACTGTATGTTGAATATATTGATAGAGAGATTTCAATGCAATGATCATAAATAAAAGAAATCCTCATATGCACATGTTGCTATCAGAACTTGAAGAAGGCCTTAACAATGCTGCAGAAGCAGACACTACAGACTGAGAGCCCGCCATAGCGGGCTCTACCAGCCACTAAGGGTCCACTCCAGCTTTTTTGACTTGGGCCTTTTCAAGGGAGCAGGCCTTTAATGTCCAGTAGAGCCCACTACAGAGGGCTCTAAGACTATTGGAACATTCCTCCCCTAGAGGGAAAAATGTTCTAATTTGTAATACAAAGGGCTCACGGAGTTAGGGGTTTGAAATCCCCTCGGGTTCCATGAGGCCTTTGTTAAACATTGGAAAGTTTATGCTCCAGGCTTCTAGCATCCATTAGCCAAGCCTGGAGCACTTCATTGTTTTCAATGTAGTGTTCAACATTTCAATGTTCTAATTATGATATCACTATCAGATCAGTGCTTTGTGAAACAAAACTGACAATGGGATTGTTGCATCCAATGGAAGGCCATTTCCACAATCTGTTGACTTTTAAAGGCAACTATGCTCTCTGAGGAATTGAATCACTGGCTATACCGGTCTACACAAATATTGCTTCAGAAAGGAAATATAACAACACTTACCTAATCAAAATATCAAACATCAGAAAATTGACAAAATCCTAAGTAAATTAAACAATATTCCATTACATATATACACTCCCAAATAAAACTAGGGCAAACTAAAATAAATATATTAAATACATAACAAAAGCACTTATTAGCATCTACTTAAAGAGGTGCCAAAAATCAAACTAGTCTACAACCAGCCCATAAAATTAAACTTAAAATCAGTTAATAAATAGAACGTTTATAATTTTACCAGAAAGTACAAAAAGGCCACAAATATGCTTAAGAAAAGCTTCCTAAAAGGTATTACAGCAGGACAGTGTCACATAAAAACAAAGGACCTGATTACGAGTTTGGCAGTAAGGAAACCGTAGTCGAAACAGCATTGGAAACCCACCACCTAGCTGATTGTACACCCGCCGTATTATGATGTTGGTGTTTGAAGAACAAAAGAATACCGGAGCACCGCTGCCATCACCAGCAATTCACCAACCGCTGTGACAGCGTTAGGAGGAAAGCAGCTGTCAGAGGGCGGTACAGACAAGTTCACTGCCGTTGGAATTACGAGTTGGCTTTCAGTCAAGAAGACCGCATGCTACGAGTCCGCGAAATAGAAGGAATTGGGATGCATAATCACCCATTTCCTTTTCAGCCCTTCAGTCTCCCACGTGGGTCCTTACTCCAGGGAAACATAGCAGCATCTTGATTCCAAAGAAAACTACCCTGCTAGCGTCAAAATCCAGGTAAGTCCATTTTGCACTATTTACCTATTGACTGGACTGGGCACATATTGTCCGGACTCTAGAAATGGGAATGTACGTGTAGTAGTTATTTTTTCACGTGTCATGCACATGTGTACTCTACAGTGAAAATATACACACCTGCATCAACACGTAAGAATAAATATTCCCTACCGTCAGAAACACCACTGGGCCAGCTGTGACATTGTAATACAAGTGCGGTAGACCACCGCTGTGTCGGTCCTCTTGGGACGGCCTCTACGCGGTATGATGATAGGACCGGCAAAATCATAATCAGGCCTAAAGTAATAAAAGCTAACAAAAAGTATTGAATAACTTAAACTATATAAAGTTAAAAATGATGAAACTACGCTACATGTTTATGACTCTAAATTACGGGTGCATTCTCCGTGAACAGGAAAAAAGGCAGAAAGATAAAAAAATAGAGGCAGAAATACTAAATTACTCAATAGTAAGAATTTTAAACAAACCATGTAACTAAAATTAAAGTAAAAAAACACTTTAGCCTATTAGAAAATATGCAAAACAAAGCAACTTCTGACAAATGTTTCCAATAAACATAAACTGACACAACTAACAATTTTACTCCTTTGAATAGACTGCAAGAAAAGAAAACAACACCAAATAGACCTGCAATGCAAAAATCTACACTTAAAACAGAGTTAACACACCAAGCATAAGTTAAACTAGACATATCACATATTGTTAACAAAATAAATTGATATATATATATATATATATATATATATATATATGTATATATATATATATATATATATATATATATATATATATATATTTTTTTTTTTTTTTTTTCTCTCCACAATCTCCGGTAGCGTTGTGAAGCTGTCGTCGGGCGGTCCGAGCCTGGATACCGGAAATCCAAACACGTCTTTGAACGATCTTTTAGTATAGCAAAAGATGCTCGGACACCTTCCTTCTGCACAAAGCGATTTATTGCGGCAACAAACAACGCGTTTCAGCGGTTAAGCCTTGATCACGTTCAGCCGTGATCAAGGCTTAACCGCTGAAACGCGTTGTTTGTTGCCGCAATAAATCGCTTTGTGCAGAAGGTAGGTGTCCGAGCATCTTTTGCTATACTAAAAGATCGTTCAAAGATATATATATATATATATATATATATATATATATATATATATATATATATATATATGTATATATATATATATTCAACTCCAAAGAACCCCCTCCCCAAGCAGGGAAGGAAGCGGCCGCACTCGCGTGGATGTATTCAGATGAATTTTATTGCACAAACAACAGGACGCGTTTCGGCAGACGTGCCTTTTTCTTCTGTGTCAACCTGTACTACAAGAGTTGCCGCCATTTAAAGCTTACAAACAAAATTGATTACACATTTTTTTCATGTGAGTTCATTAACATGAAAGACGGACAAGATTCTCATTACGACTTTGGCGGCCATTTTGGAGTGGTTTACTCAATACTGAATAAAATTATAAACCATAACTTCAGTTGTGAGTTATTAACCCGCCATACTTATAAGTCATATATTATGTCATTCATGAAAACATAAATTGGAAAAACAATTACGCCCTGTATGGGCAATGACACTCAGTTTATAACTTTAGCAGAATTGATCCCTATATGGGCATAGTGATGATGTGACTAATTCATTCAAATTGCCAAAAGAAATTGATAATTCTGAAAGTCATTTTTAACATTCTTATACAGAATATACAACGCTCCTAATCATCAAGATCATGGAAATACTGATCTCAGTGCTATGCAACTCATTTCAAGCCAAGCAGTAACAGACTCTCAAAACCCTGATTCGAATGTGACGGAAGCAATAAAATTTGGCATCAAACAAAAACCGTCCCCAACCAATTTCAAACCAAAATCGACTTTCATACCAGCGTCAACTTTCGATGCCATTGACGTATTTGAACAGGCAGTCAACCAAGATCTCTTAAGGATGAGAACAGCCACAGTGCCTAACCTACAATACAACTTAACTAGAGGAGAACAAAAAGCCTTAAAAGAATTACAGGAGAATTCCAAGTTAATATTGAAACCATCTGATAAAGGCGGCAACGTGGTTGTGATGACAAGAGAATACTATACACAGGAGGCGATGCGCCAATTGTCGGATATCAATTGTTACCAAAAAATCAGCAAAGACGATTATATCAAACCCCTTCCCTGCTTGGGGAGGGGGTTCTTTGGAGTTGAATTTGTTCGCGGAGCCACCACCGCGTTCTGGACCGCACCCACTCCTGAGTGCTCGTAACCTCGGCTGAGGTGGAAAATTCGGAGCTTGATATATATATATATATATATATATATATATATATATATATATATATATATATATATATTTGAGAATATCCTGGCCAACCTCGTCAACAGGATGGGATACCCCAGGAACAGACCGCAAATATTGCCACGATGACAAGAGCTGCTGTTCCAAAAAATTGCTTTTAATTCATGTCCATCACCTCAAAATATATACAAACAGACAAGTGCCCGCCATTGACGTGTTTGAACATATATATATATATATATATATATATATATATATATATATATATATATATATATATATATATATATATATATATATATATATATATATATATTCTATACGACCCACAGATAGAATGGTAGATATAGAAATAAATCATCAAATCCCAAAAAAGGGAAGCTGTTATTAAATTATAGAAGATATATTTATAGTAAGGAGAGTATCATCAGTGGAAACACACAATGGAAATGCATCAATAATTATTCAACTGAATGCTGTGGCAGAGGTATCACTAAAAAAGAAATAGTTGAACGCTCAAGGGAATATAATCATTGTCTTATATTGCTAAAATAGTGGTAAGAAATATTTTATGGTACCTGAAAGAGGACAGTAAAGCTCAAAAGAGCCAACAGCACCAATACTTAAAAATATTAGAGCAGTCACTCCTGAACAAGCAATATGCCAACTCCCTGGCATACCAACCGTAACAAGATTAATTGACAAAAACATGTAAATAGCCAAGGAAATACCAGTACGAACAAAAAGAAATGATGAAATAGAGATACCCCAACACTTACTAATCACCGTAAAAAACAAACCTTCTTACTATATGGAAAATTAAATAATAAAGAATTATCATTTAAACTACCAATAGCAGTTTTGAGTCAAACCCTCCACCATTCAGTCATATACACAATACATGGTCAATATCAATATACAAACATTTTATTAGAGTCTCTACTGTTACTTAACAAATAAAGTGCAACTTACAATGAAATTCTAACACATATAGAACAACACAATAACAACTATAACCCACAAAAAATAATCATGGAATTTGAAAAGGCTATGAACTTGACTATACTTGAAACCTATCCACAAACTGCAGTTCAGTAGCGCTACTATGATGTTAACTAAAGCATATTGAGGTACCAACAAAATTCCACTCTGAGTAAAGAATTTGTAACTAACCTTTGAACACAAAATAAAAATGGTAATAGCTTTAGCACACGTCCCAGTAACAAAAGTCATTAACATTCCAATATGCCAATTCAATCCCAATATTACAATCACATGAATCCATTAACTAAGTAAATAGAACAATATAACTCTTAGAATTTTGAAAATGATGATCCCCAAAAAATATTATCAGAAAACAATATTGAAAAAAAGAACCCAAAATATTCTACAAAATACCAGCAAAACATAGAACATCCAATATGCTTCAAAAAGTCCAGAAAATCCATCCAAAAAAACAAGAATTCACAGAAAATTTAAGAAATAATTTTGATTTCCTTAAAGAAAAAATAAAACGTACCCAGGTTAGAAGTAAAGTCTGATGTCCGATGACTAGTATAAAACAAATCACAGCAAAAAGAGTAATGTTAAACACATAGAGCATATATAGAAAATGCACATAGACATTACATTTCACAAGAAGGCCTTCCACAATATCCTACACTAACTACCACATACTACACTAAAAAAAAATATTTAAAGCTACATTCAATTACAAAAGTTAGCCTAATTAAGTGTAAACACATCCCCCATCAGTAAACCCTGAGGACCTGAGGACCAGATTTGCTAACATTTGAAACAACACAACGCAGGAAGACAACTTGCTGCTCCGCATAAAATGGAGGTAGAAGTGATGCCTGGCACCAACGCAGGCATCCTTGCACCATGGAGCAAGGGTACCTGCTTTGCAGGCAGGATTGTTTTTGTGCAGGAAGGAACACCTTCCTGCACAAAAGCAATCCTCAGAGGCATCTTCCTATTTCAACGTTTGCTGACGAATGCAGCACATGTAAAGAGAACCAATAACAGGCAGAATTGTTTCTCTTCATTAAAGCTCTGTTGGGATGGCGTAGCATTCTAACACAATCCCAGGTAAACATGGGATTGAGCCATAGTTCATGGGTGGATGCGTGGGAACACCCACACTCCGCCCATGGAATACCTTCCATATGCAGAGTAACGCAAGGTAGCAATTTCCCTGCCTTGTGTTACCCTGGATTTACTAAGCCATGGAAAGTCATGCATGGGGGCTTTGCGTGGCTTAGTAAACCTCACTTAAGTTGCCTTGTGTGATGCAAGGACAATGCAAGAGCTTTATAAGCCTGGGCCTTTCAAAATAAATTTAAAATAAGCTTGTCTGAAGTGGAGACCAGCAATGAGAAATTGCAACTGCATACTCTACAGAGACTTCAATAGTAAAGAAACAAAGGAAAGAATTGCAAACATTTTTGTAAAAATATATACAAAAATATAAAACTAATATTTTGTAGTACTTTTTAACTATTAATATTTAAAAAATATAAGGGCCTTATCCTGAGTTTGGCTGCCTGATGGACAGCCAAGCCCACAGTGGCCGTGCGGCTACTGCCACACCAGTTGTCCGACTGCCCTATAACATTTAGGGCAGTTGGACCGCCATGGGACCACTGCTGCCACCAGGGAGCCATGATCCTTGGTGGTTTTGCAGTGGTCCAAGGCCCCTAATATACTGCCGCTGCGGCTCTGCCAAGAATATTAGGAGTTTCCTCACCCCCACAGTTTTCATGGCGTTGAGCACTCCATGAAAAGTGCGGTGGTGAGGAAACAAAGGGGGCCCTACAGGGCCCCCTGTTGCCTCTTCACCCTGGGATGTATGCAGGGGGGCACATGGCGTGCTCCAAAGTATGCATGCACCCCCCAGTTCCTGCAGGGCATAGACTTGATAGTCCATGCCATGTATGAACATGCAATGGCGTTCCCATTGCAGTACCTTGCTAGGGCTCATGTATAAGCCTTAGCACTGCACTGCCATGGTCCAGCCACCGCAGCATAGTCAGACCTGGATTCCAGTCGAGAGCCAGTGGGCAGTCTCAACACCGCTTTGGTGGAGTGGCAGCTAGGCGCTGGTGTGACAGTCTGCTTCTACACCGCCAAATTCATATTAAGGCCATAAGTAACTGAAAAGTGCATGCTTGTTGATTGATTGAACACGCCAAGGGTGCCCCCTCTCCCCCTTGCTTTTTAACTTTTATATTGAGCCAATTGCAGAATGTCTTAGAAATCTCCCCTCAATCTCCCCATTTTGTTATCAAGGGTGGCATAAGAAAGTAGCACTATATGCTGATGATCTCATGATTTTTACTTCAGACTTAGAAGAGGCCCTTAAAACAACGGAAGAGACCCTAACATCTTTTGGTAGGATTTCTGGATACCAGATAAATCAAACTAAAACCGAAATTGTAAGCTGGAATGAAAATTTTGTTTCTTCCTTTTGTAAAGAGAAAATAAGATATTTGGGAATCGACTTGGTAAAAGATATTGACAAAATAACCCAAATAAACTTCCATAGGGTAGAATTAGAAGTAAAAAAGCTCTTGAAAGTATGGAAGGGTTTGCCTTTAACATTCTTGGGTAAATCTAACATCATAAAAATGGCAATTTTGCCAAAATTCACTTTTATATTTAATGCAATCCCGCTCGAATTCAATAGAGAAAAGATAAGAAAGATGCAGGGTGATCTATCCAGTTTTATATGGGCTTCAAAGAAACCAAGAATTGCATGGCATAAACTGCGAAGAAAGAAAGACCAGGGAGGTATAGCTAGTCCAGACCTACTAGAATACTGCAGAGCCTTCCAATTTAAAAGCAGTAGAGTACTGTTGGGCCCGTACGAAAACTACCCTCTATTCCTACAAATTTTAACGAACAACACCAGTCATTTTTTTTATAAATTCGGACACCCAAAGTTCTTTAAAAAAATCAAATTGAAGGTTTCATAGTCAGCAGCTAGATTATGGTACTGCGTGAGATCTACAGTAGACATCCCCTTCTATAGCGATAAGGCCCCGATTTGGGACTCCCAGACGACACCAGACTGCCTAAAGGCTATACTAGCGATCCCTCTAAGAGCCGCTGGAATAACAGAATGGGGATAGCTTCACTTTCAAAATAAACTTCTTGATTGGGAAATATTATCTCAAAGTACAGACTTTACTCTTTCAAAATTTAAATATTACCAGTTGCTGAGTTGGAGCAAGACCCTTAAAGAATCTAGGAAAGGTAACATCTCCCTGGAAAGAAAGATGCAGACGAGAAACATATTTTTGGAAGAAACATCCTTTTGGTACTGGGCCCTAATTACAGCTGGGGAGGATGACTTTATAATCCCGGAAAAGACCTGGGGAAAAGACCTGCCAACGCTGGATACAAATAATTTATGGCAAGTATCTATGAACAAATGCCGGTCGATCGTAACATCTGCTGCTCTCAAAAGAAATCATTTGCTCACTTTACACAGAGCCTATTGGACCCCGAAAAGGTTATCCAAAATGAACGCAGCTACAGTGAAGAGTTGTCCGAAATGCGCCCTTCAGATGGCTGACGACCTACATATGTTCTGGCGATGTCCCAGCTTGGATAATTTCTGGAAAGATGTGGGTATAACCTTAGAAGGGGTATTGGGAAGACATCTACCTGTAAGTATGAACTTAGTTATTTTTGGGATCACTGGTATAAATGTAATAAGCCCCTTGTCCAGAGCTCAAGAGAATTTAATCTTCATTCTGATACTTTTGGCAAGGAGAGAGATCTGTGTAAAATGGATAAATCCAGTCCCACCGATCCACAGCGAATGGCTGGCATCAATTCTGAAAGTATATAATCTTGATAAAAATAAGAAGCTTACTTCTAAAAAAAATTAAATTTTGGGACATTTGGGAAAAGTTTCATAAAGGGTGACCATATTGTAGAATATATTTTGATCTTTCTTCTTTCTTACCCCGTTGTAATGTCCAATGATTACGCTTCTGCAACAACACTAAGGAAGGCCTGTAAGAGAAGCCACAATGGCTAGCTCACTCCATTTCCGATACAAGGTTCCTTCTCCTAACAAGTATATGGAAGTATGAGGTTCCCGATCTCAGAGGTGCCCGAAGTTGAGAGGGGTTCCTGAAACTCTCCTTACTTTAAATTGTTGCGAAATGAGGACAAAGAAAAAAAAAAAAAAAAAAAAAAGCTTCCTTCATGAGAGCCATCTATTGCTTTTTCATGGCAAGCTTATATTGTCTCACTTCAATTATACTATTACGATCTCTAGGCCTGAAATGTAATACATGCCTGAGATTTTGGTTTGGCATCTCTACAACCCTTGTCAAATTGGCCTGGGGTGATGGTGTCTCTACATTTGAACTTAGTTGTAAGTAGGGATTTACTATAGTTAAGATTTCAAAGGAGGTAATTACTTTCAGTGGTGGGTGATCTTCAATTAGCAGATGATCTGTTTTCAAATCCAGGTTTGATTTTACAACATTAGCTAATAAAGAAGGGATATCTGCCCCCTCCATCTAAGCTTGAGGCCCTTCTACTTACTGGCAAGATTGACAACTTCTTTCAGCAGGGCAGTGCAATGTCTTATTGGCCAGTTAAAAAACACTGGGTTATGGTTGCTGTAACTACTGATGATAGACCCCTGGTGGCTACACAAGTGGCTAAATTCCTTGATAAAAACATAGGGCCTGATTTAGATCTTGGCTGTCTTACTGCCGTCCCGCCGCAGCGGCGGGCCCAAGAACTCCTCAAGCTCACTGTCTTCTACCTGCCATGTTTAGATGCATACGTGATACACAGAAGATCGGCGCAGTCTTCTGTGCTGGTGAACTTCCCGCCGTCAACATCTGGATGGTGGGGTCCCACCAAGCAGATTAGGATGTTCCTGTTAAACTGGCTGCGTCCTGTAGGCGGAGTAATGATGATGCGACTGTGGTAGTGGGGAGACCGGTGAGTAGGATTTTTTTTTACATAAAACTATGTTGTGTATGTGTGCATATGTGTATGTAGGTTATCTGTAATGAGCATGTTGTGAACAATCTGCAATGCACCCCACCAACATACACATACCATGCAATATATACATGCACATACCACGAACACCTACCTTTGGGTCCATCAAAACAGGGTTCCAGTCTGTCGAGGTGAAGGTCCCGCAGGAAAAGGGGAACCTGGGCAAAGGAGAAGAGGATGAAATCGCAACCTGCAACCTGGGAAAAGGTTTGGTTACACCCCTATTTTTGCCATTCTGCAGTTCTGTAGTAGGAGGGATTCCTGCTGGTATTCCCTTTGAAAGAGGCTGCATCAAAATCTGAAGGGCAGGAATCCTGGCTGAAGTTTCATCATCACCTGCTGCAACCCATCCTGCCGTAGAGGTGGGGAGCAAAGTCCTGTCGAAATCAGTAGACTACTGCGGTCTTTTCTCTCACTGCCAGCCAACATCTAAAGAGGGCAGGCAGGCAGACAGCCAAGTTGGTGGGCGAGAAGACCGCCGAAAAAGGCCACTCCATCGCAGTCCTACCAACATCAAAATCAGGCCCATAGTCTATAACAGAGCTTTAACCCCAGCCTATAAAGGTCGGAATATGTAGTTTTTGGGTTTCCCCTATTTGAGCCACGTTACAGAGCTTCATAGCCAACAGATAATTTAAAAGTATTCGCCCTCTATTTCAGCCAAACAACCAGCCACAACTGGAGCTACCAGCATAAAGGGATTTGACACAGTATCACACAGGCCGAGCTTGGCATTACAATGACCACATATAATCACTGAGAATTCATCTAATTTGCATTCACCTCTAGCTTTCAGAATTTCAATGGCATCAAACAGAGCCTTAATTTAGCAGCCCAGTTCCACCACTGCATTATAAAAATTGATCAGAAAGAAATTAAAAAAACTGTATTGAACAATCCACAAAATCTGGATCCCCGAATGGTTACATGTTATGGGGGCAATGGCAAATGGCTTGTTCATCCATACCATGATCACCATCTCCCCGCTGAGGTCTTCCTCCAACAGAACAGGCAGCTGGGACTATAAAGGATTCATACCCATCCCAAGTGAGCTCCCCAGTTACCCAAGTTTCCTGCCATGTCATATTTATTATTAAAGGTAAGCCAGTTTGATTTTTCCCGTTTGGAGCTCAGTCCAGCAATATTCCAGGATATTAGGGTCATATGAGGGACAGCAAATGTACCCACATCAGCAGACTGTTCCTCTGTGGCTGGTAAATCAGAGCCAACATTTGCATCACCCCTCCCCCACAATTTCATATTGTCAGACCCTGGTGAATCCAATTGCTCCATGCCGGATCGGTTGCTGAATCTGTTGGAGGTAGGTAAAGTTACAGTCAGGGTTCTGGCTTCAGGAACCTACTGCCTAGAAGGTAAACCCCTCCCAACAGGCTGAAAACTGGCAAAATGGCAATAAAAATACCCTAGTAGTGGTGTAGTTATACGGTTGTTCTTAAGGAAGCGTGATGAATGTGCTGCAGAATTCGGCGGGAGCCAGATTCCTGAAGTTAGTAACCAGACTGTCCCCAGTCAACTACTTACATGAAGGACCAAGCTAGCCCACCTTTGTAACAAATAAAATATAATTGTATTCCGCATACCCAAAGTTCATGTTTTTATTTTTCAAAAAGGCATGAGCTTCCACTTTGTCTCTGGGCAAGCAGGGTACATAGGCCAAGACCACAACTTATTGACTGCATTCGGGAGGATGATTAAAGCAAGTGGCATTGGTGATCTAGGTACACAAGCTGCTTTGCGTATTGCTGACATTAAATTCCACATTCTCACTGCTTTGATCGGTGGCATTTTTGCCAGTTGACTGAACAGACCAAGAACTTCCATCCCCTGTAGGCAAGTTAATGGCCAATCTGGCATCCTCAAATCGTGAAGACTGGGACCTACTGTGGCCCTCCTCCTCCATGGTATCAGTAGTGGCCACTGCACTATAATTGGTCATTGACTGTACCTCGATGTTACAAGTGGAGGTAGCACTGTAGAGTTTTAAGACAGCTGATTCTAGGCTCACAATTTTGTTTGCTAATGGGGCAATACTTGCATGAATTAAATCCTGAGGTTAATCGAAGAGTTGGTCCCATATTGTGACCCCTGGATTAATAGAACTAACATAAGATGTTGGTCCAGATGAAATGCTGTTGCCCACAGTTCCTTCAGCCAGTTTTGCTTTAGTTTTTGATTTTTGTCAGTTACCCTTAGAGCACCCAATAATCCTTAAATGACATTTCCTTTTGGAAGATGGGCCTCCACCCACTGATAGATTAGAAGACTGAGGGAGCTTTTGTAGAACTTGGCTAGAATCAACACTGCCTTTAGCCATGCCTTCAGACTGCTCAGTGGATAATGCAAACACTTTGGTTGGGCCACTAGCAGCTTCAAAATAAATAAGAGTCAGACAGCGCACTGGGAGAAGAAGTACCTTGCTCCAGAGATAATCATCTCACATGCAAGTCAATTTATTTTACAATAATTCCGACTGATCTGGCCAAAAATGATTGAGAGTGGTGCCAGTACATGAGGATGAGTGTGTCTATTGTCTTCTAGCTTTTTCTGTTTCGCATCTTAAACCCCCTGGTGCTGAAAATGTTCACAAGCATGTAAAAAAAGCAAGAGGGAGGGGTCAATGATACTTCAAATATGTCTGGTCAAACATAGTGTTTAATACTCAGCAAAGAAAGAGAGTGGGCCCAGCCCAGCCTCTAAGGGACGATGCCGGGCAAAGACAGGCCCTGCCTTGGCTAGGTCTTGGCCTGGGAACATCCCCGGGAGCCTCCCCCACATGAGCTTGGACCCTTCTCTCTCAGGCTGTGCAGGCTGTGGCAGGGCAATATGGGACTGCACTCCTATCCAGGCGTATTGGCGTGTCCCTCAACAGTGGGAGTCCTTCAGCGCTATCTAGCGCAATAAATCAGCTGGGCCCTCCAGGTACGTTTGTTTATTTCTGTGAAATATGTGTAAAGAATTTTTGTAAATACAAATACAAATCTAAGGGCCAGATGTATGACAATTTGCGATCGATTGTGAGTCGTAAATTGTGAGGCGTAATTTACAATGTACTACAGAGTCAGAGACACTGATTGGCTTCCCAATGGGGACGCAAAATGCGAGGCTCATGAATATTAAAGAGCCACTAGAAATTTGCGACCCCATTGGGGATGGTTGGCCCTTCCAGGGATCGTGTCCTGCTGGGCTCAGCAGACCACCATATCCGGGACTGCTTTTTAATAAAGCAGTTTCTTTTCAATGCAGCCCGTTTTTCAGGAAAATGGAATGCATTTAACCTGTTTACCGCGGCTGTTATTTCGGCACTGTGCGGGCGTTCTGAGGAGGGGGGCGGGGCCGCGTCCGCCGTTGGCCGTTCGCAACACCAGCCAGGTAGTGCTCGCGACGGCCAACGGCCGACGGAACCACGGAAGGGGTTAAAACAAAAAAAAATGAAACGTTTTTGTTTCATTTTTGCAGGGCAGGCAGTGATCCCTGGGACCACTGCCTGCCCCCCAAATATATTTTACCTTGCATTTGCAAAGGGGAAGGGGTCCCTGGGGCCCCTTCCCTTGTGCGAGTGCATTACCACCCTCTTGATGAGGGTGGCAATTTGCAAGTGTTTTTTGACCCAATTGAGGTTGCAAAACATTCATACATGGCTTTGGGGTTGCTTTTAGGAAGGGAACACCCCTTCCTAATTGCAACTAGCAATTCCTAAATGAAAAACATATGACTCGCTATTTAGGAATTGTACATGGCCCTATGACATTCTGCATGCGCAAACGGGTCACTGACCCGTTTGCGCATCCAAAATAGGGTCAGATGTACGACCCTTGTAAATTGCCCCTCGCAATTTGCGCGCTATTGCAAAGCGCAATTTACCAGGTACTACAGTGTCAGGGACACCCGACTGCGATTCCCACTGGAGTCTCAAAATGCAAGACTCGTGAATATTATTGAGCCACTCGCAATGCGCTTCCCCATTGGGAATGGCTGTCCCTCCCAGGGATGGTGGCCTTCTGGGCTCAGCAGACCACCATGTCTGGGACTGCTTTTCAATAAAGCAGGTTTTTATTGTAAATGCAGCCCATTTTCCTTAAAGGAGAACGGGATGCATTTAAAAAAAAGAAACGTTTTTGTTTAATTTGTTAAGGGCAGGCAGTGGTCTCTGGGACCACTGCCTGCCCCTAAAAAAAGTATTTTTCCCCGCATTTGCAATGGGTAAGGGGTTCCCTGGGGACCCGTGCCCTTTTGCGAGTGCATTTGCGCCCTCTTGAAGAGGGTGGTAATTTGCAAGTGTTTTGCGCTCATAATTGCGTCGCAAAACATTCATACATGACTTTGGGGTTGCTATTAGGAAGGGAAAGCCCCTTCCTAATAGGGACTCGCAATTCCGAAATAGCGAGTCGCAAATAAATTGCGACTCGCTATTTAGGAATTGTACATGGCCCTGTGACATTTTGCTTGAACAAACAAGTCACAAACCCATTTGCGCATGCAAAATAGGGTTGTACATCTGGCTCTCAATTCACTACAAGCACATCATGTGTTTTTGCAATTATTCTGAAGTAATTTTTTCTCTCTTGAAAATAAAGAAAATTCCCTAAAAACTTGCACTAATTATAGCTCAATAATAAACAGTAAACGTGTTATATATTAAATGATACATTTAGAAAATGGAGATAGCAATACATTGTAAAAAATATTACTTTACAAAAACTATATCAATAAACAAACAAACAATATTATAAACTTCTATACGTTTTTGATGTGCCGAATAAAAAATAGAAAGAAATGCTAACAGTTTATGGAGAACACATTTACTGTTCCAGGTAAAAACTTAACCTCATTTAAGAAAGTTTTACACCCCACTGAAAGTCTATTTGACTAATCTCACCGGATTGGGTAAAATGGACTTGGGTGGTTCAATTTACTATTCCATCTTCAAATATAATCACATTGGGAAAAATGCTGTACTTTATGGGGTTCAGATTTACTTGTTTCACTCCAGATCTAACCATATTGGGGAAATTGTTGGTATTTGGTGGTAGATTTACTATTCCCACTCTAAACCTAACCACATTGGGCTAAAGTGTTGGGCTTTGGGTTCACTGAATTTACTATTACTACTTCAAGCCCAACTACATTGAGGAAAAGGTGGACTTTGGCAGGTCAGATTAAGTATTTCCACCCCAATCCTAAACATATTAGGGAAAGTGCTGTACTTTTAGAATACAAAATTAACTACTCCCACAGAAATATAGTCGATAATCTACTAAAAATAATGTATTACAGAGAAAAATTAAATATCCCAAAAAAGAAACCACATGAAATAAATAAAGTAAATTGGGAATATTGCAAAAAATTAAAAAAATATTTACCTTAAGTTTGATAACCATATTTAATTAATAAAACATATATTTTTTCATTTAAACGAAAACAATTTTTTAAAGTAACATTATTTAACAATGCAAAATCTAATCTCATACATTTTTAGCTCTCAATTACAAAAAAATATGCAAATTACAAAAACATCTTATTTTTTTTTAAATTGACTGAATTTCATTAAAAAAATAATTTGAAGACATATTTAAATTTCAAGTCACAAAAAACTTTTTAGAAAATGATATTCAGTAAAACATACTCATTGCAAATTTCCAAAAATATAACATTATTCTAACATCACTAATTTTCAAACTAAAATATAAATAACTTTTGCAAAGTATTTGGCACTCCGCGTTCTGCTTGGAGCGCGGAGTTTGACACAAACGCTGTCTCCCACCACCATGTAGCAGATTTTACCAGCGCCGGCCTACCCCTAGCTATTACTATACCACTGCACCAGCAAATGGAGAGTCTAGGACCACAGCCCACTTGTTCGGTTTCCCCCAGGCTACCCCCACCATTTTCATTCTGTCAGCTCCATGCTTGCCTTTCTGAGGCCAGAAGGGAACTGAAGCAGACACTTGTGAGGGGATGCAAAAGTGCAATGCATGACTTGAGACTCTTTGGACAACAAAGGAAAATGTGTTGAATAGATACATCTAGTGTAGTTTAGGTGAACTAACACAACTCAGTTGCCATTGGAAGTCCAGCCAAACCTCATTCTCTCCAAACCAGGTGGCACCCATTGACTATAAGAGGGTGGAACAGATAAAAGCATGTGCAAACTACATCCAATCAGCACTTCCGAATTCTCTATAGTACGCTAGAATTGGCTGGGTGCCCCTAATGCTTCAATCATGGGTTACCTTACACATTAGCACTACAGCCCACTTTTAGATGACTCCCTGTTCATGTTATCCTGCGGGATTGATTGTTATGTGAGCTGGCGCATCAGAGTGTGAGCGGAACATACTGCAGGCATAGGAGCACAACTTGGATTTGGCTTAGGCGCGTATGGAACAGCCTAGCACAGGAGGGAGCAGAACGGTTGCCACAAAGCAAGATGGAAAAATAGAGCTCAGGGCAGCACCGGCTAACACATTAGATAAAATGGCACATGATTTATGCCTTAATTTGCATTGGTGCAAAACTTTTCATAAGCTATAAAGTAATGCACTGCTGGCACGTAGAGTCTGAAGAACATTAAAGTCCCTTCCTTAGATCACAACATCAGGAAGGCCATGAATGATTGAAACAAATCCACCAATGGTTCAGGAATGGTCTTTAATTGGGGCATAAACTGTAGCACATATACAATGAGAGGCAGAAATTAAACCATTGAATTAAGCCCATCTACCACCGTTATCCACCTGTGAGGCAACAATCTCCATCTGTAAACGGCTGCACTTGCTCAACAGAAGTAAAAACCTGGAGGTGGCCCCTATTCAAAACTTTCAGCTTAGATTCTGCACAAGTGAGGCCTGTGCACCAAGAGTTTTAAAAGGGTTCAGCAGATTCTGAAAGCCTCTGTGTCTCTTAGCTGCTGCCACAGTCATGTCCAAAAACACGCGAAAGGAAAATTCATCTGGTGACCCAAACAATTTCTGTTGTCCTGCTTTCACCACAATCAATTTTTTCATCCAATAATCTGAAAAGTTAATTAAAACTGTTTCAGGTATTTTGATTGTGCATTCCAAATTTGCTCAGGAACTTTGGGTGCTCACATAATTGTGAGATCTGTCGTACAGTTTTTAGATTAGTGGAATCATCCCACCGACCCATCAGCATTTTGTGGAATTACAATACACCTCAAGTTAGAGTGGTGCAAATGATTCTCTATCTCATCTTGCACTTTCTTTAAGGCATTCATTTATTTTTTGTAATGTGCTGCACTTTTCTGCAGTTGTCCATGTTGATCTTCGAGATCTGAAACACTCTGCTCAACCTCCTCATGCCTGTAGGTAATGAGGTAAAGTTTATTGTCAATACCTTATTTTTCAGGCTTCAAATTTCTGTTCGTGTGAGATCTTAAATTCTCTGATCACCTGTAGGAGTGTCTCCAATAGTTGCATGAGAGACTGGGGAGCAGCAGAAGAGTCTTTAAGAGGCTCAGTTGAAATGCACATATCTGGAGAGCGGTGAAATCCTGCATCGTCCCATTGAGCATTGAGCTAGTCAAAGCATTCTGATTAGGAGGGTGTCCTGTAAAAGTGGCAGGTTGCACGTTGTGGCAGCGCCTGGGGGTGAAGCCATAATTCTGGTAGAAGAGGTGTGAGCTAGTCCCAAATCCTCATATACATTCTTATTTTTGGGATCCATACCCTGAGGTTTAACAATAATGGGGTAGGGATGGCTTTTCACTAAAATCTCCATACACCTGTCTTGTGGCCAGTGGCCGAATGTTTGATCTGGGGCTTGATCGGCCACCTCTTTCTCCTTAAAGCCAACTGTGAGTCATTCAGGGCTGTAGGTGTTGAACAACTGCTTTGATCAAAGGTAAGATCTGTAGAAAGATTAGGTCTGGGAGAGTTTTCTCAGCTCTGCATTTCTGCATAATGCATGAGAAAACCTGTAGCTATCTTTTTGGTGGCCACAGGCTTACATATGCTTGAGCACACTTCCACACAATCTTAAAGGCCTGAATCCATACTTGTGTTAGACTGCTTGTTTTCACCGGGGAATTGTGCCAGGCATATGATTTTATTGCAGAGGTATAAACCAAAATAGGCTGCCAGCACAAGATCTGTTAGAAAAAAGAAGAGACTGCCTCCCCCCGCCTTAAGAGAGGAAGCTGTGTGTAAGATAGTTTAGCTTGCTTATGGTCTGATCAGGAAATAGGGCGAGCCTCCTTCCAGAAAGGTATTTCCCGACCACTGACAGGGCCATACACACATGGATAACAGAGGACGCCCGCCTACTCGCGATACCTCCGTCAATCAGCTCTCACTCCCTGCTCCTCACCTAAGACCATTAAGAGTCTCCCTCCTACCAGATCTTGGTGTTCCACAGCGATGACGTTGGTGAAACGGACCCTAAATCTGGGTTTCCATTGCCATGAGTATTCCACATTTCATTGAGGGAAGCCACTTGGATGAAAAGCAACTCTATCTGTCAATTTGTTCTGACAATCTGCAGGTTCTCGTGATGGCCATTATTGAGTCACTATGTTGGAGTGTTTCTCCCTCTGTGCACCAGCAATAGTGAAGAGCCCCGCTACGGCTATGGCTTCAGCAGTGACTGTCTGATACAGGCACCCCAGCCATCCCCCTTCTTTCCTGCTTTCTTACTTTCTGTCTCTTTCTGGCCTTCTTTCTTTCCTTCTTCTACTGCTCTCAATTCTTCTTTCTTGCTTTCCTCCTTTCATTCCTTCCTCTCTGCTTTCATTCCATCTCTCTTGCCTTCTGCCTTTCTTTCCGTCTTTCTTACTTTCTTTTTCATACTTTTTCTTTCTTCCTATTTGTCTCTCTTTCTTTCTCTTCCCCTCTCTCTTTCTTTCATCCTTTCTTTCTTGATGTAATTCCTTCTTTCGTTCTTTCTTGCTTTCTGTCCTTTTATCCTTTGTTCTCTCTATACTTCTTTCTTTCTTTCCTTATTTCTTGCCTTCCTTTTTTATTTCCTTTCTTCTGCCTTCTTCCTTTCTTTGAGCATGCATCAAGGGGCAACTTGTCACTCCACTTCAGCCATTGGCTGACCTCACTATGGGGAACAACCATCACAACGCAACTTTTACAACGCACTACCATTACAACGCAACTTTTACAATGCAAGATCCATTACAACGCATGCCTTTACAACGCATGCTATTACAACGCAGATGTCTTTACAACGCATGCCATTACAACGCATTTATGGGTAAGTTTTAAAATAAATGTATTTCTTTTTATTTAAATTTTATTTATTTTAATTTTAAAGTTTTCTAAAAAATTATTATAATTTGTTATATTTGAGATTATTAATTGTAATACTTGAGTATTTATTTGATAAATAAAAAATGTGTTATAATGGAGAGCATTATTTTCAAAGCTTGAAAAAATATTAGTTCAGTAATAAAAATAATATTTGATTCATTGAAGAGTATTAATGTTAATACTCGAGTATTTATTTGTTCCAAATTAATTATAATAATAAGAAATATTTGTGAGTATTTTTTAAAAATACTTTTGAATTTAAATGTATTCTTTTTTTATTTTTATTGTTATTTTTAATTTAAAGTTTTCTAAAAAATGTATTTGTTTATTAATAATATTTATTTGTTATATTTGAGACTATTAATTTTAATACTAGAGTATTTATTGTTTAAATGATTTAAATAATAATTTGTTATATTCAAGAGTATTTTTTAAAATACTTGAGAAATTATTAGTTATTAATAAATATAAAATGTTGATATATTGGAGAGTATTAATTTGAATTCTTGAGGATTTATTTGTAAAATATTAAAATTAGTTTTATGAAATATTTTAGAGTATTTTTTTTTAAATACTTGGATATTGGAGAGTATTTATAAAAAAATACTTGTTTTTTTTAATTTAATAATAATAATAATATTATGCTATCTAAATTAATGTAATAATTTAATTATTTTTAACACTCGAGTAATTAAGTCCCCTTCACTATCCTGCATTTTCCCTATTTTAACACACACACTGGAGTAAGAATAGTAATGTATACCCCATCACTGTCCAGCACTTACCCTACTATTACACCCCCCTGGAGTTAGAATAGTAATGTATACCATATCACTATCCAACACTTATCCTACTATTACACCCGCCAGGAGTAAGAATAGTAATTTTAACCCTTACACTATCCAACACTTACCCCACTCTTACACCCCCAGGAGTTAGAATAGTAATTTATACCCCATCACTATCCAACACTTACCCCACTATTACACCCCCCTGGAGTTAGAATAGTAATTTATACCCCATCACTAACCAGCACTTATCCTACTATTACACCCCCCTGGAGTAAGAATAGCAATTTTTAAGCTTACCCTATCCAACACTTACCCTACTATTACACGCCCCAGGAGTTAGAATAGTAATTTTAACCCCTACACTATCCAACACTTACCCCACTATTACACCCCCCTGGAGTTAGAATAGTAATTTATACCCCATCACTATCCAGCACTTACCCTACTATTACACCCCCCTGGAGTTAGAATAGTAATTTATACCCAATCACTATTCAGCACTCACCCTACTATTACACCTCCCAGGAGTAAGAATAGTAATGTTAACCCTTACACTATCCTTCACTTACCCTACTGTTACACCCCCCTGGAGTTAGAATAGTAATTTATACCCATCACTATTCAGCACTTATCCTACTATTACACCCCCCTGGAGTAAGAATAGTCATTTTAACCCTTACACTATCCAACACTTACCCTTCTATTACAACCCCCAGGAGTTAGAATAGTAATGTATACCCCATCACTATCCAGCACTTACCCTACTATTACACCCCCCTGGAGTTAGAATAGTAATTTATACCCCATCACTATCCAGCACTTACCCTACCAGGAGTTAGAATAGTAATTTTAACCCCTACACTATCCAGCACTTACCCTACTATTACACCCCCCTGGAGTTAGAATAGTAATTTATATCCAATCACTATCCAGCACGTATCTTACTATTACACCCCCCTGGAGTAAGAATAGTAATTTTAACATTTACACTATCCAACACTTACCCTACTATTACACCCCCCCCAGGAGTTAGAATAGTAATTTTAACCCCTACACTAAATAAAATATTTTTTTTCACACGCTTTTCCATTGATTTCAATGTATCATATTGTCCTACATTTATTTCCATAGCAGCCTACGTGTTTGCCGCATCAATCATTTTTGTCTTCATTTCCACACTGAGGCGGGATGGTTAACAAGCAAATGGGAGTAGCATAGAGGTAAGTACATTTTATTAAGATTTATGACATTGTTACTTTTATTAAAAGTAGTTATATTTTAAAATGTTAATGTAAATCACTACAATGAGAAACTGTTTAATTTTCATTTTATTAAAAAAATTTATTTTTAATAAATGACATTTTCTTTTAATTTTTCAAACATTTAAAAAAAACTTTTTTTATTCATTTTAAACTATGCATATTCAAGCAAATAATAAAAAAAGAATTATAATACAATATGTATAATAAATTGTCCTTTTTTTATCTTCGTTGCTTTAGATGATGTTTACGCGTAGGCGTCATACGTTGCGGCCATTTTGAGGAGCGTCGATGGAGAGATCGGAATCATGGAGAACTGCGCTCAGGTAGGGAACCTTTTAAACATAATATTTTTGAAAAATGTTGCATAGAGTTACATATATTGCAAGGAGAGAAGTGGGAGGTTTAGTTAAGATATATTTAAGTTGTATTTTTGTGCCTTTCAGCATGTCCCCAATCTTGTTGCTAGTGTATGCCTTTGTCGGGTCACGCGTAAATAGTTTTAGGAAGGATAGGGATAATCCTAAAGAAAAGTAATGTTAAAAGTATAGTTTACATTTGCATATGAATATGTTTTTTGAAAAACAAAACTTGGATTTGGAGAAACCGGATGAAGAAGAAGATCGATTTCGAGGGATTGGATTTAAACGTGGTGGATGTCTTCTTTTTTGGAATCTTTATTTTTGGATGGAGAAAGCTATGGAATTTTATATGGCATTTTCTGGATTGTGATTACCGAAGTTTTGGATTTTAAAGAGAAAAAAGAAGATGGTTCGATGAAAAAAAAGGAATTTTGACTCTGTGATTGAATGGATTTGGAGAAGATTTTCAAATGGGATTCCTTTGAATCGATAATTTTCTTTAATTCACTTTTCCCTCAAAAGGATTACCAAGTTTGGAGTCTTTTTTATTTTTTCTGTTAAATCTGGAATTTTTCTTTTAATTGAAGCATTCCTTGGATGGATTTGTAAAAATCTGGGCCTGGATTTGTATATGTATAGTTACAGGATGGATTTGGTTTGGAATAATAAAGAATCGAAATGAAAAATGAAGACTACTAAGGTAAGGTGACCCGACTTATTATTTTTGAAAAATGTTTTGAAAAAATGACAATTAAATTAAATTGTAAAAATAATTTAGGTCAAAACAGGGAAGTAATGGTGTAGGTACAGTTAGTAGTGTAGAATGTGTGCAATATTATCTAGGTAGTCAGAAGCCACACACAACGAAAATTGTTGCATCGCACCCAATAGTCTTTCAGACATTTCTCTTGATTTCTTTTAAATGTGTTGGTTGAGGCTACCTGTTAATGCTTGCGAAATTCTCATTTCATGGAAACTTTGCTCCTTCCTCAAAATTTCCGAAAAAATGATAAAAGTTGGGATGAGGTTTGCCAATTGTATGGTTGAAGGAGTTGTGCCATCCCTCTATGGCATTGTTTGTTTTGCACCTCCTTCTAAGCAGCTCGTGTAGCAGTTCCACCACTCCACATGGAAACGTGGCTTCCTCCTGCGACCCGACCTGCTTAGGTGGCCAATCCATGTGTCCTCAAAATAATTTAGTAAGGGTGCCAATTTTTCGTCATTTGCAGTGTAAAATTCAGATTCAGTAATTGCAGTGTAGTACTCGTCTACACTATCAGGAGGTACAAAACAAAGTGCAGTTAGTTTTTTTAATTCGAATTGCAGTTTGCTATCTGAGGCATAATCCACAACTAGGGATGTTTTTTGTAATTTACGCCAAAATGCCTGGGAAAAATGAAAAAAGTATCCCTGAATTTGGGCATCCGTGTACGTTTTGGTGATAACATTTATCATTCCAAATTCAAAATCGATTATTATTTTCCTAGGACTTATGTTTGCATTTTTTGATTTAATCACTGTTAAAAGTTCAGTGTACGTTGTGGATTGTTTGTCAGGTAGCAAACTGTACACTAAGGGGACAACTGTGTTGTTAATTTTGGCATGAATAGTGTAAATCTGAGTGAATGGATGGGGCGGGCTTTTAAATGTCCCATCCATCATCCAAATTTCACTATTCTCTAACTTGGCAAGATTACGGGGTGTACTGAAGATAATAATTCGTTTTTGAGGGTTTTGTTTATCTTGCAGGATGAAAGGCTCATTAGAAATAGAGAGAGAGAGTTCATGAGGAATTTGGATATCAGAATAGGTTTGAGGTGTAATTCTTTGTGGGTTACTTGCCTGTTTTTTTCTTTGAATAATACGTCTCAGATTTGGAATGATTGGCATACTAATAGCAACATGAGTAGGGACATGCTGAGTGCCCTCCCTTAAAATAGAACCAGTAGACTCATTGAAGGTGCTTGCAATATCTTTCAATTCGTTTATTTTTTCTCTAACCTCAATATCCATTGCAGAGGCAGAGTGGTTATGTTCAGTTGCTTTTACAACTGTGTCTCCTAGAGTAACCGCTCTGCCTCTGCAATGGCTTGAGTAATATTGCACGCACCTCCAATGTCTTCTTAGTTCTGTAATTCTCTCCTTGCAATATATGTACCCTGCATGTGCTAGCAATCGGTTTCCTTTTGAAGATGAAATGTATCTTGCAGTTTTATCTGTAGACATTATCTGAAATGAAATAAAAATAGATTTGAAAATAATTATTAGTTTTGAAAAAGTTTTTGTTGAAAAAAACAGTTAGTTAAACTATTTTCTTCTCTATTCTAAACTTGGATAAGTTGCTCATTCCCCTTACAGATTGTTAAGTATTAAATATATTTACAATTTTCTGCAATTAAATTACTTTTTCTCTCTTCCTGTTGGTTGTATTGCAAGAAATACATCTGCACTAACCAGCACTTACCCTTCTTTAACACCTTCCTGGATATTGAATAGGATATAGTACTTTAGCACTATCTTACACATAACGACCTTCAACACCACCCTTGAGTTAGAAGAGTCAGTATGACCCCTGCACTATCCAGCTCTTATCCTACTTTAACATCACTCTTGGAGTTAGAACAGTAAGTTATACACCTGCACTATCCAGCACTTACAAAAGTTACACACCACCCTGGAGTTAAAATAGTAACTTATACCCCTGTACTATCCCGCACTTACCCTACTTTTACACCTACTTGGAGTTGGAATAGTAAGTTACCCCCTACAATATCCAGCACTTACCGTGCCTTAACACCCGTCTTGGAGTTAGAATAGTAAGTTATACACATGCTCTATCCAGCACTTACAAAAATTCAACACCACCCTGGAGTTAGAATAGTAAGTTAAATTCCTGCACTATTCAGCACTTTACCTTCCTTTACATCCACTTGGAGTTAGAATAGTAAGTTACCCCTCTGCAATATCCAGCACTTACCCAACCTTAACCCCCCTCTAATAGAAAGTTATACACTTGCACTTTCCAGCACTTACTAAAGTTACATACCACCATGGAGTTAGAATAGTAAGTTATACCCCTGCACTATCCTGCACTTGCACTACCTTTACACTAATTTAGAGTTAAAATAGTAAGTTACCCACCTGCAATATCCTGCACTTACCATACCTTCACACCTTAGTTTTACTCATGCACTTTTCTGCATTTACCCTACTTCTACACCTCCCTAGAGTTAGAATAGTAAATTATACACCTGCACAATTCTGTAATTGCTGTACCTCAAGACCTACCTGGACTTAAAATAGTAACGTATACACCTGCACTGTCCAGCACTTACTCTGCTTCAACACCCACTTTGGAGTTGGAATCGTATCTTATACACATGCCTTAACTAGTACTTACCCTACTTTCATATTCCCTTAAAGTTTGGATAGAAATTAATTCATTTACACTGTCATGTAATTTATGATGTATTTCTTGTTTACCTTTTCAAAACTTGATTGCTTCTTTCTGTATATGTTCTTTCTTGATCTTGATTACGCTTTGCTGGTTTGGAAATTCGTTGATCTGTTTTCAATTTTAAAAAGAAATTGTTAGTTTTGTGTTCCTTTCTTTTCTGTCGTAATTCTATGAGGATTTCTAAGTGGTCAATTGATATTTTTCTATATTTCACATTAGTTTTCTCCTTTTACTTACATTGGATTAATTGCGGATGGGTTATTTTTTTTCGTACAAGATAGTCTTCAGCTTGTTTTATGAATTTGTTGATCTTCCTTTGGCTTGGTTGATCTTCGAATTCGTACAGCACTTTGAAATATAAAAAAGAACATGTAAGTTTTGTGTGCTTTGTTTGGGAGAGGTAACTGTTTGAGGAATTTAAAGAGGTGAAATGATAACTCTGTATATTTCATAGTTTTATTTACCTTTTGTATATTTTTTATGAGTTGTGGATGGTTTCCACTGTAGATGAAGTGGTTTTTCAGCTAGGTATTGGCTTCTTATTTGGACGGTCCAATTTCTTGTACTTTATCTGTTTAGGGATACAGGGGTAAAACAATTGTTTAATTTCCATTATCAGAATTCTCTATTTTTTGGATTGAAAAATATTATCGTTAGGATATGGATATTCTGTTTTTTTGAATTTACAGATTTCAATATGAATGGAACTGTTTTTCACACTTCTATGGTACTATCCATTTTCTGCCACTCTTAAACTAAGTTTTGTTATTAAAAACAGTGCTTAAATTTCTCAAACATTTAAAAAAAAAATGTATTTACAGTTCACTGTCTTTACCTTGAAAAACAATGTATTTATATTTTTTGGTCCTGTCCTTGCTTCTTTATTCTTTCTTTAAAAAATAATTCTTCTCATAAATTCTTTTTAGTAAGCTGTAAGTTCGAAAACCGGACACCTGTTAGCTTACTAAAAATATTACTGTCTTGAAGTAATAATTACATTTTTTGCTTTATTACTTTGATTATTAATTTTTAACACTCTTCTTTCCAATAGTTGCTTTTAAACTTTGAAATGTACTTCATGTAATTTTTTTAAATATCTAATGTAAACATAACAGAAATAATTGGTTCGACATTGTATTTATAAAAAACTGTATTAAAAAAATACTTACTACTAATATATTAGAATGAATTTCAAGATTCTCTAATGTGTCCGTTCAACTTTCCGGTGTGTTGAAAACTGGAAAAAAATGTTTTTCTTTTTTTAGGATTAATGCTAATTATTTTAATACATTTTTTCATTACAATATCTATGTGTTATACTTACTTGAATTTTGATGCGTTGAAGTATGCTTTTTGTGGAGTTCTCGATTTTTGCTTCAGGTAGGAGTCTGTCTAATAACCGTCTGCTCTCAATGGTAGTCAGTTGACCACTGGCTTCAAAATGGCTTCAAAATGGTGTCTCACTAGTATTTATAGCGTTTTTTGTGTGTAATTTATGGAAAAAGTTTTGTTTGAATACGTGTTTTTGTCTGCTCCGTATGATGTGAAAACGTATAATTTAAATTTTATTCTTAAAATGTATGTGTTTCACGAAGTCGACAGTGTTAACTCCTCCATTTTGTCTTCGGAGGCTTGGTGTTTGAGTCATTAAAAGTGTTGTAGGATTTGGCTTTTGCATTCGTTTTAAAATGGCGGGTCTGTTTATGTTTTGCAAACTTTTTTCAGGATAACTTAGATAAATGTGATTAGTTTTTATATTATTTTCTTATTTTTATATAGTTTCGCGTGTTTTAAAAAAAAATGTTGTTGCTCGATTAATATTCGAGTATTAATTTTAGTACCCGAGTATTAATTTTGTAAATATGGTCGTATTTTTTTTTAAATGTGCTCAGTTGCTTCACATATTTTAATACACTTCCCCACCCAAAACCCCTATTTTCCCTGCATCCCGTCCCAGGAGGTATTTTACTAAATTATTTTTAATTATAAAATGTTATATGCGTTGTAATGGTATGCGTTGTATTGATTTTCGTTGTAATGGTACTTTTAATGCTTTTCAATTACATTGCATTGTAATGGTATGCGTTGTAGAAACATTCGTTGTAATGGTACTTGCGTTGTAAAAAATGCATTGTAATGGCATGCGTTGTGAAAGCATGCATTGTAATGTCATACATTCCTCACTATCATTTAAGGCATGCTGCTCTTTCCAAGGGAGACCTCTACACACATAAAGCAGCCCCCTTCAGTGCCAGTGGAATACTATGCTTTCTTTTTCATTCTTTTTCTTTCTTCCTCTTTGTCTCCCTTTCTTTCTCTTCCCCTCTCTCTTTCTTTCATTCATTCTTTCTTTCTTGATGTCATTCCTTCTTTCTTTCCTTCTTTCTTGCTTTCTTGCTTTCTGTCCTTTTATCCTTTGTTCTCTCCATACTTCTTTCTTTTTATTTCCTTTCTTCTGCCTTCTTCCTTTCTTAAGCATGCATCAAGGGGCAACTTGTCACTCCACTTCAGCCATTGGCTGACCTCACTATCATTTAAGGCATGCCGCTCTTTCACAAGGGAGACCTCTACACATATAATTCAGCCCCCCTCAGTGCCAGGATTACTATGGTAATGTGCGCTTTTTTTTAGACTAAAGCACATTTTACCTTTGCTCAATGGGGTTTGTTTTTAGATTGATAAAAGCCCGGCAGCTTCCTAAACAATAAAGTTTTGCAAAAGCCATGCAAGACAAAACAAGAATCGCCAAACGGCTGGCAGATGATGCCAGACGTGCTGGGGTTGCCAATGCTTATTATGATATGCCACCTTGGATCCTTGTTCAGCTCAATTTCGATATTCAATGCAGATTTTCGTTTTAAACTAATTATCATTCTCAGAGTGAATCAAGTCATACATTGTGGACCAGAATATTGAGCACTACTTTTGCTTCCAGACACATAATTAGGTAAAAGTATCAAGAAATGGACAAATTGATCTTCTATTGCTGCCTCAACTCCAAGGCTGAGCAACTGACATGGTCTGACAGCTCTTCAAGCCTCTATTGACTGTACATAATCCTGTTAGTCATACTGACGATTTACATTTGTGTTTTTCCCCGTCCTTTTGCTATGCTACAACACGATTGTCTGGTAGCTTTTGATGCTGTGCTTCCTATGGGGGCATATTTATCAAACGTTCACACAACATAGAACAGCAAGCAAAATTGCTGCATTGTGTTGTGTGAATGGGAGAGAGCTGAAAAGTGCCATATCAAATCAGAAATGGTGCTCTTCAGCTCTTTTCCTACACCGGCGCACTTGTGGCACTCTAGCACCAACGCAGGTACCATTACACCATAGTATAGGCGTGCCTGTGTTTTTGTGCAGGAATGCATACCTTCCGGCACAAAAACAATCCAAAGAGGCATATTCCTCTTCTGTTGTGATATGCGAAATGCATCATCAATAGAAAGAGGAAGTAAAGAGGAGAAATAAACCTATGTCTCCTTGTTAATGCTCTCTGTGGGAAGTGTTCCAATTTCATGCAATACCAACTCACAAACCTTGATAAATCTGGAATTGCATGAAATTCATGGATGGATGCACAGAATCACCCATACTGTACCCATAGAACGTCTACCACTAAGTGTAAGCTGTGTAGCATTATAATTCTTTAGAACGCCATGCAAGGCCAAGCACATCAGGGCTTCAATGGCTTTGTAAGTCCCAAATAAGCCTTTGTGTTGTCCTGCATTACCTTGTGTGTAGCGAGGGCAACGTAAAGGCTTAGTAAATCTGGGCCTAAATGTACATCTGCTTCACTGCTCACATTGATTATGTTACCTATCTAGGGTCCTCACTATGAATAGTTCGGTAAATGGGCCAGATTATTCCCACCCTAGAGTAACCGATACCGGGAGTGATAGTAATCTACGGACTAGGGAACATCTGTCCCATTACGAGTTTAAACTCAGAGGGTTCACTAAGAAATTAGGTATTACCTTCGGAGGCGTAAATTTGTGTCTATTTAACACAGTAATTCCTCATTTTGGATTACATTTCAGCAGCCAAAATCTCAGGGTTAAACGTTAATAGATCTTTATTGTTCCAGTGACTCACATAAACTTGATGGGACTGATATCTGCGGTTACTGACCCCATCGGAATAAGAGACTATTCATAATAAGGGCCTACATATGTATGTAAAGTTATCTGTTACCCATCTGAGTCTACTATGCACAACATAAAAATTTCAACAAGAATAAAGATGCTTCTGTTAGTTAGCCATACCAGCCATCATCCAAAAATCCTGCTAGTTCCCACACCAGAACTATTGTTCTGATGGACTCTTGTCAGAGCAAAGTCTAAGCAGATCATTAGATACAACTATGTTCCACCATGGTGGTCATTTGATAACATATGATTCACCTCGCTCAAAGGTAAGGAAAAGATGGGCACTTTTGCTGATGAACAAAGAATACCTGTTTACTCTCTTTAAGATCTGATGTGTCTACAATGTAGACATCCTTTGACTAGTCAAGTCACATTTCATTGATTTATTTGTACCTCAGAATGTGGTCGATAGAGTAGCAGTGAAACATACTGTTTTGAGATAGTTTAAGATTCTTCCAGAATTTCATTCTTCCTTGTTAAAAAAGCTTGTCTTTAATGAGCCAAGTTCAAGTATAAAATGAATTTGAATTTGAATTTCACAAAGACAACGTGGAGGTGTTGACAGTTTGCTCTGTATGTAATTGAAAATGATTGTGGGCTTGAAAATTACTCTTGTGAAACTGTCTTTAATGTTATTGCTCCACAGTTTCCATTGGCATTTCACCATAGGAAGCTTGAGAAGCGCTCTCTTGTTATTGGCCATGGAATTTATCGTGCTCCTCAACTTTTCTCCGCTACAAACCTATTTGCTCATTAGATGTCCGAGTTGTTCCAGAAGGGTCTGTTCTGTTAGAGCAGTAGCAGGCAAATAAGAGAACAACATATCAAAGCCAAAATGCTGCAAATTGGTGGGCGAGGTTGGAAAATAAACTCACACATGTTGTCTGCTGAGATGCTTTTAATCTTGCATGGAAGTTTCATGTCATGTTACAGGTATGTTTCATCAATATTCATTGCAGATGCCATTTTGGGTGCTTTTGAGTCCATCTCAGATTAAGTTAATGTTGTGTTGATTCTTCAGGCAAGAGGGCAGGCGTAAGTTAAAAGCTTGTCAGCAATTAGTCTTGTTTTTGCAAGTCACTGTTGTTGTAGGAAGTTCGGTTATGAGTATTGCAGGATGTGAGGCCTCCTCAAGTAATAGGCCCACAATTGTCTCCTTAATGGGAACCAAGCATCTCATTGTAGTACAAGACTCTCTCATTGTACTGAATAAGAACAGTCCAAGGCCTACTCAGGAGAGGTAGTGTGGGCCAGTAATCTCTATTTTCTGGCAAGTAATGTCTGAACTGGGGTGGCGGAGTGAGCTAAAGAACGGTGATGGATTAAACCCAGATCAGTTGACTGGGGGTGAGTGTTTGTATTGTCAACGCTCCGTCCATCACCACCTTTGTTTTTTCTAAGTAATATCAATACTCAATAAACGATTGTCCAGTCAGTTTTTTTTTTTGTTGAAAAGTACATTTATTACAAACAAATTACTGAATTCTACACACTAACGGCCACATGCATCAACGTGTTTTGCATTCGCAAACGGTGCGATTCGGAAAAATCGGCCGTTTGCGAATGCAAAATCCGTTTTTGGGATGCATCAAACCTTTGTGCTTAATTCGCTATTTTTAGCATTTCTTAAAAATGCGATTGCATTTAAGGAATCGCATTTGTGCGATTCCTTAAATGCAATGCATCATTTTTTTTAAAATAGCGAATTTGAAAATTGGAAGTGCAAATTAACACGAGGTTGAGCCTCGTGTTAATTTGCGAAAATCCTCAAAAACGTAAAAAAATGCATTTTTAAAACTGACATGTTACAGACACACATGTCCTTAGGACATGTGTGTGTGAAACATCCACTTAAAAATACATTTCAGGGGTGCAAGGGGGGGTCCTGTGGACCCCCCCCTGCACCCATGGAATGCATCAACATTATGCGAATTCTAATTTGCAAATTCGCAATTCCCATTGATTCCTATGGGCCTCTTGGCCCATAGGAATCAATGGGAAATGCGAATTTGCAAATTAGAAGTCGCATAATATTTGCGAACCGGCAAAAAAAGCGAATTTTACCGATTCGCAAATATTAAGAAAAAATAATCATGCATCCCGTTTTGCGACTTCCAAATTGCGATTCGGTATTTTTCGCAATTTGGAAGTCGCAAACGGCCGGGATGATGCATGTGGCCGTAACTTACAGATATATACATCAGGCAGATAGAATTACCTTTGGTGACATTCTTCATTGACCCCTAGTGGGCCATTGCCCACGAAATCCCAGTACCCCCCACAAATAGCAAATGGAACATCACAATACAGGTGGTTGGTGTGTCATTTTAAATAAAATAGGCCTACTGGCTTTGTGAAGGGGGCACCACAGTAAAATATAAGGAAAGACTATTGGCTTTGTTAAAGGGCCACCCACCACGTTATAATCACCATCGTACCAAAATCAGTAATCAAGATTAAAATAGCACCTGTCCGACTGCTGTTTTTTTCTTTTTACACACCTAGGCCACATAAAATGAGGCCATAGAAACAAAATCTAGAGATCCCGGCACTCCTGAGCTGTAGAACTAAAGGGCAGCTCTGAACTGTTTTAATAGAGAAGTAAAAGTCTTCCCCAGGTCATGCTTTCTATAACCTGGGAGAGATCTGGTTCATGTTCCCAATCCTTCAAAGGGGAGTTGCAGCACTCACAGCCTTAAAATTTTTGTTGGTTGTGTCCCTGTTCTCCTTAGGGCATCACAAAAGACAAGAAATATGCAGGTAAGCCTCTTGCAAGGCATTATGGGGCACTCCAAGCCAGGAATTGGTGAATATTATATTCACGTTTTTGTAGCTACCTGAGCAGTGGGTATGGCGGCTTATAGCTGCATGTCTTTCCTTAATTTCTTTTCATTACATTTTTAGATTGGGTGTCCCAGTCCCACCCTGGGTACCCATTACTTGTAAAAGGTGGAGCGGCACAGTGAGGCCGCTCTCACACTGCCCGGCCAGGTCCCTGCCCAGCCAACTCTATCCCATGCCGGCAATGCAGCTGGCATTTTCATTTCCCTTCCTGCGTCCTTGCGGGTCCTCCCCTGCTCCACATAGTCATGGGCACTGGTAACAGGAGGCAGCAACAATATTTGGGGGAGCGCAGTGGCACTGCTCCCTTTTTCTCATGGCAGGGGCTAAGGGATGGGGTCCCAGGCCTCATGGAATATTGCACCAGCTCTGGGTATGGGGTTCCCAAGCTTAAACGGTGTCTGGGGAGATATACCCACACACAACCCTCCCTGAGCAATTTAATAAATGGTATTGCATAGGTCCTCCCTGAGGAATTACTTGGAAATTGAGCCAAGATCAGATTCTTTCCTGTAGCATATCTTGGTCCCAGTTGGGCCAAGTCTGATGATCCTGGTCTTTTATTGCTACAGTTAGCCAGGCCTAGCCACTGGGAGCACTGTCTACAAGTCTCCGGCTTCTAAAAGGATGCACTCTGAGGGAAAATGTTTTACTGGCTCCCTGCCTCAGCTTTCTCCTTTGCCTTGCTCTTGGTGCTGCTCGCCTCCTGCTGGGGCACAGAAGTCTAAATCTTCCCTCAACTGTTCCTCAGATGGTTAGGGGAGGCCAGTGCCTCTGGCCCTGGAGTCACACATCCCTTCTTGGGGATCAGTTGATTTCCAAAGTCCCTACTCCACCACGTAGGGAATAATGTAGTTCCTCCTTCCAACTGCCCATAGTGTTGTTGCCTTTCAGGTCCAGGATCTTGTTCACTGTCTCTTCGTTGTACAGAGGTTTGAAGTGTGGGTGGAAATTTCTAAATGCCAGGGACTCATGGCCAATCTTATGATGCACTTCATCCCTCCACTCCTGTCTCAGTCCTCCTGCTCAGCATTCTGGGACAATTCAATGTGATGCCATCAAGTTGTTTATAGGCAGAGCACCACAGAGGGACTCCAGTCCAACCCTAGCTGGCATTACTGCCAGAACCTTTCCATTCATAATTTCAAAGGATAGACCCTCCTGTGTTGTCTCCAAATGTCTGCACTTCCTCCTTTGTTCAGTGGGCCTGGACTGTCCCAACCCAAATGCAGTGTGACCGCTAATTACCAGATGCAGATTTTTCTCCCCACTCCTTCCTTCTCAGGAATGGAGTCAAGCACTGATAATTGTTCCTTTTGTGTGGGGAGGCCTTTGCACCTTTGCTGAAGAGCAGGGTGAATAATTTGGCTTGGCAGGAAGATAAAAGGTCTGGCATCTGTTTCTGAAAAGAGTAATATGACAATTCTGGAATGACCTATAAAATGTACATGTTGGTTATTGGGACCTGCATATTCAAACTTGGTGTGCATGCTTCACTCCAGTTTGATACTTCAGTTGGCCGTTTAGGCTAAGTGGAGCAAAACAGCACTTTAAGGCAGATTTCCCCTATGTGTATAATACAGTGACACTACAGATAATCCAATAAACCAGGTAAACCATACTGATGTATCTATCTTTGAATACACAGTAATAATATAAGGCATACCCCAGGTCAACAGCTATCATTGCAAAGTCCCTTCTGCGGCAGGCTACTGGTGTGCAATTACCGGGCTGTGCACGACGTTAGTCTCACATGCATAGACCGCACACGTGCACACTTGCTTGTGCACACAAGTTCATGTGTAACCAGCCAGTGTCCCTTACCCTAGCTGAGCCACAATGATCTTAATAAAAAGGCAGTCACTGGCAATAAACACAAACAGTCTAATTTCCAAAAAATGACCATGCATGAGACTCAAGTAGTCAGACTCTCTCACAGTAGAGGTCCAAAAACTAGGTGATTTAAAAAGTGAAAAAACTGGGTGGACTAAAAGGGTGGAACCAACTTCTATGCAGTAGGGTTCTGCCTCTAGTGGCAGTCCATTTTGTCCTTGAAACATCTTAGCAGGTTGTTTCGCTTGCAGGGTACTTCCAATTGCAGGTGCGGTAGAAGTTGTCACCTCTGGGAATCTGAAGCAGTGAAAGCTCAACAATTTGCTTCATAATATTGCACAAAAATATAGTAGTGGAAGAGTATTGGCACTTTTCAGGAAGGCTGATTTAGTGGTTGCCACTTAAGTGCTACGGACAAAATGGTCGTCGTCAGAGCAGCCAGCTTCAATGGTGCTGAAGACGAAACCATCTCGTCCTTAGCATTCAAGGGGTTATTGGAATTGTAACCCTCAAACTATCCCATTAAAAGTGAACCATTCATGATCAGAACTCATGATACTGTAACCACACTTCTTAGCAGGAGTGGTGCAAAGCACTTGTACTTAACATCCTTCCTGTACAAAGACTATTGTGATATTGAATGTGTTCCTTATTGTAGCCTGTCTGCTGGAACTATTTGAATAGTTGATCCTGTTGTTTTCCGAGTCTGTCTGTGCATACATTCATTCACAATGAACATGCAAAGATTCAGGCCTATGCTTGGTTTTGGATATGTTACACAGGGATATATTGTTCTTCCACTACCCTGGATAACCCTCTAGTTTTTTTTAGGTTGCTAAAAGGAAAAAGACCTTTAGTATTGATAGCGTTTTACAGGCAAAAACGTGCACGTATTGCATTGCTTTGAATGCAACGCATGCACGTTTGGCGATTCCCTTGCGGGAGCGAGCTTTGGATGGTGTCCCTGCTAGCTCCTGCAAGGGAAACGCTGTGTGCTCTCGGCTGCATTCCCCCCCACCCCTCCCCCCTCAGCGTCTACAGGCGCGCAGGGCCATATGTGTTTTTTAATTATCTTGCGCCGTACCTGCTTTCACTTTCGTAGAAGCAGGCGCACTGTCCCAGTGCTGTATTTGAGAAGGAAACCTGCGCTGTCTTTTAAGATTATATCAGTGTTCCAGAAGTGTTAACGGTCACTCTGGGTGTGCATTTCGGTAGGAGTCCCTCTTTGAAGTCGAAAAAGGGCAGTAAAGGAATCAGAGTGTAACTTGTTAACTAGACATTAAATTAAGCCCTTCCTCACATCTAATTATGTTCGTCTGAAGGCAAGGTTGATGGCAGCATTTATTTCCCATTTAAATTTGACTAAGTTATCAGCAGTTGCTGTTATGCTTCAGTGTATCCTCCAATTCTACTTCTCATAAAAGGATGCCCAATGCGTTTGTACTTGGTGATGTCCTTTATATTTTCTCATTAGGAGCTCCGTCAGCGGAATCATCTATGCTATGGCATATTGTGTATCTGGCACCGACAAGATGTGTGTATGTCATTTGTTAAAAAAAATAAACAATACACAGAGGGGTTTAAAAAAAACGGATGCCCGTTTCTGACATCACAGTCAAACATCTTACCAAATCACCATGTCTTACAGTGATACTCAGTGACCGGTTTTGTCGGCCACTAGAACTCGGACAATCAGCAATGCCTGACCGTCGGTGCACGTCAGCAGGGGTGGCCTTAGGCATGTGCAAGCTGTGCACCTCCGGCTCTGTTCCACTTCCAAACACCCTGACTCCCCACCCCTCTTCACTGGCCTCCACGCTCCGCCCCGCCCGGACCCCTCTTCTGGGGCCCCCCACCTACGCTCCCTACCCAGGGCCGCCATGAGCCTACAGCCGCCCCTGACGTCAGCGCTAGGGAGTGTACCATTCATTCTGGCGGTGCGTTCCATATGAGGGTGCTGGCAGAAGCATGGGAGAAACACACTTTTGAATACTCTGAAGAGAAAGGGGAGGAGGTAAATGATATGCAAAACTCTATCCAAACGTCACATACCCTTGGTTAAAAAAGAAAAAATATATATAGTTATAATTTTTTAGCCACTAAAAATACTCTTATCAGCAATCGCCTTTTACTCCCTGAGAAATCATTTTACCGTCAAAGGTAAGAATTGAAATGCTGCCGCTTCATAACCTTATCTGAGGCCTTGTTACTGAAAGTGTCCTACCCCCAACCCGAGTAGACTGTGCGTCTAGGAATCCTGCCCATAAATCAACATCTAAATCTGGCACTTTTGTCCTTCTTCCTATAGGCCCGTGCGGCTAATTTCCCTTACAACAGAGGCATGTTGCCTATACATGGGTCTCTTCCCCATTCAAACATGGTTCAGCATGGTAGGCCCAGCTGACTAGCTTGTGCCCAGGGTGGGGGTACCCATTGCTGAAGCATACAACTCCTCTCTGCCCACCCCACGGTACCGCCTGGTCAGGTGGTACTGTACCGTGCAATACAGAAATCACGGCCAAGAAGTGTAATACAGCCCACTCAAACGGATAGGTTGCTCCATTTGTGAGGAAGAACAGCTGCCTCCCTCCATTGACCAAACCATCCACATATCAATCTACTGCCTTTTTTGTTCATTCGTTTTTGAACAGCTGGAGAAGTAATTAACATTTTCCGCCGAAGATTCTGTTTTCCAAGACCAACATTTTTAGCGATTGAAGACTGCTTCGCATCTGTGACTCATTGTCAGTGTCGGTGCCAACATTGATTTTAAACTAGCATTGCAATTTTGCTTGTTCTGGAATCTGTTCAAGAATGTATCTTTGCTCTTCTCTCTAATCTCTTTGCCTTGTGTGTACTTGTGTAGTGAATATGCGCCCCCTTCCCTTATTTTTTGGAATGCCGTCAAGATCAGGGACGTAGTCATCGATAGTGCAGCAGGTGCAGTGCACCAGGGCCAATAGCTACCCCCCACAGAGCCTTAATTATTCCTGTATGTTGCTACCTATTTT
Source organism: Lissotriton helveticus (assembly GCF_964261635.1). NCBI lineage: Eukaryota > Metazoa > Chordata > Amphibia > Caudata > Salamandridae > Lissotriton > Lissotriton helveticus. The sequence continues at coordinate 283,324,379 of NC_136071.1, forward strand.
TCTTGCCTTCACTCTCGTCTTGAAAGCAGTTGCAGCTCACCACTCCGTGCTAATGATTTGCATGGCTGTGCATGTTCGTTAAAACATTTTTTTTCCCCTACAATATTAATGGTCTAATTGGCGTTTTTTTAACACTTCTATTACTTTTCTCATACATATCGTGTTAGCTTCGGACTGGACACAGAATTAGCTGTCTCACCGGCCGTAGATAATTCATTAATCTGATTAAAAAAAACAAGCATTGTCATAGCCAATAGGTCTTGCTTTTGGGACCTTATACGTATTTAGTTATGCAGCACAATATCCTTAGTGCAACAACATCAACTGTTGCATGGCTAAACACTTAAAAGGTCCCAAACGCAAGACCTATTGGCTATGCCAATGCTTGTTTTATCTGGAATCGCATGTATGATATCTTACAATTGAGAATAAAGACTAGTTTATCTCTCCCACAAAGAGATCTCTGCCTCAACTGTAGATTTTGCTTATCTGGGCTGTCCCTTTATGGACTCCACCAGTGGCAGTCTATAAAGTGCTCAATTTGAGTGTAGTATCATCCCATAATTCAAAGCTATCACACAAAATGCTATCTTTCTTCTTCACCACCTCTGTGAGGGGCCCATGGTGACCTCTAATGTTGGCAGATGGTAGTCCATCAGGGTGGCAGACTTAATGTCCACTGCCACCCTGACGTATGGTCCATCAAACTCAAGATTTTAAACTGTGTCCCTTATCCACAAGGAACTTAATGGATACACCTCTAAATACTTCTATAAGGTTTATCAACTGTATCAGCCACACAGATATCTGAGGGTGGCCACTGAATAGAATCTCTCCATTCAGCAAGAGTTAAATGATCTGCAGGCAGCTCTCATTACATGATTACTGACTCTGGAATTTCCACCAGTGTGCACCGTAGACACACCTATACAAAATGACATTTGCATATAAGATATTTTAAGCTACTATCAGCCAGATTCATCAATGCAACATTCTGCGAATTTCAAATTGCGAAAATTACCGAATCGCAATTTAGAATTCACAGAATGGCATTCATGAAGAAATGCGCGCAAAAAATGCGATTCGCAATCGGCCGGAATTGCCGTTTGCGATTTTGCCCCAATCGCATATTAATCACAGAATCGGCCGATTTCTTGGTTGAAATTGCTATTTCGCAATTACCGAAATCGCAATTTGCGATCTCGCTAACTGCGAGATCGCATAAACGGGAAGTCGCATTTCGAGCCCAATGATGACATCAGAACCAGGAAGTAGGCTGTTCCCTCCCTCATTCAGATCACTGAGCCTGATAGTGGAGGCAGGACTGTGAGGAGCTCCACAACAGTGAACTTGCAGCACCACAGCAGGACATCCACAAGCTCCAAAATGTCACAGGAAGCAGCAGGGAGCAGTGGCCATGAGAGGAAGAGGAAGATTAAGTTCTCGGAGCAAGAACTTGAGTTCCTAATTGAGGGGTTCTGTAAGGACCATGCACGCCTGTTTGGCAAGGACTTCAGGAGGGTGCCAGAGGCTGACAAGCGCCGCATCTGGCTGCGCATCCGCCCAAGGGTAAATTCTGTCGGGGTGACCCAGCGGTCAATCGACGATTTTAAAAAGAGGTGGTACGACCTCAGAGGTCGTGCCAAAGAGCGGATTGTGGAGAGGCTGGGAGACCCCACTGCCACACCCAACACCCCACTGGAGGACCTCGTGGAGGACACCCTGACTCCTGAAGCCTGCGTGGGTGTCACCCAGCTTGACTCGTCCCGACTCACCCAACAATCCCAAGGTAAGTGCCATGCGACTGCGAGCCCGTCCCCTAATAGTGCCCATGACCCCTGAGCTAGCAATTTGAGAACCCCAGCACTGCAGGCCATGCACACCTGAAATGCCCTATTGCATTGTGGGAGTTGTAGTGTAAAAAACATTCCCAGATAGCCCAACCCAGGCAGACCTGTCAATTCAAAGTAATCCCAAAAGCCAGTCAGGGAGAGCAGGCCTGCATGCATGTAGCAACATCTCATGTGCAAGCTACATATCATTAATCATGCACCCATTTACATCACAGGTGCAGCAGAACAGGCCAGCACCGACAGCGAGGCCCTACATATCGATGAGTACCCGGAGGACACCTGTAGCACTACCACCACCAGCACCCCATGTGGGCAGGGCCACCCCAGCAGCCACAGGTGGGCAGCAACCACGCCAACCAGCACCCACTGCAGTAGTACAGGCCACAACACCAGCAGCCAGGAGGCAGACGAGGCGCACAGCCGCAGTCAGGTCGCATACCAGCAGACTGACGTGCCAGCAGCGTGACAACTCAACACGCGCGGGCAGGGCTGTCCATGCACGGGATCCTGGCCTGGCTATTGAACGCCGCATGCTTGCGGTACATCAGACGCAGGCTGCCATACATCTGCAGCTCACCAATACAGCGCAGCATGTTGGACAGCTGACCGCAGCTCTGCGAGAGAACAACCAGATCCTGGTCTCCCAGCAGGACATCACCCACTGCCGCCACCGCCAGCTGCTGACCCGCCTGTCAGCTTACACCCGGTCAAATCATATAATTGGCAATGCTACATCCTAACTTTCTCGCAGCCCGGGCACTGGATCAGGTGACAGCAGCAGTGCTCAGTTTGCAGCCAACTGCCCATGGAGAACCAGAGGGTGGTGATGATGCCAGCGAGGGCACGTCAAGCCACAGCAGCATGTCCTTGCCGCCGGTGACTGAACGCCGCCGCAGCAGCAGGCCCACTGCAGCATCACGGGCCAACACTGCTATTGAGGACAGCGAGAGGCGACTGGGTGCGTCTGGACCGAGGCGCCAGTGACACTTTTCACTCAGCCTGCAGGGCCATGCAGTATCTGCAAGCAAGCCCTCTACCCCTGCAAGGGGACGTATGACATAATACTGTTCCCATGTGCAATCATAGACAACAAAAGCCACATTATTGTGATTTAACAATAAGAATTTATGGTTCCACTTAAATCCAAATCATGTCATTATTACATTTGTCATCCATGTGTGCAGTGTTGTGTGAGGGGAATGTGGGCACTAGAAACAGTTAATAGTGATGTGGTTGCGGCGCCTGTGTCCTTCTGCTGGATTCTCCCCACGTGCATGACGCACATGTGCAGGTGGGCGGTTGTCCCCTTCCGACTCACTGCCAGAGATCTCGACAGGTATCCTGCGCTTGGTAGCAATGTTGTGGAGTATTGCACACACGGCCACGATGCGGCAGCAGACATCAGGCTTGTATTTGATGGCCCCACCAGTCTTGTGAAGTATGCGGAATCTGCTCTTCAAAAGGCCAAATGTCCTCTCAATGCAATTTCTTGTGCGTATGTGTGCAGCATTGTAACGCCGTTGCTGTGGTGTTGCAGGGTTGAGGTATGGGGTGAGGAGGTACTCACGGAGACCGTTGGCGCTGTCACCTAAATGAAAGGAGCAGAGGGTGAGTGCCTGTTCTGCGCAGCTACATGATCACAGTGTACTATTTGGGGTCATGTGTACTTACCTAGTAGGTGTCCTTCGCCAAAGTCTTCCCTGGCCAGTTGTGTGTGGATGCCACTGTGCCGGAATATGAAGGAGTCATGTGTGCTCCCCGGGTATTGTGTCATTATGTCCGTGATGTAAGTCTTAGCATTGCACACCATCTGGATATTGAGGGAGTGGTAGGACTTGCGGTTGCGGTACATGTATTCTGTTTGTGCTGGTGGGCAGATGTGGATGTGGGTACAGTCAATGCATCCAATTACATGTGGGAATTGCACAACGTTGTAGAAATGTAGCTTTCTCTCATTCAAGTCCTGTTGGGTGGTCGGGAATGAGATGTAGTGGTGTAGCCGGGTCAGCATAGCCTCCAGGAAACTCCTTAGGCAGCGGGACATGGTGCTCTGGGAGATCCCCCCTGCAACAGCGACTATCCCCTGGAAGCATCCGGAGGCCAGTAGGTGCAGGCAGCAAGAGACCTGGACATGGGTGGGCACAGCATTGGTCCTCCTTGTTGGGTGCTGTATCAGGGGGTCTAGGTCCCTGATCAGCTTGATGATCATTGGCCCATTCAGGCGGTACTTGGAGTAAATTTGCTCCGCAGTTTGGCCCAGCAGGGTGACCCACAGGCGGAATATTCGCTCCTGGATCCTGCATCTGTTCCGTGCTGCAGCCTGGAGCCTTCGCCGTCTGACCACCATGTAGAGTCCTGGCATTGTGAGAGTCCTCATGCTACTACTGTGTTTCCTTAAGTGTGTTTGTTCAGGACTGCACCTGTGGCTCGTTAGGAATTTTTTTTTCTTTTCTTTATGGTTACCACCTGCTTTTGGTTCTCCTTAAATTGCGCCTCGCAAATAGTGATTTTCAGCTTTTTCGCAAATTGAGAGTTGTCATGAATTGCGTTTGTGATTATTTAGCGAAATCGCAAAACAAATCGCAGAATCTATGGATTCTCGCTATTTCCGATTCGCTATAGGGGTTCCTCCTAGATTCTGCGATTTATTTTGCGATTTCGCAATTTGCTTTTTGCGAATTCGCAATTCCTGTGTTTTTGGCATGATGAATAGCTTTTCTGTTAATTGCGATCGCAATAGCTAATTCGCAGCTATTGCGATCGCAATTTTGCTTCATGAATGTGGCTGTTACTTTCCTAGTGAACAGGTGCACCAAGACACACCAATACTGAGCAGATGCTTAATACTGATCATGATCATTCAACAGCATATTCTACAACACATAGCTTGACTCTAAAATTCTTGGATCTCTCCAATATGTTGGTAGATTAGAACACTTTTCGTTTCTGCTTACACCTATTTCATCACTTTCTGTCTGACTGAGTTGCCACCTCATCTAACTCTCCACACTATACAGCTCTCTAAAAAGGCTACAAGTTGTCTGGAGGGCTTTATCAAAAATGTTTGTTGATTTAAAGTAATTCTGGTTGAATAGCAGACACACAGGTGCCCCTTGTGAGAAGTTAGCCTGGCATATGTCCATTAGTTCTAGTGGGCACCTTGCACCAGTCTAATCGACCCTTATTGATGGTGGTTGTAAAGGAAACCTTATAGAAAGCTATCCTAATGGTAGCATGAACCAGCAGTCTTCAGGCTACAAGTTCACTAGGCGAGTTAAGCAAGTTGTTTTACCATATATAATCACTTGAATACCAAATGAAAGGACAACACACAAGGTATATATCAAAGATATATGTATTTAATCTAAACACAACCCCTCTGCACTCTTTATGAGGTCAGAGGTAAAAATACAATACAAGTCACACAGTTTATATACGATAAGTTGCACAGTATACGTTATGCCCTAGGGGCCTCACAAACCATATACTAAGAAAGTGGTAGAAAGTACCACATGAGAGTTAGAAAGCAGGCAGAGGGTCTGTAGAATCGCTGGGGCTACACTAAACAAACAAAGGTTAGGAAGTAGGAGGCCCACGGAAGCCGTGTGCAGTGTCTAAACACAGGCACGGGTTCTCATTGACTTTCTATGCAGAACGTAAAAGTTACAAAGATACAATTTAAGGACACTTCCAGAAGAACTAGGATGGAACGCTTTTAAACTAGGACACTTCGAGAATCAAGACCCAGAGGAGCACCGGAGTACTCGTGTTACCTCACCCAGGGAAGCCGGGTCATAGGGGTCTTTTCATGTCGGGTTTCGTCATCGTTTTCTGTAGAGAGCTGCAAAGAAGTGCTGCAGGCGACCAGAGGAAAAGTGTCTGGGTGGATCCAAGGGTGGATCGGAGATGTGAAGAACCTGAAAGGAGAGGAGACAGAGTCTGGGTCACTAGCCAGTGACCGGGTAGGTACCAGGAAGGAACCAGACGATGTTGGGTGCTTTGCATGTGAAGTAAGGTTATCTTGTCTCTTCAGCCACGAGGTCCAGGAGGCATCGATGATGACCAGGAGCTGGATTCGAGCTATCCCACAATGGATCCAGATGAATGCAGCGTTGGAATCTGGATTGGACCCAACAAGCCTTGGCAACTGCAACCCATGCAGAATGTCGAGATTGACTCTGTTGCAGACCAGCAAAGCCTGTGGCACTTCTACTTTTTAGGGAAGCTGGTGTAAGCCTGGAGCAACCAGGATAGCAAGCAGAATTCAAAGAAGGTCTTCAGGGGGCTCACAAGCCAACGGGCAAGGAACCGGGAAGATTGGTCAAGCTCAAGTGCAAAGGCAGGGCCCACGGGACACTTGCGGAGTGTGGGGGTGTGAGCATCGGTGCAAATGGTGCTCGGGGATGGAGCTTTTCGTACCCTAATGCACAACTTACTGAGGCTTCAGCAAAGGAGAGCAGGTAGCAAAATGCAGGTTGTCCAAGATGTCCAGTCCCACGTCTCTCGTGTCCGCCACGTGTCTCAGCTTTCCTGTGGATGTGGGTCGGGTCAGAGAAGTGTGGAAGTCCAGTTCTTGTGTCGCAAAGTCTTCGGGATCCGGCGGGAGCCTCGACGATGCAGACCAGCAAAGATGCTGTTGGTGCCTGTTTGCACAGGGTACTCACTCCTTGACCACAAGGGAGATGTCATCCATCTTCCAGTCAGATTAGAATGTCGAAGGTCCAAGATATGTCTTTCAAAGATTCGTCCAGGATAATCTAAAGTCCTGGGGACACAGCTCCTATATTTATACTAAGAAATGGGGCTGGATCACCTGACTAGGTCCCTCCTATGGGTGAACCTGAGAAGGGGGTGGTTACACCCCTTTTCTCTTTGTCCAGTTTCGCGCCAGAGCTGCGGCTGGAGTGCCCCAGCAACTGATTTGAACCGGGCTATGCATGGAGCACCTTGTGTGCCCCAGGCAGTGTCTAGATGCATTCACTGAATGCAGCCCTCCCTGCCCCAATACAAAAAAACCCTGTCTGGGGAGGTGCCAGCACCTCCCTGGACAGGAAACCTATTGTCCAGGCCTCCCCTGCCGGAGTTTCGTCCAGCAGCAGGAGGTCATACTTGTGTCTGTGGCAGCAGCATCCATTTTCTGATGCTGAGGCTCTGTTTAACTTTAACTGGGTAAAGCAGTAACCTACATGTCTTTTCTCTCTAGAAGGGTGGAATGCTACCCCCGCCGCCAGAATTGGCGGTGGGGTAGTATTCCAAAGTGTTTGACACCTTACATGACATGTTTTGATAAAGCCAAACCAAAGTTAGCAATAACCACGAGGATTATTATGCACTTAAGAGTATATGGTGTGGCTATATCATAGAACAGCTATAAGGAGATGGTTCCGAAAGCTGCAGAGGGGCTTAGCTCATGCTAGGGCACCCTCTCACATAAAACCAAGCACTCTGCCTTGAGGATTGTCGAGGCCTACCATAGGAGTGGCTTATGGGTGTATATGTGTCTATATGTAAAGGTAGATATAGGTATACTATATCTAAGTAAGGGGTGATTACACCACCTTAACCAGGCTGTATGAACAGACCTGTGGTGTCAGTTTGGAAGGCAAACCAGGTGTGGCACAATACATGCTGCAGCCCCTGGTAGGCCTATGGTGCACCTATGCCGTGGGTACCTATGGTACACTATACAGGGGCTCACAAGGGTGACCCAGTAACCAATCTGGTAAACACCTAAAGTACATGGTATCAATTTAGAGAGAGAACAGCTGGGCTGTGGGTTTGATTGGCAGGCCCACAGCCACACTAAAGTAAAAAAAAACGAGAATCACAGCAAAAAGTGGGGGTGACCATAGGAAGCAGACCCTACTCTCCTACACAACCCCCCCCCCCCAACGCAGGATCATTAAACTAACCTTGACCAGTTCAGTCTTCATGTTCTAAGTGGAAATATCTGGAGAGTCCATCTACATTGGCATGGTCAGTCCCAGGTCTATGTTCCACTATAAAGTCCATCCCCTGTAGGGGAATGGACCACCTGAGCAGTTTGGGATTTTCACCCTTCATCTGGTTTAGCCAAAAGAGGGGCTTATGGTCTGTCTGAATCTTGAAGTGAGTGCCAAACAAGTATGGCCTTAGCTTCTTCAGGGCCCAAACCACAGCAAAGGCCTCCCTCTCAATAGCTGACCAACGTTTCTCTCTAGGGGTCAGCCTTCTGCTAATTAAAGCTACTGGCTGGTCTTGACCATCTTTATTTAGTTGTGAAAGCACATCACCTACCCCCAACTCAGAAGCAACTGTTTGGACAATGAATTCTTTGGAGTAGCCTGGACTTTGCAGAATAGGATCAGTGCACATGGCCTGCTTCAGGTCATCAAATGCCTTTTGACAGCTGACTGTCCACTGACCTTTCTTTGGCATTTTCTTGGAAGTTAAGTCATTCAGGGGTGTCACTATGGAACCATACCCCTTGACAAATTTCCTGTAATACCCAGTCAGGCCAAAGAAAGCTCTGACCTGAGTCTGGGTGGTTAGAGCAGTCCAGTCCAATATGGTCTGGATCTTGCTTTGCAATGGTTGAACCTGGCCTCCACCTACAAGATGGCCCAGGTATACAACCTGACTCTACCCTATCTGGCACTTAGTAGCCATGATAGTTAGGTCTGCCTTTTGCAGGGCCTCCAAAACATTCTTTAGGTGTATCAGGTGATCTTCCCAAGTGGAGCTAAAGGCAGCAATATCATCTAAATAAGCTGCCCAGTAGTCATTCAGATCTGAGAGGACTTGGTTCACCAACCGAATGTGGCAGGTGCATTCTTTAAAGCAAAGGGCATCACCACAAATTGATAATGCCCATCAGGGGTTGAAAATGCAGTTTTTGACTTTTCAGCATCAGCTAGTCTGATCTGCCAGTAGCCAGCTGTCAGGTCAAATGTACTCAAAAACTTGGCAGATTCCAGTCTGTCAATGTGTTCATCTGCCCTGGGTATGGGATGGGCATATGTCATAGTGACAGCATTGAGGCCTCTGTAATCCATGCAAAACCTCATCTCTCTCCTACCATCTTGGGTGTGAGGTTTAGGCACCAGGACTACTGGACTGGCCCAAGGGTTCTCTGAGGGCTCAATGACTCCCAAATCCAACATTTTTTGGACCTCTGTCCTGATACAGTCCCTGACATGATCAGGTTGCCTGAAAATCTTACTTTTAACAGGCAGGCTGTCCCCAGTGTCCACTTCATGAGTGCACCAGGTAGTCTGACTTGGAGTCAGTGAAAACATATGTCTATAGGACTGTAGAACGTTTCTGCAGTCCTGCTGCTGTTGGTCAGTGAGGCTGCCTGCCAAGGCTACACTATCAACTGAACCATCAACAGGGTTCTGAGCAAGCAGGTCTGGGAGAGGGTCACTCTCCTCCTCCTGTCCCTCTTCTGTAGCCATGAGCAAGCCCATGTCGGCGCTGTCACCATATGGTTTCAATCTGTTGACATGAAGCACCCTGTGGGGGCTCCTGGGAGTTCCAAGGTCAATCAAGTAGGTGACTTCTCCCTTCTGTTCAACAATAGTGTGGGGTCCACTCCACTTGTCTTGGAGAGCTGCTGGGGCCACAGGCTCCAACGCCCACAATTTCTGTCCTGGCTGGTAAACAGTCAGCACAGCCTTTTTGTCATGCCAGGCCTTTTGCAATTCCTGACTAGCCTCAAGGTTTTAGATGCCTTTTTCATGTACTCGGCCATCCTGGAGCAGGGACCAAGTACATAATCCACAATGTCTTGTTTGGGAGGTTTGAGAGGTAACTCCCATTCCTCCTTCACCAGACAAAGGGATCCTCTTACAGGGTGCCCAAACAGAAGTTCAAAAAGGCTGTAGCTGACCCCCTTCTGTGGGACTTCTCTGTAATCAAATAAAAGGCAGGGCAGCAGGATGTCCCATCTCCGCCTAAGCTTTTCAGGGAGACCCTTAATCATGCCCTTTAAGGTCTTGTTGAATCTCTCAACTAGACCATTGCACTGTGGATGATAGGGTGTAGTGAACTTGCAGTTCACTCCACACTCTTTCCACATAGCAGTCAAATATCCAGACATAAAGTTTGCACCTCTGTCTGAGACAACCTCCTTCGGAAAGCCCACTCTTGAGAAAACTCCCAGGAGGTCTCTTGCCACAACAGGTGCTGTTATGGTTCTGAGGGGAATTGCTTCTGGGTATCTGATGGCATGATCCACTACCACCAGAATAAATCTGAGCCCAGCTGCTGTTTGGGGATTCATTGGTCCAACAATGTCAATCCTACACGTTCAAAGGGAACCCCCACCACAGGTAGTGGTATTAAGGGGGCCTTTGTGGTGCCACCTGATTTGCCACTGGCTTGGCAGGTGACACAGGAGCGGCAAAACTCCTTGGTATCTTCTGACATATGAGGCCAGTGAAAGTGAGGAACAAGCCTGTTCCAAGTCTTGTTCTGGCCAAGATGTCCTGCAAGGGGAATATCATGGGCTAGTGTGAGAAGGAAGCCCCTGAATGCCAAAGGTATGACCAACCTCCTGGAAGCTCCAGGCTTGGGGTCTCTAACTTCTGAATACTGAAGCCCATCATCCCAATATACTTTGTGGGTCTCACTAGAATTCCCAGCAGCCTCAGCAGCAGCTTGCTGTCTGAGGGGTTCAAGAGAAGGGCAGGCTAACTGCGCCTGCCTCAGATCTGCCCTGGAGGGTCCCCCTGTCCCAAGAAACTCAACCTGATCAGGTTCAAGCTCTTCTAGGACAGTTTCCTCTTGGGTCTCTCAATCAGCTTCCTGTGAATGCTGTTCCTCTTCCTGAGGCAAGGGGAAGGCACTGCCTTAACCCTACTGCTTCTCCTCCTAGTAGGCAACTGGTCCATTGTTCCAGAATCCAGTGCCAGTTCAGTGTTGCTATTTCTGACCTGTGACCTAGTCACAGCAAGGACATGTGCTGATATCCCTAACATTTCTGCATAGGTCCTATACTCTACTTCAGCCCAAGCTGAAGTCTCCAGGTCATTTCCAAGCAAGCATTCTACAGGGAGGTCTGAGCTAACCACAACCTTTTTGAGGCCAGTTACCCCTCCCCAGGAGAAATTAACAATTGCCATACTGTGAGTAGTAGTGACATTACTAGCATTGGTCACTAGGTAATTTTCACCTAGGTGGAGAAGCGTGGCTCAGTGGTTAGAGGCGGCATACCCGGAAGTTGAGATCAGCCGTGGACCAGGGTTCGATTCCCCGCCTCGGCGGGTCTCGGGCTCAAAAATTCCACGGACTCGACAATTCTCGCTCCGGTGCCTACTCGACTCACGGGGTCACACTCTGCGACTCTGGGCAATAGCTTGCTTAATCTCCACTACGGCCCCTCGCGGCGGGATGCCTGGCTTTCACCTTGTGAATACCCTGCCGGGGTATCTCACAGGGGAATGCCAGGACGGGTTCCCTAAGCAAGCGCCTTGAGACCCCTGGGTGATTAGTGCGCTATATAAATCGAAATACATTTACATTTACATTTACATCTGTCCAGGGTCCACAAAGCCAGGTGTCACCATTGTGACACTAGCACATGTGTCCCTGTAGGCCTGAGCCACTTTGTCATTAATTAAAGGAGTTTGTCTGTACTTTCCCAAGTTATTGGGACTCACAGTAGAGGACAGCATGATGTCCCCATCACAGATCAAAACAGCTTCAGTTGGTATTCTGACTAGGCCAGATTCCATCTCAGTTCTAAGGGTTAACCCTAATACACCCTTCTGTTGAGAACCACCACTTGGAGCTGAACTAGGGGGAACAGTTGCCTTAGGTGCAATGGTGACTGGAGCTGTCTCCCTTTTGGCACAATCACTGGTCCAGTGAGTATTTAGTTTACAATTCTTGCACCAAGGTTTCTTTGTGCCTACTTTCTTCTTAGATTGTTGGGAACCCCCACCATTAAAAGCTTTTTGGGGACCTTGTGAAGACTTCTCATCTTTTTGATTTCTCCCCACCCTTTCGGTCTTGCTTCTCCTGATCACCACCTTGGTTCTGTACCTTCTGCTTCACCCTGGTTCTGACCCATTTGTCTGCCTTCTTTCCCAATTCTTGGGGAGAGGTCAGATCAGAGTCAACCAGGTGCTGATGCAATAACTGGTTCTGACAGTTGTTAAGGATTTGTTCTCTCATAATAAAATTATACAATCCTATATAGTCAGTGACTTTACTGCCCAGTAATCAGCCTTCCAGAGCCTTAGTTGCACAATCTACAAAATCAGTCCAGTCCTGAGTCTGTGTCTTTTGGGTATCCCTGAACAACAACCTGTACTGCTCAGTGTGTTAAGTTAGTTTATTATGCATAGTTAATTAAAACCAGTGCAATACATGTTACAAGAAGAAAAATCGTAAAACATCAATTTTTAAAACTTAAAAAATAAGCATAAGATTAAAAGTACATTGCTGTTTGCACCAAGAATATCTCAGTATGGCTGCTCAAGCACATTTTTGCATAGGGTGGAGCAGTGAGTTTCCTTGCGTCCTATTGTCAGTCTGCTTATAGGCCTGTATCTGTGGTATTGATCCCCGATTTTAGCAGTCTTGGCATTTTTTGCTCGACCGTTGCAAGAAATTTCACGTATCTGCAATTTAATTTAGTGTTTGATGGATTCAGGCAGGCGAGCACCGCTTGCCTTCTGGAACTGATCCCTTTTTACATAAATTGATGTTTAAGGAGCAGTTGACGTGCTTGTTGTAGTTCTTCACAGAGACAGGTAATGTGGAGAATATCACCCTTTTTTGAGTTGCAAAGCATGCAGGCTTCATTACCGTCTTTCCTATGGCATGGTGGAAGGTACTCTGTGCTTGGCAGAATCCCTAGTCTGTATTTTAAGAACTTCATTTTTATGGCTTTTGGGTAACCCTGGTTAAAGTAAATTTGTGGTGTTAGAGATTTATAAGAGTTGAGGGTCACCCATGCATGCGATCTTTTGGAGAATAATGCCTTGTCCCTTAGTAAGGAAAGTGATTTAACATTTTTCCAGACTAGTTTTCTAAAAGTAATGTGCCCAAGTTGTGTGTCCCAGAGCACTGAGAGTTTGGTCGCTTCCAACGCTGCCTGCAAGTAAGTTCTTGCCTGAGAAGCTTCCCTGCCTTGTATGTCCTGCCATAGCTGCGAGTTTAAAGTGTCTGTAGTGACGGTTCTAAGTTTGTGCCAGCAGATGATGTATGCTCCGTACCTGGCTAGATCTTGCCTTTGCAGGCCGAACTCCAGTCTTATTTGAGCCGGGGAGCTATGGAGCGGAAGCGAGAACATTGTTCTATAAGCTTTGACCTGTGTGTTATCCAAGTTCGTGGAGTCTCTTCCCCGTAAAGCCTCGCTGCCATAGATGATCGAGGGAAGCAGCTTCGCCTGGATGACTTTCAAAAAGGGAGTCAGGGTCGGTCCCATCAGTTGGGTTGCTAGGTTTTTCATTGTCAAAGCAATCAGTGCTCCTCTCCTTCTTATTTCCTGCTTTTCCTGCGCAAATGAGCCTTCTTTGTCAAAGATGACTCCCAGATATTTGTACTCAGAAGCTGGCTCAATTATTAAACCACCAAGAGACCAGTTCTTCTGTTGTTTTTTATTGATGTTGATTGACATTGTGCGAGTCTTACTGAGGTTTATTTGTAGGGTGTTTTCCATTGCGTATTTATGCATTTCCGTCGGAAGACGTTGGAGACCAATGTAAGTGTGGCTGAGTAGCACAACGTCATCTGCATATAGAAGATTGCTCCGAGTTTTCCCTCCTATCCTCGGTGAGTGGGAGTTGCAGGCATCGAGTAGTCTCGGTAAATCCGCCATAAAGAAGTTGAACAATGTTGGCGCAAGCATGCACCCTTGTTTGAGTCCTTTGGTGGTACGAACCTTTGAGGACAGATGGGTGCCGCTTCCTAGTTTCACCTGCACCCAGGTGTCAGTATGAAGAAACTTTAGCATGTTTAGAGTCGGCTGCGGTATGCCCCATTGAGCCAGTTTCCCCCATAGTCTGCCTCTCTCGATGTTATCGAATGCTGCACTGAAGTTGATGTAGCACAAGTGCAGCGGGAGCTTAGTGGATTTTGCTGCATCGAAAATTAATGAGATGGCAAGGATGTTTGTTGCTGTTCCGGTCTTTTTCCGAAAACCAGTCTGGTTCAGTGGTATGATCAGGTTTGACTCAGCCCAGGGTGCAATCTCCTCTAGTATGGTGCTGGTGAAATATGTTGCCTCGTTGTCAAGGAGGGCTACTAAACGATAGTTGTTTGGGTCGGTCTTGCCTCCTTTTTTAAATATAGGAACGATCGTCGACCCCCTCCAGGATTCTGGGATTCTGTTTAGTAGCCTGATTTCCGTGAATCGAGTTTGCATGATGTCCGCCCAGTCTGTGTTTTTTGCTTTAAAGAGGGCAGGTGGGATACCATTTGGTCCCGGGGCGCCTTCTTTCCTGCCTTTGGCTATCTGCTTTTTGATTAAGGCTATCTGCTGGATCCTCGAATTATCTTCGGAGTTGGTAATTATGTCTTGAAAGGCCTGTCCCAATGTCTCAAGCGTGTGTGTTTCGCAGTTTGACTCAGGGATCTTATTGATCCTCTTTTGCGCTCCTGCAAACTCTATGTAGTCATTGAAGTGACTAGAAAGGTATTTGATCCAAATCTCTTCAGTGATGTGTGATCCTAATTCTTTGTGCTGCGGGCGCATAATCCCGTTCACTGATTGCCAGAAGCGGGCGCTGTTGTTAGACTTTGTGTCGTATAGGAGTTTTGCCCAGGCCTCATTTTCAACATCTTTTTTGGTGTTCCATTTTGTTTGTTTAAGCACTGCCCTTTGTTGTTTCAGCTCCGCTCGTAGGCTGATATTCTTGGGGGCTATTCTCAGCTTCTGTATTGTAAGGTTTACTAATCTTTTTAGTTTCTTTAGTTGAGCTCCCTGTTCTTTCTTTAAATTGTTCTTGCTGCACTCTTTGTGAGGATTAACTTTTGGAGTAACATTAGCTGCAAGTTCTTTTAGCAGTGATCCCATAAAATAATCCCAATAGATAGTATGCCCGACGGCAGTTGATTTTTGGATGTTGAAAAGTTGGAGTGCAGCTTCGGCCAGAAGGATCGAGTTAGCTGGCGTACATTTGATTCTTTTTTGATTCATGGAGTAGGTCAGCCCCAGCGATGTGTCTGGCCTGATTGCGGTTGGCGTCTTTGATATTATATGGCATTCCTGGGGGCTGTGGTCACTATCACCCTTATCCCCCATTCTAACCCCCAAAATGTATGGAAATAGCGCAAGAGTAGCAAAAGTGTAGTCCAAGATGGAGCTCGTTGTAATCAAGTAGAAAGATTCCACTGGAGGAGAGTCTGTCGAAAATCTTCCGTTCAATGTCCGAAGAATTTGATGTTCTAGGTCATAGAGAAAGTGGTTGTTGGGATGTTTTTTCCTATTTGATGGGGCGCTTTGCATTGGTATATTATAAATTCTGTTTAGAGCCAGTGCCTCCTCTCCTTCTGACGAGCCAAGTAGATCTTAATTTAGGTACCCTGTCAGAAGAAAGAGTGGCTTTGTCATCTGGGTGACATACTCAGCCAATTGATTAGTAATTTTGGATGAATCTTTCGCTCTATTTTTTGGGTGGACATATGCGTTAATTATGCATACCTCTTCTTCTTTATTCCCAAGGACATATTTTATTTTAACTGTTAGTGTTGTAGATGAAGACGAATCCATAAGGGTCGCTGAAGATATTGATGTGGTGGACACATAGGTGGCCAAACCTCCTGAGTGATGGCCGAACCTACTAGTCGTTACTGCTGATGTAGCAAAACAAGTGTAGCCCGTGATGTACTGAGGGGCTGTAAGCCAAGTTTCTTGCAGTGTTATTATATCAAAGAGGGTGATGTAATGCTGGAAGTCTGGGTCGTCCATTTTTTAGGTTAGGCCATTGATATTCCAAGAGCAGGATGCCTAGGGTTTGTGCCCTTCCCCCGCTATCTCCTCTGACTTGTGAGTAGCGTCAGTCCTCCTCAGGGCATATAAAGATGGTACGGGACAGTATTTCCCTTGTTGGAGCTTAGTTTTGCTCTGATACCACTGTTGAACATGCTTCCGATTGAACCCAGGTACTGCTTATGCTCCTTTTTGGTGAGCATCCTCGTGCAGCCCTGAGTGCACTGAGAGTGTGATCTGATGTTTCTTTGGCACTAGACTCGTCCGACTCTTGATTGGTGCTAAGTGAGGGTCTGCTGCTACCATTGAGCCTGCTTCTGGTCGATACCAGGGGCTGCTTTTTCTTCTTTTAGGTGAGCTTCCCAGTGCGTCCGTGAGTACACTGAAGGTATGAGCCTGATGTGTCTTTGGCGCTGGACTCGTCCTACTGAGAAATGGTGAAGGATAGGCTGGTTTTTGTAAAGGGACCAACTTGATTCCCCAGTTTTTGAGTAGCTCTTGTTCCGCTAAGATCAAGTCTGCAACATTGCTTGAGGTCCAAGTTGTCTTAGTTGCCTCCGGGCTTTGTAGGTTGGCAGCAGGTAAAAATTCTACAGAGACTAAATCCTTTGTGCTTATACCCCCCAGTTTGGAGATAGATTCCATTAGTGTGAGGATATTGCCGCGTTTTAGCAGATCCTGCTGCACTTTTGACGTGTATTTGGGGTAGAAGACCAGGACCTCTGTCGGCTGGTTCCTTGTCTCCTTTGTTTTATTGGTGATCGGTATGTTGTGGCCGTTAGTCCGTTGCCTAGTTGTACTTCCTGGATTATCAGGTGTTTACTGTCTCCAGCTGTTGCGGGGGGATTTACTGTTGTTTGAATTGTAGCAGTTTGCTTTGGTTTTGGTTTTGCCCCTTTATCGTGTGGCCATTTTGCCGATGAGTACCCCGTTAGGCTGAGCGTAGTATGAGCAATCTTAATTCCTGTGTACCTTGTTAGATCTCCATAATTAGAGCTTAAAGTTGGACCAGTAATTCTTTTTCTGTCCCCTTCATGGGAGTTTGAAGTAGATGATTGCTTAATTTCAAATGATCTTAATGCCTCTGGGTTGTCCATCTGACCAGGAGCTTGCCCTGGAGAAGCAGATTCCTTATTTGGGAGTCTTGGTTCTCCCAGTTGTCCTTGAATATCATACTCTTGTCTGGTCTTTACACTGCCGACTTTTGAAGATAGTTGAATCTTCATTGTTTCTTTATTTAGTTCTTCATTTTGTTTGATTTGGTCTCTTGTTGGTGAATCTTGGATCTGTTTTCCATCATGATCCGACATACTACTGTTTGGTTTTTGTTGTTGGTTGGAAATATTTGATGCCTGGTTTGCCCAATCTGTTGGGCCTATATTGATTGCATTAACTGTGTGTTTTCCCTGTATGCCAGCAAAAATGGAAAAGTATTTTGTTGTGTCTGTTTGTGGTTTTTGATTGCGCCCTTTCCTTTTTTGTTGACGACGTTGTTTGGCGTTGAGTTGTTGCGGGATCCCTATTCCAATCGGTGTTATCTCCTCATTGTGAACATCAAGGTGGTCCTTATGCCAGGTATTGTAGTGTAGTTCCTATTATCCCAATAGGCTCTGCGCATTGGAATAATACCTTCAGCAGTAAAGGCCCAGACCAGACGTTAACTAGGTCTACTACTGTCGATATTAGACTTAAAGTTTTGGGTTTGCCAGCTAGCTCAGAGTTCACTAGAAACTTTCTCGAATGTTCAGGAAGGAATTAACTTCCCTGATTAGACAAGAAGGGATTTAGTTTCTGACAACCATAGAACATGACAACTTTGCTCTCCCCTAATCAAGAGTATACCTCGAGAGTCGTGTGAACAAAAGGCAATTTATTTTACTCAGTCAGTACGTGCATTCTTAGTCTCATCAGATTGTAGAGAAAAGGAAGAGACGGGCGTGTTCAATAAAAAGGTGTTATTTATTGATCAGTCTCTTTTCTCATACAAGAGAAATGGATCGATATTATTGCAATACTTATAGCTAAGTAAAGTGCATACATTAAAAGCAATAGTATAAAATAATACTGTAAAAACATTGATATGGTTTCTAAGCCATAAGATGTTTTAAAATGAATAAAATATATTACATACCCATATACATTCGACTAAACGTACTCAACTGGTGTTTCTAAATACGCCTACCCCGTGTACCTGACCTAAGTCTAATACGTGGGCGGGAATAGAAAGTTACAGTTTAAGTTAAGTTTGTTCTTGCCAAGTGAATAACTAAGGAATTCTCTGTGAGGGGTTATTCAGTTCTGTACCTGGAATCTAGGTTGAATGAGGGATGGTATCTCTCGTCTCTGGTCTCGATATTCCAGGCTGCCTGCGAGGGCTACCCGGAAACGCCGGTGCTGGATTTCTCGGCAGGAGAAAGCAGCTTCTCTCAGGGCGTCAGGAAGGCGGGGCTGCGCCAGCGGGGTTTGCTCTGCTCTTCGCTTCGGCAAGTATGGCTGCTCCGTCTCGTCACCACCGCGTGTGTTTGCATAGGGCAATATCGGTAATATTTATACCTTTAAGGTGCCGAGATTGACGTAAGGATGGACATAGATACGTCAATAAGGATGTCATACAACTTGCTCGTTAGCACATTCTTTTTCTGAAGTTCTCGGTGAAATCAAAACAATGGCCGCAGGGTTTTGCCCAGGTTGTCATAGGTTTGATTTGTTATGAGAACTCCGTATGCCTTATCAGGGGCTGGAGGAATATCGCTTGTCTAATTAGATCGCAAGCGTTATAACCTAATCAGATAACACGTTCCTGTGCCGTAGTGTGACTGCGTCAGATAACGGTATCTGCATCATGGGGGTTTTCTGCCTCATGGGCTGACTGCTAGTTAACTTGTTGGTTTGTTTAACCAGAATAGGGTCAGGAATAGGGGGATCGATTCAGAACCTATAGGAATACATCACACCCACTCCACGCTAACTATGGTCATATTTACTAATCTATGCATAGGAAAACATAGTACAACATACTATAGAGTATTGTGTATACCTTACCACCCCAAAATACATAAATGCATTTTGAAATTTACAAATATACGGAAAAATTGCAGTCATATGTATTGTATGCACTCAAGCTGTAGAATAATGCCAAAGTAAACGCATTAGTATACATTATTGCTATTTGGTATATGAGAATTACACATGAAATGGCTCTTGATACAGAAAAAAAGTTCGAGACCATTTCATCACAGAATATAATAACAATGAACATACCAGCGGGCAGCTAATGACTATAAGCTATTTAATTTTTAGAAACCTTAGTTCTCTAAGAATAGTTCTTACTTTAAGCAGAAGATAGTGTCCTCGAAAAATATGCAAAAATATTTTGGGGCTGCTGAAAAATTGCTGTCCGTGAACTGGAGGGAAAATTGTTCATGTGACTTTATTTTTAAAGTTGAAGGCCGAATTCAGGGAACGCCGTGTGCGAGCTTGTTCAAAAGTTTCTATTTCTGCTCTGGTGAGAACATCATATCATTTAGGCTTTCGAAAAAACTGTCAACAGCTTCCTGCGAAAGTTCCACTAACTCGGAAATAGGGGTAATCATGCATTCATGCGCATGATTGTCTCCATTGACATTCTGATTTGCATTGCTGACAGAAGGTCGTACCTGATCGATGCTGCTTTCATCTTGAACTTCACTACCCATCAATCGTAGTGGTGAAGCTTCCACGAATGCCGTCATCAGGATTGGTAGCCTTTGAGGGCAGCACAAAGCGTGAACCTTGATCGGGCTCAACAATGTTTCTGCATCCATTGGCGCATCCGATTGTAGCGTCAGACAGGTGTCTAACACGCATTCTTCTCCGCATAGCAGGCACCTTAATACAGGTAAAACACATCGTTGCCACATTGGTCAAAATGATAGAAACCAAGTCATGTTCAGGTCTCTAAGCCGGGAGAGTCCCAGGATTTTTGATATCCGGTCCCGGTATCCAATGGCTAGGATTGTTTCTTCCCTTGTCGCAAGAGTTTTGTCTGTGACATGGGTTGCCATAACGAAAAATAAGGACCAAGAATAGGATTCCTGCAATTAGTCCCAAGATCAGGGGAAGTCCGCCAAAAATCGAATGGACGAAATCTGGAAAAATACCCAGTATGGCTTTGAATGGTGTTAATGCCATCGAAAATACTGTCTTAAATACCTTTGAGACCCCATTGGTATCAGAAATATTTAAGATTTCATTCAGGATTTCTGCGAAATGTATGGGGGAATTAGTTGATAACAATGAATGTATCTCTGCAGTCGTCCTTGCGACTTGTAGATCATACGTTTCTTTTGATGACGTGAGCCTTGTAGGCGTCTGAAGAAGCACTGTTTTCATTCTGCTTAAAGTATCTATTCGAATAGAAGTAATTTTCAAATTGGGCCATGCCCTTGCCTCCCTGTCTGGAAAGGAGCTGGGGAACAATGAGCGTCCACAGCACTTGACCATCGCAGTCGTAGTTACTAGATAAGGAGTCCCGGGCATAAGACTACAACATCTGCGGTCTACAATTAGAATGTAACTCCCATTATAGAGTCTTTGAAAGAATGGTTCTATCTCTGTTGCAGGTGCGCCTTGCTGGTGACATGAAAGGTTGTATGAATTCCCTTCACAGGCTCCATGCAAACTAATTACGTTACACAGAAGCGTGCCGCTTAGTGACATCGTACAATTATTGCCACTAAGAAACACTTTCTGTCCTTTTTTACTGACACATGCATGCGAATAGGGCAGGTTCCATGTTGTTTTAATGTACCCCTTTCCCAATTTCTCGTTCATGCCAGCCTGTATATATTTTTGGCAGTATTGAAACCTGAAGGTTGAGATTGGAATATTTATTATCCCATGTATTATCCATTCACTGACAGGTCGTTCTGACATTGTCACTGGTAATCTCTCAAGTTTCTCAATCCTCAGGATTGTATAATCAGCACCCTTTTGTGCCATACTGATTTGTCTATCAGTAAGGTTAAAGATTTGGAATAGTGACGTTGTGTTGATTAAACGCCAAGGCACATAGCCTGAACGCAGATTTTGTAACGTCCAGCCAAGCTGTACAATAGAGCGCAATTGGGACTGACCGTGTTGTAATAACAGTAAGTCTTGCAACAATATGTCGATTGCTGAAGACACAATGCTGTCCAAAGAAAAAATTCTGGAGAACAGAGTCATTAACCCATTGTCCACTACAGAAAGTGATTTTTCCAAATTAATACGGTCAATTTCCCGTATTCTCTCTGCTGTTTCAATTTGAGTAACCTTCCAGGCCTCATTGTATGCTGCATATACAGAGGCTGCTATGAATCGCTTTTGACGCTGTTTGCGTGGTCCCATAGTGAAATCACGCAAGTCAGCACCATCAGTAAGTAAAGTTAGGTGTTGCTTAATTTCTGCCAGTGTGGAAGTTTGTAGCCATTGAAGGCATAATTTGCCCACACTGTAGGTGGTTATTATCCCTGGGTGATGTCTTTGAGGATATCTAGGGTCTGGTCTGGTCATTTTGAACCCCTGTGATTTGTTCAGGAATCTGTCTTGACTGTTATTAGTATCTGTGGGCCAGATCAACCACTGTTTCCAATCAGGATGTGTTCTGTTTTGGTTAAATACATAATTTACGTCTATCTCTTCATCTGTAGAGCTATTGCTGAACATTGTTGGCTTTGGAATAGACGGTTTGTTTAAGTCTTTGATTTTGGCTAGGCCAAGACAGGTGGTTTGTTGAACAGTGTCATTTAAAAATATAATTTGTTCTGGGATCATGCAGGCTCTAAACAAAGATTCTATACCCTGTACTTGCCATTCTTTTGTGCCCCAAACACTTTTCAATTCAACATTTTTGTCCCAATAATCAAAACCAAAAGTATTCATTTTTTCAAAGAATGAGTCTGAATATATCAATTTTGTGTTTGTTATCATGGTCTTAGTTCCTGTCTTGTTTGACAATTTAAAATAGAATGCTGCAGCATTACTTGTGTTAAAACCTGAAAAGTATGAATATTTGTCATAGAAGGTCCTTGAGCTTCCTTTTGGAGGGGTTGCACAATGTTCCCATTGATTATAATTTAAAACATTTCTAGGTTGTGCAGATCTATGTAAAAAATGGTTACCATAGTGGTTATAACAGTACATACTATCATAATTTGTAGAACCCTGCAAATAATCATGTTTGGTAAATTTAGCAGACATTACTAAGTCAGACATCATATTATTAATGCTTTCGAAGTCCCAATCATCAGCAAATGAGCTTGGTTTTGCAAAGTCACTCAATGAGATCTTAATTTGGTGTGGATATTTCAGGATTTCGACCGGACCATGAATTTCATAGTCAGTGTTGTCCCAGGCTACCCCACCAGGTATCGGATTGGCTGTGAAGTTGACTGAAGAAAGTTCTCTTTTCTCGATGTGTGAAGATGTGTGTGGTTTGAGGATCAAGTTGATTTTCTGACTTGCTGTGTCCATTTTAGCATATTTTCCCTCAATAAAGCGTCCCAAAGTAAGTACCATGATGAGCCAAAGTATGAGGATAAATGCACCAAAACCCACCCAAAATTCGATCCATGGAGAAATCAGATATGTTTCTTTTAGTTGTTTCAAAAGTTCTTTAGCTTTATCTTTAAATGTTTTTGATGATGGCTGTGTCTTTGATTCACTGAAGCCTTCAGAGGAATCATCGAAGTTTATGAAGTAGCCGGATGCAGTTCTGTCAATTGTTCCAATTGGTTCAGGATTACTGTTTCTTGCATTTTCACTTGGTACTTCATTATAGATTGGTGTGTCTCTGCTAAATGTTTTTATTTGGGTTTCCAGAGGTTTGAGTTCTATTGCATTGTTGCATAGTCCTTGTTGTTCTTCTGTAGGCGTTTCGAATGTGATGAGCCTCTTCGTTAGGACCTCTGTACTGGTAGCAAACCTTGGTGTTCTGCTACTTATTGGGAGTCCACTTGGCCTACTGTTTGTTATCGGCCACATGATTGTGGTTTTACCAGGTCGATGGATACAACTCGGTTCTCCTTTTTACCAGCAAGTGGCGGTAGTACAACTGATCTTGTCCCGTTGACAGACAAGACAGGAACTGCTTTTCTGTAAGAAGGCCCAAATTCCTTCTTTACCGCGATCTTTTCCCTGACTAGATCCCCGACTTTTGGAATCCAGACAGGTCTTGCTGGGACAGGTGGTGGTTCTTCAGTGGTTGTTGGCTGTTGTTTCAACTTTATGTTGCTCAGGTCTTTTCTTGTTTTGTTTAAGTCCTGCAAAATAGCCAAACGGTCTTTGATATCAAAGCTTTTTTCTTTCACCACTGAAGTCTGACTATCAATGTCAGAGATCAACATCCTAATTCCAAATAATAATTCGTACGCACTGAATCCCTTCAGAGAATTTCTTGGCAAGTTATTTAGACTACGTTGGACACTTATTAGATGTTTGACCCACCCAGCTCCCGAACCTAATACCTTTGCCGTTATAGATTGCTTTATGTCACGGTTTTTTCTTTCAACAATTCCGTTCCCCTCAGGGTGAAATGGACAAGAGTACCGCAATGCCACGCCCATGCTGACCATGGCCTCCTTATAAGCTCTAGAGCTAAAAGCAGGACCGTGGTCCGAATGCAGCATGCCAATTGCGTATGTGCCGATAAAGACTCGCAAATCTTTTATAACAGTTCTGGCGTCAGCCGTTCGCTGGGGCCACATCCATATGAATCTCGTGCATGAATCCACTGCGACCAAGATATATTTATAGTTACCATCCCTTTGTAAGGGACCACAGTGGTCTAGATAAACACAGGCTAATGGTTTATCCGAGATTAGAAGGGGCGTCTGCACTGGACGTCTCACCGTTGATACTTTCATTTTTTGACATATTTCACATTCTAGAACATAGTTCCTTGTTTGTCTTCTCATTTGTGGCCACCAGTATCTCTGTTTTAATAATGATACTGTGGCTGAGACGCCAGCATGTATAGAAGCAAGCCCTTCATGTGCCGCTATTATCAGTCCTAACCTATGTTCCATGTTTGGAATTGCCCTATCCCCCACTCCAGGGATTCGAGCAAAAGGAACATTGTTCGCATCAGTTATGTAAGAGTATTTTACTGGAAAGCCTTTCGGGAGTGTTTCTATCGAATCCTTTTCTGAAGCGCTGACAGCTTGTAATATTTCGCTGTCTATTTTTGTTTTTGACCGGGTGATGGCAGCTACGGAAGCCGTTTGCACAGCTGCCTTCGCGGCCTCATCAGCCAATGAATTCCCTGCAACGTGAACGCCATCACGTTGATGACTCAGTGTATGTATCACGTGAGTCTTTGGTAGTTCTTTTTGTAAAAGAACTACTTGTTCCCAGAGCATTTTATGCTTGATTGTGCCTCCTTTTGCATCCTTAAAACCATTCTGAAGCCAGATCTGCAAGTATTCATTGTAAGACTGAACGCAATAATACGAATCGCACACTATGAGTGTGGGGAATTCTCGATCGGTATTTTCAAGCGCCATCTTGAATGCCAGTAGTTCAGCTCGCTGAGCTGTACAATCTCCTAGAGATTGCGTTTTAGTGAGGGTTGGTTTAAATTTCCCCTCGTGCCAGTGACCTTTAACAATCGCGCACGCAGCACTGTAAGCTTGCTTACCCCCCACTGCGGGTTGTGCTGATCCGTCTGTATATATTATACAGCCGTGGTGTTCTAGAGGCAGAATTTCGGTCGGCGTAGGGCATTCAAATTCATATTGGAGAAATTCTTGTGTTTTTAAGTAAGGATCAAATTCGTACGCCACGTCTGTTGCAGCAAGAGAATTAGCCCATTGTATCCATCTCGGATGGAGCGCTTTAGCATTTGGAATGCTTGCTTTTGTTACA
Source organism: Lissotriton helveticus (assembly GCF_964261635.1). Classification (NCBI taxonomy): domain Eukaryota; kingdom Metazoa; phylum Chordata; class Amphibia; order Caudata; family Salamandridae; genus Lissotriton; species Lissotriton helveticus. The sequence continues at coordinate 283,349,036 of NC_136071.1, forward strand.
GCCTCTAAGGCTGGTATCGGTGTCACGATTATTATTCGTTTACCTTGTGCCAGGGCTCGTTCTTTTGCTATAGCTGTCTGTGTTGCGGTAAGAATTTTTTCAGTTGGGCTAAATTTCATTTCAGCCTTAGTGTATAAGTGTGATTTGAATGCAATTGGTACCTTTTCTCCCTCATTAGAGGTCAGGTATGTGAATCCGCATCTCCCTGGGATGACTCGAATCACAAGATTGCGTGTGTTATCACGTGTTTCTAATTTTGTTTTAATTAGCATGTCTGTTTGTAAGGATCTCAAAATTTCTGTGTGTATTTGAGTCCAACTGGATCTTTTAAAATCTGGTTTTATCAGATCATAAAGGGGTTTGACCCTTTCTGCGTAATTTGCAATGTATGTTCTTCCGAAATTTAGGAAGCCTAGAATCGACTGTAGGTTTTTTAGTGTTCTAGGTGCTTGGAGTACGGCACATTTCTCTAGGAAATTGTCAGCCAGGCTTTTGCCTCCACTTGATAATTCATATCCTAAGAACAGGACTGTCAGATGGGCAATTCTGGATTTTTTAAAGTTGAATTTGTAACCCTCTGCTGTGAACCCAAGTATTATGGTGTTCACTCTTTTCAAGTGAGTCTCCAAGTCATCATCTGTTAAGTAAATGTCATCGACATAAGATAATGCTTCATCATCATATAGTTGTAGTAATTCTGTTACTCTCGCTGAGAATACTCCCGGGCTGTTCTTGTACCCCTGGGCTAACCGACAGAATTGTTTTTGAGTGCCATTTATTGAGAATGCAGTTAAATATCTGCTCTCTGGTGCTATGTTTTGACAAAAGAATCCATTAGAGATGTCTAATGTTGTTTTGTATTTTTTGCGCACTATGTTATTCATTAGTGCAGCACTATGTGAGTTTTGCACTGCAAAAGTTTTGCAACATGTGTTAAGGTGTCGGTAATCCAAAACTAGACGATATGAATTGTCTGGTTTGGAGACCGGAAACAAAGGGTTGTTCATTTGTGAGGTGCAAGTTTCATTCACCCCCTGGTATTCTAGCTGATCTAGTATTTCATTTACCTGTTTTTTAGCTTCTTGCTTAATTGGGTACTGCCTTTGTGCAGTTGGTTGTGATTTTAACTGGATTTTGTGAGGAGGTGAGTGCTCATCCCATCCCACGTGATTTTTATATAAAGCAGGAGCTAGAGCCACTGCCCACTTTCTAGCAAGGTTGTATTTTTTATGAATTGGAATTTGATTTGAGAAGGCAGGCATAATTATTTCTTCGCCATGAGGGCACTCCCTGACAAACTCTGGTGGCCAGTATTTTTCAGCTAGAAGGATATCATAGCCCTTGGAGAGATTATCCCAAAATAGCCCCCTTATTTTTCTAGTCTTATCACCCTCTATACGCAATGTTATTTCGTATATTTTGTGAGGTTTGCTAACTCTGGTGTCTGCAGTTTCCACTTGAAGATATTCATTCGTGTCCACTGTCTCCAGATGATTCATAAGGACTTTGCGAGCTATGCTCACTTCTGCTGCGCTGTCTAGCATTGTCTGAGCCCATTCCCCGTTTTTCAGTTGTGTCCTCAGAATTCTCGGCATTGTTAACTATTTTAATGCTGGCTACCTTCTTCTTTGGAAATTGTAATTTCTTTTTTGACTGAGCAGGTTCCTTGTCTTTGGACTTGGCGTGCTCTTCTCTTTGTTCTGATCGTCCTCTTCTTTCCGATTTCTGCGAGGAATTCTGAAAAGATTGAGAGGGACGTGTATCAATGTCTTGATATCTATCAGGCTTTTTTATATTATCCCTATTTCTAAGGTTATATCTTTTCCCAGAGGGGTCACTCTGGGGTGACCTGTGTCTTTGGTTCGGAGATTTTTCTCTTCGCCTAGGAGACCTTCCTCTGGACTGGAATTTCTTTTCTTTAGGATTGGATTGTTTGTTTCCATCCCAGTTCTTTTTTGGTGATGTTGAATTATTATTAAAAAATATTTTTTCAGGACTTTCAATTAGTTGCGGTTTTACTGGTATTCCACCTAAACTATCTCTACCTAGTTCCTCATAGGATTTTTCTATGATTCTGGCAATTTCAGCTGGTTGGTCTGCTATATCTGTCTCTTTTAACCTCTGGCGGATCGCCACGTTTGCTGCTTCACCTTTTATGTTGGCTAATAATATAGCCGAGACCTGCTTGAAGTCTTTTAGTAATTTCATACCAAGAGTTAAAGCGGGTTCTGGACCGTATTCATCTTGAATTTGTTTTAGCACATCTGGTATTACCGAAATGGATGGAACACCGTGCGTTTTTGTGTAGATGGAAGCAAAGACTGTACCCCAAGTGTCACAGTCCTCAATGTGTGGTGCGATTCCCATTGGAAGACAGATAGTCAGAATCCTGTGCTTTTCTAGCGGGGTGGTGTCTGGAAACACCGCCTCTATTTGGGTGATTTTCTGCGCTAGCCAGAATGGTATTTGTTCCCGTTTAGCTGGTACTTTACCTAGGCAGGACTGGATGTTCTGTGGTGTAATTTTATTTGTGTTCCCCTGGTGAGGGGTCAGCTGTGGGAGTTTAATCGCTGGCTGAATTGTTGAAGTCCGCATCACATACTGGACTAATTGTCTATGTATTTTTATTAATTGTTTTAGCTGTGTTAACAGGTTTGCTGCAGACATCCCATCGATGTCTGGATGTGGTGTGTATCCGGCTAGGACCGGCCACGTTGCTCCTGGTCTACCTAAAGGACCGAGCCTGGTGATGTGATTATTGTGTATTAGGGCGCCATTAAATAAGAGCAAATGCTCTTGAAATTTAAGTGGTACTTCCACCTCCTCGAAAGGAGTGTACATTTCAGGAGGTTCTTCTATTTTGTAATAGTGGAAGTACTTTGTTACAGGATTTGCTGCTGGAAAATGTATCCATGAATAGTATACCTCTGTCTGCCGATATTCGTGTGCCTCAATTACGAATATGACTGTACCACCTCTAGGTGTCAGTCCATTTTCTATAAGTTTTATGGTTATAGATTTCCTTTTGATGACCGGAATGAGTATTATATTCGGGTCTGCTTCCTGCATGGTAGCATCAGCTTCTGCGAGTTCAGTTGCTAATCTAACTGCCTCTCTTTCTTCATCACTGTCTACCATTTTACCGACAGGAAGGTTATTCTGTTTGTTTGCAGATCAGGTTTCTTATGGAAACAAAGATTAGATGCACAATATTTTGGAACAGTGTATCCTTCAACGTTGACTTAACCAAGTACCATACATAGGAGTTTCCTCCTGCGAGGTTTGGCGGATATTACCTTTTACCCACTCCAGACGTCTTTGGAGTATTATGGAAAAAAGGGGTCTGAGTGAGAAAGCACGACTGAGTTACTCTAAATGTCTTACGTTAGTTTTATCGCCCTTTCCAAACGCGTTGGGCGCCATGTAGTGTAGTTCCTATTATCCCAATAGGCTCTGCGCATTGGAATAATACCTTCAGCAGTAAAGGCCCAGACCAGACGTTAACTAGGTCTACTACTGTCGATATTAGACTTAAAGTTTTGGGTTTGCCAGCTAGCTCAGAGTTCACTAGAAACTTTCTCGAATGTTCAGGAAGGAATTAACTTCCCTGATTAGACAAGAAGGGATTTAGTTTCTGACAACCATAGAACATGACAACTTTGCTCTCCCCTAATCAAGAGTATACCTCGAGAGTCGTGTGAACAAAAGGCAATTTATTTTACTCAGTCAGTACGTGCATTCTTAGTCTCATCAGATTGTAGAGAAAAGGAAGAGACGGGCGTGTTCAATAAAAAGGTGTTATTTATTGATCAGTCTCTTTTCTCATACAAGAGAAATGGATCGATATTATTGCAATACTTATAGCTAAGTAAAGTGCATACATTAAAAGCAATAGTATAAAATAATACTGTAAAAACATTGATATGGTTTCTAAGCCATAAGATGTTTTAAAATGAATAAAATATATTACATACCCATATACATTTGACTAAACGTACTCAACTGGTGTTTCTAAATACGCCTACCCCGTGTACCTGACCTAAGTCTAATACGTGGGCGGGAATAGAAAGTTACAGTTTAAGTTAAGTTTGTTCTTGCCAAGTGAATAACTAAGGAATTCTCTGTGAGGGGTTATTCAGTTCTGTACCTGGAATCTAGGTTGAATGAGGGATGGTATCTCTCGTCTCTGGTCTCGATATTCCAGGCTGCCTGCGAGGGCTACCCGGAAACGCCGGTGCTGGATTTCTCGGCAGGAGAAAGCAGCTTCTCTCAGGGCGTCAGGAAGGCGGGGCTGCGCCAGCGGGGTTTGCTCTGCTCTTCGCTTCGGCAAGTATGGCTGCTCCGTCTCGTCACCACCGCGTGTGTTTGCATAGGGCAATACCGGTAATATTTATACCTTTAAGGTGCCGAGATTGACGTAAGGATGGACATAGATACGTCAATAAGGATGTCATACGACTTGCTCGTTAGCACATTCTTTTGCTGAAGTTCTCGGTGAAATCAAAACAATGGCCGCAGGGTTTTGCCCAGGTTGTCATAGGTTTGATTTGTTATGAGAACTCCGTATGCCTTATCAGGGGCTGGAGGAATAACGCTTGTCTAATTAGATCGCAAGCGTTATGACCTAATCAGATAACACGTTCCTGTGCCGTAGTGTGACTGCGTCAGATAACGGTATCTGCATCATGGGGGTTTTCTGCCTCATGGGCTGACTGCTAGTTAACTTGTTGGTTTGTTTAACCAGAATAGGGTCAGGAATAGGGGGATCGATTCAGAACCTATAGGAATACATCACAGTATTTCCCTCCTGGATAAACCCTCTTCGATTTTGATGGTGCCCAGATCTTTTGTTGTGTTACTGCATTTATGTTCTTTATATCGCTTATGAGGCCAGTTAGCATTGAGGGCAAAGTAACTAGTTTGTCGACTACCTGTTTGCAGTTGCAGCTAAGGTAGGTGTTTGTTTGAGCTCTCGTTATCAATTTATTCAGGTTGCCCAGCTTATCATCAATCCCGGCTGTGAAAACTGCCAGTGTGTTCAGAAATGGCTAAGGATTACTATTGAAACAACAAATCATCAGTAGGCTAAGGATGGAACAATCAGAGATCAGGTTTAGGAGACTTCTTAAAACTCATCTGTTCTCTCAATAGCCCCTCCATGAGAGTGGACCTATGGATCCTGGCTACTGTCACGTTTCAGACTCTTTTCCACAGCGCGGGGACACGCCGTATGGCGTAACCAAGCGCTCTATAAGCCCCTTTATTATAAGTGTTAGTTGTAACTCCATCTTTTCTGAATGGTATTGCAGTGCTTCGATGGCTAGTTGAATTGTGTTTAAGAGAGAATTCCAGGTACCAGAGTTTTGTTCTTTCCCGAGATCTTTCTTGTTTTTGCTGTTATTAGTATTATGATGAGCAGCCTGGGCGGAGTTTTGGTGAAGGTGCTCCTTCTGGTCTGGATTGTAGGTTACAAGCATGTCTTCCCATTCGAGTGTGTTGAGGTAAGACACCATTGCCCTGCCATCTACTTTCTGGCTTGGGTCCTGAAAGCTTGTCCCCAGGCCTCCCAGGTTGGTGGATACATTACCTGGGTCATAGTCATACAAATCTGTGACTGGTATAGCACTTAGCGTTATTGGATTCGGATTTGCACACTTAATTGGCGTGCTGTGGCTCGTGGATTGCATGCTCGTCATAGGACTGAAGTTTGTTCCCCTTGATAGTTCTGCTGCTTCTTTGCTTGGTTCGGCCCGAGTACCTGCTTGGGTTTTACCCTTTCAATGGGCCAATTGCCTGGTTTATCACCTGGTTGTGATACTGTGGTAGTTGTTTTATTGAATTTGGGTTCAGCCAGTGTAGTCTTCAGGATATTACTCAGGCTGCCTATTTCCTGTTTGCCTGCAAGATGTAGAGGAGGTGATTGCGGATCGGCGACAAATTCATGGGGCTTCTCTCTTTTAGTCGGAGTCCTCTGGACATTACCGTTATTTCTATGCTTCAAGATCTTGCCTTGATGCTGTTGTGCCATAGGTTTTTCTGGAATTAAAGGGCTTTCTCATGGCTGCTAGCATTGGTGATGGTGGAGCTGATAGTAGTGGTGGACATGGTAGCAATGGTGTTTGCAAGCCTTGCAGGGATTTGTTGATTTGAGAAGATGGCTGAGCCCACGTCCTTTAAGAAGTTAAACTTTGTATAAATCTTTGGTTGGTAACTGTTGCTTGTGGCTTGCAATTTTGTTGCTGCGTCCCATGAGCCTTGGCCGATTCCTGCTCTGTTGTAATAAGGTTTGGCTCTATGCTGTGGTTTGCGCTCAGTTTTATTTTTTTTCCTTTTTTTTCCTTCGGTTTTGACACCAGAGACCCCCTAGACCTGCCTGACCTCATGAGTTCGCCTTAAGTTACCTTAGGTCTCCTGGAGTCGCTAGAGAGCGCCGAGTGTCTAAGGACGTGAATAATTTGCAGACCTGCAACTCTAACAATCCTTTGGCAGGTCCTTTAGCAAGTCCTTTTGTTCACCCGGCGTTCACCAGACCTTCACCAGACGTTCCGGTGCTTGATAGACGTGTGGTTGTGTACAGTTTGCTATTTAATATGCTTATGGCAGGTTGGGTCTTGCTACTTGCCACTCTTGTGGAGTTAAGAAGGGCAGTATGCAATGAGGAGTGATAATATAAAAAAGAATACGATGGAGGCAATGAGTACAGAAAGTACAGGGAGCTTGGTGTTCTGAGTTCAATATGCAATCTGCAGTATTTAGTATGTGGAGTTCGAAGATTAGTAGCTTGGTGCTGGCTGCCTGCTAGTATATCCTACTCCCTGCTCCCTTATGCATCTGTTTAGAGTCCTTGGCTGGCCTTTAAATCCCTAAAACCTTTAAATCCTAAAGCTTACTTTGTGGACTTTGAGGGCTTTAGGGACTTTAGGGACGTTGAAACCATATAGCGGTGAAGCCTTTGAGATCTTAGGTGTTGGCACAAGTTTGAAATTCAGAATTTGTAGGACCGTAGAGGCAAACAACTCACAGGTCGTAGCATAGACAAATGCCCTGCCGTTGCAGAGTTTTGGAGAACTGGAAAATGTTATAGCTCCTATGTAGCGAACTTTCGGGTACTCACAGTGCTTGTGGAGGGGTTGTGGGGGTTGTGGGGGGCTTGTGGAGGGCTGGCCCGCTGTTGCCCCTCAGCTCTGGTCCCGGCTATGCTCTGTTCGCCCCAGCCGCTGGAGCCAAGCTGAGCCGAGCCGAAAAACACCGCAGGTCGCGGGAGACCACGGGAGATGTGCGAGAAGCCACTGCTGGTGTCCAAGGTTTGCACGCCGCTCCCCCGCTCCTTGTCAGGTCCTTATCAGGTCTCGGTCAGGTACAGCAGGTACAGCGACCGTGGCCACCCGAAACCTGCCGTCAGCCCATGATCCGGTAGATCGATAATCCGGCACCCCCCTAACTTTCTCGCACTTCGCCTTCCACTGCTTACTCGCTCGTCTACGCCTTCTGCTCACGTGACACCGGGTCAGTAGCTCCTAGGCTAAGGTGATGTAGTACTGTGATGAGCAGCTGCTCAGTGGTTAGGCCACATCCATCTATCAGAGCACTCTTCAGGACAGAGTAGTTGTCAGCATCCTCTTCTTTAACAGTGAGGAACTTGTCTCTACCTTTGTCTGCAAAGGAGAGCCACGAGATTGCTGCCCACTGACTTTGTGGTACCTGCTGTACTTTGCAAGCCCTCTCCAAAGCAGTTATCCATTTGTGGATGTCATCCCCAATCTGATAGGGAGGGACAATCTTGTTCAGGTTTCCATGGTCATGAGACCTTTCCCTATCTCTAGGAATTATGCTGCCACCAGTGGGCTCTAGCCCACGCAACTTTTTCCCTCTTTCAAGAGCTAGGGTCTCTTTTGCAAGGGCAATTTCTTGCCTCTTGATCCTAAGCTGGACTTCTTTCATTCTAGCTTTGTCCTCTATCCTCTGAGGGGAAGTCATCCTCCTCTGAGCAGAGGCACTGGACCCTACTAAGGAATCAGAATGCCCAGAGCAACTGGAAAGTGACCTGCACCTTCTGTTTCCTGTGTTAGGCATACTGGGGTGAGTGGAGGGGGGCCTCTCTTGGCCCTCTCCACCTTCAGATAGTCCTAGGTTGCCCAGGTCAGCTTCATCCACTGCATCCTGGGCATCATCCTCATCAGAGACCAGTGGATCTTCTCCAGCGGTATTCTCCTCTGTTGAGAGATGGCCCCACTCTCTACCCCCTTGGTTACCTGGGTCTGATGCATTCTCTACATCATGAGCCACTAAGATATCTACCAGGTGGTTAAAGGTTGGACTCTGTCCTTGTGTCAACTTTCTGACTACACACAGGCTTCTCAGTTCTTGAAAAGTGAATGAGTCATACTTGGAAGGCACCCTCTGGGTGACTTCTTGAAGCAGTCCACTAGGGCCTGCTTCCAAGGACATTTTCTAGTGAGGTGCGGTGTGTGCACCTACCTACACTAAATGGTTTCCTACTAGAACCTCTCTAGGAGTTGTAGTCAGGGTGTGCTAAGCCCTTACCACCTATAACTAATAGGTTTAGTAGAACTTATGTATATAAGACTTGGTTTATATGTACCTATAGGTACCTTGATATGATCTTTCTGATGATATTACAAGATTATTTGATAAAACAAATTGCAAGCTCTTATCCCAACCGCTGCACACCAATGTGAGAAGTTAGCCTGGCATATGATGTACACTAGTTCTAGTGGGCACCTTGCACCAGTCTAATCGACCCTTATTGATGGTGGTTGTAAAGTCAACCTTATAGAAAGCTATCCATAGTGGTAGCATGAACCATGCAGTCTTCAAGGTTAAGACTTCAGTAGGCGAGTTAAGCAAGTTGTTTTACCATATATAATCCCTTGAATACCAAATGAAAGGACACCACACAAGGTATATATCAAATATATATGTATTTAATCTAAACACAACCCCTCTGCACTCTTTATGAGGTCAGAGGTAAAAATACAATACAAGTCACACAGTTAATATACGATAAGTTGCACAGTATACGTTATGCACGGTATGCCCCAGGGGCCTCACAAACCATATACTAAGAAAGTGGTATAAGTATCACATGAGAGTTAGAAAGCAGGCCTAGGGCCTGTAGAGTTGCTGGGGCTACACTAAACAACCAAAGGTTAGGAAGTAGGAGACCCACGGGAGCCGCGTGCAGTGTCTAAACACAGGCGCGGGTTCTCATTGGCTTTCTATGGAGATCGTAAAAGTTACAAAGTTAAAATTTAAGGACACTTCCGGATGGACTAGGATGGAACCCTTTTAAACTAGGCCACTTCGAGAGTCAAGGCCCATGGGAGCACCGGAGTACTCGTGTTACCTCACCCAGGGAAGCCGGGTGCATAGGTGTCTTTTCGTGTCGGGTTTCGTCATCATTTTCTATGGAGAGCTGCAAAGAAGTGCTACAGGTGATCACAGAAAAAGTGTCCGGGTGGATCCAAGGGTGGATCGTAGATGTGAAGAACCTGAAAGCACAGGGGACTGAGTCTGGGTCACTAGCCAGTGACCATGTAGATACCAGGAAGGAACCAGGCGATGTCGGGTGCTTTGCAGGTGAAGAAGGTGAGCTTGTCTCTTCAGCCACGAGGTCCAGGGGGCATCGACGATGAGCAGGAGCTGGATTCAAGCTGTCTCATAATGGATCTAGATGACTGCGGTGTTGGTATCCGGATTGGGCCCAACAAGCCTTGGCAACTGCAACCGATGCAGGATGTTGAGATTAGCTCTATTTCAGACCAGCAAGGTCTGTGGCACTTCTCTTTTTCAGGGAAGCTGGCACAAGCCTAGAGCATTCAAACACAAGAAATCCCTGTACCCAGGACTTTAGTTAGTGATCATCTAGCGGGCATGAGAACATCCTGTCCTAGAATCTTCTATCGTCAAATTCTAGATCTACCCCCTCTATGATTGGGTATCTATTGTCTCTAATGCCCTACCGTCCATGCCTAAACAATGTTTGCAACTCAGAGCATAGCTCCCTGACGTGACAAATAATACAGAGTGTAGGTAAAATCAACAGTCATACCAACTGTACCTCTTTATTACCGAATAAGGTATGCACTACTGAATTAAAAAGGCTGGTAGCTTATTGTCGCATACCACTACCTGTAACCGTAACCAACATGTTTCACTGCCCAGTAATTTTATGGCAGATTCATCAGGGTTAGCACTCTGTTGCTGCACCAGCGTTGGACATCTTTAAAACAGGAAACCTGAACCAGCCATGTTCACTCGTACCAGCCGGTCAGGCAGTTCTCCGCCTTACTGTCGAATGTAGTATCAATCGTACAGATATTGTAACGGGACCATAAATCATCCCAGGAACGCACGCCAAAAAACGTCTTTTGCTATGCTCTGAGCTCCTTGTTTCTGCACCTTCACTTTCATTATCTGTCTCACTTAATTTTTTTGTGTTGTGACACGTTTGTTCATTTGGAAAAGGAATGGCAACCAATGATGAGAAAGGGGCAAAGTATTGGTAAACATCTGACCAATTTCCCCGAGGGTGTTCGCCCGTGAGGTGCCTTCCTCTCCGCCACACATTTTTTCGGTTTCAATTGTGTGTGTCTGTGGTTGTGTGTACTGCCCCTGTAGGGCTGACATTATAGGTTGTGTCGAGTTGAATACACACAGGAACCCCCTATTAATAGTTGCAAACATTGTTTAGGCATGGACGGTAGGGCATTAGAGACAATAGATACCCAATCATAGAGGGGGTGATCTAGAATTTGACGATAGAAGATTCTAGGACAGGATGTTCTCATGCCCGCTAGATGATCACTAACTAAAGTCCTGGGTACAGGGATTTCTTGTGTTTGAATTTCATTGAGTGGAGGGCTTTCCCTTAGGTACCCGTCTTTCCCTCTAAGCTCCCCTTGTTATTGTACAAGCCTAGAGCAACCAGGTTAGCAAGTAAAATTTAAAGAAAGGTCTTCAGGGGGCTCACAAGCCAATGTGCAAGGAACCAGGAAGATGTGTCAAGCTCAAATGCAAAGGCAGGGCCCACGGGACACTCACAGAGTGTGGGGGCCTGAGCTTCAGTGAAAATGGTGCTTGGGGCTGTGGCTTCTTGTACCCCAATGCACAACTTACTGAGGCTTCAGAAAAGGAGTGCAGCTAGCAAAATGCAGGATGTCCAGGATGTCTGGTCCCACATCTCTCGTGTCCTCCATGTGTCTCAGTTTTTCAGTGGATGTGGGTCAAGGTCAAGAAGTCTGAAAGTCTAGTTTTTGTGTCGCAAAGTCTTCGGGATCCAGCGGGAGCCTCGACAATGCAGACCGGCAAAGATGCTGTTGGTGCCTGTTTGCACAGGGTGGTCACTCCTTGACCACAAGGAGATGTCTTCCATCTTCCAGTCAGAATGGAATGTCGAAGGTCCAAGATATGTCTTTCAAAGATTCGTCCAGGATAATCTAAAGTCCTGGGGACACAGCTCCTATACTTATACTAAGAAAGGGGGCTGGATTACCTGACTTGGTCCCTCCTATGGGTGGACCTGAGAAGGGGGTGGTTACACCCCTTTCCCTTTGTCCAGTTTTGTGCCAGAGCTGGGGCTGGAGTTCCCCAGCAAGTGGTTTGAACCGGGCTATGCATGGGAGCACCTTGTGTGCCCCAGGCAGTGTCTAGATGCATTTACTGAATGCAGCCCTCCCTGCACCAATACACAAAACCCCTGTCTGGGGAGGTGCCAGCACCTCCCTGGACAGGAAACCTATTGTCCAGGCCTCCCCAGGCGGAGTTTTGGCCAGCAGCTGGAGGTCAGACTCGTGTCTGTGGCAGCAGCATCCATTTTGTGATGCTGAGGCTCTGTTTAACTTTTACCGGGTAAAGCAGTAACCTACATGTCTTTTCCCTCTAGAAGGGTGGAATGCTACCCCTGCCACCAGAATTGGTGGGGGGGGGGGGTAGTATTCCAAAGTTTTTGACACCTTACACGACATGTTTTGATAAAACCAAACTAAAGTTAGTATTAACCGCGAGGATTATAATGCACTTAAGAGTATATGGTATGGCCATATTATAGAACAGCTCTGAGGAGATGGTTCTGAAAGCTGCAGAGGGGCTCAGCTCATGCTAGGGCACCCTGTCACATAAAACCAAGCACTCTGTCTCCAGGATTGTCGAGGCCTACCATAGGAGTGGCTTATAGGTGTGTATGTGTCTGCCGAAGAGCCACCGCCAGAGGAAGATCCTTCTCTTACCTGGCTGCCAAGACTTGGAACTCCCTCCCCATCCACCTTTGGCTGACCCAGGACCATCTCGCCTTCAGGAAACAACTCAAGACCTGGCTGTTCGAGCAGTAGCATACCCCTCCCCCCAAGCGCCTTGAGACCCTCCCGGGTGAGTAGTGCGCTATACAAATGGCATGATTGATTGATTGATATGTAAAGGTAGATAGAGGTGTACCATATCTAAGTAAGGGGTGATTACACCACCTTACCCAGGCTGTGTGCACAGACCTGTGGTGTCAGTTCAGAAGGCAAACCAGGGGTGGCACAATACATGCTGCAGCCCCTGGTAGGCCTAGGGTGCACCTATGCCCTGGGTACCAGTGGTACACTATACAGGGGCTCACAAGGGTGACCCAGTAACCAATCTTTTATGCACCTAAAGTACATGGTATCAATTTAGAGAGAGAACAGCTGGGCTGTGGGTCTGATTGGCAGGCCCACAGCCACACTAAAGTCGAAAAACCAGAGAATCACAGCAAAAAGTGGGGGTGACCATAGAAAGCAGACCCTACTCTCCTACACTCCTCAACAGGGACATTCAAAGCAATGTCAAAGCTGAAACTACAGTAAAATGAATGTCTCAACCAGTGGTGCCATGCCACTGAGAAATTATTTTGTTTACTTCACTTCTTTTCACTCACATTTCAACAATCTTCCCTAATATTTCAAAATTGACTTTGGTCTTACAGAGTCAAAGCTTTCATTAGCGGGAATACTATTTGCATTGCTGCCGCTTGTGTTTAAAGTACATAAGTGACAAATTAACATAGTTCTTCAAACATCTATAATATTTTAGGAAAGAGGGATGTGTTTTAAACACCTTTATGTAAATGTTTTTGTGCAGTTCAGTTTTAGTGGTTTACAAACCATTAGTATAAAATATAAATAATTCTCCAGTCACTGTAAATATAATATTGAAAGTCATATTATCTATGATTAATATGGTGCCTTCAGATCCAAGTAAGCCAGAAGCATGGAGGAAGGGTGCTCATCAGTAAGTAGAGTTCTGCAATGGCGAGCAAGAGATGTAAGCTGTGGAAAATCTTGGTAAAGGTTTGATAACAGAAGTAAACATTAACTTCTTACAAAATTAGTATGGGCACAGGTAGAAGTTTCCCTTAGGAGACCATCATTGCATAGCAATGAAATACTCCACTTCCTCTAATAAGTTTAATTATATTTTTCAGCAGTTTCTAATGTTTGTAACAGCAACTGTAAGATTGTTCTGGAATAGGTGACTATATAATACCTAAATATTTTTAAATGTGAGCTGCAGTGCATTTGCACTTAGGCCCCGATTACGGTCGGCCCAATAAAGGTGTTACATAATTAATGTACTCCACATATTCTGACATCGCGGCATAAGAATTTATTATATATGCGAAAAGGAGCTCCCAGTTATGAATATTGCCTTGGAACTGGACATGAAAAGCACCTGTAGCGTGCCACTCGCCAAAAAAAAGTGCTTCAACACCCCATCAGGGGTAACAAGTGCTATATAAATACAAACTTTTTTCCCTCTTCTATCCTTCTGCTATCCTTCCTAATCCAAATAACTGACTAACCTATCCATCACTTAAAATTACTTTCATATTTCACTATACTAATTCAACACAAATCCTCTATGGCTCTCAGAGTAGCGTGCTACTAGCCGATAAAGAGCTTTGATGCCTCGTCAGGGTAGTAAGCGCTATATAAATGCAATTACAATACAATTACAATATAATGTTGGTGATTACCATCCCAAAATGTTAATTTCCTATTATATATTGGATATTTTTCCGCTGGTAAATTTCGGCAAGTTTGTCACACTACTTTCAATTGCGATATGTGCAATAATGAGAGCTACTGCACATATCGCAATTAATCTGTCCGACCATAATCGGGGCCTAAGTATTTTTGCCAATGCCATGTATATAGGGTAGTCACTAATTTGTGAATCAACTGAGCATATAAATTCACTGTGGCAGGGACTCACCTATGCCAATCTATTTATGGGTGGTTATGAACAAAAATATGCTAGGTCTGACTAGGGAGAACAATATTGCTTATAAAAATTATTTAGTACACTACTGCCATGTATGGCTCGAAGGTTTATGGATGGAGTGGGACCTGCATGGCAAGTTAAAGGGGTCATGTATAAGAGGCAACGCTGTGCTCCCTTCATGTTGTAGCAAATGGGAAGAAGCATCTAACACCTGCATTATAGAAAGATGTTATATAGAGGAGTTGTATTTTTGGTATGTGTTTAGAATGTCAAAAATAATAAGACTAAGATGTCCAACAAGGATGTGCTCTGATGGTTTTACGGTTAATTTGATGCTGCGAACAAAGGGGCATATTATCAAGGACGGGCGATACATTATCGCCGCTTTTATTGGCAGGAAACTCTGCCGATAAAGCGGCGATAATGGGCTTGATAATATGCTCTATGAATTCCTATCGAAGCCCATGTTAGATGTGAAGACATCTAACATGGGCTTCGATAGGAATTCATAGAGCATATTATCATGCCCATTATCACCGCTTTATCGGCAGTTTCCTGCCGATAAAAGCGGCGATAATGTATCGCCCGTCCTTGATAATATGCCCCAAAGTTTGGCAACTAATCATGGCAGTGTCTATAAATAGTGTTCTTCAAACTGTAAATCTTTCTGACCTCTTAAGGTCTACATCGAACCACCAGTCTTTATAGATCAGTAAGGATATTTGAAGTGTTTAGCATCTATTTACCAGTGGAATATGAATGCTTTATTAACAAAAAGTTGCGCCAACAATTCAATGTCTATCTCAGTACTGGCTTGACAGGCAACATGATTAAACGTGAAGATGGATCAAGTAGGCTGGCAGGATGCATTGATGTGGGCACTGGGAGTCATTATCAGATAGTAATATATTGAACACTGGCAATCATTGGATACATATTAATGGCTCTCCACTATGGTCATGAATTTACTAGCAATCTAAGAACCCCAGGAGAGACATGTCAGATATGGGGATGTCAACCTGTAGATGGGTTTTAGAATCATAACTATGCCTAGATCTGTACCATGGCAGGTTTTAATAGAGGAACAGAGGGTCTGATCCCGTGGAAAGTTATTTCCAGCCAGAAGCTACATAACTGTGATTGAGGTTCACCGTAATGTCCACCCAGACGTGACATAACAAAGGCAGCTGAAAATTAGTCAGACTGAGATGTTTCACTTCAATGTCCACTTGGAGGCAACATATCATAGGCAGTTTGGATAATCAATCTGAGGTTCTCTTTAATTTCCACCCAAAAGTCAAATCACAGAGAAAGGTGATGTTACTGAGACTTACTGTAATAATAACTCAGAAGTGATAAAAAAGAGGTCATTGGGGCACTGGGGTTTCTGTCCTTAAGTTTCGATATAACATCCAGCCAGGTGCAATGAAACAGATGTGGCTCACATTGCAGTCACTCAATTCCTGTAAAGTACACAAAACACTATGATTGAAGGTGCTTTGAGTTACATAGATTGGATCCCTGTGAGATATATACAAGAGTGGAGACGCACAATTCAATAGCTTGTATCAACCATGACGTATACAGATGGACCTAAATGATTACTCAGTTTACATCCCTGTAATAATGCCCATCCAGCAGTTCAGAGCTCTTTTTGGTGCATGACTGAAATGGTGCATACCAGAAAACGGCATGTGTGTATGTGGAGGGAGAGAGGTAAGAAGATCTCGTAAGGGAGAGAGATTGGCGATCTGAACCATTTTGGGGAATTCGAAGGAATATAGTTTAAGTAAGAATGCTGAATAGGTATGAGACATTTAGACTGTGGCCGATATACTCCTCGAGTTATGAAAATACATGCAAGTGCCAATCAATACACAGATTCGCAAAAACATAAATATTTTTGATATTAGCACAGCTCAGACATTTACACAAAGGTGGTACTATAAAGTCATGAGATACTGGGAAAACCTACAGTACACATCATTGATAACCATGTTGAACAGAAGCTGAGGTCCTAAAGATTCAAATAGAGAACTTCCTTTGCCATGATGGCTCAGTACAATAAACATTTGAAGGAGGCGTCTAGTGTGAGATGCAAGTCTGAAATTTACTTTCAATCTATCTATCAGACACCCTTGACCTGATAATGGCAAGCCCATAGGAGCCCATGTATCTATTGGGATTAACAGGCAAAGCTGGGTGCCATTTTGACCAGGCGGATCATATCTATATAATCAGAAGAAATTCACAAATGGAAAAAAAACAATAATTTCCAGAAGCCTTCGAAGATAAAGTACTTCCTATGCTGCAAATGCAGAATGTGCCGTGACAGATTGATATTCAAAATCCACAGTTTCTTTTGAAAAGTAGAACAAAAAGTATTGTGCACAGGGGCCAAACACGTCACTCTCTACAATGTTTTCAGGGTAAGAAACTGCCTGCAAACAGTTTCTGAAAAGCCACAGACTTGTGAGTTAGTGGGCGGTCATCATCTTTTAAAGCTGTGCTCATTCTGGAACAGCCAATAGGATCCTTAAGAGGAGATTTTTCTACTACACATTAAGATTTTGAGAATGACAAATTTTAAAATGAACTCAGAAAGTAATCTAAATCCTTACTTAGCATTCTGAATCGGGCGGTCACGTCCTACCTGTTGATTGACAATTATCGATGTGTTCCTCACCAAAACACCGACATTCAGGTAAAATAATATAATATTCAGTTTATTGCCTGCAAAATTATGTTTCTGTTTGACAAGACATAGGTATCTAGACTAATGAAAGCTAATCCAAAGAATAAAAAGACAACTGTCAGGGTGAACATGAGGACTTGCCTTTTAGATAAATCTCACTAAGTAATTTTCCATTTATATTCATTTTACATAATTGGGGCCTGATTACACAAGCTACCCCAGGGGCCCCACGGGCGTTAGTGCTTGCTTTGCGTGCCCCTGGGGTGATAATACAGAAGGGGCCGCGGATGCATGTGTGGCCCCTTCTGTAATACTGATAGCGCTGGTGCACATAAAGCGCCAGCACTATCTTCAGGGGCACTCCTTCATTTGAATGGGGGCATGCCCCAGGCAAATGAGGGAATCCCTTTGCCTCTGCACCCGCGCCCTATTACAGATGCAGGCGGAGAGATAAAGAAGATTTTAGGAGGCACACTGACAGTGCACCATTTAAAAGGTGGCGCGCTGTTAGTGCGCTCCAAGGGAGAAGTCCTCTGGTGGGAGGAGGGGATCCCATAGACCCCCCAGACATCCCCTTGCAGTTAGGTGCAGTCACTCACTGCACCCACCTGCAAGGAGATCTCTAATCCCCTTTAAAAGTACAGGCGGGTTACCGTCTGCACTTTTAAAGGGGATTAGTGAAACACGGAAACACGGAGCGGCTGCTTCAAAGACTCTCCCTATTTCACTTGAATGCACTGCCCCCAGGGCAGCATGAGTTTGTGGCTTACCTGGGGGCAGGGCACTCTATGTAATAGAGCACACTTTCTTGGTTTGTGCCCAGTGCACCTGTTTTAAGGTGCACCAGGGCGCAAACAGGGGAAGCGTGTCCTATACATAATAGGGCCCCTGGTGTAATATTGCTGAGTTTCAATTTGCGTGATGTATCGACCTCAGAAGCATGAAATCCCAGCTTGATTGATGCTTCTGTGATTCAAGTTTGAGAAATGTATCTCACACCAGATGCCATCCCAAAATGTTTAAGGTACACAGCCATTCTGTCTGATATTGGCAATAACAAGCTAGCCATAGTAGCCGCTCCTCCGCTATGGTGGGGAGCGTTGTCCCTTCCCCCACTGCCACCTCAAAACGGCAGGAAAGGAAAAATAAAATAATAATACATATTTTATTATCATTTTATTTTTCTTTCCTGACAAGTCTTTGGTGCCGGGGCCATAGGGATGACAGGCTGCAGGAGGAGTGGTAAGTGCACTGTGATCAGTGCGCATGGCGGTTTGGCCGCTTGTTTCAGACCGGAAAAACTGTAATGCACACAGAAGCTGTCTCCATCCCGAGCTGCATTGCCAGGTTGGAGACTGCAGGCACAGGCTCCCAGTCTCACTGGGAGAGCAAATTCAGAGCGCTCAGGCCAATCCTGACGCTGCTTCCAGCAGCATGAGATCAGCATCAGGATTGGCTGCACTGGAGTCTGGGAGCCTGTGCCTGCAGAGGTGAGGAGCAGAACCGCATGACAAGGCAGCTGCAGGTATGTTTTTAAAGATATTTTCTTTTTTATTTTGTCGTTGTCCGTCGTTCCCCTTCTCCCTGCCCCTTTTCGAAAACACCAGCCGCCACTGGCTAGCTATTCTGGATCACATGCAAGGGTGTGGAAAGGAAAATAACTGAAACCTACTTAATAAATGTGTTCTTCACTATCTAAAAGGCATGAATGTTAGTCCAGAGCTAGCTGCAATAGATATATTCCACCTTTTTGGATTCAATATTCACGCTTGAACATGCAGGATACTTTGACATATCAATGGACCACCTTAGGTGTGTCAAGGTCACAGAGTCTAAAGTAATCATCTACTTTGTGCACCAAACTTCACTCAGGGGAATGTGATTAATATAACGATGAGTGCGAGCAAAGAAGAGTAGTAAAAGATAGGCAATACAAATCAGATTAAATCTTCTAACCTCACATCAGTGAGGAAACCCTATGCTATCTATTCTATGTTCATCACATATGAAATTGCACCATGTTAACACACATACTTTAGAAACATCACATTTAGTCTGAATGTTTAAAGATTTTCAAATGTGACTGCTAACCATTTTAAAAGAAAACATAACATTGGAGAGAACACAGTCAACAAATCTGTTCACCACAGATCCCTGTAATATCTCCCCAGGGGCCTTTTTAACTGTAGCCATCAGTCTCATCAATTCTTAATTCTCCTCTAAGCAGGATCCTGCCAAGTTCGTCTTACCTCAGATGAAGGATGGCTATTTTCTTCCATTCTGAAGACAACATAATTTCCATGCGAAATAGTTCGGGAAATGTGATGACCTCTGACAAATATTACGTCTCTTTTCTATTATTAGCAAATTGAATATATTGTGACTTCTCCCCTAAAATACCTATCATTAGTAGCCATATCAGTAACTGTAAAGTTTACTCCTGTACCAGGAAGAGAAAGAGGACTAGAAAAGTAAAATGGTCTTCTCTTTCTAGTGCTCAGATACATTTGGGGGCATATTTACACGCCCCTATCGCCTCCACACTGTCACTTTTCAGGACATTGTGGTGGCGATAGGGGCTTCACCTTACTTACAAGGCAGTGTTAAGCCGCTTAATGTGGCTTAACACTGCCTTGTAAATAAGGCACCTGTTCACGCTAAACTTAACGTGAAAGGGGAAGGCAATGGGTGTTGCTGTGGGCGTTCCACCACAACACCCATTGATTTAAGCAACACCCATTGATTATGGAGCTGCCCTATATTTACAAGGGAAGAGTAAATATGGGGCAGCACCAAAATTAAGACCAGGGAAAACATGGTTTTACCCTGGGGCTAAGAGGAGAAATGTTTCATTTCTCCTAGTTTTTGCTGTTTCCATGTGTGCTGCATTGTACAGCACACAAAGAAACAGCAAAACGCCAATGATTGTTTATGTGCAGGACGTTTTGCAACTTCTATGTGTGCTGCATTAAGCAGCACACATACAAGTTACAAAACACAATTTAAAGACTGTTTATGTGCATGAAGGGACACCTTCCTCCACATAAACAATCACTCCCCTCAGCACAGCCACCCTTGTACTATGGTCTAAGGGTGCCTGTGTTGGCGCAGGCAGCTAAATTCAGCTCCATCACAGGGGGAAAGGCAGGGCTGCACCATATTCTTGTAAATGTGGTGCAGCCCTGCATTACTAAAGTATCAGAGCGTGTTGTTAGCCTTTTTGGTTTAATGCACGCTTTGCCACTTTCTTGTAAATATGCCCCTTACTGTCACATTACAAAGTAAACATCAGCAATATGAAGAAGTCCCCTCTACGCATAGAGACACATTAGTATATCCTCACTTACTGGGAGACATAGTTTAGTTTGCATGCGATACATCGCATGCCCTTACAAAACGGTTGTTACAACGACCGCGTTGTAACAGCACATACGATTACATCGCAAGTCATTACAATGACTTGCTGTAGGGGGCAGAAGGTGTTGGATTTTCAATCCAACACCTTCTCTGCTGTTGCAAAAACTGGAGTAGGAATGGTAAATTATACTATTCCTAAGTCCAGCACGCCCCCTACAGCAAGTCGTGATAACGACTTGCAATGTAATCGTATGCGATGTAACAACTCGATACATCGCATGCCATTACAACACTGTTTTTACTTATATTCGTAAGTACTACTCTACATGGCAACTTAAAACATTAATCATTATCGTGACAAAACGTCAAGCGTGATAATTATGCATATCAAACTCGTTATACGTTATATATTACAGCAGATTTTCGCAACAGAGCATGTATAGAGTGTACCTGGGCCAAAGTCTGGCAGTGCTTGTCAGAATTATTCAGAGCAGAGAGGGGTGGGTGAAATCGCCCTATTTTCCCAATGAAAGTTCACAAAACCTCTTCGCAATTTAACAAACGTACCCCTTTATGGGTGAATGTGGTTTGCCTATGTCAGGAGTGAAATACTTTTTAAGTTTAAAAAAAATATTGAGAGATCATGGTAGGAATATGGTTAGTGCAGAATAATTCTCTCAGCAACATATTTTCTGAGTGCAGCAATCTCCTGCTGGTATTTCGCAAGGTTTTTTGTATGCTGGGTCTGTACTTAAAAAATGATATGCAAAATTGTGTCCAAATTGAGAAACCCAAAAGCCTGGAGTTTTGCAAATTTCTTTGTGGTAATAAAAAACTGTCCATGACTACTCAAAACCATACTACTTACTAACGTCCCTTTTTTAATAGCAGGAACTCATCCACTTTCTTTGCAAAAATGTTCACAAAAGTGCGAAATGCCTCATTTTTCAAGCTATTCCCTTTAATTTCAGAGTTCGGCTAGCCTACGGAGAAACATAAGCCAAATCCATCTCGAGACTTTCAATATATGTTGAAATCTGGTCAAAAATGAAAGCCACAAGCACTGAGTCATTTGTCCCATCACTGCTCCTAAAATTATCCCCAAAATATTAAAAGACCACTAAAGATCTCCATTGCAAGAAGAATAAATTGACAGCTCTGGAGAGACACTGGAACAAATCTAGGCCACTGGCCAACTGGCCTGAATTGGGACAAAAACGTGACATTTTTAGCCTTTGATGTGGATGTTAGGATTTGCATCATGAAACTTTTCTGAATCTGCAAAGAGCAGGTTTTCTCAAATTCCTTGCTCCTTCCAAAGATCTACAAAGAAACTTTATGACGAATTTTGCAGAAACTTTAACATCCTCAGGACAAATATGAACAAGTATGGATATTCCAAACCAGAATGACTCTTTGTCACCTTCTTCTCTGAAGACCCACTCATGTCCATGAGTCGGACATTAGAAAATCTTGACCTCTTTCAGAAAACCTTCCCCAATGTGAAATAAATGTACCACCATTATCATCATTCTCTGCCTCATTGCACTTGTCTAAATTAATGCTAGCCTATTCAATATCTGTCTCGTGGTGATGCTCCCCAAGCAGCAAAAAATGCCGACCTAATGAAGCTCCTTAAGAAACCCAATGCTGAACCTTATAGCTAGACAAGGGACATTTTCTGTTTGGTGGAATACGATGACAAAACAGCTACAGCTTGGTGTTGCGTAGTGGTAAGTGAACCATCATAAAATGCAGAAATGTTCACAGAGCTTTAGCAAAACAGCAAACTGCAAGATACCATAGAATTCCATGATGCAGAAAAGTTTTGCAAAATGCGCGACAAATCTGGTCCATGTGTGAAGTTCATCTAAAGAGTGATTGTGCATGTTTAATATTTTGGCAAACTATTTCGACCAAAACTGTTTGCAGCCGACATAATTACCAACAAATCATGGACCATATTTAGGGGTAGATGTATCAAGCCTTTTGCGATTCGCAAAGGCCGTAATTCTGCAAATTTCGGCCTTTGCGAATCGCAAATGGCTTTTTTGCATTTTTTGACATGTATCAAAAAATCACAAAATAAGGACTCGCAAAAATTTGTGATTCCTTATTTTGCTTAAGCCTTTAAGGAATCGCGAATTTTGCGATTCTTTAATGCGATGTATGTATGTTTTTGAAATTGCGAATTTGGGTTAAGAAATCGCAAATTACCACCAACTTGTAGTTGGTGGTAATTTGTGATTTCTTTTAAAAATGCCCTATTTGGCATTTGTGAAGGTGGCATGTGACGCACATACATGCCCTATGGGCATGTATGTGCGCCATATGCACACACATGTAAATTTCAGGGGTGCAGCAGGGTGTCTTTGAGACACCCCTGCACCATTGAAATTATTCTCAATTTGCGATTCGCAAATTGCGAATCGCAAATTGAGAATTATTTCACAATCATTCCTATGGGCCTCCTGGCCCATAGAAATGCATGGGAAATTATTCCTTAATTGCGAATTTGCAAATTGCGAATTCGCAAATAAGGAAGTTTAAGAAATCGCTAAAAAATAGTGATTTTCTACATACATTCCATTTTGCGATTTCTAAATAGCGATTCCTTAAAAATCGCTATTTAGAAATCGCAAAATGGAATTTTGATACATCTACCCTTTAATTTCAAAGGCACTGAAACCTGTATTCATCAGCCAATTCGTCTTCCTGCAAACGCCTGATATGTAATTTCCAATGATAATTCAGTTCTCATCAAAGAACTGACACAACTCCAGGCCAATGAACAAAACATCTCTCGGTCTGCGAGACAAAGCAAGGGAAATCCAATTTTGGCAAGCGGTGGGGCATATTTACAAGGGATTGTGCCACCAGAATGTCACCTTTACTGACGTTCCGGTGGCGCAACGTCCTGCACCATGTTTAAAAAGTGGTGTGAAGGAAGGGAGACCTTCCTTCACATAAACAATCATTCCCGGCAACGCAGGCACCCTTGCACTATGACGCAAGATTGTCTGTGTGGCAGCTATTTTTAGCGCTTGAGAAAACACAGGAGTACACCAAATGCCTGCGTTTTGGAAATGGCGGAGCGAGGCACTGCGAAATTTGCTGCAGCACCATGCTCTGCCATTTCCTTGTAAATACACCCCTGTAAATCACAATGGATGGGAAAAGTGACTTCCTAATCATTGCCACTATAGGTTTGTTCCTCTTTCCCTACATGCCTGGCTAGAGTCATTGCTGCCACTACCAGCACAACAGGTAATCCCACAATGGGGATTTGACTTCAAGCTCTCCCCTTTCCCCTCAATTAAGTGCTGTTTCCAAATCAGCATTCAACCATGTACATCTCCTAGAAGGGGTAGTGCCTTGTCTTCTTTACATATTTCAAAAAGGGGGTGGTGATGGACAGAGTATCCAAGTTAATCAGAACACTCCTACCCAGTCAACAGATCAGGGCTTGATCCATCACCGTTTTTTAGCTCACTGCACCATCCCAGTTCAGAACCTGGCTATATGCAAATTAGTCTGTCCCTGGTCCAGTGCATCATGGGAACAGGTCAGACCAAACTACCAAGCCAATTCTTCACTGGAAAGGAAACAAGCTTCCGGGGACCGGTTTCTGGCATTACAGCCGTCTTCGGCCCGGCTTGCTTGAATCCTGATGGTGCAGTGAGCAAGGGACTCATGTCTGAGCATACCCTTCCACACTCATGGTGGCCAAAAATATTTCAAAAAGGGGGTGGTGATGGACAGAGTATCCGAGTTAATCAGAACACTCCTACCCAGTCAACAGATCAGGGCTTGATCCATCACCGTTTTTTAGCTCACTGCACCATCCCAGTTCAGAACCTCTTGAATCCTGATGGTGCAGTGAGCAAGGGACTCATGTCTGAGCATACCCTTCCACACTCATGGTGGCCAAAAATATTTCAAAAAGGGGGTGGTGATGGACAGAGTATTCGAGTTAATCAGAACACTCCTACCCAGTCAACAGATCAGGGCTTGATCCATCACCGTTTTTTAGCTCACTGCACCATCCCAGTTCAGAACCTCTTGAATCCTGATGGTGCAGTGAGCAAGGGACTCATGTCTGAGCATACCCTTCCACACTCATGGTGGCCAAAAATATTTCAAAAAGGGGGTGGTGATGGACAGAGTATCCGAGTTAATCAGAACACTCCTACCCAGTCAACAGATCAGGGCTTGATCCATCACCGTTTTTTAGCTCACTGCACCATCCCATTTCGTTTTGGCCACCATAAGCGTGGTAGGGTATGCTCAGATGTGAGTCCCTTGCTCACTGCACCATCAGGATTCAAGCAAGCCGGGCCGACGACGGCTGAAATGCCAGAAACCGATAAAAAAAAAACCCGGAAGCTTGTTTCCTTTCCAGTAAAGAATTGGCTTGGTAGTTTGGTCTGCCCTGTTCCCATGATGCACTGGGCCAGGGACAGAGTAATTTGCATGTAGCCAGGTTCTGAACTGGGATGGTGCAGTGAGCTAAAAAACGGTGATGGATCAATCCCTGATCTGTTGACTGGGTAGGAGTGTTCTGCTTAATTCAGATACTCTGTCCATCACCACCCCCTTTTCTGAATTGTCTTCTTTACTGCTTTCAGAATATTGTATTAGCCCCAACACTAGTGGAAGGGCGAGATTTTGATCGATACCTCATCACTATTGATCTAAACCTCGATCTGGTCGACTGAACCTTTGTTGCCTGTCATTGAGGGAAGAAAGTGCATCTCTTACCAAGTTAGTTCACCCAATAAGGACCCCGCTCCAAAAGATCACAAACAACTTCTAGCTTTCAAAAGTTTATTGTAAGGTTAGGATAAGCTGCAAATACAGGCATCTCAGAATGAGATTCACTAGATACACAGGTCCAACTACATACATGTGCTCTCTGAAAGCCCTCAGACGAGCAACGGAAATTACCAGCACAAGTTCTAAGAATAATAAAGCTATCAGCATTGACGCATATTGAGATCTCTCCTTCATTTAAGTTGGAGGAAAAACACACAGGTTAGGCTGTCCCTACCCTGCTCTAGATGGTATCCCTACTTAACCAAGTCTCAACCTAACAAAGGTGTCAGCAGTGAATGACCCCCAAAGGAAGTCACTCACTCTTAGTCTCTTGGTGAAAACCTATAGTTCTCCAGTCATGACCCCTCTCTGCCTACCCATCCGCTCTCTAAAGGGTCCTCAGGCATCTGCTCTAACTCCACCCAGGGGTGCTGTCCCTAATACAAAACAGTCAACAACATTTGAGACGCCCCTCGTGAGACGCCCCTCACGTGGTGTAGCTTCTGGCTTTTTCCATGCTGCTTTGTATTGGGCCTCATACGTTGGAGTTGACCTTGCTTCTCAGACTCTTCTCCGGCCCGCTGATACCCCTTAAAACATTCCGGAACCCTCCTCCATGTCTGGGCCATCTACTGAACAGACCTCTATTCATATTATTTATAATCGGATCCTCCCTTTTCTCTTGCAGACAGACATCTGCAGCCAAGAACCCAACTCTCATAGACTTCCAAAAAGGTTCGCAACATTTCTCGGCCCAGACATGTACGTGTAAATCAATGTTAAAACATTTCAGGCCTACAACATTTCTCATAATGATTATAGCATTCAACTTCTTCATTAATTAAAGCATGTTAATACTCTTATTCTATTATTCAGTAAACACATCTATAAATCATGGCCCATTAATGCAATGACCAAAACATTAGTGCAATCTATGTCGTGAAAAGAAACACCTTCCCCTTCCCTTCTAGCTCTGGCCCTGAGGCCTACCACATTCTGCGTTTAACCACATGCCATCTTACATTTTAGCAGCTACACGACATGGATTCAGGAATAATCACATCTAATAAAATCATATAGTGTCACACATTTCTATATTAGTTCCACTTCTACTTAAATCTCTACATTAGCTATACATTCAGAATATAATTGCAGATACTACTAGCACTCATGGCATTTCTCCTCATGATTTGTGCTTACTACGGGTAAGTGTGATGCACTCATACATTTAGGTCTGTTTGCGCTCTCTCAGTTCCCCCCTTTGATGACCTCTCGGGGTCATCACTAACATTTAAACTGCAGTTATTGCTAGCATAACTTGTCTCTGCGTTTCCAGAGCCCTCAGACTCCTGTACTGATTATCTTGTATGGCAGCCAATCTCTGCAGCTGCTCTCTTTGGGCCCTTTCTGACCTTCTTGCTCTGTACCATTTGAATACCCTCACCAATCCCCACAATATGATCCCACAAATCAATATTATGATGATAGGTTTTAGTATATACCACACAAAGCTTTTGCCTAAGGTGGAGATCCACCCTCCAACTTCACTCATTCCGTGGCCCACCTTTTCCCAGACATTTTCTCTACTCAAGTCTTCGATCTCCTTGTGAATATCAGTTATGTTCCTAATAACTTTCTCAAGGGGCTTTGAATTGTCTGGAATGTAAGTACAACATTCCTGGACCTTCAAAGCCTTACAGACTCCGCCCTCTTTTGCTAGTAGGACGTCTAACGCAAGACGGTTCTGAAGAACCATAGCCCTTATCGATTGCATCTCTCCCTCTACCAACATTAAGGACTGAGCAGTGCTGGCAGACAACCTGTCGACGACTGTTGCCAGTCGTCTAATTTTAACATCATTAAGGATTAGTCCCAAAAGAGGGAACATAGCTCCAAAGACATCTCCAACCATTTCTGCATCTCCTATATCTCTCCTTCCCCTCGATGATGTCTTGCCCTCGATGATCTCTAAGTCTTGTGCATGATATATTTTGGGGAAGACAATTGCTAGGTAACATGATCCATACCAGTTGTCAGGTAGTCTCACGTAGGCATTTCTTCCACATACAAAATACACATTTGGAATCACTTGCATTTCCTTCAGGAAATCTTTAGTATAGTACTCTATATTGAAAGCATGTTCACAACTGACTTCTCCCACGTATACATTTTCGTAATACGTTTTGGCTCGGTGAAGACATAGCTTTCCTCTCTGCGTCTTATCTAAAGCTATTGGACCACTACTACCCTTTCTCTTGTGTGCCTTCTCTTCCTCGGTCCAATCTGTTTTCCATTGTCCTGATTTTTTCAAAATCTTTTGTCTCCTGTAACGATCATCCACCTGCCCTATGAACTTCTTCTCGACTTCTGACACTTTGCATGTCAGGTTATTTCTACGGGCATGTGAAGTATCTAAGGTAATCCAAGGAATGAAGAACTTGGCCAGTCTGTCTTCACTCTTCCAGTAGTCCCATTTGTTCATCTGCTTATAATTTGGGACTTCTGGCAACACTGAATCATAGTTGGAGAAATAGTATTCAAAACTATCTCTCCCATAAAATATACTAAGCAATAAGCTACATGTAATGCCATATGTCAGCGGGAGGTGATGATATCTAATGCCTTCATCTACAGACGCCGGCAACTGCATGCAGACGTAACAGTCCTTAACCTCCATGGCATCCACGTATTCATATAAGAGTTTAGCATAAGCATTTGACCTAAAGTCTCCTTGGGACTCATCTACGTGTAACCTGCGGGCTTCTGCAGCTAATAACGCTTTCTCTTGAGTGTTTTCCCTTTTCTCACCAGCAACAGTGGGTGTAAGCGTTTCTACAGATTTCACATCAGTTACCTTCGCCTCTTCCTCATGTCCCTTTACATAAGAAATTGTTACCACTAAAGCTATTAATATTATCACTCCTACTATTAGTGTACCTATTATACATTTAGCTCTGCGGTTCTGGGTGCCGGCTTCCATTTCGTCAGACAATATAGCTCTCTCTTATCTTGGCACAAAGTTCCTTTCTTCACGTTCCTTTACAGTCTCTTTTTACTCCTTTTGTCTTTAGAATCCACACAACTGGAAGCTGACAACCTTCTTCGCAAAAAGTCCTTTAACAGTTCAATAAAGACAACCCTAGCCCTTCTCCATCAACTCAAGGGAAGTTCCCTAATATTCTCTGCTTCCTGGGCGCTAGGTAATCTTCTTTTTCTGCTCGCTTTATTTACAAAGTCCTTTAAGCATCTACTATCAGGTTTGTGCCTGCAGCTTCGATAGCAAAGTTCAGTATTTCCAAACGAAGATTGTGCTCTTCATGGGCTGTTATCGTTGTACCAAAGTCGGGGAATTGCAATTCTGAGAGAAACATGTGTTTTAACTTGCTGAGGCGGGGAGGTCTGGGGAGCATGAATGTTAGTGACCCTTCTTGTTCGACTCCGGGTACCAACAGTCGTATTTCCACGGTGACGATGGGCTCAGAACTGGACACCACCACCGCTCGAATCCTCCCTGTCTCCTGTTTCAAAGACATTTGTCGCCAGATATGTCCACTCAGGTGTGGAGTATCTTCTGCTAGGCACACGCACTCTTCTTGACCTTCTTCGGTCCGGTGCTTCCGCGCCCTGAGCACCTTCTTCCGGGTCTGAGTCTTCTGATATCGGAGGAAGGGTTATCTCTGGAGTTGACCTCAGGCTAGAGCTCCTTCTTTGCGGCCAATTAGCTTCTCCACGTGCCCTTCTACTCCTTCTCCTTCTTGTCTGTTCTCGCTCTCTGTCAGACCTGTCAGTGTCTGACTCGTACTCCCAGCTACTTTCTCCTTCTGTAGCGTCGTCTGTTTCGCTGTTGTACTGACCGTCCTCAGCTTGGTCAGACTCGTTCCCTGCTTCCGCTGGCACCTCTACAGCTTGGCTAGCCCCCTCTATGGCTTCTCGGTCCTCTGCTGAACGTCTATCCGAGAGAGGAGCTGTTTCTTCCCGAGGTGCTGGAACCCTTCGCGTATGTGACGCGTGGATCCAATTGGGCAGGCCTCCCACCTTTACAGCCGTATTCGCGATCAGGATGATCTGGAAGGGCCCACGCCAACGAACATCCAAGCAGCTTCTTCTCACATGTTTTTTCACCAGGACCCAGTCCCCAGGGTACAGGTCATGGCACGGGCCCTGGCACGATGGAACCTCGGCAGCCTGCACCTGAAGGGACACAGAATGAATGGCGTCAGACAGCCCCTTACAATAGTCCAGGATCATATCATCTGTGATATTTAACAGTGCAGTAGTTGGGACAGATGGCAGCCTCATTGCTCTCCCCATTAACACCTCATGTGGTGACAACCCCGTTCTTCTGTCTGGGGTACTACGAAGGCTCATGAGGACCAATGGCAGGGCGTCAGGCCAACTCAGGGTCGTTGAGGAACACACTTTTGCAATTCTGGCTTTGATCGTGCCATTGATCTGCTCCACAATTCCTGAGGCTTCTGGTCGGTAACTGCAATGCAATTTCTGATCTATGTTCAGAGCCGCACAAATCATCTTCACAAGCTCGCTGTTGAAATGCGTTCCCCTATCTGATTCCAAAGAGGCCGGCACCCCGAAGCGCGGAATGAGTTCCCTAAGCAGTAACTTGGCCACTGTGAGGGTGTCGCACCTACGTGTAGGGTATGCCTCAACCCATCTGGAGAATACACAAACAACCACCAGGACATAGCGGAGGCGGTTGCACCTCGGCATTTCAATGAAATCTATCTGCATTCGATTGAATGGACCTCCAGACCTTCCTATGTGACTCAGTGCAACTGGTGTTCTTTTCCCTACGTTCAGCTGCTGACAGGTCACACAACGCTGGCACACTGCTTCTGCTGCTATTCTAAACTTAGGATTGTACCAAGTCTGTCTAAACACTCTCAGCATAGCGTCTCTCCCTAGGTGTACGGGACCATGTATGTGTCTGGCCATTGGGCTCACCATCTCATTGGGCAACACTGCTCTGCCGTCTGCTGAGACCCAAAAATGGGACTCACCCACTACACATCCTGCCTTTTCCCATGTTTCTTTTTCAAAATCAGGAGCATTTTCTTGCATGTTTGCCAGTTCGTCCCAAGTATCAACAGTTTCCAATATCATGGCTAATTCAGTCCTTACATTTATTCCACCCACTTCCACCTCTGTGAAAGAGTACCCTTGTTCTGCGCAATACCGCGCGACTTCGTCGGCATATCTATTGCCTTTCGAGACGAAGTCCTCATTTCTGGTATGTGCGGTGCACTTTACAACTGCGATACCTGCTGGACATTGCAACGCCTCTAACAACAGGCGCACAAACTCTCCATTGCGAATGGGAGAGCCTGAAGAGGTCATGAACCCTCTTTGAGACCATAACTGCCCGTAATCATGAACCACCCCATAACCATATTGGCTGTCGGTGTATATGGTGACTCGAATTTGATTGCTTGCCAAGCAAGCACGTGTCAAGGCAATAATCTCGGCTACCTGAGCGGAGTGTACTCCTTCCAGGCACCCAGCTTCCACAACTCCAGTAATTGTACAAACAGCGTAAGCTGCTCTCAACTGCCCAACTTCGTCTCTTACACATGAGCCATCGACAAAGAAAATTTCGTCTGGGTCGGTCAGTGGCTCATCTACGATGTCGGGTCTGGGTTTGGTGCATAGTTCAGTCACATCGAGGCAGTCATGGTCTGTACATTCATCATCATCCTCGATATCATTTGGGAGTGGCATCAAGGTGGCAGGGTTCAAAACAGAGCATCTCCTGAGGGTCACATTCTCTGCAGCAAGAATAACTTGCTCATAGCGCGTGAGCCTGCTGTTGGTCAGATGCTGTGTTTTGGTCCTGGTCATCAACAGTTCAACAGAATGGGGCACGCACACCTCTAACGGGTGCCCCATGACGATATTTTCACATCTCTCAATGCTGACACCCGTTGCAGCAACGGATTTGAGACATCCGGGCAACGCTGCGGCTACTGGGTCTAAAGTAGCCGAGAAATAAGCAACTGGTCTACGGGCATTCCCATGGATTTGGACTAACGCAGACAACGCGCAACCTTCTCTCTCACAACAGTAAAGCAAAAATGGTTTATTGTAATCAGGCATTCCCAATGCCGGAGCACGACACAGGTCCTCTCGCAGCTGTAGGAATGCCATCAAACAGTCTTTGTCCCATGGTACCGGATCGCTCACCTCCTTATGCGTCAGTTTTTGCAAGGGCTTTGCTTTCAGTGAAAAGTTCGCGATCCACTGTCGGCAATAACCCACCATCCCTAAGAACATCCTGACCTCTCTCTGTGTCTTAGGCGCATTCATTTTCATGATCGCCTCTATCCTGTCTGGTGACACCTTTCGTTTGCCTTTCTCTATTCTGTGTCCCAAGTACTGCACTTCTGTCAGGCAGTACTGCAACTTTCCCGGGGACACCTTGTGCCCATTGGCAGCTAGGTGATTTAACAAAGCAATGGAGTCCTCCCTGCAAGCTTCTTCTGTTTCTGACGCCACGAGGAGGTCGTCTATGTACTGGACCAGAACTGACTTCTGGGGCAGCACTAGACTTTCAAGATTTTTCTTCAAAAGCTGGTTAAAGATCGATGGGCTCTCTGTATACCCCTGAGGAATACGACACCATGTTAGGACGCGACCTTCCAGCTTAAATGCGAAAAGAAAATGGCTTTCTTCGTCCAGAGGGATCGAAAAGAAAGCCTGACAAAGATCAATCACAGTGAACCACTCAGCTTGGAATGGAATCTGAAACAGTATCACTGATGGATTCGGTACCACTGGACAACACGAAACGACTATGTTATTAATCTTTCGAAGGTCCTGTACTATCCGGAATTTCCCATTTGGTTTCTGCAGACCCATAATCGGGGAGTTGCATGGACTACCCACGATTTCTTTCAGTATTCCCTGTTTAATCATGGACTCGATCACGGGTTTTATGCCTGCAATCGTTTCTGGAGTCAATTTATATTGGGGTGTTCTTGGGAACTCAGCATGCGGTTTCACTACAATTTTCACTGGGTCCACCCCTTTGACCAATCCAATCTCTTCCCCAGTGAAGTCCCATACTTCTGATGCCACTGTCTCTCTCAAGTCCCAGGGGAGCTCATCTACTGTCAAAGTAGGGTACAGCTCCACGCATATTCTTGAGTTTGCAACTTTGAAGTCTGCGTCATCATCATTGGTCAATACCTCCACTCCCTGAGGTGTACAGTATATTGTACAATTCAATTTACACAACAGGTCTCTGCCTAGCAGACACACAGGACTTGAATCGCAAACCACAAACTGGTGCTCATCGCTGTACTTCCCTATTTTCACCTGTACCGGTTCTGTCAATTGGCTGGTTATTCTCCTGTTTGCGACCCCCACCACTTGTATGGTCTCTCCAGACATGGGCAGGTCTGGAACTGCAGCTGATCTGATCGTGGATCTAGTGGCTCCTGTGTCCACCAGAAATGTCGTGGGGCACCCTGCTACTTCTGCTTCGACATAGGGTCCCCTCTGGTCCACCTCCAAGGCTGCCCCGAGGGTGCAGTCTTCTCTTTCCACTCTCTGTCCGGTTAATGGGTCCACATAATAGCACTCTTCTCCTTCTACAAACAGGGGCATCTGTCTATAGGTCTTACCCATATTCCCTACTCGGGGAGGTTGCGGGAACTGGGCTCGGGGAGGAGCCCCCCCCCCTTTTAGCACCTTTCCCTGGTATGGCGTCACCCCTCTCGTAGGCGCGCTCTGGACCTCTTCCTCCTCTATCTCTTGTTCTCCTATCTCTACATTGTAGGGACACTCGCGTTTCCAATGTCCCACCTCGTTACACTGGTGGCACCTAGTCGTTTTCTTCAAGGCAGCTATGTCTATTCTGGGTCTAAAGGTGGAACTCTCCTCATTGCCCTTGTTCTGACTGTACTGCTTCTTTCCTCCTGTACCTGTTCCTTGCTGCTGTTGCTGCTGTCCCCCCTTCCCTGCTGCCTGCATCTGTACCACCATCAATTTTTCTTTTAGTTTCTTAGCCTTGGAGTCTATCTCATCACAGCAGTACCTGGCATATCTCAGTATTTCGTCTAGGGGTCTATTTTGCCAACAAATCAAGTGTTGCTGAATCATTAAACTAATATCCGGTCTCAGTCCCAGGACGAACTTGGACACAAATTGCCCTATGTCTTTTGGATCCATTACATCCAAGCCGCTATACTGTTTAAACGCCTTCAGCAATCTCTCATAATATTCGTGGACTGTCTCTTTGGGTTCCTGTCTGGTTCGGTCTATTTTGACCCAATCTATGTCTTGCATTGGCACTTTCTCTTTCAGCCAAGTCATCACTCTCTCAAATTTTGCCATCACAATCTCGGACGGCCCATTAGTCTTAGCATCTCTCTCCGGCTCCGTTGTGGGCCACTCAGCGCTAACCTTGCATGCTGTCCACAGATCTCCTGGTACTACAATGTCAAACAGCGTGTTCAGATCTATCCATAGGACCTTTGAGATTTTTACAAATCTCTCAACTTGCTTGTACCACTCCACTGGGCTTTCCCGCAATTTGGGGAAGGAGGTGGTAAACGCAGCTAAATCTCCCCTACTCCAAGGGACATGTACATAATTCCCATTTGCGACTTCACGCAAAGGGTATGCTTCTATTCCCTGCAGCCTTCCTGGTGTCGTACCAAGCGTGCTCCTCCTGACGGTCCCTTTCTTGGACCACCTCTCTTCCCACTTATCTAGTGCCCTCCATGTCCTTATTCCAGTAATCAGTTCTCTTATGTGCGTTTTCAGCCCGATCGTTCTCCTCTCATCTAGGTCTCGATCTGTATAATGTAGCCTGTGGTTACCCTGTAATGCTTTGGTTCTTGACAGGTCCACCATATATTTGCCTGCTAATTCGACTAACTTCTCATGGATTGCTCTCGCTTTTCGAGTGATGTCCTTTGCCATATACAGTATTTCATCCTGCTCATACATTTCCATTCTTTCTAAAGGCAGGGTACCATCTATCATGTCATCCAGGTCTGACCTTAAGCTGGCGACATCGAGTCTCTTAGCTTTTATCTCAGCTCGCAATATGTCTTTCGAAGGGGGCTCACTGGTCTCCCTACCATCCCAACTCCGAGCTCTACGTTTGGGCTCGGGAGAGTTAATGAGTGCTCTCCCTTGCTCCCATCTCTCCAGGTCCCATGCTCGGCCATCCGATCTTGGAAGGTGATGGAACACGGGCCTGTTACCCCCACTCTTGCTCTGCCCACTCTCTCCTGCTTCTCTCCTTTCACCGTACTCCTCTCTGTTATTTTCCCTCTGGTCGCTACTCTCCCTTTGCCTAGTATCGCTCAGTATCCGATACGATCCTTCCTGGTTCCCCATATTCCCTGGGCTGCGCTCGTTTCCGTCATCACAGGGACTATGGTGCGACCTCTCACAACTCCCATTCAGTTCTCTGGTGCCGGGCACACAGTGGGTACACTTAAAGCTGTTTCTGTACTCTTGCGTTCTCCTCTCCCCTTCACTGAGTATTGGGCGCGCCACCCCTCCACTCCCGGGGCCCCCGTTTTCCAGGTCCGTTCTATCTCCACTCCGGGCCCAATGGGTGACTCCCCTACTATCTCTCTCTCTCCAGTCCCACTCCGGGCTGCTCTCCCCAGCCCCGCAGTGAGTCCGAGCTCTGCTGTCCTGACTTTCCCTTTCAGCTTCTGCAGCTATGATGCTCTTGTGAGCCTCCACTGCCTCATCCCACTTCTTCATGTACTCATTTAGCTCTTGAAAGGATTTTCGTCCAGATCCCCTCAGATCCACTGGCCATCTAGGGCCCCCGGGATCCCCTCCTGGATCCCCTGCTGTGTGCATCGGGGTGCTCCACTCTCTGGGTATCGGCATCTGACTTGGGGAATTGATCGTATCGTTCCTCCTTGCCGTCTCTGCTCTTTCTCCGTCCTTCCGTACCCGTTCTTCCCCTCTTGCTCTCTCTGGGTCATATATCGATACTATAGGACCTATGGTAACAGGTACCTGCAGTGCAGCTGGTAATCCGTAGGATGTGGCGCACTCCGTTTCCGGCGCTCTCTGTACCACAAACCTCCCGACTACCTGTTGCACCTGACTAGGCTGGGACAGCTCTTTCTTTGCCTCAGGATCCCACTCTGAACTGGGAAGCAGTCCATGCTCTCCTGCATTGCCCCCCTTTTCTCTTTCACTATGCTCGACCTCTCCCCCTGCTCTATTATACGGGGGTGGCCTGTCTGTCAATAATCTGTTTATCAGGCTGTCCTCTGTTTCGCTCTCATCATCTTCTTCTAGGGGGCTTTTATTTCCGGGCACCTCTAACACTGGGTACAGTTTATTTACTTCCATGTTATGCACTCTCCATCTTTTAGCATCCGCATCCCACCTGGCATCCTGCACTGCCCTTACCGATCGTTTCACCCTTTCCTGTCGTCTGTTCATATTTTTTTCATGCGCTGCCCTAATCCATGCATCAAGGGCTTCAAACTGGGTCGGTCTAGGCAAGGGTCTCATTGAGGTCATGACTGATTTTAATCGATGTAACACCTCTAATCTGAACGTCCCGTACTTCGGGAACGTCAGTTCCTCATTTCCTTCCGTAATCTTACTCCACTCTGATATCCAAAGGATCGTATGCAGCCCAACATTCACTGCCATGTAACGAGCCGGCGTACCCTCCGGCGGGGCTTCTTCCCCTTCATCCGATCCCCGCTTCTCTTTTTTAAACGCCGCTCTCAGCCATTTAAAACACTTCATAATTATGCGCACAATATCCAGCCTCGCTACTCTGTTTACTTCCTGATGACAATCCACCAATCCTAACGCGGCTTTGCTAACTTGGCCTATCGCAGCGGTCTTTCTCCAGTCGGCCAATCCCAGCTCGACACTTTCTGACGTCTTTGCTAGCTGGCCTATCACAGCGCGGTCTTTCTCCGGTCAGCCAATCACTGCGCGACACTTCCTGACGTCACTTTTCTCCGCTTCGCAGCAGCACCCCTCCTTTCTCAACTCGTCTCCCGGTCATGCATGCGTCCCATTCATACACCGAAAAATGACTACTTCCGACCAAGCGGTCACTTCCCTCGACTGTACGTCCACAGTCTATATGTAATTGTCAACACAACTGACGAAATGTCTATCGTCTCTCTGATAGGTTGCTTACACACACAGTAACCTCCGACCAGCGTCCGTTACTCACGCACTCACTCTTACGTTCCCCCTATCTCGGTCTTTCGGGTGATCAATGGTACCTCATGACCCCCTTCACACTATTTGACAATTACTCTGGGTGTCCGATACACCCGAACCACTTAAGCTCTCCTTGCACTTAAGATTTCCACCGGTTGCGCGCGCTCACAACCTGTTCCACAGTCACTCTACAGACATTCAACTCCGCCAGACATTACAACATAGATACAATACAAAAACACCGCAATCTAACACGCATGACCCTTTATACTCACTCTCGACCGATACTGCTGCTTTTTCTGTCTCACGTCATCCGGATCTTCTTCGGCGGGCGGTTCTTCCGATCATCGATCTCTAGGGGCCTTGGGGTAAGCTAACCTGGCCTAGGTCACCGTCCTCAAGAAGGCAACCATCCTCTATAGCTACCAACTGGAAGGGCGAGATTTTGATCGATACCTCATCACTATTGATCTAAACCTCGATCTGGTCGACTGAACCTTTGTTGCCTGTCATTGAGGGAAGAAAGTGCATCTCTTACCAAGTTAGTTCACCCAATAAGGACCCCGCTCCAAAAGATCACAAACAACTTCTAGCTTTCAAAAGTTTATTGTAAGGTTAGGATAAGCTGCAAATACAGGCATCTCAGAATGAGATTCACTAGATACACAGGTCCAACTACATACATGTGCTCTCTGAAAGCCCTCAGACGAGCAACGGAAATTACCAGCACAAGTTCTAAGAATAATAAAGCTATCAGCATTGACGCATATTGAGATCTCTCCTTCATTTAAGTTGGAGGAAAAACACACAGGTTAGGCTGTCCCTACCCTGCTCTAGATGGTATCCCTACTTAACCAAGTCTCAACCTAACAAAGGTGTCAGCAGTGAATGACCCCCAAAGGAAGTCACTCACTCTTAGTCTCTTGGTGAAAACCTATAGTTCTCCAGTCATGACCCCTCTCTGCCTACCCATCCGCTCTCTAAAGGGTCCTCAGGCATCTGCTCTAACTCCACCCAGGGGTGCTGTCCCTAATACAAAACAGTCAACAACATTTGAGACGCCCCTCGTGAGACGCCCCTCACGTGGTGTAGCTTCTGGCTTTTTCCATGCTGCTTTGTATTGGGCCTCATACGTTGGAGTTGACCTTGCTTCTCAGACTCTTCTCCGGCCCGCTGATACCCCTTAAAACATTCCGGAACCCTCCTCCATGTCTGGGCCATCTACTGAACAGACCTCTATTCATATTATTTATAATCGGATCCTCCCTTTTCTCTTGCAGACAGACATCTGCAGCCAAGAACCCAACTCTCATAGACTTCCAAAAAGGTTCGCAACATTTCTCGGCCCAGACATGTACGTGTAAATCAATGTTAAAACATTTCAGGCCTACAACATTTCTCATAATGATTATAGCATTCAACTTCTTCATTAATTAAAGCATGTTAATACTCTTATTCTATTATTCAGTAAACACATCTATAAATCATGGCCCATTAATGCAATGACCAAAACATTAGTGCAATCTATGTCGTGAAAAGAAACACCTTCCCCTTCCCTTCTAGCTCTGGCCCTGAGGCCTACCACATTCTGCGTTTAACCACATGCCATCTTACATTTTAGCAGCTACACGACATGGATTCAGGAATAATCACATCTAATAAAATCATATAGTGTCACACATTTCTATATTAGTTCCACTTCTACTTAAATCTCTACATTAGCTATACATTCAGAATATAATTGCAGATACTACTAGCACTCATGGCATTTCTCCTCATGATTTGTGCTTACTACGGGTAAGTGTGATGCACTCATACATTTAGGTCTGTTTGCGCTCTCTCACTAGCAAATGACCAGGGCTCATTATCGACATGGCAACACCACAAGTCCACCTCCAGAATCACTATCAAATTTCCAGAGTACCAAACGATGCTGTCTTACTTTTATTCAGATCGAGATATCATGCTCAGATTCCTCCACTGCTCCAAGTAAACGAAATGGTCCTCCTTTTTGTCCGCATCAGCTGACATTAGCACTTACTAGGATATCCTGCACAGCTGTTTCTTTCTTAGTGCCCACGACATCTAGCAATATGAGCCTTCAGTCTATACGGCTGGCTAGAGAGACAAGAATGTAGAAAGCCAATGCGCTGCACCTTCAGGATGAGTGATTTTGGAAGGGTAGACCTTTCAAGAATTTTTTTTAAATGATTCACTTAATTTATCAGCAATTTGAAAAAACACAAGTTCATTCAGGCCTGTTGCTGGATTCTTCTTAAACATTCTTAGTCAGTAAGCAAATGTTCATAGAGTGACATCGCTTAGGTTGATGAACAAATGTTCGAGAGCAGTCACTTGCCACTTCCTGCCCCATAGACATGTGCTAGTGCATTGCGCGTTCTCCCACAAAGAGATTTTTTCCTTTGTATTATGGATACAGTAAGACTCTAGCACCATCCAACAGACTCTATCATACATACAGTTCTGGACAGCTCCCTGGCTGACCACCTGAATTGTATGTCTATAATGTGCACACTCCTGTATGTAATCCTACTTTAACCCCTTCTCTGCGGCGGCTATTCCGCCGCAGCGCTAAGGGGGAGGCGTGGCCGCGCGGCGGTCCTGTGCTCGTGACGGAACCGCTCCGTCACGGCCCTCGGGTGAGCTGTGCTTGTGACGGAACGGTTCCGTCACGGCCCCGCCCGCTCTTCAGAACATCAGCGCAGGCACGGATTTCGCGCCGCGCAGGCGCGGCGAGCGGGCCGTGACGGAACCGTTCCGTCACCAGCACAGCCCACCCGAGGCTCGTGACGGAACGGTTCCGTCACAAGCATGGGAGGGGTTAAAGGACCATGCCAATGCACTAGGTGGTATGCGGCACTTTAGCAAATGCCAAATAAAGAACATATACGAGACCTTGTGTGCTAAACTTGTTTCATTCAATTGTGAATCTAAATCCATCAGTAAGGGGGGGTGTTATCATTATTTAGAATTAAGTATTGTCTGGTAATCTATAACGAACCCTCAGCTATGGTGTTACCTCTTAGGTTCATTAAGATGAAAGACATTTAATTTTGGATTAGTTTTTAAAATTGGCCAAATCATAAAACATAGTAGATATTATATGTTAAAAGAAAATGAATTGAAGGTGTATCCATCAAATCATTGAGATAAAGTGGACTTGGATTGCGATCACTAATGTGCCCTACATTGCACCACCGGAGCAACACTTTTACCGATGCTCCAGTGGACCAATGCCTTGCTCCATATTTACAAAGCGGTGCTAAGCCACTTTGCGTGGTTTAATGCCACTTTGTAAATATCGTACCCTTTCACGCAGGTATCTGGATGAAAGGGGCATGCAATGGGTGTGGCTGTGAGTGTTCCACCCATTGCTTTTTGATGCTGCCTCAGATTTCCAAGGATCTGTAAGTCTGCATCAGCGCCAAAATCTAACGCCACTGAAAAGCAGGCTATAGAGTGGTGCAATGAGGAGAAATAGTTGTATTTCTCCTCGTTTTTTACTGTTTCCATGCATGCTGCATTCTGCTGCACACATAGGAGCAAATTGCCTTTAATGATTGTTTAGGTGCCCCTTCCTGCTCATAAACAATCATCCCTTCAAAACAGGCACCATGGCGCAAGGGTGTCTGCGTTGGCGTTGAGCGGGTTTTTCTGCCCCTGCGCAAGGATAAACACAGGGGTGCGCTGAATTCATGTGAATACGACACATATCTGTTTTTTTTAAATGACTCTGCACAACATTGCTAAATTGCTTGCAGCGCTGCACTGTGTCATTTCTTTGTGAATATGCACCATGAACTGATGTCACGTGCATCTCCAGCCCTTATTTGCACAGCCAATACCTACTTTGTGAACATTCATGAGACTGACTTGTGAGCCTCAATGCACGCTGCTCAGTCACCCTGGGAGTGAGTAGTGCATTGAGTGCAGATTAAAGGGATGGCCCATCAAAAATGCTGTGCTGTACAAGTACAGTACCACACTGTAACAGTGAAACTTTGTACATCTGATCCCAGCCAGTAACTACACCAGATACATTCATAGCCATATCAGATAAAGTGAGGACCACAAATGTCAAAGTCAAAGTCAAAAATAGCTTTATTCGATTTTGTTAGAGAAATCACAAAAGCACAGATAAAATACATTATCACTATTAATAATAAATTCATATAAAACCTAAGAAAATACCGAGCAGTAGGTCGAAAGAATTTCAATTCATTGTAGATTTACATCTGATTACACTTTTTAAAAACATAGCAACTAAGTACATGGTAATCTCATCTTCTAGCATACGTAGTTTCAATAATGGCAGTCTACATTGTCTCAAACCCCATCGTTTCAGTAGAAGTTTTAAATACTTGTTCCTAGGCAATGTATAAAATTTACAGAACAAAGTACAATGTATAAGTGACTGCTGTGAGGTGTCGTCATGGGGCAAAGTATCAAGTCTTTTAGCCAAGTATTCGGTTCGGGGAACGTTATTAACCTAAAGAAGTTCTCCCCCCCCTGAAAAGAGTCAGTAACATCCTAGTGTAACAACTCTGAGTGTGTACTAAATAATCCGAATCCCAGGGCTCTGTGAAATTAAATGATTCTCCATCACTGAGACCTTCTTACCCGCTAGCTGCCACCGTTTGGTCTCTGACGAGACAAGACAAATCTCTTTCAATTTTTTTCGCGATATTGTTGCTAGCAGGGCCGGGGAATCAAAAAATTCAGGGTACCCGATCTCCTTCAGAAGATCCTTGACATAGATAAACCAGTTGATATTTAAAGCCCCCTGTAACTTAAGACAGTCCTGTATTATGTTCCTATTTAGCTCAGTCTCATATGAGGTCCATATCTTATGCCACAACAACACAGGACTCACTTTGATAAGATCTGTGATATAGGCCAGACCTAGTTCCTTATGGCAAACAAATGTGGAAGTGGACTTAGGTACGGCTAGCAGGTATCTGAGGAAAGCATTTTCGCACAGTTGGATCTTGTGGGTGTCTGCGATCCCCCAGACTCCTGCACCATATATTACAGTTGAAACACATTTTGATTTGTAAACTTCCATCAGAATGTGTGCGGGTCTGCCCCCTAACTTGTTTGCAAAATGTTGAACTGCCCCTATAGCACGAGAAAACACTAATTTTCTCGTGTGGGCGGCTGTCGACCATGACCCCTTCCTGTCAAATACGATCCCCAGATAGGAAAAGGTTTTGGTTTGTTCTATCTTAGAGTTCGCTAGGGAAATCTTGCATTGTACATTTCTTTTATGGGTACAACACATAGTAAAGGTTTTCCCTATATTCGTTTTTAAACCCCTATGACTCATATAGTCTGTAAAAGAACTCAGCGCATTTTGTATGCCAATCTGGGTTCTGGCCATAATCACTGCATCATCGGCGTAAAGTAGGATGGGGGCAGGATTATCAGCTATTTGAGGAAAGTCTAGTTTTTCATTCATTAGATGGGTTGCCACATTATTAATATAAAGATTAAATAAAAAAGGTGCTAATATGCAACATTGCCGTACTCCTTTTTTTATTAGGAATTTTCTGGAGCATTGGCATTCTCTACCGAATCGTACCTTTGCACCTGCTCCCCGGTATAATTCTTTAAGAAAATTCAAAACATTAAATTCAATACCTAATTGTAACAGGGTATCCCACATTATTTCGTGGCTCAGGCAATCAAACGCCGAACTGAGATCGACGAAGGTTAAAAAAAGCTTGCCTTTTTTGGCTGCCACATGTTTACCAATAATTATTGCTAGCTTCAGCACCTGTCCCACAGTGCCCAGTCCTGCTTTAAAGCCGTATTGAAACTTTGAGAGGGCTCCTGTATCTTCTGCCCATATCTGCAGCCTATTTAATAGAACCCTCCCTGCTATTTTCATCAGGGAGTCTAACAGCGAGATGGGCCTATAACATTTAGGGTCGTTTCGGTCCCCCTTCTTAAAGATGGGGCCCACAATTACCTCCTGCCATGATTGTAAAAACCCTTCTTTATTGCTGCTATTTAAAACGTTGGTCAAGAGCGGTGCCCATAGATCCACATTTGTCTTGTAAATGTCCACGGGTACCCCATCTGGCCCAGGGGCCTTCCCTGCTGCACTTTCTGTAATGGCCATTTCCACTTCAGGTAGCGTGAAGAGGATATCTAATGGGAATAAACCCTCTGGGTTCTTCTCGACCATTTGAGCTGATTCTGCCTTATCAACCCCTACTAAAATGTCTCTTTTATAAAGTTCAGTAAAATGGGTTACCCAAGAATCTTCATCAATGGCCGTCTCAATTGTATCTGTATTCCTGTCTATGAAGAAAGGTGCGTTTACCGCCCTCCAAAACCCAGTGGTATCTCTCAAAATGCAGGCCTGATGTAGAGCCTCCCAGGCTTCCTGTTTAATTGCCTTCTTCCGTTTTTTTATGGCATCATAATAAGTCACTCTGGCCTTTCTTATTTCAAGGTTTTTTTTGGGTTCTCTTTTAAGTGTTTGCATCAAGACTGCATGTGCTTTTCTGCAGTCTATATTGAACCAACCCTTAGCCTTTTTTCCAGAATTATTTTTCATAGTGCCAGTAAGGGCCTTGCTTATTTCTTCTGAAATGCCACGAAAGGCGGAGATGACTGTGCTACAGTCAGCGTCTTCTGCTAGACAGGTCATGAAGTCTTTATAGTTATTTTTTACTTAGACTTCAAGAAAATCAACATGGTGTACTCTATTCCATTTTATGGAGTAGCCGTTTAATTTAGCTAGAGTTAGCCTGTGACTATGGAGATTATCTATAACATCATTATTTTTGTTGTTACTGGAAGAAAAGTCTAAGCACATGCTGATTGGAAAGTGATCGCTTAATGCGATATTGCCTGTTTCAAAATTAAGAATGTTGCAATAATGAATATTTGATACCAGTATAAAATCAATCACTGAATTACATCCCCTGCCATGAAAAGTGGGAATAAAAGGCACTTGAGGATTGCATACTTCATTTGCAAATCCCAAGTCTAGTGAAGAGAGTAGGGTGTTAAAAAGCTTTCCTGCAATAGTGTGTTCAAAATGGGTACAAGGCTCCCCTATTAAGTTATTCAATCCACACATGCCTGACTGACTATTAGAACACAGATGGCAATTAAAATCTCCCGCCCAGATCAGACAAAACCCCTTCG
Source organism: Lissotriton helveticus (assembly GCF_964261635.1). NCBI lineage: Eukaryota > Metazoa > Chordata > Amphibia > Caudata > Salamandridae > Lissotriton > Lissotriton helveticus. Next base: position 283,392,540 of record NC_136071.1, read on the forward strand.
AGGAGACATCACGAATATTTTGTATACAACTTATGATGTCATCTAAAACCTTTGTTACTTCACTCCTTGGGATGTTAATATAGAAGTTAATCAAATTAACATATTGATTTCCTCCCACACTAAGTAACAGGGATTGAAAATAATTTGACTCCCTGGTATCTTTTTTAACCAAGATGTTTGTAGTATTTGCTATATAAATACAAAGTCCCCCGGAGTTTCTGCCCCTCATTGTATACATGGCGGGAGCATAAAAGGTACGAAAACCGTTTATATGCATGGGTTCCCGCTCCCAGCACTCCTGTAGGCAGATAATAGAAAATTTATTTATGAAGGACATGAACAATGGGTCAGTTAATTTGCTTGATAGACCCGCTATATTCCAGCAAAGAAATGTTAAAAAAACACCCTTATCCATACACTTACTGCTGACTTTATCCCTCTTAGAGGAAGCTAAACTACTATCATATGTTATATAAGTCAGACCAGCTTCTGGGTCCTGATATTGCGGAATAATAGCTTGTTCTTGTTCAGCGGTTAGGTGTGGGTGAATCAAATTGCCAGGGTTAGCTGCCATAAACTCGTCACCTTCAAAGTCCCCTGCAGCCAATTTGTCATATATATTTAGCGTGCCCTCTCGGGTAGTCACCATTATGTCATAGTTCTCACTTGTATTGTTACTATTTGAGGGATTTTGTTGATCTCGCCCCTCACTGATTAATCTATTTTCTCTAGTAAAAGGTAGTCAGTCAACTAAATCAAGACCACTAAACCTATTTTGTGTAGGTATTTCTCTCCAGTCAGATACTGATGGATGCCCTCTATTTTCCCCTTTACCACGAGCAGATTTCCTAACCCTAGTCCAGTCTCCGTCAGGCTCGAGTAAGTTAGTTCTGGGTAGAAGTACGAGAGCAGTCGGACTTCTATGGTTGATCTTGTGTCTTGGTTACCCCAAGAGCAGATGTAATCAACTGTACGGGGATCCCTAAAATTTACCACTACACAGTCCCCCGCAGTTGTTTTTGGGCTATTCCCCACCCAGGGAATTCTCTGATCCATCAGAATCTCACTTGTGTCATATAAAGGAAGTGTTCGATTTACATTAAGCCAGTATGTCACCTTGTTTTTCAGAGACATATATGGTTCATGAATGGAATTATCTATTTCAGGGACTCCGGTCAGTACAACTACGTACGGACTAGTCTCTGGTGGTAAATTGAAACTAAAGCCCACCTGGTGTTTCCCCCCTATTGGGTCCACACGGGACTCTCTAAGAGGTACATTAGATGGAATGAGTCTTCCCGTAAGCTGCAGGCTGGTTTTCGCAGGTTCTACTGGGGTTATTAGCATTGGTGCATTCGGAGTGTTTGGGATCGATTTCTGTACCAGGGAAGGAAGATTTTTGACCCTTTGCGCTTCTTGTGGTTTATTTCCCTGATCAGTACCCAGGCATGAACTTTTTACTTTTATTTCATCTGACAGGGCCCTGGTGGACTGTTCTAACTGGGAGAGCTGTTTCTCAATCAGTGACAATCTAAATTCTAAAGGCTCGAGGGAAAGTTTTAACAAAGCCCCCAGTTTTTAGGTCGAGGGACCGTTAAGCTGCGAAGCAGCTTCCGGTCCGGAGAATTAATGTCCTCTAGTGGGGCTTCAGAACCCGCCTCCCTGCTCTGTCTCTCCATCATTGGCTGGCTTCCTAAAAGGAGGCCAGCCATTGGAGGAGAGAGCCGTCCCTCCAAAGAAGCTCCGTCTTTTTCGGATTCGGGGGCGTGATTTTTTGCATTCTTTAGCCCTGTGACGTCGTCTGTCACTCAGGGCGCAAAAAACACGCCCCCGAATCTGAAAATGGCGGCGCTTTTCTTTAGGCCATTTCACAACAACAGCCGCCCCGAGAAGTCGCAGCCTCCTCCACCTAGCAGTCTCTGTGTGCGAAGATAGCACCCAGAGTCGTGGATGCGCCAACAATAACAGTAAAACATATTCATCAAAACCCACTATGCTGTAAACATTGGGTAAAACGTCATTTCGGATTCAAAATGATTGCATTCTCGAGACCTCACAGAGGTAGGGTATGTACTGTTTGCAGCATGCAACTTCAGTTGACTCAACTGTTACTGCGGATTTTGTCAATGCTTATTTTATTCCATTGTTTCTTGCTTCATAACTATGCTTGTGCGTAGCCCTAGCAATACATAAAACAACAAGGAGTGACTTGTAACTATTAAGAGCGCACGCAAGTCTCCCTTATCACTGCTGCCAGCCAAGGAAACTGCTACTTGACAATCGTAGACCCTTGCTTTCACGGCGGAGCTCTCACCTTCTGAAGCGCCAGGGTATGGCCGGCTGGAGAGCTGGGCCTGGCGGAGAATGAGCGCTCGCTGCCGATTCTGTTCTATTTTCGCACGTAACGCGGCCGGCAGCGGTGCGGCTTCTTGTTCCTGCTGCTCCATGTTAGCATCCAGACTCCCGGCTGTTTCTAACCGAACCTCCATGTTTACGGAAATTAGATTTGATGGTACGCTATCGCTATTTTGTTTTCTTTTGCAGCTTTGTACAGCGCGAACTCGATTCGATTACATAGCTGCTAACTTTTCACATTACTTACGTGTGACATTTTGTTGGTTTTCAGTTAAATCATTAGTGACTTTCTATTGCTAAATGCGTGACACTTCGATTGCCACTTTGTGTGCACCCGGCCCCTTTTATTAGGTCTCGGTAATTGCAGCGCAGTGGAAATGTTATACAAATAAGTCTTTATTAATGCCACAAAAAGTACTTTAATTATATTTACAAAGATCAGAAAACGGGGTCACCTGAACTTTTCTTGAGATTCACAGCCGTGGGTCTGTTTCCATAAACTGGTTGCAGTTATGTCCAGGATGTTACTGTTTATGTACCCGGCGTTATTTTTCCACGCGCTTAAAGGTATGTATATTTAGGGAGGGATGGAGGGCGCATGAGTATACGCTTGATTATTAGGTTGCATTTTTGTTCATCCGTGTTGTTTATCTTCCTATTGTTGGGGGGCAGTTTCTAACGTGCCATTATTTTCGCAAAAATGGATTTCCCCAGTGTTAAGTTCTTGGAACTCCGCCACTGAATTAGCCGTGCAGGCGGGAACTTTACTATAGCGTTATAAAATTGAATTTGTTATCCGGCTGGTGTTTGTGTACGTCTCCATCTCAGAGGGTGTTTTTTCTTGACCGTATCCGTGGCTTTATTGAAAATGGGGAGGGAGGGAGGGGGGAATGGACGCCGACATCATTTAGAGGGTTTTGAACGGCATCCAGTAAGTTCTTGCACCGATTCCTCGGAGATTATGTGGTACTTAACTCCTGTTTCTTCTGTGTATGAGCGAGCACTTTCAGACTTATTTACCATGTTTCACCCTGTGGAGTCCTGTATCTCTGCCTATTGAACGAGGAAACTCCATTTCCCAGGTGTGTGTGCAAAGAGCTGCCGACCTCCCGTCTTGGGCTGTGAAATACCTGTCCCGTGGGGTGCCTTGATCGTCCTACCAACGCCAGAGGAGGCTGCCATGGCCTCGGCACCCCACGTGGGGGGCGGCCACGTCGCTTCTTGGCAGAGTGTGAGTGCAGAGTGTGAGTGCAGAGTGCGAGTGCAGAGTAGTGAGTGCAGTGCAGAGTAGTGAGTGCAGTGCTGAGTGGTGAGTGCAGTGGTGAGTAGTGAGTGCAGTGGTGAGTAGTGAGTGCAGTGGTGAGTAGTGAGTGCAGAGTAGTGAGTGCAGAGTAGTGAGTGCAGAGTAGTGAGTGCAGTGCAGAGTAGTGAGTGCAGAGTAGTGAGTGCAGAGTAGTGAGTGCAGAGTAGTGATTGCAGAGTAGTGAGTGCAGAGTGCAGAGTAGTGAGTGCAGAGTGCAGAGTAGTGAGTGCAGTGTGCAGAGTAGTGAGTGCAGAGTAGTGAGTGCAGTGCAGAGTAGTGAGTGCAGTGTACAGAGTAGTGAGTGCAGAGTAGTGAGTGCAGAGTGGTGAGTGCAGAGTAGTGAGTGCAGAGTAGTGAGTGCAGTGTGAAGAGTAGTGAGTGCAGTGTGCAGAGTAGTGAGTGCAGTGTGCAGAGTAGTGAGTGCAGTGTGCAGAGTAGTGAGTGCAGTGCAGTGAGTGCAGTGTGCAGAGCAGTGAGTGCAGTGCAGAGTATTGAGTGCAGTGCAGAGTAGTGAGTGCAGTGTGCAGAGTAGTGAGTGCAGTGCAGTGAGTGCAGTGTGCAGAGCAGTGAGTGCAGTGTGCAGAGTAGTGAGTGCAGTGTGCAGAGTAGTGAGTGCAGAGTAGTGAGTGCAGTGTGCAGAGTAGTGAGTGCAGAGTAGTGAGTGCAGAGTAGTGAGTGCGTGCAGTGAGTGCAGTGCAGAGTAGTGAGTGCAGAGTAGTGAGTGCAGTGCAGAGTAGTGAATGCAGTACAGAGTAGTGAGTGCAGTGCAGAGTAGTGAGTGCAGTGCAGTGAGTGCAGTGTGCAGAGTAGTGAGTGCAGTGCAGAGTAGTGAGCGCAGTGCAGAGTAGTGAGTGCAGTGCAGAGTAGTGAGTGCAGTGTGCAGAGTAGTGAGTGCAGAGTAGTGAGTGCAGAGTAGTGAGTGCAGAGTCGTGAGTGCAGAGTCGTGAGTGCAGTGCAGTGAGTGCAGTGCAGAGTAGTGAGTGCAGGGCAGAGTAGTGAGTGCAGTGCAGAGTAGTGAGTGCAGAGTAGTGAGTGCAGAGTAGTGAGTGCAGAGTAGTGAGTGCAGTGCAGAGTAGTGAGTGCAGTGCAGAGTAGTGAGTGCAGAGTAGTGAGTGCAGAGCAGAGTAGTGAGTGCAGTGCAGAGTAGTGAGTGCAGTGTGCAGAGTAGTGAGTGCAGTGTGCAGAATAGTGAGTGCAGTGTGCAGAGTAGTGAGTGGAGTGCAGTGAGTGCAGAGTAGTGAGTGTAGAGTAGAGAGTGCAGAGTAGTGAGTGCAGTGCAGAGTAGTGAGTGCAGTGCAGAGTAGTGAGTGCAGTGCAGAGTAGTGAGTGCAGTGTGCAGAGTAGTGAGTGCAGTGCAGAGTAGTGAGTGCAGTGTGCAGAGTAGTGAGTGCAGTACAGTGAGTGCAGTGCAGAGTAGTGAGTGCAGTGCAGAGTAGTGAGTGCAGTGCAGTGAGTGCAGTGTGCAGAGTAGTGAGTGCAGTGTGCAGAGTAGTGAGTGCAGTGTGCAGAGTAGTGAGTGCAGTGTGCAGAGTAGTGAGTGCAGTGTGCAGAGTAGTGAGTGCAGAGTACTGAGTGCAGAGTAGTGAGTGCAGAGTGCAGAGTAGTGAGTGCAGAGTGCAGAGTAGTGAGTGCAGTGCAGAGTAGTGAGTGCAGAGTAGTGAGTGCGTGCAGTGAGTGCAGTGCAGAGTAGTGAGTGCAGAGTAGTGAGTGCAGTGCAGAGTAGTGAATGCAGTGCAGAGTAGTGAATGCAGTGCAGAGTAGTGAGTGCAGTGCAGAGTAGTGAGTGCAGTGCAGTGAGTGCAGTGTGCAGAGTAGTGAGTGCAGCGCAGAGTAGTGAGCGCAGTGCAGAGTAGTGAGTGCAGTGCAGAGTAGTGAGTGCAGTGTGCAGAGTAGTGAGTGCAGAGTAGTGAGTGCAGAGTAGTGAGTGCAGAGTCGTGAGTGCAGAGTAGTGAGTGCAGTGCAGAGTAGTGAGTGCAGTGCAGAGTAGTGAGTGCAGTGCAGAGTAGTGAGTGCAGTGCAGAGTAGTGAGTGCAGAGTAGTGAGTGCAGAGTAGTGAGTGCAGTGCAGAGTAGTGAGTGCAGTGCAGAGTAGTGAGTGCAGTGTGCAGAGTAGTGAGTGCAGTGTGCAGAGTAGTGAGTGCAGTGTGCAGAGTAGTGACTGGAGTGCAGTGAGTGTAGAGTAGTGAGTGCAGAGTAGTGAGTGCAGTGCAGAGTAGTGAGTGCAGTGCAGAGTAGTGATTGCAGTGCAGAGTAGTGAGTGCAGTGTGCAGAGTAGTGAGTGCAGTGCAGAGTAGTGAGTGCAGAGCAGAGTAGTGAGTGCAGTGCAGAGTAGTGAGTGCAGTGTGCAGAGTAGTGAGTGCAGTGTGCAGAGTAGTGAGTGCAGTGTGCAGAGTAGTGAGTGGAGTGCAGTGAGTGCAGAGTAGTGAGTGCAGAGTAGAGAGTGCAGAGTAGTGAGTGCAGTGCAGAGTAGTGAGTGCAGTGCAGAGTAGTGATTGCAGTGCAGAGTAGTGAGTGCAGTGTGCAGAGTAGTGAGTGCAGTGCAGAGTAGTGAGTGCAGTGTGCAGAGTAGTGAGTGCAGTACAGTGAGTGCAGTGCAGAGTAGTGAGTGCAGTGCAGAGTAGTGAGTGCAGTGAGTGCAGTGTGCTGAGTAGTGAGTGCAGTGTGCAGAGTAGTGAGTGCAGTGTGCAGAGTAGTGAGTGCAGTGTGCAGTGTAGTGAGTGCAGAGTACTGAGTGCAGAGTGCAGAGTAGTGAGTGCAGAGTGCAGAGTAGTGAGTGCAGAGTGCAGAGTAGTGAGTGCAGTGCAGAGTAGTGAGTGCAGTGCAGAGTAGTGAGTGCAGTGCAGAGTAGTGAGTGCAGAGTAGTGAGTGCAGAGTAGTGAGTGCAGTGCGCAGAGTAGTGAGTGCAGTGCGCAGAGTAGTGAGTGCAGAGTGCAGAGTAGTGAGTGCAGAGTGCAGAGTAGTGAGTGCAGTGCAGAGTAGTGAGTGCAGTGCAGAGTAGTGAGTGCAGTGCAGAGTAGTGAGTGCAGGTGCAGAGTGCTGTGTATTGGCAATGTAAATGACAATGGCATTTATTTATGATTTAAAGAAAAAAAAGAAATGTCATGAGCAATGCCAATAGCTCTACCTTTAATGATGCCGAGACCATTGCATTGTAAATGCTTGTTTAATAAGGGGTTATCTTCCAACTCAACCTCGACCCTGCCCAGGATAACATCATCACTTCCGGTACATAGGTCTTGGATTAATTTTACTGAGGAATTAGTAGCGTGCCTATTTGGGGTTTTCTTACTAATTTCCTCATTTGACTTAGAGGCAATATCACTCTTACCCGTACCTTTAGCTACCTTTGGTTGTCTACCACCAGTATTTGTCGTAGTAACTCTCTTTCTCTTGGGGATTGCACCCTCTTGCTCTCCCTTAGTTTTCTAGTATTTTGTATCTTAGGAGAATTATTGCCCGTGGAGATTAGGACAACCTCAGGTGTTTCTGGTGATTGTGAACTATTTCTAGACACATTATTTACATGTTCATCAGCAATGGGAGGGCAATGTATAAGGGCTTGGATTTCGGTAGAATTATCTTTTGAGGCACGTTCGGGCCTTCGAGCTGTCGCAAAATGGCCCATGGAAGATCTTTTAGCCATTGCCAAGTCTTGCGACACCCGCCGTTCCATCAGGATTATTCCTTGATCAATTACCGAATTAGCTCTATAAGTAAAATTATCCAAGGTACCCGTTAGTGTTTTTCCCGCGATAGCGGTGTTACTTCTATTTGCGCGTACAGGCATACTAATAGACATACTAATATGTGATCTATATGTAGGCTAACTATTGCGCCGGGATGAATACCTGTTGCCACAACAAATGACAAGGAGTGGGCCCGGTCCGGTCTCTCTCGGGCTCGAACGGGCTACAACGGGCCCGCCCTTGGCCCGGGCTTTGCCCTGGGCGCGCCCGCGCACGTCCCGTGGTGCGCGGTTGTGTGCCGAGCTAAAAGGGGGCAGGGGAGTGGCGGGAAGAGGACCAGCTGCGGCTGATCAAAGGGCGCTATGGCCGCTGGTCCTCGCAGTCCCGAAGATTATGCCCAGTCTCCAGCAATAAGGCAGTGTCCCTGTCCAAGTTCCTTGAAGGGCAAGCAGGGCAAAGAGGTCCCGAAGATTAAAAGCTCCAACTCGGCTTAAAAAACAAAAGCAACTGCTGTGAGCGGCTCCCGCGAAGCGGGGGCCGCAAGCAGTTTTATGGTGTCAAGCAGGGAAAAAGCGGGAAGAGGACCAGCTGCGGCCGATCAAAGGGCGCTACGGCCGCTGGTCCTCGCAGTCCCGAAGATTATGCCCAGTCTCCAGCAATAAGCGAGTGTCCCTGTAAAAGTTCCTTGAAGGGCAAGCAGGGCAAATAGGGCCTGAAGATTATAAAGCTCCAACTCAGCTTAAAAAACAACAGCAACTGATGCGAGTGGCACCCCAAATGTCAATTTAAGACACTGTTAAGCTATACTGAAATGCTCATCGGCTCTAGGATCTACTGAAATACTCATCATATTGGCTGAGGCAGTCTCACCCACATTATGTAGCATGCTTTATCATCGTCTTCCTCACTCCAGCCATGTAAGATAATACTACCAGAATGGACTCAACCTATGTAAGTGGGATTCAGGACCCAGTTAATATAAGAATACCTTGGTAAACCTTAAGGAATATCCTTTACTAGAAGGTACCTCAGGAATGTTGAAAATACATGCTGGATGGTTATGGGTGCGATGGCCTGTTCATCCAGTTGAAGCCAACATGTTTCTGCCCATACTAGTGCCAAAAATGGTAAGGGTATTTGTCAGTGCTCCATGGATTCCTGCTCCTATAACAATCTTATAGCAGAGATACATGGGACAAGAAATGAAAACAATTTCTGCAGCACACTTATATGAAAATTTAAGTCAAAATGATGTCACAATGGACATAAAGTTCAAAGTTCATGGGCGAAGAAGTGGTCCACCAATATATCAGTTCTTCTTTTATTATTCATAGAAAGCCAGCCGACACGTGTTTCGTCGCAAGAAACCACACTGTTTCCGCGACTCCTCAGGGCTGTAGGTAGAAAGTATGTAACCATAGGTCGCGGTGCCGGTGGTAATTCCGACCCGGCTCCGCTCGGGACCGGGTGATATAGTGCGTCCAGATGGGTTTCACAAAAGTGGGGAGTAGTCTTCTCCGGCGGTCATGAAAAGATTCTTTTTCTTAAAACAACTTGCTGCATATAATATTCGTGGAGGTTCGCTTGGTCTGCGTATCAGAAACTTGGACGGGGTAGAGATTTCTACAGTAGTAAGACCCCGTAGTGCGGGGGTAGTTCAGCAGCGACTTGTTCAAGTTCGCCTGTTTGTTCCGGGTGGTGACCGCAAACACATTTTCATATAAGTGCTGCAGAAATTGTTTTCATTGCATTTGATGTGTCCTCAAAACACATCTTGAGGGGTTACAGGGAATTGCCCCTTGTCTGCATGCACCTTCTGCCTTACAGCATTTCTTTGTGCGTTAACCTGAGCAGTGCGCCCAGAATTTCCCTCACATCTAAAACCCTGTCCTCGGTAGTTCATGGGACAAGAAATGTTCTACCTCCTCACTGCATTAAAGAGCGACACTTACTATAGTTTGTTAGGACATCACAATCTCTGAGACAGTTTGGATTGACAGGTTGTTGTATTGCTTATTGTGTATGTATTCCTTTAATTATCTCGTGTTCAGAATGTCATGTTAGTTCTATTGAGGAGATTCTTTATGTAGTCAGTTGCGCAGCTGCTGTTAGATTGATGGTATCTTTTCCCCCTGGCGCTCACCTATTTTGCTGTATGTATTTATCTTTGAATAAATACTGAAGTTATTCTACTACAGTGACCCGACCTCGTTACTACACAGGTGTCTTAATTATTTGAAGAGCAGTAGCAGCATTATTTTTCACCTTAAAAAGTGGTTAATTATTGCATGTCACAGGAACTTTAAAGGCATGTGCTGGAAATGGAGCAGGATTTGTTGACATAGTTAAAGTAAAAAACAATATGAATCAAAATAACATACACAAAGGAACACATCACCATTTTGATACATAGCAGGGCACAACAAAAGAGTAAAATGAAAAAAGCAGCACATCATATTGCAATAATGCGGCACAAAAGCAGTAGAACAAAAACAATAGAAAACATCATGACAATCACAATATGTCTGACCACAAATATGCACAAACATTCTTGTCACACATTACCATGCACACAAATCTTCTTTCATAATAATTGATCTAAGCACTGCCTTAGCATAGCAGCAATGAGATGAAATAGCACCAATTTAAACATATTTGGGATCTGGCTCATAATCACTTCATTCACTGGTCCTAGGCTGCAATATTTTGGATCTCAAAAAGGTTACCCTGCTGTGCAAAATGTTTTTCAGGGACTGATACCTGGCATGACAATGGAAATATTACTGATTGCTGAAATTGGGTATACACAAGGAGATGATGCACGGAGCGCTGAAACTTTTCAGACACTCACCCCCAGTCACAGATCTGGTTTGAGTCCATCATTGTTCTTTAGCTCGCTTTGCCACCCCAGTTCAGACACAGCTATATACAAATCAGTCTTGACTCTGTGCCTCATGGGAACAGTCCAGCCCGAACTGCCAAGCCATGTCTTCCCTGGACCAGAAACAAGCATCCTGAGACTGGTTTCGGGCTAACAGTCTTCATCAGCCAGGCTAGCTTGAATCCAGTGGCATAGTGAGCTAGGGACCCACGTCAGGGCATACCCTGCCAACTTAGGGCAAACAAAGCAATAATGCGGCACAAAGTCAGTAGAACAAAAACAATAGAAAACATCATGACAATAACAATAAGTCAGACCACAAATATGCACAAACATTCTTGTCACATATTACCATGCACACAAAACTACTTTCATAATAATTGCTCTAAGCACTGCCTTAGCATAGCAGCAATGGGATGAAATAGCACCGATTTAAACATATTTGGGATCTGGCTCATAATCACTTCATTCACTGGTCCTAGGCTGCAATAACTTGGATCTCAAAAAGGTTACCCTGCTGTGCAACATGTTTTTCAGGGACTGATACCTGGCATGACAATGGAAATATTACTGATTGCTGAAATTGGGTACACACAAGGAGATGATGCACGGAGCGCTGAAACTTTTCAGACACTCACCCCCAGTCACAGATATGGTTTGAGTCCATCTTTGTTCTTTAGCTCACTTTGCCACCCCAGTTCAGACACAGCTATATACAAATCAGTCTTGACTCTGTGCCTCATGGGAACAGTCCAGCCCGAACTGCCAAGCCATGTCTTCCCTGGACCAGAAACAAGCATCCTGGGACTGGTTTCGGGCTAACAGTCCTCATCAGCCAGGCTAGCTTGAATCCAGTGGCATAGTGAGCTAGGGACCCACGTCAGGGCATTCCCTGCCAACTTAGGGCAAACAAAGCAAACACAAGAAGTCCAAAGATCAAGATAATAACATGTTCAAGCAATCCAACTCAATCCATTGCCCAGCAAATCTTTTAAAAGACTTTGCAGACAATTGTTACTAATGGCTAGGTTTGAAACTAGCCCACAAAAGAGCATAGCAAGAAATAGTGCCTATTGGATTATGAACAACAAGGCATAGCTCCCTAACATTTGGAAAAAGGTTGAGGTGTTGGAGGAGATAGTGATTCATTGGTATGCCTAGGCCCTAGGATCGACTGAAATTCTTATCATATTGGATGAGGAAGTCAAACCCACATTATGTGCATGCTTCATCATCTCTTTCCTCACTCCAGCCTGGTAAGATAATACTGCCAGGATGTACTCAACTGGATAAAGGCAGGACCTACATAACTATAAGAATACCTTGTCAAATCTTAAGGAATTCCCTTTATTTGGAAGGTATCTATGGAATGTTTAAAATAAATGCTGAATGGTTATGGGCACAATGGACTGTTCATCCAGTACAAGCCAAGATGTTTCTGCCCATACTAGTGCCACATATGTCAGGGCTCAAGGGATCCCTGCTCCTATAACAATCGCATAAAAGATACATGGGGCAAGGAATTTTCTACCTTCTTACTGCATTAGTGTTCCATAGTTACTTCGTATTGGTCTGTTCAGTGGGGACACCCTCTGTAATCACACATTTGATGAGATGTGCCCTTCATTTGTACCTAGTCCACCAGCAATAATGGATCCAAGCAAATAAAAGTGACAATAAGGCAAATCAATGGTAATCATTGGTTTAGCTGTAAGCTCACAGTAAGTTGACAAAATGTGCTTCCTTGGTCTGGTAGGTGAAACCTAAAAAGATTAGTGGGCTTTCTCTAGCCCAGGTCCTACTCTGGAAAATTCTGAGTTGGTGTAGTCATATACTGGTAGAGGACCTGAGCCTGATAGCATGTGGGGCGAAACTGAGTAGCTCATCTTAGGATCTCTACTTCTGGGAAGACTTTAGTCCACTTATAGAGGTCACCTATGAGCTTGCTTTCATATTAGTTGCATGCATGAATTTTAACCCAAGTTCCCTTTAAGATAATTTTCTCTGCCAATTGTGGTGTTCTTTTTTTAATCTAGGTAAGTACGTCATGCCAAAATTTCCACAAATCATGCCCATGGCACTTTTTTCTTCCCCTTCAGTCCATCTTCCTATGCCACCACAAGAACAGTTTTCTACCCTTCCCTTTCGTTTCACTGCTGAAGACCACATGATTAATCCTTGAGAAAAGATGCCCAGAAGTTAGAGAACATTTATATTTACCAAGGTTAAAGAGTAGGTGCCCAGGCATCTCTCTTCTGCTTAAGTGCAACCTTAACCTTAGCCTTGTCCTTCTAACTCATATTGGTGTCTGTCTCCTGCCATTTCTTCTGTTAGCTGCTCGTTCTGCCCAGAGTCAGTAACCACTCTCTCTTTGTTTGTGTTGTCTGCTCTATCTGCCCCTGGTCTCTGTTTAACTGCTCTTTTTGCATCCTATGTTCCTCTTAACTAGCCTTTTTTGCATCCTTTGCTCCTCTAACTGCTCCATTTTGCATCTTGTTCTCTTCTGTCAGTGTTTGACTTTCAACTTGCTCTGTCAATTGTATTTTTCCGTCTTGCCATTCCTTAGGACTTCTCAGCTCTCCCTTACAAACTCTCCTCACCAAACGTTCCTGCTATTGCAGAGCCCACCCACTGGCCCCCACGCTCCTTCCACTCACCAAGGCCCTAATTAATGGAGGCCCCAGCTCAGTCACTCAGTGGACGTATGCCGCAGGCACACTGCCGGCATGCAAACGCTTGCCAAAGGCAAGCCCATCTGCACCTATCCATGCCTGGACTGTGCCCAGAGCCAGGAACCATGCTCCAAATGCCTCCTGCTGCTACACTGCTGAAGTTCTCTATCTGCTGAACTCTGGATGCCACCAGAAACACTAATGCTGAGCTGCACCTAAGTCCACAGTTGGCCCCTTTGTCTCCTCTCACTGCCACTTCATATGCCTCCACACACCAGCTCCCACTTTTCACACACACACACACACACACACCTCACCCCTCACTAAGTGAGAACTCAAGACCCGCACTCACATAGCACAACACCTCCACCTCACACAACAACACTCACTCACATGCATGCTCTTAAACATATACACTCTCTCAGCAAGCACTGAGATTTGGGACCTCATCGACTCCAATGCATCGGACCTCCTCTTCCTCATCGACATCTGGCTCAACTCCACATCTGCGCCGGACATCGCCAAAGCCATCCCTACTGGTTACAAAATCTGGCACCAGGACTGATTCCATAAACCAGGAGGAGGACTTGCTGTCATCAACAGAAACACCATTAAAAGAACATCAAGTATACCTTTTACACTGACCCAGAAGCTACTTTTACAGAATGCATGCACTTCAAGATTCAGAACCTCTCTGACTTCTTCCACTAAAAAATCACCAAGATCTACAGCACCTTTGAACCCTAGCCACCCTTGGCCTTCCCAGCCTGCTTAGCTCATCAACCAAATACTACAAAACTTCTAACTGACACCATAGAGCCCTCTATCCATCAGGGATACTGAAGCAATAATGAAGACTGTTCACTCAGGGGAGCTCAGAGACCCCTGCCCCAACAATATTTACAACCTGGGATGGGTCACAACCAGTGAGAAACATGCAGAAGTCACCACACTCCTCAAAAATCCTCAGCCGACCCTGAGGTGCTCAGCAATTACTGACCCATCTCGCTGCTCCTCTTCACAGCCAAGGTAATCTAGAAGACCATCAACAGAAAACTCTATGACCACTTAGACCATAACAAACTCCTGGGTGACTCTCAATCAGGATTCCAAAACAACCACAGCACTGAACCATCCCTCATTACTGCCGCAGGCGACATACGCACCATTATCGACCATAAACAGGCCGCCACCTTCATCCCCCTTGACTACTCTGCTGCCTTAGAATCCTACCTCTCTAGAAGAACTCAATGAGTCAGGCTCGTGCCATTCACATCAAAATCTAAGGATCTCCTCTGCGGAGTACCACAGGGATCATCACTCATCCCTACACTTTTCAACATGTAGATGACTCCTCTGGCTAACATCATCAGACCCCATGAAATCAACATCATCTCCTATGCTGATAACACCCAGCTAATTTGTTCCCTCTCAGATGAAACTATCACCACCAGGACAAACTTCAAACAATGCTTGACCAAGGGGTCCAATTGGATGAAAGAGAACTGCCCCAAGCTCAACACTAACAAACCTGAAGTGCTGATCTTTGGGAATAAGAGTTCACCTTGGAACTTCACTTGGTGGTCCACTGAATTTGGACCCACACTCACCCCAACCGACCAAGCTAAGAACTTATGCCTCATCCTGAACACCAACCTCATCATGAAGTTCCAGGTCAATGGCAACTCCTCCTCGTGCATCCACCTCCACTGCATGTTACATAAAATCTTCAAGTGGCTCCCACTGGACACCAGTCGTACCAACACGCAGGCCCTAATCACAAGCATGTTGGACTATGGCACTGTATCTATGTTATTATTATTATTATTATTATTATTATTATTATTATTATTATTATTATTATTATTATTAACTTCTATAGCACTGAATCACCCCAAAGGGGTATCTCTGCATTTAGGACGGTGTGCTGCAGCCAGACCCAAGGGACTCAGAAAAGAAACGTCTTTAAAAACTTTCCGAATTGAGGAGGCTCTGACAATCACGAAACTGGTGGGGCAATTCGTTCCAGAGAGTAGGGTCAAGATGTGAAAATGCTTTGCAACCCTTGCAAGCCTTTTTAATTGTAGGGGTACATAAAAGTAGCTTGAAGCCTGATCGAAGGGGCCGTGGGGGGGTGCACTTGGTAAGTTTGGCAGACAAGTAGGAAGACCCCTGTCCATTGAGAGCTTTATAAACAGTGCAGCCAATCTTGAATTTCACCTGCCTTCTCACAGGGAGCCAATGGAATTTGTTAAGAAGAGGGATAGAAGCCATTCGGGGGGGGGAGGGCATTTGCTACTAGACTAGCGGCAGTGTTCTGTACAACTTGTAATTTGTTTAAGGGGGCCGCGTTAGCCGAGGCTAGCAGTGCGCTACAATAGTCCAGGTGGCTTAATACTAGGACTTGCATCAATGCTTTTTTAGTGGAAGCAGGCAACAGGGGACAAACTCCTCTGAGCAAGCTTAGTGTGTGGAAGCAGGTGCAGGTGCAGGTCCCAACTTATCTTCTTCACAGACTTCAAACCATCCAAGCCCCACTTCCAGACTTGGCTTTGAACTCCCACGCCAAACCCACACCACTCCCTAGGGAGCTACACTGGCTTACCATCCGGAAGCGTTGCCAGTTCAAGCTTCTCATACATGCATTGAAGTCACTGCACAACACAGGAACTGTATACCTCAATCACCTGCTTCACTTCCACCAACCCACCAGACAACTTCGCTCATCATCACTCTCTCTTGCTGTTAGAACTGGGGGTCTCTGGTTGGCAATGGTATACACCTTTGACCAAATAGGGACCCTTGCTTCTAAGTCAGGGAAAGGGGATTACACTACTGGATAACCACTGCTCACTCCCTTGATAGTTTGTCACGAGCAGAAATGCTTATCTCAGAGGCAGTTTGTTAAGCATTTGTGAACACATTCAGTAATACAGTGAAAATGCTACAGATGGACACAACACAGGTTTTATAAAAATAAGTATTCTTTATATAGACTTAAAACAAGACCACAAACGACAAAAATCCACAATACTGTTCTTAAAATAGACTTAAAGATGGTAGAATTAGATTAGTTCAATTGATGATAAATGCAACACAGTTCTCACAAAAGAAAAAAAGAATAGTCTGGATGCGTAACGCAAAACAAACAAAAGGCTCGCAGAGTAGGAGATGCGTCGGTTCCTTGCTTCGGGGGAGACGATGCGTTGCACCTCAATGCTAGCGCAGAGTGGGGGGATGTGTCTTGGTCCTTACCGCAGAGGAGGTGATGCGTAGATTCTCGTACTGCGGCCTGGTTACGATGCGGCAAGATGGTGCCTTGATGCGATGTGAAAATCCGGTGCGATGCGTAAAGATGGCACCATTGATGTGAGGACGTGAAGATGATGCGTGCACGCCCGGCGGCCATGCGGCAAACTCTGTAACTTTTGAGCCGTGACAGGCCCTGCGACACGCTTCTCTGGTGATGCGACTGCGACCCTTGCAGTGGCAACACGCTTTTCCAGTGATGCGTCGGGTAACAGCTTTGACAAAGGCACGCTTCTCTGGTGATGCGGCGGCGACCTCTGTAGCCGTGACATGCTTTTCCGGCAATGCAACAGCTGCGACTGCGAAATTGCTTCTTCACGATGTGTCGCGCTTCCAGCTCCCAGTGACATGCAGGCTTCTGCAGACAGAATTCCCAGCAAGGAAATTCAGAGGGGAGCTGGTGGTGAAATCTTTTGTCCCTGAGACTTCAGCAGGAGGCAAGTACAGGTTCAAGACCTTGGAGTAAAATTCTGCAAGATGATGAAAGTCCTTTGAACGTTCCTTCTCCTTTTCTTGGCAATACAGAAACCACTGCAGGCCAACCCAGCAACACAGCACACTGACAGGGGGGCAGTCCAAACTCCTGCATCTTCCTTGGTTCTTCTCCTTGGCAAAGGTTTGTCTTGTTCCAGAAGTACAACAGCAACAGAACGGGGCGAAAAGGGATACAGTGCGCTGGGAGGAAAAATAAAAGTACAGTCACAATATTTGGTAAGCTTCAAAGGATCAAAATTCTGGTCACCCCACCAGAATCAAAAACTGTGACACCAGGGCGCCACAGTTAGTCAGTACAAACATAAGCCAGATCCTGAGCTGTAAGAAAATTTAAATCAATTCAAATCAGCAAGTCCCAATATTTTAGGTGCTCTTCATTTATTCTTCATAGAAAAGTGTTTCATTCCTTCAACTGATATGGTCCAATCTTCATATAGTCACAAATAAACCACAAAAACGCCGCCAACACGTGTTTCGTCTAGGTCGTTAAGACCATTTGACTTCGTCAGGGCAAAAGTTATTTATTCAGAACTTCTCATAGGTATGCGTAGGCGTATTGTCCAGACCATAAATTTCAATCTTCATATAGAGAGCGTCTTGCTCATAGAAATTATCATAAATGAAGGACAGATCCGTCCCAAAGTCGTTTGTAGGTATCCCTCCGAGTGCGGGGTCCTATTCGGAAAGCAGTGTGTTCCTTCGCATAGCACATGGACCATATCAGTTGAAGGAATGAAACACTTTTCTATGAAGAATAAATGAAGAGCACCTAAAATATTGGGACTTGCTGATTTGAATTGATTTAAATTTTCTTACAGCTCAGGATCTGGCTTATGTTTGTTCCAGAAGTGGTCTAAAGTCTTGGGGTCTGGGTCCCCATATTTATACTGCAAAATCCTTTGTCCTCTGAAGGCAGAAGGGCCTGTACCTAGTCCAAACCAGTTCTGTGCAGTCCTGAAGCACTTTGTTTACAGGACTCCTTCTTTCCTTTGACAGTGTGGGCCAGGGACATCAGACGCACCACAGGAGGTGGAGCCAGCATTGTGGAAGCAGGCCCAGCCCTATTCAGAACCAGGTGCTACTCCTCCCACCCATATGCATGCCGATAGGTCTATTCAGCCTTGTGCTGACTCACCCTGTCTCCTGGAATCCCCCAGCCCCTGTCACTCACAAAATCAGACACACAATACACAAGCTAGCAGAGGCAGGCTGGATGGTTAGGCAAGAACATACCTACTTTCTAAAAGTGGTATTTCCAAACACAGAATGTTAAAACCAACTTCATTAAAAGATGCATTTTATAATTCTGAGTTCAGGCATACTAAACTTGAATTTCTACCCAGTTCCCTGAGTCAGTTAGGATTATAAGGTGTTATAACCAAACTTCCCATTCTAGCCTATGGGGATTAGGTAGCCTTGCAATAGTGCAAAACGAAAATGGCTGGAATTCACTATTAGGACATGCCACACACATCAGGGCATGTCCTACCTCATACTTACAATGCACCCTGCCCTTGGGACTACCTTAGGGGTGTCTAATATGAAGAAAAGGGAAGGTTTAGAGACTGGCAAGTGGGTGCACTTGTCGACATGGCAGCACTAGACTGCACACTGGCTCTGCAATGGCAGGCCTGAGACACACTTTACAAGCTGCTTATGTGGGTGGCACAACTAGTGCTGCAAGCCCACCAGCAGCATTTGATTTACAAGCCCTGGGCACACATGGTGCACTGTACTAGGGTCTGACAAGTAAATCAAATAACCCAGTCATGGAGTCACTAATCAATACATCAATTTAACATAGGGAGCACTTACACTGTGGCACTGAATAGCAGTGGCACAGTGCCCAAAAAAGCTAACCAGCAAAACAGATCAAAAACAGTGGAGGCAATCAGTAAAAAAATGGAAGGGAGATTCACGCCAATGATACCAGGTCTAACACTTGCACACACACCACAAGCGTAAGGAGGTCGATTATTCTCCTATTAGGGCCACCAAATCCTGTAATGACCTCCCCAACACATTAGGGCATCATCCTCATGTCTTGAATTCCACAAGAAGCTTAAATATTTGGCTTTTTAATTAGTCTTTTTGCAGGACCATCAAGGCTGTCTGTACTCAGGCCCAGCCTCACCACACCCCACACACACCTACTCGGCACCTGATTACCCTCACGGGTAACAAGCTGCGGTCTACTAATCCACTTACATTACATTACAAGACTAAATTACAAATCCTCACTTATGAGGTCCTATTAGCCTTTGAATTTTTGTTTCACTTTCTTATTGCGTTGACATCAGTGCATACAACGGCACGTTCTAAGCACAAGATTAATGCAGTGATACCATCAAAAGGTGGAACACTGTGGACTATACCAAAAGACAAAGTGACTTGAGAGGCATGTTAGAATAACTGGTATTCAGAATGACAACTGTCTTGCTATAAACAATGGAAGTTTTACAGTCCTCATACTCCAGCCATGGAAGGAGAAGGTGTGGTTTCCAGAATGTTAAACTGGGACCAGCAGGTGCACTTGCTGGAGAGGATTGTGTGATAATGTTACTGTCTTATTGTGACACTGACATATTTATATAAACAAGTATTAATAATTGTTTGAGTACATACACTCATGATACAATCCTCGTTGCATTTGATACACATGGAACTACCGGACCAGAAGAAGATCACTGCAGTGATCTGATAGGGAATCTCCTGCTATAGGGTCTTTGACCGTTGAACCAGAAAACCCAAGGACACATAACATACAGTGGGCAGCCACCCCACAAGCAACCAACACACATAACCCAAAAACTCATTAGTGTAGTCCACACCAGGTGAAATTTTGAAACATGCTTATTAATATAAAAGAAAGCGTTGAACCTGAGAAAGAGAGCACGCTTGATCCCCAAACAGAAGCTGGTAGGGTAGCACAACTGAAGATGTGACAAATAAAGGGTCTTTATCATCCAATCACTGGTCAGCTGACTCTTGTTCCCACAACATTGCCAACACGCCTCTTAACTTCCATGCTGAAAGCAGAAGGTGTGATACAGAAGGCCAGACTTATCAACATACATTACCAGGTCGAGACACTTAAATCCGCAGCTCATGTGATGCAGAGAATTGGTCAAACTTTTAAGGATTGATTAGAAGACGTTTTTGCATCTGAGCTTTTAAGACCTGAGAGTGGTCATTCCACAGTGTACCATGAATGTAGCTTGGTGAATCACACTGATTTCTTGAAGAATAGTACCATGAAGAAATAATTGTCTGAAGCACTGAGTAGTGATCTTCAGACCCATATGCATCTTTACTTTCGAGACCTACTCAAATAATAGTAATACTACACCCCACCAATATATTATGCTAGAAGTAAGTTATTTATGATTGTCAAAGTTCCTAGGGCCAGATGTAGGTAGGGTTTTACCGGTCGGTAACGGCCGAATTCGGCCGTTACCAACCGGTAAAAGGATTTTGAGATGTAGGGGGCAGAATCGGTAAATTTACCGGTCGGTAAATTTACCGATCGGTAATTTTACCGAATCTGTAAATATACCGGTCGGTAAATTTACCGACCGGTATTTTTACAGATTCGGTAAAAGTGATATGTAGGTGGGACTCTTATGAGTCCCACAAGGCCTAAGAAATCGGTATTTTACCATCAAATTCAATTTGATGGTGAAATACCGATTCAGGTGTGCATGCACATGTGTGCATGCACACCTGTGCCATATGACAGGCAGACCTGCCCTTAGGGCAGGTATGCCTGCCATATGGCCTCCGACCATTTTTTGGGGGTGCTAGAGGGTGTCAAAGTGACACCCCCTGCACCCTTGTCAAAATCGGTATTTACCGAATCGGTAAATACCGACCGGTAATGCCCCATTCATTCCTATGGGCTTCAAAGCCCATAGGAATGAATGGAGCATTACCGGTCGGTATTTACCGATTCGGTAAATACCGATTTTTACCGATTCGGTAAAATACACATCTGGATGGACCTACATGTCCACCCTTCATATTTACAGATTCTTAATTACCGAATCGGTAAAATTCGGTAATTAAGAATCGGTAAATATTTTTTACCTACATCTGGGCCTAAGTCAGCATACAAGACAGGGCCAATTGATCGTCAATCATGATCATCAAAGCACAAGATGGAGATACTGTATGTAGCACAGCCTTCATATGATAATAATGCATTGTATATGTAAGGCATGTCTGACTGCATGCAAATATGGATGTGTTTAATATTAACCTAACTATAGTACATCAAAATTCAAAATTAATATTGGACATGAATGTTATTCGTTTGTCCTTCATTTGTTCCTTCGGCTAGAAAGAGAGAGAAAAATCATTGCAGCGTTAGAAATTCCCATCATGTTCAGAGTCATTCAGTTTACCTAATCCATGAAACGACAAATCTCTAACCGCTCCTCTATTCAATGTGGTTTGTCATTTTTTCCAATATTCACAAAGGTATGTGCCAGGGGAGCACCTTTCGTTAAATCTGATATCACCACCAAGCATGCATAAACTTGTGTGAAATAAAAATGAGAATAGTCCTCTTACTGCTTTATCTAAAATAACAATCAAAAAAAGAAAAAGAAAAAACCCTATTGGAACCATCAAACAACACAATAGACATAAAAATCCATCCATTTACATCTATATCAATCTGCAATTTTTTTATCCGTTTTAAATCTTCTAATGTTTCAATGTTTCTTCCCAAGGTTTCTCCTTCATTGACAACCTTATACAGCAAAAAAAACGTTCTTTTAAGGTATCAGTACCAAGTATATAAGAACAACCCCTTTAACTCCATTTCACAGCATGCACTATAAAAGTTCCCACTCACATGTAATCAAATCCAATCGAATTAAACAATTCACAATAAAGGATAGAGTAAGTCAAGAATCCAAAAATCAAAACCAAGGGCACAGAAAAACCCTTTTGCTGTGCTCATTTACCCAAACAAATTCATGGGATCGGAAGTGAAACTTAGACCCAGATTTATATTTAGGTGGACTTCCCCTGGATCCACCATTGGGACAAACTAAATTACTCCATAACTGTGGTGGAGAGGCCACTCAATTAATTTATAAATGACTGGCGAGTAGGCGATCATTTACAAAGGCATTGGCGCTAACCGCCGTCAGGGTGGATCCTGTGAATGCACTTTACTCTTTGCTACAGGGCGGCATTTAAGGACTCAGCCCTGTAGCAAAGACTATTCTTTTTTTATTTTGAAAAAGAAAATCCTGTTTCTTTAAAAAGCAACCAATTTATGCTTCTCCTATGGCAGGGGAAGCATTGCAGTAGTTTTACTTTTCCTTACCACCATGTATTACTTGACAGTAATGAACAGTAAAAAATGACTACTTGTCTGCCCATCTAAATCAGGCAGACAGACATGAAGCCATTTATCCAATGGCCCTTACTCCCCAAGGCAGTCTGAGAAGTTTGGCCTTGACAGAGACAGAGTAGTCTCCACCATGGCCAAACTTACGGTAACCCTGCAATTAAATCTGGCGGGCGGATCACTGTATTGTCATGGAGGGAACTCAGTGGGTGTTGCTATTGATTACCCGCTCCACCAATAGATAAATCAGGCTCTTACTCTTACAGGTCGGAAAACAACCCATGACAAGGTCTCTACAAAAGAGTAAATAATTTAAAAAGATCCCAAGAAAACCTGCAAAACCATACTCAAAGCTCACAGCTTAATATCGCACACTGATACGTATACCTTAACAAATCATCTGGTGTCTCCCCTGGGGAATGAACCATAAAGCGTTCCAAGTGAGTCACTTAAATACTGATTGCATCCTATCCCTGGCGTGCAAAAGTCCTTGTGTTTCAATTTATTTTTTTAACAGCTGGGCCAACAATATTCCCAAATGGAAAAAGAAAACGGAAAAGGGGAAGTTCAAAGTTCTCAATAAGTACATAACGGAGCAAAACTCAACTCAAGACGAAATGGCTCCTCAATCTTCCCTTTTTACATAATAAGTAGCTCCAAATTTAAAGGTTGATTCACAAAATCAGACAATTCAACAGGAAGACCAGAGTAAAAAACGCAAAAGAAATTACAGTACAAATTTTGACTTGAACTAACATAATCTATGCCTCTATCCATAATTTTACGTTAATGAGTGGCAGCTTCCCTATTGGGGCGTGGGGTCATCGCAGTGCGAGAAGTCAGAAACAAACAGTAAAAACTAGCATTCATGTTCCTGCCTTCTCGCTTTGCGAGAAAGCAGAAGTCCCTCTGTACCTGGTTGTGGCGGTCAGGTGGGCGATCCTGCTCGAGGGTAGGGGGGAGTGGCTTGCCCACTGTTGTGGGTACCGACTATTTGGTGGACCCTGGAGCCGACAACACAGTCAGTACTCAAAACAGGGGGCAAGCCACTCCCCCTGCCCTCGAACAGGACTGCCCACTCTCCCTTTTTAGGTCTCGCCTCTCAATGCGCATGCGCATTGAGCGGAGCGAGACTATAGGGGCTTAAACAGCGTTTAACCAAGCACACGATTCCACTGGCGATTTGATGCAGTGCATGTGCGCTTTTAGCTCAATGCGCAAGCGCAATGAGTTAAAATGCGCGTGCACAGCATCAAATCGCCAGTCTTCGCCATCTGTTCCCCAGCCCCCAGTCGCCAGCACCTCCCCTCTCTCTCCCAGCACACAGCCAGGCTCGCATTTCTCCTCCCCCTCCCCAGCCGCCAGCACCTCCCCTCTCTCTCCCTGCACACAGCCAGGCTCACATTTCTCCTCCCCCTCCCCCTCCCCAGCCGCCAGCACCTCCCCTCTCTCTCCCTGCAGTTTCACGGCCGTGTTGTTTCCCTTCCATTTCTTGTTTTTGCAGAAGTGCTTTTTTTAAAAACAAAATATAGTCCTCACCTCTCCTCTCTCTCCCCGCACACAGCCAGGCTCGCATTTCTCCTCCCCCTCCCCAGCCGCCAGCACCCCCCCTCTCTCTCCCTGCACACAGCCAGGCTCGCATTTCTCCTCCCCCTCCCCAGCCGCCAGCACCTCCCCTCTCTCTCCCTGCAGTTTCACGGCCATGTTGTTTCCCTTCCATTTCTTGTTTTTTTAAAAACAAAATATAGTCCTCAGTTTTTTGATAACATGCAAAATATACGATGGCAAGAAAGGCTGTATGACGAGAGTTTGCGCGCCCCTCGTCTGTATTCCATCTCATGCAAATCAAAGCAGCATTGAAGCAAGCCTGTATCTGCATCTAAATAAATCAAAGTCAACTGTGTCCCAACTAAATTTCCTTCTCTTTGATGTCCAAGACAGCCGCTGGCTAATCCCTATGCATATGTGGCAAGCTCTGTCACCAAAGCCAACCTCGCAGCGAACGAAGAAGGCCACCATTTGCATGACACTCATAGGATTACCATGTTGGCTACACGGTCATCCAGTCACGGTGCAGCCACTTTCCTGGCTCAACAAGCGGGCGCTCGGGAAATCTGCGTGTTTACAAGGTGATTAGCCTCTGTAACAGATTAGCATTTAAAAGGTATTGCGCTTCTATCATCAGACTGGCAAAGAGGGCAATCTAAGCAAAGATGCCCCCTCCCCCGAAGAAGTAAGGTGTTTATCTGATCTGCGCGTTTAGCTTAAAGGCACACTTCCCTCATTTTAATTTCAGGGAACTCGAGACATGTCAGGCTATTGATCTGTTTACCTAACTTCATGCCACTTGGTGTTTGCTTATTGAGCCGTTTGCTCGGATATTTGTTTTGGGGCCACGGTGATTTAAAACAGCTTTTTTTTACTTTGAATCGCGAATGTAATGTAGCTTTCTGCCCGTCAGTCATCACATCATCAGCCTCCCTCCCACAGGCAGCCATCTGTTTGTCCCCCCGCACCCCCCCTGCTCCGCCCCCTGCTGCAGGCGTGGTTTTCTCACTCTTGATTGCACGCAGGTTAACTTTAGTTTACTGACATTCCAATGCTCTACATCATGTGAAACTTTTCTACATTTTTGTTTCTCTCTTGCTATGAAATATGTTTCTACTTTATAATTTGTCCTAAGTGCTTTTTTGGCTACTTTTGTACATTTTTTCTGTATCCGAATATGTAAGTGCTTTGGGAAGCAGGTTCACATTTTTTGCTGTCAAATAGGCACAAGAGCATTCTCATAGCCTCTCCATGTGTATTTAGGGATAACTCCTAAGCCCTCGTTGGAAGACCTTAGAGTTCTGCTACGAGGCACTGTTTCTCTCTCCTTCGTAGATAGAGAGAGCTGAAAATATGCCAGGCCCTCTCGGCGATGGTCACGGTTTTCAACATTATCCTCTGTTTAATTGGAGCCAATGTAAAGGCTTCAAGTTTTACATAGTATTGTCTTTTGGGGCATGCCAAAATAAGATAGGCCGCTGCATTTTGGACTAGTTGGAGTTTATTAAAAAGTCCTCTTGGTAGTCCAACTCACACCCTCACCCACCCTCACCCTCACCCTCACACCCTCACTCATCCTCACCCCCTCATCCTCACACACCCTCACCCACCCTCACACCCTCACCCCCTCACAACCCTCTCACCCTCACTCAGCCTCACACCCTCACCCTCACACACCCTCACACACCCTCACCCCCCTCACACACCCTCACCCTCGCACCCTATCACCATCACCCCCCTCACCCTCACACACCCTTACCCTCATCCCCTCACCCTCACACACCCTCAGTCACCCTCACACCCTCACCCTCACCCCCCCTAACCCTCACCCCCTCACACACCCTCACACACCCTCACTCACCCTCACACACCCTCACCCTCACACACCGTCACACACCATCACCCTCACACCCCCTCACTCACCCTCACCCTCACACACCCTCACCCTCACCCCCCCTCACCCCCCTCACCCTCACACCCCTCACCCTCACACCCCTCACCCTCACACCTCTCACCCTCACACCACTCAGTGCTACAACACATATTGTGTTACAATAGGTGTCTCATTTGCGAAAGATAAAAATATTGGCATTGTAAATAACAAAGCTATTAATTTCGCTATTTTCAAAACAAGCACATAAATAAAAAATGTGTCCTTTACAATACCAATAGCTCAAACTTTCCTAATGCGAGACCTATTGCATTGCTGTGCTTCTCTCCCCTGCTGCACTCTCCTGCTCTCTAGAGATGTGGCCTTACGACCAGAGCTGCCATCTAAGTCACGTAAATAAAAAACATGTTGCATTCCAAATGCTATAGGTGTCACATTCGCGAAAGTTATAACTATTGGTGTTGTAAATGACAAACCTATCAATTTAGCTATTTTAAAAACCAACAAATAAATAAAATATTTGTCATTTACAAGACCAATAGCTCCAACTTTTCTAATGCGAGACCTATTGCATTTCCAATGCTTGTTCTCTTTGCAGAGAAAATGTCCCGACTGGGGTGCTCGCCCGCTGTGCCTACCAGCTTTGTGATTGGCTTGCGTTGCTTAGGGGAGGGAAGCTGCCTGCTGGCTGCTTCCTGCAGCAGGAACACGCGGACCCACCAGTACAGGCCAGAGCGGAGGTGGTGCGGTATCCCAATACTCAGGTACGATATATTTTAATTGTCATTTGTTTTATTCCCCACCCACGACATCCCCCTCCCTCCCTTGAGCATGACGCCCGCCGCTGGTGAGTACTGGTGTTGTTTGAGCACTGTTGTTGCTTATATTGGCCTTCTAGGCTGCCTAGCTGTATCCTGCGACGTGTGCAGTAATGGCCGTAAAAGGCAGAGCAGAGTTGGTGAATTTCGAAGGGGTGTTGAGTCATCAACACCGATACTGGAACCTGGTTCATCTGGTGGAACCAGGTTCGAGTATTGGCGGCGGCGACTCAGCATCCTGTGACTCTGGGCAAATCACTTAATCTCCCTGTGGTACTTAACATAACAGCTTGTGGGATGGATTTCCTCCTTGTGTACTGTAACTAACTGGCACATGCTCATGTAAAGCTGCTCTCTAATACCTTCGGGTCGCGTTCCTGCCATATAAAGACTCACGCACTTTGAAGTGTAGAGTTACGGCACTTTAAAGAGTATGAGTGTTTATATAGCGGGAACGCAGAGTGCAGACATAAATGTTTGTGAAGCTAGGTCTTGCTGGCACGTACCTCCTAGAAGCGTTGGCAGCAGCGTGTATGCTTCTCAGAGGTGCATGCCATGATGTCACGATATCTGAAGACCACCGGTCTAGATAGAGTGCAGCAAAAAATATATATTACATCCTCCTTTTAATACAGAACACAATGCTGACATTAATCATTACATTTTTTATTCTTATCATTACAGGTATTTAAATGATGAGAACACCTACAGTAGCGCCATATTACTCCGTCCCTCCCCTAAATTGGAACACAGTGAAGCAAGGCAGCATAATAATCTGAATGTCATGCCTCATCTTTGATCTCGTTTTCCAGTAATTTGTTACTGTGTGCGTCACAGAAGTTAAATAGGTCATATTTGTTCTGGGGGATATGAGCTTGTGGATCACACAATGACGCTATCGCAATGCCCCTGCTTTTAAAATAAAAGGCCCTATCAGCATGTTTTCTGCATTCTAGCAGAGCTCAAGAATTAATAAACTTTCCGAATAAAAATGGAAAGTTTTCCCTTAATTTTGTCCCTTCATCATTGACAGGCTCGTTCTAAAACTCCAAAGTATTAGGGGCTGACATGTTCTGGTCTGGAAAAACTAAGGGGCAGATTTACAATAAGTGGCGCATCCCTGCATATCAGCAGAGATGCGCCACTTATTGTGCGCCATGCCTCCGCCACCATTGATGCGCCACATTTACAGTGCGGCGCTCCAATGGGCAAAAACGGCACAGATGCGTGACGCATCTGTGCCGTAAAAGCGGCGCATTGCTGGAGTTGCGTCGCAAGTGCTTCAAGCAGGCGCAGGATTTTGACACAGCATGGGCCCCAAAGTAAAAGGAGTGTGGCTCACTGATTAGAGCGGCAGACCCTGATGCAGAGGTCTGGCCCGGGACCAGGGTTCAATTCCCGTCGCGGCAGGGTCTTGAACTCAAATGTCCGCGGACCCGATAATTCTCGGCACGGTGCCTACTCTAATCATGGGGTCCCACGCTGCAACTCTGGGCAATAGCTTGCTTAGTCTCCACACCGGCCCTAATCGCTAAGGATGCCTGGCTTCACCAGGGGGTGCCCAGGAGTTGGGCGCCTCACAGGAACAGGCCAGGACGGGTTCCTCAGCGGTTTGTTCAGCGCGGGGACACACTGGTAAGTGTAACCATAAGCTTTATAAGCTTCAGTAAAAAAAAAAAATCTTGTAGATTTCACTCAGCCACTTTTAGGAGGCGTTCCTGCGCCGGAACGCCCCCCCCCTGCGCAGGAACGCCTCCTTCTGGTGCAGGGCTTTACAACGTGACGCATCTCCCAGATGCGTCACGTTGTATTTACCCCGCACCATGGGGCTTCTTTTGCGCCGCTGCTGCGCCACAAAAGTGACGCAACGGCAGCGTAAAAGGGGCGCAAGGGGCTTGTAAATCTGCCCCTAAAAGTATACTTATGTGAACTGAAACACGTCACTGTCATCACGTGCGCCTTCCATTGGCTTATAGTGCTTCAGCGTCCTTCTAGCTCCTTTAGCCATGCGGAAGAAGCTGCAAATCAGATGCCTGCTTCAAGCATGTAGGCAGTGCAGTAAGGTGCAGTGATGTTTGTTGAAACATATTTCGTTTGATTCCTCTAGAAAAACGAGGAGAGACCTGACAGTTTCATAAATTACATTTCCCCTCATGAATAATCACACCTGAGGGTTTCCACGGTTATGACGTTGAATCCCCATAAATCCTACAGAAGGTGGTAATCTCTGGGGTGACTTTCTTGAAACTATTCACGGCTTCACTTACTTGAGTCTTACTTTTAGCAGCAAAATAGTAATGAAGACACATTTCACCAAAGTAATTTTAAAACTCAACCAAATTACTGGAGCAATCCACACAGAGTATAAAGCCTCTTATTTCAAACTTGTTCGGCCTGCCATTCAACTGTTTGAAGCTAGGGCATTAGGGTCGGCTCTCTATGGGGCTGAAACATTGAGCCATACAAACATTGATATACTTGCTATTGTTGAAAATACTTTTCTACGAAAACGGGCCTCTCTTCCTCTAAGTATGCCTTTATTTATACCCTTTATGGATGTGGGCTTCAGAAAGCTTCAGGACAAAACTCACAATTCAAACAATGCTATATTGCAAGAGGTTATGGTCCACCCCAGAACTTGAGCATTACACTTCAGCCCTTCTGTCGTGTAGTTCCTATCAACCTATGTAGGATCTGCACGTTTAGACAACATGTACTGCGGGATTGGTGTCCAGGCTAATTCCAGACAGCCCCACCGGGTATGTTTGCCTGTATACTAGCTAGCTCACAGTGCCACTGTAAACGCTTCTTACCAAGAAGAGAATAGTTCTAAGCATCTATCGAACATGACAACTCTGTCCCATTTGGGCTCGTGGAAACAGTACAGTGCTTTTCGCTCAGTCACTCGTGCTCACTTTGTCTCAGAGAGATAAACAGAATAAACGGTGGGGAAGTTTTTCAACATGTATTTATTGAACTAGGGTCATTCTGATGTAAAATAGGTGTGCTGAAACAACCATAAGACAGAAACAGATATAAATGATTGTAAGCCTCAATAGAGTAAAAGGATGGTAGAGTCCTACCATAGTGCTAAAACAATAAATACTGGCAGGAATAAAAATGCATGCCAATAAAATGTGTACTCCTACGATGCAACCCTAACTAGATGTACCTAAGTGTACCTAGCATAGGGGGCATGGCTTTGCCATGCTGCAAGATGACCGCTTGCTTGAGGGGCTCTGCCGGCCGGGCCCATTTATCCTCAGTATTTAGGCATCCTTAGAAAGGAATCGGGCATCAAAAGACGCTGATACTAAGTTGGCGACAAAAGAGTCTGCATGTAATTGCCAGTTGGTGTCTCCGCAACATTGGGCGCATTCACAAACGCAGCGTGGGTAGGCCTCACACGTGGCAGAAGAAAGGCTGCAGCGGCGGCTGGGCCTGAATTCCAGACACCATGATCTCTCGATTTGTCCCCACCCTGCAAAGCTGGCACACGCAGGGCGGTGTGGGCGCTGCCCAGGAGACTGCCAGGGAGTAAGAAGCTGCCGCCCTCACCTGCGCCGCGGCCCGATCCTAATGGCCGTTGGTGCTATTCCGGCCAGGAACTCCTCTCCAGTGCGGGTCAAACCCGGAGGGCAGTGGTGGTTTTGTGGCGATTGGAGCCTGATTCGTGCAAGGCTGCACCTGTGCTGTGTGGCCCCGACGTGTGATGATGCCTCGCACACAGAGACACCGTAAGCACTTGTGTGCCTGATGAGTGCTTGGTCCTGTGGGTGGCCCGCTGGCTCTCCCCGCGGCCTGTGAGGGGCAAGGTGGTGCCCCGCCGGGGTGGGCTGGGGGCTCGTCGCGGGGTCCGAGGCTTGAGAAGTCCACAAGTGAGTGCCTGTTTGTAGTGGAGGGCGGGGCTGGTTTATTGGCCACCTGGTGCGCTTGCATCGCGGGGCGGCCGGGGGTGTCCAAGAAGCCGGGCCATAAGCTCTGGGGAGACCGCCCGCTGCCCAATTTAACTCCTCCATTGCAGTGAGTTTGCAATATAGAGGCCAGGTCTGCATCCACACCACAATTAACTGCCAGTTTGGAAACCTGTAAAAAGGCCTGCCCCACAAGTATAAATACCTTTGGCGCTTCCAAGGACTCAGCCGATCACTCGAATATCCGGGGGGGCTGCCAACCATAACCAAAGCCGGAGTGCTACTCAGCAGCTCTCACAACCAGACAACATGGGGAAGAACGATCCCAAACAATCCAAACTCCCATTTGAAAATAAACGTTTGACCTGCACAGCAGACGCCTGCTCTGAGCCTGACACATAGTCCACTGCTAGGGATAGAGGGGAGAAACAAGATGACGACTTATGCACCATACTACTGGATGTTCGCTCAAGTATTAAAACCATAGACAATAAAATTGGGGTACTTAGCTCCAGACTAGCTATGGTTACAAATCAAGTCAATTCCAATGAGGCCCACCTAGACACATTTGAAAACAGAACCTCAGATGCCTATGACTTCACGTTGAGTCAAGAGAGCAGATCCTGGAAATGGAAAAAGTCCTGACAGTTGTAAAGGCCAAAAATTAAGATTTAGAGGCTCGCTCCAAGCGCAACAACCTAAGAATTAACGGCTTGCCTGAGACCACTGCTATACCGAAAATGGAACCCTACATAGAAACTTTGCTGCACGACCTGTTTGTCTCATTGCTGTCTCCTGTTATGATTGTGGAAAGTGAGCATCGCTCCCTGGGGCCCAGTCTGCCTGTGGGAACTGCACCCCGTCCCATAATAGCACATCTATTAAATTACCGGGAATCAGGATGCGGTGCTGAAGGCAGCCAGAGAACATGGCCCAATTAACCACCAGGGCAACTCCCTTTCCTTCTTCCCGGACTACACACCACTGGTGCAGGCCGCACGCAAAGAGTTCCTGCCGGCGAAGCGCATCTACAGCAGGCCTCGATCCAGTATGCCATGCTTTACCCTGCCAAACTAAAGATCACGCACAATGGCCAGCTCCACTTCTTGACCGACGCCAAAGCTGCACTAAAATTTACAAAGCACATAAGTGCAAAAAGCAGTCCCTCTATTCCTCTCAACAACCCGGATCTGAGCAGGCATTAAGTGACAATGACTGAGTATACCATGGTGCCCCTAAGGGGGCTTCACCTAACTGTTATGCACTACCAGTAGACTTATCTCACAAATTCACTCCATAGAACTGTGCGCAGTGTAAGCTAGTGGCAATAAGCCACGGCAAAAATAACGTACCTACAGCTCTGTTAATTAAGATTCCGTACACCTTAACATGACCCCATCACCCTGCCATTAGGTAGGGGTGTATGCCGGCAACACTGGCCCCACTGGGAGAACTCCCATATTTCTTGATGTTTATTTGTACAAGGGAGGTACAGGGAGGGGAGAGGTCAGTGTAACACAACCTAGTTGGGGGGTTGGTGTGGGTGGGGGGTGGGACAGGGCAGTCATTGAGTTTTTTGGGAAGGGGGGGTGTTAACTCTGTCACAATCGGTTGAGATCGACCAAAAGTCAATGTACTCAGGCATGACGCACATTTTGTACCAAAATCTGATTTGTAATGACAGCAAGTTTCCATAATCAAATGTTAATCTAATTGTGCAAGGCAACGCAGAACACAGCTCTCCATATAGCACAACAGCTGGTACATAACTGAGCTAAAGTTCCTCACTTGGAACATAAGAGGCCTGAACGACTTCAGGAAAGCTAGACTAATGCACTTGTATCTAATTAGGCACAAAATTGATATATGCTTTTTACAAGAAACACATATGAAGGGGGAACAGACTGTAAACTGAATCATAGACACTGGGGCTAGGCCCAATCAGCACCCTACTCCAACTACGCTAGAGGAGTGTCAATACTGATAAGGCGAGGTTGGGCTGGACAACCTCTCACACACTAATAGACCCAGAGGGGCGGTACGTTATCCTAAGGGGTACACTGATGACAACCCAGGTGACCCTGGTCGCTGTCTACGGTCCGAATACGGATGACCACAACTTTTGTTTTCACTGTATGGTCTAAGGTTGTACTGCTGGGCAGCGATACAGTGATATGGGGGGGGGTGACGTGAACACAACCTTGCAGGACTGACTGGATAGAGTGGGATTGGCTCGTAAAATGCACCCCAGAGCCTCCAGGCAAATGCTCTCTATTATACACGACAATCATCGATATATGGTGCAGTTGGCATCCTGACACTAAAGAAGGTACATGCATATCATCGCACCATAACGCTTGGTCCAGACTAGACTACTGGCTGGTCTCTGGCGATGTTCCAACATGGACCACGGACACTAGACACCTGCCACGCACACTGTCCGATCATGCCCCTGTGTTGTTAAGCTGGAATGTGCCACACACTCTGCCTCGCGCATTCAGCTGGCATCTCTCCCCACATGCTCTACGTGACACATCCTTCAGAGAGGAGATATGTAGTGAACTCACCCAATATTTTGCCACCAACAAGGGGTCGGTGGAGTCCCCTTCTACACTATGGGAAGCCTTTGAGGCAGTAATCAGGGGAGCATGCATTGCTAAACAATTGGGGCTCCTAAAGCCAATCAGACAAACACTGGTTAAACTAGAGCAGGACATTCACAATGCCAACCTCCTATATTAACAATCTGGTGCACATATACATCTTGCACATAGAGGGAAAGTTTCAGAATTCGGTGTAGAGGCAGAGAAAGAAACACGCTTCTTGGGCAAGGATGCTAGAGCCTGGCACTATGGTGAGGGTGACAGGCCAGGCAGAGCTTTGGCAAACACACTCAGGCAGATATCGTCCTCAGCATACATAACCAAACTCTTAGACGATGATTCCACTCCGCTCAGAGGACAACTGGCCATGCATGCGCATCTAACCAAATTCTACTCCTCATTATATACAGCCACACAGACTGCCCCCCATCCAGGGCAACACACATATTTATATTCTTTTGAGTTGATTTGGCTCAGTGATGCCCACCAGGCCTATCTGGATGAGCCTTTCTCCACGGAGGACATTATACAGGTAATACTTAATATGCCTGGTAAGAAAGCCCCTGGTATAGATGGGTTGTCGACCTCATTCTATAAAACGTACGTGGACAAACTTGCACCTGCCTCCTAGCAGTCAACGAAGAATCTCTAGATCGTGGCTCCCTGCCACCCACAATGAAGGATGCAAAAAACACAGTTGATGGACAGAATGTAGAACAATGTCATACATTCACCCCAGTACAAGGATCTGGGCCTAAATCCATCGTTTTTTTGCACTCCACACCACCCTGGGTTAGACACTGGCTATATGCAAACCAGCTCTGACCCTGTGCCTCATGGGAACAGTCCAGTCCGAACTACCAAGCCATGTCTTTCCCAGACCGGAATCAAGCATCCAAGGACCGGTCACAATGAAGGAAGCAGTGATCATCTCACTCCTGAAGCCGGACAAGCCTGCTAACCTTTGTGATTCGTACTGCCCGCTCTTGCTAATAAACATTGATGCCAAAATTCTCGCTAAGCTAATCGGCTAAAGGTTGCAGCCACTCCTGCCGCTAATTGCCAGACCAGACCAATCCGGATTCATACCCGCCAGATCCATGATGCACAATTTGCGTACCTACTTTTTGGTTTTGCACAACTACTGGCCCTCGCGGCTTCCTTGACGCTACAAAAGCGTTTAATTAGCTGGAGTCTCCGTACCAATTCAGTATTTTGCCCAGGATGGGCTTCAGTCCAAATTTTATCAAGCTGATTTTCTGCTATATACCGAGCCTATGGCAAGATTATTGTCGGAACCATTCCCAATACCGCTCCGTACCAGGCAGGGATGCCCTCTCTCGATGCTACTATTTGCGGTAGCCATGGAAACCCAAAATGATAGTCCTTCCTAAGCTACCAAATTTATTTGCAAATGTCCCAATCCCCTTCACACAAGCTTTATTCAAGTTCTTCCGCTCCAAGATGATTGCCCTGGTCTGGGCTGGGAAGCAGCCACGGGCTAGTTGGGAACTTCTGATACAACCACTTTTGCGTGGCAGGCTAGGTGCTCCAGATTTCGAACTTTATGCACTGTACACACAAGCTCAATATCTCCACTTTTGGGTGCACCCGATCCCTTTCCAGCCACATGTGGCAGTTGAGCAGTACATGGTGGAGCCCACCCCACTACAGGTAGCCCTATACCAACCTTATCACAGAACAAATGGGGAGGTGAACACTGCAGAGACGATGCAACGGGCTTGGGGGGGTCTAAGAAGTCGAACCGGGGCCCCGTTCGATGTATGCGTACTCCATCCCACTCGCGCATCACCCACTCATCCCTCCTTTACAAGACAGCGGAGCCATCAGTCATGCCCAAACAATGGGCCTTAACATACTAGGAGATCTATACCCAAATGGTAAGTTTTTAGGGAGGCATCACAATCAAGGGATGCCCCAACGCCCATTCTAGAAATGCTCCTCTATCACCAGCTTAGACCCAAATGCAAAACATTACACAGCTCATTTCCAGAAGCCCCAGTTACACTGACACCATTAGAAAATGTATTAACTACCTCTTCACCCCGTAGGCTAGTGACAAGGCTCTACAATTTAACGTAAACAGCCACACCCCTCATCATATCTTGTGCACTGGGGCAGAAGCAGACAGACCTAGGTGGGTCCCCCACGGATGACCAGCGGTTTTACTGCTGTTCTCAGCTCAGGCTCCTATCACCGAACTATAGGCTGAGACTCATCAATTTTAAATTCCTACACAGGTTGTACCGTACACCCCAATTACAAAAAACTGGTTTAAATGCGAACTGCTGGAAATGTAAACAAGAACAAACAACATTTTAAAATAAAAGGCCCTATCAGCATGTTTTCTGCATTCTAGCAGAGCTCAAGAATTAATAAACTTTCCGAATAAAAATGGAACGTTTTCCCTTAATTTTGTCCCTTCATCATTGACAGGCTCGTTCTAAAACTCCAAAGTATTAGGGGCTGACATGTTCTGGTCTGGAAAAACTAAGGGGCAGATTTACAATAAGTGGCGCATCCCTGCATATCAGCAGAGATGCGCCACTTATTGTGCGCCATGCCTCCGCCACCATTGATGCGCCACATTTACAGTGCGGCGCACCAATGGGCAAAAACGGCACAGATGCGTGACGCATCTGTGCAGTAAAAGCGGCGCATTGCTGGAGTTGCGTCGCAAGTGCTTCAAGCAGGCGCAGGATTTTGACACAGCATGGGCCCCAAAGTAAAAGGAGTGTGGCTCACTGATTAGAGCGGCAGACCCTGATGCAGAGGTCTGGCCCGGGACCAGGGTTCAATTCCCGTCGCGGCAGGGTCTTGAACTCAAATGTCCGCGGACCCGATAATTCTCGGCACGGTGCCTACTCTAATCATGGGGTCCCACGCTGCAACTCTGGGCAATAGCTTGCTTAGTCTCCACACCGGCCCTAATCGCTAAGGATGCCTGGCTTCACCAGGGGGTGCCCAGGAGTTGGGCGCCTCACAGGAACAGGCCAGGACGGGTTCCTCAGCGGTTTGTTCAGCGCGGGGACACACTGGTAAGTGTAACCATAAGCTTTATAAGCTTCAGTAAAAAAAAAAAATCTTGTAGATTTCACTCAGCCACTTTTAGGAGGCGTTCCTGCGCCGGAACGCCCCCCCCCCCCTGCGCAGGAACGCCTCCTTCTGGTGCAGGGCTTTACAACGTGACGCATCTCCCAGATGCGTCACGTTGTATTTACCCCGCACCATGGGGCTTCTTTTGCGCCGCTGCTGCGCCACAAAAGTGACGCAACGGCAGCGTAAAAGGGGCGCAAGGGGCTTGTAAATCTGCCCCTAAAAGTATACTTATGTGAACTGAAACACGTCACTGTCATCACGTGCGCCTTCCATTGGCTTATAGTGCTTCAGCGTCCTTCTAGCTCCTTTAGCCATGCGGAAGAAGCTGCAAATCAGATGCCTGCTTCAAGCATGTAGGCAGTGCAGTAAGGTGCAGTGATGTTTGTTGAAACATATTTCGTTTGATTCCTCTAGAAAAACGAGGAGAGACCTGACAGTTTCATAAATTACATTTCCCCTCATGAATAATCACACCTGAGGCTTTCCACGGTTATGACGTTGAATCCCCATAAATCCTACAGAAGGTGGTAATCTCTGGGGTGACTTTCTTGAAACTATTCACGGCTTCACTTACTTGAGTCTTACTTTTAGCAGCAAAATAGTAATGAAGACACATTTCACCAAAGTAATTTTAAAACTCAACCAAATTACTGGAGCAATCCACACAGAGTATAAAGCCTCTTATTTCAAACTTGTTCGGCCTGCCATTCAACTGTTTGAAGCTAGGGCATTAGGGTCAGCTCTCTATGGGGCTGAAACATTGAGCCATACAAACATTGATATACTTGCTATTGTTGAAAATACTTTTCTACGAAAACGGGCCTCTCTTCCTCTAAGTATGCCTTTATTTATACCCTTTATGGATGTGGGCTTCAGAAAGCTTCAGGACAAAACTCACAATTCAAACAATGCTATATTGCAAGAGGTTATGGTCCACCCCAGAACTTGAGCGCTACACTTCAGCCCTTCTGTCGTGTAGTTCCTATCAACCTATGTAGGATCTGCACGTTTAGACAACATGTACTGCGGGATTGGTGTCCAGGCTAATTCCAGACAGCCCCACCGGGTATGTTTGCCTGTATACTAGCTAGCTCACAGTGCCACTGTAAACGCCTCTTACCAAGAAGAGAATAGTTCTAAGCATCTATCGAACATGACAACTCTGTCCCATTTGGGCTCGTGGAAACAGTACAGTGCTTTTCGCTCAGTCACTCGTGCTCACTTTGTCTCAGAGAGATAAACAGAATAAACGGTGGGGAAGTTTTTCAACATGTATTTATTGAACTAGGGTCATTCTGATGTAAAATAGGTGTGCTGAAACAACCATAAGACAGAAACAGATATAAATGATTGTAAGCCTCAATAGAGTAAAAGGATGGTAGAGTCCTACCATAGTGCTAAAACAATAAATACTGGCAGGAATAAAAATGCATGCCAATAAAATGTGTACTCCTACGATGCAACCCTAACTAGATGTACCTAAGTGTACCTAGCATAGGGGGCATGGCTTTGCCATGCTGCAAGATGACCGCTTGCTTGAGCGGCTCTGCCGGCCGGGCCCATTTATCCTCAGTATTTAGGCATCCTTAGAAAGGAATCGGGCATCAAAAGACGCTGATACTAAGTTGGCGACAAAAGAGTCTGCATGTAATTGCCAGTTGGTGTCTCCGCAACATTGGGCGCATTCACAAACGCAGCGTGGGTAGGCCTCACACGTGGCAGAAGAAAGGCTGCAGCGGCGGCTGGGCCTGAATTCCAGACACCATGATCTCTCGATTTGTCCCCACCCTGCAAAGCTGGCACACGCAGGGCGGTGTGGGCGCTGCCCAGGAGACTGCCAGGGAGTAAGAAGCTGCCGCCCTCACCTGCGCCGCGGCCCGATCCTAATGGCCGTTGGTGCTATTCCGGCCAGGAACTCCTCTCCAGTGCGGGTCAAACCCGGAGGGCAGTGGTGGTTTTGTGGCGATTGGAGCCTGATTCGTGCAAGGCTGCACCTGTGCTGTGTGGCCCCGACGTGTGATGATGCCTCGCACACAGAGACACCGTAAGCACTTGTGTGCCTGATGAGTGCTTGGTCCTGTGGGTGGCCCGCTGGCTCTCCCCGCGGCCTGTGAGGGGCAAGGTGGTGCCCCGCCGGGGTGGGCTGGGGGCTCGTCGCGGGGTCCGAGGCTTGAGAAGTCCACAAGTGAGTGCCTGTTTGTAGTGGAGGGCGGGGCTGGTTTATTGGCCACCTGGTGCGCTTGCATCGCGGGGCGGCCGGGGGTGTCCAAGAAGCCGGGCCATAAGCTCTGGGGAGACCGCCCGCTGCCCAATTTAACTCCTCCATTGCAGTGAGTTTGCAATATAGAGGCCAGGTCTGCATCCACACCACAATTAACTGCCAGTTTGGAAACCTGTAAAAAGGCCTGCCCCACAAGTATAAATACCTTTGGCGCTTCCAAGGACTCAGCCGATCACTCGAATATCCGGGGGGGCTGCCAACCATAACCAAAGCCGGAGTGCTACTCAGCAGCTCTCACAACCAGACAACATGGGGAAGAACGATCCCAAACAATCCAAACTCCCATTTGAAAATAAACGTTTGACCTGCACAGCAGACGCCTGCTCTGAGCCTGACACATAGTCCACTGCTAGGGATAGAGGGGAGAAACAAGATGACGACTTATGCACCATACTACTGGATGTTCGCTCAAGTATTAAAACCATAGACAATAAAATTGGGGTACTTAGCTCCAGACTAGCTATGGTTACAAATCAAGTCAATTCCAATGAGGCCCACCTAGACACATTTGAAAACAGAACCTCAGATGCCTATGACTTCACGTTGAGTCAAGAGAGCAGATCCTAGAAATGGAAAAAGTCCTGACAGTTGTAAAGGCCAAAAATTAAGATTTAGAGGCTCGCACCAAGCGCAACAACCTAAGAATTAACGGCTTGCCTGAGACCACTGCTATACCGAAAATGGAACCCTACATAGAAACTTTGCTGCACGACCTGTTTGTCTCATTGCTGTCTCCTGTTATGATTGTGGAAAGTGAGCATCGCTCCCTGGGGCCCAGTCTGCCTGTGGGAACTGCACCCCGTCCCATAATAGCACATCTATTAAATTACCGGGAATCAGGATGCGGTGCTGAAGGCAGCCAGAGAACATGGCCCAATTAAACACCAGGGCAACTCCCTTTCCTTCTTCCCGGACTACACACCACTGGTGCAGGCCGCACGCAAAGAGTTCCTGCCGGCGAAGCGCATCTACAGCAGGCCTCGATCCAGTTCCATGCTTTACCCTGCCAAACTAAAGATCACGCACAATGGCCAGCTCCACTTCTTGACCAACGCCAAAGCTGCACTAAAATTTACAAAGCACATAAGTGCAAAAAGCAGTCCCTCTATTCCTCTCAACAACCCGGATCTGAGCAGGCATTAAGTGACAATGACTGAGTATACCATGGTGCCCCTAAGGGGGCTTCACCTAACTGTTATGCACTACCAGTAGACTTATCTCACAAATTCACTCCATAGAACTGTGCGCAGTGTAAGCTAGTGGCAATAAGCCACGGCAAAAATAACGTACCTACAGCTCTGTTAATTAAGATTCCGTACACCTTAACATGACCCCATCACCCTGCCATTAGGTAGGGGTGTATGCCGGCAACACTGGCCCCACTGGGAGAACTCCCATATTTCTTGATGTTTATTTGTACAAGGGAGGTACAGGGAGGGGAGAGGTCAGTGTAACACAACCTAGTTGGGGGGTTGGTGTGGGTGGGGGGTGGGACAGGGCAGTCATTGAGTTTTTTGGGAAGGGGGGGTGTTAACTCTGTCACAATCGGTTGAGATCGACCACAAGTCAATGTACTCAGGCATGACGCACATTTTATACCAAAATCTGATTTGTAATGACAGCAAGTTTCCATAATCAAATGTTAATCTAATTGTGTAAGGCAACGCAGAACACAGCTCTCCATATAGCACAACAGCTGGTACATAACTGAGCTAAAGTTCCTCACTTGGAACATAAGAGGCGTGAACGACTTCAGGAAAGCTAGACTAATGCACTTGTATCTAATTAGGCACAAAATTGATATATGCTTTTTACAAGAAACACATATGAAGGGGGAACAGACTGTAAACTGAATCATAGACACTGGGGCTAGGCCCAATCAGCACCCTACTCCAACTACGCTAGAGGAGTGTCAATACTGATAAGGCGAGGTTGGGCTGGACAACCTCTCACACACTAATAGACCCACAGGGGCGGTACGTTATCCTAAGGGGTACACTGATGACAACCCAGGTGACCCTGGTCGCTGTCTACGGTCCGAATACGGATGACCACAACTTTTGTTTTCACTGTATGGTCTAAGGTTGTACTGCTGGGCAGCGATACAGTGATATGGGGGGGGGGGTGACGTGAACACAACCTTGCAGGACTGACTGGATAGAGTGGGATTGGCTCGTAAAATGCACCCCAGAGCCTCCAGGCAAATGCTCTCTATTATACACGACAATCATCGATATATGGTGCAGTTGGCATCCTGACACTAAAGAAGGTACATGCATATCATCGCACCATAACGCTTGGTCCAGACTAGACTACTGGCTGGTCTCTGGCGATGTTCCAACATGGACCACGGACACTAGACACCTGCCACGCACACTGTCCGATCATGCCCCTGTGTTGTTAAGCTGGAATGTGCCACACACTCTGCCTCGCGCATTCAGCTGGCATCTCTCCCCACATGCTCTACGTGACACATCCTTCAGAGAGGAGATATGTAGTGAACTCACCCAATATTTTGCCACCAACAAGGGGTCGGTGGAGTCCCCTTCTACACTATGGGAAGCCTTTGAGGCAGTAATCAGGGGAGCATGCATTGCTAAACAATTGGGGCTCCTAAAGCCAATCAGACAAACACTGGTTAAACTAGAGCAGGACATTCACAATGCCAACCTCCTATATTAACAATCTGGTGCACATATACATCTTGCACATAGAGGGAAAGTTTCAGAATTCGGTGTAGAGGCAGAGAAAGAAACACGCTTCTTGGGCAAGGATGCTAGAGCCTGGCACTATGGTGAGGATGACAGGCCAGGCAGAGCTTTGGCAAACACACTCAGGCAGATATCGTCCTCAGCATACATAACCAAACTCTTAGACGATGATTCCACTCCGCTCAGAGGACAACTGGCCATGCATGCGCATCTAACCAAATTCTACTCCTCATTATATACAGCCACACAGACTGCCCCCCATCCAGGGCAACACACATATTTATATTCTTTTGAGTTGATTTGGCTCAGTGATGCCCACCAGGCCTATCTGGATGAGCCTTTCTCCACGGAGGACATTATACAGGTAATACTTAATATGCCTGGTAAGAAAGCCCCTGGTATAGATGGGTTGTCGACCTCATTCTATAAAACGTACGTGGACAAACTTGCACCTGCCTCCTAGCAGTCAACGAAGAATCTCTAGATCGTGGCTCCCTGCCACCCACAATGAAGGATGCAAAAAACACAGTTGATGGACAGAATGTAGAACAATGTCATACATTCACCCCAGTACAAGGATCTGGGCCTAAATCCATCGTTTTTTGCACTCCACACCACCCTGGGTTAGACACTGGCTATATGCAAATCAGCTCTGACCCTGTGCCTCATGGGAACAGTCCAGTCCGAACTACCAAGCCATGTCTTTCCCAGACCGGAATCAAGCATCCAAGGACCGGTCACAATGAAGGAAGCAGTGATCATCTCACTCCTGAAGCCGGACAAGCCTGCTAACCTTTGTGATTCGTACTGCCCGCTCTTGCTAATAAACATTGATGCCAAAATTCTCGCTAAGCTAATCGGCTAAAGGTTGCAGCCACTCCTGCCGCTAATTGCCAGACCAGACCAATCCGGATTCATACCCGCCAGATCCATGATGCACAATTTGCGTACCTACTTTTCGGTTTTGCACAACTACTGGCCCTCGCGGCTTCCTTGACGCTACAAAAGCGTTTAATTAGCTGGAGTCTCCGTACCAATTCAGTATTTTGCCCAGGATGGGCTTCAGTCCAAATTTTATCAAGCTGATTTTCTGCTATATACCGAGCCTATGGCAAGATTATTGTCGGAACCATTCCCAATACCGCTCCGTACCAGGCAGGGATGCCCTCTCTCGATGCTACTATTTGCGGTAGCCATGGAAACCCAAAATGATAGTCCTTCCTAAGCTACCAAATTTATTTGCAAATGTCCCAATCCCCTTCACACAAGCTTTATTCAAGTTCTTCCGCTCCAAGATGATTGCCCTGGTCTGGGCTGGGAAGCAGCCACAGGCTAGTTGGGAACTTCTGATACAACCACTTTTGCGTGGCAGGCTAGGTGCTCCAGATTTCGAACTTTATGCACTGTACACACAAGCTCAATATCTCCACTTTTGGGTGCACCCGATCCCTTTCCAGCCACATGTGGCAGTTGAGCAGTACATGGTGGAGCCCACCCCACGACAGGTAGCCCTATACCAACCTTATCACAGAACAAATGGGGAGGTGAACACTGCAGAGACGATGCAACGGGCTTGGGGGGGTCTAAGAAGTCGAACCGGGGCCCCGTTCGATGTATG
Organism: Lissotriton helveticus; assembly: GCF_964261635.1. NCBI lineage: Eukaryota > Metazoa > Chordata > Amphibia > Caudata > Salamandridae > Lissotriton > Lissotriton helveticus. The sequence goes on from NC_136071.1 coordinate 283,435,106, forward strand.
CGTACTCCATCCCACTCGCGCATCACCCACTCATCCCTCCTTTACAAGACAGCGGAGCCATCAGTCATGCCCAAACAATGGGCCTTAACATACTAGGAGATCTATACCCAAATGGTAAGTTTTTAGGGAGGCATCACAATCAAGGGATGCCCCAACGCCCATTCCAGAAATGCTCCTCTATCACCAGCTTAGACCCAAATGCAAAACATTACACAGCTCATTTCCAGAAGCCCCAGTTACACTGACACCATTAGAAAATGTATTAACTACCTCTTCACCCCGTAGGCTAGTGACAAGGCTCTACAATTTAACGTAAACAGCCACACCCCTCATCATATCTTGTGCACTGGGGCAGTAGCAGACAGACCTAGGTGAGTCCCCCACGGATGACCAGCGGTTTTACTGCTGTTCTCAGCTCAGGCTCCTATCACCGAACTATAGGCTGAGACTCATCAATTTTAAATTCCTACACAGGTTGTACCATACACCCCAATTACAAAAAACTGGTTTAAATGCGAACTGCTGGAAATGTAAACAAGAACAAACAACATTTCTGCATGCCGCATGGACCTGCCCCCCCATAGCGCGATATCGGTAGAGAGTCTAGGTCTCGGGGTATAAACTGGAATGTACACAGCTGGTTGCTTTGCTGGGACATGTTGGAGAGGTCCCCCGTGGTGTGGGTCGACTCACAGCCATGATGCTGCTGCTCGTCAAACGTCGATTAGCAATGCATGGGGTGCTAACAAGGCCCCTCAAATAGATACCTGGATACACAACATCACATACTGTCAAGAACAACTGGCTGCCTTTTGGGACCTAATGCCTGAAGCGTCTCGCCCAAAGGATATCTGGGAACCATTTATGATACGGGCCAGGGAGCAAGACACTACACTATCAGAACCCCACTCAAGGCGCAGTAAATACGTAGCCATCAGCACTCTGGTGCCGGAAGCTGCAACTCTTTCCTCTAGCTGCAGAAGCCCCCTATGTGTCGCAAGTCACTATAGCCCACAACAAGTCAATACGCAATACCACACAAGTTCATGCCTAATGCTTTGCCTGCGTAATCTGATAGATACTCTAACTGTTGCCTGGAAATACAGTTTTACTGCCTCAAAAAATGTGTGCTGTGTTATTGACCTTATATTATATAAAAATTACTCTGCAGTGGATTCATGAGATGTATTTTATGATCGTTTAAGTTGTGGTCAATAATCAGTCGTGCTACATCCTGATGTGTATTGTTGCATGTAACATTGCGTTTTGAACATGGCTTGTAATGTTTATTCATGTCCATAAAATAATAAAAAGAAGCTAAAAAAGTGTACCTTGCATGTCTGTAGGTGTAGAGCCAAGAATTCCTCTAGGATAAAGCCAACCTCATTACCTGAAGTAAAAGACTGTGGGACTCCATCTTCGTCTTGAGCTGTGAGGGATGTCAGATCACAGCAAGCTGGAGTGCCTGCGTATAGGAACCTCAGAGTCTTGCGTCAGTGTGTCAGCATGGAAGTCCCATTTCTCCTCTCCCCTTCTCAGCAGAAATATGGTGTTTATATACTCAAAGTGGTACCCTTAGGGGATCTACCTACTGTGTCATGTCGGACTAGAATGAGGGAAGGAATGACCCTTATACATAGTTATTATGCAGGAGATGGTAGTCCTGCTGAGATTACAAGAATCCTCATGCATAATGAATGAGGCTAGTTTTGGGAGAAAACCCCATGTCTTTTAAGCAGTACTGTAACTAGGTAAAAGTTCAGTACCAAGAACCGTTATGTAGTGTAATGGCAAGGGAAATATAGGTGAAAGGTCTGGTTACTACCTGAGCCTATATTGGGGTACCTGTATGAAACATAACACCCACTCCTCATCCGACTGGACGACATACTAAAAAGACTAAATGTACTTCTAAAATATGCAGACAACTAATAAGTTAAAAAAAAGCACAATGGAGGAAGTGGCCCTTAGGGGCCAACCGGGTTACTTACAACCACCTGCTATGCCTTCCCAAGAATGAAGAGTCGGTCAGACAGTAGAGAATACAAACTTACATTTTATTAGCAATACTCTGCAGAGGAGTCCATCATGACCTGCACCTTAAGATGTCTGCCGAAGGACTGCCCGCCCCAACAGTCTACAGTGAGTAATCATTCCTCCTGAGCAACCTCCAACCACGCCCACAATGGAAAAATACCGGCCTGGGCCGAACTTGAACAAAGAGGGTACAGAGGGATGAGCTACCACCTGCCAGATGGATGTTATCGACAATTCAAGGTTACTGTGCCGAGCCTCATCGTCTTCTAACATGGGAGCAGAAACTACACACTCAGACAGATATGTGAGGACAGATTGGCCTACTCATTAGCAAGTCAAAAACAGCCTTGAACAGAAGAGAAACTAATAATGAAATACAGTATTCTGCTGAGGCATGCAATACGAGTAATAGGGCCTAGTTCAGGCCCAGTCTAAGCAGCCTATTAGGGATTACGAAATACAAAATGGAGTCACCCTTGCTAACTGAAGCCTACACATTACTAGGATAACTCAGTGGGTTGTATAACGTGAATACAAATCGCATCTATTTAGCCACACACTGCTAAACTAATATAGCATGAAACAAGTGCATTGCAGGGATGGGAATTTCAAACCTAACAGACCCTTCTTTCAGAGTGGGTGGCTAAATGCTTTATTGAGCTATACTGTAGGGTGTTTACAATTCTAAGGGGGGGCAACTGCATAGGTACTCATGTGACAATCATGTAACAATGGAAAAGAAAGCAACACACAATATCAAAATCCAACTAATATGTGAAAATGCCCTCACCTATGAGCATCATATCCTGTATATCCTGCATCATCATAGTGGAGACTTTGTTATCACGTCCTGAGAACCTAGCAGTAGGATTACTCAGTGAGTTGCATAACGTGAATACAAATTGCATCTATTTTGCCACATACTGCTAACCTAATATAGCATGAAACGAGTGCGCTGCAGGGATGGGAATTTCAAACCGAAGAACAAAAATGCTAAAATTGTAGCATAAGCTCTGGAAGTCTATTAAAATATGTTCGTATATACGATCCGAACAACTATGAGTGTCAGAAAGCCATGCTGATCAGCAAGAAAGGCATAAAAAGAGTGTTTTTTTGTTTTAAAACTCCAAGTTTGGTTCTTTTTGAAAAAGGCCAAATTTTTCCCAGCATACGACGGGCCAAATGTTTATGTGTGGGAGAGGCAACATTACTGCTGCTTGCCATTGCAGACAACGGTTCTTGCAACACCTCACAGATCAGGTCAGTCGAGCACAGATGATCTTCTTCAATGCCCAAAGCCTATTCTGGGGAAGACTGTAAGATATCCAAGGCCTTCATGCCTGTAAAGGAGCAGGTCTTTATTCCAACAGGAACTGAAGCATCCCGTGGTAGCTAAAAAAATGCAGACATCAACATTGGAATACACTGAGGACACAGCAGTACATGGAAGTGTTAGACAGAGATCCAACACGCATTCTTGTCCGCAGAACAGGCATCAGAGGACAGGCAGAACACAGTCGATCCAGACTGGTCTAAATGATAGGAACCAAGACTTGCTCAGTTCCCAAAGGTGAGGTGTGCCCAGATGGAGTACCATGAGATCACAGTATTGACGCCCCAAGAGCGATTTTTCATTTCCTTAGTGACTGGGATGTCCATTGCGTAGCAGAAAAATTACAATCCGGATTCCTGCTATTAGTAACAGGATTAGCGGACGTCCTCCAAAAATGCTTCTGAATATGGAGTGTATGAAGGCTGGAATCACTCCAAAGACAGTCTGACAGGTGCTTAACAGTCCAGAAACTATGGTCTTAAACAGGTGTACTATACCCTTCATATCAGACATGTTAAAGATACGTTGTACCATTTCTGTGAAATGGAAAGGGCAGTTTGTTTGTACTAGTGCCTGTATCTCAGCCTACACCTTGCAACCTGAAGATCAAAAGTCTCTCGGCGGAGGTTATGGGCACGGTTTTCTGTAAAAGCATGGCTTTCATCCAACCCAGAGTATCAAACCGTATAAAGGAAATATTTAACAAAGACCATAAAGATGCCTCCCTGACCCTGTGGGTCAGTGATTGATTGATTGATTTATTAAACTGTTCAATTAATTAAAATCATTACAGTAAAAAAGATAAAATTAGAACCCCACCCACCCTTTCCACCCCCCTCCCGGTGCCTCCTGTGGAAAAAAAAAACATTTCAACAGTTACTCTTGTGTTGCAGGGACCTTTCAGATTTCTATCCTGGTACCTAATTTTGATGCAGGTGGGTTCCAGGCTGAGAACTTGAAGTGGTAAGTAGCCACTTCTTTGCCCCATGGTGTTTGAGAGAAGCCATTAGTTGGCGCGTTTATCAACTCTGATTTTGAGAGCTTGAGGACAAACCTTTTTTTTGTTCTATAGCACCTAGAGCTTGTCCGATTTGAAAAATAAATGTTGCTACTCTTGCAAGATGGTGTGTTTTTGTTTCTGAGAAGCACCAATCTGATGCCTCCTTGCAAGTTCTGATACCTTGGGCTCTTAGGATGGGACGGAGAAGCCTCTGTCGTTCATTGATGAGTTTCGGACAACAACACAATAAATCGAGGCAAGATTCCCGTTGGTAGTTACATAGGCGACATAAAATGGCTACATCTGATCGTGCCCATGCTGGATTAAAGTCCCAAATTCTGAGGACCGTTAGCCTCATGAACAGAATTTTCTTGCGGGCCTGGGCCCCTAGTGCTTCCGTTAGGTATGGTTGGACTTTCCCCAGGATGCAAGATTCGTCCAATGACTTTGTATAGTTGTTATTTCGGAGTGCGGTTAGATCTTTTTCATTAGCAACTGAGCTGACCTGCCGTCTCATGGTGTTCAACCAGGCCTTGTGCGGGATTTCTGTTCCAATCTATGTTTAGTGTCTCTATTGCTTTGTCCAGCTTGGTGTGCCAGGGGGAGACCTCTTCTTTGAAGATTGTTGCCAAATGATGTTTTAGGGAGTTGTGGGGTGCTTTGAGGACTCCAATGTAATACTTTATTAAGTCACCCTGGTGGGCCAGTTCCGGTCTGGCAAGCCCTAGTTCCAGCCGTAATCTCGTATTTCTAGCATTCCTGGGTGCTTGCAGTAAGATCTTGTGGGCTTTGACCTGCGCTGCAGCTATGAGTTTGTCTAGAGCTCCTGGAAATGCCAGGTGTCTGTAGTTGATGGCTGGAATTAGTTTTGCCCTGAGGACCTTTAGCATGGGTTCGGCTGTGGGGCTGGTCAGACATTGGCTCAGTCGTTTTATTGAAAAAATTACTCTATTGATTTTCGCAGTTAGATGTTTTGTGTGAGCTGCCGATGTTGACCTCTCATTTAGCCAAAATCCGAGATAGTTGTAGGCTACGGTGGTCCCAATTTGCTGGTCTCCAATCTTCCAAACCCCTTGTTTTTTGTGTGGGTATCTGCCAAATATCATTATCTTTGTTTTACCTTGATTAACTGTCAGGTGTTTTTCCTTGTTGTACTTCCCCAGCTCTTTAAGGGCTTTTTGGAGACCTACTCTTGTGTGGTTCATGACTACGGTGTCATCTGCGTACTGTAGGATTGCCAGTCTCGCCTTGCCCAGTCTCGATGGAACTAAACTTGCCTCTTTCAGGGCTGCCCCCATGTCTGATGTATAAAGATTGAATAGAAGGGGGGCCAGGACTCAACCCTGCTTCAGTCCGTTGTCGGTTTCCATTTTTGTCGATAGAGCTGTGGGGCTTATCTTGACTTGTACCCAAGTCTCCTCGTGAAGGGACATGATGGCCTTCAGTAGCTTAGGAGGGGTCAGTGGAAATAATACTTGCACACAACAAGTAACCCTGGACTGGAGGGTCCCCACGGCAGCTGGGGACCCTTTTCAAATGACAGGATAAGTTTGCAACTGAACCGTTACAGGCCCCGTGAAGCATGATATCCTGGCTGACGAAAGATCCACCTAAAGAGCTCTCGCAGTCTGTCCCGCTTAGATACAATTACATGTCCCCACTCCTGCATCGAAATCTACACGGCAATTGCCAAGATTCTTTGATGAATTTCTCACCCATTTCTTTATATCTGCAGGCCTGTTGTTGTTCTAAGCAATCATCCTAGCTGGCCATTCAGTAGCAATTACTTGGCTCAAATACATCAAATACATTAAACTGACAGTACAATTTATTGAGGCTCCCGAACTATAGACCCATTCAACCACTATATCTTTGCCTTCAAAAAGCACTCACAACAAGTGATGCTAGTCAGCGGTAGAGGCAAAAGCAGCTGCAAGAGCAGACCTCCCTGCTTTAACTCAAGCATTTCTAGACTTCAAGTCCTGAACTAGATACAAGCCGTATTGGGACTATGACGACTTGGCATTATTCCAGATTCATGGAAAGGTTCAACGATCATTCCGATCCATAAAAGTGTCAGCAAGGACCTGCCAGCCAATTATCGGTTAGTAGCACTGATCGATAACGAGGCCAAATACTTTGCGGGAACACAGCTGGAGGAATTGACAACTTGGGCAGAAAATAAAGAAATAATTCTGCTAAATCAGACAGGATTCCGAAAAAACTCTGGCACGATATCCAACATCATGGCAATATCTTTGATAACGAACACAACAAAAATCAGGACAACACAGTTGCATGTCTGCTTCATAGACTTCAGTGCCACATTCAACAATGTGGAGAGGTCCAAACTGTGGACTAAGCTAGCCAGATGGGGCATCCCAAACACCCTTCTATCAATGATCATGCTTTTACATACCGATACCTAGGTACAGGTCAAATTAGGATCACGGTCCAATCTCTCAAGAAAAGCTAAAACAACGAAAGGACTTAAACAGGGCTGTGTGCTGGCCCCTATCTTATTTAACGTATTCATGGCAGACTTAACACAGACACTTAACTACTGTAATTCCCATGCACCCAGGCTAGGGGGCACCTTGTTGTCCAATCCACTTTACGCGGACGACGTAGTCCTACTTAGCCATACAGTAGTTGGCTTGCAACATCTTCTTAATGGTCTGCAGGTCAATGTAGAAAAAATAGCCTTTCAATAAACCTAAATAAAACCAGGACCATGACAATTAACAGCAAACGAAAAAAGAGCTACCTATGGCATCTGGGCGACAAACACATTGAACCAGCGGAGTCTTATAAGTATCTGGGAGTCTACGTAGATAAAGAAGGATCATTTACCCGTCAACAAGAAGAGATCAAAAGGAAAGGGATGATCCTTGCCTAAATCATGAAAAGTTTATCAGCCAAACTACTGGGCCCTACGCTGAGCCCTCTTTTAGTGGTAGCACGGGCCAAAATCCTACCTACTATATATATATTCTTTATTCGGTTTTTAAAGTACATTAAAAAACCATAAAAGCAATATCACAAATAAAAAACATCATTATACATAGTAAAAACAGGAAGTTATTACAGTTCGTTTAAACGTGTTATCCATACGGAACATTGGAGATCCCTAACCATGCTAGCTAATACAGCAGCATTCTTGGTTTCTTAAATTAATTTATTTTCAAAGAGAGGAGAACTTATCACAGGTTTGCTCTATGTTTAAAAATACATTTTAAAAATGTGACAATATATTTACAAGTCCGTTCAGTCTCTAGAAACTGCAATCGCAGCATGGCTGGACGACATCTTCTAAAACCCAGAGTCTTTAACAGCGGTAATAACCAAAGCTTACGATGATCGTCATAAAATTTACAAAATAGGACAGTGTGAATGGTTGACTGCCCTGATGTTCCATCACATGGACAAGGTAAAAGGTTTTGATCCCAACTGTTTTGGACCTGAAATACCACCAATTGATGAAAGATGTTAAGTCTAAATCTTACCAAAATAAATCGCTCAAATTGCGACAGATCATATGATAGATATGGTTGAATTGAAAGGGTAGTCTGGATCACCATTGAGTGTTGAACGGAAGCTTTTCTTGCTTCCTTGGCGATACGCAGCTCTTCTACATGGCTCAATGCCCTCACTTTCAATTCCTTTCTGGATATTTCACAGATCGTCTCAGGAGCGGTGTAATAATTCCCAAGCCCCAGATCAGTCAAAAGATTTTTCACATACATAAGCCAGTTAATATTAGGTGAACGGTCTAATGACATACAGTCTGCCACTATTTGCTTAGTAAGTGAGTTTTCCCTTGATGTCCAGATGCGACGCCATAGTAAAAGTGGTTGTATTTTTGCCAAATCCACCAAATACGGGATCCCCAGTTCCGTGTGACAGGCAAACGTAGAAACACATTTAGGTGCCGCTAATAAAAATCTTTAAAAAGTGTTCTCCGCAACTTGTAGGGGACTAGTATTGACATGCCCCCACAGTCCAGCCCCATACAGTGCTATCGTTTGGCATTTAGCTCTATAGATATGTAACAGTTCTACGGGTGGCCTTTTTCCCAGCTTCTGTGAAAAGCTTATAAGTGCAGCAATTGCTCGCATTAGATGGTGTTTCCTGGCCTCGATTGCGGGTTTCCAGTTCATTTTGTCATCAACTATGATGCCTAGAGGAGCCAAGCTCGCGTCCGCGATGGCCGCGTTTTAGCTCGGCTCCGTTCGCTTTCCTGTCTGGAACGTCTATCCTGTGTTTTATCCTGCCCCGGGAAGTATTCTTTGATAGACTATGGAACTACGACACTTCGCAGGCACTTACCGTTTGCTCCGTTTGTTCCTGGGTGCCGCGGATCCTGACCTGCGCCCTTGTCCGCTTCGGGGCCTCCGGAGCGAGCGGGCCTGAAACTCCTCGGCGGCGCCCGGGCGGGGCGGAGCGCTGTGGCCGGCCCTTGGTGGCGCTGTGGGCTCGGTCGGAGAGGCCGATGTGCAATTAGACCGGTTACGGCTCTCCGGGCCTGATCCGGCGATCCTGCGGCCTGGTGTTGGGGCGCTGCCTTCCATGGACGGGGTTGACTGTGTATGAGGCTCGTCTCCCCTTTGTTCTCCGGTCCGGCCATTTTGAGTCCCTCCGCCCGGACTCGGAGAACGGAGCCGGTGGCGTGTGGGGAGCCGGCGCCCCGACTTCTTCTGGTGGCCCCCCTTCCTGCTCTGGTGGTGCCTCTGCTGGTGGTCGGCTGTATCCTGTTTGCCCCGCTGGTGACCGGACGGGGGTCGGAGATTGCCGCGGCACCGCCGGGCTTCGAAGATGGCGGCCGGCCCCATGTCTCTCAGCCTGGCCGAGACTGGCGACGCTGGTCCGCCGCATGGCACGTTTGCTGAATACCGTGAAGGTGAGCCTACGCTTGGCGACATCCTCGCTCCTGGAGTGCTCCCATGGCCGCACATATCATTGATCTGGAGGAGGATCATTTTGCCGGGCCGGCTGGGCCCCCCCCGGTGTGTGCGGCTTCATCTCTGTTGTGTGCTGCTGGAACTTTCCTGGAGGTCGTGGGCCCGGCGGCTGCCGCCGGTGTGGGTGTACGGATGTCCGCTGCCCTCATTCATCCTGTGCTCCCCCCTGTGCAGGGGGTCCGCCGGCCGGGTCCAGTCCGGACCGGCCTCGTTGGATCTCCCTTTCCTTTTTTGCCTCGAATGGCCGAACGAAGATCCTGTGATTGCTCCGCCGGGTCGGCTTTCCTCATATTGTCGTCGGAACTGTGCCTGCATCGCCTGAGGTTGTTGCTGTCCTTTCCTGTTCATCCGGGTCACAATCGGTATGACTTGTGTGGATTGACGATCGGACTCCCTGTTATTCGCCTCCTGTTCCACATGATCTGGTTCCTTGTGCGTTGGACGACTACAGCTTGGGATAGACAAGGACAGGGTTGAGATGAACTTGCCTCGGTGGACTATTATCTTGCGGTATGATCGGATGATCCGTTTGTAACTGTATGACTATGTTCGATTCTCTTCATGTTCCTGGAGTTTATCCTTGTGCTTACTATCTTCCCGTGGGCTCTGAGTATTTTCGGACGGGGGGTGGGAGATGATGGTTTTGATTATATGGCTCCTCTCCCGTCGTTATTTCCCTGTTTTCCCTTCTTCTTTTTGTCTTTGTGGTTCTTTCTTTACTTTTATCTCTTCTATATTTCGGGTTCTGATTAGGGCGACAGGCACGCTGCTGGGGGGTAGGCCATAGCCTTCTGCAGGGGTGCAGGGTGGGATGTGCGGGGTGGGGGGGGTCTGTCATATTGTTTTTCCCTTTTTTCTTTTTATTTTTTTTTGGTTCTATGGCTCTTATGTATCCCCTTTTTTCGGGACGCGGTGTCGGCATGTGGCCCCCTGGGGTGTTTTTGCTAGCATGGGCCTTCTGGTATTCCTGCCGTCACGGTTTACTACGCATTCATTACTCCTGTTACCACTAGTTCCATGTGCCGGTCTATTCTTGAGTGCTTCGTTAGCCATGGGGCGCGTGCAGGGATGCTGCGTTCTTACTTCCCCCCTCCCCTTTTTTTCCGATGTCCTTTCGCCCTTTTTCCCCCTCTCCCCCCCTTTTTTCTTTCCTCCCCTGGGTTGTTGTAGCAGAGGGCTCTTTGTTTTGCAAGCCTAATTTTAGTTCTGTGTATCATTGTGTGTTCTCGTAGTGGTGGGTGGGCGCTGTGCAGCGGTTGCAATTGCTTATTACTGTGGGACTCACGTTCTGCCTTTGCCAAAATGTAGCTGTTCTTTTTGAATTTTCCTGTGTTCGGTACTTCTGCTTGCTTGCGGCCCGCCAGGGCCCGCTGGACTTTACTGATTGCCATTATTCTGCTATACCCTTTCTTCTATTATAAAATCAACCTTCTCTCATCCTGCTCGTGATGGTTGCTCGGTGGCTTTTCGCCTTTGCTTCTCGTATGGACTGCTGTGATATCCTGTTGGAGCTTCTGTACTGCCTGATATGTTTCTTCATTGTGGTGGCCGGCCCGATGGGTTGTAGGCCCGTATCTGTGAGCGCTTTTTGTATAATAAAGGTTTTTAAAAAAAAAAAAAAAAAACTATGATGCCTAGGTAGGGGTATTGGCCAGTAATTTCAAGTTTTTCTTTATTAAGAAATATCTTATTTCCCTCTTTTTTCCCTGGGTCTGCTGCCATTACGTAGGTCTTTTTTATATTTATTCGCAGATCAAGGTTCCCCATGAAGTCATCATACCTATCCAAGGCTTTCTGTAGTTCGCGTGGGGTGCGGGCCAGTATCACGGCGTCGCCGGAGTATAGCAGAGCGGGGATCGGGCGCTTTCTTACTTGCGGTAGATCCTGGCCCCCCTTCAACATTGCCACCTCCAGACCATTTGTATAGAGTGAGAAGAGAAAGGGGGCCAAGACACAACCCTGCCGAACACCACGCTCTACTCTGAATGACTCAGACAGCTCGCCTTTTACGCCAAAACGTACCATCGCGGAGGCATTTGAATATAATTCCCTCAAAAAATCAATCAGAGGAACATCAACACCCATTAATGACAGGAGGGACCACAATTTCGCATGGGAAACACAATCGAAAGCAGCGGACAGGTCAACATAGACCATGTATAACCTGCCCTGCCCAAGGGTTACAGGCTTGGGAGGAATACTAGAATTCTCAATGGCAGTGGGCTGGAGTCAATCCACACCTTCTAGGCCATACAGCATTGAGAAGTGATTGAAAGTTGATATATTAAAACCCTGGTGATCTGTATTAGGATTATGGAAACCCTGATTTATTGGGAATCTTTGTGGGTAGTTAGGAAATGGAGGATTGATACCATAATGTTCTGTACCGTGCCTGTTTAAGATCTGGGTTCCTAAAGAAAAACCTTTAGGGTGTCGGAGTCTGGGGATAAAAGTGACTAAGATAATGCGTAGAGATATATTCACTACCTCTCGCATCATACCAGTCGCCAATGTGCCTCACTGCTTTATGGTCTTTAAAATTGATAATAATGGCGTCCCCCTTTCTATCTTTGGGCCGAGTTCCGACCCAATTTACGCGTCTTACATTTAGAATTTCTCCATTGACATGGGCCGGCAAGGGTCTATTATTACACAGCCAGTATATAACTTTATTTTTTAGAGCTCGATAATCTTCCTTTACTCCCACAGGAAGAACCGGAACTCCTGCCATGATGACAACAAAAGGAGCAGATTCTGGTGGTAAATCCACTCTTCTGTGTGGTGGTGTATATATATTTTGTGGGGCATTCGTCCCATTATCCTTGTTTTGGGAGAATTCCGTTTTTTTCCCTGATTCCGTTATGTCCCCCTTTTGAATCCTCGTACTTAGTTTTGATGCCACTTTAGGGGCTAACATCTTCTGTGATAAGGAAGATATTTGAACCTTTTTGGGGGATTTGCGTAGTGACTTTTGACCTGCATGATTGTCTTTTATGGGGACTGTAGGACAAGGAGGGCATTGTTTACTGAGCAACAACGAGTTCTTTAGCACCTCCTGTTCAATAGAGCCTAGTTGTTCCCCTATCCTCTTAACCCTTTCTAGTAATGGGAAGATTAGTGATTTAATCAACTTTTCCATACTAGGAAGAAGCTCATTTACAAATGTTGATTGAGGCTGTTGTGTTGGAATATTTTTGAAGGTAGTTGTCCGTGTACTTCTCGGTTCGGCTTCAGTTACCGTCACCAGTTTCTTGTTCTTATCGCCCTGACAATTTCTCACTAGCTTCCTCTTTTTTGACGGTGGAACTGCAATGCTGGTTATTTTTGCCGGTGCCTCTTTCGCAATAAGCCCATTTTTAGGTGAAATCATTACGGGGTCAGATGATATGTGTAAGAGAGAATCTATTAAATAATCAGTATTGTTTGTATCATGCATTGATATTTCCAAAAGCGGCGACTGGGATAGATCATTTGTAGTTAGAGAATCGTGAATTTGAGATGGAGTATCTTCTACATACTGTCTAAGTGGAGAAACCACAGAATGTATTGCACCCAGGGAAGAGCGTTTTTTGTTCATTAGCTCTATGGAGAGGCGTTTTTCCGTTAATACTATTTCTTTTTCCAATACGGAAGCAGCCCTGGTAATAAATGCATCAAGTGTCCCCCTCACAGAGCCCCCCCTCAAGGAGGGCCTACCTAGACTATTACGTCTACTCATGGTTCCTTATTGGTATTACCACGATCAAACCCCTGACTAATAATCGTACAAATCAATCACGTATTTCTTCCCAAATTTATGGGGTTACCACAGTCTTTAAAACTTGCCACAAAATAATAATCGTGATAATAGTCCTTAGTTCTAAATCGTGTTTTACCTGGGGCGTTAGTAGGGTGGCCCAGCCCAGCCTTGGCCAGCCCCGGACGGCCACAGACGGCCTGCCCTTTGCCCGGGCTTAGCCCGGCTGGTCCCGCGTGCGTCCCGCAACACGCGGAAAATTACTGTAATTATATACAGGAAGGTAGGGGGTGGGAAGAGGCCCCCGCTGCAGCAAAAGTGATGGCGCTGTGCAGGCTGGTCCTCGCAGTCCCGCCCGCGATGTGGCACTGCTCCGTTGTTTGCCCTTAATCGGCGTTTGGAAAGTCAGTGTCCAGAAGTCCGTAGAATGCAGGAATCAACGGTTATCGCCCAAGACAAGTTAGCACAAGGAAAGGCACATTCTTAAGAACGGCTGCGAGCGGCTTTCGCGGAGCGGGGGCCTCGAGCCGTATTTGAGCTGCTGGAAGGAGGGGGCGGGAAGAGGCCCCAGCTGCAGCGAAGGTGATGGCGCAGTGCAGGCTGGTCCTCGCAGGCCCGCCCGCGATGTGGCACTGCTCCGTTGTTTGCCCTTAATCGGCATTTGTAAAGTCAGTGTCCAGAAGTCCGTAGAATGCAGCAGGAATCAAAGGTTATCGCCCAAGACAAGTTAGCACAAGGAAAGGCACGTTCTTAAGAACGGCTGCGAGCGGCTCCCGCGGAGCGGGGGCCGCGAGCCGTATTTGAGCTGCTGGAAGGAGGGGGCAGGAAGAGGCCCCAGCTGCAGCAAAGGTGATGGCGCTGTGCAGGCTGGTCCTCGCAGTCCCGCCCGGGATGTGGCACTGCTCCGATGTTTGCCCTTAATCGGCGTTTGGAAAGTCAGTGTCCAGAAGTCCGTAGAATGCAGGAATCAAAGGTTATCGCCCAAGACAAGTTAGCACAAGGAAAGGCACGTCCTTAAGAACGGCTGCGAGCGACCTACCTACTATTAACTATCGAAGTGAAGCACTGCGCGGGAGAGATACCAATCTTCTGGACAAAACGCTTGTAAAAGCATACAGAACTATGTTCAGCCTCCCGAATTATACCTCCCCGGTGCAGGACATCTAACCTGGGCTTCTATTGGAATTCTATAACGCATATTAGCAAGCTCATTGTCGCCGTTTTAGCAGCAGTTTCCTGCCGCTAAAATTGCGATAATTTTAACGAGGTTCTTGCTAATATGCCCCCATGTTCTCACAGCTTCAGTGGGGCATCACATTGTTTTGGAAGAAGTTTTGGTGATATTATCAAGAAGGGCATTAAAATTATTGCCGCTTTAGCGGCAGGATGGGCTTGATAATATGCCCTTGTAAATTCCCATAGAAGCCCAGGTTCTGTTGTGAACCTGAGCTTCTATGGGAATTCACAAGGCCATAGTAGATTTCCTATCAGGATTTGTTAGCCTTTCCAAACGACAGAACTCTGCTTCCACAAGAAGTTTCCACGAAGTGTCTCACTTTGCAATGATGTTTTCTTTTTAATTAAAAGAACAACACAGCATCAATCAATTATCCACAGAGCGAGAGCAAGGAAGCACAGAGACTTCTCCTCTACTTTACAGGAACTTTCCACTCACATTCAAGTACTTACCCGCTCACTGCAGGCTCTTTTTCTGCTGTACAATGAAGCATATATCCACGGGGAATCTGTGAATACACAAATACCGCCAGAAAGGGCCACGACGAGCAAAGTGCAAATTCGTCCTCTTCCCGCTAAAATATAATGAGCTCTTCAAGCTCCGCAGGGGGGCGGTTCGAGGCGTGATTCATGTTTCAGTCCGGAGTGCTGAGCGCGTGCATTTCCACTTCAAGCACCACCAGGGGCCGCGGCCCGGCCTCCCCGGTAATCACCAGAAAGGATTCCCCGCTAGTCTGCAGAAAAGGAAGTGCTCTGAAAATTCAGATATTTTACTACCATTTTGCGTCCACGCGCAGTCATTATTTTCATCACTTAATATCGTGTATAAAAGTGGGCAATACTTTGGAACATAATTCGAGAGCGCTTTTATTTTAGTGATTTTAGTATTCGTACTGAAAATTGCCCCATTACTGAAGTATGATGTTTCATATTTCGTACATAAATAATGCTGTGCATTTCAATGCTGTACCAGACTTGAAGCGCTTGGCTGTCACCTGTTCACCTTCATAAAAAATCAGAAATCATTTCAGTCTACCAATACAGCGATGCTGAGCGGCGTTGTTGTTATTAAAATTAGTTATATATTTATTAGAGGGTCAATATGCTGTCTTTCGAAGATGTGAGGCCCCTCTAATTGCATATTGCGTCGCAAGAAGTGACATCACAGAAAGTGACTTCGCAGGACTTTTGATCCTAGTTATTTGGCATCACTGAAACAAACTAATGTGGATATCAATAACAAGGACAAAAAGTAGAGGGGATGGAAAACAAATATCCATGAGTGTAACACTTTCCGGCTCCTTGAATGATTAGTTGGACATGCCCCCAAATTCCCGCCAAGATCACTCCGCTCGGCTGCGGCACACAATCTGGTAGTCCCTGAATTTAAAAAGTCTCAATGGGGTGTAAGAAACTTTGTAGGCAGAACATCACGACTCTGGAACTCCCTTCCACTTTCACCTGAACGGATAACAAATCTGTTCGCATTCAGAAAAGCCTTAACACTTGGATTTTCAATCAGTAGCTTCCTTTCTTCACTGCTTACCAATTTAGATGGTTACCTGTTTGCTCCGAGTCCAGCGCCTAGACACCTCAGGGTATTAGTAGGCTCTATAAGTCTCACTTTCATATTATATTTCATTTAGTCCGTTTAGTGAATCACCATTTCAAGGGCTGGCCTCACATTTGTCTAAATGACGGGGATCACACACTTTCAGGGACACATTCTTCCCTGTTCACAGAAGAGTGACAGAACTGAAGTGGATGTACACACTTCAACAACTTGGCTCATTTAGTAATGTGCATTTGTACATTTATTTATTTTTTCTACCTGTCGAGAAACCTCTTCCATTCCCTGCATCTTAAGTGCAATAATTTATGATGATTCTTTGAGTCACAACGTGGATTTTTGAACTGGTATTGCCTGTTTAGCGCTCTGAAGCACCACATATTTGTGTAAAACCCATGTGACTTGGACCCAGCATCCCTTCTCTCTGAATGTCGTCTAGACCGTAATTTGGCTGCCTTTTTTTTTATCAGCCTACTCACACATTTTTTTTGAACGATTGCGGACATTTTGAATATTTTGCCTTTCTTTTACCCCTTTTCTTGTGTGGTCAGACACTTAACCTTCTGAGATTTTCAAGGTGTCCAAGTCCGTGCGGGGGCACTTGAGGTAAAACAGACTCACAGAGGGTCTCCTGATGCTAGGCCTCTGCAGGCAGGCCATTGTATTGAAGAGTCTCTCATCACAGGGGCCTTCTCCGAAGCCACCATGCCTGGCGGGACTGGGAGCAGCCAGCCTTTAGCAGCCTAGCTGATTTCAGAGCCTTGCCCGGTGTGGAGGCCTGGACTGCTTTAAACTTGACAGACAGCCATCCAGAGAGGTTGCTTGATGCCCTGAGAGCCGAAAGATCACCTGGCCTGACAGAAATCTTTGTGGGTTTTCAGAAATTCTCTTTCTTAGAATGTGAGGATATGTGGTGTAATGGCCTGAACTGCCGCCTTTGAAACTGGGGAAACTGCCTTCCGCGGGAGTATTAGCCAACGCCCTGACTCTTTTAATTATTTTTAGCCAGCACAGCGCTCGCTTAGCGCTTTGTTTGTAATCACTGTTACCTGCTTCCAGGGACCCCTCCCTGCCACAGCCTTTCCGCGCAGCCGAGCTTGACGCTGCAGCGGACCCAGGAGTCCCCGTTCGCCGCCCTCAGCGGCCGCTCCCCCGGCCACGCCCACTCTTTCTGGCCACGCCCCCTGGAAACCTTGATAGGAGCTGAATACGAGCTCAGGTAATCAGACGGATTCCTCCCCTGCCTTCCGCGGGAGTATTAGCCAACGCCCTGACTCTTTTAATTATTTTTAGCCAGCACAGCGCTCGCTTAGCGCTTTGTTTGTAATCACTCTTACCTGCTTCCAGGGACCCCTCCCTGCTACAGCCTTTCCGCGCAGCCGAGCTTGACGCTGCAGCGGACCCAGGAGTCCCCGTTCGCCGCCCTCAGCGGCCGCTCCCCCGGCCACGCCCACTCTTTCTGGCCACGCCCCCTGGAAACCTTGATAGGAGCTGAATACGAGCTCAGGTAATCAGACGGATTCCTCCCCTGCCTTCCGCGGGAGTATTAGCCAACGCCCTGACTCTTTTAATTATTTTTAGCCAGCACAGCGCTCGCTTAGCGCTTTGTTTGTAATCACTCTTACCTGCTTCCAGGGACCCCTCCCTGCTACAGCCTTTCCGCGCAGCCGAGCTTGACGCTGCAGCGGACCCAGGAGTCCCCGTTCGCCGCCCTCAGCGGCCGCTCCCCCGGCCACGCCCACTCTTTCTGGCCACGCCCCCTGGAAACCTTGATAGGAGCTGAATACGAGCTCAGGTAATCAGACGGATTCCTCCCCTGCCTTCCGCGGGAGTATTAGCCAACGCCCTGACTCTTTTAATTATTTTGAGCCAGCACAGCGCTCGCTTAGCGCTTTGTTTGTAATCACTCTTACCTGCTTCCAGGGACCCCTCCCTGCTACAGCCTTTCCGCGCAGCCGAGCTTGACGCTGCAGCGGACCCAGGAGTCCCCGTTCGCCGCCCTCAGCGGCCGCTCCCCCGGCCACGCCCACTCTTTCTGGCCACGCCCCCTGGAAACCTTGATAGGAGCTGAATACGAGCTCAGGTAATCAGACGGATTCCTCCCCTGCCTTCCGCGGGAGTATTAGCCAACGCCCTGACTCTTTTAATTATTTTTAGCCAGCACAGCGCTCGCTTAGCGCTTTGTTTGTAATCACTCTTACCTGCTTCCAGGGACCCCTCCCTGCTACAGCCTTTCCGCGCAGCCGAGCTTGACGCTGCAGCGGACCCAGGAGTCCCCGTTCGCCGCCCTCAGCGGCCGCTCCCCCGGCCACGCCCACTCTTTTTGGCCACGCCCCTTTGCAGCCCTATTTACCATGTGTCTCCACCGTTCGCGCAGCGGACGGGCGCAGCGGGCGCTCCGTTTGTGCGCCGAAGGCGCGCCTAAGGCAAGCCCGTCTGCGCCCGTCCGCGACCGGCCGGGACCAGGGGCCACAGGTCCTGCCCAATTTGTGTCTTACACCTCTGCTCAACTATCTGCAATCACGACTTCCCTCACTGTCCCTCCTTCGTTAGCTGCGCGCATTGCCTCACTCGGCATTTCTGCTCCTCTCTGTCCAACCTTATCCCCTTCCCTCTTACCTATCACCCCCCCTCCAACAATTTGTCAAGCATCCCCTTCCTTCCCTCCGTCTTCCCCTGGAGCCTCGGCACTTTTGTTAAACACCCGGTCAGCTGCTAAGCATCAGATTGAACTTTTCAATCTTCTCTCCACTGATTCCCCCGATTACCTCTTCCTCACGGAGACATGGTTTTCTCCCGATTCTCTCCCCGACCTTCTTGCTATTCTCCCTGACACATATTACGCCCTCCGTGCGGACCGACCGGCCAGCAAGACCGGCGGTGGAGTGGCTATGATCATTCGGTCTACGCTGAAGTTTCAGCTTCTTGACTTCTCTCCCATTCCCAACGTGGATTTCCTGGTCGCTCGGTCCACTAATCTCACTGACCCCCTTACCTTTGTCCTTGTCTACCGGCCCCCTTCGCCAATGCCCCAATTTGTTCCCCTTTTTCAAGATATTTTAGCCACTTTATCAGTTAATAACTCGGCAGTCGTCCTATTAGGCGACTTCAACTACTGGCCGGACGATCCTCGAGAAAGCCAGACTTCTAAAGATTTCTCTGCAACGCTCTGCTCTTTAAACTTCTCACCTCACGTTTTTTCACCCACTCATGCTAAGGGTCATACCTTGGACCAAATCTGGTCTCTGCGTTGCCCCCTTTCTGTTCTTTCCATCCTTCCCTGTCTCTGGTCAGATCATTTTTTAATTTCTTTTAACATTCCTTTTTTCTCTCATCCCAAAGTCCCTTACCCCAAGAACTTGACAGCACGCTGCTGGAACAAGACAGATCTCTCCCTTCTCTCTTCCTCTCTGACTTCCACCACACCTGACTTGACCGACCTTTCCCTGGAAGATCAAGCTGATGCGGTTGGTGCCTGGGTATCCTCCTCCTGTGATCTCGTCGCCCCTTTGAAAAACATCAAATCTGGTCGGCCCCATGAGGCCCACCGGTGGTTCACTAGTGAACTCAAAGAGTTAAAACTCAATCTTAGACGATCAGAACGCCAATGGAGGCATCACTATTGTCCTCTTCTTCGCGTTAAGTACAAGGCACTACTTAATGACTATAAAAAAGCCATCATCTTGACAAAAAAGGAATACTTCTCTGAAAAAGTCGCTCGCTCTTCCAACAAATCTCGAGAGATTTTTTCACTTGTGAAGCAACTGGCCACGTCCGACCGTACCAGCGTTAGTGTCGCCCCATCCCTCTCATTCTGTCTCTCCCTCAATAATCACTTCATTGATAAAATCTCTGCTATTAAAGCCAACATTCCTGCAGTCTCTCAAACCCTGGATTTCCCGCCTCTCCCCCCCCCACCCTCTTCGTTAGATCTTTTTCCCCCTACTACTACTGCACAATTCTCTGCTTTGCTGGCCAAGGTCAAATCGGGATCGCCAGCTGACGTCGCGCCGGCCCGGATTCTTCAAACCCTTTTTTCTCACTCCCCCGGACCCCCTCTCACACTCCTTAATTCATCCCTGGCCCTTGGATCTGTTCCCTCCTCTTTCAAAATAGCTTCTGTTTTCCCCATAATAAAAAAACCCGGTCTAGACCCTTCTTCACCCTCTAATTTTAGGCCTATTTCTCTCCTCCCCTACCTGGGGAAGATTGTGGAAAGCCACGTCACCTCCTGCCTCTCCTCTTACATCGAGAGGCATGGCCTTCTGGCCTCTCACCAGGCGGGTTTCCGCCCGGGTCATTCTACTGAGACGGTCGTCACTGCTGTCCTGGATGAACTTAAGGGAGGGGCTGATTCCAACTCCCCCCAGGCGCTGGTGCTCCTCGACCTGTCGGCTGCGTTTGACACGGTTGATCATGCCATCCTTCTCGACCGTGTCAGCGCAGCCGGCATCAGGGGGTCAGCACTATCCTGGCTGAAGTCCTTCCTTCGGGGTAGGTCCCAGGCAGTCCAGTTTGCTGGTTTTTCCGCCCCTCCCCGCCCCTTGGTGTGTGGGGTCCCCCAAGGTTCCTCTCTTTCCCCTCTTCTTTTTAATCTCTACATCTTTCCTCTTATCTTCTCTCTTCGTGAGCTGGGGGTCTCCGTGTATAACTACGCTGATGACCTCCAGCTCATCTTCGATCTCTCCACTCCTGATTCTTCTTCTTTTTTCAGTTCCACTTTAACTTTCATTTCGGACTGGATGATCATGAACCACCTTAAATTAAACCCCGACAAGACGGAGCTTGTCCTCACTGGTGGTCCCTCTAATCCCTGGTCCCCTTCTTACTGGCCCCTCTCTCTTGGCACTCCCCCTACTCCAGTTCCCACTGTCCGTACTTTAGGCCTCAAAGTCAGCAGTGACCTTTCCATTCATTCGCAAGTTAGTGCTGTCATCTCATCCTGTTTCTTATCCCTCCGCCTCATTCGTAAGATATCCCGATTCTTCTCCACTGATGCCCTCAAATCCATCATCTCAGCCCTCATTACCTCCCGTCTCGATTACGGGAATGCCCTCTACTCTGGCATCCCCGGCTACGAAATGCGCCGGCTTCAGGCCATACAGAACCAGGCCGCCCGGCTCATCTTTCAACTTCCCAAATTCTCTCACATCACGCCTGTCCTCAAGTCCCTTCACTGGCTCCCTGTACGCCTTCGTTCTTCCTTCAAATTAGCTTGCCTAGCTTTTCTGGCCTTCACCCACTCTGCCCCTTTGTTTATTGTTTCTTTGATCACTCCCTACACCCCTTCTCGCACTCTTCGTTCGTCCTCTCAACTTCTTCTTCAAGTCCCCCGCTTCCGTAAAGCTCGCATTGGCGGCACCCGTTTCTCGGTGCTGGCCCCCCAGTATTGGAATAGTCTTCCATTCTCTATCCGATCAATTCCCACCTACCCGGCTTTCCGAAAAGCACTAAAAACCTTTCTTTTTCTTCAGGCTTTCCCTGGCTAGTCCCATTGTTTGCAGTGTCGAACCCGTTTTCTCTTTCCCTCCTTTCCCTTCCCTCCCCCCCTCCCCTCCCTCCCCCTCCTTCCCCCTCTCCCCCTTACCCCCCAGCGCCAGGAAGCCGCTTGGCCACAGTGCGCTTAATTAAGTTTCTTTTTTTTTCGGAGGAGCTTGGCGGGCATCCGAGATGGCCGCGTGAGCACAGCGCTCTCCGGACCCTCGCCGCTCCCGGCATTTTATCCTGGCTGAATCCTGATTTCTTGCAAGAATTCGTGTGGGGGACGTTTGGCTGATTACCCTGGCACTTTTCGGAAATTGATTTGGATCTCGTATTCCTGAGATATGGTGCTCTGAACTTTTGGGCTCCGCCCTTGAGGTGCGCCCGGGACGGGGTGCGGTTTTGTAGCTGTCCTGCAATTGAACAACAACGGCAGGAGATCTGGCCTTGTGGGTCCCCCCTTCCTAAGTTTCGGTTTCGATTCTGTTCCGACTTGGGCCACGGGTGTGGATATCGTGTTGCGGCTGAGACTTGGAGGCAGATCGGCTGTTGGACTTTCATGTGACCTATTTGCTGGCTTGGCGACCTCTACCCGAGTTGTGCCCCCTTTTTAGTGTACTTTTGATCCTGTACTTTGGGTGTCGGGCCCGTCGAACCTGGTGGCTTGTCCTGTGACGCATCTTCAAAATGGCGGGCAGAGGGGACAGAGAGACGCGCAAGACGAAAACACCTCTGTGCGGAGCTCCAGTTCAATCAAATGTCATGGACCGTTATACCCATTCTAAGGGGTCCCCCGGAGCTGCCCTGCCTGGTTCCAGTATAGCGTCCAAACGAGTTTTGGAAGAGTCGGCGGAGCCCTCCCTACAGGATATCATGGGCGCCATCTCGGGTGTGAGGGAATCCATCGGCCTACAGTACGAGGCCTTGGCCCATAAACTTGACACCGTGGCTATTGAGGTGAATCTGATTCGTGCTGATCTCGGCAAGACGAATGAGAGGGTACAATCATTGGATATTAAATCGTCTAGCCTTACGAAGGACGTCTCAGAGCTCCAGACAGAGATCGGAAATCTCCGTCGGGGGAACGACTTCATGACCCGTCGCCTGGAGGATTTTGAAAATAGGGCGCGTCGCTGCAATGTTCGCCTGGTTGGTGTACCGGAGAACCCTGAACCCCACTCGGTGGATCTCCTGGTTGAGGATCTGGTCTTAAACCATCTGGCCCCTTCTGGTCTTACAAAATTTTTCACGGTGGAACGCGCACATCGTGTTCCAGGGGGCAAAGTCAAGCCGGGAGCCCCGCCGAGACCCATTGTAGCGAAGCTTTTTCATTATAGAGACCGGGACGCTATCCTGCAGGCCTCGCGGGTGAAGGGCCCGGTGGCCTTTGAGAATGCTACGGTGAACTTTTACCCGGACTTTTCTCAACAGGTTCAGAGACAACGTATGGAGTTTCGTGGTGCCAAGAAACGTCTTCGGGATCGGGGCCTACGTTACGCCATGCTCTTTCCCACCAGACTTCGGGTCGAATACAATGAGCGTACCCTTTTCTTTGATCGGCCAGATGCTGTTAATGACTGGCTGGACTCATTGCCTGATCGTCCTCCTGAGACTGACTCCGCCGCTCACCCGGGTGGTGCCGAAGGTGGTGTGGAGATCTAACTGTTCGGCTCTTATGTCTTATTTTGTATACACTATCAGGAGTGTTGGCCGGCGTCCCTCTACATTGTGATTATTCTGTCTTTCGTTTGTTATTTTTGTTCTTGCTGAGGTCGGGGGGAGGGTGGAACGGAGACCTTTCCTCCTCCGGGGTCTTTGTGTAGAATAGGGGTTCTTGGGCGACAGGCACACTGCAGGTTGGGGTGGCTCTTTAGCTTTTCGCAGGGGTGCAGGGTGGGGGGTGTTTTTCTTCAGTTTGGGGGAGGGGGGTTGGGAAGTTTTTTCTTTTCTGTGTGTTGTTTTCAAGGCGAGTTGCTCCTGTGTTTGCTGCTGTTTCTGATGTCTAGCTCATGGACGAGGGGTCTTGGCTCGGGCGGCTGGGATGGGGGGTAGAGGGTTGAAATTTCTTTCCTGGAACGTTAATGGCCTGGGAGATCGTATTAAGCGCAGTGTTGTCTTAAAATGTATACGACGTTTGTCTCCGGACATTGTTTTCATGCAAGAAACCCATTTGATTGGTAATGTTTGTTATGCAATGAATAGATGGGGCTACCGCCTTGTGGCGCACTCGGGGTTTACCTCCGGATCTAGGGGTGTGGGTATTCTTGTTCGAACCTCCCTCCCCCTGGCGATCGATGAGGTGATTCACGATGATCGTGGGAGATATACTGTCTTGGTGGGTAGATATGAAGGCCGCACCCTATCTCTCTTCAATGTTTATGTTCCCCCGGGTTTGCAGGCTTCTACTTTTACTGATTTGGGCCGTGTTTTGTTAGATCTCCCTGATAGTACTCTCTTTCTGGCCGGTGATTTTAACTCGGTGCTTTCCGGCCTTCATGATCGCCATCCCCCTAGAGATACCCCGCAGGCTCAGCAGTGGTTGGGTGGGTTTCTAGATACCTTTGGCCTTGTGGACTGCTGGCGACTGTTGCATCCTACTCAGCTCCAATACACCTTCCATTCTGGGGCCCATGGCAGTCTGTCTCGGCTGGATTATTTCCTGATGCCCGCGGCCCAATCATCGGCGGTTCGTGAGATTTTACATTTGCCACGGGGTATTTCTGATCACTCGCCGCTCTGGCTTCGTTTCGAGGTTGGGGTAGAGGCGGCGGGCCGAGTGGCTCCCATTAACCCTTGGTATCTTTCCTCCCCTGAGACTCGTACCCTCTTGCTCAAGTCCATGGATGCATATTTCCTGGAAAACGAGGGGTCGGTCTCTTCGGCTGTGTCCCTGTGGGAAGCCTTTAAAACCGTGATTCGTGGACAGGCCCTTTCCTTGATTGTTGAAGCTAAGAAGGCTGGGAGGAGGGAGGTGGTGGACCTCGAGGGGGAGATCTCTGCTTTGGAGGACGAGTTAGAGTCTGGTGTCACGCCTGAGAAACTCCATGCCCTGGGTCTAAAACAGTTTGCATATAAATCCTTGGTCACTGACGCTGCGAAGGTGATGTTTCGTGAGCAACAGGGCAGATTGTATGATGTGGGTGACAAGGCGGGCAAACTCCTAGCGTGGTTGGACAAGAAAGAAAGAGTTAATCGTGTGGTGCCCGTGATTCAGTCTGCGAGTGGTGAGAATGTGATTGATCCGACTGCCATTGTTGATCGTTTTGCGGAATATTTCCGTGTGGTGTATGCTCCCGTGTCTGTAAGGGATGTTGCCGACTCCCGCCTTCTTCTGCGTGATATCACTTTGCCCTGTGTCACCGACTTGGACCGTATTGCTTTGGACTCCCCTTTTACGAATGATGAGATAGCCACTGCAGTTCGTTCGCTCCGTTCGGGCAAAGCATTGGGCCCGAACGGTTTGCCTATTGAGTTGTACAAGTTGCGCCCCGATAAGGTGGCGCCGTATCTTCGCGCCATGTTTCTAGAATCTCGTGAGCGGAACATACTTCCTTATGATCAGCGTCTGGCGACAATCGTCGTCATCCCCAAAGAGGGTAAACCGCGTGACCTCTGTTCCTCGTATAGGCCCATATCCCTATTAAATGTTGAACCTAAGGTATTGGCTAAACTTTTGGCGACCCGTCTCCTTTCGGTTCTCGGGGATTTGGTCCATCCGGATCAGTCTGGCTTTATCCCGCATCGAAACACTGCTCTGAATTTACGTCGCCTCCACGGCGTGCTGGCTAGGGCGGGGCTTTTGACTGAACCGGCCATTTTGGCGTCCCTGGATGCCTCCATGGCCTTTGACACTGTGGAGTGGCCCTATTTATGGGCGACTCTTGAGAAATTCGGATTCGGGTGTGAGTTTATTAGCTGGGTTAGACTATTGTACGCGGAACCTCTGGCACAGGTTGTAGTGAACGGTAGAGTGTCGGCTCCCTTCTCCTTGGGCAGGGGTACCCGTCAGGGTTGCCCCTTGTCCCCTCTGTTGTTTGCGCTCGCTCTTGAACCGTTGGCGGCCTGGCTCCGTTGGGAACCATCCCTTAAAGGGATTCGTTGGGCTCCGGACTTCGAAGACCGCGTCTCGCTTTATGCGGACGACATCCTCTTGTATCTTACTTCCCCTCGCAAGTCTTTATCTGTTTTATTTGACGTTCTTGCGTCCTTTGGCGCTAACTCAGGCCTCGTCATCAACTGGTCTAAGTCCTGTGTATACGTTTTATCTGGTATCTTGCCTCCGTTGCCGAGTAGACTTCCTCTTCAGGTGGTCCGGGATGGCTTCAAATACTTGGGGGTTTTTGTTACCTTGGACCCGTCCCTTCGTTTTGATCGTAATCTCCTTCCCCCGTTGCTTAGGCTCCGTTTGGACGTTGCCCGTTGGCGCAAACTTCCCTTGTCTCCCCTGGGTCGGGCGGCCCTGTTTAAGATGATGTCACTACCGCGGTTTCTCTACGCTCTCCAGAATTATTACGATCCTATCCCTAAGGCCTATTTTCGGGAGATTGAGAGCCTTCAGAGGCAACTTATTTGGGATGGGCGACCGCGCATTGCTCTCGCGAAACTTTCCATCCCGTGGTATGATGGGGGCATGGCGCTCCCCGATGTTAAGAGATACTACTGGGCTTCCCATCTGTCCGCTATTAATCACGCTATGTTCTCGCCAGGTCGTAATCCGGCGTTTGAGTTGGATAAACTTCAGCTTCCGGGAGGTGACTTTAACAGAGTGCTCTATTCTCGCTCCGCTGGGCGCCATCTTGTGGGACCTACTTTGATTGCTTTGTCGGTGTGGCGTGCCGCGAATGTGAGCCTGGGCTGGGAGGATCGCTTGACGTTGGCGACGCCGCTTTATGCTTCAGAACGTCTGGGCGGTCTTTGGTCTTCCAAGGGTTTTGACCGTTGGGACTTGATTGGGATCTCTAAGGTGGGGGATGTGTACTCTAAGGGTTCTGTGCGCCCGTTTCAGGCCCTCCAGGCTGACTACGGCCTGAGTAGTCGGGAATTCTTTCGTTATTTGCAGGTCAGGCACGCTTTGGTTTCGGTATTTGCTCCTGGTGAGATTCCGCCTGACTCTTCCCCCCTTGAAGACCGTATCCTTGACGAACATCTTCCTGATAGCACTATCTCCCTGATCTATAAAAAGTTGATTAACAATCGGACTGACTTATTGGCCCGACTTCGGGAACAGTGGGTGGGAGATGGGTTGGAACTTGATGATGAGGATTGGCAGTCGGCCCTCTCCTCCCCGAAGGAGGTGGCTATCCCGGCTCGGCTCCGTCTGGTCCAATTGAAGATCCTTCATCGGGTGTACGTGACGGGACCGCGACTGATGGTGATGGGCTTCTCCTCCGATGGATTGTGTAAGCGTGGATGTGGTTTGCGTGCTACTTTCCTGCATATTCTTTGGGAGTGCCCGATGGTGGCTGCTTATTGGGTGGCTGTGCTTGATCTGATGACTGTGGTGACAGGGATGTCCTTGCGTCCGGAACCTCGTCGCTGTCTTTTGAATGTTTGGGAGCCCACTGACTATTCGGTGGCGCAGACTAGATGGGCCACCCTGGGCTATATGATTGCGAAGCGAGATATTGCGCAACTCTGGGGGGCCTCCAGGCCCCCTGCCCTCTCGCAATGGGAGGATAACATGGATTGGTCCATGTTCCGTGAGAAAACTGTCTATGTGGCCAGGGGCAGACCCAGGGCATGGGTGAAGGTGTGGGGTAAATGGAATGAATACCGTGGCGACATTTGTACTCCTCCCCTTGTGGACACTATCGAGATTACCCTGTCTCCTTAGGCTAGCGTTCTCGGAATCTTCATATAGGGACTGAGCTGGTGTTTCCGGCTCCCCCCCTCCTTCTTCCTGATCTCTGCGCCCCTCCCCCCCCCCCCCCCCTCCGAACTCCTTAGTGCTTAGAATTTTGCTACTGCACTTCCGTTGCTGTCCCCCCCTTGCGTCCCTTGGGCTGACCTTCAGTGATACACTCTCGCCTTTTTGTATGTTTGTTCTTTTATATACATAAAACCTGTTTTTTGCTCTGTATATAATGTAGAGTATTGCATTGTTGATTGACTGTTACCTCTGCGGGCATATATGATATGTGTCTACTCCTTTTTAGCGGCTGGCCCGTGTGGTTGTAGGCCCATCCTTGTACCTTCTTGCTTGCTCAAATAAAGGTTTTAAAAAAAAAAAAAATAAAAAAAAAAAAGTTTCTTTTTTTTCATTTCATTTCATTTCATTTCATTTCAACCAGGTTCGAGTCCCAGCGTCCGCTCAACATCCTGTGATTCTAGGCAGATCACTTAATCTCCCCTTGCCTTAAAATAAACTTTAGTCAGCTGCAATCTTTCCAATTTCTTTTTTGAGCTTACCAAACGTTGCTAGTTATTGACTCGACGCAGGTCAAAATTAGGTCCCCTCGCTGGCCTTAACAATCAATTATGCTCAGAGTGAAGAGTGTGGTATTTCCAGCATACACTTCGACTCTTGCACAAATTCTGAATCGGGAGCAAATGAAAGTTCACACTTGATTCAGAATTATTCACGTTACTATTGCCAAAACCCATGTTGTTTTACCACAAAAAAGCAGTAGGTAAAACGTTTGTGAAATGTTTGCTAGTACACAGCATACATTTCAGGTTTTGAGACACAGAATGAATGAAAGTTAATGCAACGAACACCTTCCCCTCCCCCCACCTACCATTTGGAGGTGCAAAACTCAGAAAAAGTGCACAAGCAAAACGCTGCACCTGACAGTATCACAAACTGCAGATATGCTATTACCACACCTGTATTTGAAAATAGGAGCCTGTGCGGAATACAAATTATGCTTCACATTTGTAAGCATTTGTTGATTTCGACCCACAAAAAGGAGTGCAATATACGTGCTAGAAACCGAAGTCCTCCACAGCAGTGACTGCTACAACACGCCAGTCTTGCTGGGCTGTGCAAATGACAAAACACAACCTATAGCCAAATACACTCAAATTGGCTAGCTGTTCTTTTAATCGTGTGTGCATTAGGTGTTCTATTTATTATTATTGTTATGAATATTATTCTGCAATGTTTTACAATATTGGTGATGAAATCGTATTTCAATACATTTGGGAGGAGGCTAACTGCCGATGAGCGGTGCAGCTTTGCACCGTGCACAGAATCACGCCATAGTGCAAAGGCCCTGCACACTGCACGGTTTGTACTGGAAGCAAACCCTTCCAGTACACATTTCTATGTGAAACACCCGTAGAAGGTCCTGGGTCCGATGAACTGGAAGTGCCCGGTGCACCGCAGCAAGCGTGCAGTGTGTGGGATTCGGTGGTGGTGAGAGGGTGGGGGGGTGCGGGGAGGAGTGGCGTTGTTTCCACTAGGCGGTGATTCATCCCCATACACACCTCTTTGACGCCAAGCAGCACCAAGTAGATTTGCCTCTGTGAAAAGGCCACCTTTCCAAAGCAAAACACCTTTTGTGCGTAAAAGTGAATCCCTGTCGCCATTTTGCACTGCTATGCACCACTTCCATGGCGCTTGTACCGGCACAAAAGCATTAGTAAATCTGGCCGTACATAGCTATGTAGGGGACAAGTAGTTCTATAATATTGCTCATTATTAATACCGCGCATCTCTGCTGAGAAAGTCCAGAAGTGTTGATGCTTTGACGTAATTATATTCTGGCACTGAGAAATGCAAACACACAAGGCTAAACCTTTTGTTTGACAAAGTGTAAATAATGTGTGAAAACGGTACAACAGTACAGTGTTCTTGAAGATGCAATGCAGCCAGAAAGAACAGGAAAACTAGTTCATGGTTTTCACACTGCCTCCTCCTGGCCCACACACAGAACGACATACATAGCAAACATGCATGTGAGAACTAGAAATACATTAGACATGGCCTGGAATTTAGTGCCTACCATCATAATCAGAAAAGAAAATACAGTATGTTAAAGCATAATATTTTTAACTAGTCCAATAAAAGGTATATATAATACCGTGGACTCCCGCATCATGAATTAGCAAGGCCGGCCGCCTTCCGCCCGCTTACTGCGCTGCGCACGTCACCACCACTAAGGCACCTCCACCACCACTAAGCTAGGTGGTGGGGTGCGTGCGCAGACAGTGACGGACTAGTTCCCTTCTTCCCTGCCTCTTACTGCCTGCGGCCCTGCGCGAGCGCGAGAGTGCTGTGCGCAGCACTTTTCCCATTCATTCCCGCAACTGCGGGGCCAGCGCCGCGGCGGGGCCCCCTGAGCGCGAGGCCCTGGGCAGCTGCCCATACTGCCCATGGCTAGGTCCGGCAGTGTGGAGAGCTTTAAAGTCGGTGCTTATGATATTTCGGGACCTGGACTCATCAGACTTTGATACAGAGCAAGGGAGAGAGATAGGCTGAAAACAGAGAAAGATGGAGGAAGAGGAGTGAAGGAAAAGGTGACAAAGGGAGGTGCAGGGGTTAAAGATGGCATGCAGGAGTGAGATAAAGAGGCAGGAAATGTAGGATGGAAGGACAGAGGTATGAGGTGGAATCAAGTCTAGACAGCCGCAGCTCAGCGTTCACGAACCCTGGTAATCAGCAGTGCTGGTATTAATTGACTAAAATACACTTTCTCCAACTATGCATGCACAGATACACACAGACAAGCGTACAAACACACACACATACACCC
This sequence comes from Lissotriton helveticus, assembly GCF_964261635.1. Lineage (NCBI taxonomy): Eukaryota > Metazoa > Chordata > Amphibia > Caudata > Salamandridae > Lissotriton > Lissotriton helveticus. The sequence continues at coordinate 283,465,156 of NC_136071.1, forward strand.
CCACCCACACACACAGACACACCCCACTGAAAAAAAGGTTGAGGTGACGTCATAGTTAGGTGAAAATGTTAGTTGAAATGGACTATTTTAAAAACAAAAAAACACGGGAATTCACCAGCTATAGTTAACGAAAGATACTATATTATGCCCCCGCCTTGGGCAGTGTTTTCATCAATGATGCCACTTAGTTCATAGTGCAGTCAGTAATAATGTCATAGAACTTTTCATAAATCAGGTAATATGGGACGTAATTTGCAGTGCATGGAGAGAATGCGAGTTATTGTATCTTTAGGTCACGAGTAATTGTTACTTGAGATACATTTCATTCTTTTGTTCCTTTAAAACGGTATGTTTTAACTGACATTTTCACCTAACTACAATACCCTTTAACCTTTGTTTTTTTCAGTGAATGTCTAAGTTTTTTAATGTAAATTAAGATAGTTTTACAATTCCTAACCCTAACTTCACTTTAACCTTTAGTTTTTTCAGTGAATATCTATGGTTTTTATAACGTAAAGTAAGATGGCCATTGCCAACCACAGTATAGGTTTTGGCACAGGGCCTGACTGGTGGCCAACCCTGTGCCTCACACAGCCAGGCAAGGTGCCTAACATACAGCTCTGTGCCTCTCACAGCCTTTGGTGCCCAACCCCCCTCTCAGCACCCAACCACCTGCAGGCACTCCATCCTCAGTTTCTGGCCATCCCCTATGTTTGTGTAATGCCCCAAGGCCCCAACTATTTTTTTACATGGTACCATATTACTCATGCAATTTTGACAGGGAGCACAATGGGCATCGTGGTAGTATCGCAGTACAGGTTTGCCTCATTTTTTTTATGTGACCCAATGGGTGGGGGGTCCTCCTAGGACACCCCTGCAGCACCCTATCCTACCCCCCTTATTTTTTTAATTATTTCCTATGTCAGGTGATTGAGTTCTTGAGTCATAAAATTGTGGGTGCAACATTTTTTTCAGTTTGTGGCCAGCCCATCATATCAAGTGTTTTGAACTTGTGGTACTGCGGAACCAAGCGGCAGTTCCGCGGTGGTTCTGTTTTCCTCTATATAAATACATTTTTAACCTTAATTTCCCTCTTTTTTCATTGAAGCAAATTCTAAATACATGAATAATATGCCTATTTCATCACACATAATAACAAAACCCAAGAAAAACTTGAGCAAAGTTATTCACTAAAATAATATTAAACTGGGTCCAACTGATCATAAAATAATCAATGACGAAGTCAAAAGAAGAGAGAAAACTATAATTAGATAAGCGAGATAAAATATTCATGACCAACCATAGTTGATCCAAAAAAGACTCAACATCCCCCTCATTGGGTCCCAAACGCTCTTCAACCTACCCCAGCGCGTATCATTATCAATCAAAAAAACTGCCAGGAACCGATGGTGTTCACAAATTCCTGCCGCTAAAGCTTTGCATTGGGAGTTTCCTTTAACAGCCAGTTTCGGTCCAATACTAATCTTGCTAGTAATATTGCAAAAAAGTATATCCCCCTTAAATGTGATGAATAGCTGACAAGTGTCCCAATACTATTAGCTTTGAGTCCCAGTATACATTGGTCTGAAAGGTTCGGTTCAATTTCGCCATGGGAGACTCCCAACATGATTAATAGATGGGCAAGAAGCGAAAATGTCTACCGCTTCTGCGCTCTCCGCCATACTGCGAAAGCATTTAGCTTCTTATCTAACCTTCATGATCCGGAGGCAATGAGGTGTCAAGTAAAAATCATGAATTCACCTGAAATCACGAAATTTGACCACGGAGACATTTAAGACACTGTGCTAAAATATTAGTATGTCGAAGATCATTCACAGTAATCTCTGACCTGAGTTGCTGGGTCCACTTATCTGCTCCAACCTGAAAGGAGTCTGTCCTACCACGTATCAAAGATTCTGCTGAGGAAATCATTCATATGCCAGAGTGATAGTTCCCTTTAGAGTACCCTTGGTCAGGTAATCGAGAAAGTAACTCTGAGTACAGTGAAATTCAACTGGGTTAATACTATTCAGAAAGATACTTAACTGTAAGTAGCTCTCATGCATTTGCCAAGGCAAGTAAGGATTATAACCCAAATATGTATAGGCGATGTAGAGGGTAATTTGTGGCAGAATGCTTTTGAGATAAGACCAGATGAGGTGAAAGACAATAGGGTCTTGAACCTGGTCCGCTTGAAATAGATAGTGTTGACAATGCCTGTAGAAGGGAAAATGGCCTCAACCTATGGCAGAAATTCAGAAAATAAATGCCCCAAATGCCATGGCTTGGTACCAAGCACCATCCTTAGCAAAGGCAAAAATGCAACAAGATAATAAAAGACCTCCCTTCTCCGGAGGGAGCTGAAGCAGCTATATATGAGATCTAGGTTTCCAGAAGTTCCATAAGAATTTTTGTAAAGAAGCCTCTGCCCTAGAGAACCTTTTTTTAGAAATGTAGAGAGGTATGCATCTAAGCAGATAAAGAGCCAAAATATATATTTTTAATAATGTTGCACCTCCAAATTCGACCTAAATGGAATCTCTTTCGCTTAATAAATGTCTCCCCCATTCTCGTGAACAACTAGCCATAATTAAATTGAATTATCTCCTCCATTTCAAGAGACAACTCAACCTCACATTTCAAGTGACACTCAACAGGCTGCGGAGCATACCCTGCGTCAGTCCAGTCTCAGGGCCACAATGCTAGACAGAATTTGAGTCTTGTCGCTATTAAGCTTGTACCTTGAGAGAGAACTGTACTTGCTAGTAATTGTATCTATCATCATCAGGGATGTAGTAGGAGCAGCCGTCAAAATAGTAACATCATCCAAGTCGGCCAAAACTTTGATCTCTAGCTTATGTATCTGCAAAGAAGAAATATCCTAGGCCATCTTTAAGATCTAGATATAGGGCTCAATATATATTGCGAATAGTTGGGGTGAAAGAGGGCAGCTCTGTCGGGTACCCCTAGTGATACTAATAGGATCTGACAAAATACCTGAGCCTCAATATCCTCACCTTGATGCCATCATATACATGTTTAACCAAATCAATGAACCGGGGTTCAAAACGAGCGGTGCCCATCATTGACCATACATAAAATTCAATCGTAGTTTCATCCGAGCCGGACACTTTTCCCCTGGCTAGCTGTCCTACCACATTTCCAACTTCCAATAGGGAGATTGAGCTTTCCAAGGAAGACGGCTGTGTCTGAGTCAACGTGCAATGATAATACTGGGAAATATATTGATTTATTGTGTCTATTGGAGCCACCCCATCCATGCAGTAGAGTTTTTAATAGCACCTGCAGAATTATTGGATATAACGGGTTAATCGGTCACAAGGTCCTCCTTTTTATTGGTGATTGCCTGGATGTTATTCATTGCATTTGTTACCTAACCCGGAATGATGGTATGCGACTCATCTCTTCATCAATCAAGAACATATTAACTTGTTTTGCTTGGATCTTCTTAACCATTCTATTGCAGAGTCTCTTCCTGAGTGCAGCCTAAGAGATTGTCAGTTGCTCCAGGACCGAGGTAAAGGTCCCACAATCCTGATCTAGCATACTGCATGCTAGGTAGCCTTCCATGGCACTAAGAGAGGACCTACTACTTCCTCTGCTCCTTTTATTGGTAATCAGAACATTTCAATGTGTAGCCTCTGCATCAGGCCTTCAGTGCATCCCAGGCACTGACGCGGAAGCAGTACCTATATTAAACTGCAAGTATTCCCTGAGCTCCTTATTCATATAATTAATGTAACCTCATTCAAGTAACAATCATCTATCAAAAGTCTAATTATGAGACCGGCCAATGACAGTGGGTTGCTGCATTGGAAGAAATAAAGATAAAGTAATGTGATCCGAGATCACCCTGGGATTCAGCTGAACCTTAATAGAGGAGTGGCTCACAAGAAACACATCGCTTCAAGAAAGTGATTTGTTAGTAATAGAATAAAGGCTATACCTATGTTTATTGGGAAAATAGTTCCACCCTGCATCCACCCCTGCAAAAATAGCATTACCTTTCTCAAAGCTTCCCAGAGAAGTTTTTTTTAGAATAGCAATAAGGTCCCAGCAGAGTATAATTTGTTCATGCTAGAAATGCAATTCTGCCAGCAGCTGATTAAAAACTGACGGATCATCCTGATTAGGCCTGTATACTACACAAACTATGGGTTTAACTTTCTCCTGAGAAATTGTTGTGATAAGGCAATGACTGTAGGAGAGTAGGATCTGCTTCTTATGGTTACCCCCACATTTTGATGGTGTTTCACTGTTTTTCGACGTTAGGCTGGCTGGGGCCCTGCTATCCCGGACCCCAGCCTAGCTGCTTCCTCTCTAAAATGATTCCATGTACTTTAGGTACACTCCAGTTTGGTTACTGGGGTACCCTTATGAGTCCCTAGCATATGGTACCTTATGTACCAATCAATCAATCAATCAATCAATCATGCCATTTGTATAGCGCACTACTCACCCGGGAGGGTCTCAAGGCGCTTGGGGGGAGGGGTATGCTACTGCTCGAACAGCCAGGTCTTGAGTTGTTTCTTGAAGGCGAGATGGTCCTGGGTCAGCCGAAGGTGGATGGGGAGGGAGTTCCAAGTCTTGGCAGCCAGGTAAGAGAAGGATCTTACACCGATGATTGCTGGCCTACACTCCATGAGTGTTCCGTGAGCTGGCCCTTTGTGTTTTCGCTTGAGGTACCTTCGCAATCCCTGGTCCGTCAACTGGTGGGTCCTTGAGAAGGCAACTTTTACTTTCCTTGGGCTTCCATGGTTGCTTAAGACGTGCCCTGACTCTCCACCACTTGGTGAGTACCTCCGACTTTGCTGGTTCGCACCAAAGCATATTTTCTTTACCTGTGTGGGTTGCTGTTGCCAAAGCTTGTTGGGTCCAATCCGGGCACCGACACAGCAGCATTCAACATCCTTTGAGGGAAAGCTCGAATCCAGCTCCTGGTCATCGTCGACACCTCCTGGTCCTCATGGCTGCAGAGTGAAGCTTCTCCTCTTCACACCTGAATCACCCGTCATCGATGGGCATTCGTCTATCGTGCCCCTGGTCACTGGCAAGTGACCCAGACTCTGTTCCCTCTGCTTTCAGGTTCCTCACATCTTCGATCCGGGCTTGAATCCCACTGGACACTTTTCTTCTCGAAGGCAGCAGCACTTTGCAGCAGATAGCCATTTAAATCAACGACGATTCCCGAAACCAAAAGACACCTATGCACCCGGCTTCCCTGGGTGAGGTAACTCAAGTACTCCGGAGCTCCCGTGGGTGTTGGCCCTAGAACCCGTTAATTCTAAAGGGGTTTGCTCAAACTCCTCTCCTAAGTGTCCTTAATCTTTTAATTTCCAACTGGAACTTTCTGCATAGAAGATAACAGCGATTCGCGGCTGTGTTCTCACACTGCACACGTCCCCGTGGGTTTCCTGTGTCACTATCTTGGGTGGTAACTTGTGGTCCCAGTGATTCTACAGGCTCTAGGCCTTGTGTCTAGTCAAGTCGTGGTTCTTATACCACTTTCTTAATATGTGGTTTGGTCCCCCCTGGGGCCCAGTGTATATTGTGCTATATACCGAAGTTCTATTGCATTTAAAGTATGTACTTTGCTCTGTAATCTCATAAAGGGATTACTAGAGAGTGTTTAGAAATAAATTCATATATTTTATATATATACCCTGTGTGATTCTCTTTTTCTTTAGACATTCAAGAGGTTATAATCTGGTAAACCAAGCTGCTTTACACTCCTTCCTGAAGGCTGCTCTCCATAGCTACCACTAGGATAGCTTTCTATAAAGGTTGTCTTCAACCTATCATTAATAAGGGTAGTTTGGACTGGTACAAGGTACCCACTAGAATAGTGGACAGCATATGCCAGGCCAACTTCTCACAATGACCCGTTGGGTTTAGAGAGCTGGTCCCCGATCAGCCAGCTCCTATCTTGAACCAGGAGAGCTAGTCCCTGTGCATCAGAGGAGAATCTATCCATGGAGAGCATTTGATAACCCAGATCATTCAAGAATATGGTTTCAGATCTTGAGTCTCCTGTAAACAAATGATATGTAGGCATAGATTAAACAACTCTTCCCTAATTATTCTACACTTGCTGGGTGCTTTGATGCAGTTTATGTTCCAAATATGGAGGTATTGGTCATGACCATTATAGTTACGAGCCATTAGCAAAACCCATCCTAGACCAGTAGTCATCCCCAAAAAAGCTTAAGAGTCCTCCCTGCTCCAAACAGTAGCCACCCCGTGTTACCAAAATGCAAGTATTTACCTCCAAATTGGTTGCTTGCTTACCCACTGTCTCCTGCCTACATTTGCTCCTGTTTCTAGTACACCCCATTACACCATTGTACACCATTGTAACCTAATCCCCTCTCCTCTCTGAAAGACCCCCAAAAAACACCCAGCCTCTCTGCAGCCCACCCCCTCCCCCCAAAAAAAGCAACTGTGCAGGTCTTTTTTGTGGTATTTCATATGATAATAATCTATTTATATGGTTACTGCAGTGGGTGGTCCAGTCTGATATTTTGTTACCAATTCATGGTCCTGAGCAGGCATGTTTGGTGAGAGAAATGGTCGGGAAAATCTGCTCGGATAGAAATTGTGAGATGTAAAGCAGCATGCAAAGTATGCAGGTAATTGGGACCTGCAGTGCTGGACTAGAAGGCAGTCCTCTGAGTAACCAACTTTACGTGTCAGATCACTTCAAGCATTCCAGTTCAGCGATTGATGACTGATATAGGGGCTGGTATAGTACTGAGCGATGGATAAGACCCATAGCGAAGAGGTCTTGTATGAGGGTAAGAGCATTAAGCAGGAAAAAGGAGTTCTTAACCAGCCTGCGTGAGCTATAATTGGCTGCACACTGCTGAGTGTTATGGTATGTTTGTGGGTCAGAGTGGTTAGATAGGACTTGACATTACTATATCATGCCCTGGCTAGCCCTATATCAGCCCTCCTTAATTTAGCTCTATATTGGAAATAGTATACTGATAGGGCTGTTTCATTTCTGTGAGCTTTAAATTGCAGATTCTCATTGATGCACAGAAGTGTGCTACAGACCTGAAACTGTATACAATGTTGAGGCATTATTGTAGGGCAGAAGTAGGCACTGTCTTTTATATACAAATCATTTTTTAATGAAATGGAAGCAAAATGCCATTATGCAGTTTTACTGACAAATCTATATGGTGCACAAATACTAATGTGTGGATATGTGGTTTCATCAAATATGTGTCATTTGAACATCACCAGGTAAACTGTCTTGGTTGTTTTGATCCCATTAAAACTCTTTTTCCAGCACACTTCTGAATTACAAACAAGTTGTCCATTTCTGGTTTCCTAACTGCTGATATGGTTTGAAACATTTGCACAGTTTATTTACAGATATTTCAAAGTTGTTGTTGTGTTACAAACAAACTGATAGCTTTCAGCCTTTGTTTTCACACCCCCAAGAAAACTTGGGAAGACATGGTGTGTCCTGCAACACATTTGGCATTATATTTCAATTGTATTAGCTTCTGAAGCACAATAAATGCTGACTTTACCGTGCACCAGGATACAACAATCTTTGATGAGGCTCTTCAATGTTTCACTCACTATCACCCTCCAACAGTGCCTCTCATCTCTTCACAGTCCCTCTCTCACACATATTTCATTTATTTTATAGCCCTTCTCACACCAGTATAAGATGTTGGAGCACTTTACATCACACATACATCCAGAGACAATGAATCATATGTGTGTAAATCAGTGTATAGAACATGTTACATAAGGCAAAGAGCGTTTGGTCTGAAGAAGCACAAACTCAGGATTCAGAACATATCACCATGGTTAGGGTTAACTTTAATGGTAAGAATGTATTCCTATCCTAACAAACCTTTTCTAGCAACATCAGACAGGGAAGGAAACATAACGTTGTTACCTGAACCAGGCAGCTTGTATGCAGCTCTTTGATGGCAGCTCATAGCTCACTGTGCTAGATTATGTATGTAACTTATGAACTGCACAGTAACAAAAGAATCTCAGTGACAAAAGAATTAACCCACTGAGCTCTGCACCTAAAATACTGTTCTTTGATATGCATGGTACACATTCTTTGCAGCAGGCATATTAACCCTCTGTGCTACCATAGATGATTCAAAACTCCCATCTCGCCCCAGCGGATACATTAGTCACAAGACACTGGTGAACCACACCTGAATATAAGTGACGCTGCTTTTATTGTTGCCTGAAAAATGCTGGATATACAAGGACATTTACAGTGCCAGTCCCCCGTAACAAAACTGGCCCCCCACTCTTCCAACCTCCCTGGGAAACGCCTGATGCCAGGTATGACCAGTCCAGCCTTGCTACCACCCTCCAATGGTGCAGCTCATCTTCACATTGACCCTCTCTCATGTGTATTTAATTTCTTTTATAGTGCTACTCATCCCAATTATGTAGGGCAGGGTGTCTGAGTGAGTTAAATCAAACACATATTATATAGAGACAATGACTCATGCAAATGTGAAAGTCAATGTATAGGAAATGTTACTTAAGATAATGGGGGCTACAAGGTGTAATCATTCTTTTATCCATCATTCAGTCTTTCACCATTCATTCTGTCCTCCCATCAGTGTGCCCTTCCATATCCAAACATATTCAACCATTTGCAAACCTATCCATCATGTGTCCTTCGATCCATCATTTCACTTATCCATCCCTCCATCCACCCTTTCACTCATCCATCCATCATCCATCCATCCGTACACTCATCCATCCATTCTTCCACCCATCTATCCATTCACTCAACCATCCAGCCATTTACCATTTCACCCATCCAGCCTTCCTTCCACTTACTTATCCATCCACCCAGTCACTCATCGTCCAACCATTCACCCTTTCAGTCATCAATCCATCCATCCTCCATTTCATTCTCCATCTATCCTTTCACTTGCCCATCCATCCTTCCTTCTATCCACCTACCCATCATCTAGTCATCCACTCATGAATCCATCCATTGACCCTATGACTCATTCATCCATCCTTTTATCCATCCACCCTTTCACTCCTTCGCTCATCTATCCATCCTATTCTCCATCTACCCTCCCTTTCACTCACTCATCCATCCTTACATCCACCCTTTCACTCAACCATCCACCCATTCACCCTTTCATTTATCAATTCAATCCAGCCATCCATCCTTTCACTCATCCATCCACCCATTCACTTGCCCATCATCCACCCTTTCACTCGTCCATCCATCCTTTCACCCATCCATCCACCCTTTTACCCATCCATCTACCCTTCCACCCATACATCCATCTATTTACCTTTTCTCTTATTCATCCTTCCACTTACTCATCCATCCTTTCTATCATTATCCATCCATTCACCCTTTCATTCATCCATTCACCCTTTCAATAATCCATCCAGCATTCCGCCCATCCCTTCACTTACTCACTCCCCCAGGTTTTCATATTGATTATGAGCTGAGCCTTTGTCTGCACAGTTGCAGACAGAAGAGGCCCATCAAGAACTCCACCCTTGTTGTAGTTCCTAAAGCAAGGGGTGGGGTGAGGGAGAGTTCACTATGCCCCTGCACATAGGCAATCTGAAAAAGTGGAAGTCATAAGTCCTTCATGATGCCCAGTTCCAGGACGTGAGGTGACTGTGACATGGTGTTGTTTCAAGGGCTTTAAGTGGGATGAAAAAACTGGGGGTCTCTCCAAAGGGTGTGTTCAATGTAATTAAGGGTGTGGCATAAAACACTTAAGCTAGAAATGTGTGCTTAGCATAATATGCCCTCCGACTGGTATTCTGCCACATCTGTCATTTCATCCAGATATAAAAAATGAAAAATAAAAAACTGCAACCATGGCTTTGTTGAATATAATATTGAAAATGAATCAGTTCTAAAATGATGCGACTGAGAAACACCTTTCTTTTATCTTCTTCCACTGACTTCTTTTTATTAACTGGATTCTCACATGGCAGCATGGGCGTTTTTGTAAATTTCTTTCTGTCTGACAGAATGCACCGCCCTAGACCAAGGCTGGAGGGGGGACGCCACATGCTGTAATAGCCCAGACCCCCATTGTCATTCTGTATGTGACAATCAGCCTAATACTGAATGACAATGTGCTGGGTGGGGCTGCTCAGAAGATGAGTGCGAGGCAGCCCCATCAGGGAGTTGAGGCTTCATCCAGGGAACAGCGCTGCTCTCTGCAATGCCCAAAATTATGGAAACAAGGCATCTGTAAAAGGGATCATCATGGACAATGGATGTGAGATCCAAATTACGGATGGTCTGTGAAATTTATGGACGGTTGGTCAGCCTAGTCAGACCTCCCCAGAAACCCCGCAGGACTACCTTCGATGATTCATAGATGAAAATGAAAGGAGGGGAGACCCATTTGTAGGTGGTCAAAACCAGAGAAATGGAGTCAATGTCGCCATACGTGAGAGACCTGTCAGAATCGCCACATGAAGAGAGCTGAAGAGAAGAAAAATGAGCAGCAGCAAGTGCCAGCATCTCTCCCTTTGTCCCTCCTAGTTAGAAAGATGTTTTGAAGAGTTGGAGACACCCTTAAGGCTACAGAATAAGGGGGTCAGAAAGTTAGAAAGAAAAAGGAAAGAAAGTATTGCGTTAAAGAGCAAGAGCAAAAGAGAGAATAGGGAGCAGCTTTCAAGAAACAATTTGGTATGTTGGATCTAATTGGTAGTCAGTTGTAAGGATTCCCATTTGCTCACCAACTCTGCAACCTTTGCGGATTCAAAACAATGCTACGTTTGGCCTTCATACTTAAGCTGCAATGCTGAAGGCTCCATTAGTGAAACTGCAGCCCCCAGTTTCAGCCATGTCTGAACTGGGGTGGCAGAGTGGGCTAAAGAACGGTGATGGATTAAACCCAGATTTTTTGACTGGGTGTGAGTGTTTGATTTTTTCAGATGCTCCGTCCATCACCACCCCCTTTTGTACCGCTTTTGGCCGCCATAAGTGTGGCAGGGTATGCTCGGACGTAAGTCCCTTGCTCACTTTGCCACTGGATTCAAGCAAGCCGGGCTGAAGACGGCTGGAATGCCAGAAACCGGTCCTCGGAAGCTTGTTTCCGGACCAGGGAAGACATGGCTAGACAGTTCGGGCTGGACTGTTCCCATGAGGCACAGGGTCAGACTGTTTGCATATAGCCTTGTCTGAACTGGGGTGGCAGAGTGGGCTAAAGAACGGTGATGGATTAAACCCAGATCTTTTGACTGGGTGTGAGTGTTTGATTTTTTCAGATGCTCCGTCCATCACCACCCCCTTTTGTACCGCCCAGTTTCAAGGGGGCAGGAATCTGTCCACGGAGTGGTCACCGTCAGACCACTGTCTCATGGCAGACATCCGAGCGAACGAACAACTCTACTCCGTCGACTGTGATTGGGGACCTAGGCTGAGCTGGGTGTCATAAAATAAAGTTGCCAACATAAATCAAAATAGCCTGTGGGTAGTGAGTTGCACTACTTCCTTTACAGGGGCAAAATTTAAATCAATGGGCTCTCTGAATAACACTATCCATGTCCCAGTCATGCAACATTGGCAAGGCCTCCCCGGAGAGACTCACAGTATAACCCAGAAGATCGTCTCCTTCTGCTCCTTCCAGGATGCCCAGGATTCAGAGATTGTTCTGCCGAGATCTGTTCTCCAGATCTTCAAGCCTTGATGAATGGTTAGCAGCTGAGATTCATGTTGCATAGAAGAAAATCTAACCTCCGCCACTGCAGCTTGAAGGGACCCCTGAACTGTCTTTACTGTGCTGAGATGTGAATGAAGAATATCCATTTTTTTTTAATTTTCTCAGAAAAACATGTGTCTTTAGTTGTGCAGCTTTTATTGCCAAAGAGTCCTGGTGATACTCCTCCCTATGTTGCTGTGAAAGGCCGAACACAGCAGATAGTGTTTACGAGGCTGAATCTCATCCTTGTTCCCAATCAGAGAGTATTGTGCAATCAAGGCCGTAGATGAAGTGGATGATGAAGGCACCAGCCCAAGTACCAGAGGAATATCATTTATAGGGATACGATTGGTACCGTTAGAGTCCCAAAAGAGCTTGTCATCCGATATAGATGCAGATGTTGATTTTGCAGGATCCAAACCCCCATGAAAAAAGCTGTAATCACAAGCTCTGCCATTTGGGTTTTTGTTGAGAAACCAGTTAACACCCCTAAGCTGCCAATATTTGGTGCCATTTGCTCATGCATACCACTAGATCCAGGAGACTGTTGAGATTGATGTTTAGAGCTCTTCCCAGTGCCACCATTCCCACCTGCGTGAGTCTCTCTGTCTTAGTCAGACAGACTCCCTCTGTCTGATAAAGAGAAAAAGCCTCAGATGACTCAAGTGTGGTGGACGTAGAGAATAAAGATTGTTTGGCACCATTGGTAATGCTTTTGCAGTACCCTGCTCCGAAGACCACCACATTTATTATCACTGGAAGGGGAGTGCCATCAGTGGGTTCCAGTGGCCTTTCTTGATGTGATCCAACATCCACCTGAGTGCAGCCACTTGAAGCTGTCTCCTCAAGTATAGCCCTTGTGGGCAGTGTCTCTGGAGTAGTACCTTGGCGCAACTGATTTCTCATCGATTGCTTACGCTGCCCCTGCACCACCTTAAGGGGGTAATATGTTGATCAATGGTCCTTTGGAGACATGGCATTGCCGTTGCTATAGATGAGGGAGCAGTTCCCCAATCTTCTCCTAACTTTGAGGTACCTGGCTTTTCAGCCTGAGGGAGATCCAACTGTTTGGTGTCAGTAACTTGTGGCCTATACATCACTGGAGATAGATTCCCCACACTAGTGGACTAATCATCAGATTAGTGGACACTGTCATCAGATATATGGATTTTATCATTTGAGGTTTCTTCCTTCCCTTCCTCTGCAGGCTAATAGAAGGATTAATCAGAGATCCTCTTGGTCCCTTCCCTCCTCTGGCTGCCAACTTAGAGAACATAGAGCAATACCAGCGAAAAAAAGTCAGATAGAGTCCGGGTCCCTTCTCCTGATTATTTGTGACCAAGGAGGATTGTCAAGCCTTAAGCTTAGGGAATAAAACAATGTTGTAGCCAAATGTTTAAACACTCTGCCAGAAACCCTTTTCTGGGCTCAATGTAACAAGGGCCATTTTATTAGCTGCCAGTAACTGTGACTGCTACACTGGCAATACTCTGGCAACTTTGAGCTTCGTCTACTCTGCGACCAGGAAATGACATCCCTACTCTTGGCTGCTCAGCTGCACCACACACTGTTGCCTCCTATGTCAGTGAGAGCCATCTTTCCCACCATTCAGATTGGCCTCCAGGTGGAGAGGGGATGAGGCCCCCTTCACTGCCTTTCAGCCACCCTTTGAGTCAGCGATCCCACCGATAACAACGCTGTGTTACTGAGCAGCTCCATTAGCCCCCGAACTGGCTGTTGGCACCTCCAACTGAGCCGAGGATCCGATGACTGTGGTCACATCAATAATGGTTAGCTTCAGCAGCCTCCATTCTGTCACACACCGTGTGTAGTCCTGGAGGTGGATCTTCGGGGACCAGAGTCAATAAGGCTAGCCTGTGTGAACATTTTGCCCCCTGAACCTTGATTTCTCGATAACTACACAATAACTACTGAACGAATGTACACCCAATCACAAAAAGGATCAAGATCTAGCTTTCTGCCAAATTTAGTATAATTCCGTCCAGCAGTTTTGGCTGCATTTGGCTGTATTGCTGTTCAATTTTCCTGTAGAAAATTGTATGGAAAAATGCATTTAATAATCACCTCTTTATCCTAGTTCCCCCTCGATGGAGCACCCTGAAAATTTCCAGGTAGTTTAACTGTTTTGTGGAAAGTTTAGTGAAGATTTGTTAAACTACGCCAAAGTTATTAACAAACTAAAATATCTATTCCTTTCATACCCGTAAGGACAATGACATAGTGAAAAGACTGAGGTAACATTTTTAACAAGATATGTTCCAGAGGATTAACAGAAACATATGTCAAATATTAATTATTAATATAACATTCAACATTTAAATAATGCTTCAAACTTTAAATTCCTTTGACATATTTTCTAAACAATTCATGTCAACATCTAATATACCAAATTATCAATGTCAAGTGACCTGGTCCTAACATGCAGAGAAACTCCAAGTGGGTTTAATCCTCAACTCATCCTATTCAATTAATTGGAATCAATGATATCTCCATGTCTCATCCAGCAATATTCAACAATCATTACCCCGTACTAATGCTCTACTCAATAAATCATATGTGAAAAATAATAAAAATAACTACTCCCATTGTTCAACATATTCATGTCTCTAACAATTCACCAACTTGAGTGTCCTAAAATTCATTAACTCCCGCCCCTCATTTCTTGACAGAAATATTTCATACATTGCGGGCAGTTTTATGAGGCACAGCGTGCAGCAAACCACATGTTTTATTAGGCAGAGCGTGTAGCAAACCACATCATAATTAGATCTTATCTAATCCAGAATACCAGCAACAAAAATCATCAAAAATCAAAAACAGTCAAAACAAATTTAAAATTCTCTGGTGTCTCTAATAATTAGCATACAAGTACCATATTATCAGTCAACCAAATCTTCGACCCTCCTAATCAAACTCTTCTCTTTTCATGTTATCAAAATAAAAATTCAACACCAGTAACTGATGACCAATGCATTCATCCCAGATGTACATGCATCTCTTCATCCAGATTGAGACCTCCAGGGTAAGGGCTATTCAACAGAGTGATATATTTGGATTCAAGTCTTTGCAAGAAGCGTTCCTTGTCTCCACCTCGCTTGCCCAAAATCACTGTGTCAATGCCAGAAAAGGAAATCTGGTCACTCTCAAAGGCACGCTGTTGATTCCAATGTTAATCAAATGGATAACTTGGGTCCTTGTTTCTAACAGCTCTAAGGTGTTCTAGGATTCTCTTCTTAACCGGGAAGATTGTACTTCCTACATATTGTAAGCCACATTGGCACACCAGGACATAAATTACATGATCACTCTTACAATTTATGAATTTATTAATCTTTAGCTTTCTACCTGTAGGGTAGGTAATCTGTATGTCCTCCTTTTCTTGCTATGTGCACAGGCTCAGCAATTACCACACTTGTAGAATCCTAGCTGTATCCTGAGTCAAGTCCTAGTATTTCCTTGATGTTCATTGTAATGGCCAATAGCTAACTTGACATACGCTTCCTATCTGTTATCTATGGGCGCGGGCTCACAAGATGTCCAATCACCTGGTCAGGTTTTATTAGACTCCAATGTTTATTTTTCACCTTTCTTGCGGAGTCTGATTCATTATTGAAGGTGATAATCAATCTAACTGTGTTCTCCCCTTGTTTCTTAGGTTGGGGCTGTAAGAGATCCTCTCTATCTTATCCTATGGCCTTTTTGACAGGCCGACTTAATGACTCTAGCTGGGTACCTGCTCTTCCTGAACCTAAAAGTCATATCTCTCTGCTCTTCCTTGAAAGTATCAGTGGTGCTATTGTTTCTCTTTGCCCTGAGTATCTCTCTATAGGGAATGCTCCATTTCAGACTTGGGGGGGTTATGACTACATGCATGTTAAATGCTATTCCCCGCAGTCTCTTTCCTAAAGAGCCTGGTGTGTAAAACAACATTATTCACCATTACAAGAACATCCAAGAACTCCATAACAAATTTGTGTGTTTTCCCAGTGAACTTTAAATTCAAATCGTTGGTATTGGTCCAAGCCAGAGAGGCCACCAATATTTCCTGTGGCCCATCCCAGATTACATATAAATCATCAATGTACTGCATTCAAAAAGCTAAATGTTGTGTCCAATTGTGAGTAGTGAGTACCCTTGTCCAAATGTGTTGGGTCTCTCACCTACCCAAGAAAATCCCTGCAAAACTGGGAGCAAAACAGCTCCCAGTGGCAGTCTCTGTTAGCTGCCTTAACCACTTTTCCCCAAAAAGAAAGATACTATTGGTTAGGCAATATCGCCAAATATCCAACAACATCATGATGGGCCACAGGAAATATTGGAGGCCTTTCTGGCTTGGATCAATACCAACTATTTGAATTTAAAGTTCACCTGGAAAATGCATTTTACAGTGAGTGTCTGTGCAAAAGCCTGTATGGGTGACTACAGGAATGTTCGAGTGCCTGTATGGATGTGTGAATGGGTATGTAAGTGATTGTGTGAGTGAATGTATGAAGGCTTCTATGGGTGAGTGAGTTACTGTGTTGAGATGCGGCTGATTGGGTGAGTGGGTGGGTATGTGACTTTGTAAGTATGTAGGGGGTCTGTGAGGAACTGTATGGGCGAGTGTGTGGTTATGTGGCTGGCTGTATGGGTGAGTAACTGGTTGTATGAGTGGCTGTATGGGTGAGTAAATTATTGTGTAAGTGGGTGTACGATTGAGTGAGTGGGTGTGTGAGTGGCTCTATGGAGGAGTGAGTGGGTGTGTGAGTACTGGTATAGGTCTATGAATGGGTATCTCAGTGGTTGAGCGGGGTTTGTGAGTAGTGATGATAAAAGAGGTTGTATGGGAGTATGAGTTGGTGTATGAGTGGTTCTCTAGATGATATCATCAGTGATGTCATTTGAGATGTCATCAGTGATGTCACTGACCATGTCATGAGTGCTAAATATATGAGAGGTCATAAGCAGTGATTTGCGGGGGCGTAAGTTATAATTAGCTCAGGTAACTATAACTGCCAAACGTCTCTGGTTTCGTATGAGTGAAATCTGCCCCTAACTATAATGTCCCTGTAACCATTGGTTTCTTAGTGAATTTCTAAGGTATTTTAAAAGCGGATTATAACCTCCCTATAACCGTTTGCTTTTTCAGTTAATTTCTAAGGTTTTTAAAAAAAGCTAATTCCTAACGATAACGTCCCTGTAACCTTTGATTATTTCAGTGAATTTCTATGTTTTTTTAACTAATAATCATATTTGCAGAGCGGTGGAGAAAGGGGACCGGGCCTCCGACCAGTTCTCAGGGATCCCGCTGTGTAGGACTTACAGGAGGTACCAGGAGGGCTTCTTAGAAATCTCACTGTGTGTGACTTACTGGAGGTAACAGCAGGGGTAGCTGGCCCTCAAGGACATCCTTGAGGGCCAACTACCCTTCCTGCTACCTCTAGTAAGACACACAGAGAAGGTTTCCTAAGAGGCTCTCAGAGGCCATGCTCCCTTTCTCCACCACTGTGCAGACACACCTCCTGGCACACTACTAGTCGGGGGATGAAGTTCCTTTGCTTCCAGAGGATCCTTAGAGGCCAACTACCCCTCCTGTTAACTCCAGTAAGTCCCATACAGTGAGTTTACTAAGAGGTGTTTGGTGGCCCCACCCTCTTTCTCCACCACTCTGTAAATGCGCCTCCTGGTGCACTACTTGTTGGGGTATGAAGACCCCTTGGCTCTCGATAGTCCTTGGGGGCCAACTTCCACTCCTGCCACCTCCAGTACGACCCACACAGCTCGATACATATATATATATATATATATATATATATATATATATATATATATATATATATATATATATATATATATATATATATATATATATATATATATATATATATATATATCCACAAATTAGGCTCCAAACTCGTAGTCCAATGGCGCTCTTGTCACCGGTGCTGACTACAAAGCAGAGCCCCGCTTTCGTCTATTCTCCAAAAGCTATCAAATGATAGCGTAAGTCAGCACTCAAACAAAGGGTATATTTCCCAAATGTTCCATTTATTATTCAAAAAGGCAGCATTCCTCGCATAGTACCAACGCGTTTCGCAACGTACTGTTGCTTGATCACGGTAAGGATACAATGTTGCAGTTCTTTCTTATATTTTTCAAAAAAAACGCCTGAGTCCCATCAGTCTGATCTCACTTCCTGTCCAACAACAGGAAGTAGCTTGGGAGTTGTAGTTTTTACATAAAAAAAACGAGTGTTATAGTTCTAACATTGGGGTTAATACAGTCTCTTATCTCTCAATGGACGTATCAACATAATCAATCAATTAATACATTTCTGTACACTTCATAGAAAATTTCAGGGATAACGCTTATTGTATCAAGACATTTTTCAAGAAGTTTTTCCGCCATTAAACTGGGTGTCGAGCGTTCGCCCTCTGGTGGGCACAATTATTTTACCATCTATTCTCCATTCACAACTCTCTAGTGAGCATATCTGTCACACTTGTACATTTGTTGAAGCCCTCTAGTGGGCTGATGGTCCTCACCTTACACCCCTTGAACTCTGCGTTTTGTTGTTTAATTCCCGTTAAGGTTATTTAAGCACCCCAACATACCTCCATCTACTTTCCTGTAATGTAACCCTTCTCATGTCATTATTATTCCATACTGTACATAGGGTACTGTGTTATCCCCCAATGTTTCTCATTATTCCCACTCCTTTATATACAGTTTCTCAACATCTCTATTGCATTCTGTTTCTCCTTCCAAAGAAAAACATATAAAGAAAATCAGCTGTTAGTCCACATATCTCAAAACAGTAGTAGGTCCAATTGATTATAAATGTACATAAAGTTCCTCACTCAAATTTAAACCCCAAGGGCTCATCGTTCGGAAGTTTAGAATTTGTCTTGATTCCCTGCATCGCAATTGTTTTTCTTGGTCTCCGCCCCTTTCGTGTGGCAATACACATTCCAGTGCATACGTTTTTAGGAGTTTCCAGTCGCTGTTGTGCATCAGTTCCATATGTTTTGCAACAGCATTATTTTTATCTTTATTTGCTGTTGCTCTGATGTGCTCAAGGATTCGTAGTTTGAATTGTTTCTTCGTGCTTCCAATATATTTTAGTGCACACGGGCATTCGATTACATATACCACGTGTGTGGTAGTACAGTCTATTAATTGGTTGATCTTCCACAATTTTTTATTTGGCAACATTACTTCTTTTTTGTTAGTAGCAATTTGACAGACCTTACACCGTTGGCATTTAATGAATCCTTTCGTATTCATCCATTGGATTCCCTTCTTCTTTTTGGTTCTGTCCTGGAAATGACTTTGTATCAATTTGTCTCTCAGTTTTTTTGCTCGACGAAATGTAACCAGGGGGTGATTGCCCATTATTTTTCCCATTGTTGGATCTAATTGCAAGAATTTCCAATTCTTTCTGAGGGAGTTCACAATTTGTTTCGATTCTCTTGTGTAGTCCAGTATTAGTCTCACTTTTCTTTCACTTGGTGGGTTATCGGTTGCATTTGTTGTTGATTTTTTTGTTCTCAGAGCATCTTTTCTTTCTTTCTGATTTGCTCTTTGCCATCCCTTGTTAACAATAGCCTTGTGGTATCCTCTGGTTTTGAATCTTTGAGCCATGTTTTTACTTTTTGATTCCCATTCATTCTTTTCTGAGCATATCCTTCTTGCTCTCAAAAATTCACCATACGGTATATTTTCTTTGACAGAGGGTTTATGAAAGCTGTCAAAGTGTAAAATTGAGTTGGTTGCCGTATCTTTTCTGTGGAGTGTGGTTTCCACCTTGTTGTCTTTGATGTAAATTTCTGTGTCAAGGAAAATTGCTCTGTCTTTGCTTATATGGTATGTAAAGTGAATGTTGGAAGTTGACGAATTTAGGATCCGAAAGTAGTTCTCAAATTCCACGGCTGTTCCTTCCCAAATTATTAGGAGGTCATCTATAAATCTGACCCATTTGGCTATTTTCTCCACGTGGATGTCATTGTCAGTGTACCAAGCAATCTGTTGTTCCCACCACCCCATTGTGAGGCATGCGTACGCTGGGCTGAATGAAAAACCCATAGCGCAGCCATGGACTTGTTGGTAGACTTCCTCTCCGAATAGGAACACATTTTGGGTTAGGCACATTTCCACCATGTCGATTAGCATTTGGTTATGTTGTTGGAAATGAATGTTTCGTTCTTTCAAGAAGAAGGCACAGGCCTTTAGTCCCATGTCGTTATCAATATTAGTGTACAGCGACACTACGTCCATTGTTACCAATAGATAGTTGGGTTGCCACGGTAAGTCCTCTAAATGCTGTAAGAGATCTGTGGTGTCACGTAGATAAGAGGGCGAACGCTCGACACCCAGTTTAATGGCGGAAAAACTTCTTGAAAAATGTCTTGATACAATAAGCGTTATCCCTGAAATTTTCTATGAAGTGTACAGAAATGTATTAATTGATTGATTATGTTGATACATCCATTGAGAGATAAGAGACTGTATTAACCCCAATGTTAGAACTATAACACTCGTTTTTTTTTATGTAAAAACTACAACTCCCAAGCTACTTCCTGTTGTTGGACAGGAAGTGAGATCAGACTGATGGGTCTCAGGCGTTTTTTTTGAAAAATATAAGAAAGAACTGCAACATTGTATCCTTACCGTGATCAAGCAACAGTACGTTGCGAAACGCGTTGGTACTATGCGAGGAATGCTGCCTTTTTGAATAATAAATGGAAAATTTGGGAAATATACCCTTTGTTTGAGTGCTGACTTACGCTATCATTTGATAGCTTTTGGAGAATATATATATATATATATATATATATATATATATATATATATATATATATATATATATATATGCATGTGTATATATATATATTTTTTCACTAACAAACTAAAGGTTAAAGGGGCGTTATCGTTAGGAAAGAGAACTAAAAGAAACATTCAAAATTCAAAGAAAAAAACAAAGATTACAAGGACATTATAGTTAGGCTCAGATTTTACCCGTACATAGCTAGTGAAATTCAGCAGTTATAGTTACCTCAGCTAATTATAACTTTCACCCCCACAATTCACTGCTTATGACCTCAAATATTACATCACTCATGACCTGGTCAGTGAATTCACTGATGACATCTCAAATGACATCTCAAATGACATCACTGATGACATCATCCTGTGAGTATGAGTGTTTCATAAATGTTTCCAAGACTTAAAGGTACATACTAAGCTACTGCATAATTTAAATTGCTATTCTTTATGTACTAGTATTTGGTCATACTATTTCTAACATATGTCAACTGAGTGGCTGTGTGACTATATCAGTGTGCGAGTGGATGTCTGAGGGGCTGTATGTGTGTGTGAGTGGGTATATGAGTGGCTGTATGGATGTGTCAGTAGGTATGTGAGTAGCTGTATGGGTCGGTGAGTGGCTTTGAGACCGACTGTACTGGTGAGTGAGTGGGAGTGGGAGTCCCTGTATGGGTGAGTTGGTGGTTGTATATGTGTGTGAGTGGGTGTGTAAGTGGTTGTATGGGTGACTGAGTGGTCTGGGAGTAGCTGTATGGGTGAGAGAGTGAGTATGTGAGTTGCTGTATGTGTGAGTGAGTAGCTATTTGAGTGTTTGTATAGGTAAGAGAGTGGGTGTGAGTGGCTGTAACTGAGAGTGAATGTGTAAGTGACTGTAAGGGTGAGTTAGTGAGTGTGTGAGTGGTTGTATGGATGTGCGATTTGGTATGTCAGTGGTTCTGTGGGTATGTGAGTGGGTGTGTGAGTGGCTGTATGGCTGAGATAGGGAGTTTGCCATGATGGTATTTGAGGCTCCTGTATGCTTGGTGAAACTGGTTTGGCAAAATTACGGAATTGACCTAAGCCACTGCTGTAGCTCTTACCGTAATACCCTTGCAAAATATTTGCGGTTGTTGTCAATTAGAGCTACTATGTAATAGTTCTCAGGGTTAACTTTGTCACCCCCATTGAAGATTGATGCGAGGACCGATCCTTGCCAGTTCGGAGGGATACAATTTAGCTGCAAGATGGTGGAAAAGAACAGTGTTAGCTGTGCAGCCCAGAATGGTGGGTCGTCCATTGTGAGGGCAGATGGGATTCCATTCAGGCCTGGTCGCCCTTTCTGAAACTCTTTGCAACTTGTTTCTGGACTATACTTGTGGTGACTTTACACCAATTTGAGTTACAGTCACTCCCTTAACCTGCTTTGGCTGTTTTTTGCTGAGTCATCTATCTGTGCATTGGGTTTGTTCCGCTGCACCGCCGGGTTGGAGTGCTCAAGCTAGAATTGATACCACATTTGGAAAATTAATGCTGTTAGATCTGGGGGTTTCTAGTTGGCAATGGTTATCACCTTTGTCCAAATAAGGACCCTTACTTCTAAGTCAGGATAAGGGGATTACACTCCTTAATAACCCCTGCTCACCCCCTTGGTAGCTTGGCACGAGCAGACAGGCTTATCTCAGGGGCAGTGTGTTAAGCATTTGTGAATATACACAGTAATACAGTGATAACACTACAAGTATTCTTTATATAGACTTAAACACAAGACCACAAACAACAACAATCCACAATACTACACTTAAGGTTGCTTAAAAGATGATTCAAGTCTCTTAATTCAAGTTGTTGGTAAATGCGACAAAGTTCTCAACAAAGTACCTGGATGCGTAACGCAAAGTGAACAAAAGGCTCGCAATAGGGGAGATGCGTCGGTTCCGTGACCCGGGGGAACAGTTGCGTCCTTCCTCAATGCTTGCGCAAAGTAGGGGACTCATCGTGAGCCTTACCGGTGCGGAGGTGATGCGTAGATTCTCGGCCTGCGGGCCCGTTGCGGTGCGCAAGATGGCGCCTTGATGCGATGCGACGATCCGGTTGCGATGCGTGAAGATGGCGCCCTTGATGCGGCGATGCGATGACGATGCGATGACGCCCTGGCAGCCTTGCGACGACTCTGCACTTTTGAGCCGCGACAGGCCCTGCGACACGTTTCTCTGGCGATGCGATGGCGACTCTCTCGATGGCGTCACGCTTCTCCAGTGAAACGACAGCAGACAGCTTTGATGAACACGCGCTTCCAGGGAGATGCGGCGAAGGATCGCTTCTCCGGCGTTGCGATGATTTCAGCTGCGGCGGCGACACGCTTCTTCTTGATGCGTCGCGCTTCCAGCGGCACGCAAGTGACTGGAGTCAGAATTCCCAGCAAGGAAATTCAGGAGGGAGCTGGAGGTGAAGTCTTTTGTCCCTGAGACTTCAGCAGGAGGCAAGCACAGTTCAAGCCCTTGGAGAATATTCTGTAGATGAAAGTCCTTACAAAGTTCCTTCTCCTTTCCCTTGGCAATTAAGCAACCACTGCAGGCCAACCCAGTAAACAGCACACTGGCAGAGGGGCAGTCCAAACTCCTGCAGCTGCCTTGGTTCTTCTCCTTGGCAGAAAGGTTTCTTGTACCAGAAGTGATATAATTTCTTGGGACCAGGGTCCCAATATTTATACCCCCAAATCCTTTGTTCTCTGAAGGTAGAGAGGCCTCTGCCTTGTTAAAACCAGTTCCTGAACACTCTGTTTACATGACTCTCTTCTTCCTTTCACAGTGCAGGGCAGAGACATCAGCCGCCCCACAGGAGGTGGGGCCATCACAGGGGAGGGAAGATACAGCTCAGGAGCACTCTGTTGACATGATTCCTCCTCTCCTTTCACATTGCAGGGCAGAGACATCAGACAAGCCACAGGGGGTGGAGCCAGCATTGTAGAGGGAAGGCTTAGCTCTATTCAGGTCCCAGGTGAAACTCCTCCCTCCCATCTATCTAAATGCACCACTGGGCTGCCCCAGTCTGTCTCCTGGAATTCCCCAGCCCTGTCACACACAAACCCAGACAGGGAATACACAACCCAGCAGAGGCAGGCTCAAATGGTTAGGCAAGCAAATACCTGCTTTCTAAAAGTGGTATTTTCAAACACAGATTATTAAAATAAACTTTACTAAAAGGTGTATTTTATTATTCTGAGTTCAGGCATACTAAATTTGAATTTCTACTGTGTTCCCTGAGTCAGTTAGGATTATAAGAATGTAATAATCTAACTGCCCATTCTAAACTATTGAGAACAGGTAGCCTTCAATAGTGAAAAACAAAAATGGCTGTAATTCACTATTAGAACATGCTACACACATCAGAGCATGTCCTACCTTATACTTACAATGCACCTTGCTCTTGGGCCTACCGTAGGAGTGTCTAATATGAAGCAAAGGGAAGGTTTAGGGACTGGCAAGTGGGTGCACTTGGCCAAGTCGACATGGCAGTGCTAGACTGCACACAGGCCTTGCAATGGCAGGCCTGAGACACATTTTGCAAGCTGCTTCTGTGGGTGGCACAACCAGTGCTGCAAGCCCAACAGCAGCATTTGACTTACAAGCCCTGGGCACACATGGTGCACTGTACTAGGGGCTGACAGATAAATCAAATAACCCAATCATGGATTAACCAATTAGTACAATAATTTAACATAGGGAGCACTTGCACTGTGGCATTGATTATCAGTGGCACAGTGCCCAAAGCATAAATCCAGCATAAACATATCAAAACAGAGGAGGCAATCCGTCAAAAATGGAAGGGAGACTGGAAGGGAGACTCACACCAATGATGTCAGGTCAGGTCTAACAAATGCCAACTCCATATTATACATAATGTGTTTCATTCTATTACGTTCAATATCGATATGTGTTCATTTAAAAGTTAGCATAAAACTTCTTATGCTAACTTTTAAAAGAACACATATCGATATTGAACGCTGGTATTACGTGCGTCCGTTAGGCCAAAGATAGGTATGTTACCTCGTATTGTATCTTTTTGATGTTTTGTTCCCTAAAGATCCTGATTATAAGGGGAAAAGGCGGGAGGCCCATGAAATCACTATAGGGGAAACCAATGATAACTCCAATAACAACGGATTCTGTAATAGAATGAAACACATTATGTATAATATGGATTTCCTAGCTGAGGTTTTTCCTCTTTGTTGGTAATAAACAGAGGAGTTTTATGAAATGTTATTATGTAATGATATATGATGTTTAGATGTAAGTGCCTGATAGAATGGCTTAGGGCGTGGACTGAAGAGGTTATAAATGAGGTTAGGATGTATTTTGTGTATAGTAGTAGGTGGTCACCAACAACGGATAAAAGTAATAACTGCATATATTGTTTCTTATAGAAAACAGTCCTGAAGAAGGTAAATATTATAGACAAATCACCGAAACGCAGCGTCGACTCGTTGTTTTCTAAAACTGGGAACTGTAACAATAATACTTTGTGATTGCGTCATTTGTACATGTTTTTAATTTTGAAATGTTGTATTGTTTTAATAATGAAATGATGGAATAAATTGTCTCCCATTTTTATCTTTTTGGAATTTGCTTTTATTATGATCAGTTGTTGGTTTGACCTTTTTAATTGGTATATTTGTTGTATATGATATTTTTAATATATTTTGTTAAATTGTGTGGTAAATATATGCTTTAACCTGAATTGTGCGCCCCTCACTTATAAATAGTCCAAATACTAGGTATTAGGGACGTTGTTCACTTTTCCACTTGACTTACCCTGTCCCTATTGTCATACAAGTAGGGTTCCTCCCACTTTGTTTAACATTAACAGATTTATTATGTAAGAGAAGTCTTCTCCTCCCAGTGATAAACTGATCCGAGACTCCATCAAGTTTGCTACTCCAATATGTTTGAGTTTGGTCTTTGTGGCTGTATCCTCAAGCATCTCTAATTTCTCTTGGGGTAGAGGACTGAGAAGGTTACTTGAGCAAGTTTTAACAGCCACCTCCACATCCCTGCCCTGAAAGGCATTGTCACATCCTTTGGCTGAGTGGCCTTGATTGACTTCAAGGCTCTTAGGGTCCTGCCAGCAGTATCCTGGGCTCCCTTCCTGCTGAGGGGGATTCATAGCCCTTGAGCGTATAACCACAGTGGGGCTTAAGGGGACAGTGAGTCCCTTGATGTTGCTTTTGCTAGAAAAAATGGCTGCCCCTGCATCCTTTAGCAAGTTCAATTCAGTTGTGATTCTTGGTTGAAAGTGGCTTGTGTTTGAGCCTCTTAGAGGGCAGGTCTCGGTCATGGATGAGACTGTTGCTGGCTGCAGTGCAGTTGTCGAGGTTGGTGGTAGGATCTGGTCAGGAAGGGCAGAATAAACTGGTTGGTCTGCTCCCTTTCTTCTTCTCTTTTGGGCCGCTACTGGTCCTTGGGGTTTGCCAGATTGCCTGACGATAAGTGCATCTCAGTGTTAGCACTTTAAGTGGTCTGAAATTAACAGATGTGCGTGAAGTAGAAGGCTTCTGGGTAATTACAAGCCATACCATACTAACTCTGGCCGCTTCTGAGCCTTCCACCATGGACACCAAGGGCAACCAAAAAACCAATAACATATTGTCCAGGCCAGTGCTTTAGTTACAAGAACGCACATTAATCTCACACTAAACAAAATATTACACTCTTCAGTGGGGTTAGAGTTACAGGCTAGTGACCACACATGTGGGTCCAGTGAAAAGTTACACCCACTGCAGTTCCCTCTCCCCACCCTTGGAAGCTATCCAATGTCTATGGTAACTTATGCAAAAGTACTGAAAAAGGCTTGGATTAGACACAGGTGCAGATCACAAGCAATTATCACACTGGATAGTTAGCAGTTCAGTTCAATAGTTCTTTAGGGAAAAGCAAACTGAATTGGCAATATTTAGCTCTCAAACAACAGATTCCCCTATGCACAATTGAAACACTGTCTTTTAATTGTCATGAGTTCAGGGCTTGTGCTACCAGCTCAACAAAAAATGTGGCTCATGTGGCACTGAAGGATGCAGGTGGGGATCTCTCACCTTCAGTGTCAGCTCTAGCGATGCAAGACCAGGGCTGGTGGCCTGGCTGCTCATTCAGTCACCTGGGTAACAAACACAGCAGACATTCTTAGCGACGAGCCGGGTGCAGATGGATACTCGTCTTTGGTAGTTGTGGCCTCCACACTCACTGTAGATGGTTGGTTGTCTTCTGCAGTTACGCTTTGGAGGTAATAATAGCTCCTTACATCTACCAGTGGCAGCTACATCCCTTAGGCCTGCTTCAGAGGAGCCACATAGCACAAAGTCATTCTGGCTAATTGATTCTTTATGTAGGTCACTGAACAATCTGCACTGAGAGCCCGGAAGACCCCTCAAGACTCGTGTCAGCACTGGATTCACTCCCACTGATAGTCAGCTACTTCTGGGTGCTCTACACGCCCGGGACAATATGGACTTATCCTTCTGGGTAGTCTATTTTCCTGTAGAACCAAGCAATCTTCTTCCCACTCCAAGCAGTCAGACAGGCTGTATTTTAGGTACTAGGCAGATCCCCAACTTCTACAGCAAGTTGTGCAGACTTCAAGAGATGTTTCCTTACCTTGAAAGACTGGCTTCTCATGTGAATACCAACCCTAGTAAGACATCAATCCATGGAACTGGCACAAAATGAGATGGTTTGGTCTCAGTTTTACCCTTATTTTCAAGAGAGGACATGTAGATCCACTGGATCAGGTCCCAGACAGTCTCACTGCAATATGATGGCTCTCATATCAGGTAACGATGACGCTAGCTCCATGAACGAGTTTTCTAAAAGATAAGGACAATGAAGTGTGAAGCTTCTGCTCTGCACCTGTTTTTTTAATCTTTCCTGAGGTAGCTATCAAGGAGAGACAAAAGGACAGGTCCTGCCTAAAAATGTCACCACCTTTATTATTTTAAACTGCTAACTCACCATTCTCTCCCCTACCATCCACCAAAGACAGTACTCAGGAAAACCTAATCAGTAATCTCTTCCTAAAAGGTCCTCATAAAATCTGTAAGGATTGCCCTGTCTCCATCCTCCCTCACTTGAGGGTCTGGGTCTCCACCAAAGGAATTAAAAAAATGCACTTCAAAGTCTGGGTAAGCTGTATCTATCCGCCATCTTTTGCATTATCAAACCTGGGGCATCCAAAATGGATCTCACTGGTCCCAGCAAAAGGACTCTCATTGCAAACCAAATCTTGTTGTCATATATGTCCAAACACACACTAAGCACTCACACATTCAACATGGACAAGGAATGTCAGCAAAGGTTCTGGGTGGCTAATTGAAGTGGATATTTTACTGAGTCGAAAGGTAGGTGTTAGATTTGGGGGTCTCCAGTTGGCACAGGTAGGTACTTGTGACAAATAGGGACCCTTGCCTCTAGTCTGGGTAAGGGGTACACTCCTAAAATAACCCCTGCTCACCCCCTTGGTAGTTTGGCACGAGCAGACAGGCTTATCTCAGAGGCAGTGTGTAAAGTATTTGTGACCACATACAGTAACCCAGTGACAACACTACAGATGGACACCACACAAGGTTTTATCTAAAAAATAAGTATACTTTATATAGATTTACCACAAGACCAAACATGACAGAAATACACAATACTGTTACTTTAAGATGGTAGTTTTAGCTTAGTTCAGTTCAGTTCTTAAGATGAACACATTGCGTCAATGTACCTTACGATGCGTTGCGCTTCCATGACAAGCATTGTCGCAGTGATGGAAATGCGGCAAAGTTCCAGTGCAAAGAAATAAAGACGTGAAGATCTTCCAGATGTGCTACGCTTCTCCGGGGATGCGAGAAATTCTCGGTTCGATACATGGACTGCAGCGGTGACACCCTTGTTCAGAAGTGTGATGGCAAAAGCTTCAGCTGCGACACTCTTCTCCCAATTTGCGTGAAGCTTCCGCACGATGCGACACCTACAGCGGCGACATCCTTGTTCAGAAATGCGACGGCAGCAGCTCCGACGGCTGCGCGCTTCTCTTGGGATGCGAGGCGCTTTCCTCGATGTGGTGCAATGCGACAGTTCCAGTGGCAACACCCTTGTTCAGAAGTGCGACGACAGCAGCAGCGACGGCGACACACTTCTTCTTCGTTTAATCGCGCTTCCAGCTCCTTGCAACATGCAGTCCCTCAGAAGGCCCAAAAAAGCAGCAGGCACTTCCAAAAGAACTCTGGGGAGCTGGGGGTTGAAGTCTGTTGTCCCTGAGACTTCAGCAGGAGGCAAGCTCTTTTCCAAGCCCTTGGAAATCCTTCACAAGTTGAAAGTAAAGCACACAAAGTTCTTTCTCCTCTCCTCGGCAGTCAGGCAACCACTGCAGGCCAATCCCCTAAGCAGCACGTCAGCTTAGGAATAGTCTCTCCTCAGTTTCTTCAGGTTCCTCTCTTCAGCAGGGGTTTCTTCTTGTAGTCCAACAGTGAGCTAAATTCTTGGGATCAGGGTCCCAATACTTATACCCCAAAATCCATTGTTCTCTGAGGGGAGAGGGGCCTTTGCCCAGTACAAACCAGCTCTGGAGCGCTCAGTTTACATGACTCTTTCTTTCCTTTCACAGTGCAGAGCAGAAACATCAGACGCCCCACAGGAGGTGAAGCCAGCATTGTGGAGGGAAAGCATAGCTCTGGAGCACTTTTTTGACATGATTCCTTCTCTCCTTTCACAGTTCAGGGCAGAGACATCAGACGCACCACAGGGGGTGGAGCCAGCACTGTGGGGGGCAGGCACTGTCATAGTCAGGTCCCAGGTGCAACTCCTCCCTCCCATCTAGATGCAAATCTATCTATTCATCACTGGGCAGACTCACTCTGTCCCCTGGAATCCCCCAGCCCTGTCACTCAAATTCCAGACAAGGAATACACAACCTAGCAGAGGCAGGTTTGGATAGTTAGACAAGAAAATACCTACTTTCTAAAAGTGGTATTTTCAAACAGAGAATGTTAAAACCAACTTCACTAAAATATGTATTTTATCATTCTGAGTTCAGGCTACCAAACTCGACTTTCTACCATGTTCCCTGAGTCAGTTAGGATTATAAAATTTAATAATCTAACTGCCCATGTTGGCCTATGGACAATAGGTAGCCTTGCAATAGTGAAAAACTAAAATGGCTGTAATTCACTAGTAGAACATGCCACACACACCAGGGCATGTCCTACCTTATTCTTACATTGCACCCTGCCCTTTGACCTACCATAGGAGTGTCTGATATGAAGAAAAGGGAAGGTTTACTGAGTCACAAGTGGGTGCACTTGCCCAGTCAGCACAGCAGTACCAGACTGTGCAGAGGCTCTGCAATGGCAGACCTTAGGCACACTTTTACAGGCTGCTTCTGTGGGAGGCACAACCAGTGCTGCAAGCCCACTAGCAGCATTTGGTTTACAAGCCCTGGCCACTCCTGGTGCACTGTACTAGGGTCTGACAAGTAAACCAAACCAGCCAGTCATGGACTCAATAATTAATACATCAATTTATAATAGGGAGAGCATATGCACTCTATTTACTGATCAGAAAACAGCCAACAACAGGTCAGAAAATATAGAGGAGGAAGGCAAAAAGTTCAGGGATGAACCTGCAAAAAGGGCCAAGTCCAGCAGTAGGCCACTATCATCTCTGATACAGAAAAAGGTCTATTCAGGACTATTAATTTAAAAATCTGTACACTGTCACCACTGTGTCAAATCCGCAACCAAGGACATGGAAAGTAGTCCCGTGTTTGACAAAAGTGAGCTCACTCGGTGCCACCACCTCGGCCCATGTACCATGCAGGGGGCATCCCAGTAGCAAAACAACCTGATTCTAAGTTGTGCAGACTACTGGTGGTAAATACTGCACCCAGAAATTACTGCTACTCAGAAATGGGTAATTTATTGGGTGACATAATTGCCTCCTCTTTTGTGTTTGCCACCTCCGAAAGAGGCCTAATATGTGTACTATATGGTTTACAGCACTTATCATAACGTTTTGATCTCCTTAGCATTTTCCGCAATGGATTTTGCCAGTTTTTTCCTATTAAAATATAGCAGAGGAAAATTGTGGAGTTTGGTAATTGGTACAAAACTCATAATTCCATCAGTGCTCAAACTTCCATTTGTGTATGAATTGGAATTTAAAACATAACTTGGAATCAAGGGCTGAAGGTTAGAGAAGACAGAGACACATTCTGCTACAGAGAATTGCCTAGATCTGCGTTGACATTATTATGGCCTCACAATGCCCTTGGGTCTTAATGCGTTGTGTTGCAGTTGTACTAAAGCCTCATACTCCTAAAGAGGTGCCGAAGCAGATTTCAAGAAGGGTAACATACTACTAAAGGGGAGTAACATGAATGGAAGGATTTGTGTTTTGCCATGAGGTTCATGTGGTTTGTGTTATAACAGGTCGCTCAAGCATCAGTTGTTTAGGTGGATTTAAGCATGTGAATGCTGTGTGGTCTATATTGGAAGTGTTTTAGTGTTGTGTATGACTGAAATGCTGTCAGTATCCTGGAATTCCTTGTGAATCTGTTAAAAGTCAGACATTTACTCCACTGGAGGGGCAATACCACAGGAGTCGATTTCTGACTTTCCCAGCTTTGAGTTTATGCAGGACCCTAGCCCACACATACGTAATAACCAGACTGCCACCATCTTGTTATAACATTTTTTGTTACTACTAGACTGATTATTACCTGGGGCATTGACTTATGATAGGCTGAGACTTTAACCAAGTGCAGTCGTTTGCAAAACTGGAAGGCATATCTGTGTCTCGAGAAATCAAACCTCCATGCATGATAATAGTCAAAAGAACCTATCTAGCTACCTAGTATGCTTGTCTGCATAGGCTTATTTTAGGGAAGTAATATTTTAAGCTTGTACTGAAATTAATGTTCCTATAGCGCCTTTTTGCAGCAGCCTCTTAACTGCTTTTTCATTAAGAAGAATGGATTTCAGAAAAAGATTCATGAGCATCATTTACTTTACGTTATGCAAGGAAGAAAATTTAGGGGCATATTATCAAGAACGGCGTTAAAATTATTGCCGCTTTAGCGGCAGGAAACTGCCGCTAAAGCGGAGAGAAGGAGCTTGATAATATGCCCTTGTGAATCCCCTTCACACCAGAACCTGGGCTTCTATGGGAATTCACAAGGGCATATTATTAAGCCCCTTATCACCGCTTTAGCTGCAGTTTCCTGCCGCTAAAGCGGCGATAATTTAACGTCGTTCTTAATAATATGCCCCAAAATGTGTTGACAGGTGACGCAGGCGCCGAAAACTGTGAACCTTATTTTGCACCTGGAGTATATGTCAATGGGCATATTATCAAGAACGGTGTTAAAATTATCACAGCTTTAGCGGCAGGAAACTGCTGCTAAAGCAGTGATAATGGGCTTGATAATATGCCCTTGTGAATTCCCATAGAAGCCCAGGTTCTGGTGTGAACCTGGGCTTCTATGGGAATTCACAAGGGCATATTATCAAGCCCATTATCGCCACTTTAGCAGCAGTTTCCTGCTGCTAAAGTGGCGATAATTTTAACGCTGTTCTTGATAATATACCCCAATATCCTTTAAAGAGCTTCCTCCCATGTTCAGTATCATTGTCATATTTATGAATGGAATTATTCAGGTGAGTGGGCAAATTTAAGGCAGAGGGGCTAATAGGGAAGATCAACTGAAGGACCTGTGAGGTGTTGTATTTAGAGCATGGGTGTGGCACGGTGGAGCTTAAATTGGCATGAGTTTGAGATGGTCTAAACTGTGACCTACGTCCTCTGTGGGCTGTGCCTGTGCACTTGCGTGCGGCCAACTTTTTCCCTGCGCCCGTTAATCCTTTGGAAGCATGCGTGCCGCTTCAGGCGCTGAGAGACTTTTCAGCATCTTGAAAATAAAACCAGATGTGGGGCTGAAATGTCTCCCTTGGAGCAAGGTGAGAACATTCACAGATCTGCACGTCCGCGGACTATGTCACGCAGGCAGACTAAATTAGCCAAACTACTCCCGAAGGGTAAATAGCATTGCCACGACAGCTCTTCAGATGCGCGTACATTATAATATCCCACCTCTGCGATTCTTAGTATTCAGCTCTTCAGCTGCAGAGATTTGTGAAATAAAAAAAAGAATGGCCAGGCATCAGCTGGTTTACAGGTAATCACTATTTATTTTTGTGAAGAAATTATTTCTCTCAGTAGGTGTCCAGGAGTCTACACAGCTGGACATGCTGTGACTTCTTTCCAAACTAATCAAACCCTTAGAGGAAACAAAGAAAATAAGTTCGCCAGCAAAAATAGAAAGGTTTTCCGGAGGCAAATTTGTTTGACCCTACCAAACATAAGGAAAGTGCAGGAAATTATGTTACTGATTGATGGTTGAACCCCACTCAAGCAGCAACCACAATCCTTGACAGGGTGAAGTCACAAGCAAACCCTAAATTAACTTGTGCTCAACCCTCTGGTAACTTGGCAGAGAGCAATCATGCTTAATTTGAAGGCAACGTGTAATGTATTTGTGCAACCCTTTAAATGTTAATAATGTAAAAACATAACAATAAAACACCCACACAAAATTAGAGAAGTAAAGTACATTTTAATAAATAAATCAAGATCAAAACAACAAAAATCCAATCGGTAGAACCAGAGAAAAGCAATTTAAAATATTTGCATGAAAACAGCGGTAGTCCTTTCTTCCTGCCAGAGTCCACAGGCCCAGAATCATACTGAAGGGTTGGGGTCGGAGGTCCAATAGTTATACCTAGTGCTCACTTTGAAGTTGGGGAAGCTTCTAGAGGTTTCAGGCATTCCCTTACTCCCTGTCCTGGCCCTGACTTGTATGGGGTCACAGTAGATCAGTGTCAGGGCCTTTTTGAATGTGCTCAGGCAGAGCCTTTGTGATGTTCAAGCGTAGTAGGTGGCAGTTCCTCCCCCTCCTTAACACAAATTGGCCCATCCAGCCAACAACTATGTTCCCTTTGTCTCACTGTCTGGGAGCAATACACAAAGACAAACTGCCTGCTACACTTAGTCATGTGACCCAGGATCAGACTGCAGACACAAAATAGGGCAAGAAAATGCCAACTTTCCAAAAGTGATTAGATAAATGGGTTTGGCCCACAGACGACTGGGTAGGGCCTTACACTTTTTTAAACAACAAAGAAGCTAGCTGTCATTTAAAAAGCTGCTTTTTACTTTAACAGACTCAATCTATTCTATTAATTAAATAGTCTGCAGTATTTTTTTACTTCTCGTTGACTCTTTTCAATTTTCATATCATTTGTCAAAGATGTCCTTCTGAAAGACAGACCTCCTACTTCCATTGATAAACATACAAGTGAATAAAGATTTTGCGGCAAACATAAAAGTCCCAATACAATATATACAATGCAGAATGTGAAGGGAATTACAATCGTCATAAATCCAGTCAATATTCAAAATTAAACAACAGCCTATATCTTAGTTAATTTTCCAGTTAATCTTTTTTTTGTCTAGAAGGCTGCTGACAACCAGGGACACCTTTGCAGCCCGTCGGGGCAGGATTATGCACCAAACCGCTCCCTATGGGAAAGTGTGACTCGGTATGTGTGTTTCCCCAGTGGAGATTATTGAATACGCGTTTCGAGCCCCATGGCGGTTATCGGGGTTCTGGACTGGATAGGATCTGAAACGAAAGGCCCAGAAATGTTTAATTGTAGCTTTCAGTACTCTCCTATTATGTTATGTCAGGCTCCACAATTTCTCTTTTAAGGTGTTAAATAGTTAACAATGGGGTAGCTGTTGCAGTTCACTGTGTGCCTAAATGTCCTGTGTTTTTGCTAATGATAAAGGGATATTCCTATCAAGTTAAGGATCTCCGTCTGCATGTGAAATGGAAACCAGATTGAATATATACCCCAAAGTAATAGGCAAACTGAGTGGCATTCATTGTAAAGTTGTGCCAGCACGTGACTTACTTTCTTTTCTTTTTAGTTGGTGTCTTTATAACAAATTTGCATGATCATCAGTTGCAGCTTGTGGGTTGCTGTTGTCTCATCAACAGGTGGTGAATGTCAAATTTGGGACGAATTAATTGAGTGGCACGTAGATTTTGATGGGATGCTGAAATGGATCGGAAACATGCAATGAATGTTGCAAAGTATCCCCGTAGACTGAGATTCTTCGCACATCGCTCGCGGTAGCGTTACGCTCACTTACTCTCTCAAGCTCCTGTCTTCCTCGTCATTTTCGATGCTTCCAAACTGCCAAGTACGGGGTTTCTGTTTTCAGTGTATTTGACCTTTCATCTCCCTAAATTATCGATTAATGCATTCTGGGAGTTTTGGTTTCCAGGATGTGAAGTCGGATGTGCGGTGGATTATTCAACCTTATGCACAGTCTTTAGTTCCTTCTGGGCATTAGGAGCTTAGTCCTACCAATTTCCGACATCTGGTTCAGGCCATTCACAGTGCTCCTAAATTTGAGTATCAAATAAGCTTATTTCCTTAACACTGCTGTCTCAGTATCTCCTCCTCTGGGATTGGGTTTTATAATGCACAGTATAGTCGATTGAAATCCATTTCGCTGTGGTTCTTTTCAATGAAGTGGCTAACCATCGGGGCGGAGACTACTTTTGTTTTGATCCTTGATCGGTGTTGCACAAGTTGTTGTCTTATTTCTTGGTTCATCTTCCAAATGCACAATTTTTGGCATGGCCATTCCACTGCATATATTATGTTTTTTGTTTTGCAGTTCGAGAATTCTTTCTGCATCAACTTGATGTGGTAGTGTACAAATTCTGTGCCCATGATCGTTGTATCGCATACTGAGCAAGTGACACACTTCTGGTGACCCACAATGAATTTGAGGTTCCACTGTGCTATGAGATCCCTTGTTCTTGTTGTCGGAGCGATCTCTGTACTATTTGTTGACCTATACCACAGTGCAGGTTGTAAGGGATGTTCCAGATTCTGTAACAAATGCCAGTTCTTAAGTATGATTAGACAAAATGTATTTGTGTGAGGTCCAAATGTGGAGACGCAAGCCAATTTATCTTCATGTTGTTTGGCCCTTCTTGCTAGTAGACATTCTCTGGGTAGGTACCAGGCTCTTTTCACTGTATGTTTGAGCAGCTTCCTTGGGAAACCTCGAGCTTTCAATTGGTCATAGAGGGCTCCTGAATGTTTTGAATAGCTGTCTTTACGAGTGCAGTCCCATCTGATTCTTAATAGTTGTCCATAAGGAAAATTATCCTTGAGAATTTTGGGGTGAAAACTCCTTTAGTTAAAGTAGAGTGTTCTTGCCTATGGGTTTCTTGTGCAAGGTAGTAATCAATTCATTTAGAATCGGTTTAACTTTAAGGTCAAGGAATGTTAAACTGTTTTTGCTTTTGGTGAGAGTGAATTGAATATCGGGGTGTATACAGTTCAGTCATTCAAAGAAGATGTTCAAATCATTTTCCGTACTGTTCCACACACATCAGATATTTTCTGTGTAACGGTACCACTGTTTCAAGTGTTCTGAGTGGGGGTTGTCGTAAAAAATGTATTTGTCCTCGAATTTGCCACGTATAGTATGGCCATCTCCAATGCGAAGGGAAAATCCATTGTGGTCCCCTTGGTTTTCCATAAAAGGTTTCTTCGAATTTGAAATAATTCTTCTGGAGTGCTGCTGCTGCCAGTTTCAAAATGAACTCAGTGCGTACACGGTGATGGTGAATTCTTGATTCAAGATAGTATTCTATATTCTCTAGTGCTTCATCCTGTAGAATTTGTGTGTACAGGTAAATCACATCCAGGGATACTAACCATTTATGTGAAGGATCAAAGTATGTTCCTTTTATCTTGTTTATGGTCCATGGTGTCTCTTAAGTATGATTGTACTTCCTGGAGGAAAGGTTTCAGGAAGGTATCTACACATTTCGAAATTGTCTCCATAAACATTCTAAAAGTGGTATTTTCAGAATTGTGACTAAAATTCAACTATTCCATTAAAGGGGAATTTTACTTAAAATTCTTTAGACGTCAAACTTGCCATGTCTAATTGGAAGTTAGAGCTTATTAAATGTAAGGATAGGTGGGATAAGGTGAGCAGGGCCCTTGCCACCCGGGACTATAGAGCCTTCTGGAACCTGGTTAGGGGGGGATCGGTGACAGAGATGCCAGCTATATCACCTAATCTCAGCGAGGATACGTGGCTTGCTCCCTTTAAACCCCTATACTCGCTTGATCCCCCAACCGATCAAGCTGCTGCAATAGAACTAATAAGACCATTGGCCCCTGAACCCTTGAGGGGCATAACCCAAGTTAACTATCCGTGCACCTTGCTGGAAGTAAATGCAGCGCTTAAAAGCCTGGCTGCTGGGAAAGCTCCAGGCCTGGACAGAATCCCTGGTGACCTTTATCGGTCCGAACAAAGGGTCTGGGCGCCCTATATGTGTGTCCTGTTCAACGCCATCATGCAGGGTCTGGATATTCCCCATACATGGCTGGGTGTGGAAATGGTTCCCATTTATAAGAAGGCCTCCCCCCTTGAACCTGCAAACTACCGACCCATCAGTTTGATCGACGTATTGCAGAAGATCTTCGCCCGAGTCCTACTGTTCAGGTTGCAGAATTGGATGGATGACCACCACATCCTAATCTCCCTGCAGGCAGGATTCCGGGCGGGAGTATCTACGATCAATCAACTGTTCAGGCTCCAGCTTATATATTGGAGGACTGTTGTTCTAGGGGCAGGTAGTTTGTTTTTGATTTTTGTGGACCTTAGGTCCGCATTCGACCTAGTTAACAGGGACAAGCTTTGGGCTCTGCTCCTGGAACTGGGTGCCCCGACCTACTTGTGTGATCTTATCAGGCGATTGCATGTAGGTAACTATGCCAGGGTCAGGTTCGGTAAAAGTGGGGAGCTGCCGGCCCCGTTCCCTGTCGACAAAGGCGTGAGACAGGGGTGCGTTCTGGCCCCTACGCTCTTTTCCCCCATATCTTAATGTGTTGATCGCACATCTAGCAGGGGCTAGGAACTTGGATTCCCCCAGTCTGGCTGGGCGGAAGATACCGGCACTAATGTTCGCCGATGATACCCTCCTACTATCAAAATCTTTTGGGGGTATTCAGCGAACATTGGAGGCCTTCTGTAGCTTCTGCAGGATGAGGGATTTGGAGATTAATGTCTCCAAAACCAAGTACATGGTGTATAACCTTAAAAATAAATCAAATTGCCCCCATCCCCACATGGATGGGCTGCCTTTGGACCAAGTGTCCACATTTGATTATCTGGGGGTTACCCTTAATGATAAAAATGGACTGGTCCACACACGTAGCCAGGGCGAACCTAAAACTATCTCAATCCTCGGGTGGCATTCTCAAAGTTTTCAATACCACTATGCAGTTGGTTTCTCACTTTCCTGGCCTTCTAAACAAGAAGACCTGAAGAGTGATAACAATAGGGCATGTAGAAGTTGAAAGGGTCTATCATAAGAGTCTCTCTCAATGGCACTTAGAACCATCAAGAGGACTGAATATGAGTAGGTGGAACTGGCCGCAGTGGAGTTCTCATCCTGGCCACAACTGCGCACTGGATGTCATGGCCCGTCTCAAGAAAACCCAGATGCACAGGAAAGTGCCATCAGCTCCAAGGTTTACCGAGTGGCTCAGAGTACTGAGACAATCTTACCGACGACAAGAATGCGCATGGCAAATGAATTATGACAGCCTGGAGAAAGGCACATGTAATACTTTTATTAGGGACCATAAAGCTGCAATCAGTAAAGAGAAGGCAAACATCTACACTAATAAGATTAACTTGGGCAAATCTATGAGGGAACTTTTCAAGGCCATAAACCTTCTAGCTGCCTCCAAAAACCCTACTAACGCAGCGGGATCATAGGACTTTTGCAACAAACTGGCAGACTATTTTCAATCCAAAATTCTTACATTTTACAGGGAATTTGATCTCTCTGAGGAAATAAGGTTGGATTCCCAGCTGGTACTACCAACCAAGACTAAAGTCTCAGGGCTCAGAGATGAAATAGGGACACATACAGCATTTGTAACGGTGACAGTCTAAATATCGAGTTTTTAATATCGAATGGACAGAATATCGAGTCAGAAATATCGAGAAGTAAGTAATATCGAGGTAAGTAATATTGATGTAATTTATATTGAATTTTTGTTTTTTTTAAAAATATCGAAGTTAAAAATATCGAGTTCTTAATATCGAATGTTTTAAATATCGTATTGTTTGTGAGGTAAAAAATATAAAAAAATAAAATATGAGTGTTAGAATATCAAAAGACATAATATAGAGTGTTAGAATATCGATGTATTAAATATAGACTGTTAATAATATCGCAAAAGGTTGGTTTTTGTTAAAAAGAAAATATTTTTTTTTAAGTAAATAGAAATTACATTGTAATGAAATTTGTGATTTTTTTACTTAATTTTATATATTTTAAAAAAAAAGTATAATAACTTAGGAGCGGGATGTGGGTTCATAGGGGAATAGGGTGGAAAGTGTTTTAAAAAAAAAAAAAAATATATATATATATATACATTTTAAATTGTAATAAAATATTAAAAATTTAATAACTTTTTAAAAATATATTTAGAAAATGTATTATACATTTTAGGAGCGGGATGTGGATTTATAGGGGAATAGGGTGGGGAGTGTTTTAAAATATATATATAAAATTAAAATTACATTTTTTTTAAATTTGTTTTAAAAATTATAAAATATTTAGAAAATGTATATTACATTTTAGGAGTGGGATGTTGGTTTTTAGGGAAATAGGGTGAGGAGTGTTTTAAGAATTTAAAATTTGAATTAAAATGTTTTAAATAATTTATAAAATATAACATTTTGAAATATTTTTTAAAAAATTGGATAATAATTTTGTACAATGGGATGTGACTTTTTATGGGAATGGGGTGTGTTTATTTAAAAATAAATTAAAATTATTTAAAAAATTTCTTTATATTTTCAAAATCTAAATTTTTCTAAATTTATTTAAAATGTATTTAAATATCATGATTGGTATGTTGGATTTAAGGCCAATAGTGTTGTGAGAATGTACAAATTTTGATGTCTACATTTTTTGTAAATAATTTTTAAAAATTTGTTTTCAAATTAGAAATTTGAAATTTAAAATTTTAACAAAAAATTAGATTTTGATGTGATATTTTTTATAATTTGGGGCTGATTTTTTATATAATTTAAAAAAAATGTGTTTTTTGTAAATTATGATTTTTTCCTATTTTTTGTAGTTGTGTTTTGTTATGTATATTTATGGGTGTATAGGGTGTGTATTAATTTAAAAAATTTAAATTTAAATGTAAAATTGTATTTGAATGTGAAATTTAAAATTTTAAATTTTGTCTTTGAATTAAATATAAATTATGTTTAAGTTTATTTGGTAATGCAAAGTTTAAATAATAGATAATGTAATTAATTTACATTTATTTTTCTTTGTGTTATATTTTAATTTGAAATCAAATAAAAAAAAATGTTTTTAAATATTTAAATTTAAAAAATATGAGTAAAAATGTTATTATAAAAAATTTAAACAATAATCATAATATTTATTTTTTGTAGTGGAATTATTAATAGTTTGTGTATAGTATGTTTAACTTTTACTGTTTTTATGTTTGCTTGAGTGATGATAGTACATTATATAGGTTTACTGTGCAGCACCTTCCCTTACTTGATACTTGGTAGAGTGGGAATAGTAAATTAAATGGGTTTAGTGTCCATAACCTTCCCTGAGTTAATACTTGGTGGAGTGGTAATAGTAAATTAAATGGGTTTAGTGTCCAGCACCTTCCCTGAGTTAATACTTGGTGGAGTGGGAATAGTAAATTAAATGGATTTAGTGTCCATCACCTTCCCTGACTTTATACTTGGTGGAGTGGGAATAGTAAATTGTATGGGTTTAGTGTCCAGCACCTTCCCTGAGTTAATACTTCGTGGAGTGGGAATAGTAAATTATATGGGTTTAGTGTCCAGCACCTTCCCTGAGTTAATACTTGGTGGAGTGGGAATAGTAAATTAAATGGGTTTAGTGTCCAGCACCTTCCCTGACTGTATACTTGGTGGAGTGGGAATAGTAAATTAAATGTGTTTAGTGTCCAGCACCTTCCCTGAGTTAATACTTGGTGGAGTGGGAATAGTAAATTAAATGGGTTTAGTGTCCAGCACCTTCCCTGACTTTATACTTGGTGGAGTTGTAATAGTAAATTAAATGGGTTTAGTGTCCAGAACCTACCCTGAGTTAATTCCTTGGTGGAGTGGGAATAGTAAATTAAATGTTTTTAAATATTTAAATTTAAAAAATATGAGTAAAAATGTTATTATAAAAAATTTAAACAATAATCATAATATTTATTTTTTGTAGTGGAATTATTAATAGTTTGTGTATAGTATGTTTAACTTTTACTGTTTTTATGTTTGCTTGAGTGATGATAGTACATTATATAGGTTTACTGTGCAGCACCTTCCCTTACTTGATACTTGGTAGAGTGGGAATAGTAAATTAAATGGGTTTAGTGTCCATAACCTTCCCTGAGTTAATACTTGGTGGAGTGGTAATAGTAAATTAAATGGGTTTAGTGTCCAGCACCTTCCCTGAGTTAATACTTGGTGGAGTGGGAATAGTAAATTAAATGGATTTAGTGTCCATCACCTTCCCTGACTTTATACTTGGTGGAGTGGGAATAGTAAATTGTATGGGTTTAGTGTCCAGCACCTTCCCTGAGTTAATACTTCGTGGAGTGGGAATAGTAAATTATATGGGTTTAGTGTCCAGCACCTTCCCTGAGTTAATACTTGGTGGAGTGGGAATAGTAAATTAAATGGGTTTAGTGTCCAGCACCTTCCCTGACTGTATACTTGGTGGAGTGGGAATAGTAAATTAAATGTGTTTAGTGTCCAGCACCTTCCCTGAGTTAATACTTGGTGGAGTGGGAATAGTAAATTAAATGGGTTTAGTGTCCAGCACCTTCCCTGACTTTATACTTGGTGGAGTTGTAATAGTAAATTAAATGGGTTTAGTGTCCAGAACCTACCCTGAGTTAATTCCTTGGTGGAGTGGGAATAGTAAATTAAATGGGTTTAGTGTCCAGCACCTTCTCTGAGTTAATATTTGGTGGAGTGGGAATAGTAAATTAAATGGGTTTAGTGTTCAGCACCTTCCCTAAGTTAATACTTGGTGGAGTGGGAATAGTAAATTTAATGGGTTTAGTGTCCAGCACCTTCCCTGAATTTATACTTGGTGGAGTGGGAATAGTAAATTAAATGGGTTTAGTGTCCAGCACCTTCCCTGAGGTAATACTTGGTGGAGTGGGAATAGTAAATTAAATGGGTTTAGTGTCCAGCACCATCTCGGACTTTATACTTGGTGGAGTGGGAATAGTACATTAAATGGGTTTAGTGTCCAGCACCTTCCCTGAGTTAATACTTGGTGAAGTGGGAATAGTAAATTAAATGGGTTTAGTGTCCAGCACCTTCTCTGACTTTATACTTGGTGGAGTGGGAATAGTAAATTGCATGGGTGTAGTATCCAGCACCTTCCCTGAGTTAATACTTGGTGGAGTGGGAATAGTAAATTAAATGGGTTTAGTGTCCAGCACCTTCCCTGACTTTTTACTTGGTGGAGTGGGAATAGTACATTTTATGGATTGACAGTATAGTAGTTTTTTAAGATTATATGTGATGATATTAAGCTTATTTAAATATAAAATATATAGTAAAAATTCAAAAAATAGATAAATAATTATTATAATTGATAATAAGATACATTTTTTATAATTAGACTGCAACAGTTTTAAATGATTTTATTATGTTCAAAAGAGTGCTATAAAATCAGAAAATAAATGTATTAATATTTTTCAATGGTAAGTACACATTTTTATTTGGATGATATATAGTTTAACAACATATTTATATTATTGTCATAGTTCTTTATTGGTGAAAAATATTTTTGATCAAAATACACATTTTTCATACATTCATTTTCAACAAATACATTTTTTATTCAGTGTACATTTTTTACTTTTTTTCACAATTTTTATTGGAAACAGATTTTTTTCAAATACACATAGAACTAAAATATGTAATATTTTTTAATACAGTGTTTGTATATTCACACAGTTTTTAAAGAAAACATATTAATATATATCATCACAAATAAGTAGGTATTGTTCACATTGAGATATGATTGACAACTTTTTTTTAAATAAATTAAGATTATTAATATATAAAATATTAATAATATTAGTTTTTACAGAGGTAACATTTTATTCCATAGGTTATGTTTTTTTAATTATTTGTACAAATAAACAGTAAATT
The DNA here is from genome assembly GCF_964261635.1 of Lissotriton helveticus. Classification (NCBI taxonomy): domain Eukaryota; kingdom Metazoa; phylum Chordata; class Amphibia; order Caudata; family Salamandridae; genus Lissotriton; species Lissotriton helveticus. The sequence goes on from NC_136071.1 coordinate 283,508,039, forward strand.
ATAGTAACATGTATTAAATTGTTCCATATTTATACAATAATATAAGTATTTTTTTTAAGTAAATGTTTTCTACATTAATATTAAGTACCTGAAAATAACATTTAGGACATTGTTAGTAATTTTTATAACATTATTATATTTTTAGATGATTTAAAAAAATACAATAGTTTGAAAATATTGATTTAAACATGTATTAAATGTATTTAGAATGTTATTTAATGTTAATATGAATGTGACTATTTGTTTGTTAGGGATTATTTTGTAACCGCGTAATGTAATTTTGTGTTATATCGGCGTGGAAGAGCTCGCGGTTGGACGCTGTTTCGCGTGTGGAAGGGTAAGTTTCAATTTAAGTATATTATTTTAGTTAGATATATTTTTTGAGTGTTTGTGGAGTGTGTATGGGTATTCTAGTGTTGTGTAGTTGTAGGATGTGTGTGTTTTAGGCGGTAGTTATGTTTTTTGTCTTGGTTCCGGTTTCTCATTTTGGGCTTACTATGTTGAGGTAGGAATAGGATTAGAAATGTTGATACAATTATGGGGTCGATTCGATAAAATCCCCGTCTGTACGATTCGTATCCGGAGCCGTTTCCGTACGACTCGTACGGGCGCCGTACGACCGGACGATTCCGATCGGCCGACCCGGACGCGATTCGTACGGTACACGTCGATTCGTACGGAAAAGCGCACGATCACCTACACACCGTACGGCACGTACCCCCCATGATCGCAGGGGTACGCGCCGTACCCCTGTGATCATGCGGGGTATGTGCCGTACACCCAGCGTACATGGGGTACGTGCCGTACACCCACCGTACATGGGGTACGGTGCGTACCCCATGTACGCTGGGTGTACGGCACGTACCCCGCATGTTTTAGGCGGTAGTTACGGTTTTTGTCTTGGTTCCGGTTTCTCATTTTGGGCTTACTATGTTGAGGTAGGAATAGGATTAGAAATGTTGATAAAATTATGGGGTCGATTCCGATCCGGTAAAATCCCCGTCCGTACGATTCGTATCCGGAGCCGTTTCCGTACGACTCGTACGGACGCCGTACGACCGGACGATTCCGATCCCGATCGGCCGACCCGGACGCGATTCGTATGGTACACGTCGATTCGTACGGAAAAGCGCACGATCACCTACACACCGTACGGCGCGTACCCCCCATGATCGCAGGGGTACGCGCCGTACCCCTGTGATCATGCGGGGTATGTGCCGTACACCCAGCGTACATGGGGTACGTGCCGTACACCCACCGTACATGGGGTACGGTGCGTACCCCATGTACGCTGGGTGTACGGCACGTACCCCGCATGATCACAGGGGTACGGCGCGTACCCCTGTGATCATGGGGCGTACGTGCCGTACCCGGGGGGGGCGTTCCGTACCTGTTTCGGCGCGAACTCTGCATTTACGACTGTTTTCGGCTCCCGTAGGAAAAGGGTCATACGGCGCGTACCTGACACGAATCGTACTTGCTGGGTCGTAAAAACCAGCCGCGCACCGTAGTGATGTCGCGTACAGCCGGTTCCGAGTGCAACTCGTACGGAAATTTGAGTCGTACGGAGTCCTGTACGACTCGTGCGGAGTTTGGCACCTGGCACGGATCGTACTTCGTCATGCGTACGGGACGTCTACGGGTACGATTCGTATGGGGAAAAAACTCTCCGTACGACGATTCGGAGCGCATTTTACCGGATCGGAATCGACCTATATATGTGTAATGTTTAATAATGTTTGTAAATGTATGTTTGGGTGTATTTTGTGTGGGTGGGTATGTTTATTTTCTCTTTTTTAGGTGCTTCGCGTGGATCCCGTTTTTGGGAGAAGATTGCGTTTTTTTATAGTAAGAAGTGTGTAGATTATTATTACATTTTTTGTTTTTTTATGGTTTATCGTTGCATCGGATTTGGAGAATAATCGTCATGTATTTTTTTTTGGGGGTTTTTTTCTATTTTGTTTCCTTGGAGCGTTTTTTTACTTTTTGATAACTTTATTCGGGTTTTTATAGGTTTTCGAGTGGATCGTTGTGGAGAAGATATTTTTTGCATCTGTTGCTATTTCTATGGGTTCCTTTGGATAGTTTGGATCGGTTACTCATATGGAAGGATTTCTTTCATTCCAAAGGTTTGTCTTCAGCAACATAGTGAGTAAGTTTTCTTTACTTATTTTTTGGGTGGGATTGTTTATGTAATTATTAAAGTTTTTTAGGTTATTTGTTAGAAATTGTAAGAAAACTTCAGATATATTTCTATAAAACCATATAAAATATATTTGAGAATTTTTTTACATATTTTAGCATGTATTTTAGGCATATTTTTTATGTGTATTATTTGTTTTTGCGATCATAGAAAGATATGGTAGGCCTCTGGTTGTTGGGTATAGGGTAACTTGTTCTTGTAAGGTATTGTACATTTTTTTGTTTGTTTACTTAGTTTAGGGCCAATTAGTGTAACAGATTGTTCCATTCGGAGTTGTTGGTAACTTTGCTCCTTTTGTAATGATTGGAGTAGTTTATGGAGTGTTGGGGTAGTTCTGCCTGTACTTGCTAGGAAAGCATTGTGCCATCCTTCGTCTGCGTTGTTACTTTTAGCCTGTTTACTTAGTGTACTTAGGTAGACGTTCAACCAGGGAATTTGGAATTTGGGTTGCCTTCTGTGTCCTGATCTGTGTAGTCTTCCTACCCATGTGTCTTCATAGTAATCTAAGAGAGGGCTTAGTTTAGTTTCATTTTTCTTTATAGTAGGGTCTGTCTATTAATAGGTTGTAATGTACTGCTATGTCTACACTGGAACGTAGGCTATTGCAATTAATTTCTTTACCTGGTAGGCAAAAGTGCTGTCATTGCAGTATTGGGAGCTTAGGTTAGTTTTTTGTATATGTTTCAAATACATTGGTTAAAATGGTAGTAGCAACCTTGGATTGCTGTGTGAGGGTATGTTTTTAGGATTGTGTTTATCATTGCTTTTTCAAAGTCAATGATAATTTTTTGGGGGAAGTAATTATTTGTGTGTTCTTTTATTTTATTTAGTAGCTCCATATATGTTGTTTGCTGTTTTTTGGTAGGAGGGTATATATATGAAAGGAATATTGCAGTTTTGATAGTGTCCATGGATGGTGTATAATTGGTAGAAAGGTTTTGGGCATACTGAAAATGTACCATCCATCATCCATGTTTCGCATTGTTGTAATTTCAACATATTGTCTGCTGTAGCAAACATTATTATTATTTTTTCTGGACATGCATTTTTGTATAGGATGAAAGGTTCGTTACTGTGAGTTATTTTTAGTTCGGGAGGAATTTGGACTTCCTGAAAGGTTTTTGGGGTAGGGGGAGTAGCTGTAGTTAATCTTTGTTGTCTAGCTATTGTCCTTTTTAGTGAATCGATGGAAGGTAGTTGGCTTGAAGAATGTTGCAGGAGTGTTTTTAAGTGATCTTTAAGGATAGTTGTAGTAGGGAGGTCTGTGCTAGTACTAGCTTCTTTTAGTGAGTCTAGCATTTGTCTAATTTCTATTTCTGTCATGTTAGGAGGGTGGTTATGTTCAGTAGTATTGGTTACAGTTGTTTCGTGAGTTATAGCGCGACCATAACATTTGTTACTATAATATTTGCAGCATTTTCAAAACACTTTCAATTCATCTTGTTTTTCCTGAGTATATGTATAGCCCATATAACATAAAAGCATTTTGCCCTTTTGTTGGGTAATACATTTTGCTCCTTCTGTCATTTTTCTTTCTTCTTTCTATAGTAAATAAATGGTACATGGAGATTTTTAATATTGTTTGTAACTTAATTAATTGCAATTATCACATTTTCTCTGTAAATGTACCTGTTTCTTTGTTCTTTGGAGGGCTGTGCAGTCTGTTTGGATGGTTTGCTTCTCTTTATTTTGTTGATTGTTCTGTTGGGAAAAGAAAATGTGATTTATTGTATTTGTTCAAGTTTGGATTATTGGATGGTTTCCCATAAGGAAGTTTTCTTGCTTGTTTTAGAGTTAAAGTTCTCTCAGTTTTTTTAGTTTATATACTTACTTTTGTGTAATAGTTGATATAGTTGATTTAGGTGGCCTTTTTTTCGGTAACTTTGATGTATCTGTAAGGAATGGAAAATGGAAAGAAAAGATATAAGTTATTGATGTTTAAATGTATATTTTTAGTTTTCAGTTCTAAGTTGAGTAGGTATTATAAAGTGGTGGTACTTACTTTTCTTTGGTGTAGTCTTTTTTTTTAATGTAGCAGGTTTCTCTTTTGCTGGAAATGTAGCAGAGTTTCCTCTCCTTCAAGTTTTGTGGCGCAGTGTTATTTAGTTTCTTGTTTTCTTTTTTTTCATAGTGTTCCTGTAATATGTTGGTTGTTTTTATTTGTTGGCTTATTTGTTTGGTGTTTTGTATTGGTTGTTTGAGAGTTTTTGAATTTTTTTGGCAGTATTGTTGTTTCAATGGAAGATTTTAAGTACGTTTATATTGTTTCATGGAGCATTTTTATCTTAAATGTTATATAAAAATGTTATTTGTATTGTGAGTTATATCATGTTTTAGGTATATATATGATGTGAATGTATTATGTTTTAGAAATGTCAAAATATTCAATGTATTTGATGTTTATGAAGTAAGTTAATATAGTATGTATTTTTTATATATTTATATTGTTTTATGTTTATAGTTAACATCATGTTTTCGTTAATTATTATGTTTTTATGAGGTTTACAGAAGTCGATATGATGTTTTTCTATATTTTAGTGGTCGATATTTTTGTATTTGATATTTAGTCTTAGGTCTTTTTATTTGTTGAGAGTCGATATTTAGGGGCCCATTATGATGTCGGGCGGATTGCCTCTGCCAGGGTGGCGGTGGCCACCGCCGGCCTGGCGGAGGCAATCCGCCCGACATGAATGTCCTGATTTCCCCCCCGCGGGATAAGGATGGCGGAGGGGACAGCAGCGGACGGAAAGACCATCCGCTGCTTTACCGCCGCGGCGGTGATAGATCAATATGGTGGCGGTGTCCAATGGACACCGCCAGCCATATTACGATGGCTAAATTCAGGGGCCTTTCCGCGGCGGCAATGCCGCCACGGAAAGGCAGGCGGTGATTGCTGCGGGGGCCCCCCGTGGGGCCCCCAGGTGATGCCAGTGTTGGGGGTGCACATGGGGGGTATCTATGGTACCCCCTCACATTTTCATATGCAAAGCGGCAGGCACCGTGCGGTGCCTGCCGCTTTGCATATGCACATGCGTGCTGAAATGTTTATCATTGTGGCGGGCGGTGCTGAGTGCACCGCCCGCCACAATAATAAACATGTAGGATGTACCGCAAACTTTGGCGGGCACATCCTAATTCCCCCTACGGGACCCCCGCCCTTATGGCGGACGGTCCCGTTCTCCGTTAGGATGGCGGCGGACAAAGTCCGCCCACCATCCTAATGTGCCCCTGAGTCTTTCGAAAAAAAATTCTTTCGATAATGTTGTAATCGATATTTTTTTGTTGCGATATTGTGGATTCGATATTTGTGTAGTTTATTGCTAAAGTTTTGGGAGTCGATATTTTTGTAGTCGATAGTTTTACTTCGATATTTTAGGTAATCGATATTTGGTCTGTCGATATTGTTTCAGTGATCCATTTGTAACATCCTTAACCCCATAATAGTGGAAAAGATGGAGCATTATATTCCGCTGTGAACCATCACTTTAATCACTTTATAACCCCACCACTCACTCACATTTACAAAAAAAAACACACACACACCACACATTGTCATTGATATTAGTGCTCCCGTGTAGCCGTAGGTAGTAGCACGCCGCATCCCGTAGAGGGGTGCTAAGACCCTAGTGATGAAGCATGACACCAAGGGTCCTTTTGGTGTGTGAGGGGTATTTTAAGAACACTACGTGCTCCCCACCATTGTAGGGAACAAGCATACCCACTGGTGGATTCCTTTTCGTTTATTTATATCAAGTTAGGGAGAACAAATTCACACAAATTTTCTCTCGCTCTCCCCTTATGTTATATTTATTGTTTAAAAAACAAGCATTTTCAATGCAATAGGTATTGCATTTGAGAGAGTATAAGCTATTGGCATTGTAAATGACAATGCCTTTTATTTATGTGTTTGTAAAAGCAACACATATATAAAAGGCATTGTTATTTCTAATGCCGATAGCTCAATTTCTGTAAGGTAGCTGCTGAAAGTGAAAGCGGACCGCGCTGCAAATTAATTAAATAAAGAATTGCGGCCACAAAAGTTAAAGCGGACTGCGCTGTAAATGTAAAAATAAATACATTAATAATAAAAATGTAAAATCGGGCGGCGAGTTGCAACATCGTCGTGGAATAGGGAAAGACCATTAAATAAAATAGTACTCACAAACTAGATGAAACAGACCGTGTAACACCTTAAGTAAAAAGTCCAGTCGTTATGGGAGGTTACAAATGCAGGCAAGGCGGTACCAAGGAGGGACTAGTAACGATTTTGAAATGACTGTAACAGGAGCCAATTGAAAAGATGGGTGGGAAATGGGCAGAGCTTTTATTCAATACTTCAATACAGCATGCCTTGCAGAACAGTGCATGCGCTGCCCATGCTCGACCTAAAAATGAGTGCACGAAAACTAGTCTTTTGGCCACCTGCTACATGATTAGTTTTTGTGCCTTTTCTTAATGCTGGAGGAAATAGGAGCACTCACAACTAGTGGACAGGAGATATGATGAAGGAAGCAGCTGACTCTATCCAGCACTGCCTGCTCCAAAAATGTATGTGCTGTCCAGCGGTGTTCTCAGGGGGGCCAACACACATGGGAGGTAAGTTTTCAGTTTCGCTTGGAATGACGGGCCATAGTTTCTATTTGCTTACATTGTATTGTATCATATTACATTGTATCATATTATGGCATTTGTTTAGCACCTCTCTGTGGGATGCTGACTCACATATCGACACGGGTAGCATGCTACAGTGTGTGTGGGTGTGGTTGGAGGTGTTTTGCCATTTTTTTTAAATATATGTGGCAAATTTATCCATTTTTTGTGTGATGACTTTTGAGGTTTGGTTATTGTGTTGCAGGGTGCAGTGTCTGGTGGTGCACTGAACAAGGAAGTATGAGGGATAGACACACATTTTTATATTTATGGTATACTGGCAGTATTTCTTCTATGTTCTCAATCTCTGCTGATGGTGACAGAAGGTTGTCTGCTCTGAGATCTTATGGATCTGGGATAGGTAAGAGGTGTAGAGAAAAAGTGAGGGGAATCAGTGATCTGCTTGAGCAGACTGTGCTACATTATACATCAGATAAGGATAATTTGGTAAGATGCGCCACATTATAATCATCCTTTGTAGTTAATATACTATGTTAGTGCTGAGAATATCCAACAATTTGGGACATGCAGGGTGGAGTAGGTTTCTTCCTTCCGGCGACCAGCAATATGTGGCAGATCGCTTCAGAGTTCGCATGCCTGGCTTGATTTTATGTCAGAAACAGAGAGTGACACTTTCTCTGCGCTGAGTGACACCATAATGTATGGGTAAGACTTTTCTTCTGTAAGACCTCTGATTTCACGATGCTAGTCTAGAATGAGCTGTAACAATGTTTGCCTTTTGAGCACTTTTGCTTGTTTTTAAAATGCATTGTTAAAAGTGATGCATTGTGACAGTGAGGCACAGGGCTTCGTGGAATTCACCTTTCCTATACTATGACCTCGTGTGGAATGGGTAGTCTTGGGCATATTGGAGTTAGAGTTTGTGTGCTAGGCAGAGAGACAAACTGAGCATTCATGTGACTTGCCCTCCTCTCCAGCCCACCAATGAAGCATTCATTGTCTTCAGGATCCTTGTGGCAGCACACTACGTAACAAATGCCCACCCGTAAGCGCCTCTATACTCCTAACAATACATACACATATGATAAATGTAAAGTATTTGTGCAGTGCAAGAACCCCTATCCCCAATTTTACTAATGCAGCTAAATCCCCAAGTCCACACCACCTGGTAAAAACACTGTCAAGGCCGTCATAAGGGCGATAAAAGTGGGGGCATTAATACCTAACACAGGCCTGCACATTGACAAGGTTCCAAGCTTGTGATGTAAAATCTATTTATAGATTTTAAAGTAAGCATGCCATGTTTATTGGTGGGTACTACATGGCATAAACCACTAGACGGTGCCAGATACTGACATGTAGGCCTGGCATGAGGTTTTTGTCCCAGGCCCCGTAAAAACCTTTGCCATGCCTGAACACTGGGGCTCCTGCAGATTGCTGTGCTCATGCACCCCAGGGCTAGTTTGGAGCACAAAGTCTCTTGGAGCATAGTGAGATTTCTCCTCCCTCACTTCTGCTAGTCTACAGTTAAACATGCAGAATTAATCAAATGACACGTAGGTATTGGCTTGAACCCAACTAATTATGAAAGGAAGGAATCATTATTCATCACTGAATGTAGCAGAGTTAATCAGCATAGGTTGTGCATGAAAAGAGTGTGCAAATTGATAGATGAATCCGTTGATCATGCGGGAAAACCCTGCACACACATGGCCATGGTGGTTTGTCAAAAATGAGACAAGAACAATTGGATAGACATGATCCACAAAAGTGTATTTTACCTGCATCAGAAATGCCAGCACTTACAACCTTTCTGTGGGATGCTGACTCAATTATAGACACGGGTAGCATGCTACAGTGTGTGGGGGTGTGGTTGGAGGTGTTTTGCCATTTTTTGAAACGTATGTGGCAAATGTATCCATTTTTTGTGTGTTGACATTTGCGGTTTGGTTATTGTGTAGCAGGGTGCAGTGCCTGGACATGATCCACAAAAGTGTCTTTTACATGCATCAAAAAAGCCAAAATGCACTTTTTGCTTTCATTTTCATACAGATCTTGTAAGTGGCAAAAACCATTGTTTGCGGTTGCTTGCAAAGCAAGTTGCCGCTTGTCTTTGGTGCACATAACCTTGTTTGCATTGCACAGACTCCCTTCATTGCTGCTCATAGGTATAAGTAATTAGAGGGAAATTTGACTGCAACAGTTGGCATTTTGGAAGGTAATGTGTGCCTGTGTTTCTTTCTTGTTCCTATTTTTATCACCACACTCCACGAAAATAGAGTTCACATTGACAGCGAAGGGTTGAAACAAAGCTTATTAGGACTGACATGTTTGACATAAAGATTACACACAGCCCTCGACGGCGGATATATTAAGCCAATGTCCTCTCTCGTTATGATGGGAACATGTGGGCAGTAATTTACCTGCAAGTCGTCTTCGAAGGAGGTCCATTATCCACTGATATGTTTTACTGGAGTTTGAACCTGTCACCTGCAGACGATTCATACCTCTCTGTAGTCAGTTGATTAACTACCTGACGTATACCAAGAATCCCAACAAGGGGCCTCCATTTACATATAGTTGTTTAGTATAAAAAAAGATTTTAAAAAAATCCAACATATTAACAAGAATATATTAATCATTGCTGGATGCTTTTATAATAAACCAGCTGTTTAAACAAGCATTGGCATAGCCAATCAGTCTCGCCTTGTGATTGTGAGCATATGAATAAATGTACGTTGACAATGCCCAACTATTTGAGAAGTATAGAAAATACTTTACAATACTTCCAATAGATGTTATATTGCTGTGTTGTATCATCACTTAACATAGTAGTCATTTTGAAAGTGTTTGCATGTGAAGCAATTCAGTGGCCATTATGAAAGTCTAGAAAACATTATTTTCTATAAGTACTGGATTGCTGTAGCATTGCATGATGTGACAGGATGATGCAACTCATGCTGCGCCAGGCAATGAGGAGGACATTTTGAAAGTACAGAGAACAATGATTTTGTTTGTTCTTTGGACATGGCTGGTTTCTGTTATTGGCCTTACCAATGCTTTTAGATTTTAAAAACCTCTGCCACTGACAAAGCGAAAAGTGGCAACCTCTATGAAGTGAGAGAGGGGAATCCAGAGAGAGTTGGAAAACTCGAAACAATAAAGAAATATAAAATGAGTTCAATTACATCAGCAGTGAAACGATGCATAAGACAACAATCGAAAATAATGTTGAAAGAGCTATGCTCCATTGGTGGCACAACAACAGAATCCGGAAGAAAGCAGCCAGTTCAAAGCACAACATTAAAATAGGCAAGAGAGCCGTTTAATGAGAGTCAAAAGTACATCCAAAGTATAGAATCGAGTGCTGTCTGCAACAGATGGCAAAACTTGACCGAAGAGAGATCACAAAAGATAGAAAGAAACAATCATTTTTTATCATCACAATTATACGATGTTGGAAAACGAGGCAGTATCTGTGAGGCCTGCGCAAATAACATGTCACATTTGTCCTTCACTGGGAACCAAACACCCTAGTCTAGCCCCTGACTCTCAGAGGGTATCGTTGCAGAGCAGTCTAAGGCTTGCTCAAGGGAGGTGGTGTTAGCTAGTAATCTACATAAGTGGGAAACCCAAAGATAGGGTCCCGGGACCTAGCTCAGGTGTTGGTGACTGACCTAATTGATCAGTTTGACCATTGATAGAAAGAAAAATTTCTTTCTAGTGTCCACTCACTCACCGGGGTTGCCCCACGGTGACATGCTTCATCATTGGGGCCATCCCAGTTCTCTACGAAAAGAGGCGTGCTGCGACTCACGACTACGTAGGAGCACTGAAGGGTGAAAGACTATGTGTAATGCAAAAAGGTGTGGTGGAGTGGATGTGAGTGGATTAAAAATACCGTGCTTAGTGGGCCTCAACAATTTTATTATTGCTCCTAGGCAGGTATACTAAAAGTGGGGTTAGTGTCACTGTAAGTCAACCTTGAATAGGGTTGATTCAGTGAACTTAAAAGGTCAACATGTTTCATGCTACCCCTAGCATTTCTTCTGGACCATGCAGGGACCAGCCCTTCATATATCACTCCTAAATACCCAGATGGGTGCATAAAATAAAATATAATACACTTAATAATCAAAGCATGCATTCATACTAGAAATACATACGTCAGTATCAAATTGGTGGTACTGTAAGAAAAAACATATTATTAGTAGCATTCAACCCCTCCTTATGGGAAGGGACACATAGTACACTTTCATGCTGCACACGTGCGGAGCTATGGTTGATGGTTGCACCATATTGGTGCGTGCAGGCTGCCATGCCAAGTGTTTCTTCAATAAGAAAAGTGCAGTGGGTTGTGAATTCACACATAAAAACAAGACAGGACTTAATGTGACCAGGACGTTAGACACATAAAACATATAGTAGGTACATAGAAATGATGATATCAATATTTACTTATTAAAGTGTATGTTAACACTTCATGGTCTCACAGGGGGTCGTTTTCACTTATGGTACTCACTGCTGTTGGGTACTGTGGAAAAAAGGAAAAGTAAACACGTTAGGATCGATAGTCGATCGTGCAAAGGACGCTCAGTCCTCATTAATGTCCGAAAAAACTCGGCATTCTCCATTATTGAGAACGCATTTACTTACTTCCTATGTTGCAAAAACGCTCAGTCAAACCTGGCAATAGCCTTCCTGCGACCGCATCTTGTCTGTCCGGTCGCTCGTGTGGAATAAAAGCTAGGCGGACTTCCGGGTTCTCCCATAGGACCGCTAGACCGGGTGGTGCAGGCGGCCATATTGGAAGTATGCTTTTACTCGGTTCAATAAAGCATATTGAAACATTTCTTCGAGTGTTTTAGGAAATTCAAAAAGAAGCGGAATTGCGGGGTAGTTTGTGTACCCCTTGGTGATGATAATTATTAAATCGTCTCTTTGTTGATTAGGGGGAGATTTATTAAAAAAAGTTGGTGCACTTTTCTTATTGAAGAAACACTTGGCATGGCAGCCTGCACGCACCAATATGGTGCACCCATCAACCATAGCTCCGCACGTGTGCAGCATGAAAGTGTACTATGTGTCCCTTCCCATAATGAGGGGTTGAATGCTACTTATGATATGTTTTTTCTTACAGCACCACCAATTTGATACTGACGTATGTATTTCTAGTATGAATGCATGCTTTGATTATTAAGTGTATTATATTTTATTTTATGCACCCATCTGGGTATTTAGGAGTGGCATATGCAGGGCTGGTCCCTGCATGGTCCTGAAGAAATGCTAGGGGTAGCATGAAACATGTTGACCTTTTAAGTTCACTGAATCAACCCTATTCAAGGTTGACTTACAGTGACACTAACCCCACTTTTAGTATACCTGCCTAGGAGCAATAATAAAATTGTTGAGGCCCACTAAGCACGGTATTTTTAATCCACTCACATCCACTCCACCACACCTTTTTACATTACACATAGTCTTTCACCCTTCAGTGCTCCTACGTAGTCGTGAGTCGCAGCACGCCCCTTTTCGTAGAGAACTGGGATGGCCCCAATGATGAAGCATGTCACCGTGGGGCAACCCCGGTGAGTGAGGGGACACTAGAAAGAAATTTTTCTTTCTATCAATGGTCAAACTCATCAATTAGGTCAGTCACCAACACCTGAGCTAGGTCCCGGGACCCTATCTTTGGGTTTCCCACTTATGTACTATACTGTTTGGAGGACGACCTAGTCTCTTACACCTCCTTCTCCCTCTGTTTCATATCTGTTTCTAGCAGCAGGTTTGGCTGCGGGAGTTTGTTCCTAATTATCCAAATAGAGGGTTTGTACCCTTTATTCTTTGTGACCGTGCAACAGACAATTTCCATAAAACTGTAGATAGTTTACGAGATATACAATGGCGGAAATCACAGGTTTATCCTTTTCAGAGGAGGAAGTAGACAGAATTATTGCTTCCATTCTACCACACACAGGGGCTCCCAACAGAGACAATAGTGATGCGACACAAATCTGGGATGAATTGACTGAACTGAAAAGAACTCAAATTAAGACTCTAATCCATGGGGTCATGATGGCCGAATATCTTAAGATCAGTGCAGCCCCAAGAGGTCTAATTGTAAGAAATGAACCGTTCATTTTCCAAAAAGACAGACAATTTAAAAAGGATTGGTCACTTATATCGTGGCACTGTACCAGGGATTGGTTAGTACTCATAGTGAAAACGGCAGCCCGGACCTTATTGAAGAATCATTGGCGAATGACTGGGTGAGCAAAAAAGAGACTGATTTCCTGATAAACAACAAACCAGTCACTCCCTATTTTTACACAATCCCCAAGATTCACAAACGCCTGACCAAACCACCAGGGAGACCTATAGTTTCAGGCATTGGATCTATTCTTGAGCCCCTCTCCAAATATGCTGATGCCTTCCTAAGACCGTTAGTACAAAAAACAGATACCTACTTACAAGACACCAAAGACGTCCTCTGTTTACTGAAAGAACAAACCTTTGACCCCACATCCAGCATTCTTATAAGTCTGGATGTGGAGAGTCTTTACACCAGCCTCCCCCACAAAGAAACTTTGGAAATTTTGGAAGAAGTCCTCTTTGATTCAGAATGGGATTATAAGACACCAAGACATATGGTACTGGAATGTTGCCGCCTGGCACTCACCGAGAACTTTTTCAGATTCGAAGACACACTGTACCGTCAACAGCACGGGACCAGTATGGGCAGCACCTTTGCGCCGAGCATAGCAGGTCTATATGTACATCATCTAGAGAAAACGAAGATCCTGCATGATGACAATCCCTATAGACACCACATCAAGTTATGGAAACGTTACATCGATGATGTGCTGGTAATTTGGGATGGCGATGAGAATGAGGCACTTGAATTTTTTGACTGGCTAAACCATCAAGATAGTTTCTTGAAGTTTACCAACACCATGAGCAGATCACATCTGGTATTTCTCGATCTGAACATACTGGCGGATGAAGGGTCCTAAAACAACAACACACTTTAAGCCCACCGCGAGAAACTGTTTGCTGACCTACGACAGCTTTCATCCGAGACACCTGAAGCAAAACCTCCCATTTGGACAATTCCTAAGGCTTAGGAGGAACTGCACTGACAGACAGGACTACCTGCTACAAGCAGAAGACCTAAGCCAGAAATTAAAAGCAAGACAATATCCGAACAAACTAGTAAGAGATGCAAAGAAGAGGGCAGGAAACAACCACAGGGATGCACTTTTGGAACCTAAAGTGAAACATCCAACTGAGAACACACGACCCATCTGCATCACAACATTCAATAAAATATCGGATAAGGTAACAAAAATAGTAAAAAAACATTGGCCTATTGTCAACAGCGGCGATCTTAACATACCTATTCCAATGTTCAGCCATCGCCGAGGGATGAATTTTAGGGACCATTTGGTCCATACTCGTCCAAAAGCGACCGACACAACGAACAGACTACAACCTCTTCCCATGGGCCACTACCCATGTAACAACTGTAGTGTGTGCCATTTGACAGCCAGTACCAAGACGGTCCTTTTCAACAATAATGTCACATGGCAACTGAGGCAGATGTCGAATTGCAACACCAGTGGAGTAGTATACTTAATCACTTGTAGTTGTAACTTGCATTACATTGGAATGACTACCCACAAAGTCAGCACCAGAATAGTCGAACATAGGAGTAACATCAGGTGCAAAAGAGCGACAACACGAATGACGAACCATTTTATCGAAATGAACCACACACCGAATGATATGAGGTGGGTAGTTCTGGAAGTTGTCAAAGCCAAGAAGAACCAAGAGAGGATACTCCATGAACGCGAACAAAGGTGGGTGTTCAAACTACATACGGATTCCCAGGGACTTAATGATGATATCCCTTGGGGTGCTTTTAGAAACTAAGCCATCTAGTTTTCTCAAAGTAAATCCCTATATCTGAACTAGTACCGCCCTGATAGCAATTACATGATATTCTTAGCACACCAGAAATACCAGTCTGTGTTTAGAAAGACTCTATGGAAATCACCATTGGTTTGGAATGACCGACTACATCCCTTCAAGAACAACATTAACATCCAATAAGCCCTGAAACTCTGTTCTGAGCAACACACCTGTATTTTAATGATCTGGGCATAACATCTAAAACCACATAAGTACCTTTACAACATTGCCTAACTAGTACTCTTAACAACAGAAGCCCCTTAACGATTATTATAGCGGTCCCGCTATAGTCTTTCACAGTAATGCCCACATACTGTGCATATTAAGCTCATACAGTGTTTTTCAGTATTATTAATTTTTGACCCAACTTTTTTTAATAAATCGCCCCCTAATCAACCAAGAGACGATTTAATAATTATCATCACCAAGGGGTACACAAACTACCCCGCAATTCCGCTTTTTTTCGAATTTCCTAAAACACTCGAAGAAATGTTTCAATATGCTTTATTGAACCGAGTAAAAGCATACTTTCAATATGGCCGCCTGCACCACCCGGTCTAGCGGTCCTATGGGAGAACCCGGAAGTCCGCCTAGCTTTTATTCCACACGAGTGACCGGACAGACAAGATGCGGTCGCAGGGAGGCTATTGCCAGGTTTGACTGAGCGTTTTTGCAACATAGGAAGTAAGTAAATGCGTTCTCAATAATGGAGAACGCCGCGTTTTTTCGGACATTAATGAGGACTGAGCGTCCTTCGCACGATCGACTAACTATCGATCCTAAGGTGCTTACTTTTCCTTTTTTCCACATTACCCAACAGCAGTGAGTCCCATAAGTGAAAACGACCCCCTGTGAGACCATGAAGTGTTAACATACACTTTAATAAGTAAATATTGATATCATCATTTCTATGTACCTACTATATGTTTTATGTGTCTAACGTCCTGGTCACATTAAGTCCTGTCTTGTTTTTATGTGTGAATTCACAACCCACTGCACTTTTCTTATTGAAGAAACACTTGGCATGGCAGCCTGCACGCACCAATATGGTGCAACCATCAACCATAGCTCCGCACGTGTGCAGCATGAAAGTGTACTATGTGTCCCTTCCCCTAAGGAGGGGTTGAATGCTACTAATGATATGTTTTTTCTTACAGCACCACCAATTTGATACTGACGTATGTATTTCTAGTATGAATACATGCTTTGATTATTAAGTGTATTATATTTTATTTTATGCACCCATCTGGGTATTTAGGAGTGGCATATGCAGGGCTGGTCCCTGCATGGTCCTGAAGAAATGCTAGGGGTAGCATGAAACATGTTGACCTTTTAAGTTCACTGAATCAACCCTATTCAAGGTTGACTTACAGTGACACTAACCCCACTTTTAGTATACCTGCCTAGGAGCAATAATAAAATTGTTGAGGCCCACTAAGCACGGTATTTTTAATCCACTCACATCCACTCCACCACACCTTTTTGCATTACACATAGTCTTCCACCCTTCAGTGCTCCTACGTAGTCGTGAGTCGCAGCACGCCCCTTTTCGTAGAGAACTGGGATGGCCCCAATGATGAAGCATGTCACCGTGGGGCAACCCCGGTGAGTGAGGGGACACTAGAAAGAAATTTTTCTTTCTATCAATGGTCAAACTGATCAATTAGGTCAGTCACCAACACCTGAGCTAGGTCCCGGGACCCTATCTTTGGGTTTCCCACTTATGTACTATACTGTTTGGAGGACGACCTAGTCTCTTACACCTCCTTCTCCCTCTGTTTCATATCTGTGGGCTAGTAATCACCATTACTGGTGCGCAGAAATAACACTCAATAATTGATTGTCCAGTCTGTACTTTGCTTAGTTAGAGTACATTTATTAAACACACACTACTTAATACTATGCACAAATATGCAACTATACATAAGCTGTTGGAATTACTTTGTGACATTGCATAACATCGCCACCCCTCCCTCGGGGGGGGGGGTCTAGTACCACCTGAAGAACTGTAATCTTCATTCTCAGGGGTCTCACTAATACAAAGAACTTGGCATAGAAGCTGAAATATGAAAAGACATCTTTATTAAACTTAACTAAGTGAGACTATGTCACACAGAAGCCTTTAGCAACTGAATGAGGCAGTCTGAGGAGTACAGAAAACAGAGGCCTTATATATGCTTCGGGTTACAAACTCAGCAGAAAATTAAGGGGCAGTCCTAGCTTTTGCAAACATGCAAAATGTCTAACATGGACATGCAAGATCTGCCAAATATTAGCCAATAGAAAAACATTTTCAAACAAAGTATCACATGACAGAAACCTCAGTTTGCAATAACCCAACCCAAAGTAAATTATTAAGAATGTCCCAAATCCAATCTCCACAAGCCGGACAAACCCATAATTGAAAGCACAATGCATGTAATGAAGAAACATAGAAAGGAAACAATGACCGATAACGAGCAAGATAAGGCATGTGTAGAGAAGCTAAAAATTAACGATGTCCTGAACTTTGACTGGCAATCTCAGATAACAATCAACCAAGGAAATTGTCTTAGCGAGGTCAGTTTCAGATAAAGGGGTCAGTTCCTTACAATGCACCTTAGAGTCAAGAAAAGGCTTAGTTAATAAGTGCATGAACAACGAAGCCCATGCAACTTTGTTCGTTTGGTTACCTCCACAGGCCTACGTGATGGCAACACAAAATGGAGGCACGGACAAAATGGAACCCATATTCGGGACAAAGTCTCTGAATACGTAATGAACTCGCTAGTTAACATGACGAATTCACTCCATATTAGCCGTACTTACTAGATACGGTACAACATCACCAAAATCGTGACGGAACCATAACCTCACAGGACAAGACAGAATTTACAGAACCTCACACCATTCCCATGTATGCACATCATCTTGCCCCCTAATGCAGTGGGTTGACACAATCTGGATCGAGGGCCCTGCCAACGGGCTCCATCCCGGTGGCTACCCACCCCATCATCTCAACAAGCATTACAAAATAGGTACACCTGCCCTGGGGACACATAACCCTGACTGAGCCTTGTATACTGTCCATACAGTATGCACCTCTACATCTTAGTAGCTAACAGTCTGGGTTGTTCCTCCCCTAAGGCCGTAGCAAGAATACATGTTTGGGCATTACTTTAAATGAGGTACTCATCATAGTTGATAACAATTATAATGCATTGCAATTACACCCTCTAAAAGGCATTACAGGTAAAGTCACAGGATTACGCAAAAACAGCCAGACACCCTAGCAGGGATGTCCAGCAACATAACCCCATTTGGCTTATGACATCACCGTACACATGTACTTCACATTACACATTTGCCTTTCTGTCCCTCTAAAAAGAAATAACATGGTTAAATGCATTTGTGGTGCCATTACATCTCTTCAGCTCCAGGGGATGCCCTTCTCCAGACATCCCCAACTCAGCACTTCATACCTTGAGACAGTCCCTAAGGCACCCCAGCTGTAGAACAAAAGTTCCTGTCATGGGAATGCTGATGATGCCTAGCTGAGCCCTTGAGGGGTTATTCTTTGTAAGTCCCCAGAGACTTAGGGAGGGACGTACCATTTTTGAGCAGGGGGAGACTGCGTTGCTCCTGCAGCTCCCCCTGCACCTTCAGGCCAATGGGGTGACCCCCTCCTCTGGGGGCCACCAGACGCCAAAAACAGTAGATTTCCCCTTGTCTTGCAAGGCATTATGGGGGGCTCTGTGTTCCTTGCCGTGCATATTATAGCAGCGGCTCCCCTGCTGCTCTGGGGAGAGCCGCGCTGCCCCAGGCAGCCTTATACTGCGTCTTGTCTTGGTTGGAGGGTCCGGTCCCACCGGGACCCCCAGGTGAGTCCTGCAACTCGGGGAGCCTACCCCCAGCTGCCCTGGCTGTTTTTGGGAGCCCGGTCCAACCAGGGCCCCTCACTCCTTACCCTTTATTTGCGGGGGGCACAGTCTCACCCAGGCACCACCTTGCTCCACCGCTTTGGGGAGCCACCTGGGGAGCCCAACCCCGGTGGCTCCCGCCGGCTCCCCGCCTCGGCCCACACCCTCTGGTGTGGCCGTGGGAGCTGTAGAGTCAGTTTCGGTCTGCCCGCTCTGGCGACCAGACGTGGAGTCTTCTGCCAGTCGGGCGGGACTTCGGGGCGGTGCGGCGGCACTCCCCCATCCTCCCCATCACATCGGGCCCGGGGATGGGGTCCCAGGCCCCCAGGGGCCATACTTCCACTTGGCTTTCAGCATCGGGCCCGGCATTGGGGTCCCAGGATCCTCAAGAGCCTTCACGGGGAGCGTGACGGGGCTTCCCGGCGTTGCTTCATGTGCGAGGGGGGTTGTGTGACAGCGCGCCCCCCTCCCCTTCAGCACCATCACTGGGGCTCGAGTTGGGTTCCCGGGCCCCTGAACATTCTTTCGGGGGGCGTGGCAGCGCACCCCCTCTCCGAATGACACCGGGGGCCAGGGTGGGCTCCTGGCACCCCTCCTGGGCAGATTCACGGGGAGCGCGACGACGCCCTACGGGCTTTTTTGTCGGTCCTGGCAAAGGTTTAAGATCGCCTACCTTCTGGGGGGCATATGTCAGCCCCAAGGGGACCGATCTTCGCGATTGTGGCCTCTTCTTGCTCCTGGCGGTGCACCCGAGCCACTGGGAGCACTTTCCTTTGCCCTCCTGGTTTCACTGAGGGTGTATTGAGCAGGGAGCTGTCTTCACTGGCTCCCTGCGCCAGCCTTTTGCCTGACTCTCATCCTCGGCCTCTCTTCTCCCTGCGCAGAGGCCCAGGCTTCTGCGCACTGGTCCTGGTCCTGGACTCTCCTCCTGGCGCAATTCAGGATCCTGGGACAGTTAGGGGGTTCTTCCTTCTAACTGCCCATGGTGCCAGGCTCCAACACAGTCTCCCTCAGCAGACCACAACACAGAGAGAGCTCCTCTTCCTGTGCAAACTCTTTTAAAGAATTGGGGAGGGGGCTGGCAGTCTCCGTTTGCTCTATCACACAGCGACACATCACTTCTCTGCCCCTGCTCCCTCCTTCCTAATCAGGCCTCTAGGTTTGTAAAAAATGGCATCGTCCAGGGCCCGGGGTCTCATGGTACATGGTCTCTGAGAGCCCCTTCCATCCTCACTGCCTTCTCTCCTGAGCAGCTTGGTGCCTGGCACCAGGTGACAGTTGCTGATGGATGAACCTGTAGCTCCACCCATCTTCTCTTCTTGGATTGGATTGGATGCCTTTGCCCTTGCAATGCTTGTTGTGCAGGGCTGGACCTCTGAGGCTACAGCTTGGAGAGGAAGGTCATTAAATCAGCTTGGCAGGGTCAGCCACAGCAAGGCCCTGGTTATGAGCTGACTCAGAGAAATATGACATTTCTGGATGACCCAAAAGCAGTACAAATATGACTTTGAACTCTGCAGAATACTTCTTCTCATATAAGTTACAGGGGATTTTGGTGCGTGTCTGGAATTTGTAGGCCCTAGGAAAGTAAAACTAGCCCATGTGCTCCCAATCCTCATAGGAAAATAATAGAATAAAAATAGTAAATCACACTGACTTTCCCTCAAATCTTTCTTCCCATTGTAGAAAGCCAGCTCCCTGTCACCACCCAGTTCTGCATAGGTCTTGCCACACCATTCACTTTGTAGCTGTTCCTGGAATCTCTCCTGCGCATCCCTTACACTTGTGCACATGCATGTACACACGTGTCTGCATGTAACCAGCCCGGTGCCCCTTACTCTGGCAGCAGCGCAGTTGCCTACTTGCGCCAGGGGGTCACCGGTAAAATATACATGCAGTCCCTTTCAACATCAGTTCACTGTGGGTGAGTCCCAATTTATGAGGCTCTCCCACAGTAAAACCTCAACAAATAGGTGTTCAAAAGCGAAAAATCCGGGTGGCACAGATGGTCAGAACCACCTTCTAACACACAAGTACATTCAAATGTTGGTCTTGTCACCTTCACGCTAACTAGTGCTTCCCTGAGCAGTTACCTGCAGATTAATGTACTTGCAACAGGTACTATAATGCCCTATGGTATCGTGTTTGGAGGTTAATCTACAACAAACAGTTCCTTCTCATTTTACTATTCTTATCTTTCTTTTTTCCTATCATTCGGAGACCTCTTTTCAGGCTTAAGTTTCTTTTTTCTACAATTCCACAATTCATTGTTTTTCACCTTGCTTAATATGTACCTTATTTTGGTATGTCTTTAATTTCATTATTCTTCCTATTGCTCTGATATTTTTCTTTTCACTTGTCTGGTTCTGTTCACTTTGTTTTCCATGTACAGTCTCCTTTCATCTAGCAATCTTTGTGGGCTTTCCTGCTATTTTCTTATTAGTCGTGTTGCTTTCTCATTACTTTACTTTTCCACACCCTTTTTCAAGTCAGTTATTTTTTGTGTTTTTTAAATCTTTTTTTCTCCCTTTTGCATTTTCTGCCATTGTTTGAAGTTCTGCCATTACTTGCTGATTGTTCTTCAATTCTCTCCTTCTCTGCCAATTTCATGCTCTGCCCTCTTTTTCTAGGTTTTTACTGACACTATTTCTTATCCAGCTGCTTCATGGTGTGCAAGAGGTCTCATCATGCGCAAGAGTGCTGATGTGAAAAGCAGTAAATTATCTTAACTGAGCAACTAATTCCAAGTAAAGCTGTGCAAAGATTAGACATTTTTTTTCACCGAACCTTCAGAAAGGTCTCTGAAAATATTCACTTTTTCATAAAGTTGCAAAGTTTTAAGCTTCCCCCAATTTTGCCTACAATTTTGAATTTTGCGACAATTTGTGTTGCAAAAGTTTACATTGAAGTGAAAAAAATATGCATTCAATTGCCATTGTGCATAAAAAGCTCTGCAGAAAGTAAACATGAAGAGAAAAATCATCCATGCAGTTTTCATATTGGCCAAGTTTGATTAACAGGAAAGTTATATCATCATAGGGTGAAAATGATGTCGAAAATTTTGCACAGCAAAAATTTGCTCTGAGGGACCGGGCACCTTGTCAAAAGCGAAAAATCTGAAACTTTTATATTCTGAAAATAGGCTTAAGTTTGCAGATAGTTAACTCTGAGCTTGTAAACTTCGCTGTACAAAGCACTGAACCGGCTCCTGAGACGACCACGAGCTGCTAGGAGCTGAGAGCCGTCACCCTGGCCATAAAGTCCAGTGGACTTTATGGTAAATCCGCCTATGATTCACATATTATAAGTATAAACAATATTACATTAGGATCTACCCCCGTTAACTGCCTCCCTTCGCAGCAAAAACATTATTTCTGGGGAAGATGTCGGCCTTAACATTTATTTCACAATTCCATCATTTTTATAGCTTCTCGTAGTTGACTTGTCCGTTTTATGGCGGCCGTGTAACTGAGACGCCTGTGCTCTGCCGCTGAGCCACTTACAAAATGTTTCACGATCAGTCCATGCTAATAAACCGACGTGGCAGCAGTATCGTTCATTTTCTTTGCTGGTGCTAAGCCAAGAAGGGAGCGCTTCTTTCCTGCCATGACAGTAAATTATTCTCTTTGGAGAAACCGGGAAGAGGCATTTTTAACAGCTCTCTCGCTTCATTCATGATTTGCAAACGAGTGGGTGTCATGGTGTCTGCAGTCTTCGCTGTTGTTTGTTCTCTGAAAAAAACATCCGCTGTGACGCATACTGATATAGAGCAACCAAGAAAACATGGAAAGCTACATAAATACATACCTTGATTTTTATAAGATTTAGAGGGGTACAGGGATTCCTTTTTATTATGTTATGGTGTGAATTCTATACCTGTGAATTCATTACAATACAATTTGTGCAGAACTTCGATTATTCTGGGTGTTTATGTATGAGATAATTTCAAAATGAAGTGAACTTAGTACACCTACACTTTGCAAACCTAATAGGTTTCGCCTTCCATTAGCTTACCCGACCTTTTGTGTATGCTAATTTCTGTCAGTGCAGTCGGCATCAGCTAAACGAAAATAAAACCCTGCTTGCTCATGAGTAACAGCATCTGCAAAACAACAAAAAAAGCCGCCACAGCATAACGACGCATAGGCGCGCACCTGTCACATGGTCATGGCATGGTGGGTATTTGCTATGACGTATAATTCCATCATTTCAAGATATGTGCAATTCAATCGTGAGGCCCCACACTAAAAATAATATGAGCAAACGTATTTCAAAGATAAATGAGAGACCCAATTGCAAACTGCAGCTGCTGGGCCCTCCTAAAAAAGAAAAAGAAAAATGTTGTTTAAAGAAGAATGTAACAACAGAGGAACAAAGAAGGAGTGGGTAGGGATGTACAAGCCAACTCTATGTCAAGAGCAACGTGATGGGTGGTGGGGGGGGGGGGAGCAGAAAAGCAACTGAAGTGTTTGTGTAGAGTTTAATAAAAATACCGGACGGGGAAATTAATGAATTAGGGAGGAAAACATGGAGAGTGATGGGGAAAGGGAGGCAAGAAAACATAGGCACTACCATGGCCATGGATAGCTGACAACAAAAATAGCTCCCTGATGCGGGGCCACGGAAGGAAAACAAGACATTAATTCAAAAGGATGGTGAAGAATGTGCTCCAAGGGATGCACAGAAGAAGAGGACCGCTATGCCTACAAGTTCGATTCTAGCAAACCAAGCAGAACACTTTGGGGCATATTTACAAGCCCGTTGCGCCACGTTTACCCCGCTGTTGCGTCACGCAAGGTGGCGTAAACGTGGCGCATCCCTGCGAGGCATTTACAATGTGACGCATCTATGGAGATGCGTCACGGTGTAAGGCCCTGCGCCACATGAAACCTGCGTCAGGTTTCATGTGGGCGTGTCCACACAGGGGGGGGGCGTTCCATCACAGGAACGCCCCTGAAAAGTGACTCAGTGAAATCTACAAGATTTCACTGAGTTACTTTCCCAACGCTGATGCGTCAAAACCCTGCGCCTGCTTGAAGCAGGCGTAAGGCTTGACGCACCACGTTAGAAATAGCGCAAGTTGGAACAGTGCTGGAGTTGCGTGCTGCTCGCAACACAACTTCAGCACTGCGCCAACTTTACGGCTAAGATGCAACACGCATCTGTTTATTCCTGCGTCATGGTGCGCCGCATTGTAAATGCGGCGCATCATGGGTGGCGCAAGGATAAACTTGCGTGTCGTATCTTTCCTGGCGCATCTCTGCTGATTTGCAGAGATGCGCCAGGCAACGTAAATATGCCCCTTTCTGTACTCCAGGCTTGCACCATATATAATCAGACCACCTTATCCAAAGAAACCCATAGGAGGCACTGCTTTCTCAGTACAAGCCAGCATGCTTCTAAACCTAATATCAGTCAGCATTAGAAGCACCCAGGAGCATATACACTTCTGAAGACAGTTAACAAAGTGGCTGTTTTCTAGAGGACTGCCTCACCCGTATCCTGCCAGGAGAGCCCGAAAACTGTTGCACCCTCAGGCACAATCCTCAGCTTTTCAATCCTCGAATTGCGAACAACTCAACCAGCAAACTGCTTTTGTTATGCAGTTAAAGCAAAAGGACTGACCTATGGTTTGCTGTGGCATTATATAATTATATGTTTCAATATATAACAGTACAGCCCACAATAATACTAAAACCATAATATAAAGCAGTCAGCAACAAACTGTGGCCGATACCTCTTAAATTCACATAAGACATATCTGCTATGAGGCTTGTCAATCACCAGAACTGTATCGCCAAAAACACAAACATCACCAAATGAAAGGGCGTGGAATAACTGAGGAGCTCTGTCACACATCGCTTGACAATTTGGAGGACTTTATTATAGTCCATTCACTGCAGGACCCAAATATCTATGCAATTTGACTGCTTCTTTATATTTCGCAAAGACACTCAGATATGGGATAGTAATAAAAAATGTCCAATTCAACAGATCTCTCTGCTTTTCTCTCCCTCCAACCATGCCAGCTTAGGACCACAACTATATTCAAAATCTCAGATTGAGCAACCCAGCACAGTAACCAGCTATGCAGACTATATTATAGAAAATACCACAAAGGTACCTGCAAAAGAGTTCTGTCTCTTACACTTCATCATCCAACACACTGCTACATATTGCCTCCCATAACATGATAGCCTCGCCTTGGTAGTCATCATGCATGACATAGAACCACTTTCCAACTAGTATCAAAAGAAAAACAGCATCCTTCCAACCACACACCCTACATGGTGTAGCATGAAACCAATGTAGGGAAGCATTTCAGTGCCACTCATAGGGGTAGTAAGTGCTATATAAACACTGCAATATAATACAATAAAAGAGAAAGGAAAGACAGTGAATAACATATAGCAAATGGGACTGACAAGAAAAACCAAACAAAGGAAGCATTAGGCTGAACCAAGGTTCATCGTATGGACATGGTGCTGCCACAATAAATCTTCGACAACAGACAGCAAAAAAAGCAGTCTTTTGACCAAGACCTCAAAGCACTCATTGACCAAATCAATAGCCCAGGATCTGTTAATAGACATGCTTTTTCACCCTCAACATGACACCGAAGGCCAAGAAGGAGCTGTCCCTCTTAAAACCGAAGCAATGTCCAAGGCTTTGAAATCTAAAAAGGCTGTTCTAAAGGGGACACACTTTCACAAGAAGAAGAAAATGTGGACAGCCCCCACTTTCAGGAGTCCAGGGACCTTGAGGTTAAGGAGGCAACCGAAGTATCCCAGGAAGAGTGCTCCTGTTAGGAACACACTTGACCATTATTCTATCATTAACTTCCCGCTTAACATGGAATCTGCCATGAAGAAGAAAGAAGATAACAGCACGCTAGTGTTCATGGTTGATCTGGGAGAGTTCACTACTCTGACTCAGAGAATAATAGCTTGCCTCTGAGCCCAGCAAAGGTCTCTGGGCAGTAACTGCTGACCACTTAGCAGGCAGGCATTAGCTATCTGGGAGCGGACAGAAACAGTTGGCAGAACCAAGGGCTGCTTTAGTACTACCCCTTTTGACGTAGAGATAAGAAGGAGAGCTTGATCTATTCAACCTCAGGATTCTTCTAGACAGATAGTCTCTAACCACAGTAGGAGGGAAAACTAGTTTTGATGATGTCTGGTAGGGGAGTGGCCAAGAAGTGGAAGACTGGAATACATGCTGGCAGCTGGGTCTTGCCATCTTGAACCAGATGCACCTGGGTACTTTTACAGCATGGCAAATAGGTAGTGCTACAAAAGAAAGGAGGCTGCAAGACAATTGCTAGAGCTGTCTGTAGAATTCCTCCAGTCACTGGCTAGTGTACAGGATGAATCTGGTATCTCCAAGACCACCTCCTGTGAACATTTCTGGACCTGGTAAGTCTCCATGCTAAGAAGGCAACCCTGCTGTAGGAAGAATCCTGACTCTTGACCCCTAGCTCCTGCTGGAAAAAGAGGATTGACACATGGACTAAAAGTCTGCTGCACCATGAATCCTGCTAGCACCCAGGGACTGGACGTGCTCTTCGAAGGTCAAGTAGTTGTCCTCCTGTTACCTACTTCAAGGATACAAAAAACAAAGGATTCTTGACTACAAGACGGCCCAGCGGACTAAAGAGGAATAGACCCTTTGGGAGACCTGGATGGAGAGCGACATGGTGCCCAGAACCCTAACCTGAGGGGTAGAAGAAGCCTTCCCAGCTGTTGCCCACTAAATCTGAAGGTAAAACCTTTGACAGGGACAACCTACTTGGTGTATCCGACCCCTACTGTATCCTGTTCATCCTGATATCGTGCTAAGGTAACAGTCCACTGCCAACTGTTGCTTTCCGCTAGAGTCTGATTTTTTCTAAGCACTCTTTTGCTTTAAAACTTTTAAAATTAATATCCTTACTACCCCTTTAACCTGTTTTGATGATCTTAGTATATTTTTGCGTATTAGTTTTGTTTTCTATAATTTTAAAGGGGTTTGGGAATTTTATAGTGTTGTGTTCTTTATTTTAACATTGTTGGTGCTTCTTGAACTTAAAACTCACTTCTCTGTAGATTGCTGCTGCTGTTTGTGCCATAGCTACAAAGGGTTGATCAGAGATTCTTTCAGAACTGTGCTTTGACTTAACCAGAGTGGATTTATTGAGTTGTTAAGGGTATTCCCCGCCCAAACTAATAACCTGATTTCTGACAATTGGCTTGGAACCTCATGAAAAGACTTTATTAAATGAGTGTCTTTTCAGAGTCTATAGCTTTTTAGCAAATGTATATGGACATTGTGAATTAAAAGGCAATGTTATTCTTCACTGCACCATTTTCTTCAAATTTTCCCAGATGGAGATCCACATGAATCATCCTTAGAAGAGGTCAGCCTCTCTTGCTTGCTCACTACAATTCAGGGCAAGTATTATGCCCCACCACTTTCAAAGACCACCAATCATCACTGCAGAAGGTAAACTGTGTTTTAATTAGTACAGTTGACCTTCTGAAACTTCCACAGGGACCAGATTAATATAATTTATGTTTCATAAAATACATACATTCAGAATACATACATACATACATACATTCAGCAGTTCAATGTGCAAGTTTCTGGTTAAATAAAAATGAAACAAAAGTTGTTGCCAAGTATTCATTACTCTAAATACATGATAAATGATGTGATGTGCATGAACACACCCATCATCTCTCTGTTTCACACAAATGATAGTGCCTGACTAATGATCATAAATTAAAATCCATTAACAACACAGAATAATAGGACAGAGAGTTACAATCTGCCTTTTAAAGCTAGACCCGCTGCATTTTCTGAAATAAAACCACCAGGTCATCCAGTAACGCTTTGACGACTCAGATTGCACACCTGAGCTGCACATTGCCAGCCCCATTCCCAATAATATTGATAATTACTACCTAATGAATATTGAAATTTTTGAATTTTGAAAAGTACACAGATCTGATGCCCATCATCTGATCTCGTGACTATGCGATACATGTTCAGTAAAACACAGTAGAGGCTGCTACTGATCAGGGCTGGTGGGAGGGGGGACAGGGGGACAGACAGAGGGAGGGAGGGGGAATGATAAACAAAAAGCAGATAGCTTTTTAGCGCTGCCTTCTCTTCCTTCTCTGTCCACCTCTCTGTACGGCAGTAAGCACACAGCCTCCCAGAATCCCCTGGCCAATCACAACGCTGCCTTAGCAGTGTTGTGATTGGTTTGAACACTGTTGTTCAATGCTCAGACAGGGGCTGGCATGCAGTGCATGTTCTACCCCCAGGCTGTAATGCAGCCTGGGTGCAGAACATGCAGAGTGCGCATGACGCTTTGGCAGGCCTGAGCCGGCCAGCCAAAGCGTCAGGCACACTTCAGATACTCCCACTTCCTCTCCCACTGTGACGAGTGGAGAACCTCCCCTTCGTGGCTTCAGCTGCAACGTGACTACAAAAAACAAAATGATAATTACAAACGTCATTATCATTTTGTTTTTTGGGTTCAGCTTGCAGCTGAAGCAGTGGGGCGATGCTCCTCCGCCTTAACGGAGGAGCCACCACTGGTAAAACAAATTAACCCCATTTATTTAGTTGATGATGATTGGCTAATTGATGCAAAGTGGAGTCACTACAAAGTGCCAAAGTCAAGAAAAACGTTCTATTTTATTAATTAATCCCTTGTATAGAAAAATAAAGAAAATGTAATAAAAGAGCAGCTAAAGACTATCAATATACCAAGCACAGTGTCACTGGAAAATATACAAAACGTGTCAAAATGTTTACATTAAACATAAAAAAGAAGCCCAGAAAAAGCCTTATGCTCACAATCATACAATGTTTAGTGACAAGATTGTACAAATAAAAAAAAAAACATGAGTCTTGGGCCTGCTTCAAATTTTGGTGGTCGACCCGTCTTCCACCAGGGTGACATAGTAGTTTACTCTGTTGCCCTGGCGGGGGTGCCGATGGCTAAATTTAGAAATGTCCATTGGCCCAGCTGACATTTACAGCATTGTACAGGAACAACCATACCACAAATTTACAAAGTTTATTTTTATGTATTCAAAAAGAAAATCCGACTTTTTTCCAAAATAAAATTGCAAAGTGGGATTTTCTTTTCGAAAATCAGAAAACAATGCCCCCCTCACCACTAGAGTTTCCTCTCATGGCGAAAGCGGCATCAAATACTTTTCAATTCTCCTTAATGCCAGGTTTTTCTTGGTGGTGATGGGCATTGAAAAACAGCTACACATCTGCCCAACCAAACCAGGTGGGTGAACATATAGCCAAACCTCCAATAGCCCTTACTTCGTCGGGCAATCGCACAATTTTATCACAGTGGAGGCACCCATGGCTCAGGCGTTGCCAAACTATTGTCCACCCGCATTTAAATCGAGAGAACAGACCATAGTCTTGGAGGGGATGTACTCTATCTCCATTGAGGCAAAGTTCCATCCCAAACACTAATTAAATCGGGCCCTTGATATCCTATTTTCCCTTGGGCTTCTGTTGCACTCAGCTAATTTTTGTTGATATATTTTGGCTGAGAACCAGGCTGTGTTTTCCTACCGACTTTGCTGGAAATGGACACAAGTGCTCCAGCGTCTCACCATCCATCTGTATGATAGTCGGCAGCAGTGGTGGGGGGGTGTGGGGTGGTGTAAGAGTTCCTTGTGACAGACAACTAACAGGATGCTTAAGTGAAAGTCACATGTCTTCACTGCAGTTGTGCACACCTTACCTATGGTGCATGGTACAGTGCCAATGTTGTCAGCAGGGTTGCTGCACTAGTCATGTGGTGGGACAGCACTTCTCAGTAAAGATGGTATACTTGTGGGACAGATCCAATACTGCTCAGATAGACCATTGTGCTTGCACCATTCATCCGATGTGGTACCCTAGAGATGTGCAGTTTCAGCAGCTCCAGGTTAGAGCTGCAATACTTGCAGCGAGTCAGTTCTTAGCAGCACTTTTTCACAGGACTGGTATGAATTAATGAGGATAGTAGTGACACTTGCCTGCAGGCCTGCCATGCTTTCCAATTAAGTTCACTATCAGAACACAATGCAGAGGACCAAGAGTTTCTTTTTTTATATATGTTTAAGGGAGGGACCAACAGCCCTCCTCCCAGACCCTTTGGAGGGCTCCCAGGCTCCCAGGTCCATTTCCATTTTTTTGGAGGGGGGAGACCATGGAGCATATTATCAAGGCCCATATCGCCAATTTATTGGCTTTAAAAGCCAAAACATCAGCGAGATATTCATCGAACTATTAACAAGCTGACGCTAACCCTTGTTAGTGTTTGTTTTCGCGCGATGGCTGCCATTTTTTTATCGCCCTGCATGCCATTGCTAATGACATGCAAAGTAGGTGTTTCTGAGTAAAACAGCATGGGAGAACTCTCTAACACGGCTTTGCGATATTATCAAGCTGGCTAAGCCCCCTTTATCGCAGGAATTTAACTCCTGCTATAAAGTTGACTTAGCCATCTTTATAATGGGAGGTGGATTTCAAGGTTTGGGCCACATGGTCGTATCAGCGAGGTTTTCATTATTGCTCAAAAAATATTGCAGCATTTCCCGCGCTATTCCTGTGTTTTGCTGCTATGGCTGGATTTCTTATCGTCTTTGAGATAAGCATTGATAATACTGCGCTAACTCGGCGATGAAATCCAGCGATAGAAAAAACCACACTAAGCGCACTCTGCGATATTTATCGCACTTTGTTGATAATTGCCCCTATATTTTTGCAGCACGAAGTTTACGTTCACAATATTCTGGGACTACGTGATGAAATCATTGTGTATTAATCATATTCTTAAACAGAACGCGAGCTGCTCATTCAACTCTGGAGAGAGCTTGGATGTATTCCCTGAAGGCACACAAGCAAGATCCTATCTTTTTAGTTTAGTATTTGAATAATCAATAAGGAAATAAAGAGTAAATCCTTCCATTTAAATACCTCAATATGCATATTTAAATAAGGAAAATGAGACCATCCAAATCTGTCTTAAAAAATCGCTGCCTCTTCTGCCAGGAACAGTATTATAACAGCTCCACTTGCCGGCCCCAGGCATACGGTACATTAGACTGAACTATGCTATCAAGTGTTGGACCACCTGCCAGTTCCATTGCATCAGCCTACCCGTGTTTCACAAACCTGGTGCTGGTCACCATTTTCAGTTTATATCTTTGCCCATTATCCCTGTCCCCGTTCATTTTGAGATGCCTTGCAGCCCCGGGGCTGCCCCCACGCACACAGTGGGAGCATGCCCAGTGATGGATGGTCCCTAACGAGCTTTGGCTGATTAACAGCTGCGAGTGGGAGCAAGGACATATCTTCACACACCATGCTGCAGATCCCGCCCACACTGCTACAGGGATCCCCAAGGTGATAGGCTTTACTTGTGCATCCTTTACCATCCCAGGCTGGTCCTTTGACTAAAATAATGATAAGCAGTAGCAGTAGTTGTTTATTCGATCAATAAATGATCATTCACAAACGAAGACAAACAGCTCGAAAAAACGTTCAAATGAAATATAGTTGAATTTACATCATATATTACAGATTAAGTTAAAAAAAAATAAGACGTATAATGTATATCAAGCTAACATTTCTAAAACAACAACCTCATGGAAAATCATAAAATATTCATTTAAAATCCTCCAAAGGGATCACCAACTCAGTTATAGTCAGGTACATTGGGGCAGATTTACAAGCCCTTTGCACCACTTTTGCGTCACTTTTAACATGGGAAAAGTGACGCAAAAGTGGCGCAAGGGGTTTGTAAATCTGCCCCATTATTTCCAAGATTTCAAACGGAGGACCATTCCTCTCTGCAATTGTTTCTCAGTATAAATATGCATTGACAAACATGATCCGTTTGCATTTTGTGTTTTTGATGCTCACTGAGGCACACAACACAAGGCTCACATGCACACTCAGCAACTCGCAACATATCTACTGATAGCTTGTTCGCAAAGTCAAAAAGACATGCGGGTGCCCTGACCGACAAACATATACACAATAAAGAAAAGACCTAAGCTCAGACTTACAACCGTTTGGTGTTGTGTCTGTGTAAAAAAACTGAAGCAAACTGGCGCAATTAAAAAAAAAAAAATTACTTGTCACTGCAAAGCCTTTTTTGCGCTGGAAAGTTGACTAAAAACAATGCAAAACAGGGCGAAGGCGCTGCCTTGGGTTACTTAGCGTCAAGGGTTGTTACATGGCTGACACATGGGTATTCTCATACAACTACCCAAGCTTTTTGATGAAAAACCTTACATACTAACGTTAGTAGACAATGTGTGCACCAAAAAATAACATCATTTCGAATCAGCTGTTAAAAAGCGACAGGCTTTTATTTCTCCAAATGCTTCCCACTTTGCATGTGCGCTGTACTATACAACACACGTGGGGATCATTTTAGAATTAGTCTTTGCATAGTGGTTTGTACTGTGAGGGTAACCTTCAACTGCAAAACCTACGGTAGACTCATGAGCACACCTTTGTACTATGACGCAAAGATGTGTGTGTGGCGCTTGGCAGCCTGATTTTGCACCGGCGCTTGGGTGACGATAGGAGATCGACACATCTTTGTGGATGTGTCACTTTCCTGCTCTCTCCCTCTTATGCAAAGTAGAGCAGCATTTTTGGGTGCTGTGCTGCATTGTGTGTCAGTTTTGTAAATCTGGGCCATAGATGCCTACATAGGCTGATGGAGGGGAGCAAAAAGTGGTACTCCCAAGGGGAGTCAAAAGTGAAACACATAGAGAGCGTGTTGGGTGATGTGCATCAGCATGGCACTGGGTCATGTGCATGCAGTGAGCACTGAATATAATGCATCAATAGAGCACTATCCCCCAGATGCATCAAAGTTATGTTTTGCGAGTCCTTAATAGCGAATTTTAAGGATTCGCTATTAAAGACTCGCAAAACGGGATGCATGTAGGAATCGCAATATTATTAGCGATTTCTACTGATTCCTTATTTGCGATTCGCTAATTGATAATCACAAATAAGGAATGGCTTTCCCATTCATTCCTATGGGCCTTTATGGGGAGTCATTCCTTATTTGCGATTAGCAATTAGCGAATCGCAAATATGCCGCAATTTCAAGGTTGCCAGGGTGTCCAAAGGACACCCTGTTGCACCCCTGAAATGGTAATGTTCACTGGTTTTGCGCACACATGTCCCTACAACTTAGAAAACTGCACTAAAGTGCATATTTCTAAGTTTTTGCTATTTACCACGTAGTTTGACTTCGTGGTAAATAGCGGCCCCAGATTGCGAATTCGCAATCTTGGAAGGGTTCATCCATTGCATTTAAGGAATTGCAAATTGCGATTCCTTAAATGCAATCGCAATTTGAGAACTCGCAATTATTTGCGAATTCTTAAATTGTGAGTGCATGAACCCTTGATGCATCTCAAATGCCATTTTTGCGGGCGCAAACGGCCGAATTTTGCGATTCGCACCGTTTGCGCTCGCAAAAATGCTTGATGCATCTACCTGTAAGTTATGTACAGTTCAGGAGCACAGGGCTGTGTGCATTATAAGGCCACAGGGTGAGGCACAGCAGAGTGAATGGGGTGATTTACAATAGGGTCCATGAAAGTGTACTACAGCGGCCTCACATCGTTATGAAGAGGGTGGTCTCCAATTGTCCTTACCCAGCAAGAATAACTCACCCAGTTCTGTTTTTGTGACTTGTGGTATTTTACCCATGCTAAATGCAGGGCTGCAAGTCACATTCTGCAAAAACAAAATATATCTGAACTGGGTAAACTACAGACGTTCTGAAAGGCAAAGATGGGAATTTCAGAAATCTTTCTAATGGATTATAGAGATTTCTTTTGACAGGCAAGATGCTCTTTGACATTAAACACCACATTTAAAATGAATTATCTTCTACGGGTATCCTTGTGCACAGCTACACACACTGGGTCATAAATACTAACATACAGAACTTCAAGAGGCTCAAATGTAAACAAGGTTACCTGCAAGAACCTGAGTGTCAAAAACTAAATTACAAGTCCTAAGTTTGAACTTTCTATTGTTACAACACTTGAACTGGCTCATGGTACGGCCTCATCACTTTAGACACTTAGGACCTGATTTAGATCTTGGCAGATGGATTACTCCATCACAATGGTAACGGAAATCCCGTTCGCCGAAATATAAACCCCATTATATCCTATGCAATTTATAATTCTGTGGACAAGATATCCATCACCTTTGTGACGGAGCAACCCATCTGCCAAGATCTAATCAGGCCATTAGTTGCTACTTCAATTCATGATTGAATAAATAATAAAAAAATAAATACATAGGGTTTGAAAATTAGTAAATCTGCGCCTACAGTAGTACTCCCATGTATAAGTGGGGAGTTGCTAATTTTGTAAAATAACAGGCATTCCTGTAGTACTCCTGGAAAGGTATGCCTGGGGCAGGTTCTCAGAGTATTACTGAGAATGTAGTGTGGCATTCTCCAGCTCCAGTTTCTTCAGTGCTCATGTGTTACAAACTGGGAAAATGCAGCCTGATATTCAATTGCAAATTCATTTTTTTTCTTTGCTCCATGGTGTAAATGTGTTTCCTGTGGAGTAATCCATTCACCTACATCCCTTCTAAGTGACATTTGAACTGTCAACAGAGCTACATGAAAACCACATGGTATAGGGTGGAACAGTATGTTTTTTCGCCCAGTCTTTAACTATCCTAATGTTGCAAAAAAGGATTTGTTTGTGTGATTTCTACAACTTGTAATCCTCATTGCCTTCTGTAACAGTTCCTAAACCTTGACTTACACATGTATGATTCATTTTCTATGAATAATATGAGTGCGATGTAAAGTGTTCTGAGCCCTATACTGGTATGAGTAGCGTTATGAAACAAATTAAATGTATGTAAAACGGGCTATTGAGAGATGAGGGGCACTGTTGGAGGGTGGTAGAAAGGGAATCCATGGAAAAGTAGGTAATTGGTGGGGGTGGCGCAAAAAATGATTGTTGCATCAGGCACCACTAGCCTTGGGCCAGCCCTGCATGTGATAGTACACTACACACAATTGTAAAACAGAGTACTTATTACAGATTATATTATATAAATACATGGGTTCTAGACATTGCTGACTGAGAATTCCTGCCCCAATACTCTGTGTTTTGTGTGTGTTCTTCAGCACAGTCTTATAAGGGTATTTGACATCGCCTCATCAGCAGGGATTAGTGGTTCTACCACAAAAAGGCTCATATTTAATGTCCTGGCAAATATCCGTGGGTAACAGTGGCATAACTAAACCTTAAATGGGGGGCCGGTCCCACTACAATCCTCCAGCTACACACCGTTTAAAAGCACCTTACCCTTGCAACCTACCCCCAACATATCAGCAGGAATTTCAGTGATACTATTAGTTTAAAGATGACCAACATGTTCTGCAGGCTGGGAAACATCAAGATCCCAAAAGTAGAAATTCTTGGTGATAAGGAGGGATCCAATGGCAGAGACATAGGATCTTAAGCATAACAAAGATGATAGTGAGCAAAAGTGCTGCCTGAGTGGTATTGAAAAGTCAATCTGCTGTGCACCGTTGGACATGATTCCTGGTATTTTGTCTATGATATTTCTCAATTCCATCATCCTAAGTCTAGTTCTTGTTATTCCATCACCATTTCTGCTTTCGATACCACTCAAAGAAATGTGTGTCATAAGGAAGCTTCAATTGATTCTTTTAATTAAAGCCAACGGTGGCTTCCAAACATCCTTTACATTTGCAGATTGACCAGTTGCGCATCTTTAAATTTTTAGGTCAAGCCTGGGCAGTGCATGCGCTGCTGCGAGGCATGCAATAGTGAAGTATGGACTTGAAGGCAGCCCCACTCTCGCCCCATATTTGTAGTTGGCTTGTTTCATTGTCCTTCGTAAATGCTGGCTTCTTTTCATTATTCGGCTTGTTAGGCCCTCATTGGTACTGCCTTGTCTGCATTGGTTACCGGCCATCTGGAAATCCTGCCATTGGATTTTATCCCCAAGCTATGGAATATGCGGAAGTACCACCAAATACGACTAATACGGCACGTAATTTAGGCATCATATTTGATGCCGCTCTGTCGTTTAAACAACAGGCGTTGTCAGTAGCTGGTACCTGTTTTAACGTCATTAAAGGTCTACGAATTTTTTTTGATCTTCTCCCACTATCAGGCAAGAAAATGGTAGCGGTCGCCCTCGTAACATCGAGACTCGACTATTGCAATTCTCTATATGCAGGAACAAACAAGATGATTATTCACAGGTTGCAAATGGTGCAACATGCAGCCGCTAGGCTGGTTCTAAAATGGCCAAAGAGATCCTCAGCATCGGCCGCACTAAACACTCTGCACTGGTTACCAGTGGTCAAACGAGTGCTGTACAAAGTTTTCGTAATCACCTTTAGGGCCTTTCACTCGCAAGGACCTAAGTATATACAAAAGAGTTTTTCCCGATACCACCCATCGCGCACCCTGAGGTCATCCAAGGCCAACTTGCTGGTCATCCCGACCTTTAAACTCACCTCAAGGGGTGGCAAAACTCTGCCAGTCCTGGGGTCCAAGGCATGGAACAAACTTCCCCCACATCTCCGTGCTATGAAACAGGAATCGGAATTCAGAAAGGCATTGAAAACCTGGATTTTTAGTCTCCCAGACACCTGCGCACGTGCACTAGTATGAGGACTCTGGTCACACTGCTGAATGCAGCCGGACCAGATTCTAGATCCACTCTGGTCTGTGTAGGCGCCAAGATGCTCCTTGGAGTGATAGGTGCGCGATACAAAAACCAACTTACATTACATTACATTACATTACATAATGACTGGACCTTTTACTTGCCCTGTTACACGGTATGCTTTATCTTGCCTCTCAGCATTATTTTATTTAATAGCCCACTACCTTGCAGCACTCCGCTTTTATTTACTAATGGCTGTCTGCTTTACCTATAGCGGCTGCGCTTTTTAATGTATTTATTTTAACATTGCAGTCCGCTTTCAATATAGTGGCCGCGACTACTTATTTATATATTTTGTTTACTAGCGCCCATGCGGTGCATCCACATTCATAGAGGCAGCGCCCCTTTCTTTACCCAAACTGAGTTTTAGGAAAGTGTGTCCAACATGAAAGTTAAAGTGCGGCATGGGTACCTTTACCCAAAAAAACCCATCTGTGTGTCAACTTGACAAACAGATGCTTTCTTTTTTGCCAAAGCACCCATGCCGCGGTTTCACTTTAACCCCTTCGATGCGGATTACAAAGCCAGCTCGTCATGGGCGTTACCTGCGCTACGCGGATGACGAGCTGGCTTTGTCACAAACCGCGCAATTTTTAAATTTCAGCGCACAGCGGGAAAACCCGCTAGCGCGGTAGCGGTTAATGTCAGACACAGCCCTTTCTTTAGACGCGTCTTGTCTAAAGAAAGGGGTGCAGCCTTCATGAATGTGAAAGTGCCGCATGGGCGCTAGTAATTTGCAATGCAATAGGGCTAGCATTTGCGAGAGTTTGAGCTCGTAAATGCGAGACCTAATGCATTGCAAATGCTTGTTCACTTAGTGGTCGAAAAGTTCACCTATCTGGACTGAACTTAAAAAGAGCTTTTCGTAAATTGAAGACGCTGCAAGTTCCTGCAAACACGTAGAAGAAAGAAAACAAATATATGTAGATGCAATTCCCGATTCAGTAGCTTCACTAGAGCATTTCCTAAAAAGTTGAACGCATTGATTCAGGAGATAAAAATACAGCTTAGAAGCCTTATTATCTACTGTTTGAGGGGATAAAATGCTATTGACATACCGGGGCCAAGGTGAGAATGAAAAGTGGCACCGTTGAAACCCTTTTAATTGCTTGTCAGTCATTGCCCTGGCAGGCAAAGTCACCCTTGAGACTCTCAACAAAAATACTCTTAATGAACAAAGCCATAGATGGGCGAGTTTGGGGAAAATGTCCAACGAATTCTAGACTGTGAAAATGTGTATGTGTTCCTCGAGCATCCAGCAGCATATGGATACATTTTGTTGCACAATTGTCTACTGACTTGTTTTTCTTACTGTAGGATGCTGTCTCCAGAGGTTTAAACTTTTCTTTTTTTCAACATTTATTGTTTTATTAAAGTCATTTGTCCTTGAGTTTTGCAATACATCTTCAAACATGCCATACTCCTGAGAAAGAAACAAATGCTAGCCATATGTTCAGTGTTATCAACATAAGTGCAGTGAAAATGTATAATCTAATGTAAACCGTTTCCCTAGAGTTATAAGCCTCGAGGCCTGACATAGAATGAGCTATTGAGCTAGCATGTAATAGGAATACAGGAGGAAACAATGCCTGAAGTTGCTCTGCCTGCGATTTCTGATAGGAACATACAATCAGCTCCTCCTCCAGGATATATGAGATCTTTCACTAATTCAAATAATCCACCTCTTCGTTATCTTCTATCTAATTACAGGTCACATTCCATCCTTGACGTGTTTCCCTCAGATCAAATTATATCGCTTTATAATTTGTTTACAAAATGCACAGTCATTAAAACCAATTAATCACTACATGCCCTATGCAGAGGTTGACTTGAGGTGGTTGGAGCCTCCTCTGTCACTCCTTTTCAAGGTGCCCGTGTTTTGGGGAATGTCGCGGTGGATCGAGGCCCCAAAAAATGTAATTAAAAAACTAACAACCCCCAAAAAATCCAGGGACCAACCTGAGTCTTGGAATTGTTCACGGTACCAAAGTTTGAATATTTAAAATGTCCTTCTGTCCAGTTTATGGAGGCTACTGGGAAAACAGCAGCCAAGGAGCTTGGTACAAAAGGCACAGTCTTGGGCAGTAGGCCACTGAAGGAGAGTATTGGCCTCTCAGGCATGATTTGGAGATTGGAGGATGGATTACTCCCTCAGTGAATTGGGTTACAATGCAAGTGCACTTATAGAACATAATGCACATAAATCTGATGAGATATCAGACCTCAGATTTCAACACTCAGAAGCTAGCTTCAGTAAACCCCTCAAAACCCACTTTTTCTAAGCCCGGCACTAGCCTAAAGTTCATTAAGGTATTCCAGCTTTACAAAAATATTAGAATAGACTAGCTATCAGTAATATTTGTGGTGGTATAACCTACATGCCAAACTCTAAATTGGGGCCTCAGTCCTTAAAAGAGGACAACGTGCAGGTCGCTAGCACCCACAAAGGCATCCCCTAGTGGTACCAAGGATGAGGGGCTCACACCTCAAAAAGGGCTTGTCCAATCAAGATTTTGCATAAAACACCAAAGACCTCATTTATAATTTGGTGGAATGGAAGAAGTGTCATTTATATGCAGTGCTCGCACCATGCCAAACATGAGAGACGTCCTCTTCCTTAATATTAGGGGGTGGGGGGTTGCAGTGTGTATGAGAGTGGAACCTCAGCTGACTTAGCCTTCAGAAACCTGTCCCTTAGTGATCTGCCTGCCACTCGGCTACCAGTTCACAGTGATGGTACCCATCCTCTATATAGGCTATGTCTGGTTTTCACTACTGAGGTCCACCATGCAAGTCGCGGCTGACCCAGGCAGGGAAATCAAACATTGGCCTAAACAGGGACGGATTGAACTCCTTGCTTGTCAGGGTCATTGCTATTTTGTTTTTCACCAACAAAATTCCACCTTGAGAGCAACAACATATGTGGAGTGGCCACTTGGCCTTCAATTGAGCCTTAAATGCATGCGGTCCACTGGCAGATGCTCTTAAGGGTCAGAGGTTCTCAATAGGCAGATGAGGATCTTTATGAACAGTGAGTGATTACCTCTGGAAAGAGGGTAGAGGTGGAGCCTCTTTTGACTCAGTGGACCTGGTGCACCACATTTTTCACTTAATATCAGCTCTTACAGCTCCTATACCTTGCTATGGACTTATCATACACATTCTACAAAAGACCAGTGTTAGTGTCATTCAGGCTGTCATAGTATCAGATTTCATGTATAGTTTGTTATCTGGTATTCTTAATCCCTTTGACTCACTGCTAATAGTCAGTGACAAGCATAGTTCTAGATATTCTGACTGTAAGTACTTCTTCTGCCTTGTTGTATACTCTGACATATCTCAAGTACAGTCATCACTCACAGATGAGGTATGAACCCTTAGGCTTCATTTAGAGATCGTCAGGAATTAGAATTGTTATTACTGTATCAAGAAATCCTTTATTAACGCATCACTGCAGTGGGAACCCATCAAATTCTACACATTTCAAGGCAAACAATGCAGAAACACAATTTGATAGTTTTACAGTTGCAGTAATAGCATGATCATCAGCTTTGAAAACCCCATTCCAGAAACTGTGGTATTAACACAAATGTCTGAACCATTCTAAGGGCTAGATGTAGGTAATTCCCATTTACAGACTCTTAAATACCGAATTTTCCGATTCGGTATTTAAGAGTCTGTAAATGGGAAGGGGGGCAGATGTAGGTAATTCCGAATTCAGGAATACCGAATCTGTAAGATTCGGTATTTACCGATTCGGTAAATACCGAATCGGTATTGCCCATTGATTCCTATGGGCCTTGAAGCCCATAGGAATCAATGGGCAATACCGATTCGGTATTTACCGATTCGGTAAATACCGAATCCTGCAAGGGTGCAGGGGGTGTCACCTTGACACTCTCTAGCACCCCAAGTACAGGCTTGTGTGACATGTAGCACACATACATGCCCTAAGGGCATGTCTGTGTGTCACATTGCACAGGTGTGCATGCACAGATGTGCATGCACACCTGAATTCGGTATTTTACCACACAATAGGATTGTGTGGTAAAATACCGACTCTTAAGGGCCTGTGGCACTGTAAACTGTGCCACCTACATTTGGAATTACAGAATCGGTATATTTACCGATTCGTAATTTACCGAATCGGTAATTTTACCGATTCAGTAAATATACCGATTCTGTAATTTTCAGCCCCCTACATCTGAAAACCCTAATACCGGTCGGAAACAGCCGAAATCAGCAGTTTCCAACCGGTATTAGGGCTCCTACATCTGGCCCTAGATGAGGCATCTGTGTATTTATAGGTAAAAGTCACTGATGACTTCCCAAAAACTTTCCATACATCATGTTGGTTCTCCCCAAGACTACATTAGATAGCGTGATCCCTCATCAAGTTTAACACGCTGTTCAGATTTGAAAGTTATTGGTGGTAATCTAGCATGGTTGATCTTGTTTTTTATTCCTGTGATGGCAAAAAATTAAGGATATTAGATTTAATAATAATGGAGATTTTCCAGAATTGGGGACACCGCCTAGGCCAACTTCTTGCTATTAGGGCTGCTGGGACTTGCATTTCTATATATGTATGCATTTGTTTTTTCTGGTGCACAGACATAATATCGACTCCAAAATATCGTTTGGACAGAATATCGAGTTTGAAATATCGTTTGGACAAAATATTGACAGGACAGAATATAGACAGCCAAAATATAGTTTTTAAGGTAAGTGAAGTAATATCGACTGTAAATAATATAGAAAGTGAAAATATCCAAGTATATAATCTAGATAGTAAAAAATATCGTTTTTTAAATAATATTTAATTATTTATAGTGTTTTTTATGTTATAATATGTGTGAAAAGTGTCATTTTATGTTATAATTATTATTAATTAATGATTTTTTTTAATTATTGTGTAATTTTATTCTGTAGCGGGTTGTGGGTTTATAGGGGAATAGGGTGGGAAGTAATTTAGTTATAATTAATTAAATAAGTAAATTTATTAATTGGTAGTAATAATTAATTAATTGGTAATTAAATAATATTTGTTAATTATTTAAAATGTAATTGGTAATTAATTTAATTTAATTGATTAATTGCTAAATATGTAAATTAAAATAATTTATTTCCTGTAGCGGGTTGTGGGTTTATAGGGGAATAGGGTGGGAAGTAATTTAATTATAATTAATTAAATATGTAAATGTATTAATTGGTAGTAATATTTAATTAATTGGTAATTAAATAATATTTGTTAATTATTTAAAATTTAATTGGTAATTAATTTAATTTAATTGATCAATTGCTAATTGTGTAAATTTAAATAATTTATTTCCTGTAGCGGGTTGTGGGTTTATAGGGGAATAGGGTGGGAAGTAATTTAATTATAATTAATTATATATGTAAATTTAATAATTGGTAGTAATATTTAATTATTTTGTTATTAAAAAATATGTTTTAATTAATTAAAATGTAATTGGTAATTAATTTAATTTAATTGATTAATTGCTAGTTATGTTAAATTAAAGGGGTATTTTTAGGGTTCAGGGTCAGTTTTTGGTTTTTGGGTAAAGGGGTATTTTCAGGGTTCAGAGTCAGTTTTCAGTTTTTGGGTAAAGGGGTATTTTTAGGGTTCAGGGTCAGTTTTTAGTTTTTGGGTAAAGGGGTATTTTTAGGGTTCAGGGTCATTTTTTAGTTTTTGGGTAAAGGGGTATTTTTAGGGTTCAGGGTCAGTTTTTAGTTTTAGGGTAAAGGGGTATTTTTAGGGTTCAGGGTCAGTTTTTAGTTTTTGGGTAAAGGGGTATATTTAGGGTTCAGGGTCAGTTTTTAGTTTTTGGGTAAAGGGGTATTTTTAGGGTTCAGGGTCAGTTTTTAGTTTTTGGGTAAAGGGGTATTTTTAGGGTTCAGGGTCAGTTTTTAGTTTTTGGGTAAAGGGGTATTTTTAGGGTTCAGGGTCAGTTTTTAGTTTTTGGGTAAAGGGGTATTTTTAGGGTTCAGGGTCAGTTTTGGGGTAAAGGGTTTTTTTAGGGTTCAGGGTCAGTTTTGGGTTTTTGGGGTACAGGGGTACAGTGTAAAAATAAAGTAAAATCAAATTTACATTAAATTAATTTAATGAAATTAAATTAAATTAAATTATATTAAATTAATTTTAAATAATTTAAATTAAAAAAATTATTATATACTTACCAATACTTACGTTGTAATGGTAGTGCGTTGTAAAAGTTGCGTTGTAACGTCATATATCCACTGTTGCACTCTTTGGAGTGGGAATAGTAATTTTAACCCCTACGCTATCCAACGCTTTCCCTACTGTTGCACCCACTGGAGTGGGAATAGTAATTTTTACTCTTTTGTATTTGTACGTTAATAATATTGGCTATTATTTAATTAAATTTTGTTACTATATATATATATGTTTTAAGAAATATGATTAAAAAATATTATTTTTTTACTTTCATTAATTATTTAATTATTAAAAGTTATTTTAAGTATTGTTAAGTATATTTTAGTAATTAATTTTTTATATTAATGTAATTAAACATTGTTTTTATTAAAGT
Organism: Lissotriton helveticus; assembly: GCF_964261635.1. NCBI lineage: Eukaryota > Metazoa > Chordata > Amphibia > Caudata > Salamandridae > Lissotriton > Lissotriton helveticus. Next base: position 283,551,058 of record NC_136071.1, read on the forward strand.
CGATATTTTTTACAACTATATTTTTATAAACGATATTTTTAACTCGATATTTTTGTACTTACCTGTTTGTAGATAGAAACTCGATATTTTGTCTCTCGATATTTTGTCAACGATATTTTTGTTGGTCGATATTCTGTCCCTCGATATTATTTCAGTGATCCGTTTTTTCTACTGCAAACCTAGCCATAATGATGCAGAGCGCTATACAAGGTCAACGATAGGCAAAAAAGTCTGCGGGTCAGGGGTACTTGTTTGTGGACTGTTAATGCATTGTGATTTAGTATTCCTTAAAGAGGTGCTTCTTCAATTATTTCCTAATGTGGAGCAACATTGGGGCGGTCCTGATGGATACAGGGATGTTCTTCTAGATCGTGGGTGCGTAGATTGAAAAGGCCTGCAGCCTTCTATATCATAGTATCAAGTGAAATAGCCCAATACAGATTACTGAAACATAAAAAAAAGTATAGGAATAACAATTGTTATGTACAAATTCTTGAATGCAAAAATTGACAACACTATGAAAAATCTGTACATAATACTGTTTTTTATAATCATAATGTCAGCTCACTTTCTAGTGAAATACTAACCTGCGTTTCACATCCATGCAGAAGTAGCAAGGCACTGCTAGTTTCAGTCCAGATGGTTTTACTCACAGCAACTGTTTTTTCAGGCTATGGTCCTAATTGAAACATTGGGGGGCCCTCATTTATGAAAAGTGTTGTATCACTGCAAGAAACCACGATGTAACACTTTTCAGTGCGCCCTCCTTGCGATATGATGGATGCGCTGTATTTATTGTACAGTTCACCGTGTGGCAAGGAATGACAGATACGTCAAGAATCCTGACGTATCTGTCGGCGCAAACCCACGCATTGCTGAAGTTATGTCGTAAGCATGACGCAACTCCAATAACACATGGGGGAGGCCCATTTCCATTGCACTGCGTCACCCTTATGCCTGCTGTGAGGCAGGCATAAGGTTGTGACACAGTAGCATCCTAGAAGTGGCGCATTGAATAGATTGCACTAAGCTACTTCTTCAAGGTCTTTTCATGTCGGAACACCCACCCTGCATACATTATACCTGACGCAGGTATAATGTAGCGCAGGCATTTAAAATATGACACATCTGCTTGGATACGTTACTTTGTAAATATGGCGCAAGATGGCGCATTATTTACACCGCCGCTGTGTCACAAAAAGAGACGCAACAGCAGCGTAAAATTGTTGCAAGCTTTCATAAATAAGGCCCTTGATTTTTTCTGATCTGTGAGCAATCTTGTATTTTCATCTGAATCAGGGTTACAATTCAGGATCCATATCACGATCTGGTGTAGCACAGAAGGCGTTGGTGTGTTACTTTTTTGCATATTTTGTGCATGTATTAACTAAACATATTTTCGAGGTACTGTACGTTTT